>NC_054388.1:32646883-33958133 GCF_017654675.1 Xenopus laevis
GGGTGCAAGTAGTAGAGCGTTAAGAGCATGCCTCTTAGTTTATGAATCTTTTTGCATCTCTGCACCAAGTGCCGGATCAAAAATAAGCTGAGGCTCAGTTGAATGACACACAAATTTGAGGGCAGGGGGGTGGACACGTGCCCATCTATCATCAATAGAGCATGGACGATCACAGTCAGCTCTGTGTTTGTGGGGACCTTGTGCTTGGGACCTGTGGCAATTCTAGAAAAGCAGAACGCAATGTGCAAAGTGCAAAAAAAACAACCAATTGCAATTTATTTGGGGCTGCACAGGCCTGATCATCAACCTTGCAATTTAAGGGTGAAAACACACAGAGCTAATAATAGCAGCTACTTGTCACACCTACAAAATAGACAGTAGTGATAGTTGGCTTTGCTAAGACTATGTGGGACTCATTTATAAACACTGGGCAATTTTGCACCCATAGCAACCAATCAAATGCTTGCTTTCATTGTTCAACCTGCTGCTGGCTTAAAAAAGCAAATCTTATGATTGGCTGCTATGGGTTACTGCCTAGGTGCAAATTTGCCCATTGTTTATAAATGAGCCCCAGTGTGTTTTAGCAGAGGAAATTCTCAATATTGTCTATGGCAGGATATTTTTTTGGGTATTCTGTAGCCACAAGTAGCTGTTGGTGTCTTCACCCTAACTGGATGGATGAATGCAATTTGTCTGTTTATATGTATGTACAACTTTAATTACAACAGTACTAGTAGTACCGTTTTACAATACAGACAGAATACATTCCCCTTAAAGGGACAGTTCAGTGTAAAAATAAAAACTGGGTAAATGGATAGACTGCGCAAAATAAAAAAAAATGTTTCTAATATAGTTAGTTAAGCAAAAATGTAATATATAAAGGCTGGAGTGACTGGATGTCTAACATAATAGCCAGAACACTGCTTTGCAGCTCTCTTGGTTTCCACTGATTGGTTACCAGGCATTAACCAATCCGTGACTTAAGGGGGGGGGGGTCATAACTGTTTGCTTTTGAATCTGAGTTGAATGATGAGGGTCAATTGCAAATTCACTGAACAGTTATGTCTCATGTGGCCCCCCTTCATGTCGCTGACTTAAGGCCCCCATACACGGGCCGATAAAACTTGCAGACAGACCGAGACGGCAGCTTATTGGCCCGTGTGTGGGGTCATTCGACGGGCTTCCCCGATCAATATCTGGCCATCTCGATCGGGCACGTTAAAAAAAAAAATCCTGTCGGCTCGTGGGCGCATCTGTATTGGATCGACCACCCGTATTGGATCCATTATGATCCGATCATTGGGGCCTGGGGCTCACGATCGGATCAGCTCGATATCGTCCACTTCAATGTGTGCATATCGAGAGAACGACAAACGAGTGGATCTCCTTAACTCAGAGTTGGAGAGCTTCAAAGCAGTAAGTAAGGTTCTGGCTATTATGTTACACATCCAGTCATTCCAGCCTTTATACATTACATTTTAGAAACATTTTTTTTATTTTGCACAGCCTATTGACCCAGTTTTTATTTTTACACTAACCTCCTATGTGGTTTTGGCTTTATGTTTGGACTCATTCATTGTCTTGCTAGAGGTAAATCTTCCATGGCTCCGGTTTCTTGCAGCCTTTCAGGATTTTACTGTGTTGCTGCTGCATTCATTCAACTCTTACAAACTTTCCAGGGCCTGAAGCAAAAACATCCCCTGAACATGATGCTGCCACTGCTGTTCTTCACAACAGGGATGGTGTATTTATGTGCATTGTTTAAACAAAAATCTTAATTGTGAACCTTCTATCCAGCTGACTTCAGAGTCTCCCATGTGCCTTTTAAAACACTGTAGGCCTTTTTCCCACTCTCCTATAAAGCTGCCATTGGCCAAAACCCTGGACAACAGTTGTATGCATAGTATCTGCAGTGTCCAGGATCATAAAAGCAAAGTGCTTAAAGGGGTTTTTCATCTTTTAGTTAACTTTTAGTGTGACGTAGAGCGTGATATTCTGATAAAATCTGCAATTGGTTTTTATTTTTTATTATTTGGGCTTTTTGAGTTATTTCGTTTTTTTATTAAGCAGCTCTCCGGTTTACAATTTCAACAGTCTGGTTGCTAGGGTTCAAATTAACCTAATAACCATGCATTGATTTGATTGAGAGACATGAATATAAATAGGAGAGGCCTGAATAGAAAGATGAATAATAAAAAGTAACAATACATTTGTAGGCTTTGACTTTTAGATAGGGTCAGTGACCCCAATTTGAAAGCTGGAAATAGTCAAAGAAGGCAGCAAATAATTAAAAAAAAAAAAACATAAAAAATAAATAATGAAGACCATATGAAATGTTGCTCAGAATTGGCCATTCTATAAGATACTAGAAGTTAGCGTAAAAGTGAACCACCCCTTTAAAAAGACATAAAATTTAGCTCACATCTGACATTGTTCAGATACTGATGCCCAAACATGATCCGTACCACCCGAGGCAGCACCAAAGCTGATGATCTTAGGGTGGAAGGTGACATGAGATGATTGTATAGTTAAATTATTTAAGCAATGAAGCTGAATGAATGACATGTTAAACATCTTTTACAAATAGAAAAAGCAATAAGTGATTATGGGTAGGCTGGCTGGAGTATATACATTTTAGCTTCCATAACTTTTTCTTTGCACATTCCCAGGTTCTCCCTGCCCAACCCAGAGTACTATGCTTTTCGATACGCAGATGGCAGCCAGCTGTACATTACAGAACAGGTGATGGTGTTGTATTATGCTTTCTGTGGTTTGCTTGGGCATATTTGTGGTTTATGTCTCCCAACTGATTCTCTGTAGTATTTCAGACTCGCAGTGACATGAAGAATGGAACAATCCTCCGTCTGGCAGTGTCCCCAGTGAGTGTTACAATCCCGATCAACATTTTTTTTTTTAATTCATGGGGCCACCCTTTATTGGGCAATAATATAACCCTGATCTCTTTTTAATAACCCTTTTATAGTTGTGATTTCAGTGAGTTCATCTCAGGCTCAAGACTTATCTTTTGCCCCCTCTTTACTTCCCTCACTCCCCATATTATAATAACCTCCAACCTGTTGAATAAATTTTTCTTTTCATTTCAGTCCAGAGCAGCTCGGCAGATTCTAGAGAGGATTCAGGGTCACAGTACAGATGGACGGCTGGAAGCCATGAAAGAACTAGCCAAGCTTTCTGCAGACACTACCTTCGCCACTGAATTCATCAATATGGAGGGCGTGACAGTCCTTACCCGTTTGGTGGAAGGTGGCGCCAAGCTGCTGTCACAGTGAGTATTATGTTTCTGTAAGGGACACACATGGAGCTTAGAGATTGCTTTAATAATGAATAGGGGTGCACCGAATCCAGGATACGGTTCTGGATTCGGCCTTTTTCAGCAGGATTCAGTTTTGGCCTAAATCCTTCTGCTCGGCCGAACCAAATCCGAAGGGAGGACAAGGAGGGAAATCACGTGACGTTTTGTCACAAAACAAGGAAGTAAAAAATGTTTTCCCCTTCCCACCCATAATTTGCATATGCAAATTAGGATTCAGATTTGGTTCTGTATTTGGCCGCATTTTTCGCAAAGCATTCAGGGGTTCGGCCTAATCCAAAATAGTGGATTCGGTGCATCTCTTATAATGAAAAGGAATTCCCCACGAATAATTTACAATAAGAAAATGCACCTGCTTGCATGCTGCGGACCAGTTCCAGTTGATACATGCAGTAATTTATTTCTCCCGTGTTTCAGTGCTAACACATTTCATAAATACCTGTGGAGGCAATGTTACATGCAGCTTGTGACCTTTGTACTGGGTTCATATCATTAAATATGGCCCCAGCTGTTGTGTTTTTACTCCCAACCTTCCTCTTTATACCACATTTTCAACTCTTCTTCCTCTTGATGACTTTGGGGGGGGGGGGTGCACAGTAATAGAGGTTGTGTGCTATTATATTCGCTTTGCCCAGGAGATGTGTGGTTAAGAAGGTGGCACACTCAGTTAGGTTTCCATGTGCAGGTTTACCTCATTATTGTACATCCCCGTCCCCCACACGTTCATATGCTTTCTGCTTGTTTTGAGTTGTTTCTTCCCATGTTTTCGAAATGACTGCTTTATTATTTTGATAGAAGTTTATTTACCAATTTGTTGTAGTGATTTACGATTTACCTTTTCCAACCAGTGCTTTAAGCCTGGCACAGTTTTACAAGCAGTTTACAAGCTTTTCCTGCGAACAATTGTATCCATAAATCAGTGGGAATAGATATAGGGTACTTCCTTCTCACTATACTGCTGATAAGTCCACAGTGACTCTGATACCTGGGAGCTTTTAGCAGCATTTTACATCTCTTTAATAGTTGTTTAGATGTAGGCTTCTATAATACACCAGTTATAGGGTTTTATAACTGGTTTTAGTTAGGACTCTGCAAAGTGCATTTCAAGTATGTAGGGGTTAAAACATCCCCCGACAGGTTCAATAAACAGTGACTGTCTATGGCATCAATGTACTATATGTCTCTCTTCATGCAGGAGTTAGAGTTTAAATTGAAGTTCTAACACATCCATGATATCTGCTCTCTTTGCCTAGGCAACACTGGGCAAATTAGCATTGGGCAGTAACTCATAGCAACAAATCAGTGATTCCAATAAAGTGGAACATTAGTATGTAGTCATACCCAACCTGCCTAAAGTCACCCAAAAAAAATATTCAAAATCCTATTTTATCACATTAGTCAAGTAAAATTAACTTTAATTACACTATATAAATTATCTGAATCCTGTTTCCTTCAGTCTATGAGAATTCATAATTATAGCAAGCAGGCAGCAGCCATTTTGTGGACACTGTTATAAAGACAAGCCTTGTATCATCTCAGAATCTTGTTTGTGCACCAGAATGTGGGACCCGATGTCCATCCCCATGTCCTGGCTACACAATTAAATCGTTAAGAGAACTGGGGGAATGCAGGGAGAGCAGTGACATCTAGGAAGTGCTGAATGGAAAGTGAAAGTAATTGTCTGCCACCTCTATGCCCATTGCACAGTGTAGTGGCAGACAATATTTGATTGACAGCTGAGATTTTTAAATAAGCTTACAACAGATATGAATGCTTTAATAAAAAATAGAAATTGGATTTCAGGTTTAATTTGAAAAGGACTTTTATTATACAGATTTAAGTGTCTGGGTGACAGGTCCACTTTAAGAATTGTAAAGTTTGCAACTCTCTCCTTTTCATGGTTTTAAGCTTATGTTAATGTCCTATTTAAAGGTGACTGTTGCATTGGGTGTTATAAAATCTATTTTAATGTTGCTAACTCATCCCATTAAAGGGCAACTAAAGTCTAAAATAGAATAATGTTAGAAATGCTGTATTTTGTATACTAAATATAAACATGAACTTACTGCACCAGAAGCCCAATTAAACCAATGATTTATGCTTTCAAAGTTGGCACAGGGGGCTGTCATCTTGTAACTTTGTTAAACATCTGTGCAATACCAAGACTACGCACATGCTCAGTGTGGTTTGGGCTTCAGTTGGGAGGTTAAGCTTAGGGATCATCATAAATGATCAAAACAGCACAAGTTAAATAATAACTGCCATAGAAGCTGATACATCAAGACTGGTTAATAATAAGAATATACAGACTGCACTGTGTCTGTGGATACAAATCTACACAGTTCTTACAGGGGAACAAACAAAGCTGCTTGAGTTCAGGGAAGTAAGGTGGGGGGGGGGCTCCCCCCTGTCTTTTGAAAGCATGATCGTTTCCCTGCAGAGCAGTTAGGGACCGTCTGAAGTTTCCTATCTGCAGCTGTCAGACCAAGTAAAGGGGGAATTTCACTGCATACAGTCAGGTTTCTTATAAAAACGGTACACATTTTTTATTTAAAGTATACTGGAGATAGAGTTGTTTTTCATTAAAAAATTTAATACCAGCTACCTGTGAAATCCACATGAAGTATGAATAATGAAATCCGTTCTGGGGCATGGGGTTGTAGCCTTGTTGCACGCACCATCTCTATTACTATTTAGCTTTTAAATGTATGTATATTACATGGATATAGACTCCATATCTAAATAAATACCGGCAGAGTGTGAAGCACACTAAATGTATTGCTGGATTGTTTTTCTTATTTATTTGTATATTATTGTTTAATAATTACTGGATGCATGTGGCAATATTATTCTGCCTTTAAAGAGTAATATCTTGCAACCTAACGGGTTCATTTAGTATTAATAGCGTGTCAGGATAGGGTGTTTCTTTTTTACAGAAAGACCCTAACCCAATAGACCATGAATAATAAATTAGCCCCTCAGCACCATAGAAATAGTCCGGAACCAAAATAGGCAGTAGTAAGTGACTTCCTGCCGTTACATGAAATAACTCCTATGCAGACAATAGTCCTGTTTCATTCTCCTTTATCCCCATCTCTGCTGTCATCTGTTAATTCACCTGACCTCACTCTGTCTCCCACAGTTACAGTGAGATGTTGGCCTTCACACTTACAGCTTTCCTGGAATTGATGGATCATGGAATTATCTCCTGGGATATAGTCTCTCTGACATTTATAAAACAGGTCAGTCTCTCTTGTGAACATTTGTCCTTTTTACAATGTATCATCCGTGCATGGGGGGTTACACCTTTTTTCCCCTCAGATTGCAGGGTTTGTCTCGCAGCCATCAGTGGATGTCTCAATCTTGCAACGCTCTCTTGCAATACTGGAAAGTATGGTGTTGAACAGCCAGGCGCTATACCACAAAATAGCAGACGAGATCACCGTGGGTCAGTTAATATATCACCTGCAGGTGTAAGTTTGCTTTTTCCTATATGGTTTCTGTTTTCTTGCAACTTAACACGTCCTTGAATGGTGCTCATTCTTTTTCTTCTTAGCTCTAATCAGGAGATCCAGACTTACGCCATTGCTCTGATCAATGCTCTGTTTCTCAAGGCCCCAGAAGACAAGAGACAGGTGTGTCCAGTGCCCTTGGTTTGTTCCTCCACTCTTTATGTGTTGTCTGTTTTGTGGATTTAACTCCTTGCATGACTTTGGCCTCTGTCTGCTCTTAACCCTCCTCTTTGCTTTTGTTTGTGTGCGTTGTGCGCTCAGGAGAAGCCGCAGAATCTGATGGACGTTCCTGTTAGTGTGAGTACAACAGGGCCCATACAGTAGGATAGTTTCTCTGCTTACTTTACTTTCTCATTAACTCAGTTTTTAAATTGGATCTTCCTGTTATTTCTTTTGTTTTCCCTATTTGGGTTACTCTTTTTTTTTTTTTTTTTTTGGAACAGGAAATGGCAAATGCATTTGTGCAGAAGCACATGCGATCCATCATTCTCAATGTAAGTACAGTATTGAACTGAGTAAGAGAAGGGGAAGGGATGGGGAAGCTGGGGGTGTAATACATTACTGTGGAAGAAAGAGAGATTTCAAACTTGTTATGATTTGCGTTAAGAGAAAAGTGCTCCAGTTGTCTCTTCTGCTTCCACCGCGGTGAGTTTTGAGCTCCCCTTTTATTTATTAACTGGAACAAAAGATGGGATCAGCCCAGTATTGCCTAAAACATGGTAGGCATATCGGAAAAAGGATTCACTCATTTGGCAACCTCAGATCTTTCCATGTATGACCAGCTTTACTCTACCTGGGTTGGGGTTTCTCTGACTCCGCTCATTTCTCTTCTGTACAATGCACTTTACAAGAGTTTGGAGGGGGGGGAAATTTATTTTGGGGGGGATTTGAAGAAGATGATGTTAGTTTTCCAGCTCAATATCTCACACATTCTATACTGGTTTATTCAGCATATTATAAGGGGCAACCGACCAATAAAAACAGAGATGGCCCATCAGCTTTACGTGCTGCAGGTGCTGACATTTAACCTCCTGGAGGAGAGGATGATGACCAAAATGGATTCTAATGACCAGGTAACTTTTAGATTTTTCTGTTCTATCTAATTTCACCCTCTATAGCAGCACCATTAATGACATGTAACATGTAGCATGTAAAGTCTCTCTCTCAGCCTCTTGATTCCTGTTGCCCCTTTACATTTCTTTCCTTTGGCACCTTCATAAACCTTTCAATGTGATCTCACATTGAAACTATTTCTTCAGGCACAGAGAGACTGTATCTTTGAGCTGAGGAGAATTGCATTTGATGCAGAATCAGACTCCAGTGGAGTATCAGGGGGAGGGACTGAGAAACGTAAAGCTATGTACAGCAAGGACTACAAGATGCTGGGCTTCACTGTGAGTAACTGCCGTTTTTACTCATTGTATTCACTACTTTACTTAAAAGAACTAAAGGCAGGGTCATTAAATACTGTGAAACAATGCACAATATAATGCCATGTGCCTGTAAAAATAAATGGAACCACAAGTTTTTAGATAAAGGGGGTAACTCCTCTGATCTATAGTTTTGCAGAATAATTGTGGTAACACCAACACCTATACCGGTATGGGACCTGGGGTTTTCCGGATAACATATTTTTCCATAGTTTGGACCATAATTTCCAATAATACCTTCAGTCTACTAGAAAATCATGTAACCATTAAATAAACCCAATAGGCTGGTTTTGCTTCAAATAAAGATGAATTATATTAAGTTGTGATCAAGTACAAGGTACTGTTTTATTATTACAAAGAAAGAGGAAATCGTTTTTAAAAATGTGGATTATTTGAATAAAATGTAGTCTATTGGAGACGGCCCTCCCGTATAACGGATCCCATACTTTTTTAAACGAGTACTATTAATTACTCCTTTGTATACACAAGTCATTAAGACCTATGCCACTGGCAAATGGGTATCTCTCACCCTGAAACATTGCTCTACCTTTTACAATTCATATGGCTATATTCCCTGTACTGCTCATTTTTGCATTGTCCCATGCTTTTTTCAATAAACCTTTAATCTTTAGGTATTTTTAATATGAATTATCATGCTTTCTAGTACAGGTATGGGACCTGTTATCCAGAATGCTCAGGACCTGGGGTTTTCCAGATAACAGATCTTTGGATCTCTATACATTAAGTCTGCTAGAAAATCTTAGTTTGGATTAAGTACAATTATTACAGAGAAAAAGGCATTTATTTTTAAAAATTTATATTGTTTGGATAAAATCTTTGGGAGATGGCCTTTCCGTATAATTCAGAGCTTTCTCGATAATGGGTTTCTGGATAACTGATCTCATACCTGATGCAGCATTTTTGGGAGTGTTGAGTGCAATAGGAAATCAATTTTCCTTCCTTGTATCTATTGTTTTTGGGAAAAATAAAACCTCTTATTTGGGAAACCAGTATCTTGTTAATTTAAAGAGGCAATATCTACTAGTGTGTAAGCCAGGAGACTGTAGAAAAGTATTCTCTGCTTTAATTGAAAAATATTGCTCATATTTTTCAGTGCACCAGGTGAATGGTTTAATTTTAAGCTTCTGTTTTCCTTTTGAACTCTGTGGAATCACTGTGAGAGTAAAGGGAATTATTTTACCTTCATCATTTATTTATTATGCCTGAAACTTGCAGTACCGGGGACAAGACACAGTTGACTAAAAATAATTCATTAACCTCCTGCAACTGCAATGAGATCAAAAGTAGGACTAATTAATTCCCAATTCCTACAGTGACTCTTTCAGGATCCAGGGAAGGGATTGTATAAATCTATACTGCAGTTTTCAAGTTAACATACGGTTTCTCTATTAGAATCATGTGAACCCTGCAATGGATTTCCTTCAGACTCCCCCAGGGATGCTGGCTTTGGACAACATGTTGTATTTGGCAAAACACCAGCAGGATACCTACGTACGGGTGAGACATTCCAGATATTGCATTGTTGCCTAACCTTTAATTCTTGTGGATTTCTAGCTGATATAACACAAACATGATGCTCCATTTAATAATTAGAATATATAATCCTCATTTCAAATAAATCATTCCATATAATATCAGCACTTGCATCCATGTTGCCTGGGGTGCAAGTCACAATCCACTCAATCGATAATTCCGTGAAGAAGCTGCACTCACAAGTCTTACGGTAGTAAAAGATTTTGATATAAAACACTCACTAATGTTTCAACTGTCCCCCCCCCCTTTCTCTTGAGAAAGGCTGGGGGAACACCAACAACGTTGGTGAGTTTTTTTACAATAAAAGCTTTTATGACTGTTAGACCTGTGAGTGCAGCTTCTTCATGGAAGTCATAAAAAAGTCATGAAAAAGTTTGGGAACTCGTCTCAGCCTGCAAAATAATTTACTCCACTTTCAACAAAAAAGATAACAGTGGTATGTCTTTCATTTCCCAGGAACATCTGAGTACTGGGGTGTTTTCTGAACAAAGATTTTTAGTGAAGCAGTATTCAGTTGTATGAAATTAAATCAAATGTGAAAAACTGGCTGTGCAAAAATTTCCCATCAGCAGAAAACTGCACCGGTCTGGGGTTTCTTCCAGCGAGCACCATGGAGAGATCAGCTTCCTACTTCTTTCTTCAAATTTCCCGGGGCAGACGCATGCGCAGTAGAATGGAATAACCAATTTATTTGTTAAAGTACAGCTTTTTGCACTACTGTGCGTGCGCACCCGCACAAAGAAAGAGTTTGGGGTGCCTAAAGCAGCCTTTCCTTCTCCATTAAAGAGAAAAAATAAAACATTTTAATTACGGTGTCTTATACACCCTTTAGATTGTTTTAGAGAACAGCAGCAGAGAAGATAAACATGAATGTCCATTTGGCCGCAGTGCTATTGAACTGACCAAGATGCTGTGTGAGATCCTGCAGGTTGGCGAACTACGTAAGTGCTGTAACTTCGTGCCGATGTCCATTTTTAAAGAGTTTTTTTTTCCTGTGTTTGTCCTTGGTCACTGTGTGTCTGGTGTTTTGTTCCATAGCCCTTTGTTTTACAGACCTTCATTCACCATGTAAATGCTTGGTTCACCCAAACCCACAGTGATTCTTTACACTCTACTCCCTCCCACTCACTGTAAGCACCCCTTGCCCTTCCTCACCACACAGCTAATGAAGGCCGGAATGATTATCACCCTATGTTCTTCACACATGAGCGCTCCTTTGAGGAATTCTTCTGTATTTGCATCCAGCTGCTTAACAAGACCTGGAAAGAGATGAGAGCCACTGCTGAGGACTTTAATAAGGTCAGTGGTTTTCCATATCTTTATTTGCACACACCCCACAATAGTAAGGGGCCTTGCCTACTGTTTAATTATTAAAACACTAACGCAGAAAAAAAAATGGGAGCTATGTAATACAGACTGTTTCTTTTTTTTCTTTCCAAGTGGATATCATTTTTGACTGTGTTTGCATATATGTTTTATATGACTCTTATCAGTAAATATAGATGCTGGTGAATACATTTGGGCAAATAGACTAAAGAGCCAACTTTCGCCTATGAAGGCTTCGCACCACTTTCGCCAGGTTCAAATTCGCTACCACTATGCTAATTCACAAAAATGCGAAGTTGCGTCTAGGCAGCCGAACGCTGGCAATATTTTGCTAGTGTTTATTCGTCAGCGCGAGCATTTCATAGCGAACTTTCACTAACGTTCATTTCTGCCTAGAAAACTTCGTTCGTACTCTTACGCTTAGGTCAATTTAAATAGGGCAGGAACATATAGGTCACTTTTTATTTATATATATATATATATATATAAAATATATATAAAATATATATATATGTCTTTATTAGTGATGTTGGTGTGAATGCTTGAAGTGGCCACTTATTATTAATGTCCAAGGAAGCAAAATAAAGACAAAAGAGATCCTCTATTGTCCTAGACATGAGCCCACCCTAAAAGAAGAGGGGCATGCCCGTCAAATGGTAAAAAAAGGTTAAAACAAAAATGTGTAATAGTTACAACTTTAAAAGACAATCCCTCTTTAAAATATGAAAAAACACCATTATCATTTTAATAACTTTTCGGCATACAGGATATGATGTCCTAATAAAATTGAGGAGGATCTTATCAGTTCGCCAGGTCTAAGCTGGTGAAGGAAATTATGCTGTAAAATTCGCACTTAAGTGAATTTGCGGAGCAACGATCGTACACCCGAGTAAAATTCGCCTGGCAATGGGGCGTGAAACTGCTCTAGCGAAGGTCTCTTTCGCTAGCGAATTGTCCTCCATGTCTGTAAGTAAATTGGCGATGTACCTGCGGATGGGATTTCTGGCGAATTTTCGCTAGCAGCGGCGACTTTGCCCTTTAAAAAAATCTACCAAATTGTCCTTAAGTGCGAAAGTACTTTTTCAGTTTCAGCTCCCTTGGAGTTAACAGTCTTGGGTTGGAGCTTTCCATTATGCTAATAACAATTTTACTTGTGGCCATAGTTCAGAGAAAAGTAGAACAACCTAACTGACCTTCAAGCTAATTTTTCAGGTGTATCTGGGAATGCCAATAGGCATTCTACCCAAATCTCTCGCTTACTGGCCTTGAGGGACTCCGTGCCTTAGGCAATACAGTGTTCTAGTTTTATGTGTTCTACTTTTTGTAACATGTACAAATGCTTATATGAGAAAACCTGCTGAGTAGCACATGACTAAAAGGCGATGCATCCCCAAACTTTTGTATCTCGATGGTCACTAGTTTGTTGCACAAAGAATCCTTAAAGGAGAAATAAAGTTTAAATAAAGAATTAGGCTAGAAATGTTGAAGATTATGTATTGGGCTTCTGCACCAGCCCAAGGCAACCACAGCCCTTTAGCAGGAAAGATCTGTGTCTCCAAAGATGCCCCAGTAGCTCCCCATCTTCTTTTTCACTAATTAACTGCACATGCTCTGTGCTGCTGTCACTTACTGAGCTTAGTGATCCACTCACAATATACAGTACACATAGAATATAAATGTCACAATATAAGGCTGATTGGTAATAAATACAGATAATTACTACTTGGCAGCACAGAAACCAGTGCAACTAGTATCAGAATTAAATAATCAGCCCTGTAGCATCAGCTTATATTACAGACCAACTTCATTTTCTGCTTGTAAATTTACAACAACCCCTAAGCTTAGCTTCTCAACAGCTGCTCAGAGCCCACTGAGCATGTGAGTGTCGCAGACACTTTCCAAGATGGTGACCCCCCTGTGACAAGTTTGAAGTCCTGGATCATTGCTGCTATTGACAAGCTGAAACTTTAGGCTGGTGCAATACGTTCAGTATATAAAATGACATTTTTAAATATTCATTTCTAGGGTTTAGTTCTCCTCCTTTAAAACCCAAAACTTTGCCTGGTAATGAAATAATGTTTGAATCCCACTAATATAATTGCATGTAATGACATACTGTACACTAGCCATACAGATATGAAAGATGGCTTTCATTACTGTATTACAACAGGAGCAAACAGCAACATGTTCTGTCTTTCCTAGGTTATGCAGGTGGTGCGGGAACAGATCACGCGTGGTTTAGCCTCTAAACCGAACTCCCTGGAGCAGCTGAAGAATAAACTCCGAAGCCTGAGTTACACAGAGATTTTAAGGCTACGGCAATCCGAGCGGCTGAGTCAGGATGACTTCCAGTCGAAACCTATTGTGTATGTAGGATGCACTCCTTGCTAATGTCTTTCAAAGCATGCAGTTCTGTGCAACTTCTACTTCCCTCTTGTTGTATGAACATTGCAAGTGCAAATTTCCTTGTTTCTAAAAATCTTTCTGCTTTCCCTTAACTGGTTAGTACAAACATTTTCAGTTCCTCTTATGCCTGAAAGTTGGATACTTGCAAGAAATGGGTGATCAACTAAATACACTTGCACTTATAGGATAAGTAAACCTTAAAAATAATTGATTGTAAAATTAATGATGATGCTATTCTAAGCACTTTTGCAATGTACATTCATTATTTTTTTTAATACCAATATATTAAAGGGGACCTGTTACCCTAACAAATCATTCCAAATTATTTTCTATCAAGTTAGTTGAGCAAAATAAACTTTACTTACACTGTATTTATTATTTAAATTTTGTTTCCTTCTGTCTTGGAATTATACAATCACAGCAAGCAGGCAGCTGCCACTTTGTGGACACGGTTATTAAGGGATATTAAGGGAAATTGTGTATCACCCCAAAATCTTGTGTATGCACCAGAACGGGGGACCTAATGTCCATGTGCAGTGCCCTACACAATTAAATAGAGCCTGAGGAGGGAAGGGGGAATGTGAGGATAGCAGTTACATAGTTAAATTGGGTTGAAAAAAGACAAAGTCCATCAAGTTCAACCCCTCCAAATGAAAACCCAGCATCCATACATACACCCCTCTCTACTTTTAATTAAATTCTATATACCCATACCTATACTAACTATAGAGCTTAGTATCACAATAGCCTTTGATATTATGTCTGTCCATTATGTCTGACATCTAGAAAGTGCAGAATGGAAAGTGAAAGTAATTGGCTGCCCCTCCTCTATGCCTCAGGCATAGAGACGGGGCAGGTAATATTTGATTGACAGTTCAGATATTTAAACACCTTTATAACAGGTATGGATGTTTGAATGACAAAAATTATTTGTGTTCCATATTTAATTTGCAAAGGACTTTCATTATGCAGCTTTTTATGTGTAGGTGACAGGTCCACTTTAAGGGATACATGTACTGTTAATATGAATGGATTTTGTTACAACATCGCTACCTGCTGGTCTTTTTCTGACCAGTCTGACCACCAAGTAGTCAAGGAAGTTTTCAGGAGAAAGAAAGAGACTGCGCTCATGTTGTTCTGCTTAAGAAAAAAAATTAGAAACCTTTCTCAAATCTTTCCTAAGCAAAAGAATGTCAGAGCAGCCTCTTTCTTTCTCCTGACAACTTCCTTGACTACTTGGTGGTCAGACTTGGTTGGAAAATGACCGGCAGGTGGCGTTCATTCATATTAACAGTACATGTATCCGTTAATATCTTGGAATCAAAAAAATTCAATTAATTTACATTGCAAAAGTACTTAGAATAGCACTCTCATCAATTTTACTTTCACTTATTTTTAAGCTTTACTTATCCTATAAATTATAGACATATACATAAGTTAGTGCTGTTTTTCATGCCCTGTTACAAAACTGGACTGACTCCTCTAGACCATCCCATATCTGACTGGCAATAACATTAGAGGAATAACAACACATTCCCTATAGCAGGAGAAGAAACTAACAAGTAACACTCACCCATTTATATTATTTTAAACAACAAATCTTTCTCTCAGTTCTTTTTTTCAGGTGGTACTTTCTGTCTTTGTGGAGAGCATGAGGTTATAGTGCCCTGCTGCTCTTTTAGAATCCTAGCTCATGTTTGAAAGTAGGTTATTGACAATGTGCCTGGAGTATGGAGGGCATAGGTGAAGGAAATGAAAGTCGAGTATTTCTTGCAAATGTCCTGCTTCCCATTGGCAAGATCTCTCCCCAATATTCATGTGTCCTAGGTACCTGAAGAGAAAATGATACAACAGTAGAACCAAGAACACCCTCCTTTATTTGTTACTCTTTTTTCCATTTTTTAATCTCGTTTCCCCTTATTTTAGTGAGCTGAGGGAAAAGATTCAGCCCGAGATTCTGGAATTAATTAAACAACAGCGTTTGAATCGGTTGTGTGAGGGAAGCAGTTTCCGGAAGACTGGAAACCGCAGGAGGCAAGGTGACTTACAGTACTGCTCGTGCCCTAAGAAAACAAATCAACTGAAATGTTAAAGGGGAACGATCACAAAAATGAAAATTGAATATAAGCTTCAGCATACTGAAATAAGAAACTTTCTAAATCCAATCAATTACAAAGTCTGTATTGTTTCTGAAATAATCAAGTTCATCTTCACTATTCCTCTCTCATTATCTGTTTCTCTTCATTCTGTCTTCATTCAGGAGTTGGGTATCCGATGAATGATTCAATATATCTTATAGGGGGTTCCTTTTGCATAGATTTATTAGAGCTTACTCTATTAAAATTTCCAGAAATCCTGTCTCTCTATATGCTGAATTTGTGCAAAATGTTGTCAGATTTTGTTTGTACTGGAATCAGTTATCACTGAGCTCTAATACAACTTCTAGGAAAGGAAGCCCCATATAAGATATATTATCTGTCAATGACTATCCGACACCCAACTAGGGTTGCCACCTTCTTTTAAATGCTTTACTGGCTGGTGGGGGGCGGGGACACAAAGGGGCGGGTCGTGACATCAAAATGGGCGGGCCGTGATGTCAAAAGGGGCAGGGCCGGGCCACGGACGCTAGAAGAAGTAAAAGAAAAGGTAAGTTCCACGGGATTGGGGGCAGGCCGAGGGCTCCTTTTAATCGTATTACAAATTTACCGGCAGCTACATTGCTGGTAAATTTGTAATACCAGCCCCGGCCTTGGCAGGTACTTTACCGGCTAGGCCGGTAAAATACTGGCCGGGTGGCAACCTTACACCCAACTGCTGCAATGCAGAATATTTAATTGATTGTATTTACAAAGTTTCTTATTTCAGTATGCTGAAGCTTATATTACATTTTTGCTTTAGTTCCCCTTTAAGGTTAAAATGCACGTGACGTCACATTATGTGACATGATTAGCAGCCACATTACCAGGATACAAAACCAAACAGATTATTCTACTGTCATTTGTTTGCATTAGCGAGTATAAAATGCCTGCTGTAGCCAAGGCTGCTCTGATTTCTCTGTTTGTTATTGAAGCTGTCCCAGGAAACACTTCCTCTTTCTCTAATTTCTTCTCTGGTAGTTAGGTGATCTATTGAGAGAAAAGCATTATCTTGTGGCTGAACAGCTTTTGATTTATCATGCTATTGGAGAATCTGTGTTGTTGTGTAAAAATAATTCTTAATCTGCGTAACCTTAATTACCCCACATTGTCTTTAAAGGATCAGTAACACCAATTTTTTAAATTAAATTAGAACGGAAAAAACCCACAAAGACATATTAAACTTTTAAATCGCTAAGTCTTTATTAAGAAATAACTTACCGAATCTCTGCTTGCGCTCCTCTTCAGAAAAGGCGGCACGGCGACGATCCATCATGCGGCGCTCGATTTCTCTTCCCTGGTTTATCTCCTATAAGGAAAGCAGGGAGGCGATATCGAGCGACGCACGCTGGATCGCCTGTTCTGAAGAGGAGCGCAAGCAAGTTATTTCTTAATAAAGACTTAACGATTTAAATATGTCTGTTTTTTTTTTTTCGTTCTACACTAAACAAATTTTTTAATAAATTTTTTTTTATGTAAACTGGTCCTTTAATCTGAGAAGGGCAGGTGCAATTAAGAACAGAGATCTGTGGCCATTTGCAAAATGACCCACACATTGGACACAGTGCAGAAAAAAAGAACAATTGCTGCCTTTTTTTTTTGCACATTGTGTAGGACATTGTAATTGAGCCCTAAGGTGTTTTGACCTGAACTTTATTCTCTTTGGCTTCCACAGTTGCTTTAGGCAGCAGATGTCCTGTGCATCTTTATGTGAAGCTGCGACACACAGACAGGCATTGTTTTGGTCACCACTGTTTCCTGTCTGAGCACAGCAGTGATCAAAACATTGTGTGTGCCATATGCCTAAAGAGGATGAAAACTGTCTTGGAGTCACAAAGGAATTTTTTCCCCTCTGAAGCAAATTAAAGAAGCTTCAGCCAGGGCTTCTTGCCTTCCTCTGGATCAAGTAGCAGTTAGGCAGGTTTTATATACACATAAAAGGTTAAATGCCATGGATGTGTGTCTTTTTATGAAAGTAACTTTTATAAGAAAAAAAATCTCCAGTCCAAATATATGATCTAAAATGATCAGTCTTAAAATAGTTAGTTCTCCTTTAAGATTGATCATTTTATATCATATATTTGGACTGGAGATTTTTTAACTACAGAAGTATCTAGAAATGTACATAATGCTTTGGGTTTCTGTACCAGCCCAAGGCAACCACAGCCCTTTAGCAGTAAAGATCTGTGTCTCCAAAGATGCCCCAGTAGCTCCCCATCTTCTTTTCTGCTGATTCACTGCACATGCTCTGTGCTGCTGTCACTTACTGAGCTTAGGGACCCACTCACAATATTAGGGATGCACTGAATACATTATTTTGGATTTGGCCGAACCCCCGAATCCTGCGAAAGATTCGGCCGAATACCAAATCCAAATTTGCATATGCAAATTGGGGGTGGGAAGGGGAAAACATATTTTACTTCCTTGTTTTGTGACAAAAAGTCACGCTATTTCCCTCCCGCCCCTAATTTGCATATGCAAATTCAGATTCGGTTCAGCCTGCAGAAGGATTCGGCCAAATACGCATCTTGCTGAAAAGGCCCGAATCCAAAACCGAATCCTGGATTTGGAGCATCCCTACACAATATATAGTACACAGAATATAAATGTCACAACATAAGGCTGATTAGTAATTCATACAGATAATTACTACATGGCAGCTCAGAAACCAGTGCAATTAGCATCAGAATTTAATACTCCGCCTTGTAGCATCTGCTTATATTACAGACCAACCTCATTTTCTGCTTGATAATTAGTGAGGACCCCTAAGCTTAGCTTCTCAACAGCTGCTCAGAGCCCACTGAGCATGTGAGTGTCACAGACACTTTCCATGATGGTGACCCCCTGTGACAAGTTTAAAGTCCTGGATCATTGCTGCTATTGAGAGGCTGAAACTTTAGGCTGGTGCAATACGTTCAGTATATAAAAAATGGCATGTTAGCTTTATTCATTTTTCAGGTTTAGTTCTCCTTTAAACTGGTAATCTCTTACTGGGCAATTTATCAGTGCTGAAAGTCAAAGGAAGCTGCGCAGATAGTGACATAATACCTCTACACTATGCCAGGTACATGTATCTGGTAAATCAATAGGCTTGTCGAGCATGTTGGCACAGAGGAAAGATGTTCAGAGAGCAACCAATCAAATTTAGGTTTCCAAGATGCTAGTAATGACGAGGTCTAACCTGCTAGCAGCAATCACAGAATTGCAACTTGCATCCCTTCATTGCTAGGTTGTCATAAATACACTTCCATATACTTCTTGTTCTGGGTTGTCATTTAAAGGAAAACAAAATGAAAAAAAAACCCCTACCCAACATAGACCCCCCTGCTCCCCCCAGCCTAGCTGCTACCCTTGGTAAATGCTCCTAACTCTTTACTTACCGCTCAGTGCATCGGAGTTCACAGGCGCCATCTTCCGGCACTTCGGTAATCTTTGGGTCTTCTTCCTTCACTTCGGCAATTTCCGTGACTTTCAGCGCAAGTGCAGTTGTCGCGAAACGGAAGATTTCTCCAACTGCAAATGCACAGATACACAGCTCTCATCCCGAAGATTACCGAAGAGAAGAAGATGGCGCCGGTGAAATCCGATGTGCCCAGGGTAGCACGTAGGCTGGGGTGGGGGGAGCAGGGGGGGGTCTATGTTGGGTTGGGGGTAGGGTTTTTTTTTTAATTAAGGGTTGAATTCTCCTTTAACAGTAGAACCTACCATATTGCGGTGTTGCTGTAAAGTTGTATATGTACCTACAGTCTGTAGTACGGGGCTTGTAGGCTCATTGATTTTATCCTTTTAACCTCAGAGCGATTTTGGTTCTGTCGCCTGGCCCTGAATCACAAAGTCCTGCATTATGGAGACCTTGAGGATAACGCACAGGGGGAGGTGCCATATGAATCCTTACAGGAGAAGAGTAAGACATACATCCTCATCACTGCGATCCCCTCCTTATCTTTCACTTCCATGTAGGTACACGCTATTCTCTAACATCATATTTTTTTCAGTTCCAGTTTCTGATATTAAAGCTGTGGTGACTGGGAAAGATTGCCCTCATATGAAAGAGAAGAGTGCTCTGAAACAGAACAAGGTACAAGCAGATACCACTGCTTCCATTGTCCATTGTGCTTTCCAATCTGTAGCTCCCTCCTTATCAGGTTATTGGTTTCTGTATTTTTTCTATTTTAGGAGGTTCTGGAATTAGCATTTTCTATTCTGTATGATCCCGACGAGACTCTGAACTTTATTGCACCAAATAAATATGAGGTAATAAAGATTTATATATGTTATACTGTTATTTTTTTTAAAAGCAGCCATTATGGTTTGCTTGTGGCTGCATTACGCTACCCAAAAAAAGGTGACAAGCTGACCTCTTGAGTGAACCTGTCTAGTCACATATAGCAGGAAGGAGACGGTGCTGATGCTGCTATTTTAGAGAAGAATTCAGGGCAGATGTGACGATTCAGGCAGATTTATCTCCTCTTAATTGCCTCTTCTTCAGGTGACTAATCTCCCCGAAAAGCCTTCCCGCCAGCTAGAATCCCGCACTCTGAGCCCTATGTTTTCCAAAGTCGATCAGAGTGCCGACGATTTATAGTCAAGCCGGTGGGAAGGCTTTTCGGGGAGATTAGTCGTCTGAAAAAGAGGTGATTAGTCACCGGGTGACTAAATCTCCACGAATCTTTGCGTCTGTCTCTGCCCTAAAGCTTAACTAAACAAGTAGCTAGAAATGTTGTACATTATGTTTTGTGCTTCTGTACCAGCCCAAGTCACCCTCAGCCCTTTAGCAGTAAAGATCTGTGTCTCCAAAGATGCCCCAGTAGCTCCCCATCTTCTTTTCTGCTGATTCAGTGCATATGCTCTGTGCTGCTGTCACTTACTGAGCTTATGGACCCACTCACAATATACAGTACACATAGAATAGAAATGTCACAATATAAGGCTGATTAGTAATAAATACAGATAATTACTACATGGCAGCACAGAATCCAGTGCAATTAGCATCAGAATTTAATAATCGGCCCTGTAGCATCAGCTTATATTACAGATAGGGATGCGTTCGGGATTCTGCCTTTTTGAGCAGGATTCGGCATATGCAAATTAGGGGCGGGGAGGGAAATTTTGTGACTTTTTGTCACAAAACAAGGATGTAAAAAATGTTTTCCCCTTTCCACCCCTAATTTGCATATGCAAATTAGCGATTCGGTTTGGTATTCGGCCGAATCTTTCGCAGGGGATTCGGCTGAATCCAAAATAGTGGATTCGGTGCATCCCTAATTACAGGCAAACTTCATTTTCTGCTTGATACTTTGCAACAACCCCTAAGCTTAGCTTCTCAACCGCTGCTCAGAGCCCACTGAGCATGTGAGTGTCACAGACACTTTCCAAGATGGTGACCCCCTGTGACAAGTTTAAAGTCCTGGATCATTGCTGCTGTTGGGAAGCTGAAACTTTAGGCTGGTGCAATAAGTTCAATATATAAAATATGCCATTTTACGGTTTAGTTCTTCTTTAATTCACTGATCCACCAAAACCAGATCAATACAATCCTAAACAGTCATGTGACAGTTCCAAGAGTTTCCTTATTAGCCCCATAGATCTTGTATGTGAATACATCAGTCCTTCCTTTACAGAAGCACAAGTTCTTTCTGCCCGTGTTTTAGGAAAGGGCGCCTCCTTAAAGTACACCTTTAAATTAAATTTTAATGTGATGCAGACTTTGATATTCTGAGACAGTTTGCAGTTGGTCTTCATTTAGGCTTTTGTTAGAAGCTCTCTAGTATGGAATTTCGGCCACATGTTTCTAGGGTCCAGTTTACCCAGCAACTAGGCAGTGGTTTGAGTGAGCTGAACTAGGAATAGAGGCAGTGCTGGATCGCCCTAGACCAGGACCTTTATGGCCTAAAATAGAGGAGGGCTTGAATAGGCGAAAGAGATTGGCTTCCCCTGTGTTAATAATATTGATTTCCTTTTGCTCTTTCCTTCAGTATTGTATCTGGATAGATGGTGTAAATGCGCTGCTTGGGAGAGAAATGAACAGCGAGTTGGCTCGCAGTGATATGGACACATTACTCAGCATGGAAATGAAACTACGCTTGCTGGACCTGGAGAACATCCAGATCCCTGAAGTTCCTCCTCCTATACCCAAGGAACCCAGCAGCTATGACTTTGTCTACCACTACGGCTGATATAGAACAGCAGTGCAAGGAAATCCACACCCACTAATTGGGGATAGATTCTCCCATTAACCATCTATTTAATAAATCATGGGGCTGACCCTGAGGCGGATTGTGTTACCCAGATCTGTGCCCCTAAAGCCCTCTGTCAATACAATCTGAAGACCTCTGGCTGGATAGGCCCCTACAGTAACTCATTGTATGTGTGATGTTATGCACGTTACAAGTCTATAAACAGTTACAGTTTGATATTCCGCCCAGGTACTGAAGGGGCGGCGGCATGCTGAACTTGCTGGCTTTGGTGTTGTAAAACCCAGTCGATTCTTTTATGCCTTAAAAATGTAGATTAAAATCAGAGTAGAACTTCTGGTCCTTTGGAACACAGGGCACAGCTCTGCCGGTCAAAGCTCCGTGCACTGGTCTCCAAATCACAGCACAATTGCTCCCCTGTTTCTCTAACAGTCACATCATATTTTTTTGAAAGCAGCAAAGTGGTATCTTTTCTGAGAGGAGTAAAAAAAACAAAAAACCTTTTACTTTCCCTTGCAATGAGAGGAAACCAGGGGCATAACATATTTTGAAGAATGTTTTCTTTACTTGGTACGAATAAAATGTCCTACAGTCTCTCAATCATAGTCTTGGGCAGGGGCAGAGATGCAGGTACAAGGAAAACTGCCATTGAAAATAAGCTGTAATGTTACTAATAAATAATACACTCTAAGGATATAGAGCGATGTGTATCTGTTTTGCTTTGCTTCGTAGAGAATATATATATATATATATATATATATATATATATATATATATATATATATATATATATATATATATATATATATATATATATATATGAATATATATATATATATATGAATATATATATATATGAATATATATATATATATATGAATATATATATATATGAATATATATATATATATATATATATATATATATATATGAATATATATATATATATATATATATGAATATATATATATATATATATATATATATATATATTCATATATATATATATATATATAATGAATTTGTGGCATCTCCTATAGCTGATTGGGGAGGTGCTATCACTAGAGGGTATTAAAGGTAGCCATACACTATAAGATCTGCTTGATGGCGAGGTTGCTAAACAAGTGAATCTTTCCCCTGATAAACCCACCAATGGCAGGCGATATCAGGCTAATCCGATCGTTTATCCCTAGGGCCAAACAATCATATTACAATGACGAAGTCCAGCCGACGGGACGAGGACCGTATCAACTGATACTACAGATATAATATCAAAGGCTATTGTGATACTAAACTCTATAGTTAGTATAGGTATGGGTATATAGAATTTATGTGAAAGTAGGGAGTGGTGTGTGTATGGATGCTGGGTTTTCAGTTGGATGGGTTGAAATTGATGGACTTGGTGGGACATTCACTAAGATTCGTTGTTGCGCCAGCGTCCACCTCGCCGCACTACGCAAGCTACGCAAATTCAATAAAATCCGAAGTTGCGATCGGGGGAAGCGTAAGGTTGCGAAGTTGCGCTAGCGTTAATTCGCAAAGCAAAGTTACGCTAGCGATGCTTAATTTGCATACGGCGCCAAATTGAAGTTACAATGGAGGTATATGTAGCAGCACTACACAAGCCTGCAAATAACATTTTTATTTTGCCCTACACATGTGCCCACTGTATAGCTAAATTGCTATGAGTTAGGAAATGTAGGGGGGAAGGAGGGTAGCCCCAAAAATTTTTTCGATCTTTTTCAGCCTATCACCCATAAAAAATGGAAAAACGCCAGCGTTTTTTGGGACTTTTTAACTTTTTTTGAAGCAATCCCTATCTACTCTATTGCACTTTGCCTGGTCTGAGGTTGCGAAGGAAGTCTGGCATAAAAGATAGCGTCCGTTTAGTGAATCGGCGAATTAACGAAAATGCGCTACGCTGGCGCATTCACGCTTTAACTATGCAACTAGCTGATGTGGTCCTTGATCTGGCAGGAAAATCAAACCAGCCCAATAGAGATTTGGATGATATTTGGCCAGATATTGGTCGGGAGGCCAGTTGGAGGTCCCCAAACACTGGCAGTTAATATGCCAAACTGGCAGTTTAAATCTGCCAGTGTATGGCCAAATATACAGGATACAATTACAGTCCAATTAAAGGGATTATGTAGAGGCACTGCCTAGCCACTCGCAAGCAATATGCAATCAGAGAAATGAATGCCAATACCTTGTCTGCTACAAATGGGGGATTCCCAAACTTCATTCCATGATGCTCAAAACACTTTGCAACGATCAAACGTTTCAGGACTGCATGGCCCTTTCTCAGTGACCTGGGTCACATTTACAGGGTAACAGTGGGGTTAATGTCACTTAAAAGAAAGCTACATTTTTACTCTTTCAGGAAAATCTGAGTTAAATGTTAATATTGTACTAGACCTCAAACCATAACCATGAACCCTTCTAGAACATCATCATTACCTTGTAAGACATAGGGTGAAAATGTATCCTCCTCCGCCATTTATTGCTCCCTAAAATGTTTTGCATTACTTTTCATCTTATTCTCCCATGCCACTGTTGATAGAATAGCAAAAGATCTGAGCCTTTCTGACTAAAAAGGAGATATATAGCATAACTAAACATTGCTCAGCCTCAAAACAATAGGCCAGTTAGTCTGACATCTATGGTAGGAAAGCTTTTCGAAGGGTTAATAAAGGATAAGATACTGGACTTCATAGCAAATCATAATACTTTTAGTGCCAGCATGGTTTTATGCGTAATGATCTTGCCAGACTAACTTAATTTCTTTTTATGAGAAGGTAAGTAGAGACCTTGATTCTGGGATGGCAGTGGATGTGATTTACTTAGACTTTGCTAAAGCATTTGATACAGTGCCACACAAAAGGTTACTGGTTAAATTAAGGAATGTTGGCCTGGAAAATAGTATTTGTACCTGGGTCTGGCTAAAATATAGACTACAAAGAGTGGTGGTAAATGGAACATTTTCTAATTGGACCAGTGTTGTTAGTGGAGTACCGCAGTGCTCTGTACTAGGTTCTTTGCTTTTCAACTTGTTTATTAATGACCTGGAGGTGGGCATTGAAAGTACTGTTTCTATTTTTGCAGATGATACTAAATTGTGCAGAACTATAGGTTCCATGCAGGGTGCTGCCACTTTGCAGAGTGATTTGTCTAAGTTGGGAAACTGGGCAGCAAACTGGAAAATGAGGTTCAATGTTGATAAATGCAAGATTATGCACTTTGGCAAAAATAATATAAATGCAAGTTATACACTAAATGGCAGTGTGTTGGGAGATTCCTTAAATGAGAAGGATCTAGGGTTTTTTTTTTGTAGATAACAAGTTGTCTAATTCTGGGCAGTATCATTCTGTGGCTACTAAAGCAAATAAAGTTCTGTCTTGCATAAAAAAGGGCATTAACTCAAGGGATGAGAACATAATTCTGCCTCTTTATAGGTCCCTGGTAAGGCCTCATCTGGAGTATGCAGTGCAGTTTTGGACTCCAGTCCTTAAGAGGGATATAAATGAGCTGGAGAGAGTGCAGAGACTAAAGGTGGCCATACACGGAGAGATCCGGTCGTTTGGTGATGTCGAGTTGGGCAATATCAGGCTGATCTGATCGTGGGCCCTAGGGCCCAACGATCGGATCCTAATGAATGGGAACGGGCGGTCGGATCGTGGGACCGCATCAACGAACAGATGCGGCCGCAATCCAATGGGATTTTTTGTCCCACCCGATCGAGATCTGGCCGACTTTCTGCCAGATCTCGATCTGTGAAGCCCGTCGGGGGGCCCCATATACGGCCAATAAGCTGCCGACTCGGTCTGTTGGCAGCTTTTATTGGTCTGTGTATGGCCACCTTTAGTGCAACTAAATTGGTTAAAGGGATGGAAGACTTAAATTATGAAAGTAGACTGTCAAGGTTGGGGTTGTTTTCTTTGGAAAAAAGGCGCTCACGACGGGACATGATTACACTTTACAAGTACATTAGAGGACATTATAGACAAATGGCAGGGGACCTTTTTACCCATAAAGTGGATCACCGTACCAGAGGCCTCCCCTTCAGACTAGAAGAAAAGAAATTTCATTTGAAGCAACGTAGGGGGTTCTTCACAGTCAGGACAGTGAGGTTGTGGAATGCACTGCCGGGTGATGTTGTGATGGCTGATTCAGTTAATGACTATAAGAATGGCTTGGATGATTTCTTGGACAGACATAATATCAAAGGCTATTGTGATACTAAACTCTATAGGTAGTAGAGATATTGGTATATATAATGTATGGATGCTGGATTTTCATTTGGAGGGGTTGAACTTGATGGACTCTGTCTTTTTTTAACCCGATTGAACTATGTAACTATCCCCTTATTCTTGTAGGCAATAATAAATTATATGGTGGTGGTTTTACTTTTGGGCTAAAAATTAATACTATCTTTAAAAAAAATGGCACCTTTATTGGAGCTCCCTATAGGTCTTTTACAGTCACTGTCCCTGTTTCAAATGAAGACAAGCTTCAGTTCCCTATCAGGTCAGCCTGGCTGCTGAATGGTTCCTATCCTACAGTGCAGTGTGCTGAGTGCCCTGGCTCCCCTGCGCAGCCTGGGAAAGGAAAGTATATCCATCGACAGCACACCAATTTTTCATTAAGACCGCCTTTATTGTTTGCAAAGCATTGCATAGCAGCATAGCAACATAGTGCAACGTTTCGAGTGGCACTCCACTCTTTGTCAAGCATAAAATTCAATAACCACATGGCTTTAAATAGCCTAAAATACACTGCCACCTAGTGTCAGACCATATTATAACATAGTATCCTTGAGGACCAAATTATAACATAGTATCATTAAAACATATAACAGTGTTTCATTCTGCACATATTATTTTAATACAAATGTATCCATCATAGACCTTTACTTTAACTTTCTTACATATAGAGTCTGTATAATATAGACACTTGGCTTATCTGTCATATGGTACTGTCCATTCAAGGTAATAGCCCACTCCCGAGTAGACAGAAGATTTGAATGAAACCTGCAAAAGATAAAATATTTTCTTTACAATTATTATTTAAATAAAAATGGACTCAGATCGTACTCCTGATTTAAACCCTGTGGGGACATGGTACCCAGTTTCTTTATCCAATGGGCTTCCTTACGTAGCAACTCCTTGCCACGATCTCCCCCACGTCTCCTCTTTGATACTGAGTCCAAAATTTGAAAACGCAGTTGACTGATTGTGCGGCCATTTTCGTTAAAGTGTTTGGCTACCGGCTGGTTCAATTTGTTTCTAATGGCTGACTATGCTCTGTTAATCTATCCCTAATACAACGTATGGTTTTCCCAACATATATTTTTCCGCAAGGGCATTTTAAACTATACACTACATAGGTAGAAGCACATGTATAGAAACCTTTAATTGGGATACGGGTCCCTTTTAGGGGATGATGTATCCATTCACCTTTTACGACACTGCTGCAATGGTTACATCCACAGCATGGGTAGGTTCCATTTTTTTGTTTTTTCAAAAAGGTTTGTTTATAACCTGCAGAGGGCCCCAAATCAGCCTTCACCAATTTTGTTCCAATTGTCTCTGCCTTTGTATATGACATGACTGGTAAAGATTTAAAGATATCCTTATCTGGGATGTTATTAGCTAGTAAGCTCCAATCTTTTTTTATTATTTTGGAGATTTCACCACTTAAGATATTGAACTGGTTAACAAACGGAATTCTCCGTGTCTTTTGGTGTACCACCCTATCACTGATCTTCCCAACAGTCTATTCTCACTCTCCATCCTATCTAACACCCTATCAGGATACCCTCTTACTTTGAATTTTTCTTTCATTTCAGATATCCTTATATCCCGTTGTTGCTGATGTTTTACTATACGCTTTACTCGAAGGAATTGCGATTTGGGGAGAGATTTCTTAATGTGGGAAGGGTGAAAAGAATCATATCTGAGCAGTGTATTTCTATCTGTATTTTTAACAAATAAATCTGTATCCAAACAACCTTCTGTGGTGTTTTTAACCATTACATCCAAAAATGGGATACTTACTGCATCACAATGTATGGTAAATTTGATATATGTAGTGCAATCATTTAATCTTTCGACAAACTCCATGAGCTCCGAATGTTGCCCCGTCCATACTGCAAAGATATCGTCTATGTAGCGAAACCAGCATCTACAGTGACGTCTGAATCCATCATCATTATATACAAATTTTTGTTCAAATAAATCCATAAACAAATTTGCATAAGACGGGGCAACATTCGATCTGTATGTCTGTTCAAGGGTCTGTGTTCATGAAATGCCAGGGCCTCTTTTGAATCTTGGTCTGGACCTCAAATGAAACTAGCCCATGTGGTGACAGGAATCAACCAAACCAAATTATCTTGGTTTTTAACTTATATAAAGAAGCAGCCGCTAACGATAAAATGCACTTATGACTTCTAAAACAGATGTATTCCAACTAATAATGTACTGCTGCAAAGTACTAGCGTATGTTGCTCACCCCTATTCCACAGTGACCTGGGTGTATAAACTGGGTTTGCTGTTGCTTCAAAAAGGCATGTGAATAATGAAGGGGTACACACTTAACGAATCGGACAACCTATAGCTATAGGTGAGATACACTTGAAGACAAAATCGGCAAGCACTCCGTGCTCCACTCGTAGTTAAAATGATAAACTTTTATTTCAGCCTATGTTTGCTGGTTTTAACAAGCTGAAATAAAAGTTTATTGTTTTAACTACGAGTGGACCACGGAGTGCTTGCCGATTTTGTCTTCACATGTGTTGACAGGTACCTTAAGGTGGCCATAGACTCAAAGATCCGCTCGTTTGGCGACATCTGGGATGTTATTAGCTAGTAAGCTCCAATCTTTTTTTATTATTTTCGAGATTTCACCACTTAAGATATTGAACTGGTTAACAAACGGAATTCTCCGTGTCTTTTGGTGTACCACCCTATCACTGATCTTCCCAACAGTCTATTCTCACTCTCCATCCTATCTAACACCCTATCAGGATACCCTCTTACTTTGAATTTTTCTTTCATTTCAGATATCCTTATATCCCGTTGTTGCTGATGTTTTACTATACGCTTTACTCGAAGGAATTGCGATTTGGGGAGAGATTTCTTAATGTGGGAAGGGTGAAAAGAATCATATCTGAGCAGTGTATTTCTATCTGTATTTTTAACAAATAAATCTGTATCCAAACAACCTTCTGTGGTGTTTTTAACCATTACATCCAAAAATGGGATACTTACTGCATCACAATGTATGGTAAATTTGATATATGTAGTGCAATCATTTAATCTTTCGACAAACTCCATGAGCTCCGAATGTTGCCCCGTCCATACTGCAAAGATATCGTCTATGTAGCGAAACCAGCATCTACAGTGACGTCTGAATCCATCATCATTATATACAAATTTTTGTTCAAATAAATCCATAAACAAATTTGCATAAGACGGGGCAACATTCGATCCCATGGCAGTACCCCTGATTTGTAAATAGTAATCATCCTGAAAAAGGAAGTAATTTTTGCATAATACAATTTGCAATAAGGTCACTAGAAATCTTCTTTGGGCTCCATCCAGGGTGTCATCCTGGTTTAAGTGATAGGTGATAGCCTCAACACCCCCATCGTGTGGGATGGAGGTGTAGAGGCTCTCAACATCCAATGTTACCAAGATAGCATGTACTGGTAAGTCTCTCATCCTATTGATTCTATCAATAAAATCACTGGTATCCCTAATATAGGATTTAGTATTAAATACATACTCCCGAAGTATTCTATCCAAGAATTTTGCCAAAGGGCAGAACACTGAGTTCACACCCGCCACAATAGGCCGCCCTGGTGGTTTATCCACATTTTTATGAATCTTCGGGAGTATGTATAGAACCGGTGTAATAGGATTGGATTGTATCAAGTAGGTTGCCATTTTATTATCTATCACCTCCAAATGTAATGCATGATCGACACATTCCTTAATGGTTCTCTGTATAGAAAAGAGGGGATTAGTGGTTAGTCGTTGATATGTGCTTGTGTCATTTAGCATTTCTCTAATTGTATCAACATAGAATTTCTTATCCATGACTACCACTGCTCCCCCCTTGTCTGCAGGTTTAATAACCAACTCCTTGCGATTTTGTAAAGACAGAAGGGCTTGTCTTTCGTCGTTAGAGATATTTTCTCTGGGTAATCTAATTTCGTTTCTTTTAAATCTATCCTCCAGTTTCATTATCTCTGTTTTAACCCCATGGATATATGCTTCCACGATGTGATTATTTTTGGATGGCATATATACACTCGAGTTATACAGACCCCAATCATGTAAACAAAAGGTGTTACTATAATTGTTAGACAAATGATCAGCAGTAACCCCAAAGTCACCCAATTCAGCCGATAGGCGTATTCTTCTATAAAATGCCTCCAAGTCTATCTCTAGCTGAAAAAAGTCAGGGAATGTGGTAACAGCAAAGCCAAACCCTTTAGAAAGTACCTTATTTTCAATGTGTGTGAGGTGGCACATAGAGATGTTTACCACCGCAGTTTCTTCCTGCGCCGTGGAGGTCTTCTTGGAACGATGCCTCTTCCCACCCCTCCTCCGTCTGTACGGTCGGAGTTGATACTTTCTTGTGAGCCATAGAGAAAAGAAGAAGGGGATGATGAGGCAGTGCTGTGCACGTCCCTTCCTAGTGGCTGATCCCGATCCGTTCCGCCGCCATACACCATCGGTCCGCGCTCTGCTCCCTGTTGAGGCCTATTCTGGTATCCATCACGGGGAGTCCATCCGTAAACTCGACCTGGGAAAGGAGGCAGCGGGAAGTAGAACAGATGGATTTTGCATACATTTTCAATAAACCTCACAATATGTCTCCTTTACTGGTCTGTATGTCTGTTCAAGGGTCTGTGTTCATGAAATGCCAGGGCCTCTTTTGAATCTTGGTCTGGACCTCAAATGAAACTAGCCCATGTGGTGACAGGAATCAACCAAACCAAATTATCTTGGTTTTTAACTTATATAAAGAAGCAGCCGCTAACGATAAAATGCACTTATGACTTCTAAAACAGATGTATTCCAACTAATAATGTACTGCTGCAAAGTACTAGCGTATGTTGCTCACCCCTATTCCACAGTGACCTGGGTGTATAAACTGGGTTTGCTGTTGCTTCAAAAAGGCATGTGAATAATGAAGGGGTACACACTTAACGAATCGGACAACCTATAGCTATAGGTGAGATACACTTGAAGACAAAATCGGCAAGCACTCCGTGCTCCACTCGTAGTTAAAATGATAAACTTTTATTTCAGCCTATGTTTGCTGGTTTTAACAAGCTGAAATAAAAGTTTATTGTTTTAACTACGAGTGGACCACGGAGTGCTTGCCGATTTTGTCTTCACATGTGTTGACAGGTACCTTAAGGTGGCCATAGACTCAAAGATCCGCTCGTTTGGCGACATCGCCAAACGAGCGGATCTTTCCCCGATATGCCACTAAACAGCATGGCTATATCGGGGGTAATTCGAACTAACCATTCAGATCAAATAAAGTAGAAAAGAACAGATCAGCCGATATTCAGCCCCTGACAGCAATCGTACAAAAGTTATGTCCGACCAAAGCTAGTGACAGTCTCCCTCTGAAAATCGTCAGATTGGCAATACATGCAGAGAAATTATCGGCAGCCGACAGAAATTTTCTAACCTGTCCGATGAACGACCGATCGGCATGGCACGACAGATGTCGGGACACTCCGTGAATCGAGGTGTCGTACGATCGGATCTTTGCGTCAATGAGCAGCTTTAATTGAGTCTTGGCAGACAGCCCAGAGTAGATATTTAACATAGTTTTGTATCAGTTTGATAAGATAAGAACGAAGACTCACAGCTTAAAGGGCAAGTCACCTTTATTTGCAAAACTGTAATAACATATAAAAACCACAGAAATGTTTTCAAACTTTCATAACCTGCCAAATTATGTAAAATGTAAATGATAATTAGGGGGTGTGGCCACAAATTGGGCATGGCCGAAAATCGTTTTTGCGTTTCGAAATCGAAAATCTCTTTGCGTTTCCTAACTGTTGGGAGCAGGCCCGGACTGGCAATCTGTGGGTTCTGGCATAAGGTCCCATAGAAAGTCAGTATTTAGTGGGCTGTTTGGGCCTCTATGTGGGCTGATTGGGCCTCTGTGTACCTGAAATGCCAGGGCATATTTTAATTCTCAGTCCGGACCTGGTTGGAAGGTATGGTAGTCATGGTTACAGTGACATGTAAGTATTCTGCAAGTACCCTAATGAACAGCGCCATCTACTGGTCAAATGATCAATGGCCGAACGCTTTGCTGGTATCACAAAGCAATACACGGGATTTACAGGGGATTTCAAAGAGCAGAAGGGCGAGGAGCCTGGAAGGCAGCTGGAAAGAAAACATAAGGGCGAGCGCAGGGAGGATTTCAGTATTTACGTGGGCCTTATGCAGAGAGGACATTGGACTGTCAGGGAAAGAGCGCGCCCACTGCATTCATTTCGGTGGACAAATTTGTAAACTAATCACAGAACTTGATCCGCGCTGCTGTTTAAATCCCTCTCCACCCCTGACATGGTGAAACCGCCTCCGTGTTCCATCTGTCATTCAGGGCCCCTGACCGCGCCGCTTCCTCATTAAATCCCGCCCACGAGCCGTATCAGCCAATCGCTGTCCTGAGGCTGAGGGGCGGGTTACTAATGGACAGCCAATAGAGAGCTGCGTATTCTGTTTATGTCCGTCGCGTGTTCTAAGTTCTAACTTTGCTTCTTGCCTGCACTAAGATGGCAGACGTCATAGGACGATTAAACGTGTTTCCAGATTTCCCAGGATGCTTTGTCCTTTAGAGCCACGTCCTGAATCAAAGGCTAAAGCGGAGAGCTAGAGTTGTGTCGTTTGTCAGCAGCCCACCAGTGACATGAGCAGGAGCAGGGAAATAGGTGAAAACCGGGCACATGTGTGCGGGTATTGAGAATCCTGAGACGTCGTATAGACAAGGTTGGGCCGAAGAGCTTGTCATCTAACTCAGGTCTGTACAGAAGGAAAGGTATATTCTGTGACCCAGCGAAGGTATTTAATTGTGCGCCCAGAACTAGTGTTATGATCCCTGTACTTAAAACTCAGGGATCTGTTATTTTAACAACACATACTTGACCACAGGGATTGCACTCTTATATGATTCATGGGAGGCAAACCTGCACCAGAAACAGTAACCTCAATATACCTTATGCTTGTATAAACAGACTGGTGTATTGTAATATATTTTCTAGAAATATTTTGTTCAGTAGCACTCAGGCTGGTTGCTATGGGTTAATTACCCTAGCTACAAGAAACCGTTTTGAAATCAATATAAAATATGGATAACAGAGAACGGATGTGTAAATCAGAACCTGTCTGCTTGCTGAATTACCTTGCAGGCTGCAGCATATGGTTACGAAACAATATCCACAACCAAAGAAGGACGGAAAAAAACAGGTTTATTGCAGGGTCCTGTGGATAACAATCGCGTTATGCGTTTCGGGATTGGATTCCTTAATCATAGGCTTACCATAGGCTTTGTATATCAGGCCCATCTAAACTCCAAGGATACCAGAGTTCCTCTGCCAAAAATGATGCCAATGATAAAGTGCCTGAAAATGCTAAATTAGCAATTCAATTAAAAAAAAATATACAACTGCAGCCCTATAGTTAAAACATGTAAAAAAAATAAAAATAAAAGTCCTGCAGTCGGCCTCCCATTTTTTTTTTAAGATACAGCTCTCAGCAACACCTATAGGTTCTCTAAGTTCAGAGATCGATTACAGAGCATGAAATATTTATTGGGTAATTATAACCTGATCATAGAAAGAGAAAAGAACCTTGTAATCTCTTGCTAAACATACAGTGATGCCTTACCTGTCTCATCCAATGTGTTTCTCAGATGCCACGTGACCTGACGTTACGCAGCAAAGATCAGTCGTCTTTACAAAGGAGGAGATCGTTAGCTTGGGTGGAGCAATGGCATTCCAGTGCTGCTCCATCCTAGGGAAGGTTCTTCTGACCTTGGGACTGGTACTTATCTACTATTGCTTTTCCATCGGCATCACTTTCTACAACAAGTGGCTGCTCAAGGTACGACAACTATGGGTCGCCAAGTGTCAAGGGCACAGAGGAGGCTCAAGCTTTATGAAGACATTGGCCCATCATGATTCTCCATTTAAAATGATTCATCATTAGACTTTGTCTCTGTTTTAGTGAATGCTATAAAATGGAACAAAACAATGCTTGCTCCATCTGTAGTTATTTTTAGCTTAGTATTGTAGTATAGCTTGGTGTTTCACCATACTGTTTTGGCTACAGCAGGAAGTTCTTGTTCTGGGCATAACACTTGACATCTCTACCTCTCCTTTAGAGTTTCCATTTTCCTCTCTTCATGACACTTGTGCACCTGATAATGATCTTCCTGCTGTCGGGATTCAGCCGATTGCTAATGGCTTGTTACACCAGTCATCCGCGGGTCATACTGCCCTGGAAAGACTACCTCAAGAAAGTGGTACCCACAGGTAAAGAATGGAAAATGCTTGTATTCTGTTATGACTTCAATAATGATAGTCAAAGGCAACTGCAAATCCCCGCATCCCACTGCCAACTAACTTCTTATAGAGATATTAGGAGATCTACTGTAGTTTCATGGTTGCGTTTTTCACCCCGAGTGCCTATCCCTGGGTTAAAATAAAGGGTTTCTTAAAATCAATAAAGTTAGATGTGATTAAATGGTCACATGGGCTGGTCTCTCCCAGTGAGTGTTCTTTAAAGGAGAAACAAACCTGTACTAGAAAAAACCCCTACCCTGCGTAGACCAACCTCCCTCACAGCCTAACTGCCCCTAATTTTTCACTTACCCCTCCGTGCAGATCTGGCCTCGGGAGTTTACGGGCGCCATCTTCTTTTTTGGTCTTCTTCGGAATCTGAGCGGAGTTTCGGTGCATGCGCAGTTGGAGTAAATTTCCGGTCACGAACGACTACGTATGCTCTGAAAGTCACGAAAATTTTCATTTTCTTTCAGCACATGCTCTGGGCATTAACAACATCAGACTGGGCGTGTTTTGGTCATCATGACTGTTGTTTTTTTGTTTTTTTTCAAGTTACTATACAGTAGTAATGGGCGATTTTCTCTCACGAAAAATCGTGAAATCGGAAAGTTCACGAAAAAATCGTGAAATTAAAAATAGCGCAATTCGAACGTTTTCACTTAAAAATTTAGCAATTCGAACGTTTTCACTTTAAAATCAAGCAATTAGAAAATTTTCACAGAAAAATCAAGCAATTCGAAAGTTTTCACAAAAAAAACGGAAATTTACACCGGCAAACTTTCGTGGGAGATCGCAAATTTATTAGCCGGCGGCAAAACGTGTAAATTCGCCTATCACTACTATACAGTAGACCCCAGCACTAATAAATAGTGCTCGGATTCATTGAAATCCTTGTGCATCCCAACTTCTTATACATGTAGGTCTCTAGCATGAGATTATCCTATGCATACTGATTTGAATTAGTTAATATGGGCGAGTACCGTCCATCTTGTGGATTCTCAGTTAGACAAGCAGTCAGGTGTTATATAGTTTAACCCTATTCTGCTCAGAAATGCTTGTTGACCCCCAAACATGAAAACATGATAGGGTCTCAGGGCAACCTGATTTTGTACAATCAACTTGTAAAATCAAATGCACCTATTTAAAACATGCATCCAAAGGCACCACAAAATGACCTCTGCTTTAGAAGTTATGAGCAAACTGGATTACTAGGTTTATGGGTGGCCAGCTTTAGGGTAAGGACTCGGACACACTGGACGATTTGTCGCCAACGTTTTTTAAAAGCAAATCGCGGCGACATATCGCTCGTTTTGTCTCTGAACAAAAACAAATGAAAGACGCCAGCTCCTGTGCCCACAGCGCGTTTGTGAATCGCATGTAGCTCCAAAACGCACTGAGACCCTTTTCCGAGCGATTTATCAGAAATAGCATGTACTTAGAAAAGCACTGAAATCTCCTAGACACGCACACACATACAGATAAGTAGCAGCAATTGTATTCAAATTACAATGCGAACGCAATGACGCAAGAACGTAAAGACGCCAGGTTACAGCGGGAAGCACAAACCGTTTCCGGTTTGGGTGGAGCACGTACCGCACAGAGTAATGGGATACAAATCGCTCTGTGCCAATAGTCGCTGTGAATCGTCTGTTCAAAAAAGACGATCGTCTTGTCGCCGCGATTTACTTTTTTAAAACGTTGGCGACAAATCGTCCAGTGTGTCCCTACCCTTAGATGTCTTATGGGTGGGGACTGTAAGAGTGTCTAAAAAGCATTAATAACCTGCTTCTGATGTGGTTCTTGGCCACTAAGAGGTTCCTTTTGGCCATTTGATATCTGAATGAGCCTTTTAATATAGATTTGGTGAAGGGTTTGATCCAATACAAAGCCCAAAGGGCTTTTGATTTGGTTACAAGGTTTGAATTGGAACACAGTAGCTGCCTATGAAGGGGCACTTTAAAGGAGAACTAAACCCTAAAAATTAATATGGTTAAATATGCCATATTTTACATACTGAACTTATTGCACCAGCCTAAAGTTTCAGCTTCTCAATAGCAACAATGATCCAGGAGTTCAAACTTGTCACAGGGGGTCACCATCTTGGAAAGTGTCTGTGACACTCACATGTTCAGTGGGCTTTGAGCAGCTGTTGAGAAGCTAAGCTTAGGGGTCGTTGCAAATTATCAAGCAGCAAATGAGGTTGGTCAGGTGATATGCTACAAGCCTGATTATTAAATTTTGATGCTAATTGCACTGGTTTCCGAGCTGCAATGTAGTAAGTATCTGTATTAATTACTAATCAGCCTTATATTGTGCATTTCTATACTATGTGTACTGTATATTGTGAGTCGGTCCCTAAGCTCAGTAATGGTGGCCATACACGGGCAGATAAAGCTGCTGATATCGGTCGTTTGGACCAATATGACAGCTTATCTGTGAAGGGTTAACATGTCAATCTGCCCATGTATGGGGGCTTCCGACAGGTCTTCCCAATCGATATCTGGCCACGATATCGATCGGGAAGGTTTTATTTTTAACCGACGGACCTGTCTGAGCCCCTTGGCATATCGTAATTCGATCGTTCGGCCATACGGCCGAACGTTCGTTTGAATTACCCCCGATATAGCCATGCCGTTAGTGGCATATCGGGGAAAGATCCGCTTGTTTGGCGATGTTGCCAAACGAGCGAATCTTTGAGTCTATGGCCGGCTTAAGTGACAGCAGCAAAGAGCATGTGCAGTGAATCGGCAGAAAAGAAGATGGGGAGCTACTGGGGCATCTTTGGAGTCACAGATCTTCCCTGCTAAAGGGCTGTGGTTGCCTTGCACTGGTATAGAAGCACAAAACATAATGTACAGCATTTGTAGCTACTTCTTTAGTTAAGCTTTAATTCTCCTTTAAGATAGCAAATACATTTACTGGAACTTGTAATTAATTTGCCTTTATTATATTCATTCTCAGCTCTGGCCACGGCCCTTGACATTGGACTTTCCAACTGGAGTTTCCTGTACATCACTGTATCTCTGTAAGTTAAAAATTGGGGACAGTGGGTGTTTGTAATGGTGATGGGCAAGATGCTAATGGCACACTGTCAACCTTCAAAAAGGGATTACAGCTTTTGCTCTATCAGGGGCCCAAACCACTGTTGTGTGTGTGCCCCTGGGCAAATGATGTACGGGAGCAGAATGTGACCTGCTATATTGCCTACCAGAACCCCTGCCTTAATTCATTTATTGACTTGGGGAGCTGGGTCATTTCAACATACTTCCTTATCCAGTATATGGAGCAGTGGTATGGACATGGCAGATGGTGAGACTTAAGGTGGCCATGCACGCAAAAATATTATCGTACGATATTCAGTGAGTGTATGGTTGGAGACAAGCTGACCGATATCAGCAGAATGCTTGGATATTTTTGGCTCACTGATCAGCCCAGAATATTTTTATTGCGTGCCTTTAAAGGCACCCGTCATTGCCCATTGTGGTTTGTGCTGAATCGTCAGAGACAGGTAGAATTCTATTTTTTCTATCTGTATATCTGACAATTCAGTTCTGCACGTGTGTATTGTAATGAATGATCTTTCTTGGAATCATAATTGTAGCGTGTATGTCCACCTTTAAATTTCACACATTAGGACGTTTGATTCTATCCTACTCCATTTTGGCAGCTGCTGTGGATACATGTTCAATTTCACTATAAGCTGTTCGGGTTTTAAACTGTGGTTAATATTGTTATAGATCACATTATGCTTTCAGGTTGAAACAGTAGCAACACTAATTCATCTTTGTCCTGTTGCCAATATAGGTACACAATGACAAAGTCCTCCGCTGTCCTGTTTATCTTGTTTTTCTCGCTGGTGTTTAAGTTGGAAGAGATGGTGAGTTTTTTGGATGAGACTGTTGGTGGTGTGTCAGAAGAAGACAGGTTGGAGTAGAGAGGAAGGAAAGAGTAGCAAAGACAAAAATTTAAATTGTTTGCTATTTTCCCCTCAGCATCTCCTTATTGTTTTTGTACTGTCTGATATGGAGAGGATGTAGAAACAGGTTGGAGAAATTCACAGCTGATGTTGTTCTATTTCTATATTGCAATCTGTTTCTTTTCACTTTGTTTCCCTGCGATCAATGTGGGAGATGTATAGACTGGTGACTCTTCTGTTTTCTATGTTGTGTAGAGGCCGGCCCTAATACTTGTGGTGCTGCTGATCTCAGGTGGCCTATTCATGTTCACATTTAAGTCCACACAGTTCGATACTGGTGGTTTTGTCCTGGTCCTTGCGGCATCAGGTCTTGGTGGTGTCCGGTGGACTCTCACCCAGCTCCTAATGCAGAAAGCAGAGTTAAGTGAGTTATCATTGTAACTGACAAATATGGAGGTTGTAAAGGATAATCTGTGCCTTTATAGCAGGTTAACTTTGTTTTATTTCTGTATTTCTCCAATCCAGGTTTACAGAATCCCATAGACACAATGTACCACCTGCAGCCTGTAATGTTTCTCAGCTTATTTCCTCTGTTCATTGGAATTGAAGGTGAGTAAAAACAAGTGTCGTGACTTTGGCTTGGCTGGTTCGGCCTGGATACTTGACGTCTCTTTTTGGTCTAAAAAAAAAAAAATGACAACATGTGCCTAAGCATCAAATTCTAATAGATAAAATATGATTGGTACTAAAGGCTGTGCTGTCCTAGAGACCTGCTCATCTGGTGGAGTTGTAGAAGCATTGAGCTTGGTTCCCTGATTTGTCCTTTGTATCTTTTCAGGATTTCATGTTGCTACGTCAGAGCAGCTCTTCTGTTCCCAAGACACTCACCAGCTGTTAACTCTTATAGCTACCCTGGCTTTGGGGGGATTTTTAGCCTTTGGCTTGGGATTTTCTGAGTTCCTCTTGGTGTCCAAAACATCCAGCCTCACACTCTCCATCGCAGGCATATTTAAGGTTACCCTCTGATCATTTACATTCTTTTTTTTATTACCTTTTGTCCTAATTTTGTACAAAGATATACGGATATTGTTCCAGAGCAAGAACACGTGAGATAAACAAAGACATCTAGCCACATGCCCAGGAGAAGGAACAAACAAACATGACAGTGAGCAGTGCATACAATGGGTTGTACACACGAGTAGCCAGGGTAGTTGAATGGAATTCAAGTTATTTCATGACTTTCAAATTGTGTGTATTGCCTGTGGCACAGGTTTTAGCAGCAGCATAAATATACATAGATCTATATATTATTTATTTACACATGCTACTTTTAGATCCAGCTTGTTTCATCCTGTATTAAAGTGCTCTGTCTCTCTTCAGCTTCCACTTCCATGTCTCTTTCCTTTTTCCTTACTGCTTTGCATCCTTAGTCCCATATCTTTCTCTGGATTGAATCTTTTATTGTTTTTTACCAGGAGCTCTGTGTTCTCCTGCTGGCAACCCACTTACTTGGTGATGAGTTAAACATCCTGAATTGGCTGGGATTTGCAGTCTGTATTGCTGGCATTGCTCTTCATGTTGCACTTAAAGCGACCCACTCCAGAGGTAAGGCATGGTCAAAATGGGCCCTATAATTAAGCAGATATGGGATTGGCAGCAGGCTACAGTATATGCCATCTTTAGTGTGGGCACCTGCTTTATGAATGAGAGAACAGCAATTCTTTTGTGTGTTTATTTACACAGGAGGAGAGGCTCACAAACAGGGCAGAGAATTACCGACTGCAGACATGGAGCTTTTGCTTAGAGGCCATGAGGATGAAGAGGAGGAAGAGACATGACAGTCAATAAAAGGACAGGTGTATATCCACTGGATGCCAGTGATGTGCTGATTACCAATAACTACCTCTGAGATTGTCCAGGGTTAATGAAAACCTAATGTGGCCTGTCTCAAACAGTGAGGAGGGACAGATCCATCCTAAAACACCCTTGCTTTTCAAATAACAGGAATAACCTGTTAGAAGATACAGTAATGAATTAAACTGCCCAGCAGGGGATTAGAGAAACAGGATGTGATTATAAGTGTAACTGCCAGAGCTGGCCTCTCTCTCTGCTCTTTTATAAATAGACTCTTGCAAAACCTTTGGATCTCCTTATGTTACATTTTAACTGTAGCATGTCCTGAGCAAATAATGGCTCTCTGACCAGTGCTATGACTAATACTAAGCAGTGATAACTGACAAGACTCCTCTGATTTGGCTTCTGGCCAGCTGGATTTTTATCCCGGGTTTAACGGTTCAAACTTTGTGATTCGTCCTGCCCTTTGTTTATGGGCACTTGTGCTTTTCTGGATTTGTGAAAGACCGTTATCCTAATTAAAATTTAGAAGGATCGGTTATTTTCGTATAAGTGCTGTTTGTGTGGCTTAATAATGTTTTACTGTAATGACATAGTTGTCATTTCTACCCTTAAGCACCTCTTCTCCAGTGTAACCTCTCTCAACTTGGCCAACCTTTCCTCATAACTGAGACCTTCTATTCATCAGCTTAGTAGATCTTCTCTATTTCTCTAAGCTTTTTTATTTAATTAATATCCCTTCAAACATAAGTCCAAAACTGCAGTGCATAGTCTAGATGGGACCTTACCAGTGCTTTTTAAAAGGGAAGAAATATCCTCTCTTTCCTGTAAAACTATACCCCATGCCCTTGGACCCAACCCTGCAGCACCCATTAAGCTCCAAGTAGAGAAAGTACCATTGACCACACCAATTTTACTTGCTCCTGTAGATAGTAATCAAGGCAGGTACAAACAGCATTAGCAAAACCTATATATATTTATATATATATATATATATATATATATATATATATATATTATATATATATATATATATATATATATATATATATATATATATATATATATATATATATATATATATATTATAGAAAACTAATACACATTTACAAATTAACCGTAGTGTTTAAGATTACTGTAGCCCTGAATATTGTGCTTGTCCAAGAAGTCACCCAAGACTTTCTGTGAAGAATAATTATTGTTGTGTCAGAGGAAAAATTTGTTCCTTAAAGGAGAACTAAACCCCTGTTAATTGAACCCCTCCACCCCTTCCCTCCCTTGGCCCCTTTCCACTTCATTATACAGGTGCCTTACTTGAAAAAGTGTCCCTGGGATTAATGTTGGCATATTCATGTAGCATAGTGCCGTGGAGCTCTTGGGTGCCATATTCAGTATCTTTGATCCTCTTCTTTTCCTTTGGCAATCTTCGGAACTTTCCAGTAGACATGAATACCAGACTGGCTCCAACTGCGCATGTGCGAAAAACTTTGTGTCGGCGCTCACTTCCGCGAGGAATTCAAAGATACTGATACAAGATGGCGCCCATGAGCTCCGCCACCCTACTCTACATGAATATGCCAACATTCATGCCAGGGACACTTTTTCAAGTAATGTACTATGGAGGGAGAAAGTAGGGAGGAAAGGGGACAATGGAGGGAAGGGGATGGGGATTTTTTGATTAATGGGGGTTTAGTTCTCCTTTAACTGAAATTGTAGACTCTTGCCCTTGTTCTTTTCTATATGAAAAAGATCCCCTCTTTGTATATCATCTATCATACTAAAGAGTAATAATGTCCTTTTGCAATCAACACTTCTCCAGAGAAAATAACCAAATAGTTTTAATTTTTTTCCATTCCAGCCCTATACTATACTTCTGTGGGCTCATACCTTAAGCTGAGCCCTTACCAGAGACCTATAAAGAGGAAAAAATATATTTTTAACCTATTTTTGTAGAAAAGAGTATTTTTATTTGCTTTAATAGACACTGATTGAGACTGCCTAGAGTTGCAATCCATCAAGTCTTATCCATATACACACACACCAATATAGGAGATTCCCAATATAATTGAATTACGTTTATAATTAGCATTCGTATTCATTTTGCGAAAGCGCATAACCTTGCATATATCAACATTGAACATCAGGGGGCAGATTTATCAAGGGTCTAAGTGAATTCGAGGGAATTTTCGTAAAAAAAAAATTCGAAGTAATTTTTTGGATACTTTGACCATCGAATAGGATACTACGAATTCGATTAGAAGTAAAATAGTTTGAATATTCGACCATTCGATAATCAAAGTATTGTCTCTTTAAACAAACTTTGACTTCAATATTTCACCAAATTAAACCTGCCGAAGTGCTATGTTAGCCTATGGGGACCTTCTAGAGCATTTTTTCTTCATCGTTCGATCGAACGATTTTACTTCGCCCGCAAAACGGTCAAATTCGGTGAAAAAAACTTCGAATTTGATATTCAAAGTCAAAGTAAAGCCATTCGAAATGTATCACTTCGAAATTCGACCCTTGGGGGCCCATTTACTTAGTTTGAGTGAAGGAATAGAGGAAAAATAGTTCGAATTTCGAATGGTCGAATATGGCTACTTCGACCATCGAATGGGCTACTTTGACCTTCGACTACGACCTTCGAATTGAACGATTTATACTAAAAATCGTTTGACTATTCGACCATTCGATAGTCGAAGTACTGTCTCTTTAAAAAATTCTTCGACCCCCTAGTTCGCCACCTAAAACCTACCGAGGCCAATGTTAGCCTATGGGGAAGGACCCCATAGGCTTCCTAACAATTTCCTGATCGAAAGAATATCCTTCGATCGATGGATTAAAATCCTTCGAATTGTTCGATTCGAAGGATTTAATCGTTCGATCGAACGATTATTCCTTTGATCGTAGGAATAACGCTAAATCCTTTGACTTCGATATTCGAAGTCGAAGGATTTAACTTCGACGGTCGAATATCGAGGGTTAATTAACCCTCGATATTCGACCCTAGGTAAATGTGCCCCTTGATGTCCATTTACCTCCCAGTTCTTCAATGTTGTCAAATTTTTCTGGCGTTCCTATCCATTAAATAATTGTGCTGATATTTGGAAAGCAGGTTGGGACTTCACTAAACTTTATGATCAGATACACATATTATTTACCCTGTGACCCAGAAAAGGCATTAGAGAATGACACACACACAGAGGAAAATATCAAACTGGGTGTTACACACCAGCTTTGAATGGACAATAGTCCACAGACATTATTAGTATAGGTTTATTTATTGCAAACGCTTTCTTCCCTTAGGGTCTGCATCAGGAAACATCATTCTTTAATACGCTGTCCTCTTGCTTCTCTTACTGTGTGGGATGAGAGCAAAGTGAGAGTTAAAGCCAGGAGAATGTTTCTGTGTTGTAGCAGTGGTGATCTATAAAATGACATATGCATTACCTGGATTCATACACGAGAATTTTCCGCAGGCGTTTGGGCAGCACTTCCATCCCTGTTCACAGTCTGTTTCCGCTGTGCATTCCCTACCACAAATTCCAAGGATGCCATCTCTTACTTCAGGGCAGGAAGTGGTGTTTCCTGGGCAGAAGGGTTGAAAGAATGCAACACCCTTATTATTAGGAATATTACCAGGAAACATGTCTAAATCTAGAAAAACATCTCTGCGCGGAGTCCTAATTGTTTGCAATTGCTGGAGTGTCTATGGGAGATCTGTGCAATATGAAAACAGAGAGCATTTTTAGCACCGTGGTATTTTCTGAAGGAACCACCTCAGTCATAGACACCAGTGATCCAGAGACCAATACCAAAAAAAGGATTTTCAGATTTATTAGGTCAATGCATCTAATGCTGTCATTACAGTCATATTCCTATAATGTACAAATATCCAGAACGGCTTGTTACCATTCAAAATGACCTTTTCTATTGGTCAGGCAGTACCATCTAAAGGACTGCTTTGGCCCACTAGCTGATGCATGGAATGCTCTGTATACCTATGCTACCTCCAGCATATTTATTGTACTTTTGTATAGTGCTGTGAGTCACCTACAATTAGGGATGCACCCAATCCACTATTTTGGATTCAGCCGAACCCCCGAATCTTTTGCGAAAGATTCGGCCGAATACCGAACCGAATCTGGTTCGGTTCGGTGGGAAGGGGTAAACATTTTTTACTTCCTTGTTTTTTGGCAAAAAGCCATGTAATTTCCCACCCTGCCCTTAATTTGCATATGCAAATTAGGATTCAGTTCAGCTTCAGTTTATTAAGGTTCAAATGGTAAATTTGAATGTTTTATTTTTTTTTTTTCCAGTCAAAACTCTTTGAATTTTAAAGGAGAATTCAACCCTTTAGCAAAAAAAAAACCCCTACCCCCCAACCCACGTAGACCCCCCCTCCCTCCTCCTACCCCCCAGCCTAACTGCCGCCCCGGGGAAACGCCCCTAACTTTTTACTTACCCTCGCTGCAGATTCAGGCATCGGAGTTCCACGCAGCCATCTTCCGCGTCTTCGGTAAATCTGTGCATGCGCAGTTGGAGCAAATTACTGAATTGCGACAACTGCGCATGCGCCGAAATGGACAGGAAATGCCGAAGTGCCGGAAGAAGACACGAAGACTCGGAAGATGGCTGCAGTGAACGATGCCTGAATCTGCGCCGAGGGGAAAGTAAAAAGCTAGGAGCATTTTCCTGGGGGGGGGGCAGTTATGGAGGAGGGAGGGGGTTCTACGTGGGGTGGGGAGTATGGTTTTTTTATTTTTTTGCTAAAGGGTTGAATTCTCCTTTAAATCACCAGCTCCAATTTGAATTCAAATGTATTGATGTATCACACCTAGATTGTATTGTTGTATCACACCCTGGAAATAGTTCTAATTGGAATATTCGAAACCTAAGACAATGGCAGAGGTCCGTTGAACCATTTTGCCTTTCTGACGTTTCAGGAAAACTCTCTTCCATTTCAATTGATTTGAATTTTCGGGTCGTTCTTATTCGATCGAATATTAGACGTTCAAGTTTTTTCATATATAACCTCCCATTCGAGTTGTCAGTACATAGATTTTATTCATGTACTGTAACTTCGAAATTCGACCTTTGATAAATCTGCCCCTTAGTCAACTGGAAAGGCTAGAATCCCTATGAACTCCTACGTATATACAAACCCTCCAGTAGATTTCAACGACCCATGTCATGTGAGATACTTAAAGGGTACCTGTTGGCTAATGTTATCCCCAACCAAAGGTGCTGGCTAATAGACCCCGCTTTCCGGTTGGGTATAACAGTAGTGTTTTTTTTTTTAAAAAAAATGTCCCCCGTCATCGCTAGGCTACCCGAACCATGTCCGGTGACTCTCATGCGCATAATGAAAATGTGCCACAGATTGCTCATTATGCGCGTGACGTCACAATGCGAGTGACACAACATGGCTGCTCGTACCAGGAGCTCCCTCTGGTGGTGGGGGCATTTTTAAAAAAAAAAACCTACCCCAACCGGAATGCATGCTCTATCACCATTGGTTGGGGATAACATTTTTACCCAACAGGTGCCGTTTAAGTATATATTTTTGTCTGTGCCCGCAGTGATATTCTACTGTCGAACAAGTCAAAAATGCTGAAAGGTTCCAAATGCTTACTTGCCGCTTCAGAAACTCTTGAACTATGCATCACCCACAAACTGTTTCTCCAGCTTGGGAGAACTCTGCAAAATGTTGTGTTATGAAATAATGGGCAAAGTTTACATAGGTCTACTAATCCGTGGCAACCAATGAGCAGCCACAATTCTAGTGCAAGTAGGAGAATGAAAGCAGACACTGTAGTGGTTGTTATGAGTTACTAGACCTGCCCAGCGTTGCCCGTTATTCCCCGACTTCCCATCTGTTTGGAAAAGCTCTCATAACAGACCACGTTTTCCCTTTGAGAATTAAGGCACTGTGTACAGAAAACTCAGATCAGTTTTCCTGTCCTTTATCTCCTACATAATTAAGTGTCTACTAAATAGCAAATAGCCTGTCCTTGTCTCACCGTACATATAACCTAAGAGCAGCTTTATCATTCTATACATCATACAGCTATTCTGGGCTCTGTTAGCAAAGAGTGTACAGAGATAACAAATATTTTCTTGTGCACTAACTTGCACGATTTGTTAAACACTTTAACTGTTCCCACACAGGGGCGATCCTGGCCCCTCCGCCGCCTGAGGCTGCTGCCCCCCTCCCCCGGAAATTTGCTCTTAAAGTACCAGGAGCAGCATTTTTGCTGCCCCTGGTACCTAGTGGGGCGCTGCCGCCTGAGGCGACAGCCTCAACTCGCCTCATTGGCGAAGCACCCCTGTTCCCACATAAGACAATTGTCTCCTCGTATTCTCCTTTCCACTAACTGCCAGCTCTTACCTGCCACCTGTGCTTCCATCCTCTCTGCAAACACTGCCAGCAGCAGGAAAAGTGTCAGATACTTCAGCGCCTCCATGCTGAGCTGCTTCTAACACTAGATATGAGTTTATCCAGGTGAGGCTGGGAGAGGCACACTTTCTCCCCCCTCCTACCTGCTGAAGAAAAAAATAATAATCTACTAATGACAAAAGATATTTGGCACCGCGACACATCCCACATCACAGGGCATATTGCAAGAGAGAAGGCGGGGGAGGGTAAAGGAATTCAATACTCGATAAAGGCGGAGGAGAGGGATGGATTCAGTAAGGTTTGGTTTGTGTCAGGTCATGAACAGTACATTATTGTGCCCATGCACTGAAATACCTGGCGCAAAATCAATAGCTTGTACGCATCATATCAAGGACAAATGATGTAATGTATCCGTTTACAACCGTGTAATGTTTGTGTTTACAGTATATGTCAGACGTGAAATGCTGTTGGCATATTTTATGATGAGTGTTTAAGTTGTGGGTTTTCGGAAAACGTAATCTGCATGTAAAATTATTGCACAAAATGCCTTTTTTTTTTTGGAAGCTATATGGCACGGTACAATAACCCTGTATCCAGGTCCCAAGAATTGCTGATAACAGATCTCATATTTATTGCTTTCAATGGGCTTCTGATAATATTCACCATGAATGTGATAGAGAACGTAGATCATGAGCTTCACTGAGTCTGGAACTGATGTAAAAATATGTATATCTGTAAACATATATTGTTTTTATACTAAAGCAGGTATATTGGAAGGCACGTTTGTTTTCTTCTTGAAGTACTTTGATTTTAAGATACAGAAGTTATGTATGGTGTCATGTAGGGCACAGAATTATTCATTCTATATGTACCATTAAGCTTGGCCTCTGGGGAAATGTAACATCTTTGTTAACTCATTCTGTATCTATTCACCCGTTTAACATCTATCAGGTCATGGAATGTCCTGTAATCGCTCATGCTGACCTGTGTCTGTGCCGTGTACATCTGTTGTTAAAGGAGAAGGAAAGTAGTCTTGCACTTGGGGGCATGGCTGCCATCAGAAATCACGGGGCCCTGTACAATAACATTTTCTGGGCCCCCTTGTCCTAGCACGGCCCAAAGCCCCACCCCAGATCCCGCCCACACACCAAATTTAAAAAAGCCACACATTCATCTGAGCTAACCCCCTCCCAAGTTATAAAAAAAAGTTATAAAAAGCCATTTGTGTTCAGGGCGTCCCTACAATTTAAAAAAAATTAATTGGTGGCCAGCCCCCCTTCCACACGTTATAAAAAAACAAGGGATGCACCGAATCCAGGATCCTGAATCAGAATCTTAATTTGCATATGCAAATTAGGGGTGGGGAGGGAAATCACGTGACTTTTCGTCACAAAACAAGGAAGTAAAAATTGTTTCCCCCCTTCCCACCCCTAATTTGTATATGCAAATTAGGGTTCGGATTTGGTTTGGTATTTGGCAGAATCTTTCACAAAGGATTCGTGGGTTCGGCCGAATCCAAAATAGTGGATTCGGTGCATCCCTTAAAAAAAGTTGGTGGCGTTGACCCCCCACAAGTTAAAATAAGTCATTGGTGGCCAGGACCCCCCTTAAATTAAAAAAAAAAAAAACATTGGTGAACAGGGCCCCCTTAAGTTAAAAAAAACAAAACATTGGTGGCCAGGGTCCCCCATGAAAGTAACATAAAGAACATTGGTGGTTAGGGGGGTTAAAAAAAAAATCATTTGTGTTCAGTGGAACTTACCTTTAAAGGTCTTCTTCATTCTCCTCTTGTTCGGCTCGATTCGTCAGCTTCGGGTCCTTTCGGAGCCTTTGGGTCCTTCCGACGGTTTCGGGACTTGGCTGCGGCAGAGGCTTTTTAATATTCACGACTTAGGGGGGCCGGGCAATCCAGGAAGTTTAGAACCGCCGGGCCCCCCTTCATGCTTCTAAGACCACCGGGCCCTGTACAGCTGTACCCCCCTGATGGCGGCCCTGCTTGGGGTGCCAAATCTTAGACACCCCCAAGTGATTGTATTTACTTACTTGAAACCACCGGGCTGGTGCTCCTATCAGCAGAAAACTGCACCGGATAACAGATCTTTCTGTAATTTCATACCTTAAGTCAACTAGAAAATCCACATAAATATTAAACCCAATAGGCTGGTTTTGCTTCTGATAAGGATTCATCGTATCTTAATTGGGATCAAGTACAAGGTACTGTTTTATTATTGCAGAAAAAAACTACATCATTTAAAAAAATGGAGTCTATAGGAGAAGGCCTTTCTGTAATATGGAGCTTTTTGGATAATAGGTTTTTTGATAACAGATCCCATACCTGTACTTACAGGTCAAAATTGCGTTGATATCTACCACCATGAACTGTAGCAGTAGTAGAAAAACGCAGTGACCTTAATCAATGGTAAAATGGCTTGGACTCCTTAAAGGAAACAAGGGTGCTGTCACATTTGTAAGGACAGTTGTGCAATTAGGGTGTTTCATGAATGATAACCAGTAGTGTTACGGGTGCAGTTACACAGAGAGTGAAAGCACAGGGTTGCCTCATCACTAATTGCACAACCGTATCCCTGGCAAGAAAGGGAATCATGATCAGGGCTCAATTAGCATTTATTTATGAAGCACAATATTATTCTTTGGGCTCAATAATACAAACAAAACAGGAATTCAAAACCAGTTTAAGGTGGGCCAGATTTGTTAGTGTAGCTTGCTTCATTTTTTACCAACCATCTGAATATGTGTAGTACCTTGCTAGGGTTCCGTTTGACAAGACCACCCTCTGACCCTATATTATAATTCCATTTGTCTGTCCAGAGTGAGAACCTTGTCCGGCAATGCCCCCTCTCGGAGGATGGTTGGGACCCCTAAGGCTCAGATTCCACAGGACGTTTGGTCAGATAAATTATCGCATGTATGGCCACCTTTGCTGGCATCATCTCCACATATATATTTTCTCCATACTGATAATTGACCTTGCTTAGTGAATCCATTAGCCCCTCTCTTGCTTTGTAAGTTACCAGCAGTCAACTAGATCTTAGAGGCAAATTAGAAAAAGAGATCGCCATCTACTCTATGTGGCACATAGTATACATCCACTGTATTGGTAGAGGAAGTTTCAATCGAATATAGCTGATGAGCTGAGATTACAGAACCAGTTGGGCTGGTAATCACCACCAGGACTTCCTTGAATCACGTAGTCAAGTGACCGCACCCAGTGACCCAAATTGGTCAGATAGAGTGTCAGCAGTCAGTGCCAGGAAATATAATAATATACAATATGTATGTTGCACAAGCCCCAGATTCATTTGATATTTAAAATATATTCACCTAAATTAAAGCTTACTACTGTATATCTGACCAACTTGGGTCACTGCGTGTTGTCACTTGACTGCGTGATTCAGGGTGGTGATTACCTGCATGGCTTATTAGAAATTGAATTGGATGCATGTTGCACGACTGTGCTCATTAATAGTTAGTCATGTATCTAAAATTAAGGTGACCAAGGACAGGCTGGTAAAAGCTACTGACTCGACCACTCCAGACTAAGTTGGCAGCTTATTGATCAGCTTTTCTGTCAGCTTTGCTTTGCTGGGGCAGCCCAGAGCATGGCGAGCATATACAGAGCACTGGAACAGATATTGAACTGCGTTCAACTGTGTAGGTCTCTGTCTTCTCTGCCAAAGGTCTGGTAAGGGTGGTGGCACACAGGGAGATTAGATGTCAAGCGACAAAACTACTCTACTCCCCAAATGCCTTCCTGCCGGCAAGAATGTGAATCGCCGCATACATATAGCTTTGTTTTCCAAAGTCGCCGAAGTTTCCTCGTGAGGCGACTTCAGAAAATTGAAATGATACGTATGCCATCCAACTAGCGATTCATATTCTTGCCGGCGGAAAGGCATTTGGGGAGATTAGTTGCCTGCAATAGCAAAGATTTGTCCTTTGGCCACTAATCTCCCCGTCTGCCACCACCCTAAACCTTAGCATAAATGTAAATCACTATTCCTTTGTCCGGCATAACATCTGCTTTTAAGGAGTGGATCACTTCATTTTAACATGTTATACAATGGCTAATTCTAAGCAACTTTTCAATTCGCCTTTTTTTGTAGTTTTTGAATTATTTGCCGCCTTCTTCTGACTCTTTGCACCTTTAAAACGGGGATCACTGACACCCATCTAAAATCCAAATGCCCTGTAAGGCTACAAAGTTATTGTTATTGCTACTTTTTATTACTTATCTTTCAATTCAGGCCTCTAATATTTATATTATAAATCAAATCACTGCATGGTTGCATGGGTAATTTAGACCATAGCAACCAGATTAGGCAGATTGCAAACTGGAGAACTACTGACCAAAAAGCTAAATAACTCAAAAACTACAAATAATAAAAAATGAAAACCAATTGGAAATTGTCTCAGACTATCAATCTAAAGTTGAGCAACACCTTTTAAGTGTCAGGTAGACAAAAAGGAACTATATTTAATAATCACATGCTGTAAATTTAGTTTATTGAAGATATGGCTTATTTACCAAGGTGAAGATATTGTCGCACTAAGGGGAACAAACTTAGCCCTTGATGTCCATGCACTTCTAAGTACACGTTGCACCTTGTGCAGGTATCCGTGCAGGGCTTGCATCCCAAGATGGTGTAGCCCCTCACACTTGACCCTACCAGTGTGCCACTTACAGAAGACCACAAATCTTTGCACACAGATTTTTGGGCATGTGACAGCAACAGAGGGTAAAACACAGGGGAGCAAGGTTTTATGTCTATTTATTTTGCACCCATCAACCCTTTTTGTAACTGAGCCCTTATGTTTGCAATTGATTCAGTCCTTATCTGTGATTTGCAAGAAGTCCTGCTTTAGCTGAACATAGTGTCTGTAGTTCGGTGTCCAGTTACTTACCATTGTTTCCTATACACTACAGTCAGATCACGAGCCCACTTTCACCTGCAAGCTATCTCTTGGATTTCTCCAAGCCTATGGAATGTGCTGCCTTTCAACTTCTGCCAAGAAATTCCTCTTGAATTAAAAGGAAGTCATTCAGAAGGTTTATATAGAGCAGTAGGAAATATCCTCTGCCACACACCACCCTGCTTTATCAGCTGCCTCCTTTTCTTTCTTGATTCACGTATGTATTCACCATAAAAAAACAGTAGGCCATGTAATAGAATTACCTTTTGGCTAATGCAACTAACTGACGGAATAATATCATCAGAGAGAGAACCTAATTACCATCCTGCCATCTTTAAACACTGACATCAATGACATCTGCCTGTTAGTGTGCACAGGAGGCGAATTTCTAACCAAAAATGCGCACTTGGTTTGGGCACATTGGTGTTCCATCAGCATTTTTTGGCCAGTAGTAGTTGCAGGATCAGCTTCACGACCCAAAATGTAATTAATAATTTTAATTATTTTCTGTTGTATAAATACATTTCACATTATTAAAGGAACCCACCATGAACAGCTTGGGGAATACATTTTGGGTTCTGACCTCTAGTTTTACAATTCTCCTTTTAAAGATATCAAGTGTACAGAGACGTATTCAGAAACACATTTTTGTCTGCAAATGTAACATTTTCAACATATGCCTTATATAATTTGAGCTTTAGTTATCCCACTTTGTATCAGAGTGAACCAAGGTGGGCTGCATCATTTTGCTGTCATACAGCTTTTAATGCAGCAGGCAGCGTCTGTCAGAAAAAAATAAAGACCTAGGGGCAGATTCACTAAAGGGTGAAGTGGCTAATGCTAGCGACTTTTCACCAGCGTTGCCACCGCACGTCGCCAATTCACAGACGCAGGCACCAATTAGCTAGCGAACTGGACCATCGCTAGCATTCATTCAAACTCTATCACCAGGCAACGATCGTTACTCCGCAAATTCACTAAAGTGCGGATTTCACTGAACGTTACCTCTTTCACCAGAGTTGACTTTGCCACCTCAGACAAGGCGAAGTGCTAAAAAGAAGCTATATCTTCCTCAATCTTCTGTCACTTACATCATATCCTGTGTGCCGAAAATGCATTAACGTTTAAAAAATTCTGGCGACTGGAATGCTTTTTTTTTAAGCGGGTTTGGCTGTAAAAGTCCTAACTTAGACTTTTTTTTGGTAACCGTTTTTCTCCACACATTTTATAAAATATGGAACATTAATTTTACAGTGAGCTCATGTGTAGGGCTTTATATTAATTCTCTTGTCTTTATTAAGGTTCCCTGGACATGTATAATAAAAAGTGGAAACTTCAAGCATTTGCACCAACATTTATAATAAAGACCTGAAATGAATGCTAGTGCAACTTAACTTCGCTATGAAATAACGCTAGCGAAAAGTCACCAGCTTTCAACGCCCGGGACAAAACTTATTCATAGCGAATTTGCGCCTGCCAAAGTGGTGCGAGGGGTGCGAAGCCCGTTAGTGAATCTGCCCCCTACTATCCAGAAAATTGCCTAAACAGCTGGAGGACTTGATTGCTTTTAATGTTAAAGTTGATACCCACCTCGATGAATGGCAGGCAGAGAAATATCTTGATGGACAATTTAAACTGGTCCTCATAATTCCATAGGTGCTCAATGCCACCTCTATCTATACCACCATGCACAATAAATTGGTGTTGCACTCCAAAAAAATCAACATTTGGTGGTTCTCACTGCTGGGGTCACCTGGAAGCTCCCCAGATACAGTATATACAGAAAAATAGACAGAACAGAGCACAGCATAAATCCGTATTTTTGTGCCTATGTTTCAAAGAAGTTCTTACCTTCTGAACAGAATTATGATAGTGACAATGAAGACCTATTTGTCATTGTATTGAAAGTGCCATCAGACCTAGACTAACTCAGTGGTTCCTCCTCTTTTATCAATTCAGTTTTATCATTTATCATCCACACATAAAAGACAGAAGCCCTTTCCAGAACTTCTATATGGCAAGCGATGATCAAGACCTATAATTCCACACTCAAAAATAATTGAATTGTAAATTGGCTTTTATTCCACCTGACCTACATCATTTTGTCCTGCAATAAACTCATAGTTCCAGCCAACCATTCAGGAGTATAAACAACTCTAGAGCTCTTGAAGCTTTCTGGCTTTGTTCCTGATTATTCTGATTGCTTCCTGACCTGATCCTGAATCCGACCATAAACTCGATTAACCTTTTGTATGATTCATTTCTGGACTTTGGCATTTTCTTCATTGTCAAGCTTTCGCCTATATCGCAGCTTCCAGCCCTAACTGAACATTCTCACCATGAAGTCTTCAGAAGAAATGCTTTAGACTAGACAGCACTTTCTGGGATGGAGACGTGTGTGGAAGCATACAAAGAGTAGTGTCTGATCTTCTAATACTCCTACTGGCCTGGCCTTTAGGGATGTAGCGAACGGCGGAAAAAATGTTCGCGAACATATTCGCGAACTTGCGACAAAACATGCGAATAGTTCGCGAACGTCGCGAACCCCATAGACTTCAATGGGAAGGCGAATTTTAAAAGCTAGAAAAGACATTTCTGGCCAGAAAAATGATTTTAAAGTTGTTTAAAGGGTGCAACGACCTGGACAGTGGCATGCCAGAGGGGGATCAAGGGCAAAAATGTATCTGAAAAATCCATTGTTGACACAGCGCTGCGTTTTGTGCTGTAAAGGGCAGAAATCACACTACGTCACTCAGGTGATGTTTCTGGACACGGAATGTGAAAAAGCTCACACAGCTAGGTGGCACTTGGTTAAAGACTGGGCAAATAATGCCTGCAAGGTCAACGTATACACTACAGCCGTTGGATACGGAATATATTATTGCTGCTTGAAAAACGTCACTCGGGTGGTGTTTCTGGAGACGGTATTATTATTGATATTTAGACAGCTAGGTGGCAGTTGTTTGAAGAACAGATGCAGATGAGAGATCAGCAGCAGGACAGACAGCTGCCCACAGCAGCTACATACAGAGCACTGCAGTAGAAGGTAGATTACTAGCCAGCAAAGCTACCTAACCTAAAATGTCCCTCAAATCCCTGCAGAGTTCTGTCCCTACAATACAGAGCAGTATCAAGTAGATTACTAGCCAGCAAAGTTACTATCAACTGTCCCTCAAATCACTAACAGCTCTCTCCCTACACTAGCTCTTCCAAGCACACACAGGCAGAATGAAAAAACGCTGCAGGGCTTCAGTTTATATATGGAAGGGGAGTGGTCCAGGGGGTGTGGGGGTGGTCCAGGAGGGAGAGCTTCCTGATTGGCTGCCATGTATCTGCTGGTCTGGGGTGAGAGGGCAAAAATAAGCGCCAGCTAAGGCGAACCCAAATTGGCGAACGTCGCGCGACGTTCGCGAACATTCGCCGAACGCGAATAGTCGATGTTCGCGCGAATTAGTTCGCGGGCGAACAGTCCGCGACATCCCTACTGGCCTTTATTCCACATGACCTATGCCTTTTTATCCTTCAATAAACCCATAGGCAAACATGCAGCCACTCAGGAGTATGAACAACTATGGAGCTGTATAACTATTCTGTATAACAACGTGTCAACATGGTGTCAAACTCTACAGCTCTTCACTATGTCTATATCACGTGAAAGTCAAAATAGAATAGAAGAGGGATCCAAGATTCAATGCCCTGATTGACTTCACTCTCTCAATGCCCTTGCCTTGACTAACTCTCTTAAACAATATAAACCCTTTCATGTTAATGGTCAGATTTATGTAATCTCTCTCACTTTATTATTTCTTATGAATAATCAGGTTTGCCAAGGATCTTCTTTCTTCACTGATTTCATACAAAACTAAAGCCTTCAAAAACCTTGCTCTGTAGTTTATGCATTTATGTCTTCATGCTGGTGTACAATTTCATAGGTTCAGCAACCCTAGTAACCCAAGTTATTATTGTACCATACAAGTAGATTAAATACAGAGGATATTTTATAAGGGATTTAGCTAAATTTAGAAATATTTGATGAAAGTTGATATAAAATAATAATAAGGAAACGTTAGACACACCCAGTAAATACTAATTACTGTGTCAATATTGTATATAAGGGCAGTCACGTGTCATAGCTGCCAGAGACATTGGTGGCTCCTTAAAGATGATATAAAGATGATAAACCTAATATACAGGAGTTCCAGTTACCATAGACGATGTCATACAAAAAGAATGTTTGGACTTTAGTCACATCTATCTTAGGGGGTACCAATGAAATACAGTAGGCGTTGAGACCAGTGAAAAAGGGTACCTTCCCTTGTCTAACATGTAATTGCTGCTCTAATTGTCAGCAAGGTAATGTAATCTATCATTCACACAAAGGTACCCCTATAAGGATTAAGGGTTATTTAACTTGTTCTTCCACATTTGTTTGTTATGTAACAAAGTGCCCAATGCGGCTTACAATACGTAGGACAGACCTCCCGCATGGTTAAGGATCGTATACGTGAGCATAAGTAGAACAAGCAGTGGCTCATCATTTTATTGAGAAAGGACATGGAGTCCACCAATTAAAATATCCGGTGGTTGATGGGGTTCCAAAATTACATTGCAGAGGGAATAGGACAAAATAATTGCTTAAAAGGGAGTATTGGGTACTCTTACACCTTTTGTTCTGAATAGGGAGTGTGAACTTCACAAAATGTTAGTGTTTAATGTGTTGTAGTATACATTTTTCCAGATATTTGACACTTGGACTGATGTGTTGTTTATGGATGTGTTCCAGTGATATAGAAGGAAGAACTTGTTACAAGATGTATACAATGTCTTACGTATGTCAATTTTGCAACATTGTGCACTTTCATTGTCTTGAGGAAATTCAGTGAAGCTGCCATTAAATGTTAAATGCCGCTATATTGAAAGGTATAAAATGTGCTCATTAATTTGTACTCAGTAGCTTGAGGAATGCTGTTGCTAGCCTGAAACGTCGCTTTATATCTGTCCAAGAAAAGCCCTTTTTTAATAAAGGCATTTTAAAGAAACTTCAATTTTTTTTGGTGCTGTCTGATTGAAAATTATAGCTGCCAGAGACTCACACCAGCAAAATATGGATTTTACTGGTTCCAGACCCACTTTCTTTAAAGGAACAGTAACAGCAAAAAATGAGCCAAGGAATGGCAATATAATGTAGTGTTGTCCTGCACTGGTAAAACTGGTGTGTTTGGTTCAGAGACCCAACTATATTTTATATAAACAAGCTGCTGTGTAGCCATGGGAGCAGCCATTTTAGCACAGGGCACATAGTAGATAACAGATAAGCACTGCAGAATTGCATTGTATACTGCAGAGCTTATCTGTCATGGCTGCCCCCATGGCTACACAACAGCTTGCTTAAATAAAACATTGTAGAGTTTCTAAAGCAAACGCACTGGTTTTACCAGTGCAGTACAACACTCCATTATTTTTTCATTACTTTGGTCTTACTGTTTAGGACAAATAAGGAAACTCGTTCAATGACATTATGCTTGTGATGACCCAGTGGTACATTTTGAAAACACATTCAATTGACGAGCTTTCTGCATGAAGACATCTTTTTTGGTAAAATAACATTGAACTGTGAGGGAAAATGACTATTAAAGGAAAAGTCTCTCTATATTTGTAAAACCCTGCTTCATGTAAATAATCCATTTTCATAATAATATACTTTTTTTTTTTACTTCAATAATTTTTTATTGTGTTTTAGGATACATAGTTAGCATACAGCAGTAAAATGTAAATGACGGCCATTATACAGATGTAAAATCAAGAATACTGTCACATGGTACATACAGATAACATGTAATAGGATACAAAGGATCTCATCTGTACAAATAGACCAAACACAGTAGCTAACAGAATATAACCAGTCCTGCGTGATTAAGCATATTAATAACACAAGGTATATTTTAATAACAAGTAACAAACTAAATGACAGATCATCCTATGGTCCCAGTGAATGATGGTCCCACAAAGGGCACCGGTCAACCGGTATAGGAAATTGAATTCAAATACTAAGCAATGTCAGGTGATATCCAGGCCCGTACCTGTATTCCAACCATGGACCCCAAATTTTTAGAAATCTGCTATGGGAATCATTTAAGATACTGGTAATTTTTTCTTGAGTCATGATCCAGTCAATCTTATGCTTAGTGATCTCAATGGACAATACTTTTGTCTTCCATGCTTTTGCAATAGTGCTTTTAGCAGCAGTTGTAATGGCCGTAAAAAGTTGGAATTGTGTCCGAGTGAGTTGGCCAGGTTTTTGCCCCAGTAAAGCCGTATTAGGACGTCTAGGAATTGCAACTTGGAACACAGAGTGTGTCATAGTGTAAACTCTAATCCAGAAACGACGCACACTCGGGCATTCCCACCATATATGGAACATAGAACCCACTTGTCCACACTCATAAAAACATCTAGGGTCTGCAGATGGGGCAAATTTAGCAATCCGGGCTGGAACCAGGTACCACCTGAATAAAACTTTGTAGTTAGCCTCGAGCAAAGAAAAATTTTTAGAGGATCGCATGACATTGCTCCAAATCGACTCCCATTCGTCACCATCTAATTGACAGTTCAAATCCCGATGCCACGATTGTACGTATGTCATCTGATCTGGCGCAATATTGTCATAAAAATTTCTATACAGCAAGGAAATTACTTTCCGACTCAAGGGGTTGCGGGAACACCATAGTTCAAAAAATGACTGAGATGCATTCACCCCCTCCTTCAGAGATCCATTGAGACCGGGCAAAATGTAACACTTGTCGCAAACGGAAATACTCTGAAGGAGGAACGAGATATTTATCAATGAGGTGTTGAAGGGAGTATGGTCCTGTACCAGTGTATAACTGTCCCAAATAGCGTATATTAGCGGAGGTCCACCATTGAAAAGCTGAAGGCTGTAACCTTGGGTGAAAGAGGGGGTTCCCTAGAAAAGGCATAGCTGGTGTGCAAGCTGTTTGTAAATTATGTCTCAAACTGACCGAGTCCCAAATTTTCAAGGTGTGAGTCAGACATACACTCCCCGTTAATGGTCGCTGTTTAGGGGGGCACCATACCAATGCTGCCGGAGAATATGGTAGGGTATATGATCTTTCCAAGGCAACCCAATGAGGGCAATCATGGATAGAGTGTAAAGCTAAGATTTTGGAGATCTGAGCTGCCTTATAATAATAGTGCCAATTAGGTAAGCCAAGACCTCCTTTATTCCTAGGATAAGTTAATACAGAATGGCGTATTCTAGGGTGTTTCTTCGCCCAAACAAACTGTAAGATTTTAGTGTTAAATCGGGACATATCAGCTAAAGGAATTGGAAGCGTTCTAAAAAGGTATAAGATCTTGGGCAAAATAGTCATCTTAATGGAATGGATCCTCCCTATCCACGAGATGTGATAACAGTGCCATCTATCCAACAAAGCGTACAGGGACTTATAAATCGGGGGATAATTATATTTGTACAGGGAGTCATAATTCCGAGTTAACTTAACCCCCAATATGGAGATAAAGTGGGGCTGCCAAACAAATTCAAAGTTAAGTTGTAACAACTTTACAGCTTCCAGGGATAGATTGATATTAAGGGCCTCAGTTTTGTTATGGTTAATATGAAGGCCAGATATTCGACTAAATGTCTCTAATAAATTAAATAAATTAGGGAGGGAGGTTAATGGATGTGAAATTACAAGTGATAAATTGTCAGCAAATAGACTGACTTTATGTTGAGCTCCGCCGACCTCAATCCCCTTAATATTTAAGTTAGATCTAATAGCGGCCGCTAGGGGCTCTATAGCTAAATTGAATAAGATGGGAGAAAGAGGGCACCCTTGACGGGTCCCCCTACAAATCATAAAGGGTTCAGACAGAAAACCCATTATATTAACCAACGCGGAGGGGCCATGATAAAGCGAGTGAATCCAAGTTTTAAATTTATCACCCAATCCCCATTTGCTCAAAGAAAAATACAGATAGTCCCAGTATATGGAATCAAAGGCTTTGCGAATATCCAACTTAAGCAGCATTGATTTAACCCCTGAAGATTTAGCATGCTGAGTCAATAGGATCAAACGTCTGATAGCATCCCCGGCGTGACGTCCAGGAACAAACCCCACTTGGTCCCTGTGGATTATTTGAGGTAGAAAGGAGTTGATCCTAATAGCTAGTATTTTCCCTAAAAGTTTAACATCCGTATTTAACACTGAAATCGGTCGATAATTCTTGCAGTCTGATAGATTGGAGTCAGGCTTGGGAATCGCAGATATTTGAGCCTTCAAGGTCTCAGCTTGAAATGACCCACCCACTTTCAGAGCATTGAACATTTTGGTTAAGTAAGGCCCTACCTCTGGGAGAAATTTTTTGTAATAAATATTGGAGAGCCCATCTAGGCCAGGAGCTTTCCCCGACCCCAAATCTCTAATCGCAAATTGAACTTCCTCAAGTGTAATGTCCTCGTCCATTCGTTGAGACTGGTATTCTGTCAATCTAGGGAGATCTAGGTCACTAAAGAATTTATCATAATTAACCAGAGGATTAACTTTCAGAGCATTGAACATTTTGGTTAAGTAAGGCCCTACCTCTGGGAGAAATTTTTTGTAATAAATATTGGAGAGCCCATCTAGGCCAGGAGCTTTCCCCGACCCCAAATCTCTAATCGCAAATTGAACTTCCTCAAGTGTAATGTCCTCGTCCATTCGTTGAGACTGGTATTCTGTCAATCTAGGGAGATCTAGGTCACTAAAGAATTTATCATAATTAACCAGAGGGACGTTACCCGGTAATAATATACTTTTTTATTAGTATGTGCCATTGGGTAATAATAAATAGAAAATTGCCATTTTCGCCTGGGATCATACGATTCACAGTGCACACAAACATAACAAACAAACCATTCATGTTAGGTCACATGAGCCAATTAACAGACAGAGTTGTGTCTTTTGCTTCCACACTTCCTGTTACAGTTTGAGCTGCAGTATTTCTGGTCAGGTGATCTCTGAGGCAGCACACAGACCATCACCAAATGGTGGTTCAAGGCAAGAGATGTAAAAGAGCAATATTTACTTAAATATATATTCCAGTTTAATAAGATTATTTAATATGCCACTTAAATTGATATAAACTATCTGTTACTCAAGTATTCATTTTGGGGTTATAGTTTTCCTTTAATTGCTAAATGGCCTCCTCCAATCAGTTTTGGAAGGAGGTTTCTTATAGTCTTTGCCTGAGCTAACAGGTTCTTTCTGTGAATTAGTGTGTCCCAGAGTGTTGTGATCTAGCAACACTCAAGCGGAAGTATACAAGGGGTGTCAAATAGCCCTTCCTGTAACTTTAAGCTATAGTGTTTAAGGCTGCTTGTTAGTGCCATTCTTAAAGGATCACATTTGTTATTTTATTATTATCAACCCATATAATTGGCTATATTATACATATTACTTTGTCATGCATAGAAACACATTCCCCCAGACTGTAGAAGAACCTTATTATTTCTGCTAGTAAGCTGCCAACTTTGTCTGAAGATACCAAGTCAGCAGCTTTTATCACACTGTGTATGGTCACCTTGTTAGGATGTTTCCATCCAGGACACAGGTTAAAGGAAAACTATATCCCCCAAAACAATGTAGGTCTCTATAAAAATATGTTTCATAAAACAGATTATATGTAAAACGGTGCTTCATATACAGTAAATAAAACAATTTCCATTGGGTAATGATGAATAGAAAATTGTTATTTTAAAAAATAAGGGCTGCCCCCAGGGATCCTGGGATTCAAGGTGCACACAAACAAATCGTACATGTTAGGTCACTTGAGCCAATTAACAGACAGAGTTCTGTCTTTTGCTTCCACCCTTCTTTCTTTCATAGTTAGTGCTGCAATATTTCTGGTCAGGTGATCTCTGAGGCAGCACAGAGAATATTATTAAAATTGAGGCTCACGGGGAGAAGATGAAAAAGGTAAATTTTTACTTAAATATATACTGTATGCCAGTTTGGTAAGATTCTTTATGCCATTTGATTTGATATAAAATCTGTTTCTTAAGTATTCATTTTTGGGGTATAGTTTTCCTTTAATTGCTAAATGGCCTCCTCCAATCAGTTTTGGAAGGAGGTTTCTTATTAACAGGTTCTTTCTGTGAATTAGTGTGTCCCAGAGTGTTGTGATCTAGCAACACTCAAGCGGCAGTATGCGGGCAGTTACAAGGGGTGTCAAATAGCCCTTCCTGTAACTTTAAGCTATAGTGCTCATTGCATTATCCATGCATCATGGCAGGATCACACCTGATTATGTATGATTTTGACTGTCTGACTTTGAGCTTCAATTTGCTTGAAATCATGTTTACTTTTAAAAAAGCTACTTTTTGTGGAGTTCCCCTTTAACTGATGTGTGTTAAAAAATGTTTTTTCCCCATGACTGTATCCCTTTAACTATCCCTGGGATAGAAGATATCCCATTCACACCAAATCTTGCTGCAGTGGAGCAGGGGTTATTTACTAAAGTCCCAATGCCAAAAACTAGAAAAATCCAAAGTGTTTTTTACTATAAAATCCGAATTTTTAGTGGGAAAAAAAACCCTCAAATTTTACGAGATTTATTATACCCCGGGTATGCTAAAAATCTGAATCCAAAAATCCTGAAAAAATCAAGAGATTCAGGAAAACCCTCAGAAAAAAACATACAATACGATTTTTCGTACAATTTTTTGGGGTTTTGTGAGGGCTTACCCTGGTGGTCTAGTGGGGGGACGGCAGGGACGCCTGCTGCCCCCTCGGCGGGGACGCTGCCGCGTCCTCTTCCTCCTGCGCCGAACTGTTATGGCGCGCGCGGTGCGTCTCTGCTGTATAAATTGGGTTTGCGCCGACTAGGTTTCCTTCCCCTTTAAGTCCTGGTGGCATCCAAGTAGCTGAGGGCTCCTCCCGAGGCCAACGGCGGTCACACTACAGGTGAAGCACGAGCCGAGACCAGGGTGCTTGGCATTTGTTCTGGTGTTGGGTGCCGACCGTGACAGGTTTTTCCCCTAAACCGATTCATTTGTGCTTTTTAAATAATAAATAAGGTCAAATCATAGATTCTAGTTTGGTCTGACTTTTTTTATTTAGACAATCAGAAAAATTCAGATTTTGTTAACCCCCTTAATGTCTTGGTTTGTATCAAACCTATTTGCCAATGTGAAACTGTTCCATGTGTACCTGATTAAATACCAAAATCTTCCTTTTTTGAATATTGTACAACTTAGAATTTTTTTTCCTTTCTTAAAAGTTAAGGATTTTGATCAGTTTATTTGTAAACCTGCTTTTTATAACCCCTAATAATAATAATGACAATGATTATACTGTTCACATTTGTTTTTGCTAAATGCTGCCATCTAGTGCTAAATCAAATAATTGCCAGTTTTGACATTTAAATGAAACAAAAATGGTGGTACCGTGTTAGCCAGTAGCAAAAATAACAATTAAAAAAACAAACAAATACAAAAAGTACTGTACTGTACTGTAGAAGCACTAAGACCCCTTCGTCAGGCAAAATACAAATGAAAGCTAGAAAGGCACAACATATATTCTGTTAGATCAGTGAAAGGTATTCATGGGCAGTAAATTAGGAAGTTACAGATAGAGATCAAATGTAGAGATAATACAATGAATTAGGGTGGGTTGTAAATAGTCCAGGAGTCTGGATTCAGTCAGGTCACATAGTGTGACATGAAACCTGACCATAAATTAAGGCCCTGTCTTAATGTGTTAAATAACTCCATATATTTGAATTCATAAATCTTCCTTTCCCGTTCAGTTTTAAAGTTCCCTTTTAGAATTAAGACCTGCATGTCCTGAAGACTGATTTGATTTTGACTGCAGAAATGTTGCCCCACTGGTTTATCACATGATTTGGTGTTATATCTGTGATGGTTCATCCTTGTGCGCCATGTTTGTCCTGTTTCACCAATGTACTGTATATGCCTCATTTAGAGCACCTAGTACATATAATCATGTATACCACATTGGATGAAGGACCTTGGCTACTGGTGTGCTTGGGTGTAGCTGTCTCAACAAGCTGATTACTGCAGAGGGCTGTGGCTAAAACTGGCAGTATGCTGAGCGCTGGCAATTGCAGCAGGAGTCAGGTAAAGCAGTTCCTTATCCCTAGCAGAATGATTAAGACAGACTTGTTGCTTATGGAGGGAAAAGTTTTGACTCACATTGCATGCCAGGAAATGATCTTTTACATTTGGTCAAAAGACACCTTGATCTAGCTTGTGGACTATGCATTTGAACCTATTCTAGCTTTTCTATCTCTGGGGACTGACTCTGGGGACTGACAGTCTCACAACTGTTTTTTTTAGCAGAGGGGCTTCTGGGTCAGGTAAGGCTGCTGGCTTTTTATTTGTTTCATTATGATTTTATGTCAGCCATGGGCAATGGAAGCCTCACCAGGTGCTGAACTAGAACTTCCCACACCCTCTGATGGCCACATTATATCTAAAAGTTTAGTTGAGCTACAATTGCCACTACAACTCTATTTACCTTCACGTGCTTATATACAGTCGTTTGTTACGTACATACCCAACCGTGCCACTAATTTGCCATGGTTTGCTGGTAGATGGGAACAGTTTGTATTTCAAAAGTTTTTTCTAATTGTAGTCTTTCTCTTTATTATGGATAGTCGTTAGTATTATGCTGAAGGCATAGCCAAGATGGTTGGAGAGAAATAGGACACTCTATTTCTGGGCAATATATATTCTGTTCTTGTGTAGACATTCAGTTTTTTTTGTAGAATTGTAGTTGGCACACCTATGGTTTTTTTGCTCATGCCACAAATTCAGTATTTATCCCATGTTGCTATAGTCTAATGATGTGCTAGGGGGCTAACAGGGAGAGGATCACACTTTTGGGGTGAATTCATCAGTAGATTTCTCCTCTTTAGGATTTAGATTTCTCCTCTTTGCTATACACTTTATAGTTGGCACCTTAATGCTCACCTTTCAGTGTAGTTAAAGGACACAGCTGTATTTGACATTATGCATATATGTTGGCAAATATTTTTGTCCATATTTGTGCAGATTTTCTATTTGGTGTTCTAAAAGTAAAAACAAAAAAAAAGACAAAAGACGAAGGATACCACAGATACAGATGGCACAAAAGGGTCCAAAGGTTCTCCACTAAATATATATTGGTAAGCAGAATATTCAGTAGCTATTCAGAAGGTCTTTATTACTTGTCTATGGAATTTTAACAAAAAATCCAATTTTGAGTGTTTTTCCTCATTTCAGGCCAAACCACAAACTTTTATGGAGAACTGTGTCCAAAATTCTGCATGTAGGAAAGCAAGGGTGGCACCGCTGAATAGCTGCAGGTATAAACTTTGAAGGGATTTATAGTTTGTATTTTACAGGTAAGGGGGTTGTTTAGACTGAAAAACTGCAAGGGCAAATTTAGCTATTGCCCTTGCTTTGGGGTGTTTTGAGGCTGGGTCTTTAGGTGCACCCATACATGTAGGATATCGTTTTGTTCAGGAAAGTTGCAGATTGATATTTAGCAGGCTTTTTAGTTGTCATAGCAATTCTGTGGAGCGATCTAACTATGGATCTTTTTTCCCTTTATGTCAGGACAAACTGCAAATGTATCCACAGTTCTGCATGTTGAGAAGCAAGAATGGCACCACTGAATAGCTGCAGCTGAACGTTCAAGGAATATATAGTTATGGGGCTATTTCCATACACCCATACATGTGGGGTATCGTTTTACTTAGGAGATGTGGCAAATGGATATTTAGCAGGTTGTTTTTGTTGTCATGGCAATCTTGGTGAGAAATCTAACTTTGGATGTTTTTTTTCTATCAGGCCGAGCCACAAACTTTTTGCAGAAAATGGTAGGGTACTTAGCGAGCTTAGCTTAGCTCTGTGATTGCCAAACCTCCTTACTTAATTTTTCAGGATTCATTGAGGTCTGGCATAGTGCCGAGAGACTGGCGAATTGCTAATGTGGTGCCTCTATTCAAAACTTCAAAAAGCCTTTCTTAGCCTCAAAACTAAAGGCCAGTTAGTCTTACGTCTGTGGTAGGAAAGCTTTTTGAAGGGTTAATAAAGGATAAGATACTGGACCTCATAGCAAATCATAATACTATGAGTGTATGCCAGCATGGTTTTATGCAAAACAGATCTTGCCAGACTAACTTAATTTCTTTTTATGAGAAGGTAAGCAGGACCTCGATTCTGGGATGGCAGTGGATGTGATTTACTTAGACTTTGCTAAAGCATTTTATACAGTGCCACACAAAAGGTTACTGGTTAAATTAAGGAATGTTGTCCTGGAAAATAGTATTTGTACCTGGATAGAGAACTGGCTAAAAGATAGACTACAAAGAGTGGTGGTAAATGGAACATTTTCTAATTGGACCTAGGGATGCACCGAATCCACTATTTTGGATTTGGCCGAACCCCCGAATCCTTTGTGAAAGATTCGGCCGAATACCGAACCGAATCCGAACCCTAATTTGCATATGCAAATTAGGGGTGGGAAGGGGAAAACATTTTTTACTTCCTCGTTTTCTGACAAAAAGTCACGTGATTTCCCTCCCGCCCCTAATTTGCATATGCAAATTAGGGTTCGGGTTCGGTTCGGCCAGGCAGAAGGATTCGGCCAAATCCGAATCTTGCTGAAAAAGGCCGAATCCTGGCCGAATCCCGACCGAATCCTGGATTCGGTACATCCCTAATTGGACCAGTGTTGTTTGTGGAGTACCGCAGGGCTCTGTACTAGGTCCCTTGCTTTTCAACTTGTTTATTAATGACCTGGAGGTGGGCATTGAAAGTACTATTTCTATTTTTGCAGATGATACTAAATTGTGCAGAACTATAGGTTCCATGCAGGATGCTGCCACTTTGCAGAGTGATTTGTCTAAGTTGGGAAACTGGGCAGCAAACTGGAAAATGAGGTTCAATGTTGATAAATGCAGGTTATGCACTTTGGCAAAAATAATATAAATGCAAGTTATACACTAAATGGCAGTGTGTTGGGAGTTTCCTTAAATGAGAAGGATCTAGGGGTTTTTTTTGTAGATAACAAGTTGTCTAATTCTGGGCAGTGTCATTCTGTGGCTACTAAAGCAAATAAAGTTCTGTGTTGCATAAAAAAGGGCATTAACTCAAGGGATGAAAACATAATTATGCCTCTTTATAGGTCCCTGGTAAGGCCTCATCTGGAGTATGCAGTGCAGTTTTGGACTCCAGTCCTTAAGAGGGATATAAATGAGCTGGAGAGAGTGCAGAGACTAAGTGCAACTAAATTGGTTAGAGGGACTTAAATTATGAGGGTAGACTATCACGGTTGGGGTTGTTTTCTCTGGAAAAAAGGCGTTTGTGAGGGGACATGATTACACTTTACAAGTACATTAGAGGACATTATAGACAAATAGCAAGAGACCTTTTTACCCAAAAAATGGGATCACCGTACCAGAGGCCACCCCTTCAGACTAGAAGAAAGTTGTCTACTTATAACCGACAATTTAGAAAAGCTTGAATGTTTGTGTATTTATTAAAAAATCTAAATCTAAAAACCTCGATTAAATCAGTCATGAAGAAAACTTGAAAAACTTGAATTGTGAGGTTACAAGCTCAAAAAAAAGCTGAAACCTTGAATTTTAAAAAACAATCGTGAGTTGTGCCTAGGACTATTCCCATTGACTTTGGCACCTAAAGCTTGCGAGTTCATGTAGAAATTTTACAGTCAAATGTTTGGTATTTATTAAGCACAAAAAACTCAAGTTTTAAAATCAAAATTGGAATCTGTGAGATTTTGTTCAATAAAATTTGAATAGTGCCAAAAATTCTAATTTGAACATTGATAAATCACCTAGTTAATATTTCAATTATTTTTAGAAGGCTTATATATGGAAATCTAAGAGCATGCTGCATTATCTACAGCTGTAGAACCTATAACATTCACATGTATGCTGTGTTGTGTGTGATTGGAGAAAGTGAAGGGAAGGATCTGTGATACGTGTAGGACAGGAATGCTTACATGTTGCCCCTATCACCAACTTTCTGCACCTATATACCTATGTATAAATGTACAAGGAGACCATACAATATACTCTCTAATGCATTGCATTTAAGTTTGTGGTTGCTTTTAGTTTGTAATCAGCATGTTCAGTGTATATACCCATCTATTGTACAGTCTATAAATAAATAGTAATAATGAGTTATTGCCCAGTACATCCTTCCAGCGGATATGAGGGGCACCTATTCATTAAGCAAACACTCCCCAGATTTGTGCAACTGACCCCAGGACTAGAAAAGACCCCCTGTTCCCTATGGATTCTTGAGAAAGGTCCCCAGATGGGGTTGAAAAAACAGATTGATGCTATATAGTGATGGGCGAATTTAGGGCATTTTGCTTCGCCAAAGAATTCATGAATTTCCTGCAAAATCCGCGAAACGTCAAACAATTTTTTTGACGTCTGCAAATTTTCATGTCAGTTTTTTTAATTTATTCACCAGGGGCGAATCGCAGGAATTTGCTGCGAATTTGCCCATCACTAATGCTATATCACCATGTGAAATAACAATCATGCATATATCCCCAAGTGCTGAAACTTCATATGTATATGCTGAGTGATACCACATCTTTCATTATGGCTGCACCTTTCATTGTGGCTGGCATTATTTGTATGCAGATTCTTTACACATGAATATGACTCTTAATATAGCTATAAACAGTATAAAATGGTTACATTGCACCATTGATGAGATTGCCCACTCCTTGCAGCAGTGGCGTAACTAGATATTACTGGGCCCCACAGCAAATTATTTTTCAGGACCCCAAAATATTTAGAGGTTGACGTGTTTCTCCAATATTTATTGAAATTATGTATGAATTAGGGCCTCATGGGGCCCCTATACCTCCTGGGCCCCCCTGCAGCCGCTGGGTCTGCTTCCTCTATAGTTACGCCCCTGCCTTGCAGATGACCAAAACAAGAACTGAGGACCTTGCGATTTGCAAGGCTGCAGCCCTAACCATCAAGCCATTGCTTTGCTAGATTAGCTTTGCTTATTCAATACAAGTATTAACATGCTTAAGCAGAGCTTTAGGAGGGAATCAAACTCATGACCCAAAATGTGCAAAACAACTATAATAGCTACCAAGCCATGCTCTCTCGCTGCACTTGATCCTTAGCCTCTCCTTTTAATATACTCCAGCATGAAGTTATCTCTGTATATAGTCTGACAATAGAGAGCTGTGGTGGCCTGGTGGTTCATACCTCTATCTCTGAATGAAGTCGGCTAGAGTTTTATTCTAGTGTGGTGTAGTTTGCTCCGATGTTTTATGTACTATGTGAACTTATGGATACTATATAAATAAAGAATAACAGTTTAAATCCTGTGCAGCCTGGTGGCACATTGGTTAGTGCAGCTACGTAGCAATACTTGAGTCCTGAGTTAAATTGCAGTCTAAGCTCTATCTGCAAAGCGTATGGCTGCTTACATTGTGCAGTACATGAGCTAGTGCTGCTGTGGAGCAGTGTTCTAGGGCATTCCAAGAAAAATAACAGCTGGATGCTGTGTCATGTGGGGGCCTCAGTCAGGCCTGGCGTTTGAATGTTTTCCGAGTGTATATGGGTGGACTCTGGCCCACCCTGCAAAAACATGCTTAATTTATTGTACCCACCCTAGTGCCAGTGGAGAACCCTTGCAGATCATGCTCAGGTTAGAATTGAATGCATGACCCAGGGCTGCAATTGGAATAGGGCAATTATACCCCTGGCCCTAAAACCAGCCTGGACAAAATAACTAGATTCTTCTCTTCGGCTCGCTGCACTAAAAGAGCCGAATTTCCGTTTTAAAAAACGGAAATTCGTTTCTTAAAGTTACCAGAGGTGGCTTTTTACCGCCCTTGGTAACTGGCCGCTTTGTGTCACCTGAGGCAAGATTCTCACCTTGCCTCATGGCCGGAGCGGCCCTGAAAGCAGGCATTTGACTGTAGCTTACAACTGCCACATTTATGTGGGTAAACTTTCATATTGCTTGTGCATAATCCTATGGCTGATACCACAAAAACATTTTGGGCTCTGTTTAAATTTGCCTTAAAAGTAAACATAAGCAGTGTCGGACTGGGACACCAGGGGCCCACCAAAGAACCATAGACCAGGGGCCCATTTTCAGTACTATTATTCTTCTTCACCTCACTCAACCTCTATTCTCCTAGTCTCTATTCTTTACATACTATAATACTATAATCTATCATTCCATATATTTATCCTATTTGTTCTCAAAGAAATAGGGAATGACCATGAATCCGGCCAAATGTTTAGCAGCATGAGAGCCACTGACACCTGGGCCCACCGGGAGTTTTCCTGGTATTTCCTGGTGGGCCAGTCTGACACTGGACATAAGCATCTAGCTCCCAGCCCAGGTTGGTGGTACATATCTGGTACTGATGTCCATAATACAGCCACACAGATGCAATCTGTGCTGCTCTAGGATGTTCATATTAATTTAAAGGGGTGATTCACCTTTAAGGTAACTTATATTATGTTATAGAATAGCCAATTCTGAGCAACTTTTCAGTTGGTTTTCATTATTTAATTTTTATAGTTTTATAGTTTTGCCTTTTTTCTTCTGACTCTTTGCAGCTTTCAAATGGGCGTCGCTGACTCCCTTCTAAAAAACAAATGCTCTGTAAGGCTACAAATGTGTTGTTATTGTTACTTTTTATTACTGATCCTTCTATTCAGGCCCTCTCCTGTTCATATTCAGTGTCTTATTCAAATCAATGCATAGTTGCTAGGGTAATTTGGACCCTAGTTACCAGATTGGTTAATATGCAAATTATAGAGCTGCTCAATAAAAAGCTAAATAACTCAAAAACCTTCAATACAAAAATCCCCCATAATATCACTCTCTACGTCATACTAAAAGGTATCTCAAAGGTGAACAACCCCTTTAATGTCCTCAATCTAATCAGCACATTGAGTAAGAGCTGTGAATTTCACAATACGCCCAAGGGACATCATAAACCTTCTATCAAAATAAAAATCGTTAGGTTCTGTCTTTGTTTTCTGCTTTTGGGTATTGTTCATCCTAAACCGCGATGCATCCGAGCCTCAGGTGAAATCTCCATCCACTTCCATATAGGAAGCTGCCATTCTCCTGCCTTTTGTTCCAAATTGAGTGCACGGGGAACCCTGTAGCTACTGGCACTTCTGAATCAAGTGGTCACTCCAGAGTCCCCATAATGTCCTATGTCCAGGGGTTGGACTGGGCTGGCGGGACAACGGGGAAAAAAAACAGTGGGCCCTGGCCCACATGGGCCCCTCCAGCTGCCCCCCCAAAGAAAAATATGATGTGATGTAATGTGTGGCAGTCAGGTGTGCGACGGTCCGGCATTAAACTCATGCGCAAGGGGGGGGGTTTGCAGGGGTTAGGAAGTCGGGAGGGGGCCCCTGGGGACTGCTAGGCGGGCTCTTGGTGTTGTAGCCCTGGTGGGCTCCCAATGCTCCAGTCTGACCCTACCTGTGTCAATAGGGGCAGCGCACTTGTTTCAAAAGGACTGAGTGCTGACACAAAGAGACACCAACTGAACTAGTGTCAGCGTTATAGTATCCAATTTGTGTCAGTTTGTAAGGACTTAAACACAATTTTTTTTCTACTCTATACAACTACTTTGTTTTTTAATGACTAAGCAAGTAATTTATTTCTTATACATCTTCATTAATTGGTTATTGCCTTCCCCCAAACATAGAAAGAGACATACGGAGACTTTGATGGTTCCCAGAAACCCACATACAGAAGTAACAGCTCTCCAGAATGTAACTGCACCCACACAGACACCATTTATATGTGATCATTGATGTGCTTCTTATTACAGGAACTAGATCATGTTCTAGAGTCATAAAGATGGATTTTCTGGTGTTATTATACTGGTTTCTAGAAAAAAAGGAGAGAAAAAGGACAGAATAATGAACAGTTCTGTGTTATACATATATAAAACACCTACATATTAAAGGACATGTAAAGCCTACATTTTCCTACCCTGTATATAAGTTTGGCATATCTTCCCCACCCAAGCCACATAATTTGTACCACATATACCCCCTCCATTTACCAGCACCCTCCGGCTTCCTAAAACAAATAGCACCTTTCACCCAGCGGCCATTTTCCCTCTGACACATCATCAATAACATTGACATCTGCAAACAGGACATGTATGCTGTAAAGTTCAGGCAAAGCAGAATGCAGAGTTACACAGACACAACATACTTTGATAAAAAGTTCTGCTGGGGTTGAACACTGTAATGGTTAAGCTGAGCTCAGGAGAGGTGGTTAGGAGAAAAAAAATGGATCAGACAACTAGAGCAGAGTTTCTATGGGAACAGCAATGCTATCTCTTCATTGGCTGTTAGACTGGAGGGTGTGTTTAGTAATCTGAGCTGGGAAGAACTGAGCATGCTCATAAGTCAACAAAGCAAATCCCTGAGGGAGGGGCCAAGTGGGTTAGAGTTGGAGAATGATTTCTAAGTGATTAAGGGGATGCTGCAGCCTTTCTGTTTGGGAGGGGTGTGTGTATGGATGCTGGGTTTTCATTTGGAGGGGTTGAACTTGATGGACTTTGTCTTTTTTCAACCCAATTTAACTATGTAACTATGTAACTATGTAACCTTGTTAACAATCAGAGTGGCAGTTATCTAATGATTTCAATGAGGGGGGTTACATCTTCTTTAATATGTTATTTTGGGGTTAAAATTCCTTTAAAGGAAAACTATACCCCCTGAACAATGTAGGTCTCTATAAACAAATACTGCATAAAACAGCTCACATGTAAAACCCTGCTTCATGTAAATAAACCATATTCATAATAAAATACTTTTTTAGTAGTATGTGCCATTGGCTAATCAGAAATAAAAAATTGCCATTTTAAAAAAATAAGGGCCGCCCCATGGGATCTAATGATTTACGGTGCACACAAACAAACCAAACACTATACTTGTTAGGTCACATGAGCCAATTAACAGACAGAGTTCTGTCTTTTACTTCCACACTTCTTCCTGTTACAGTTGTAGTATATATAGTATGTAGTATGTAGTATATGTAGTTGTAGTATGTAGTATATCGGTTGCTTAAATATTCATTTTGGGGTTACAGTTTTCCTTTAAAGGGGTGGTTCATCTTTAAGTTAACTTTTAGTATGTTATAGAATGGTCAATTCTAAGCAACTTTTCAATTGGTCTTCATTATTGATTTTTTACAGTTTTTTTTTTAAATTATTGCCTTTTTCTTCTGACTCTTTCCAGCTTTCAAATAGGGCGTAACTGACTCCATCCAAAAAACCAAATGCTCTGTAAGGATACAAATGTATTGTTTCTCTAGTATATAGTGCTCTCTGCCAGACTCATTTCTGCATGATACATACTGTACGTGCCCTATCCAGCACATTATCTAAAACAATTAGATCCAGCCTGGGCCACAGGAGGCAAAATTGATGCAGCAATATTCCGTCTTGGCATGCTGCACCATCTTAATGAATGAGCCTCCATGTTTCCTGAATGATCTTTATTCAGGTGAAGAAGGTCTAAGACCTGCTGAAAATTCATATAAATAAACACTGCTGTAGTTATAATACAATGAGCCTTCTGTTGAGGAGAAGCGTCTTGCTCACCATGTACAAAGCACATATAATGAACTCACTTTAATTCTGCCATCCCAACCACATACCTGGCAATCTCTGTAACATCCGAAATCAGATGGGCAGCATTTCTCATTATCAGGACAAGTGGAGTCAGATGCACAAGTGCTCCTCATTGCAGCAATGCACATTATGTCAGTTTTACGACGACAGGCACCCAACTTTTCTGCAATACATGGAACAGCAGCAAAGATAAAGGTGAAGTCATTCAGAGAAAAGGCATGGAATATAAAGGGGGATTAACTGGACGATCTCAGAGAGAAAGATCACTTAAACAGATACTGGCACCATTGCCTTTTATTATATATACATAGAGCAGTCCTATGCTTCACAAAGGAGAAATCATGTGGGGTTTATTATCCCCAGAGGACACATGTCAAGGATAGGCCTTAAAGTGGTAAGAAGACCCAGGCTATATTTATTTCTAGGAGGCTTTCAGTGAGGTGACCAGAGCACAGAGGAATCCAGTGTTTGACTGGAACACCAGGGCACACTCTCAGTACTACTATTTTTCCTCTCCTCACTCAACTTCTCCTAGTCTCTTTTATTTACATACTATAGTACTATAATCTATTATTCCATTTATTTAGCCTCTTTGTTCTCAATGAAATAGGAATAGCCATGAAATAGGCCAAATGTTTAACAGCATGAAAGCCCACTGACATCTGGGCCCACCGGAAGTTTTCCTGTTATCCCGGTGGGCCAGTCCGACACTGGAGGTATCATAGCGGCCTTCCTATATATTTATCTTTTTTCCCTATTAAAAATATTGGGATCAGCTAACATTTTTACTGGCTAGGTGGCAACCCTAGGCACAGTATCAAAATTATAGTTCAGCTACAACAGCTTTCCTCCAGACACTTCCATCAGTTGAGAAAGAGGGTAACAAAGCTGTTCAGTGGCTGTGGTCAGAAAGGAAAGAATTCAACCCCGGCAGTGGAAGTATGGTAAGGTAAAGGAATGTATGAACACAATGGATGTGCCTGAGCAGAGCCTTATAACACTGGGGATAGAACATTTGAAAAAAAGCCAAGTACATAAGTAGGTTTCTTACCTTTTACAGAAGGCACACAGGTCTTTCCCCCATTATAGAGGCAGCACTTGGATCTCTTAGGGCATTCACTGTCTGAGGTGCAGAAATCTGTAACACGTGGCATTTGTGTAGCACGGGGACAGGTGCCGGGCTTCTCTATAAGTTACACATAGACAGAAAAATCAGTGACTTTGGAGAAGCTACACTGGCTGTCTCTGTGAAACAGTCATGCAGAATAAATGCAAAAAATTTAGATTATCTGCTACAGGGACAAGTTGCTCTTCCCGTGTAATGATGAAATCCATATGGGAAATTATTATTAGTGGGGTAGCTACAGAAGAAACATAGTAGGAGTCATTTTATATTCCACGTGGCACAAGTGTTAAGAGTAGTACAGCGCAGAGCCAGAGCCATTTCTGAGACAGAGGCAGCTCCTGAAATGCCTGTCTGGGGGGAGGCCACAACACAAGCACAATTGCACTCTCTTGCACTATGGAAGCCGAATTTCTGGTTTAAGAAATGGAAATCTAGACCTTAAAGGTACCAGGAGCGGCTTTTTACTGCCCCAGCAACCTATTATTATTATTATTAACATGTATTTATATAGCGCCAACATATTGCGTAGTGGAGTCAGTGTCGGAATGGCCCCCAGGATACTAGGAAAACTCCGGGGTGGCCCCAGGTGTCAGTGGGCCTCTTGCTTCTAAACATTTGGCCTATTTCATGGTCATTCCCTATTTCTTTATGTGAAAAAATACTTAATAATGTAAGAAAAGATTATAGTAAATAGATACAAAAGACTAGGAGAATAAAGAGGTTGAGTTAGGAGAGTAGGAATAATAATTTGGAAAGTAGGACCACAGTCTTAGGTTTTCAAATGGCCCATGCTCTAAGGTTTTCTGGTGGTCCTCTGGCATCCCAGTCTGAAACTGTTTAAAGGTGCCACCTTAGAGCAGGTCATGATAATAGTGCCTTGTTGTGAGCCGACGCTCCATAACTTGCAGTGCCTTTTTTTGCACTTTGTGCACTGCCTACTGCATTGAAAATAAGCCCTGGTGTGTACTCACAAATGACCAAATATATTCAATCTTGTCCTCTACTTGGGAAAATCAGCCAAATACCCAAAAACAAGATTTTGCATAATAAAAGAAAAAAGAATACAACCAACTTTCCAATGTGCAGTAATCAAATTTTTTTTTACAAATAATTTGCAAATGTATTAAATGTAATGGGTTATGGGGCAAACTTTCACGGTTTTTGTGTATAATTCTAATGTTTGGTGGCAAATAATGCCTCTGAGAGAGACACACATAGGAGGTAGTACATGGGCCAAGGACACCTTCCCAAGGACACCTTCCCTTCCCAGAGATGCACTACTGGAAAAGCCCCCCTTCTATATGCCCCAACCACACTCACCTTGTGCTGGAGGTTTGCAGAATTTGTCGCCATTGTCTGAGCAACACTTTTTGGTTCCCTTACAATCATTGTCAGATCTGCATCTGGTATCGTGTGACACAAAGTCTTCCGTCAAAAACCTCTCAGATGGGCATTTTCCTGGTTTGCCTGCTGTTACAAATACACATAATATATATTATTTTTATTATTAAAGCACAATGAATGCCCTGTAAATTCTATTATTGATGTTGTCTTGGGTTATAAACTGTGCATAGTGCGGTCATTCTGGTCGCAGGACTCAACAATTCACTTTAAAATATGGAGGTTTTCGGTCATCTTCATATTTTCCTAGCAAGTCCATACCACCACCACCATGTTTTGACATTTTAATAGTAGTCTTATTGTGTATGTACATGTATCAGTAGCAATGTTATTCTTTATCTCTATTGATATTTATCTTAGCATTGAAAATAAACAAGGCTGGTGGTACATACCTGGTACTGATGTGCCTAATACAGCAAGGCAGAGCAGCAGCAGCCCAAAAACACAGCTTTGTCCTGTGATCATCATGAGACCAGTCTGTGCTGCTTTAGGATGTTTCATCTTCATTTATATCCTGGTTCTAAATAATACAATGTGCAAGAGCTGTGGATTTCACAATCTGCCCAGTAATGAATTTATTACATTTCTCAGGTTCCACCTTTATTTCCTAATTTTGGGTAATGTCCATACTAAATTGTGATGCACCTGAGCCTCAGGTGGAACGTTAGCGTTAGCTATTAGTTTGTTTTCACCTGGTGAAAGACAGGTGCTTCCAGTTTTGGGCTGTAGAAATCTACTTACTCTCTAATGGGAAGCACCCGTTGTGTTTTATAGTACTGAATCAGTCACATCATTAATACTTGTGTTAACCTACAGTTCCAAGCTACTGGCATTATGCTTATGTTAGCAGTAGATTTTAAAATTCAACTTAGCGTTCATTTAAACCAGTGGTTCCCAAACTGTGGGTCAGAGCCCCAAGACTAAACACCAGTCAGGGGATATTTGAGAATGATTTTTTTCCTCTCCTGGGGCTCTTCCACGTGGTTGTTTTCATGTGTTCCCATCGGGTGGATTTTTATTGCATTATACCCCAAGGGAACACATAAGTGAACACAGGCCATTCTCTTGCATCCATGGCACAACACTCAATGGCATAATGCAGGAAGACACAACACTCAACACTAGAAACAAAAGAAAATAATAGGCTGTGATAACACCTGTGGGCAAGAGCCCTTAGATAGTACTGGAAACTCAGTTTGAATGTTATTTAGCATAAGATTTCAGGGTAAACACTTACTTGCTGTCATGTATATTTGCACATTTTATTGGATCAGCTGATTACATATGTCTGTTGCCTTTTCAGGAACTAAGCAGGGCCCTGGACAAATGAATAAAAAAATAAATGCCTATAAAACCCTACCATACAGTAAATATGAACAATGAATAAACACTGTGGACCAATTAAGATGGGTGGGTTAGCACTGACATTTATAAAAAGATTCTAATGAATAATAGTTCACTAAATTACTATTGCAACAGATTGGAAATATATGTATATGATGGTTACAACATACACTTTTATGCAATGTGTATTATTTATATGTTAAACACAGAGCATATTATATCCATAAGAAGGACCAGTCATCTGGACATAATTGACCTCATCAATCACTGGGATACTTCATCCAATCTCTTTATGATTACAAACAACAACATTCTAATTGAAGGACAAGGAAGTTATATGATGACAGGTACCCACAGCAATCTTATTTCAAGCCATGGCGCAAAAATTATACTTAATGGAGGACATGGTTACAGACCTTGCCCTTTTAAAACCTTTATTTATGTCCAATTAGTTCATAAGTATTCTGCAAGACTGGAGTGAGAAATGTTGTATGGACTGTAAATTAAATGTTTTGCTATTTAGAAGGCAGTTTTCATTTTTGTATTGGAAGCCTTGTGCATATCTATGTTTTTTCATCTGTTTTGATTTGTTGACATTGTGATCTACGTGCCATTTCTAGTGTATGTTGGTTGGATAACAGGATTATGCGTATGGCTACCCTGCATTCAGTTTTGTGATATTTGACGTTATTTCTTGCCAAAAAGGCTTGATTTATAACAAGGAAGAATGCTATCATCATCAGATTCAGACTTCCCACTCATAGAATCCATCTGAAGCACAGGTGGGCAATTGCTCCAAAGTGGGAACAGTCACCATAACTGGTCCACACGTGGAGCCCAGAACTTTGGTCTGCGGTATCTCATGCTCTGAGTATTCAGACAATATTTAAAAAAATATATTATGTTACAGTATTTATTAATGCATAGTTGAATATTGCTTATCATTTTACGCTGGATGCCAATTTTTCAGTTGGTCTATACTTCTATAGAAAATGAAAGAGCATAAATTGTGTATTTTATTAAGGACATTAAGTAACGTGGATGAGCCAAGTTACGAGGAGGAAGAGAGAGGAGAGAACAACCACTGATCTATTCTTTCTACATTGTCTGATTTCCCTAGTTTGTCTGAATTTAAAGGAGAAGGAAAGCTATGGAGGCATTTTATTGCCAATAGATTAGCTGCAATAGTGCAAGCTAGAATGCTATATTTATTCTATAGAATGTTTTACCATACCTGAGTAAAAAGCTCTAGAAACTCTTTGTTTGTTTAGGATAGGAGCTGCAGTATTAACATGGTGTGACATCACTTCCTGCCTGAGTCTATCTCTGCTCTGGGCTCAGATTACAGTAGAGAAGGGGGGAGGAGGAAACTGAGCATGCTCTTGCCCAGGGCAATGAGGTTTAAGCTGAAGACAGGAAGTCTGATACAGAAGCCCATGTGTACACAATAGAAGGAAAGAAATGCAGTGTTTCTTTTGACAGGGGACTCAGAGCAGCACTACTTTGGGGGTTTACTAGTATATTTCGATGGACCTTTCTGATAAGGCTTACTTAGTTTTAACCTTTCCTTCTCCTTTAATGATAGAAGATGGCCTATGATAAAGTACAGAATGAAACACAGAGCTTCATGTGTGCATACTTATACTTTTAAAAGCATGGTTTGAAGTGTTCCGTTAGGAGTCTGCTACATCTCTAAACAATAAATTTAGGGAAATCTGTGATGGAGAAGGACCTGGGGTTGGATGATAAGCAGGAGTTGTAGCAAGTAATGGCAGTCAGCAGCAAGAAGGTCCAGTAAGGTATTGTCTTGTATTAAAAGGGGTAAAGATTAATGGAAAGACAGAGTATTTCTTTACTTTCACAAAGCATTAGTAATGCCCCATCTGGAAAATACATAGCAATGTTGGTCTTCAATGCTTAAATGGGATATTATAGGTTCCACTTTCAGGTGAGTTTTTTTTACAGTCAGGGCTTGTTTTTAGGTGCAGAGCTACTTTAAACTGCTGCATTCCTGGTCCAGTGGTTACTGAAAAGCGGCAGTAAACAAGAGGCCCTGTCTTCAAATCTCAGCTACATTCAGGATCGGACTGGGCTGCTGGCTCAGACCCAATCCCCTCCGGTGCTCTCCCAGGCCGCTGATTGCCCTCCCCCGATGCACTGAAGGCAGCCTCTGAAGGGGGGTGTGGGGCCCCTTGGTGGGTGCAGGGGCCCTGAGGCAGCAGTACATTTGAACTGTGAATAAGATGGACAGAAGACAGCCAGTAAGTCACAATCTAATCCTTCAGGATTTCAGCTCTACCTACCAACAGTGCCCCAGCTTCCACTCACCCTCTCACCACAAATTTTCCATCCTCAGCCACCAGCCCCAGTATAACTGGCCAGGAATATAGTTTATTCGGTATGCAGCAGCACACAGACCTTAATCTAACAGTGTGGCATCTTCCCCCCTTCCAACATTCTGTCTACCCAGCCCAAGCATGGAAGCATCTCCTCCTGGACTCCACAGGCTTCCCTGAACTGTCACCCAGTGCTCTTACAGAGCAGTTAGAGGACCTGCAAACAGGCCTTTAATACACATAGGGCAGTGCTGTCAAACTTCTGCGGTACCAAGGGGAAGAATTATTCTGGCCTACATTGTGGAGGGCGATAATGGAATCCAGTGTTGACCACTCCCTGTTTTTAAACCACATCCACTTTAAACCACACCCTTGTTACCACAAGACCATGTCCACATTAGTAGTGGTAGCAGACCAAAATATGAGGGATATGGCTCATATGTGAAAAATTTGTCAAATTAAATCATACTAAAAAATTCATATGCTTTATCCTTTCCTGTGGATGCCACTGTACCCCCAGCACATAATTAAACACCTTAGGGGCCCCTAACAACAATTTCCAAATGCTAACACACCCCCAGAACAAACCCGACCAGGCTCATGTCCCACAGGTAGCATAGGGCAGGCAGAGTATGGCACACAGGAAGCATAGGGCAGACAGAGTATGGCACACACAGGGAGCATAGGGCACTCAAAGGATGATGTTCTATTTACAGCAACCCACCTACACAGCACAGACCCCATTATTACAGGAGCAGGCAGACTCACAACAGGGTACATAGTATGCAGTTCAGCAGCAATAACAAGTCAGCTAGACCTGAGAGCAGATTGGAAAGTAGGCTGATACAGGTTAGAACACACAGGGGTTATAGGGCCCCAGCATTTTTTCTCTAAGAGTGAGAACAAGACTGGCAGGTGGACAATATAAGGCAACATGCAGAATCATCTTGGCAGCAAACACAAGATCAAGTTCAATAACATATTGTCCCGGTCGGCACCCTAAATCCAGAACCAATGCTAAGCACCCTGTTCTCGGCTCTTGCTTCTGCCTTTAACAGCCGCCTTTCACCTCGGGAGGAGCCCTCGGCTAATCGGATGCCACCAGGTCTTATTAAGAGAGGTGCCAAGCGAAGGGCTCTGGACGAGCAAAGGGGCACGAAGGTAAAGCAAATTACTTTGGGCAGAAGGTCACAGTACAAGGAGTAAACAGTTGGCGTAGTCAAATCAGGCCGGATCAGGGCAGGCAGAGTACAAGCGGAATCAGACAGGCAGGGGTCAAACCAGTAGATCAATCAGAGGGGATACTGATACAGAAGAGTCGATTACCAGGCTGGGGTCAGGATCGTCAAAACAGGCAGGAATCACAACAAGTAACAGAAATCAGACAGGAATAACTCAGAAAGGCACCAGGAACTCACTAAGAATGAACCTATCACGGGCAATGATCTGCAGATTGAAGTCTCTTTAAATAAATACCCCTTTGAATTTTGCGCCATTGCGTGCTGACGTCACACGTCAGCATGAATGCGCCTATAAAGCCAGCAGCTGCGCGCCACTTGCACCCTAATGGAACCGGCGCCTCAGGAGGAAGAAGAACAGCGTGGCGTGCGTCCCTCCCTCGAACCACTAGACCACCAGGGTGAGTTGTCACACATATAGCTGTGAGGCTACTGTGGAAAGAAAAGGTTGGTAAGGAAGAATTCAAGTTTCAAGCTAAGCAACAGCGCAATATGAACGGATCATCAGGAGGAAAGATTCAACACAGCAAAACAAAGGACATCAGCTTCTGATGCAGTAAGAGATGGTGGTAGGCACGGGTGGAAAGGAACATCAGAATTCCCAATGAAGAAGGGCGAGAAATGTTTCTGATACTGATTCTTCTGATTCGTATAGGGGATACAAATCGTAGGGGATTTGATTTATAAGACACTTAAAAGGTGTAATGGAAATAGAGGTTTCTTCCCAAGATGGCGACGGCGTCCAAGTTGGCGACGGCGTCCAAGATGGCGACTCCTGGCCCCACCATGTGGATCCTGCTGGTCGCAGCACTATGACGCCTGCGTCCTCCCGCTTGCCGATTGGTCGCCGGCGACGGAATGGTCGCCGGCGTCAGAATGGGCGCCGGCGTCAGAGCGTCAGCGCCAGGATGCCAGTGTCAGCGTTATGACGCCATTGCGCCCAAACTTTGGCGCTAAACCTGGCCTATATAAAGCCCTCTGGATATTACAGACATTGCCCAAGTATAGGTTTATCTTCGTGAATTCCTGGGTGTGTTATTTGACTGATTCCTGTGTACCAACCTTGCCTGTTATTTCGGATTGACCCTTCGCTGCCTGGATTGAACCTTTTGCCTGAACCTCGACTATTCTCTTGCCTCATCCTTCTGTTACCACGAACTTGGCTACTACCTGCCTCCTCCTTGGTCCGCACTCCAACTGAGCCTTCGGGCCCTTACATTATACTTGGGCCATGGACCCATCTGAGGAGGCCTCTGCTCAGCCAGACTTCGGAAGAGCCTTCGGTGGAATTGCCTCACGCATGGAGGCCTATGAAGCCCAGCAGACTCACTTTGGCCAAGCTCTTGAAGCCATTTTGGAGAAATTGTCTGCTCTCACGCCTACGGTCCAGGTTCCTGCCTCTGCTTCGGCCACTATTCCTGTGGCGCCGGTTCATGTCTCCGAACCTCGTATTCCAGAACCTCGACTCTTCAGTGGTAATTCTGAGGCTTGTAGAGGGTTCATTAAACAGTGTGAGATCCAGTTCACTCTACTTCCCCATCAATATGTTTCGGAACGTGCCAAGGTGGGATACATCATTACTCGCCTGACTGGTAAAGCCTTGGAATGGGCATCCCCGCTGTGGGAGAAAGAGGATCCCCTAATTGACGACTCCAGGGCCTTTATCCGAGACCTGCACACTGTGTTTGATGCTCCCGGCCGGGCGGCGTCCGCCTCCTCACGTCTGTTCCAGATTCGTCAGGGAACACGCTCAGTGCCCGAATATGCGATAGAAGTCCGCACATTGGTTGCCGAGACTAGCTGGAACAACGACGGTTACCATGCCGCTTTCTACAATGGGTTGTCTATGCGCCTCAAGGACGATCTGGTCTCTCGTAAGTTGCCTACACGCTGGGAGGATCTTATTGCCCTGGCAGTCAAGGTGGATACTCGACAAAGAGAACACCAAGCTGTTAAAGAATGAGTAAGAAGGTTTCAACCTCCCCTGGCTCCTCGCTTCCAGAGACCTATCCTCCCCAGCACTGCTACGTCTTCTTCTTCAACTTCAGTTTCTTCCCCCACTCCCACTGAAGAGCCTATGCAGATTGGTCGTGCTCGTCTTTCTGAACAGGAAAAATTGCGGAGAAGGGCTGCAGGACTTTGTTTATATTGCGGGGGCAAATCCCACTTTGCCCATGAGTGCCCTGTGAAGTCGGGAAACGCCAATGCCTAGGTTAGTTTGGGGAAACTTACCTGGGCAAAATTGATCATCTTCCCCAATCCTCTGCTCATCGTTTTCTTCTTCCAGTACAGTTCCAGTTTGCTTCCAAGACCATTTCTTCTCAAGCCTTCCGTGACTCCGGCGCTGCTGGAAACTTCTTGGATAAAGCATTCACAGAACGTCATTCCATTCCTCTACAAAGCCTGGCTGTTCCTCTCCGAGTCCTAGCCATTGATGACCGGCCACTTTCTTCTGCATTCATCTTCAAGTCTTCGCAAGAATTATCTTTCAAAGTGGGCACCTTGCATACTGAAAGACTCTCGTTTCTGTTGATTGATTGCCCGTCAACTCCAGTAGTCCTAGGACTTCCCTGGTTGCGCATCCATAATCCTGTCATTGACTGGTCCGCAACTCAAATTTGTCGTTGGAGCTTCTTTTGTCAACAGAACTGTCTTCCGGCCCAGCCCCTTGTCAAGATTTCTTCCATGGTTCCTAATCCCTCCATCCCTCCTGCTTACCAAGACTTCTCTGATGTATTCAATAAGAAGTCTGCGGAAACGCTTCCTCCTCATCGGCCGTACGACTGCCCTGTCGAACTTCTTCCTGGCACTATGCCTCCCCGAGGACGTACTTATCCGCTCTCTCCATCCGAAACTGCAGCGATGAAAGAGTACATCTAGGAAAATCTCCTACGAGGCTTCATTCGTCCATCTTCTTCTCCTGCTGGTGCGGGGTTCTTCTTTGTTGAAAAGAAGGATGGCAGTCTTCGACCTTGCATCGACTACCGTGGCCTGAACAAGATCACTGTAAAGAACCGCTACCCTCTACCTCTCATATCCGAGTTATTTGATCAGCTCAAGGGTGCCAGCATTTTCACTAAGCTTGATCTTCCGGGACTTGTTGGGTCAGAGTGTAGTCGTTTACCTGGACGATATTTAAATTTTCTCTTCAAATCTCTTGGAACATCGGATCCAGGTGCGGGAGGTTTTATCTCGATTGAGGAAGAATAATCTTTTCGCTAAACTGGAAAAATGCTCCTTTGAAGTTTCTTCAATCCCCTTTTTGGGGTATATTATTTCCCAACAAGGCTTCAAGATGGACCCAGCAAAAGTTTCAGCGATCCAGGAATGGCCCCTCCCCACCAGCACCAAAGCTATCCAGAGATTTATTGGTTTCGCCAATTATTACAGACAATTCATCAAAGGCTTTTCATCCAAGATCTCTCCAATTCTGTCCCTTATCCGGAAAGGTGGGAAACCTCAATGTTGGTCCCCTGAAGCCTTGGAAGCGTTCAAAACCCTCAAAGATTCCTTTTCTTCTGCTCCTATCCTCAGACACCATGATCCTCTTCTACCATTCTTCATTGAAGTTGATGCCTCGGATGTCGGAGCTGGAGCCGTATTATCCCAAAGGTCCTCACATGATGGGAAATTGCATCCGTGTGCTTTCTTTTCTAAAAAGTTTTCTTCTCCTGAGCAGAACTATGACGTGGGAAATCGTGAACTGTTGGCTGTCAAACTGGCGCTTGAAGAGTGGAGACATTTGTTGGAAGGTTCTTCTGTGCCTGTGTCTATCTTTACTGATCACAAAAACCTTGAATTCATCCAGTCTCTCAAACGTCTTAATCCCAGGCAAGCTAGATGGGCACTCTTCTTCTCTAAATACAACTTCATTATCACATTTCGTCCAGGGTCCAGAAATAAGAAAGCAGACGCTCTTTCTAGAAGCTTCATTCCCGAAGATACTAGTTCCGAAGATCCTGAACCCGTTGTGCCTCCCATCAAGATTATTGCTGCCTTATTTCCTACCATGGCTTCCCAGTTGTTATCTGCACAGTCCTCTGCTCCTGGGGATACTCCTTTGGGAGTCGCATTTGTTCCTCCAGATCTTCATCACTCCATCCTTTCTCAGTCCCATAATTCCAAACAGGCCGGCCACCCTGGAATCAAGAAGACTACTGAACTTCTGTCTCGCCTGGTATGGTGGCCTTCTCTTCGAAAGGACGTCAAAGACTTTATCTCTTCTTGTTCCATTTGTGCTGCTTCCAAGTCCGGTCACTCTCCTCCTAAGGGATTGCTTCTACCTTTGCCCATTCCCTCCCGTCCATGGACTCATTTGGCGATGGATTTCATTGTGGATTTACCTGTCTCCCTCGGTCATACGGTCATCTGGGTCGTGATTGATAGATTCAGCAAGATGGCCCATTTCATTCCTCTACGCAAGCTGCCTTCTGCTCAAGAACTTTCTAAATTATTTATTCAGCATATCTTTCGCCTTCATGGATTCCCGGCTGAAGTGGTATCCGACAGAGGTTCCCAATTCGTTTCCAAATTTTGGAGATCCTTATGTAAAGCACTTCATATCTCTATCCAGTTTTCCTCTGCGTACCACCCTCAATCCAATGGAGCTGCAGAGAGAGTCAATCAAGCTTTGGAGCAATTTCTTCGTTGCCATGTGTCTTTGTGCCAGGACGACTGGGCAGATCTTCTCCCTTGGGCGGAATTTGCTCACAATAATGCTATGCACGCTTCTTCTGAGAAATCCCCATTCTTTTGTGTCTATGGGTTGAATCCTCTAGCATTTCCTCAAGACCTTCTTCTCACAGACGTTCCTGCAGCCAATGATCAAGCCGCTCACATGCTCGCTATCTGGGTCGCCACTAAGGCTAATTTGGAAAGGAGTTCTCTTTCTCAGAAGAAATTCGCTGACAAGAAAAGAATTTCGTCTCCTCAATATAACCTTGGTGACAAGGTCTGGCTTTCTACACGCAACATCCGTCTCAGAGTCCCTACCCCCAAACTTGGCCCCAAGTTCATCGGTCCTTTTCCTATTATTGAGATTATTAATCCTGTGGCGGTTCGTCTTCAGCTTCCCCCCGAAATGCGGGTTCCTAATGTCTTCCATGTGTCTCTCCTCAAGCCTGCAACAAATCTTCTTCTTCCTCTCCTACTCCTGTTCTTGTTGATGGGCACCAGGAGTTTAAAGTCAAGAGGATTCTGGACTCTCGGATTTCCAGGGGTGTGTTACAGTATTTGATTGAGTGGAAGGGGTTTGGTCCTGAGGAGTGCTCCTGGGTGAAAAGTTCGGACGTCCATGTTCCCCTTCTTATCCGAAGATTTCACAAACAGTTTCCATCCAGTCCTAGTCATGGCGGTCCTGAGGCCCCCCCTAAGGAAGGGGGTACTGTAATGGAAATAGAGGTTTCTTCCCAAGATGGCGACGGCGTCCAAGATGGCGACGGCGTCCAAGATGGCGACGGCGTCCAAGATGACAACTCCTGGCCCCACCTGAAACAGGACAGTGAATTGGAAAAGGGTCCAGAGAAGGGTAACTAAGCTGGTAAAAGGTATGGAACATTTAATAGCTATGAGCTATGTTTGGAGAAGAGGTGCTTAAGGGGTGATAACTATGTATAAATATATAAGGGGATCATATAATAATCTTTCTAATGCTTTATTTACTAGTAGGTCTTTCCAGTTGACATGCGGCATATGCATTAGATTTATGAAGGGATTGGATGGCTTTTTAGCAAGTGGGGGAATACAGGGTTATGGAAGATAGCTCATAGTACAAGTTGATCCAGGGACTAGTCCAATTGCCATCTTGGAGTAGGAAGAAATTTTTGCCCCTCTGAGGCAAATTGGGGAGGCTTCAGAAGAGTTTTTTTCCTTCCTCTGGATCAACTAGAAAATAGGCAGGTTATATATAGACATTAAAGGTTGAACTTGACAGATGTGTTTCTTTTTTCAACCTAACTAACTATGTTAATAGGCCCCATTCCTTTCCTGCCCTGTCGCTCATAGGCCAAATCTTCCCATTAAGTCCACACATCAAGCTTATATAAATCCACTTTCCATCCGCACAAACTCCTCTGCTGCTCTACCAATACCCTCCCCATCCAACTGCGCCCCTTCAGTCACTACACCCAAGGCCTGAAGGTACCTTCCATTTATTTAGACTTATTGTAAGTTTTCCAGATAATGGGGTTGTCACAAAATTTGTATTACCATACCTTAAATATAATAAAAAACATTTAAATACTACAACTGGCAAAAAAAGAAAAACCCTGTTGAGGATGTTACATATGGTTCAGAAACCTGCTGAAGAATCTTTCCCTTTAAGGTTTCAATTTTTTTGTAAATAAATTTAAACTGGGCCATGTGACTACTATTGTAAAAATGTTTATGAAAGTGTTTTTTAGTTTTAGAACTGAAATGCAGCCCCCACTTTACAGAGTACACATTTTTTGTTTTTCACTAAATAAGCCAGCAAGCAAATCTCCTCTTTTTTCTTAAACGTCATCATTTTGTTTTGCTTTCATCCAAATACAGTCTATACATATGCAGATTTTGAGGGTACCCAGAAATCCACATATAGAGACAAGCCCATCTGTACTCACACAGACACCATTTATACAGTATGTGATCATTGATGTGCTTCATATTACAGGGAATAGATTAAGTTCTGAACATGAAGATGGATTTTCTTGGGTTATTACACTGGTCTCTAGAAGTTCAAGGTAATGAACAGCTTTATAATACATATACAGTACCTCTACATACTATGTAATTCTGTGTATTCTGTGCCTTGGAAATATTATGAAAGGTGAAATAAAAGGGGTGGGTTGCCAAATGTTAGGAACTCCTCAGATAAAATAATCACTTACCTGATAACTGGGGCCAGTACTGGTTGGTGAAAACTGTGAAGTACTTCTATTGGAGCAGTGCATGCATTTTTTGCACTTCTCTTCTGGGCAAGGGGATTTACAGTAGAGTAATAAGCCAAACTTTAAGCAAAAAGTCAGCTTTTTCACTCTATTTTAAAAAAGGAGATGATTGCTATGTGGTTCCTACATTTGTACCCTGGACTGGTGCAGTTTTCAGTGACCAGGAGCATGATTATTATGATTGGATGCTGCCTACTATTCAGCAACCCTCAGTGATTTTACCATTCCTTCTCTTTTTAGTATATATTCTTTCACTCTACATATACCGTAGATCAGGCTTCTATCTTGATTTATTCTGCTAAAATAATCCAGTCAAATCAAAATAAAAACAAATCAAACAAACAAATAAAAAAACACTATGTTTTTTATTCAGCTTCACCAGTACTGCTGAGGTCCTGTCTGTGCTCACCACCAGGTATAAAGCACATATAATGAACTTACGTCCTTCCATCCCAACTACCTGACATTCAGTATAACATCCAACATCAGATGGGCAACATTTATCATCTCCAGGACATGTGGAGTCAGATGTACAGGTGCTCCTCATTGGAAGAAGGCAGAAGGCTATGAAGCAATGACGACAGGAGCCCTTCTTTTCTGCATTACATGGATGGTTTAAGAATAGCAATAAAAATAAAGGTGAAGTAATTTAAAGAAGATATACTGGGTGATATCTTAGATTTGAAACATTTAATTTGATTTTTAAATCAAACAAATAAAATCAAGATGACAGCAAATATTTTGCAGACTAAGAAAATATGCTCCATTAAACACAATAGTATGTTATTAGCAAAAATGTATATAACATTCAACGAAGAGATAAATTAAAACAAAAAAAAAATTACTAAAATTAATTAAGATACTGGATGCAATTACAATCAAAAAGAAAGAATAAGGGCTTTAGCACACGGGCAGATTCGGGGAGAATTAGTCACCTGGCGACTAATCACCTCTTCTGCGGGGTGAAAATCTCCTCAAACTGCCTTCCCCCTGGCTTCCGCCTGCTATAATGAGAAAACGTCAGCGCCAATGCACTTGCGGCGCTTCAATTTCTGAAGCCACCCGAAGTTTCCTTGTGAGGCAACTGCAAGTGCATTGGCGCTGGCGTTTTCTCATTATAGCAGACGGAAGCCAGGGGGAAGGCAGTTTGGGGAGATTGTCATCCCGCGGAAGAGGCGATTAGTCGTCAGGTGACTAAATCTCCCTGAATCTGCCCGTGCACTAGCTCCCTTAGCCCATTGTCATCTGGAATGTCAGGCCTCCCGATAAACATTCGTTTTTACAATTGAAGAAACCGAGTTATTTGACCACTAGTACTGGAATTACAAATCTCAAAGTACCATATAAGTCTAAAAACTCTTTGGAATTATTTCCTTTTGTTTTAGCTATTAAGGCTTCTTGCCAACCAAGCTGATCCATATAAGATATGATGTCCGATAATGAAGGAGATTCTTTTTGTAGCTAATAATTAAATAAAGCTTTCCTGGAAGCAGCTAGAAATAAAGATGTCAATAATTTACTCTAATGGGAAATAGATTTTGAGGAAATTGAGGAAAGCTTATTAATATCTAGATGCAGAAAAGCAAAACATGGAGATGGGTGATCTCTTAACACAACAGCAGACCTAAGCAGGGAACAGTCAAGGAGCAGTCAGACTAATTCACACAATGGGGCAGATTCACAAGGACAAAGTGGCTAACGCTAGCGACATTTCACCAGAATCCTATCCATAGGGACATTTGCAATTTAATAACATGTGTAAGCAAAAATTCGCTATCGAGCAGGACCGTCGCTAGCATTCGTTCGCACTCTATCGCCAGTTGACTTTTTTGCTCTGACAAAAGGTCATTACTTCGCAAATTCAGCAAATTGCGAATATTACTGAACGTTACCTCTTTCGCCAGACTTGAATTCGCCACCACAGACCAGGCGAACTGCTAAAATTTAGCTACATCTTCCTCAATCTTATGTCAGTTACATCATATCCTGTCTGCCGAAAATGCATTAGAGTTGTCTAAACTTGTCCTTTTTTTAAGCAGGATTGCTTGCAAAAGTCCTAACTAGTAAACTTTTTTGGGTTAACATTTTTACTCAGACATTTGAGGGGCATGGAACATTTGTTTTAGGGTGGGCTCATGTGTAGGGCATTAGAGGATCTATTTTGTCTTTATTCAGGTTCCTTGTAATAAAAAGTGGCCACTTCAAGCATTTGCACCAACATCTCTAATAAAGACGTCATACGACTTTAATGTACCAGCCCCATTCAAATTGACCTAAGTGTAAGAGGACTAAGGAAGTTTCGCTAGGAAGAAGTGATCGCTAGCGTAATTTCGATTTGAAATGCTCGCACTGCCGTAGTAACGCTAGCGAAAAGTCGCCAGTGTTTGGCACCCAGGACGCAACTACGCATTTTAGTGAATTAGCCCCCGAATTGGACGCCGCCGTGACAGAATTGGACGCAGACCTCCTCCCGACCCCTCCCCCAAAATGTGCCACTACACCGGTCCCCTGGCCAAAAAAGGTTGGGGACCACTGGTGTAGGGGATGTCATATTGTGAATTCACCACACTGTTCAGGTACCAATGTCCTAGGTAGGGAGGAACATCCCAATGGCCCAGGTGGAGTGTGAATATTTCTTTTTCTGTAATGCATGGAGGTGGATGTGATTGAAGGCGTGACTTGGTGGAAGTTCGCCATATAGTTCAAGCCCTACTGTAACCATCTCTTTGTGAAGTCAGAAAGCAGGGACCCTATGAATGAGGCTCAGATAGTGACAGGCTAACTGGTTATATAACACTACTAGGGGCTTATGCACTAAAAGGTGCAAAGTTTGCTACAGGTGCAGTCACTTATAGTAACCAATTTGTAGGTAGCATTTGCTGACCACTTGTTTAAAAGCTTACATCTTATTGGTTGCTATGGGTTGCTGCACCCAGGCAACATGTTACCTTTTATTACATATAGGGGTTAGAGTGTTAGACAGGTGGGATAAATTGTCAAAAGCAAGTCTAAACTCCACCAAGTAGAAACAGTGTGGGGTTAATCCCCAAGGGACACATACCAAGTGTAGGGTTTAAAATGAGAAGAGACTTACAGTAGGTTCTAATTAATGTAGGAAGTTTCCATGGAGGTGACCAGAACACAGAGTTGTCATACATGTAGAAGAGACTACACTTCCAGCTTATCTTGTGTGATACAAATGTGAAATGTCTGCCATGTATAAATGTGAGTGTGATCAAGTGTATCCAATATGGCTCCCTAGTTGTTATATGGATGTATTAGCATTAGTTGGAATAAGGGAACAGCAGAAGTTGAGTTAATTAACTCGTAAACATATTAACATGGTCATTCTCACTGTCACAGTTCTAGGCGTGTAGCCATCTATTACTTTGTTATTACATTAATATAAAAAGGAACTCAGCAGAGGGGGCTTTGGGACTTTATCTACAAGCAGACGTGTTGTGTAGCAACCTTGCCCGATTGATCTGGCTTTGAGAGTTCACTGTACCTGGCCGGGGTCCCCCAGCTGATGTTCCTCTCAAAAGTCTGCCAAGGGAAGCTCGGATAGACGTTGCGTTGTGTACCACACAAGTGGTAGAGGGTTAAGTGGTAAGTGGGGGCAACAAGGTACCTATTCCACCCACCCCTTACTAATCCGTTTGCGCTGTGTTCTAGGGCCTATGAATTAGATCACAAACCTGTGGTCATTTGCACAAAATGCAATTTTAATAACCCCACGGTGTATGCACCAGTTTTCTATGCTGCCGTCTAAGTATTTACAGTATGTTACAAATGACCACATTTAGTCCTATATGTCCTTCCCTTGATGCTGGGGAATTCCAGCCAAATACTAGGGTTTTACATAATGAAAGAAAATGGTCTTCCAAACAACATTCCATGGAAGTCAAATGGAATTGTAAATAACTTACATTAAATATTTTTTGATTGATTTTAAAATAATTCGTAAATATAATTGCTATTGAAAGCATCAAATACATGTATAACTGTTGGTCCTTAATACATATATTGAGGCCCCAAGCCATTACCAGGTTGACTGGGTCACATGACTCAATAACACACATTACAATAAAAAAAAATTAGACGTAAAAATAAAAAAGAAATTAGAAGTCACCTTCATATTTTAGCAAGTCTATACCATCACTATGGGGCACATTTACTTAGCTCGAGTGAAGGATTAAAATGAAAAATACTTCGAATTTCAAAGTTTTTTTTGGCTACTTCGACCATCGAATTGGTTACTTCGAACTTCGACTACACCTTCGACTTCGAATCGAACGATTCGAAGTAAAAATTGTTTGACTATTCGACCATTCAATAGTCGAAGTACTTACTCTGTAAAAAAAACTTTGACTACCTACTTCGCCACCTAAAACCTACTGAGAACCAATGTTAGCCTATGGGGACCTTCCCCATATGCTTTCTAAGTTATTTCTGATCAAAGGAAAATCGTTCGATCGATTGATTAAAATTATTATGAATCATTCGATTCGAAGGATTTTTCCTTCGATCGTTCGATCAAACTAAATGCGGTAAATCCTTCGACTTCGATATTCGAAGTCGAAGGATTTTACTTTGATGGTCGAATATCGAGGGTTAATTAACCCTTGATATTTGACTCATTGTAAATGTGCCCCCAAGTGTCATAGAGAGGAAAGTTTACTCTAATGTGCATGCAGACTGGCCTGGGGCCAAAGGCAAGAACTAAGAAAACAAATATTATCACAAAGTGGTGTTCCTATACAATTACATTAACCCAGTTTTCAGCAGCCCAAGAACACAGAATCATGAGATTAGTCTGTGCTGCTCTAGGATGTTTCATCTCAATTTATATCCTGGTTCTAAACTGAACATTGGGTAAGAACCATGAGTTTCACAATACGCCCAAAGGAAATCATAGTGTTTGCACCAAAATAAAAAAACCCAGTCTGCACCTTTACTGGTTTTAAGTAATTTTCATATAGGTGGAATCTTAGAGTCACTTATTATTTTGTAATCACTTGGTAATGGCATGAAATGGACAGGCACATCCAGTTTTGAGTTTAGATAGACAAGAAGGTATAATTTTTGTATATTTTATCCCTTAGGCATGTGCATGTTTACATGCCTTCCCATGGGCCTCATGGTGACACATGAAGTTACACAGCCCACTCTTTTGCTGGCACAACACTGAAGTGGACTGTAAATGTTTGGTGGTTCATCAGATGCCATAGGTACAGGCATAATAGAAAATAATCGGTTGTATTAACTCAAGTGTTGCTTTTTCAGTGTAATGGAAAATAAGCCACTACAGAGGAAACACGTGAAATAACACCTGTTTGTATGAGTCCATAGATACTTGCAAGAACTGTATCTGCAACTTTTCTTGGAACTATGACTGAACAACTGATAAAATATGTCTATAGCCTTGTTATGAAATGGGCAAATGTCTCAGAGGGGGTCTTGGCTTGAAAATACTGTATCTGGAAATCGCTGCTTTAAACACGGTCACTGTGTTTAATCCAAGGTGACCCAAGCTTACAGGGCCGGTCAATATTGACATATTCTTCTGTGCAATATGTACAATTTATATGTTAAACACTAAACGTAATTATTATTTGGAATCCATCAAGTCATCTGTACATAACTGACAACATCATTCTCTGGGAAAGTTCAACTAACCTCTTTATGAGAATGATTAAAATCCATAACATACTTATTGAGTTAGTCACAAGGAAGTTCCTTTTTGGACAAGAAGATATAATGACAGGGTACACTGAGCAATCTTTCATATTTAAGTCATGGGTGTACTAACTCCAAGGTTCCGGTCTCAGTGTGTTCCTTTGCCTTTAGCAGCTGCCTTTGGCTTCAGGTGTAGCCCTCCACTACTCAGATGCCGCCAGGTCTTATTGCGGGAGAACTAAGGAGAGCATTCTGGGCAACCACAGGGATCAACATGTTTGAGTGTTGGACAGCCCTGCTTATTTTTCTAACTTTCTGGCGTGCCGCTCCCTAAAGCTGTGGGACTGGGGCTTGTGCACCCAGACCACATCTACTACTTGGTGAGCTATCTACAGTATATACTGGGGCACCTTGTCTCTCTTACTATTGCAGCAGTTAATGGAGTCAAGGAACATGCTGGGTCAAACCACACAGGCAACGCAGTATCAAAGAGAGTAGCAAGAGCAAGGTTGAGGTCAAACACTGAGAGAATCCAACGCAGTACCAAATCAGAAACAGGAGATCTTCAGTGTACATTTTAATATTTGCTAATCAGGTGCATGTTGGTCACAAGGCAGCTGCATTGTTACTATTCCTTGGGGTACTTAAGTTCAGTTTATTTTGGTTTGTGAGGCCAAGTAGTGTTATATAGTAACATTGTAAGTTATTTTGAAAAAAGACACATGTTCATCAAGTTCAATCTTTTATTACTCTATTTTAACCTGGATGTGCTTTTTGTTACAGGAACTACATCATGTTCTGGAGGCAAGAAAAAAAAAGATGGATATTCTGGTGCTATTGTACTGATTTCTAGAAGGAAAAGAAAGAAAAAAAAACATAATTAACAGCTCAGCACAATACATACTGTATATGACACATCTACATATTTCTGTGTAGTATGTTTCTCGATGATCTAGGTATATTTCCTTTACATATATTACACGTTATTCCTATTAAATATAGACCATAATAGACCAGGACCACTTCCAAAGTTATCCTCAATTATCCTATTACTTTACTCTGGATATTTGATCGGGGGTGCAAATGCTTGATAAGCACTAAAGGGTGTTCTCTTGCATCACGGGGAAATAAAAATGACCCCTCTAATCCTTTTTGCAGTTGCAGCTCAGATATATTCTTTAGTAAGACACCGCCAAAGTGATATTTTCCATATGTTTTGTAATACAGGTATGGGATCTGTTATCCGGAAACCTGTTATCCAGAAAGCTCTGAATTACGGAAAGGCTGTCTCCCATAGACTCCATTATAATAAAATAATAAAGCTTTTTAAAAATGATTTCCTTTTCTTCTGTAATACTAAAACAGTAGCTTAAAGGGCATGTAAAGTCTAAAATAGAATAAGGCTAGAAATGCTGTATACTAAATATAAACATGAACTTACTGCACCACAAGCCTAATCAAACAAATAATTTATGCTTTCAAAGTTGGCTACAGGGGGTCACCATCTTGGAACTTTGTTAAACACCTAATTTGCAACACCAAGACTATGCACATGCTCAGTGTGGTCTGAGCTGCTTAGGGGTCGTCATAAACAAAGCTTCTTGAGTTCTGCATGGCTGGGAAGTAAGGCGGGGGCTCCCCCTGCTGTTCATAAGTATTATTGTTTCCCTGCTTAGCAGTTAGGGACCATCTGACAATTCCTATCCACAGCAGTAAATGAAGGGAGAATTTCAGAGATAGATTTATTTTTCGTTAAAGAAAGTGAAAATGTGATTATATTTTTTTGTCTTTACATGCACTTTAAACTTGATCCAAACTAAGATATAATTAATCCTTATTGGAAGCAAAAACAGCCAATTGGGTTTATTTAATGTTTACATGATTTTCTAGTAGACTTAAGGTATGACGATCCAAGTTATGGAAAGATCCTTTATCTGGAAAACCCCAGGTCCTGAGCATTCTGGATAACAGGTCCCATACCTGTACTATGTAGCTGATTAACCACACCCTTGTTAGTGCGTTTGTCAGGACTCCTTCACAGCCACAAAGCAAAGCATGCCAATTCCTATTTCTAACACTGTGCATCATAGTACTTTCTGGAATGCCAGGTGGTGGTGCTAGTTTACCGCTCGTATTTGTAATGGTTACTCTACCACTGGTAGGCATTATACTGTACATACATGACCTGTCCTGCACATTATCTAAAAGCAGTAAGATATAGTCTAGGTCACAAAATGCAGAATCAATACACTAATGTGCCATGATAAAATGCACACAACATTTATAAATGAGCCCCTACATTTCCTATATGATCGTTGGCATGTATTCACTTAATTTTCTTCTCCCATCAGAACTACATACCAGGCACTCTTTGTAACATCCAGATGGGCAGCATTTATCATCACCAGGACACGTGGAGTCAGATTCACAAGTGCTCCTCATCGGAACAAAGCAATTGATCACTTCTTTAGGAGGGCAGGAGCCCATCTTTTCTGCAATAGGTGGATGGATTTAAGCCAGGCAATGAAGATAAAGGCAAAGTAATTGAGTAAAGAAGGCATGGAATACAAAGGGGGATTAACTAGATGATCTCAGATATTTCAATCAATACTGGCACCCTTATCTTAGTAGGCTTCCACTTTCACCCCCTGTCTTCAACTCCAACAGTTAAGTTAATTTGCTGGATCAAGTTTGTAAATGAATAGATGAGAATGTGAATGCAGTGGAACATGGAGTAGGGGCACTAGAGAAGGTAAAAACAAGTACTTAAAGTGTTTGTAGGTTTATTACCTTTCACAGGAGGCAGGCAGGTCTTTCCACCTTCATTGAAGCAGCACTTGGATACATCAGGGCATTCACTGTCGGAGGAGCAGAAATCGGTAGCGCGTGGCAGATTTGTACCATTGGGACAGGTGCCTGGTCTCTCTGTCAGTTACACATGGATAAGTTAGTGAGTTTGGGAAAGCTGCATTGGCTGTTTCTGTGACACAGTGATACAGAATTAATGCTGCTTTTTCTCTCATCCATCCTGAAAGGCTGCCGTTGCACCTCCGTCCTGGGTCCTCGGCCCTCCCTCCTCAGCCTTCAGCTTTTCCTCCTCAGCCCTCCCTCCTGGTCCTCAGTACAAAAGCTCTCTGTCCTCAGCCTCCCTCCTCAGCCATCAGCCTGGCTTAGAAGCTGAGGTCTGAGGAGGGAGGGCTGAATGCTGAGGAGGGAGGGATGAGGACGGAGAGTTTTGTACTGAGGGCTGAGGACCAAGGAGGGAAGGCTGAAGAATGAGCCACGATGGGGTTGATTGCAACAGAATATGTGGGCAGCACGGAGGTGTGACTGCAGCCTCTTGGGATAAGTGAATACAATAAGAGGCTAGTCTGCATACTTCTTTGTTAGGAGAGCGCACGCAGGAGCATATGTTCTCCTGATGATGTCCTAAAATGCATTCTGTACTCTTTTTCTTATAGGCTATGAGCATTATCAAGATTATTATTAATGGAGTATCTACAGCCGACACAAGAAAGATGGTAGGGGTTACTTTCTATTCGCCAGGGCACAAGGGGTGCTAGGGGTGCCAAATGCCTGTTTTCAATATTCTGTTGCATTCATTGCTATGGATTATAGGGCAAACTTTTATAATGTTAGTGTATAGAGGGATACACATGGGCCACCTTCCCAGGTCTAACAGGTGAAGAAGAGATCCACTGCAGGAAGTTCCCCAAGACGTTCTATATGGTCCAAACTCACCTTGTGCTGGAGATTTGCAGAATTTTTCACCATTGTCCATGCAACACTTCTTGTTTCCTTCACAATTATTGTCAGATTCACATCTGTTATAGCGGGACAAAAACGTTTCTGCCAAGAACCTCACTGATGGGCATTCTCCTGGTTTGTCTGATGTTACAAATGTATATTTTATATATTTTGATTATATTATTATTATTATGAAAGCACCATGAATGCTCTGTCAAATATATTGTTGCTCTTGTCTTAAGCTCTAAACTGTCAGATGGCTCAGTAATGCACTTTAAAAGATATTAGAAGTCATCTTCATATTTTCCTAGCACATCTATACCACCACCACCACATTTTTACATTTTAATAGTAGTCTAATAGTGTTTGTCAATGTCCATTTATCATTGTATACTTCATCTCTCGTCTCTGCCTCTATTAAACATATGCATTTTGCGCCAGCCCAGGCTGGTGGTACATACCTGCTACTGGTGTGCTTAAAACAGTTGTGAAGAGCAGCAGCAGCCCAAATACACAGATTTTTCCTGTGATCATCATGATATCAGTCTGTGCTGCTCTGTTATGGTTCATCTTAATTTATATTCTGATTCTAAACAGTGCATTGGGTAAGAGCAATACATTTCACAATCCACCCAAGGGAAATCATAAAACTTACGTCAATGTAATAATTCTCAGTCTACACCTTTTTTAAATGTTTTAGGCAAAGTACATACTAAAATATGAAATCTTAGCGTCAGCAGTTTGCAGCGACCTGTTGATAGTCTTGAAGGACTGAATGCAGTCGCTGCAGTTTGCGTTTCTAAGTTCAATATAAATATTCGCAATGGGAGATGCAGGTATTAACACTAGCCAAATCACCCCATTTGCAGCACCAAGTTATTGGCTTTTCATTTATTTTTTGTTGTTTCCAAGTGCAGCAGTGGAACAACTAAGAATAGTCAATGACGGGCAAGTCAAGTAGCAAAGTTAGAAGACCCCTGTGAGCAGAAGGGGGGCTCTCAAAAGCAATAGTCTATGGAAGAACACCCTGAAGATAAAGCCTAGTCTTCCAAGCTGCAGGATAGAAGGATGGACAAGCCAAGGTTTTCAGGATAAGAGATCGGTACCAGGTTTGAAATTTGGCAACTGGAAAGTTCAGACTATGCTGAAAGCCAGCAATATGCAAGAAATAGCTTTAGAATTACTGAAAAAGCAAGTAGAATTAAAAGTCTTGCAAGAAATACAGCAGGACCATCTATAAAAAAGATTATATCCTATGTTACAACAGCTGCAGTTTTAGGAAAGCCCATTATGCAGCAGGATTTGGTGCCAGTATTAAAGTAGGATTTGAGTTTGGAAGTTAAATCTGTTAATGAGAGGCTTGACAGAATAAGAATAAAGGGCAATTCTTTATTGTAAATGTAATTTATGCCTATGCACACACAGACGATTCAGAGAAGATTATAGACCTCTTCTATGAAGAGTAGAAAGAATGCTAATGTGGGTACATAATTATTGTCACATATCAGAACAGCAAGGATTCCATGATGCCCATTATTAGAAGAAGAGATTCCATCTTTATATTCAGATGGGTTTGTTACATAGGGTGCTGAGAAGAAAAAAAGCCTGTCTATAAGCTCAGATGCTGGTTGAAGTGGTACAAAGGAATCATATAAAAAATGAGTTTAGAAAGTTACTTAAAAACAACTAAAACCTTCTGCCCAATAAATACCATCTGCCTTAAAGAAGACAGTGAGTCCCTTTTAGAAAAAGGGGACATAGTTAACAGATGCCCTCAAAAATGTTTAAAACCATAAAAAAATTAAAGTGAGGGAAAATCAAATGTGGTAGATGTCAGTAGATTCACATGGTAAAATACCCGTCTTAATGAGTCTGAGGAAATCATAATAACCATAATAAAACCAAAGAATAATAAAGTGGCTGGTAGTGATAATATAACAGCCAAGTTGCTAAAATGTGTTGGGTGGACCATATTTGTGGGGAAAGCTATGTGAATTAAAGGACAAGGTAAGGGTTCAAGTTTAGACACCAACATTATAAAGACCTCCCTTTCCTTTACCTGATCTCTAACTTTTTTTTCCTAATAGCACACACAGACGATTCAGAGAAGATTATAGACCTCTTCTATGAAGAGTAGAAAGAATGCTAATGTGGGTACATCATTATTGTCACATATCAGAACAGCAAGGATTCCATGATGCCCATTATTAGAAGAAGAGATTCCATCTTTATATTCAGATGGGTTTGTTACATAGGGTGCTGAGAAGAAAAAAAGCCTGTCTATAAGCTCAGATGCTGGTTGAAGTGGTACAAAGGAATCATATAAAAAATGAGTGTAGAAAGTTACTTATAAACAACCGAAACCTTCTGCCCAATAAATACCATCTGTCTTAAAGAAGACAGTGAGTCCCTTTTAGAAAAAGGGGACATAGTTAACAGATGCCCTCAAAAATGTTTAAAACCACATAGAAAATTAAAGTGAGGGAAAATCAAATGTGGAGTCAGTAGATTCACATGGTAAAATACCCGTCTTAATGAGTCTGAAGAAATCATAATAACCATAATAAAACCAAAGAATAATAAAGTGGCTGGTAGTGATAATATAACAGCCAAGTTGCTAAAATGTGGTGGGTGGACCATATTTGTGGGGAAAGCTACGTGAATTAAAGGACAAGGTAAGGGTTCAAATTTAGACACCGACATTATAAAGACCTCCCTTTCCTTTACCTGATCTCTAACTTTTTTTTTCTTAATAGCGTTTGTATTTCCCACTGTCCGCATTCAAAGATTTATATGTTTCTTAGCATATAGCATATTAAAAGTTAACCTAAAGGTGAACAATCCCGTGACGGTGGGTTCAAAAACATGCAATGAATACTAATTGAACAACATCCCATTTCTGGGTGTGTCAGCACTGATGTTTATAAAGTTCTAATAAATAATATAGTACATCAGGCTTCTTATAAACAGAATTGCAACATATGATCATTACAACATACTATTTATGTAATATGTACAATATGTACTATTTACATAAACGCTGCACTTATTCATTAATTGGAGTCATGAACTGGGCCAGTCATTTGTACACAACTGACATCATCAATCTCTGGGATAGAAAACCTCCAATCTATTTAAGAGAAAAAGATTATAACTGACAACATACTTACTGAGTCACAAGGAAGTTCAACTGATATAGAACAGAGGAGATGGTTTCCAACTTGAACCTTTAAAACCACAAACTAGTTTGTTTACTTAAGCCTTGGACATACTGTATCTCTGCTTTTTTTCTATCTGTTCTGATCATTCTGTTTGATCACATTACATTTCACCTACTATTTCTATTTTATGTTGGTTGCATGACAGCTGCATGGGGTCTGTGGCTATCAGTTATAAATTTGATATTATTTTCTGCCATTGGGCTTGTATTCTAACAAAGAACAATGCTAACACCCATTACATTCTGGCAGAACTTTCCACTTGTGGAATTCAGCAGAAATGCAAGAGGATAATTTTGTGGGTCTCTCTCCACACGTGGAGCCCAGAGAGCATCAGTCGTAAGTACTGCATGAAAATTAGTGGAGAGAGATGCTGCATTGTGGGTAAAAACATGGCAAACTGCAGGCATATGACTGCAACTGCACCCTTTCAAACACACTCACATAAACTAATAAAAGCAAATAAAAGTTATTTTCCTCTAGTTCAAAAGGGTAGCCTCTGGCCCGATTATATCCATTATATGGAAAAATAGATCTCCTGTTGGCGGTCTAGAATACTTGACATTTCAATTCATAATACTATGAGTTTGTGCCAGCCTGGTTTTATGCGTAACTGATCTTGGCAAACAAATCTAATTGCCTTTTATAAGGAGGTGAGCAGGAACCTCGACTCTGAAATGGCAGTGGATGTGATCTACTTGGACTTTGCTAAAACTTTTGATACATTGCCACACAGAATGTTAATTGTTAAATTAAATAATATTGGCCTGGAACATAGTATTTGTCCTTGGATAGATAACCGGCTGAAGGATAGATTACAAAGAGTGATGGTAAATGGAACATTTTCTAATTGGACCAGTGTTGTTAGTGGAGTACCACAGGGCTCTGTACTAGGTCCTTTGCTTTTCAACTTGTTTATTAATGACCTGGAGGTGGGCATTGAAAGTACTGTTTCTATTTTGCTAATGATACTAAATTGTGCAGAACTATAGGTTCCATGCAGGATGCTGCCACTTTGGAGAGTGATTTGACAAAATTGGAAAACAGGGCAGCAAACTGGAAAATGAGGCTGATACAGTAAATGCAAGGTTATGCACTTTGGCAGAAATAATATAAATGTTATACACTAAGGGGCAAAACTAGAACTCACCACAGTTTTATTCATTCCTATGGGATTTTTTAGAATTATATTTATCAGTGGAGTTCACCATTTGATGCTTGTGAAGGGACATGATTATGCCCCTAGGCCGATCGGTCCTAGCGCCCGCCCAACTTAACTATGTAACTTTAAGTAAAAGACTGAAATATAAAAGGAGATTAACTGGATGATCTCAGAAGGAAGCACTTGAACTGGTACTGACAAAATTATGAAATAAATGCAGAGTCAACAGGCAGAATTAATGCAGCCTTAAAGGCCTAAGCAAAATGCAGTCAGGAGACCTATTTAAGGTTCTCCATAGTGACTTGGGCCTGGGACTTCAGGATGCTGCAGCACCAAAGTGAAGGAATTTGCACAGAAAGAAGTGAGATACCCAGGAAATCAAGTCGAAAGGACAGTGGTATAACTAGAGTGCGCTGGTCACACCTGCAAAAAAAACCTTCAGAGGGGCCAGGGTACCCCAATCCCCATTCTCCTGCCCACTTCATTCCTTCACCCAGACTCCGCCCACTCACTGCCCGGTGCTGACTTGCGCTCTACTTCCTCACCGTAGGTAAGAGAGTGGCTGGGGAAGGTGAGGGTGCTTTCTTTCAGTCCAGGATCCCCTTTTCACCAGGCCCCCCTGCGACTGAAGGGTCTGCTTCCTCTATAATCACACCACTGCCACAGGAGGAAACTGCATAATTTTAACTGTTTCACAAATAGCCCTTACCCTAAGAACACAAAGTCTTCCTTAGAAGAAAAAGGTATTTTATTCAGTTGCAGAAATCTCTCAGAAATATATATTTTTAAATCAGAAGCACTGAAGCAGAGGAACTGTCTAAACTAGAGCAGTTATACTGGCATTAGGTGCATTGAATAGATTTAAGAAAAAACTCCAACCATCTACATCTTGTCCAATGTTGAACCAAATACAAGTCCGAATGCAATACTAGAACAAGAAAGATAGGTCCTTCCCATAGACCCCTGAGGAGGGGGGGGGTGAGATCAATGGTAGCGGAATACTGTGGTGTGGGGAGCAAGGCATGAAGAGAGGGGAAAGCGACTTTAGGGAATTGGAACTATAGCTTCATCAGTATCAGCTGTGGGAGCACTGAGAGAATCCAACGCAGTACCAAATCAGAAACAGGAGATTCATCAAGCCAGGCAGGGGGGCACTTCGGGCAGCAAGAAACAATGTCGAAGACAGGCAAGTGTCAATACAAAGAAAACACAGAAACCAAACGAGAAAGCACCCAGGAACACGGAAGGAACCTTTTCATTAGGCAGATTAGACAGAGTGCCTTTAAATATTTGAATTTCGTATGACTGCACAATGACATCACGCAGCGCTCGGGTATTTCTAGATTTCCCCAAAGCGCCACGCAACCCGGAAGAACAGGATTCCGAGCAGAATCATACAGGCCCGGGCGTCCCTGCCGCCTGCCAGATATTTTTCATTATAATGGGGTAGCATTGCAGATCAAGTAACACTGAATGGAGGACATGGATGTGACTACCAACTTTCCCCTTTAAGACATACAGACATGCACAACATTCATAGGTTTATGACCTATTCCAGTATTCTGCAAGACTGCCAAGAGGAGTCTTCTGTGTACATTTTAATATTTGCTAATCAGGTGCATGTTGGTCACAAGGCAGCTGCATTGTTACTATTCCTTGGGGTACTTAAGTTCAGTTTATTTTGGTTTGTGAGGCCAAGTAGTGTTATATAGTAACATTGTAAGTTATATTGAAAAAAGACACATGTTCATCAAGTTCAATCTTTTATTACTCTATTTTAACCTGGATGTGCTTTTTGTTACAGGAACTACATCATGTTCTGGAGGCAAGAAAAAAAAAGATGGATATTCTGGTGCTATTGTACTGATTTCTAGAAGGAAAAGAAAGAAAAAAAAACATAATTAACAGCTCAGCACAATACATACTGTATATAACACGTCTACATATTTCTGTGTAGTATGTGTCTCGATGATCTAGGTATATTTCCTTTACATATATTACATGTTATTCCTATTACATATAGACCATAATAGACCAGGACCACTTCCAAAGTTATCCTCAATTATCCTATTACTTTACTCTGGATATTTGATCGGGGGTGCAAATGCTTGATAAGCACTAAAGGGTGTTCTCTTGCATCACGGGGAAATAAAAATGACCCCTCTTATCCTTTTTGCAGTTGCAGCTCAGATATATTCTTTAGTAAGACACCGCCAAAGTGATATTTTCCATATGTTTTGTAATACAGGCATGGGATCTGCTATCCGGAAACCTGTTATCCAGAAAGCTCCGAATTACGGAAAGGCTGTCTCCCATAGACTCCATTATAATAAAATAATAAAGCTTTTTAAAAATGATTTCCTTTTCTTCTGTAATACTAAAACAGTAGCTTAAAGGGCATGTAAAGTCTAAAATAGAATAAGGCTAGAAATGCTGTATACTAAATATAAACATGAACTTACTGCACCACAAGCCTTATCAAACAAATAATTTATGCTTTCAAAGTTGGCTACAGGGGGTCACCATCTTGGAACTTTGTTAAAAATCTTTGCAAGACCAAGACTATGCACATGCTCAGTGTGGTCTGAGCTGCTTAGGGGTCGTCATAAACAAAGCTTCTTGAGTTCTGCATGGCTGGGAAGTAAGGTGGGGGCTCCCCCTGCTGTTCATAAGTATGATTGTTTCCCTGCTTAGCAGTTAGGGACCATCTGACAATTCCTATCCACAGCAGTAAATGAAGGGAGAATTTCAGAGATAGGTTTCTTTTTCATTAAAGAAAGTAAAAATGGGATTTTATTTTTTTTTTGCCTTTACATCCCCTTAAAACTTGATCCAAACTAAGATATAATTAATCCTTATTGGAAGCAAAAACAGCCAATTGGGTTTATTTAACGTTTACATGATTTTCCAGTAGACTTAAGGTATGACGATCCAAATTATAGAAAGATCCTTTATCCTGAAAACCCCAGGTCCTGAGCATTCTGGATAACAGGTCCCATACCTGTACTATGTAGCTGATTAACCGCACCCTTGTTAGTGCGTTTGTCAGGACTCCTTCACAGCCACAAAGCAAAGCATGCCAATTTCTATTTCTAACACTGTGCATCATAGTACTTCCTGGAATGCCAGGTGGTGGCGCTAGTTTACCGCTCGTATTTGTAATGGTTACTCTACCACTGGTAGGCATTATACTGTACATACATGACCTGTCCTGCACATTATCTAAAAGCAGTAAGATATAGTCTAGTACACAAGATGCAGAATCAATACACTAATGTGCCATGATAAAATGCGGCACAACATTTATAAATGAGCCCCTACATTTCCTATATGATCGTTGGCATGTATTCACTTAATTTTCTTCTCCCATCAGAACTACATACCAGGCACTCTTTGTAACATCCAGATGGGCAGCATTTATCATCACCAGGACACGTGGAGTCAGATTCACAAGTGCTCCTCATCGGAACAAAGCAATTGATCACTTCTTTAGGAGGGCAGGAGCCCATCTTTTCTGCAATAGGTGGATGGATTTAAGCCAGGCAATGAAGATAAAGGCAAAGTAATTGAGTAAAGAAGGCATGGAATATAAAGGGGGATTAACTAGATGATCTCAGGTATTTCAATCAATACTGGCACCCTTATCTTAGTAGGCTTCCACTTTCACCCCCTGTCATCAACTCCAACAGTTAAGTTAATTTGCTGGATCAAGTTTGTAAATGAATAGATGAGAATGTGAATACAGTGGAACATGGAGTAGGGACAATAGAGAAGGTAAAAACAAGTACTTAAAGTGTTTGTAGGTTTATTACCTTTCACAGGAGGCAGGCAGGTCTTTCCACCTTCATTGAAGCAGCACTTGGATACATCAGGGCATTCACTGTCGGAGGTGCAGAAATCGGTAGCACGTGGCAGATTTGTACCATTGGGACAGGTGCCTGGTCTCTCTGTCAGTTACACATGGATAAGTTAGTGACTTTGGGAAAGCTGCATTGGCTGTTTCTGTGACACAGTGATACAGAATTAATGCAAACTATACTGAAAATTTAGATCATCACAGACAGTGACAAGTTGCTCTTATACAGATAGCATTTTCGGACATCCTCAGGGGAAATCACTCTCCTGCATGCATCTCCTAAGGCAGAGGAATGCATAATTGCCTGCTTTTTCTCTCATCCATCCTGAAAGGCTGCCGTTGCACCTCCGTCCTGGGTCCTCGGCCCTCCCTCCTCAGCCTTCAGCTTTTCCTCCTCAGCCCTCCCTCCTGTTCCTCAGTACAAAAGCTCTCTGTCCTCAGCCTCCCTCCTCAGCCATCAGCCTGGCTTAGAAGCTGAGGTCTGAGGAGGGAGGGCTGAATGCTGAGGAGGGAGGGATGAGGACGGAGAGTTTTGTACTGAGGGCTGAGGACCAAGGAGGGAAGGCTAAAGAATGAGCCACGATGGGGTTGATTGCAACAGCATATGTGGGCAGCACGGAGGTGTGACTGCAGCCTCTTGGGATAAGTGAATACAATAAGAGGCTAGTCTGCATACTTCTTTGTTAGGAAAGCGCACGCAGGAGCATATGTTCTCCTGATGATGTCTTAAAATGCATTCTGTACTCTTTTTCTTATAGGCTATGAGCATTATCAAGATTATTATTAATGGAGTATCTATAGCCGACACAAGAAAGATGGTAGGGGTTACTTTCTATTCACCAGGGCACAAGGGGTGCTAGGGGTGCCAAATGCCTGTTTTCAATATTCTGTTGCATTCATTGCTATGGGTTATAAGGCAATCATTTATAATGTTAGTGTATAGAGGGATACGCATGGGTCACCTTCCCAGGTCTAACAGGTGAAGAAGAGATCCACTGCAGGAAGTTCCCCAAGACTTTCTATATGGTCCAAACTCACCTTGTGCTGGAGATTTGCAGAATTTTTCACCATTGTCCATGCAACACTTCTTGTTTCCTTCACAATTATCGTCACATTCACATCTGTTATAGCGGGACCAAAACGTTTCTGCCAAGAACCTCACTGATGGGCATTCTCCTGGTTTGTCTGATGTTACAAATTTATATTTTATATATTTTGATTATATTATTATTTTTATAAAACCACCATAAATGCTCTGTCAAATTTATTGTTGCTCTTGTCTTAAGCTCTAAACTGTCATCTTCATATTTTCCTAGCACATCTATACCACCACCACCACCACCACATTTTTACATTTTAATAGTAGTCTAATAGTGTTTGTCAATGTCCATTTATCATTGTATACTTCATCTCTCTTCTCTGCCTCTATTAAACATATGCATTTTGCGCCAGCCCAGGCTGGTGGTACATACCTGCTACTGATGTACTTAAAACAGTTGTGAAGAGCAGCAGCAGCCCAAATACACAGATTTTTCCTGTGATCATCATGATATCAGTCTGTGCTGCTCTGTTATGGTTCATCTTAATTTATATTCTGATTCTAAACAGTGCATTGGGTAAGAGCAATACATTTCACAATCCACCCAAGGGAAATCATAAAACTTACGTCAATGTAATAATTCTCAGGCTACACCTTTTTTAAATGTTTTAGGCAAAGTTCATACTAAAATATGAAATCTTAGCGTCAGCAGTTTGCAGCGACCTGTTGATAGTCTTGAAGGACTGAATGCAGTCGCTGCAGTTTGCGTTTCTAAGTTCAATATAAATATTCAAAGGTGTGGGAGCGCACTTCCAAGGTCACAAATAGGTCGCTTCAGTTTTCTTAAAAAATTACTTTTATTTAGACATTGTTAAAAAAGAATTACATCAGCATTTGGTCTGACGCGTTTCGTATAAACATACTTCATCGGAGACCTAATCAAACTACCATCGTGTCTACCATTTATACCCACACTTATGACCAACCCCCTATGATGCAACACACCAGTTAATTCACTGATTAGTATCACCTGCACACAAAAAGTCTTAATAGTTAACAGATTTTTAAAAACATTACTACGCTCACTCCTGAGCTCAAATTGCTGATGTATCTTTCTGCATGAATATTTCTATGTTCAATATGGAAATGTTACAACATTTACTACATTCATATGTTAATAGTTAATCCTTGATAAATCCATATCTAAACGATGTTTCTACTAGTTCATTCAATGTTAAAATAAATTCAGATTTATTTATACTTTGTTTCTTTGTCTAAATTGGTATGGTCAACAGTGTTACAATAAAACAGTAAAACAGTAAAAAAGTTGCAAAAAGCAGTTCATTCAACTTTCCCATATAGTTTATCACTTAGCAATACTGCTGTTAAATAAATATTATTTTATGTTTCTATTTTGCTTCCAATCACAATGGGTACCGTTTACATTACAAAGCTTCTGTTTTTTTTATATATATGTATAATTTATATGTATTTTATTAGTTTAATCAAGTTTCAGCGACCCTAGAATCGTTTCCCAAACTTCATTATATATAGCAACTAATGTCAAATACTGAATTTAGTCCCTGCGGCTGTCTAGTAATTAATTTGTGTATCCACTTCACTTCCGCTCGCAGCAGTTTAGCCCGCAGGTCACCACCCCTCACATCCAAAGTTATATGTTCTATTCCCTGTACTTTCAACATTGTCACATTACTCTTGTTACACATTTTAAAATGTCTAGATACTACTGTAGTTTCACCACCTGATTTTATGGTGTTAATGTGTTCCCGTATTCTCTCTTTCATTGGCCTAATGGTACATCCTACATATTGTTTATAGCAGGCTCTACAAGTTAAAAGATACACGACTGACTTTGTATTGCAGTTTATAAACTCATTTATTTTATATTTTTCATGTGTTACACTGCACTCAAAATTATCCGCTACATGGACCACTGAGCATGTCACACATCTCGTAGCGTTACATTTAAACATGCCCGTGCTCCGAAGCCATGTTTTAGGTTTTGGTGCACGTGAGTATAAACTGGGTGCTAACATGGATCCAATTGTGGGAGCTTTCCTTGCTACCATTCTATACCCTGTACGGAGGATTTCTTTGAAATCCCTATCCGCATGTAGTATTGGTAAATACTTATCTACTATGCTCCTGATTCTAGTGAACTGTTTACTATATTTCGTACATAAAGTTACTGGTTGAGCGCTTTGGGAACCCCTTTCTAATCTCCTTGTTTTTTTACTATTATCCTTTAGTAGAGTGCTTCTATCAGCCAGCAAGGCATGCTTAAATGCTTCCTGTAATGTCATTAGATTGTATCCTTTGGCCAAAAACCTATCCCGCAATCTACAGGACTCCATCAAAAAATTAGCATCAGAACTACAATTTCTCCGCAGTCTAAGAAATTGCCCCCTGGGTATCCCTTTATTAAAGTGACTCGGATGACATGAGTCTGCTCGCAGTAAAGAGTTCCCTGCACTTGGTTTCGTGTGCACTGTTGTGGCTATTCCTCCTTTCTCGGTGTAAATGCGTAAGTCAAGATACACTATATCACTTCTACTAAAGCAGCCTGTGAATGCGAGATTGAGCTCCACGTTCCCCAGACCCTGTAGGAAATCATTAAAGTCCCCTTCACTTCCGTTCCATACAAAAAGCAGGTCGTCGATAAAACGACGATACATAACTATATACTCCAAATATGGGGCATCAGCTCCAAGTATGTGGGTCTCCTCCCACCATCCTAGATATAAATTTGCATATGTTGGCGCAAACCGCGCCCCCATGGCCGTCCCTCGTCTCTGGAGATAGAATATTCCATTAAAAGAGAAATAGTTATGATTCAATAAAAACCAGATTGCTTCCAAAATAAATTCCTTTATCTGTACGGGATATTGACTATATTTGTCCAAATGATACTTTACCGCTAACATACCTTTATTATGTGGTATACTGGAATATAGTGATACTACATCAGCTGTCCCCCAGCTATACGTCGATTGCCACTCTAGACCTTCCAGCACCTGTAAGACATCTCGTGTATCCTTAATATATGAGCCTAACCGTTTGACCAAGGGTTGTAACATAACATCAATCAATTCCGATAAACCTTCATTCAGTGAGCCTATGCCTGAGACGATAGGTCTGCCTTTTGGCGGCCTCTCCTCTTTGTGTATTTTGGGCAAATGATAGAATATGGGGATTCGCGGATATTCCGGTACTATTGCTCCCCACATACTATCATTAATAATGCCCACCTGTTTGCCAAATAGTGCTATACTTTCCAGTTCCTTTTTAAATCTTTTCACCGGGTCCCCTTTAAGAACCTCATAGGTTACTTGGTCCCCCAATTGTCTCAATGCTTCATGCTCGTAATCTCTTGCATTTTGTATCACCAGGAGACCCCCTTTATCAGCTTGTTTAAATACTAGGGATTTATTTAGTTGTAATTCCTTTAATGCTTTTCTCTGACCAATTGATAAATTTCCCACATTTAATCGCTTCTGTTCCTGCCAAAGTTTAGTTAAATCCTGTTCCACAAGCTCTTGAAAAATATCAGTCAGTGTACCTCGGCTGTTGACCGGATAAAAAACTGATTGGCTTTTAATTCTCCTAATTGACTCCATATCCACATCAACCTTATTTGCTCCCTCCCCACTTTCAGTTTCTAAAGATTCCAATATAAAGGCAGCCCGCTGTTCTGTGAATAGACTTGATTCGCCAAAATTTTCCTGTATTCCCAAATTTGTTATACCCACAACATTTTGCTCACCCTGTGATGATTCACTATTCCATTCTCCTATAACACCCTGTGTATTGTCACTATTCAAAAAGTGTTTTCGAAGTACTAATTTACGTACAAATTTATTTATATCTATTATGGTATTCAACAGTTCAAAATTCGTGGTAGGACTAAAGGATAAGCCTTTACCTAGTAAAGTCAATTGTTCTGTAGTAAAGTCCACATCAGATAGGTTCAGTACATTCTCTGGCCCTTGCCGGTTCCTCGTTCCCTCAGTGTGTACTTGCGATTTCCTGTATCTTTCTTTGCTCCCGCCTCTCCTTGTTGATTTGCATCTTGGCGGCCGGCTTGTAATTGTTTCATCCCCCCGTTCGTTCTGTCGCTTTCCGGTGTGCTCTGTTTTACCCGAGAAAAAACCTCCATCGCTCGTTCGTTCCGACAGTCCTGTACGCTACGGGAGGAAGAAGAGGACAACGAGGAAACACTGGACTGCTCAAAAACTTCGGTACATTCCATGTCTTCATTGTTAAAACTTACATGTTTTTTCTTATTACCTCCCTTTAGTATAGACTTAGGCCGCTTTCCTTTATACTTCCTGTCTATTTTCACATACACCCGATCCTGTTCATAATCAGCACTGTCACGGTTAAATTTGGATGTTTTAGTATTAATCAATTCGGTTTCTATGTCAGCTAGCTTCTGTTTAATACTTATTTCCCATCTATCATATTCACTACTTTCTCTATTCGCACCCGCCTGTGGAGCCTTAAATTGTTCTTCTAACTCGTATATGTTCATGTTAATCTCTTCCAAAACTTTTTGGTTTCTCTCCACAAGCAGCTGCATCAATTTAAGTGAACACTCCGACAGCACCTCATTCCACCGTTTCAAAAAATCCATATCAGTTACTTCATATGCTGGAAATTTTCTAATTCGCAGGCCTCTCGGCACCATTTTTAAGGTTAAATATTTTTCCAATGTTATGGTATCCCACCAGATTTTTAATTCTTTTATCATAAGTTTGCCTAATTTCCAATAAGAGTTCATATCTGGGCGGTGAGTAAGGTTTGATATATCAAGGTTAAACATTGCATCTGCTTTCCTTCGCCTCTCCTTCATCAATTCAGTATATGTTTCAGACATTTTTATGTAAGTTTGGGAAACTCCTTATTCAATATAATTGCTTAATCAATCCTCCTGATGCTGGTTCCTTAGCACAAATTCAACAACCCTTTTACACAATTATCCACCAAACATCAGTTCCGAGGGTAAAAAAAGTTTTTTTATATAAGCTTTATCCTCTTAGTTTATATAGGTATTCCATATGCTTTGGTTCGCTCACCGTTCAGATGTGGTGGTTCGGGTGCGATATGGTTCGGGGCATATCGCACCCGAACCACCACATCTGAACGGTGAGCGAACCAAAGCATATGGAATACCTATATAAACTAAGAGGATAAAGCTTATATAAAAAAACTTTTTTTACCCTCGGAACTGATGTTTGGTGGATAATTGTGTAAAACAATATAAATATTCGCAATGGGAAATGCAGGTATTAACACTAGCCAAACCACACGCCAGCTTAGGATCACCCCATTTGCAGCACTAAGTTATTGGCTTTTCATTTATTTTTTGTTGTTTCCAAGTGCAGCAGTGGAACAACTAAGAATAGTCAATGACGGGCAAGTCAAGTAGCAAAGTTAGAAGACCCCTGTGAGCAGAAGGGGGGCTCTCAAAAGCAATAGTCTATGGAAGAACACCCTGAAGATAAAGCCTAGTCTTCCAAGCTGCAGGATGGAAGGATGGACAAGCCAAGGTTTTCAGGATAAGAGATCAGTACCAGGTTTGAAATTTGGCAACTGGAAAGTTCAGACTATGCTGAAAGCCAGCAATATGCAAGAAATAGCTTTAGAATTACTGAAAAAGCAAGTAGAATTAAAAGTCTTGCAAGAAATACAGCAGGACCATCTATAAAAAAGATTATACCCTATGTTACAACAGCTGCAGTTTTAGGAAAGCCCATTATGCAGCAGGATTTGGTGCCAGTATTAAAGTAGGATTTGAGTTTGGAAGTTAAATCTGTTAATGAGAGGCTTGACAGAATAAGAATAAAGGGCAATTCTTTATTGTAAATGTAATTTATGCCTATGCACACACAGACGATTCAGAGAAGATTATAGACCTCTTCTATGAAGAGTAGAAAGAATGCTAATGTGGGTACATCATTATTGTCACATATCAGAACAGCAAGGATTTCATGATGCCCATTATTAGAAGAAGAGATTCCATCTTAATATTCAGATTGGTTTGTTACATAGGGTGCTGAGAAGAAAAAAAGCCTGTCTATAAGTTCAGATGCTGGTTGAAGTGGTACAAAGGAATCATATAAAAAATGAGTTTAGAAAGTTACTTAAAAACAACTAATAAATACCATCTGCCTTAAAGAAGACAGTGAGTCCCTTTTAGAAAAAGGGGACATAGTTAACAGATGCCCTCAAAAATGTTTAAAACCACCTAGAAAATTAAAGTGAGGGAAAATCAAATGTGGAGTCAGTAGATTCACATGGTAAAATACCCGTCTTAATGAGTCTGAAGAAATCATAATAACCATAATAAAACCAAAGAATAATAAAGTGGCTGGTAGTGATAATATAACAGCCAAGTTGCTAAAATGTGGTGGGTGGACCATATTTGTGGGGAAAGCTGCGTGAATTAAAGGACAAGGTAAGGGTTCAAGTTTAGACAACGACATTATAAAGACCTCCCTTTCCTTTACCTGATCTCTAACTTTTTTTTTCTTAATAGCGTTTGTATTTCCCACTGTCCGCATTCAAAGATTTATATGTTTCTTAGCATATAGCATATTAAAAGTTAACCTAAAGGTGAACAACCCCGTGACGGTGGGTTCAAAAACATGCAATGAATACTAATTGAACAACATCCCATTTCTGGGTGTGTCAGCACTGATGTTTATAAAGTTCTAATAAATAATATAGTACATCAGGCTTCTTATAAACAGAATTGCAACGTATGATCATTACAACATACTCTTTATGTAATATGTACAATATGTACTATTTACATAAACGCTGCACTTATTCATTAATTGGAGTCCATGAACTGGGCCAGTCATTTGTACACAACTGACATCATCAATCTCTGGGATAGAACCTCCAATCTATTTAAGAGAAAAAGATTATAACTGACAACATACTTACTGAGTCACAAGGAAGTTCAACTGACATAGAACAGAGGAGATGGTTTCCAACTTGCACCTTTAAAACCACAAACTAGTTTGTTTACTTAAGCCTTGAACATACTGTATCTCTGCTTTTTTTCTATCTGTTCTGATCATTCTGTTTGATCACATTACATTTCACCTGCTATTTCTATTTTATGTTGGTTGCATGACAGCTGCATGGGGTCTGTGGCTATCAGTTATAAATTTGATATTATTTTCTGCCATTGGGCTTGTATTCTAACAAAGAAGAATGCTAACATCCATTACATTCTGGCAGAACTTTCCACTTGTGGCATTCAGCAGAAATGAAAGAGGATAATTTTGTGGGTCTCTCTCCACATGTGGAGCCCAGATCATCAGTCGTAAGTACTGCATGAAAATTAGTGGAGAGAGATGCTGCATTGTGGGTAAAACCATGGCAAACTGCAGGCGTATGACTGCAACCGCACCCTTTCAAACACTCACATAAACTAATAAAAGCAAAAAAAAGTTATTTTCCTTTAGTTCAAAAGGGTAGCCTCTGGCCCGTTTATATCCATTATATGGAAAAATAGATCTCCTGTTGGCGGTCTAGAGTGCTTGACATTTCAATTCATAATACTATGAGTTTGTGCCAGCCTGGTTTTATGCGTAACTGATCTTGCCAAACAAATCTAATTGCCTTTTATAAGGAGGTGAGCAGGAACCTCGAATCTGCAATGGCAGTGGATGTGATCTACTTGGACTTTGCTAAAACTTTTGATACATTGCCACACAGAATGTTAATTGTTAAATTAACATAGTATTTGTCCTTGGATAGATAACCGGCTGAAGGATAGATTACAAAGAGTGATGGTAAATGGAACATTTTCTAATTGGACCAGTGTTGTTAGTGGAGTACCACAGGGCTCTGTACTAGGTCCTTTGCTTTTCAACTAGTTTATTAATGACCTGGAGGTGGGCATTGAAAGTACTATTTCTATTTTGCTAATGATACTAAATTGTGCAGAACTATAAGTTCCATGCAGGATGCTGCCACTTTGCAGAGTGATTTGACTAAATTGGAAAACAGGGCAGCAAACTGGAAAATGAGGCTGATACAGTAAATGCAAGGTTATGCACTTTGGCAGAAATAATATAAATGTTATACACTAAGGGGCAGAATTATCAAAACTAGAACTCACCACAGTTTTATTCATTCCTATGGGATTTTTTAGAATCATATTTATCAGTGGAGTTCACCATTTGATGCTTGCGAAGGGACATGATTATGCCCCTAGGCCGATCGGTCCTAGCACCCGACCAACTTAACTATGTAACTTTAAGTAAAAGGCTGAAATATAAAAGGAGATTAACTGGATGATCTCAGAAGGAAGCACTTGAACTGGTACTGACAAAATTATGAAATAAATGCAGCCAGAGTCAACAGGCAGAATTAATGCAGCCTTAAAGGCCTAAGCAAAATGCAGTCAGGATACAGTCAGACCTATTTAAGGTTCTCCATAGTGACTTGGGCCTGGGAGTTCAGGATGCTGCAGCACCAAAGTGAAGGAATTTGCACAGAAAGAAGTGAGATACCCAGGAAATCAAGTCGAAAGGACAGTGGTATAACTAGAGTGCGCTGGTCACACCTGCAAAAAAAACCTTCAGAGGGGCCAGGGTACCCCGATCCCCATTCTCCTGCCCACTTCATTCCTTCACCCAGACTCCGCCCACTCACTGCCCAGTGCCGACTTGCGCTCTACTTCCTCACCGCAGGTAAGAGAGTGGCTGGGGAAGGTGAGGGTGCTTTCTTTCAGTCCAGGATCCCCTTTTCACCAGGCCCCCCTGCGACTGAAGGGTCTGCTTCCTCTATAATCACACCACTGCCACAGGATGAAACTGCATAATTTTAACTGTTTCACAAATAGCCCTTACCCTAAGAACACAAAGTCTTCCTTAGAAGAAAAAGGTATTTTATTCAGCTGCAGAAATCTCTCAGAAATATATATTTTTAAATCAGAAGCACTGAGGCAGAGGAACTGTCTAAACTAGAGCAGTTATACTGGCATTAGGTGCATTGAATAGATTTAAGAAAAAACTCCAACCATTTACATCTTGTCCAATGTTGATCCAAATACAAGTCCGAATGCCATACTAGAACAAGAAAGATAGGTCCTTCCCATAGACCCCTGAGGAGGGGGGAGTGAGATCGATGGTAGCGGAATACTGTGGTGTGGGGAGCAAGGCATGAAGAGAGGGGAAAGCGACTTTAGGGAATTGGAACTATAGCTTCATCAGTATCAGCTGTGGGAGCAGCATCCTTCCAGTTTCCCTATTTTTTTCTGACATTTTTTGAATGGCCAACAAAAAATGAATGTTAAAACAGTTCTGGGGTCCATTATCTGGAAACCTATTACCCAGGAAGCTCTGAACAACAGGAAGTCCATTTCCCATAGACTCCATTTAAATCAAAGCAAAATCTTTGGGAACAAGACATTTTCCATATTTGACCCTCCAAAAGTTCTTATGTAGGGCATTGAAGTGGTTTGGCCACAAATGTGGTGCTTTGTGCTTGTATTTAAAGGACCAGTAACACCCAATTTTTTAAATACTGGATTCCCCCCAAAACAGCTATAATTATAGGTAAGTCTTACTTTGCCTTGGATTTTTACAAATCTTAGGCTTGACTTTCCCTTCCAAAGTGCCCCATTGGAGAAAGATGAAAAGGCTATGGCAGTGTGTGCTGTACCAGAAGTCAGCTTCGCACCGATGATCTAAAGCACCTAATCTTTTTTTCAGCGTCTGCAGCTTAAGTTTCTATTCCTTCAGACAGCTTTGGGGTTAATGATGTGAGCATATATTTAAGATGCAGATGCTGAGAAAAAGCTCTGAGTGAAGCTGAATTCCAGCTCAGAGGAATTTTAGCCAATGTCGCCTTTTTGGCATTCTCCTATTGGACACTTTAGAAGTGAAATGCAAGCTGAATATTTGAAAAAGGGGATGTAAGCGTTACCTATTATTATAGCTGTTTTGGGGGGGAATTAAGTTGTAAAACAATTTGGTGTTACTGTCCCTTTAAGGTGAACCCAGACAAATAACTTGGGGATGAGCGTATGGTTGCATAAAGCAATCTGTGGTGTTACTTGAGCAGATTTCTATAACACAGGGGTTAGGACATTTGAGAAACCAAGTACCTATGCATAAACTGTTAGCAGGAATGTTTTTGCTCACAGGAGGCAGGCAGGTCTTTCCACCTTAAGGGCTGAACTTCACAGGCTTTCTTTTTGGGATCGGCATGGGCCGACGAAACGCAGACGACAAGTCAGATGCAATCGCAGGTGGCAAAATATAATTGGACTCAATGAAAAATCGCAGGTAATAACTACATTACATCCGACACGACACGACTCGGTTGTGAACGAAGAAAGCAGCGCGTGAGTTCAGACATTATAAAAGCAACATTTGGATCCCTTTCAGGCATTCACTGTCTAAGGTGCAATAATCAGTAGTGAGTGGCAGACTTGTGCCACTGGGATAGATGCGAGGCCTATATCAGTTACACATAGATAAGAGAAAATTCATATCATACTTACCGGAATTTTCTTTTCCTGGCCATCCTCCCCGTCAAGATGAAAATTCACTAATGGTTAATCTCCTGCTACTCCCAGCCTGGACAGAAGATAGTTAATTTTAAGAACCCATAAAGCCCACCCCTCCTGGCTCACATCAGTCTGTTTATAAAGTCACCATAGGGAGGGCATGTTGACGGGGAGGATGGCCAGGAAAAGAAAATTCCGGTAAGTATGATATGAATTTTCTCTTTTCATGGCCATCCCCCGTCAACATGAAAATTCACTAATGGGTCATACCCAAGCAATTAAACCACAAGGGAGGGAAAATAATTATACTTCAATTTATATGGCCCAACAGGCTAAAAAATAAGAGAACTAACTGTCCAAACAGGACCTGAGATGAAGACAAAACCTCGAATCTGTAGAGTCTAAAAAGAAACGTAGTAGGGGTAACTGCAGATCATTTCGGAAGACACTCCTGCCTCTGATGCCTCTAAAGAGACTGCCACACCAAGTGTCTAATGTACCTTACTCCCCTAGGCAAATAGTTGCCCTGCTATTTACAAGCCCTTGATATGGTCTTGACTATCCAGGAAGAGTAGACTTGGAGGCAAGTTCCCCTTTTTTCCTTCCTGCTGGCACAGCAAACAGTATTCTAGACTTTCTGAAGTCTTCTCTTCTTCTGAATAAATCTCAAAACATTGTAAGACTATATCTATATTTGAATCCTCATCCCGAGAGGATGCTGGAGACTCCAAGGACAGCAATACAATTGGTTAATTAATGTGGAACTTAGAAACAACTTAAGGCAGAATACTGATTACAGTCTGAGAAATATTTTCTCCTCATGGAACATCCTGTAAGGAGCATCTATCGAAGGGCCTGGCCCTCGAAGAGCTGACGTCAAAAGTTTGACTTCACAGCTAACTAGGTGTAAGCAACCACAAAGAACTTGATCTAAATGCTCAGTCGTGCAGTAGAGAGGGATCTCTGATCAAGAGGAAGACCCATGGTTGGACAAATAGACCAGTTCAACAGTGGACGTATTTTGAGTTTTGATTGGAAAAACGTATCTACTAATGGATCTCTCGACCACCTCTTCTCCAAATCGCCAACAATGCAGAGACTTGGTCTTTTAGAGTGCTGAGAATCAGACCCTTTTGTAGCCCTGTGTTAAGAAACTTCAGGATATCCATCGCAGATGGTGTTATGGATTGAGATGCAGCTCAACAGCCCATTAAGAGAATATATGCCATGTTTTATAATATTTACAATTTGTATTGAATTTACTGGCATTGATAAGGGTTTGACCTGATCACAACATTCATACTCCTATTCATATTCTTAGGATTCTCCTTTTAACCTCCACATCAGTTGGTGATTGGTTTTGGATGCTTCCAACTGCCCTGGAGAAGGAGACCTCTGGTTTGTGGAAGTAGTAACAAACACAATTGACAGTCTTCTCAGGAGTAGATACCAAGGTCTTCTGGGCCAAGCAGAAGAATGGTCATCATGTCCATCCTTGACAATAAGATCCTTTGCAGGACTCTCAATATTATCCGTACTGGAGGAAAGATGTAAACAAACAGTCCCTCCCAACTCTGGGAGAAGGCATCCCCTGCCACAGTCCCACACAAGGGACTCTGAAGAGGAAGATCCGAAGCTTGGAGTTCAGATCTATTGCCATCATATTCAGCTCCGGACAGTCCCAATAGATGCTGGCTGAGATAATCTGCCTCAAGATATTGCACTCCTGGAATGTACAGAACAGTTAAATCTTGAAGGTGGGTCTAAACCCATTCCATGATTGGGACAGTCACTTTGAGCAAGAACTTGCTCCTTGTTCCCCTAAAATAAGCTGCAACCGCTGCCTTGACTGATCTTCACTGCAGTCCCTAGGAGAACCACACTGAGCTCCAGGATATTGGTCAGTATCTAGGAAAAAGGTCTTCTACCTTTCCATGAGGAATCTGTGAACGCCTCTATTCAAGCTGGTTTCCCGAGGGGAAACTCCTTGCAGGGATTGCTGGGTATTTTCCACCAGGCTAGATGTCTCTTGCACTCTTGTGTTGATCCGAATTGCCAGTTTCAAACTATAGGATCATACTGCCTGAGAAAATAACTGAATAAACCTCATCCTCCATTTGGTCCATTTCACCAAGTTTATAGTTGAAATCAGAAGGCCTAGAATGATCACGAATTACTTCGCAGATATGAATGACCTCTCACAAAATTGCGTTACCTGAAGGACAGGTGTCAATTTGAGCTCCAAGGTATGCCATTTTCTGGCATGGTATCATCTGACTTTTGGCTACCCTTATGATCAAGCCAAACTTCTCTAAAATTTCCTTTTTATCAGATGGATGGTGATGTGGCTGGATCACACACCCCTTAAGTAAATCATCCAGGTAATGGTAGATCTCTGTGTTCTCCTGCCCTTTAGCTTGGCTATTATCACAACAAGAACGAAGGTAAAAGTTCTGGGAGAAGTAGCAAGGTCAATGAGAAGACCGCAAAATTGGTAATGTTGGTCTTAGAGACAAAATTGTAGAAATCTGTGATGTTCTAAAGCAATGGACATTAGAGACAAAATTGTAGAAATCTGTGATGTTCTAAAGCAATGGACACATGCAAATAAACATCTTTAATCTAAAGTTAAAGTTTGGCTCTTCGGGAATCTGTCATTCCTCAAGGTCTAATATGGGACATAAGTCTCCAGTAGCAAATAGCAGAGAATTGAAAACTCTTCCTTCTTTCGGAGATGGAACCACTGAAATTGCTCTCTTAACAACAGCCCTGGAAACACTGGCAAGAAATGTCCTTTTCCCCTACGTCTTGAGGAATTGCAGTAGGAACAAATAATTGAAAGATACATAAGTTTTCACGCCTGAATCTTGAACCTTTCTAGCCAAGATTCATGAAAGGTGAGCAACCTGGGGTAGGCTGGACGGATTGACTGTAAATGAGCTTTTGAGGAAGGTTTGGGAGATCTTGGGACTCCAACTCTGGACCTGAAAGAAACTTGTCCTGATCGAAAATGACAGCCCTCAAGGGTCTGGGAAAGTTTGCACAAGGGGATTTGAACTTGGGCCTCCTCTGGGAAACAACGAGTGATTTAGCCTTTAAGCCACTGGGATGGTTCTGCCAAGATGAAAATCTAAATTATTCTCCTGCCTTCTTCTGGAGAAGACCTACAAATGTTCCTGGAATTGTCATGGAACTGTCTTGCTTGGGAAAGAAAAGTACTCTTCCCCCTGAATACTTGGAGACCATGTCACCTAAGGCTTTCCCAAATAATCCTTTCCCTACAAAAGGCATCTTGCAAAGAAATTCCTGGAGCCAGTATCTACAAACCATGTTTTAACCCAAAGGGCGCTGCGCTGCAACTTCAATGACAAAGAGCAAGCTGACAGCTGGACAAGCTCTAGAGAGACTTATTCTGAAGTCATCCAGACCTTTTAAGTTTTATTAAATATTTATTTATTTATTTTTCTGGGAACGTAATCCTCAATGACTTGTTCCAGATTCTTTGCCCACATAGAACGGGCCTTGTAACTGCCACAGAGCTACAGTAGGCTATAGGCCATCCAGAAGACATATAACATTTCTTTAATTCCTGGGATGTTTCAGTGCTGAAATGTCATCTATTGGCAAAGCCGCCTTCTTAGCTAATCTAGCCATTGGAGTCTGCCATCAGATCCACTCGTCTCACCTGAAAAAGATGATACAGCTCTTACACTTATCTCTCAACCAGAACTCTTTTGGAGATTTTAAACTACTCTGCCTGAATAAAATCTGGCACTTAAGTATTCATCAAAGGATCACAGCCGTTATTCAAACTCAAAGCTCCACAGCCGTAAACCAGGTGCTGTGCCACAAGGTCTGAGCCCTTGGAAAAAGAAGAGAAGTGGTTAGTTGGTCAAACTCCTCCAGGTTGAGGGTACATTTAACAGTCTTAATAAGGGGATTAAACGCATTTTGTCAAATAGCAAGATCTCTCTCAGCCCCCCTTCTGAAGCTGTATAAAAGGTACATCTTTGATTTTTCTACAAGGCAAATGAGTACAGCTGTAGGCTTTCTTTAATAGCTGACCATGTCACTGAGCTTAGCTACTGGCCCTATATTAAAGGAAATTTCCTAGATAGAGAAAACCTTGATAGGCACAGAGAGATCTTAAGCAGAAGCACTGTCTCTTTAAGAGTTTGGGATACTGCTCTCTCTTAATTAAAGACTCCTGATCTGGCAAGGAGGAATGGCTGCATAATGTGAAACAATTCACCTTCTTAGAAAGATATTCAATGAAAATGTATTACGAATTCTATGCCCTTCATTGCAGACTTGTTAAATGCTTCTGAATCTCACTTACCCACTTTTACTGGGCTCTTCAGAAGGAGCAGAGGCACTTAAAACAGTAAGAGAATGCATAATAAGCATAACACTCTGGAGGTTCTTATTTTTTCGAAGTGCAAAGCATGGTACTCACTCGGCAGTGTTTGGAGCGGCTCTTTTAGATGCAGCCAGATCCTCATAGTGCACATGTAGGCAGCAGCAGCAAGGAAAATCCATATTGACGCCAAACAGCTTTCCATTCAGGGTGTGCAAAGCACCAGCAGGCACTGCAAAGCAGCAGCAATAATACCCCGGCCGCACAGGGTCCCTTTCCTGACAACGCAGTTGTCAATACGGAACAGGGGCTTCGGGTGGAGAAAGAACCTCCAAACAAAACTGCACCCGGTAATCTACAACTTGGCAAATAAGTGAGTACTTTCTTGTCCTGTAAAATAAAGAAAAGAGAGTTAGTTTAAACTGTTAACCCTCTCACACTATGCCCAGGCTGGGACAGAAGAAAAAGACTGATGTGAGCCAGGAGGGGTGGGCTTTATGGGTTCTTAAAATTAACTATCTTCTGTCCAGGCTGGGAGTAGCAGGAGATTAATCATTAGTGAATTTTCATGTTGACGGGGGATGGCCAGGAAATACAGGTTATATATCAGGCATTAGAAAAAAAAGACATAAAGGGTCATTAACATACTTACTGAGTCACAAGGAAGTTCAACTGACATAGAACAGAGGAGATGGTTGCCAACTTGCACCTTTAAAACCACAAACTAGTTTGTTTACTTAAGCCTTGGACATACTGCATCTCTGATTTTTTTCTATCTGTTCTGATCATTCTGTTTGATCACATTACATTTCACCTGCTATTTCTATATTATGTTGGTTGCATGACAGCTGCATGGGGTCTGTGGCTATCAGTTACAAATTTGATATTATTTTCTGCCATTGGGCTTGTATTCTAACAAAGAAGAATGCTAACATCCATTACATTCTGGCAGGACTTTCCACTTGTGGCTTTCAGCAGAAATGAAAGAGGATAATTTTGTGGGTCTCTCTCCACGCGTGGAGCCCAGAGCATCAGTCGAAAGTACTGCATGAAAATTAGTGGAGAGAGATGCTGCATTGTGGGTAAAACCATGGCAAACTGCAGGCATATGACTGCAACCGCACCCTTTCAAACACACTCACATAAACTAATAAAAGCAAATAAAAGTTATTTTCCTCTAGTTCAAAAGGGTAGCCTCTGGCCCGATTATATCCATTATATGGAAAAATAGATCTCCTGTTGGCGGTCTAGAGCACTTGACATTTCAATTCATAATACTATGAGTTTGTGCCAGCCTGGTTTTATGCGTAACTGATCTTGCCAAACAAATCTAATTGCCTTTTATAAGGAGGTGAGCAGGAACCTCGACTCTGCAATGGCAGTGGATGTGATCTACTTGGACTTTGCTAAAACTTTTGATACATTGCCACACAGAATGTTAATTGTTAAATTAACATAGTATTTGTCCTTGGATAGATAACCGGCTGAAGGATAGATTACAAAGAGTGATGGTAAATGTAACATTTTCTAATTGGACCAGTGTTGTTAGTGGAGTACCGCAGGGCTCTGTACTAGGTCCTTTGCTTTTCAACTAGTTTATTAATGACCTGGAGGTGGGCATTGAAAGTACTATTTCGTATTGGTTGCATTTTTTTGCAGAACAGATATTTGAGCATAATGTAGGGGATCAGACAAATCCTTCCCCTGCTTTTCTGTCTGTGACATTATCCAGCCCAGTTACAGGCTGGAGAGCCATCAGATTGGCTGGGCGCCCCAGTGCATCCTTGGGAGAGGGGGAATGCCTGACTTTGGAGCCAAATGTACAGGGTTTCCCACAGAGCTTGGAAGGGCCAGGGAAAGAAGAAAAGGCTGCATTTTGCTCTGCTGGAGAAGTATTTGAACATTAGAGAGAGCTAGTTTCTGTCTCCTGCCTGTGGATATTTTGGCCAGTGTGTTTCACCAGGGTGAGAACAGGTCTTGCTCGTGTACCTGCCACATGGGAGCGGCTACTACTTTCAAAGGGAAAGATACCTTGGGGCAGGTAGCGCTACCTGGGCACATAAGAGCTCTAAGGGAAGGGACATTGAACTGACTAGTAAATTATTTGCCATGTACAAATATAATTTCTTCCAAAACAGTGATTGATTACAACTGTATGTAAGATTTAGTAGCAAGTACCTCAAAATAGCAGTTGTGCCTGGTTGGTCCAGAAGTGGCATACTAGCTAAAGGCTCCCGTTTGATGCAGTGGAAAGTGGAGAGAGAGAGAGAGAGAGAGAGAGAGAGAGAAGATTTTCATCAGAATCAGTTATTTTAAAAGCGTGAGCTCTTTCATACATTATATGTTGCCTAGGTAGATGGTGCACTCCCCCTTTACTTATTTCAGTGAGACTTGATATGGTGGATTTGAATTTTCCTGTGTTTTAGTATTCCCCTTGGTCTTTAGGGCTCTTATAGACACAGGCATTTTAAACTACATTTCCATGTGATGGATTTTCTGTGTGTTCCATTGTACGGAAGAGCAAAACTGACCAGAGTCTCCTCCATGGGGTCTGCACTAACAGGATAGCAAGGAAATGCTAAACAAATTGTGCATGTCCTCTTTTACCTGTGTATTGGAGATACGTGTGTGTTTATTGTTAGATATATAACAGTTGTATGTATGTATGTTTTGCATATTACATGTATTCAAATGGTGCGAATTTCTGCACAATAAAACAAAACAATAATAGAGCAGGCAATGATTAATACCATAAAAAAATTAAATAATGAATACATAAATACAATTACAATCAAGAAAAAGTAGGATCCTGCATCATGGAGTTTCCCTTTAAACCAGAACACAGATTTGTCTAGTGATCATCATGGGATCAGTTTGTGCTTCTCTAGGAAATTTACTTAAATTTAAATTTAAAAAACGGATTTTATAAGTAGCAATTAATGGACTGCTCATGGTAGCAATAAATAGCCTTTTCATCTCTTTAAAGGGAAGGTTTCCAAACTATGGGGCTGACCGCACTAAGTTTAAAAGTTTTCATATCTGACAAATCTTTTTGTAGTAGATAGCCATGATGGTTTACTGGGTTTTTTTTCTCTACAAAAACTAGGTGCTTGCTGTTGTCTAAGTGTGCTAGGGTGTTTAAATGTTACTGCTGGCCGATTCCCTATCACATATTTCATGTCTGTTTCCATAATTAACATGTGCCATTGTTTCCTAATTATGTTAGAAACTTTGTAACCGTCTTTACTGAAACTGATTATAAATGGAACATTATTCTTTTTTTGAACAGCTTCCTTTATTGTTTGTTTAAGTAGCATAGAATCTCTATCCATCTTTTCAACTGGGTCACTGGCTTTTTAAATCACATTTGTATAATACCCCATTGTCTTTAACTGCTCCTCTAATCATTCACAATATTTAATATAATTTTTTTGAGCTGTTCCTTTTTAATCTACCAAACTGACCTTTAGGGATGTGCTTAAACCGTTGTCTATAATAACAACTAGTGAAGGGAATCAGTTTCCTTCCAATATAGTCATGTCATAAGTTCCCCATTTGAAACATAAATATTAATATCTAGGAAGTTTACTTCCACTGGGCTATAGTGATATGTAAACTTTAAATTCTAATTATTACTATTAATAGGAGCTATATACTTTTCAAAATCCTCAGGGGAGCTGTTCCATATAATCAGACAGTCATCGATGTAGCACCTCCAGGTGACAAAATTGAATGCTGGAGATAGTAGAGGAGTTATAACTGAAGACTCCCAGTAGCCCATTAAAAGATTGGAGTAGCTTGTGGTGAATTTACTTTCCATAACTGTTCCAGTTCCAGACACCCATAGACTCTAATGGGTGAAAAAATGTGTAGCGCAGTCAAAAAATTGTTTCCCATAGACTTCAGTGCATTTTGCCGAATTTTTCACAATTTCCCGAATTTTTGGCAAAGCAACACGGGCCAGATTCGCCCATCGCTGGCCCCCAAAAATAGTTGCACTTTAAGATGAATTCAATGCCTTCAAGTTTAAATTCTTTTTGGAATGGGTTTCATCCCTGGGTTATGATCTAGACTTATGTATATAGTGACATTATATCACATATTGTCAGTATATAGCCCTTCTTCCATGTCTCTCCATTTATAATATTAATGGTATTCAGAGTATATCTAATATTTGATAGTAATGTGCACACATATGTTTGCAAGGAAAAATCTATGTATTGGGACAAATTACTTGTGATAGAGCCAATCCCAGAGATGATTGGATCTCCTGTTTGCTTTGAAATACTTTTATGAATTTGTGGCAGGCTTATTACTGGTATTTTTTGGGAATATTTTTCCCCAAGAAATCCCTCTGCTACTTATTTACAATTCTTTCCATATGCCCATTTTCTACAATGTTAAGTGGGTAAAAAACATTCATTCAACTTAAATCACTGTCTAGAAGTAAGCCTAATTTCATTTTTATATTGAACTGAACAGGAAACCCTGATTTTAACGTGCTCCATATGAAATGTTGACCCAACACCAGTCAGTAGCTAACTTGCTCATTTATGGGGACAAACTGACAGCTTCTTAAATAAAGGAGAAGGAACCTAACACAAAAGGAGTTTATTGCCAATAGATTAGCCACAACAGTGCAATCTAGAATGCCATTTTTATTCTTTAGAATGTTTTTCCATACCTGAGTAAACAGTAAACACTGTCTCTTTTTGTTTAGGATAGCAGCTGCCATATTAGATTGCTGTGACATCACTTCCTGCCTGAGTCTCTACCTGTTTGCTCATAGCTCTTAGCTCAGATTACAGCAGGGAGGGGGAGAGGAGCAAACTGAGCATGCTCAAGCCCTAGCCCTGGAGGTTTAAGATGAAAACAGGAAGTCTGATCCAGAAGCCCATGTATACACAATAGAAGGAAAGAAATGCTGTGTTTCTTTTGACAGACAACTCTGAGCAGCATTAATTTGAGGGTTTACTGGTGTATTTATATAGACCTTTCTGATAAAGTTACTTCATTTTAACCTGTGCTTCTCCTTTAATACTGATATATGGCTGAAAGTTTCCAGATACTGTATCAGGCATGTTAAAAAATCCCTAATGAATGAGTTGTTTATCAGCTCAGTGATGTAGCCCTTGCCCGTCAGGTCTGTATAGGCCCTCATTGTGATCAATCATTGGACCAGGTGAGATATGAACTTGTTTGGTGACCTTGTAAAATGACAGAAGCATTACATGCATGTCCAGCTTTATTAATCAAATAATATATACTGTATTAAAGGACAAGGAAAGGCAAAAAAATTAAATCCCATTTTTACTTTCTTTAATGAAAAAGAAAACTTTCTCCAATATACTTTAATAAAAAAATGTGTACCTAACTGTATGCAGTGAAATTCTCCCTTCATTTACTGCTGTGGATAGGAATTGTCAGATGGTCTCTAAATGCTGAACAGGCAAACAATCATACTTATGAACAGCAGTGGGAGCTCCTGCCTTACTTCCCAGCCATGCAGAACTCAAGCAGCTTTGTTTATGACAATCCCTAAACAGCCCAGACCACACTGAGCATGTGCAGGGTCAGGGTCAGGCAAAGATAAGTTACAAGATGACAGTCCCCTGTGGCCAACTTTGAAAGCATAAATCATTTGCTTAATTAGGCTTGTGGTGTAGTAAGTTCATGCTTATGTTTAGTATACAAAATACAGCATTTCTAGCCTTATTCTATTTTAGACTTTCCTTGTCCTTTAATTATAGTTAAAATACTGGTTTTTTTCCAATCTGGTATGATGATTTGTCTGATAGTAAGGAGGATCTCAAATAAATTCATTTCTGTTATGAAAGAAGTTATTTACAAGCATAAATAAAATATTGACTCCATTAGTGATGGGCTGTTCTAGAAGCTTAGTGGAATAAGTATAATTTAGAAGCTACAGGAAAGCTGATAAATGAGACACAGATACTGAAGTACATGACTTCTGACTTTGAGACAGAGAAACCCAGGAATCTACAATAATTTCTCCCTGGTAAGAGGATGTTTTCTACAAAGAACCAGACCTTACATGCAGGTTACTATAAAGCTTGTGAGTAACTTGTACTGCAAAAGTGGGTCAACAGAATCGGAATTAGTGCAGTCCGGTTGATTAACACACTATTTATTAGCATAACAAGCATTTTCACTTAACGTTTTGTTTTTTAAGAGTCCTCTTGTTTCTCTTTCTTACCTCAACTTAAGAAAAGTACCAGGGACATGACATTTAATGCAGAAGAAATAAAAGCTATAAGTTTGGCAATTTCAGGCAGTGCCCAGGAGTATCTCAGGAAATAGTGACATAAGATTGTTATGGACATCTCTTATTAGGCATAGCTATTTGATTTTCTTTTTGGCAGTGCTATTATTATTTGAAGCCATTGAACACTGGATGACTTACAAGGATGAGTAGATTGTGTCACCGCTGGGAGTCACTATTTCAGTCAATGCCACATGAAGCACAAAGAACAAAGGATTATTCATGTTTTTGGGAATGTAAGTCTGGATTTGCACAAGTAGAATTTTAAAAAGTGCTAGATCATAAAAGGTTATTAAAAGGGAATAAATACTAATGTTAATGGGAGAAAACACTGTTCCAACAATTAGTCAGTACATGCAGAATGCCGTTCTAGAAATCAGACAAACAGCAAAAAATAAATAAAAAGCAGAGAACACGTAGAGTAATGAGGAAATCTGAAAAGCTAAAGAGATGGATATGGATGTTGTGCATATGTATAGTTAATGACATTGTATGGGTGTGGAAGTGGATTGCTGATGTTTGTTTTTATGTGCACCCTGGCCAGTGCAGATTTGTGTTGATTGGAAGACTGGCCAGGGGTATCAGGTAAGTAAATAAAATCACTTGGGGTGCCTAACTTTTAGCACCCCCAAGTCTAATTTGCCTTTCGTTCTCCTTTGATATAAATGAGCTGGAGAGAGTGCAGAGACTAAGTGCCACTAAACTGGTTAGAGGGATGGAAGACTTAAATTATGAGGGTAGACTGTCAAGGTTGGGGTTGTTTTCTCTGGAATAAAGGCGCTTGTGAGGGGACATGATTACACTTTACAAGTACATTAGAGGACATTATAGACAAATAGCAGGGGACCTTTTTACCCATAAAGAGGATCACGGTACTAGAGGCCACCCCTTCAGACTAGAAGAAAAATTTCATTTGAAGCAACGTAGGTGGTTCTTTACAGTGAGGTCAGTGAGGTTGTGGAATGCACTGCCGGGTGATGTTGTGATGGCTGATTCAGTTTATGCCTTTAAGAATGGCTTGGATGATTTCTTGGACAGACATAATATCAAAGGCTGTTGTGATACTAAACTCTTTTGTTAGTAAAGATATGGGTATATATAGTTTATGTGAATGTACAGAGGGGTCAGTGTGTGTGTATGGATGCTGGGTTTCATTTGTTCTTTTTTCAACCCAAATTAACTATATAACTACTGTATATATATATATATATATATATATATATATATATATATATATATATATATATATAGATACACACATAAGGTTAATTATAGTAAGATTTGGCTGAATGCCTCTTACTCCTCCTTAATACACTTAGTAAACACTTACTTGAACATCTGATATGTTTATTGTTCTGACCAACAATTTCATCTCTAGTGTGGGCAAGGCCATTCACTTACAGAATAGTCTATTATTAGTTTTTGCAAATCAAATCCGTTATTCCATGGAAAATACAACCATTTTTTTTTCAGGATTCTGATTTATCCAAACCTTAAAGTGTTCAGCAAACCAAATCTATAGCCTGAAGGTCACGACGACTTTAAAGCACCGAAGAGTTGAAGGTGATAATTTTTCACCCGATGAATGTTTTTTGACTTTGTTCAAATTTGAATATGTGAAATAGGTTTAGTTCAGTATTTGGCTAATCTTTTGTTCCAAATCCAAATATAATGGGCTTAGTGCATGGCGTATTACCTCTATTGCCATTCCCAGTCCTTACTATTTTGTTACATCTTACCCCTACCGTACCATATCTTCCCATTCTCTCTTTATTTCTATCTACAATTTGTAGTATGCACTGGTCCTTTGTCTTGTTGCAAACCTTATCTTTTATAATCAGTTAATTTGTGTCATTTATAAAATCATAGTAAGTTAAGTTGAAAAAAGACACACGTTTATTAATAGTAGCGCCATGGAGAGCCTGTCCCGCAGTGCTGCTGCAGATTCCATTGCCGTACTTCTCCACCGATAGCTTCAGTTCAAGCGGCAGCACCTGGGACAGCGCCACGCTGACAGGCTCTCATTAGGACAATACAGAACTCTTCATCGCTTTTATTTATCAACGTGCTCAGATTATATTTTTTCATTAGTTCTTGCTGACAGGGGGTCTGCAGCATGTGGGGGGCGGCAGAGAGCGCCATGGATCTGACAGGAGAGCCTGTCAGCGTGGCGCTGTCCCAGGCGCTGCCGCTTGAACTGAAGCTGTTATCGGTGGAGAAGTACGGCAATGGAATCTGCAGCAGCACTATGGGACAGGCTCTCCATGGCACTACTATTAATGGGAGCAGCGATCAGGAGTGACAGGCCGGCAGTTATCGGTGGAGAGCGCCATGGATCTGACAGGAGAGCCTGTCAGCGTGGCGCTGTCCCAGGCGCTGCCGCTTGAACTGAAGCTGTTATCGGTGGAGAAGTACAGCAATGGAATCTGCAGCAGCACTGCGGGACAGGCTCTCCATGGCGCTACTATTAATGGGAGCAGCGATCAGGAGTGACAGGCCGTCAGTGGGAGCAACAACAAGTGCTCTCTGTCGCAGACCACCAGCAGGGACCTCCATAATACAGGGTTCAGTGGAGACAAGGGGCAGCAGGGCTCAGTCAGCAGCAGCAGCACACCGAGTGTGCAGGGAGAAGGCCAGCGCACGCGGGTTTCGTGCCAACCACAACTGCCCCATAGATGATCACCACCAGGACCAGTACGGCTGCATCAAGAAGTGACTGGAGGAGAAGAAGAAGCAGGCTGTCAATCTTTCTGGCAGAGCAGAGCGCGGCAGACATAGGGTGGCCAGGAGAGATAGCCAGGGAGAAGAAATCAACTGCTGCAGGATGGATGGTCGCTGTGTCGCCGTTTCTGAAGATGACAGGAAGTGGAGTTTCAGTAAGTTATTTTTTAATAAAGGCGTTGCAATTTAAAATTTTAAAGTGTGTTGGTGTTTATATTTCAATGTATACTAATGAATTTTGTAAAAAATAAATTTGACGTTACTGGTCCATCTAGTATGATGGAGCATAATATTCTATTGCAATCTGCAACTTGTCTTCATTTTTTATTATTTTTGTTTTTTTAGTTATTTCTCTTGTTGCTCAACAACTCTCCAGTTTGCAATTTCAGCAGTTGCTATGATTCAAATTACCAGGGTGTGGTTAAATGAAAGCCTGTTATATGAATAGGGAAGGGCCTGAATACAAAAATAACCAATAAAAAATAACAGCAACAATCAAATTGTAGCTTCCCAGAGCAATAGTTTTTTTGGCTGCCAGGGTCAGTGACCCCCATTTAAAAGTTTCTAAGAGTCAAAAGAAGGTGGCAAATAATTAAAAAAACATAAAAAAAATTCTGAATACATATTGTATAACAAATGGAATTTAACCCCGTTATGGTTACTGGGTCTCACTCTCCACTCATTTCTGAACTGATTCAGGTTCTGATAATGGAGGTGATGAACGTAACAGAGATGATGGCAATAAAAATAATAGAAGACCAGGTGAAAGTGATGAAAAACCCAATGAAAGTAATGAAAGTTAATTCCTTTTTTATGTGTAGGAGGGTAAATGTTTTGCTAACCTTTAGGTCCTTTGGTCCCCTTGGCATAACTTAGTCAGCTATATTGGGGCCTCAGTTTTAAAAGCAAAAGAATTGTGCTGGCAGTTCAGTGACCGGCCAGTAGATGTCACTCTTCTATTTTCTAAAAGGGGAAAGGCCCATGTGCTCAGTCTCTTTGGGCTGCACACTTGATGGAGAAAGTACAATGGTGCTCCATAGGACCTGGGCGGAAGGCAGGTTCCAGAATAGGTGAAGTAAATGCAAGGGAAATTTTGTTATAGTCATCTAGGAGTAAAAGACAGGATCGTGAGTTATTTAGTGAGCCAGAGGCTCTGAGGAGGAGACCAGGAGGCTTAGTACCCTGCAGTGACAAGGCTGCCAGCTTAGGGACTCATTCGAATAGGCTCAGGGATAGCGAGATTCTTGGAGCATGGGGGTTGTGCACCAAAGTCAGGCAATGCTACTCATTCTGAAGCTTGTATGCACTGGATGATTATTTGTTGGAATCACTTATTGATCATTTGTGTGACTATAAACAGCACCCACCTAAGGGGCAAATTCACTAAGCTTCTTCCTGGTTGCTGCTTTCCTGCAAACTTCTGTTCCGTCCCCACCGCCCTAAGGCGTTGCGCAGGTTGCCCAGTTGTGTCCGTAATGGGAGTAGAAGAGCCGGCTTCCCCTTCTCCCTCGTGGCTGCTTTCCTGCTTTCCTGCAAACTTCTGTTCCGTCCCCACCGCCCTAAGGCATTGGTGATGGAACAGAAATTTGCAGGAAAGCAGGAAAGCAGCCACGAGGGAGAAGGCGAAGCCGGCTCTTCTACTCCCATTACGGAGACAACTGGGCAACCTGCGCAAAACAGCCTTTTTCATGAAAATGTGTACAAAGAATAATGAAAATGTGAGTGAATCATTTTAAATTTATTAGAAGTTTTATTAAAGCAAAATTACACTATACAAGTCTCTTTTCTATGTGAGAGGACAAGGAGGGACGGAGGAGAAAAGGAGCGTGGATATCATTACAGCAGACTAAAGATCAGGGTCTTGTAAGTAGGCATTGCAGCCAATTATCGGTGGAAGGATTTACATGCATGCTGAGAAGAATTAAAGGGCACTTGAGAGGGGGATTAAGCACGGCACAGGAGCACGTGAAATATTTGAGTTAAAAGGGAAGTAACACAGCACATTACCATTTCCCTATAACAACACCTGGTGTCTAATTACAAAACTACAAAATTACTACACTATATTTTTTGTTTTCTCTTTTTTCTTTTTCCTTGGTGTTTGTTTGTCTCTGATGCCAGAGGCGCTGATCCATTTTTCTATATATTGCGAAGTAGTCTACAGTTGGGAGAACTGAAGTAGGATCGGCAGGAGCAGATTGAACTAAAGGACTGACTTTTCCATCTATTTGCAACGTTTTGCTATTTTGCATCTATTTGTGAATTTTTGAACTTTTTATATTTCCTGACACTGCTAACAGAGAGGGGAGACATTATACCATAAATAAATATTGTTATACTGTGAATCTGGCAGGGATAATGAGCTGTCTGCAGGACACCAATGAAAAAACACAGGTTTAAAGAATAATTAACCTATATATGCAACACAACTCACTAATTATAAATGTGGAGCCTATAGGGAAATGGAGCTCTCCACTGGCCACAATAAAATAAACCAGTTTGCAGTATTATTTACATACCGTTTATTCCAACAATTTACTTTTTTTCTCTGTTCCACCACACTTGCCATCTGTAAGTCATACTGTAGAACTGTATTATAAATGTTCTGGGTCCCAAAAACAACATTTTAGACATGGAGATAACAGCCTGCAGCCACTGTTATCACTGATGTGCTTCTTCTCCTATACCACAGAGGTTAATAGCCAGCAGGGTGGCCTTTAACTATTATTGTTGCTATTAAGGTGCTGATAGGAACACATGCAATATTATTTGTAAAGGGATCCACAATGTGTATTTATTATTTTAAAAAAAAAGTTAAATGTCACTAGTAACAGGTTGTAACAGTAAAGCTCCTCAGCACATGAATTGTTTGGTAGAAGTATACAGGTTTTAGTAACGACCACGGGTCTCTGTAGAGCAAAGCTGGAACTAGGGGGGCGCAATAGAGGCAGACTTTGATTCAAACCGGGAGCTACTGTGATATAGGCATTCAGATGAGTGCTGGCTAAAAGGAGCATGCTATGCAAGTTACAACTTCTGACAATGGGTCTAAGACTGACAGGGACATCTCTCATGATGGTGCAGCTGTTTTGGGGGAGAAGATGGCTAGAGGGTTGGAGGAGATTTTAAACTAGGCGTGGGGGGGGGGTTCAGTAAACGATTCAGTGGAAGACAGGTTAAATTAGATAGTGGGCAAAGGAAGGGAAAATTTGGGAGGAGATTTGGCCGGGGGAAGTGTTAAGGATAGGGAGGACCACATGTCATATGTTCAATATGGTACCAGTATTAAATGAAGGAATCTGACTGGTAAAATGGGAGAGCTGGAGGTGCTGGTGGTAGAGGGAAAATATTATGTGATTGGTGTGGGTGAAACATGGCTGAATGAGTCACATGACTGGGCAGTTAATATCAGCGGCTATACTTTGTTTCGGAGGGACAGAGGCAATAGAAAAGGAGGAGGGGTATGTCTGTATGTTAGGCAGGATTTAAAAGCTTATATAAAGGAGGAGTTTATGTTAGAACATGAGGGGGCAGAAGTTTTATGTTTGGAGTTCACCGATTTTACCAATTGTCCTTAAATCAATGGATTGTTTGTTACACTAAACACTTACAATTGCACTAAAACTATATTTATAGTATTTACAGTTACAAATGTCTACAGTGTTATCACCAGACCCATCATAGTTTTGTTGGTCATCTGTTGGCTCCTGCTCCTCTCATTCCAGTCTGACCCACTCCTGCTTTCTTCACATGCAAAAGAACCCCCATCACATGGCTCCTCTGACTTCTCCCAGGCTGCTTCCTCTCCGGCTGCCCCCAGTACTCTGTTATGCCAGTCCTCCGCAACTGCCCCCCACAACTCACCTCTCAACTGATAAGATGGGGGAGATAAAACCCCCAACATGCCCACATCCTGTCTATTGGGTTTTCTCGCATACAGTAATTAAATGTATGATCCCCACAGCAGACAGGACTTACTAGTCACAGGAAGCCATTTGTTAGGATAATTTGAGTTTCAGTATAACTGATGAATGAAAAATTTTGCCATTTAAATGTGGGATGTGGGATACCAGATATTATTTGTTGGTGGTCAGTATTGATGGGCGAAATTTATTCCCCAGACATGGATTTGTGGTGACTTTCTGCATTTTCCCACCTGCAAATTGTTTTGCGAAACTGCCTTGAAAATTCGTTGCTCGTGTAAAAATTGTCGAGCATGAAAATAATTTTGATACCCATTGACTTCATTGTGTCTAGCAAATTTTTTCAGAGTTTCCCGAATTTTTGGGTGAAGCCAAACGGGACAGATTCACCCACCACTAGTGATCAGATTTGGTATAGGCTGTGTTTGTGTTTGTAAGCTAGTAGTAATATATAAACTACAGATGGTACTTTTTGCTTTCAGTTCACCAGAGTATGGGTAGAACTACAGGGCGTTTTGAATCAGATACCTACATTCCGCGGGAGGAAGCGTAGGCGACACCTTGGATGGCGTATCTAAGGTAAGTAATAGCAATGTTGGACGTTGTCACAGCATGCATCCGGCATGACTGTTGGATGAAGACGCAACATGCAGCGTTCGCATCGGATAGTCATGTCACGTCAGATGCACGATGCAACAACGTCCGACATTCCTATTACTTACCTTAGATTTGGCGCATCCGACGTGATGCCAGCGCTCCCTCACGCCGTGTCGGAACGGAACGTATCGGATTCAAAACACGTGTGTAGTTCTACCCTTAATGTCAAAAAACACAGACAGAAATTGGCAACATGATAGTCTTTTTTTCTATTATAAAAGCAGTTGTACATAGTGGATAGGAGTCCACTAATAATGTAGGACGTGTGCAACAGTATACTGAGCGAAAAATGCATTCGATTTTGTTTCCCAATTTTTATTGGTAGCCCCAAAGCTGAAACAGGTGCCACAAAAAAAACACCCATAGACACTAATGTAGTTTGCTCAAAATTGGCACGCTACAACATATTTGCGACAAAAAACATTTTGCTACATGACACATGAGAGACTGGGGCGTGAGAGAAGAGGGAAGCGTGACAAATAGAAGTTTAAGGGAACATGATTTGCATATAGGGAGAGTGGACAGAGGAGATAATAGAACATGGGGGAGAAGAAGGATAGAAAAGAAAATGGAATTTATGGAAAAATGAGAATGGTACAGGAAAGACAGGTGTAAAAAGGTGTACAGAAAGGTACATATAAAAAGAGGATAGAATGATGGAGGATGAATAGTGAAGGAAAAGTAGCAGAAAATGGCAATTTGGCGAAAGAAGAGATTGCCACATAGAGAAATAAAAGGGGACATTAAGAAAACAGCAGGGAAGGAGATATGGAAAGGGCATATAGGAAAAGAGTAGTCAAGGAAAAAAGAATAGAGAAAAACAAAGAAAAATGGTGTTTAAAGAAGGAATCTTGAAGAATCCAGATAAAGCAATGGTGGAAATAGAAAAAATACACCCAGTGCAATAGACATGTTCCTCATGGCAAGTACAATACCTGTGCTTACAGCTCCTATAAAGAGCTACTAGGATAAGTCATAACCATAACAACTACATAACCCAAGTGAACTTATAAATGAATAAATAAACTAAAATACATGCACACATATTCCCAATATTTGTGGGGAAACTTGGTGTAACCATGATATTTTTCTAATGGGCTCAAGTCTCCTATCTTTTAGCCCAGAGGTTAATTATCTGCAGTAAAAGAGAGTAAAAGGTCTAGAATTATCTGGATGGATTAACACAGGAGCAGAAGTGATGGCCTTCTTTAAAGATACAAATGCTTCTTGAGCATCAGGAGACCATGAAGACTTAGAATCTTTACAAGTTAGGGCAGTTATAGGAGTCATAATTTGCGAAAAGCCCCTAATAAACCTTTGGTAGAAATTGGCAAACCACAAAAAGTGATGGATAGCCTTCAGACCCTTGGGTGGGGGCCAATCAGTGACTGCAGAAAGTTTAGCAGGATCCATCTCGAAACCAGAGGAGGAAATGAAGTACCCTAAAAAAGGATCTCTTCAATTGTAAAAATTCCTATTTCTCCAACTTGGCAAAGATGTTGTAAGCTCTGAGTCATTGAAGGACAGTCTTGACTTGCAACACATGTTCAGAAAGGGAGGGAGAAAAAACCAAAATGTCGTCTAAGTAATCCACGACACAAAACTGCAACAAATCAAGAAAAATGTCATTAATAAAATCCTAAAAGACTACTGAGTCATTACATTAGCCAAAGTGCATCACAATATATTCATAGTGGCCAGCACAAGTATTGAAGGCGGTCTTTCACTCGTCCCCCTGGCGAATACGATCAAGTTGTAAACTCTGCGAAGGTCAAGTTTAGAAAAAACCTTGGCTCCTTTCAACCTATCAAAGAGTTCAGGAATTAACAGTAGAGGGTAATGATTCTTAATCGTAATTTTATTCAGTCCACGGTATGGCCAGAGACCACCATCCTACTTCTGAATAAAAAAAACCCCGCACCTTCGGGAGAAGAAGATTTCCTGATGAAGACTGGCAAGGTTCTCTTGGATATTTTCTCTCATTTCCAAAGTCTCTGGAACGGATAAGGGAAAGGTTCTCTCCCTTGGAGGAAAAGTACCTGGAATAAGATCAAGAGGAGAATTATATGGTCTATGCGGAGGAAGAGATTCAGCTCCTTTCTTCTCAAAGACATCAGAGAATTCAGCATAGCACTCTGGGAGAAGAGAAAGGATTTGTGTGAGAGACAACACATGCACAGACTTAAGAGGAACAGGTAAGCATAAGGATTGGCACTGGGGCCCCCAAGCAGTCAGTTGAACGGACCTCCAATCAGTGGTTGGGTTATGTCACTTTGGTCTCACAGGACAGGACTTGAGAACATGGCCGCTGTGACCGCAGTACAAACAAAGTCCCAAAGATCTCCTATGAGTCCTTTCTTCAGGAGACAGATGTGTGGCACCCAACTACATGGGCTCTTCAGCTGGAGGACCAGAAGGCGGAGCATTTACTGGGGAAGGCACAGAGGGCATTGTGGCACGAACCTTCTAGGATGATCTTTCCCTCAAGAGTCAAAAACCTGATGAGAATAAGTAATAAAAGGCTTTAGCGGTGTCAGAATACTGAGGAACTTCAGCCAAAACAGCTCTTTTATTGAAATGCGCCTGGGTGCATTACAGTCTTTATTGTGAATGCGCCTGGCGCCTGGCGGTAAGGAAGTGCACCAGTAATACCAAGCTTTGTTTCCGATCTTTTTACTATATCTTTTTTTATATATATCATGGAAATATGCCTTTTCAAGCATTTTTATTGACAAAACAACATAAGTCATCACAAGGTTACAGTATATTGTGGGTTGAACATATACATTAGTATTATATAACAATAAATCAGTTACAACTGTTAAATGTTGTATTGATTCCCCAAGGCGACAATATCAGGCACTTTAGTTTACTCCATACATTATGCAGTTTTACAATATATCCATTAGACAAACCAGTCTGTCCATTTACCCCAAATTTTCTCATGCTTAAGGGAACTATCTCTAGCCTTATAAATAAGGGTTTCCAGGGCACAAAGATTTTTAACTTCAATGACCCATTGTGGATCGGAAGGAGGCAGATAATCTTTCCACTTCCTCGCTATCATTTTCCAGGCTTTGAAGGAATGTAAGCAAGTCTTTTAGTCCCACTCCAAATAAACAAACCTTTATGGTCCTAGAGAGTTGTACTTCTAAGGTTTCGTCCAACGTGTTGAACACTTGTGCCCAGAATGCTGATAGGGCTGTACACTCCCATAACATATGTACCAAAGAGGCTTGCTTTGCGTGGCATCTGGTGCATTTGGAAGAAACCACAGGGGGAATATTTGATGCAATCTAGCCGGATAATAATAAGCCCTGTGTATAAAATACAGTTAAATAAGTCTATCCCTGTAATCCAAGGAGAATGAAAAGCGGAGAGGCCAATAATTCATCCCACATCCTCTAGTTGGTCCATGTCACCTTCCCATTTGGCTTTAAGGCCAGAGGGGTCTCGAACACGTTAGTGTGGAGATACATGTATATTTTAGAGATAAGGCCCTTGGATGTACTTTGTGAAACTTGTTCTATCAAACCAATCTTCACAATTTGAATAGGACGTTTACTATTTTGTATACATAAGCATATTTTAATTTGAGCATATTGTAACCATTGGTGTGCAGGTAAACGCCTGCCAACTCCTCAAAGGGCACCATTCCACCCTCCCACTATACATCACCTATCTCAGCTATGCCACATCAATCCCACATTTATCCAGTTTGGCCATCCCTGGAAAGCAGTGATTTCCCCACAGTGGGGCTTGCTGAGGGATTTCTCTATGCAACATGCCCCTGGTATACGCATTAAATGCGCATTATGCACACAGCATTGATGGATTCTCTGTGTCAGTGTTGAATTCAAAGAATTCCTGGATTTCAGCTATTATTTGTTCATCTTTATCTATTATATCCAGCCATACTGGGTTTAGAGACCACCTCTTGACTATGTTAGCTGTGGGAGCTTCCCAAGTGGTGAGTAAAGGGGTATGATCTGATATGCCACGCGGCAGATAGGTCACCTGGTTTATGCCAGTAAGGAGTCCCTTTGAGAAAAAGATTTAGTCTAAACTGGTCAGTCTAGTGGGTGGTAGGTGTGTATGAGGGGTTCTTTTGTTCAATCTATCCAATTGAGGATTTAATACTGTGTTGAAGTCTGCACAGATTACTTTTGCTTGCGGTATGGGGGTTACAAATTCTATCAACTGGTGAATACTTTCATAAGCATAAGGAGGAGGTATATACATGTTAGCTAGCACAAATTCTGAGGCATTAATGCGACAATGTATAAATACAAATTTACCCTTGGGGTCTGACTTTAGTGTAAAGAGCTGGAAATGTAGTGTTTTCCTGATTAGCACCGTGGTATACCCTTGTATTGTTATTTGTTTACTTATTGCTCTCTGCTCCATCTGCCTGATCCAAACTATTTCAACCTAACTATAAACAAGCCCAGGCTCAGATGATTGCTGCTGTTGAGGATTACCCATATAAAATCTCTGTGCAATATTGTGTCCATCTGTCCTTTCCCGCCTTTACTTTCCTGCTTAAGAAAAACAAACAACCATAAAGCAGAAAGTACCCAAATTACCACCCCAAACGTGAGGGGAACAGTGTAAACTGGGATCCTTCCAGTGATGCATGGGGGCGCAGATGTTAACATTAACCAGCTCAGCCATACTGGCTGATACCACAGGTAACCCATAAACAAGTGAGAGGAGAAAGACCTCTGGTGGCTCCTGATGTGCGTGATCATAGTGAAGTCATAGCCAATCTTTCACTGTTTGTAAGTAGCTGTGTTTTGACACCTCTAGATTGCCTCTTCATATTTATAACAGCATTGAAGAAAATAGGAATGATGGACGAGGAACAATGCCCCATCAAACTCCCTTCTCTATACCCAGTCGCTCCAGGTCTGCTGCTTTAGTTGCGACGTTCCCACTGTGGGCCGTGGCCTTCTAGCCACGTGGCAGCCTCCTGCGGCGATTCACAGAAATGTGCTTTCCCATCCATAGTGACCCGCAATTTGGCAGGGTAAAGCTTAGCATAATCAATCTTTTCCTCCCGTAATTTCCGCTTTACTTTGTTAAACTTAGCCCGTTGCTTTTGGACTTTCAGTGAATTAACCGGGTAAATGGCAATGTTCACATTTTATTCTATGCCATTGCCTAAGGCATAGGGACAGGCAATATTTGATTGACAGCTGAGGTTTTCAAATGACTTTACAGCAGCTATGAATGCTTTAATTAAAAAAATACTTTTTATTTTATGTTTAATTTTAAAAGTACTTTTATTATACAGCTTTTCATATCTGGATGACAGGTCCATTTTAAGGGATCACATTCAAAATGTTGTCCTAGTGAATGGTATTATGAGCAGCAATCAGCATGGCTTTAAAAAGGATAGTGTCAGGGGGCCTATCGGCTCCCAGCGGGAGTAGTCTGGACCAAGGAGGAAGCCCAAGGGTCAAAGTCCAAGTTAGTGGTACAAATAGGGGTCAGGCGAAATTGTAGTCCAAATCCAGGCAAAAGTCCAATAGGCAGGCAGATTAGAAGCAAGGTCAAGGTTCAGGCAGGGTCAAAAGTCCAGTAAATAATAAAGCAAGCCATTTTAGTTCCAGTGCCGAAGAGAGGAGATGTGCCATTGGGTGCTCGTGTCAGATAGGTCATGTCAGACAAACTTGATTGCTTTTTATGATGAGGTAAGTAAGATGCTGGACAGTGGGGGTGCAGGATTTTGCCAAAGCGTTTGATACAGTGGCCCACAAATGACTGCTTTCTAAACTAAGGTCTGTTGGGAAACTGGCTACAGAGGGTGGTTGTTAATGGTACATTCTCTACTTGGAGTAAGGTTCTTAGTGGGGTCCCTCAGGGCTCAGTATTGGGTCCACTTTAAGTTGTTCATTAATGTTGGTGGGTGTCGGAGGGTGTTGTAAGTAATGTATCAGTGTTTGCAGATGACACAAAACTATCCAGCCCAATTAATTCAATTCAGGATCCTTGCAACAGGATCTTGACTGGCAATCTGGACCACTAAGTGGCAAATGAGATTCAATGTTGATACATGTAAAGTCATTCACCTGGGATGTAAAAATATCCAAGCTACTTATACCCTTAGGGTAAGGACACACGAGTAGATTCAGGGAGATTTTGTCGCCTGGCTACTAATAGCCTCGTCTTTTGAGCAACTATCTCCCTGAACTGACTACGCGTTTTTCCCCATAGGCTACAATGAAATGTTGCCTGCGTTAATGCACGCACGGCGATGCATTTTCAATAGTTGCCCAAAGTTGCCTCAGTGAGGCAATTTCAGCCAACTATTGAAAACGCATCGCCGTGTGTGCATTAACGCAGGCAACTTTTCATTGTAGTCTATGGGGAAAAACGCTGAGGCAGTTCAGGGAGATAGTTGCTCAAAAGACAAGGCGATTAGTAGCCAGGCGACAAAATCTCCCTGAATCTCCTCGTGTGTCCTTACCCTTATTGGGATTGTACTAGGCAAATCCATTATGGAAAAGGACCTTGGAGTCCTTGTAGATAATAAACTTGGCTGTAGCAAGCAATGCCAGTCAGCAGCATCAAGGGCAAATAAGGTCTAGAGCTGTGTTAAAAGGGGCATAGAGTCAAGGGAGGAGGGGGTCATTCTTCCACTGTATAGAGCACTGGTAAGGCCCCATCTAGAATATGCCGTACAGATTTGGTCTCCATCACTCAAACAGGACATTATTGTATTAGAGAGGGTACAGAGAAGGGCAACAAAGCTGGTATAAGGTATGGAAAATCTTAGCTATGAGGAAAGACTGGCCAAATTGGGGATGTTCTCGCTGGAGAAGAGGTGCTTAAGGGGTGATATGATAACTATGTATAAATATATAAGTGGATCATATAATATGATTTATTTTCCAATATATATATATATATATATATATATATAATATTTTTTATTTTCCAATAAGTCTTTCCAGCTGACGTGAGGTCATCCATTCCGATTAGAAGAAAGGAGGTTCCTCTTAATTATTCGGAAGGGTTTTTTACAGTGAGAGCTTTGAAGATGTGGAATTCTCTCCCTGAATCAGTTGTACAGGCTGATACATTAGATAGCTTTAAAAAGGGGTTGGATGGCTTTTTAGCAAGTGAGGGAATACAGGGTTATGGGAGATAGCTCATAGTACAAGTTGATCCAGGGACTAGTCCGATTGCCCCCTCTGAGGCAAATTGGAGAGGCTTTAAATGGGGCTTTTTTTGCCTTCCTCTGGATCAACTGGCAGTTAGGCAGGTTAAAATAGTTGAAAGGGGTGAACTTGATGGACCTGTGTCTTTTTTCAATCTTACTTACTATGTAACTGTGTAACATAAATCTTTTGAAGATACATGGGCATCTGCCCAGCACTTAGGGAGATAACGAAGTATAGGGATTTAAAGTCATAGGAACATATAAAACCTATGGGTGCCTACATACACCTGGGGGTAAGACCATTTCATCCTGACAATGGCGCAGAACTGTATGATTATTTTATAGATGTAACAGGTGGATGGGTCAGGTTCTTCTTAAACCTTCCCCTTGAGTTCCCCTTGAGTTACTATCCACTGGTTTCTGTACCCAGGCAAGGGGGCCAATTCCCAGCAACTACTGATAGGCACAAATAGATTAGATTCTTTATCTTCAGGTGGGGCCCCCGCTTATGGTATGGAGGAAGGGATTACCACTTGGTATAAGCACACACAGTATTCACTCTTGATCAAATAAACTGTGGGTGTCAGTGCTTCTTTAAAACAGCAGAACAATTTATTGAACTAATGGTACACTTCTCAATACTCAGTCACATAATCAAGATATGTGCTTAGATGGTACATGAAGCAAATAGTGGCAGCAGGTCATTTAGATACAATATGTAACTCACGGATACTGCCTGATCCTTTGTTAGTCAGCTTTGTGAATTAAGCAACTTTACCTGCCTTTGGTGCACAATCCCCATTGAAGGTACCTCACAGCTGGTTTTACACTCAAAGGATCTCTCTATCCCTGAGCTTAACCACTTGAGTCACTAACCTGGTTCCTTGTCACCGCAGGGTGCTAACCCTTCACTAATCTCCTCGTGGAGCCTTAGCTGCTCACTAATTTTCCTGAACTTATCTGTCACTCCTATAGTGACCAATTACATTTACTGACCTGACACTTGCGTCACCTATTCTGAAGCCTACCTCCATGTCAGGCTCTAGCAGCAACACCCCACTTCCAATGGGTGCACTGGAAAGAGGCAGAACACATGGCAACATACCTTTTATAACCTCTGGGGAACTACTCCCCCTGCCCTCTGAGAAAAAGGACCCAGCCTAGTTGGCTAACACTTTCACTGGTGTATAAGAAAACCTTTACCCTTTTATAAAATATAATAGTGACATCTACTGGCCAGTCACTCAACTGCCAGCAGAATATTTTCACATAGGACAAAGGAAGCCGCTTCCCTTGTGTAATTGAGGACCCAATCAAGGTGTCTGAATTATGCCCACGGGAACAAAAGACCTAAAGGTTAGCAAAATCTTTACCCTCCTACATGGAACAGAAAAAAAATGAGTGCTTGGTTCTTAGGGGAGTCTGTTAAACGTGTGCTATCTCTATTGCCATTTGTCCTGCTTACTTGCATCTCTTGTAACAGAATTCATTCAATATTTAGTCACAAAACTCTTTAGAAAAAGTTAACAGTCACACCATTGATGTAACTTCCTGGGGCTATTAATTAAACCTTGATTTTTTCCTGAGGAAAAAAACACTTTTTACAAGATATATTATGCTCTGAAGCTGCTAAAAATATGAATCCAAAAATACTCTAGCTAAAACCTGTAGAAATCTTATAGAAGTCAATGGCAATTGGTCCCTTTAACTATTGGAACATGTTTTTTTACCTTCAAATTTCTCAATAGTTTGGGGTTGGTTTTTGAATGATAAACCAAATAATTTTTTTTGTGAAGTTGAAAAAGGTCGCATAATTAGAATTGACGCCTAATTTTGTCGCAGCACTTTTTTCAAGAAAAATTATCGGTAAGTTAAGGGGATTCAGATTTGGAAGTTTGGTCGAATTTTTTTTTTAATTTGTGTGTGACTACAGGCCTATTCACCTGGATTCACTATACAGCTTTGGTGACGATTGTGCTCACCTGCCTTTACAATTGCTGTCACTGGATTCACCATAAAGAAACAAAAGCAAAATCTGGTCCCTGAACTTGGCTGTGGTGGACTTCACATTTGGAAAAAGAAGAAATTACCCTCGCACACCCTGGCCTTCCTAATCAGTACGAGTCCCAGGTGCTCAGTGAAGGAGGCGTTTGGCAACCTAAATATCACGTGAAAAGCAAGAAAACACTGGCACAGCATGGGTTACTTCTAGCAGGGAAACCCCTTGCTTATTTATTGCGGAACTTGGCTGTGGTGGACTTCACATTTGCCCTTCAACCTTTTTTGATGATATGATCCAAATGATCAGTTACCTGTGAACACATTTATGTAAAATTATGTTTCTTCTCATGGACCCACACTTCAGTTTTTGGTAAATCAAATTGATTTTATTATATACATATTATACATCTGACATTTCAGCCCACATTAGGGCATTTTTCAAGGATAAGTGTATAGAGTGATTAATTGCATTTATACCCACATTTCCCCATTTCAAAATTGGCAGCAAAAATGACATCACACATACCAAAGTCTATCCTCACCATTTATCCTTTGTTAAAATTTTTTTTACAAATAAAAATATATTCTCTCACCACAAGGTGTCATTGGTGCGCTGTGTAATAGTCCATTGAATCAAATCTCTCATAGGACCTGTAAAGTTTATACAAATGGTATATTTACACACGAATAGTGATGGGCGAATTTATTCGCCAGGCGCGAATTCGCTGCGAATTTGCGCGATTCGCGGCAGGCGAATAAATTTGCGAAATGCCCGCGAAAATTCGCCTAACGCCGGCGTAAAAAACGGGCGCGAATTTTTTGCCGTTTCGCGAATTTTTCGACGAAGCGAAACGGCGCAAATTCGCCCATCACTACACACGAATCGGAAAGAAATGTACCATCAAGCACAGAATGACTTGCACAAGGACTATGGTGGTATACATTCTTAAATGTCCGAGTGGCCTAATATATTGTTGTAAAACAATCAAACTTAAAGAACGTATGGGAATGCACAGAGCAAGTATTAGAGCACCCTGCCAGGATTGAAAGAGAGAAGAAACAGGACATAGCCCAACAACTGGTAGCCAAGCATTGGGCAGAAGGCAAACATTGCCCAGCATCTTTTAGGTGCATGCCCATTGACCATATTTCTACCAGACCCTGGGGGGAGATTTCACTAAGGCCCTACTCAGGAGGGAAGCATATTGGATACATGAATTGGATTGTGTTACACCCAGGGTATTAAAAGGTCAATTAGTACTTAGTTGTTTTCTATGGTAAATACTCTAAATGTTGGGAGACACTGACTAAACGGTATAAGATAATGGATCTATGCAAAAAGAAAAAAAATGAAAAAAATTGAAAACGAGGTTACAGTACTTTTACTGAAACATTTTTTAGTATTCACCTCGACTTTATTTGTTTTATACAGAATAACAATGTTACAATGTTATTAAATATAACGGTCATTTTTGACACTAAGTATACCATTTGCACAAACTTTACAGGTCCCAAGAGAGATTTCATGTCTCAGTGGACTATAACACTGTGCACCAGTGACAATTTGTGGTGAGAGAATCAGTGGCAAAACTACTAGGGGAGCAGGGGTGCAGTTGCACCAGGGTCCGCTCCCCCTCGGGGCTCGTCAGAGCCCAGAGATTGCGCCACATCCTGTGCCGCGGGCCGTGACACTTCCAGAATTTAATTCCTCCACTGGCTTTTTTTTTATTTTATACAATTTTTTTTTTGCCTTTTTTTTTGCTGATGTGTGTCTGGCTGGGTGGGCCCCTCCCCCGTCTGATCCACTTCGCACCACCACCCCTCCAGCCATTGAAGTGGAAGTGGGCAGCGAGAGAAAGGAAGCCCCACCTGCTGCAGTCGGCGTCTGCCCAGAAGAGGACAGAGCATCGCTTTGACGCGTTGGCTTGAGGAGTGGAGCACATCAGTCCTTCCAACCCTTCACTTCCCAGGTCACTTATGGTCTGACCTGCCACGTTCTCCACAGGCAGACCCCCTCACAATGCCAGATCTGATCAGTGTGTGGGAATTTGTGTGTGAGACCAATGAGGATTACAAGTCCCCCATTGCCTCCAATTTGCAGGAAAACGGTTGTGGGTATAGATGAGGTAAGCTGCTGCAGAACCTCTTGATGATTCCCATGATAAATGGGATTGAATGTGGCGAGCTGAAACTGAGCTGCTTTACAGTTAAATGTAGGGGCAGGTAAAGACTGTGCATTGCAACCCCACAGGTTTGCATCAGAGCTGTCCAGTCTATATTTCTTTATCTGTCATTCTACTGCAACTGCCAGCATTGGACTCAATAAAGTTTTAGTTGAGCAACACCTTTAGAAATGCAGGGGAGCTTTATAAATATTAGGGACCGCTCCACCACTAAGGACATGGAGTGTCCACTTACCCAGACCATTGACTCTTTTATACAGTTTCTCACTTGTCAGATGTATTACGCCAGTTTGGCCAATCGTCCTGAAGATTTGTGGCACCCAATGCATGACCTGACTTGGGGGGGGTTCATCTGCTTAGCCAAAACAGCATGTTAGTTTCTGAATTGCTGATCAGCAATTGGACCAACTTTGTGTCTAAACAACGTATGTGACTTCATATATGTTGCACAACCCCCTATGATTCCAGTGTGTTTGATTTTTGATAGGTGAAACCAGTGTGTGCTGCATTGTGACCCTAGTCACGCATCTGATAACTGATCCAGTTCACCTTTTCCATCAAGGCAATAAAACATGCTATTTAGGAACATGCAAACATAAGGAGAGATGGTGCCTTTAGTAACAGTGGGATAATAGTCTCTGGAAAGAGAGTGTGGCTGTGGGATAGCAGGTATAGTAGGGAGAGATGGTGTCTATAGTAACAGTGGGGAAACTAGTCTCTAGGATGGGAGTGTGACTGTGAGATAGCAGGTATAGTAGGGAGAGATGGTGCCTATAGTAACAGTGGGATAATAGTCTCTGGGAAGGGAGTGTGACTGTGGGATAGCATGTATAGTAGGCAGAGATGGTGCCTATAGTAACAGTGGGATAATAGTCTCTGGGAAGAGAGTGTGGCTGTGGGATAGCAGGTATAGTAAGGAGAGATGGTGCCTATAGTAGCAGTGGGGATAATAGTCTCTGGGAAGGGACTGTGCCTGTGGGATAGCAGGTATAGTAGGGAGAGATGGTGTCTATAGTAACAGTGGGATAATAGTCTCTGGGAAGGACGTGTGACTGTGAGATAGTAGGTATAGTAGGGAGAGATGGTGCCTTTAGTAACAGTGGGGAAACTAGTCTCTGGGAAGGGACTGTGTGACTGTGGGATAGCAGGTATAGTAGGGAGAGATGGTGCCTTTAGTAGCAGTGAGATAATAGTCTCATATGGCTGTCCCCATTCAGCCATCCATGTGAAAAAGGCGCATAGCTCCTCTTCGCAATGCCACCAAGTCCCTCTTTACAGAACAGGACTCCATAGACTGGAGCTGACCAAGCACCTGCAACTCTAATCCTCACCCTACTACTTGCTCTTCCAACCCAGTAATGCTGTATTCCAGCCCAATGCTTGGGGGGGGGGGGGGGTAGGGCCCAGTTTTAAATTTCCGTACCAGGGCCCTTAGGGCTCTAGTTACGCCACTGGAGAGAATATATGTTTCTTTATTAAAACATTTTTTTTAACAAAAGACTAATGGTGATGGAAGACTTTGGTATATGTGACGTCATTTTTGGTGCCAATTTGGAAATGGGGAAGAGTGAGTATAAATGCACTTAATCACTCTATACACTTATCCTTGAAAAATGCCCTAATGTGGGCCGAAACATTGGATGTATAAGATGTATATACTAAAAGCAATTTGATTTACTACAAACTGGAGTGTGGGTCCATGGTAAGATTTCTGTATATTACTTGACGCTGCACCCACAGACACAGAAATAAATCCGAATCTGAGTACAGCAGCTTGCATCTGAATATATATATATATATATATATATATATATATATATATATATATATATAATATGTCCAATGGTACCTGCACTCCAACCACTTATACTTTCACGGGTGCTTGGTCAAAAACGTATTGTATAATGATCAAAGGATGGACCAGCACTCCAGTTCAAATAAATAACGTGCTTTTATTTATCACCGTGCATCCAACGTTTCGGCCCGCATTGGGGCCTTTATCAAGGCCCCAATGATAAAGGCCCCAATGCGGGCCGAAACGTTGGATGCACGGTGATAAATAAAAGCACGTTATTTATTTGAACTGGAGTGCTGGTCCATCCTTTGATCATTATATATATATATATATATATATATATATATATATATATATATATATATATATATATATATATATATAATTGTATTTAGACCACTTCTTTTGATGTAGTTTTTGAACACTCAACACTTAACTATGACATCTTAACCCTTTAAGTGCCACAGAACGTAGAATCTACGTTCTGAGGCAAAGTAACTTGAAATGCCACAGAACGTAGATTCTACGTTCTGCAGCATTTCCCCCAGGCCAGGAAGCGATGCACACAAAAAACCGGCGCATCGCTTCTAACACGCACAGATCCCCCTAGGCAACGAGCAGAGGCGGTTCACTTACCGGATCGCTTCCTCGATCGTCCCAGGCAGCCAATGGGAGCAGTGGAGACCACGAGGAGCACACTGATGACGTCTCCACTGCTCCCCCTATAAATAACTCCCCCCAACTGTCACACCTTCCCTCCTGCTGCGCACTTATGGTTGCTGGAGTTCCCCCTGCTGCCTGTCTGAGCTTTGATCGCTGGATTGGTCGCCTGGATTGCCTGGATTCAACATTGTGAGCTGAACTGCACCTCTCTACACCCTTTACTTTACATATTCTCTCTAAAAAAAAAAAATCTTTTTTTTTTCTTTTTTTTTCTTCTGTCTTTGGCCTTAGCACACTTACAGGCAACACCAAGCTCACACTCACACTCCCACACTCACACACTCACACACACACACTCACACACACACTCACACTTACACACTTACTTTCTTACTTTTTATCTCTACTTATTTTTTACTTTGCTTTCTTTAGTCATTTGTCTTTATTTGTTGCTCAAACTTTATTTCTGCTCTGATTTGATTGCGTTTTACTGTTTTTTGGCCATTTTCATCATTGGTTTGTGATTTTATTGCACTTTTATTGCGCTATTACTTGTTTTGTTCTCATCCGTTTCTGTTTGCAGTGACGCTGGTGGATCTAGATTTCTGACCACCGATTTCACTCCAATAACTTCATTTTATTGCTTTTAGTGATTTTATTACGTTTATTCTTTATATTTTTCTTTACTGCTGGTTTAGTTTTCTAGAAAAGTTTTCCCCTACCCAAATAACTGTTCACTGTATTGCTTTTGGTGGTTTTATTACGTTTACCCTTTGCATTGTTCTTTGCTGCTAGTTTAGTTCCCCAAAAAACTTTCCATTTGCAGTGACGCTGGTGGATCTATAGTTCTGACCACCAATTTCACTCCAATAACAGTTTTTTTTATTGCTTTAGCTGTTTTTACTGCTTGCTTAGTTCCCCCGAAAAAGTTCCCTTTGTAGGTCACTAGAGAATCTAGGACCCTTGACCGCTGATTTTAGTGTATTCGCTGTTCTTTTATTGCTTTGAGTAGTGTTGCATTTTAGTGATTTTTTCAGGAGTTTTCTTTGCACTGTTTATTGCACACTTTATTGCTTGTTTAGTGCCCCAAAAGATAGTTCCCTTTGCTGTGACACCATTTAGTGGTCTTATTCTGTTTTCTGATTTTAGGTGATTGTTCCAGAAAGTCAGGGATTACGTGGATTGTAAACTGTGCCATATCTTTATTCCATAGCATTCCATAAGGTTCATTTGTTCAAGCTCAAGGTTTTTTCCTTCTGCTTGTTTGTATTGGTCATATCTTGCTGCCTTGCTTTTTTTTCTTCTTCTGGTTGTTTCTGTTAGCAGGGGTTAACTGTTGGTCATATCTTGCTGCCTTGCTTTTTTTTTTCTTCTGGTTGTTTATATTAGCAGGGGTTAACTGTTGGTCATATCTTGCTGCCTTGCTTTTTTTTCTTCTTCTGGTTGTTTATATTAGCAGGGGTTAACTGTTGGTCATATCTTGCTGCCTTGCTTTTTTTTTTTCTTCTGGTTGTTTCTGTTAGCAGGGGTTAACTTTTGGTCATATCTTGCAGCCTTGCTTTTTTTTTTCTTCTGGTTGTTTATATTAGCAGGGGTCTCAGTCATCTTGCTGTCTTGCTTTTTTTTTTTTTTTTATTCTGGTTGTTTCTGTTAGCAGGGGTTAACTGTTGGTCATATCTTGCAGCCTTGCTTTTTTTTTTTCTTCTGGTTGTTTATATTAGCAGGGGTCTCAGTCATCTTGCTGGCTTGCTTTTTTTTTTTTTTCTTGTGGTTGATTGTATTAGCTTTTTTTTTTATTTGTTTGACTTGCCTATTGATTCTTAGCTTTGTAGTTGTCTGTAAATTTCTGGCACAATGGCCAAACGGTTTTATACTGCTGAGGAAGCGGCTAGGTATTGCGAGGACTCCAGCTCAGAGGAATTTAGCAATTCCGATTCTGAGTATGTCCCATCTGATGACTCTAGTGAGGAATCAGAGATTGGTGATAGCAGCACTATTAGCGCAGAGGCTAGTAGTGGCGGCACGCTTACTGCTGAAGAAGCAGAGGAAGAGGCAGAGGCAGAGGCTGGTGGCAGTGTGCCAGATGCACCCATGGAGGTTGAAGAGGGTGAGGGTAGTGATGATGCAGCAGTTGGAGCGCCTATGTGGGGGCCTCCCTGTAATTATGCCCCCGAAATTCCCCCATTCACTGCAGTCGCGGGCGTCAAGGTGGACACCACTAACTTTCAAATTATAGATTTCTTCAATCTTTTTATCACAGAGGCCATCCTACAGGACATGGTCCAGTACACAAATTTATACGCTGAGCAGTATCTTGCCAGCCACCCTTTACCAGGGTATTCAAGAGCCCAGGCGTGGTATCCCACTACTGTAAATGAAATCAAAAGATTCCTGGCGCTCACATTGGCAATGGGACTCGTAGAACGCAATACCTTAGCTTCATACTGGGATACCACTACAGTCCTTTCCATCCCTCTTTTTTCAGCCGTTATGCCAAGAAACCGCTACCAAATTTTACTGCGGTTTCTTCATTTTAGCAACAATGCAGCGGCTGTTCCCCCTAATGAGCCCGGTCACGACAGGCTTTACAAATTGAGGCCCCTTATAGATAGCCTGTCTCAGCGCTTCGCAGAGGTCTACACCCCCTCCCAAAATATATGTGTGGACGAGTCCCTTTTGCTCTTCAAAGGGCGCCTAAGATTCCGCCAATACATCCCTAGTAAGCGTTCTCGCTATGGGATGAAATTTTACAAACTCTGCGAAAGCAGCACGGGCTATACTAATTCTTTCATGTTCTATGAGGGAAAGGACACTAATTTGGACCCCCCCGGTTGTCCCCTTGATTTGACTGCCAGTGGTAAAATTGTCTGGGAGCTCATATCTCCACTGTTGGGCCGAGGTTACCACTTATACGTGGATAACTTCTACACTAGCGTCCCCTTATTTAGAACGCTTTACTGGTTGGACACCCCAGCCTGTGGCACCGTTAGGCAAAACCGCAAAGGACTGCCTAAGGAACTGGTGCAAAAGAAATTAAAACGTGGAGAAGTTTATGCTCTTAGAAGTGATGAGCTCCTGGCACTAAAATTTGCAGACACAAAAAATGTTTGTATGCTTACTACTATCCACAATGAGAGTGTAGTTGTCCAACACAGACGTGGCAGGCCCGCAAAATCAAAGCCACTCTGTTGTAAAGAATATAGTAAGCATATGGGTGGCGTTGATAAAACAGACCAAATTCAAACTTACTATGATGCCACCAGAAAAACCAGGGCCTGGTACAAAAAAGCAGCAATTTACATGATTCAAATGGCCCTTTATAATTCCTATGTCGTTTACAAGGCGGCAGTACCAGGCCCAAAATTGTCTTTATACAATTATCTGCTGCAACTGCTCCCTGCCCTTTTGTTTGGTGATGTACAGGAGGTTCCAGAAATGCCTGGCAATGACAATGTTGCCCGAATGGTGGGTAAGCATTTCATTGCACAAATTCCACCAACTCCTAATAAAAGATATGCCCAGAGAACTTGTAAGGTTTGCCGTTCCAGGGGTGTTCGAAAAGATGTGCGATATTTTTGTCCCAAGTGTCCTAGCAAGCCTGCTTTGTGTTTCCAACCCTGTTTTGAGGTGTACCACACTGTGGTACACTACGAGAGGCCATGAGTTGTGTTGGTAGGTTAGGGTTCTCTGGGTTTGTTGGTGGTAAAAGGATGTAGTAAACTTGGCATGCTCTGTTTTTATGCACATGCTGGCAAAGTGATGCTTTTTATTTCGTGTTTTTTTGAAGTTGTGATTGTGCAGTGGTTTTTCAGGTTCAAGCCCCTTTTGAGATATAACATTTCACACGCTAGGTGTCTATGCACACGCTAGCAAAAACTGGTTAGGTGTGCTGGCAAAACGATGTGCTTTTTCTTTTGTATTTTGTGCAGTGGTTTTTCAGGTTCAAGACTCGGCAGACAGACGGCACTTCTGGAATAGGTTTATTGGGGTTGCTGCTGTAAAAACCTAACGTGTTTCGGGAGTAGATCCCTTAGTCATAGGTCCTATGACTAAGGGATCTACTCCCGAAACGCGTTAGGTTTTTACAGCAGCAACCCCAATAAACCTATTCCAGAAGTGCCGCCTGTCTGTCGAGTTTTGTAGCGTCCACAGTGGGGACACTGTTTGACTGAGCACCTGGATATAGGCAAGAGCGATGAGCAGTAGCGGTCCTTCTTTTTTCTTTATTTTCAGGTTCAAGCCCCTTATTGAGATCTAACATTTTACGCTCTAGGTTTTTATGCACACGCTAGCGATAACTGGTTAGGTGTGCTGGCAGAATGATGCGCTTTTTTGTGTTTTGTGCAGTGGTTTTTTGGATTCAAGCCCCCCATCGAGTTCTAACATTTCACGCTCTAGGTTTTTATGCATGAACTAGCAATAACTGGTTATATGTGCTGGCAAAATGATGTGCATTTCTTTTGTTTTGTGCAGTGGTTTTTCAGATTCAAGCCCCCCTTGAGATTGAACATTTTGGCAGGTACCTACTTGGCTTATAACTAGGTTATAGATATTGGTAATCTATAGATATTGATAAAAAAAGTTTGACGATGCAAAAGTTGGCATTTTTTTTTCTGTATAGTAGTGATCTTGGTAGTGATTTATGGTGTAGAATTTGGCACAGGGTGAGCAATTTTTTTGTGCAGTGTAGCAGTAAAAACAATTGTATGTAGGTTTGTTCTTAGTCTATGCATTCAGTTTTTGTGTTGAGCTATGGTGCTTTAGGCCAGTTGTAGTTTTATGGATAGCATTTGTATTGCGCTGGTGCAATAGCAAACTGAGGTGCTGGTTGGTCGAGAGGGCGCACGATAGAACTTGTGGTGTGTGATGAATACATGGGATGATGTGCATCTCTAATGCTGATGCCACAAGTTTTTTTTTTACTGGCACCTCAAAAGCTCCTCTATCAGCGCATTTATCTATAGTTTTGTCTGTATTTCTGGGCAACATTTGCATTTGTTTTTGTAGATTTAGGCATCTCTGGATTTGTGGGTAGCATGTCTTCAGTTTTCGGTTTTTGAGCACAGGGTGGCGGAACACTATGGTCTTCCATTTAGAATTGTTTATAGTGTAGGCATTCAGAATCTTTTTCCCGAAAAGTTGTGGTTGGAACAATCCATTTTTTTTGTACTTGTAGCGCACATTGAATATTTATGCAGTAATTAGGTTGGACAAGTTGCAGTGGCTCTGTGAATAGGAATAGTACTTTTATCACGTGCCATGTCTGCCACCAGTAGGGCACCAGCTTTTTTACAAACTTCTGGTGTGCACTTCTTAGGACACTTGCATAATTTATGGGTCAAATGTACTATGGATTCTTGCAAAAATTAAGTTTTGTCCAAACGATCTCCACCTGTGTAGCTCACTTTCCTACTCAGGCCACACCAGCCAGGCCAAACTTTTACTCATGCAAAAAATGTAGGATAGGAAGGAGCATTACAATCTGCAGACTTGGCTGCAAAATACCTTTATTGTCACAGCATGTTTCGGATCATCATGGATCCTTTTTCAAGTGAGGATCCATGATGATCCGAAACATGTTGTGACAATAAAGGTATTTTGCAGCCAAGTCTGCGGATTGTAATGCTCCTTCCTATCCTACATTTTTTGCATGAGTACTATGGATTCTGTTGGTAAATATATTTGCAAATGTGGTACAGATTTTGTCATTGGTGAAGTGTAGGAAGAAGCACAACAGGACAGATGAAGTCGTTGCACAACAGGACAGATGAAACTCAGACGCTCCACTAAATCGAAAAGGGTGAGTGAAATATATTTTTGGGGTAGTGGGGCCCAGATGCAGATCCATCAGAGTAGTCCCAAAATTATTGGGTATAAATCTAACTTTGTAAATTGTCTTTTCCTTTATTTCAGACCAAAGCACTGAGTTCTACAAAGGATTGTGGCCACAATTATCCACGTAGTAAAGCAGGAATGGCATCTCTGAATAGTTGAAGGTGTTTATTTTCAAGATATCTATAGTTTGTGGGGGTTATTTTATTGGTTAGGGACAGTTTAGGATAAAATATGGATGCATTCACATAACTTCACAGCCCGAATATTATGCATTGTGCCTGTGTTGGGGTGTTGGGTGGCTGCGTCTCTATGTGTATCCATACATATGGGGTATCGTTTTATTCAGGGGAACTTGCAGATTGCCATTGAGCAGGTTTTTGTTAGTTGTCATGGAAACTTAGGGAGAAATCGAACTTTGTAACTCTCTTTTCCTTTATTTCAGACCAAATCGCTGTCTTCTACAAAGAACTGCGGCCACAATTCTCTGTGTAGAAAAGAAAGAATGGCATCTTTGAAAAGCTGAAGAAGTGTTCTTTTAGGAAATAGATGGCTTGTGGGGGTTATTTCACAGGTAAGGGGCAGTTTAGAATGAAAAGAGTTGAGAACTGCACATAAATTCACAGCCCCAATTTTATGCATTGTGCCTGTTTTGAGGTGTTCGGTGGCTGCGTCTCTATGTGTATCCATACGTATGGAGTATCGTTCTATTCAGGGGAACTTGCAGATTGTCATTGAGCAGGTTTTTTTTAGTTGCCATGGAAACTTAGGGAGAAATCGAACTTTTTAACTCTCTTATCCTTTATTTCAGACCAAATCGCTGACTTCTACGAACGACTGCAGACACAATCCTCCATGTAGAAAAGCAAGAATGGCATCTTTGAATAGGTGAAGAAGTGTACTTTTCGGACATATATGGTTTGCAGGGGTTATTTTACAGTTTGGGGGGTGTTTAGACTGAAAAACTGCAAGTAGTACACATAGAGAGCAGCCCCCAGATTTTCAACTGCAATTGCCCTTATGCGTTGCTCCTGTTTTGGGGTGTTTGGGGGCTACGTCTCTATGTTTATCCATACATATGGGGTATTGTTCTATTCAGGGGAACTTGCAGATTGTCATTGAGCAGGTTTTTTTTAGTTGCCATGGAAACTTAGGGAGAAATCGAACTTTGTAACTCTTTTTTCCTTTATTTCAGACCAAATCGCTGACTTCTACGAACGACTGCGGACCCAATCCTCCATGTAGAAAAGCAAGAATGGCATCTTTGAATAGGTGAAGAAGTGTACTTTTCGGACATATATGGTTTGCAGGGATTATTTTACAGTTTGGGGGGTGTTTAGACTGAAAAACTACAAGTAGTACACATAGAGCGCAGCCCCCAGATTTTCAACTGCAATTGGCCTTATGCGTTGCTCCGGTTTTGGGGTGTTTGGGGGCTGCGTCTCTATGTTTATCCATACATATGGGGTATTGTTCTATTCAGGAGAACTTGCAGATTGTCATTGAGCAGGTTTTTTTTAGTTGCCATGGAAACTTAGGGAGAAATTGAACTTTGTAACTCTTTTTTCCTTTATTTCAGACCAAATCGCTGACTTCTACGAACGACTGCGGACCCAATCCTCCATGTAGAAAAGCAAGACTGGCATCTTTGAATAGGTGAAGAAGTGTACTTTTCAGACATATATGGTTTGTAGGGGTTATTTTACAGTTTGGGGGGTGTTTAGACTGAAAAACTACAAGTAGTACACATAGAGCGCAGCCCCCAGATTTTCAACTGCAATTGCCCTTATGCGTTGCTCCTGTTTTGGGGTGTTTGGGTGCTGCGTCTCTATGTTTATCCATACATATGGGGTATTGTTCTATTCAGGAGAACTTGCAGATTGTCATTGAGCAGGTTTTTTTTAGTTGCCATGGAAACTTAGGGAGAAATCGAACTTTGTAACTCTTTTTTCCTTTATTTCAGACCAAATCGCTGACTTCTACGAACGACTGCGGACCCAATCCTCCATGTAGAAAAGCAAGAATGGCATCTTTGAATAGGTGAAGAAGTGTACTTTTCGGACATATATGGTTTGTAGGGGTTATTTTACAGTTTGGGGGGTGTTTAGACTGAAAAACTACAAGTAGTGCACATAGAGAGCAGCCCCCAGATTTTCAACTGCAATTGGCCTTATGCGTTGCTCCGGTTTTGGGGTGTTTGGGGGCTGCGTCTCTATGTTTATCCATACATATGGGGTATTGTTCTATTCAGGAGAACTTGCAGATTGTCATTGAGCAGGTTTTTTTTAGTTGCCATGGAAACTTAGGGAGAAATCGAACTTTGTAATTCTTTTTTCCTTTATTTCAGACCATATCGCTGACTTCTACGAACGACTGCGGACCCAATCCTCCATGTAGAAAAGCAAGAATGGCATCTTTGAATAGGTGAAGAAGTGTACTTTTCGGACATATATGGTTTGCAGGGGTTATTTTACAGTTTGGGGGGTGTTTAGACTGAAAAACTACAAGTAGTACACATAGAGCGCAGCCCCCAGATTTTCAACTGCAATTACCCTTATGCGTTGCTCCTGTTTTAGGGTGTTTGGGGGCTGCCTCTCTATGTTTATCCATACATATGGGGTATCGTTCTATTCAGGAGAACTTGCAGATTGTCATTGAGCAGGTTTTTTTTAGTTGCCATGGAAACTTAGGGAGAAATTGAACTTTGTAACTCTTTTTTCCTTTATTTCAGACCAAATCGCTGACTTCTACGAACGACTGCGGACACAATCCTCCATGTAGAAAAGCAAGAATGGCATCTTTGAATAGGTGAAGAAGTGTACTTTTCGGACATATATGGTTTGTAGGGGTTATTTTACAGTTTGGGGGGTGTTTAGACTGAAAAACTAAAAGTAGTACACATAGAGCGCAGCCCCCAGATTTTCAACTGCAATTACCCTTATGCGTTGCTCCTGTTTTAGGGTGTTTGGGGGCTGCGTCTCTATGTTTATCCATACATATGGGGTATCGTTCTATTCAGGGGAACCTGCAGATTGTTATTGAGCAGGTTTTTGTTAGTTGCCATGGAAACTTAGGGAGAAATCTAACTTTGGAACTCTTTTTTCATTTATTTCAGACCAAATCGCTGACTTCTCCGAATGACTGCGCCCACAATTTTCCGTGTAGAAAAGCAACAATTGCATCTTTGAATAGCTGAAGAAGTGCACTTTTCGGACATATATGGTTTGTGGGGGTTATTTCACAGTTTGGGGGTGTTTAGACTGAAGAACTGCAAGTAGTACACATAGAGCGCAGCCCCAGATTTTCAACTGCAATTGCCCTTATGCGTTGCTCCTGTTTTGGGGTATTTGGGGGCTGCGTCTCTATGTGTATCCATACATATGGGGTATCGTTTTATTCAAGAGAAGTTTGTCTTTCAAATTGTCTGTAGTTATAGCATTTAGAACGGTGTTATTTTGTCAGATTTACATTTGTTCCTGCGTCTTAGTTTGCATTTTAGAAAAAAACTAAAAATGCAACAAAAAAGCTCTAAATATCATGATGCACTGGTAAAATGTGTTTGAATTTTGAGTGAAAACTACACCACCCCTAGAAACCTGAAGGTCTGTAGTTTTTAAAAATACCAAACATGAAGGGATAAGTTAGATTTACATATAAGTTATGCAGCATTAACTGTCACGTGTGCTTATCTACTTTGTTCTGGTGTAAAATTATACAAACTGCTGTTTTAGTTTGGGGGTTACTCCTGGACAAAGAAAGTGGGTTACTGATACATATTTGGTATCGTTGGACTTGGCAGGATCTGGGCTTTTAGAAACAGAAAAAAAATTCATGTAAAATTAACTTTTCTGTGGAAAAAAAACTCAAGATATACACAATTTTTTAACAAATTTTTTTTTTTTTACATATTTCACCCAAAATATACATTAAATCTCCTGAAAAGTCACAAAATTCCACTTGCATGTCGAAGCCCAATTTGTAACGAAAAAAACAATATATAATTTTCCTAGTTTCGTGGAGGTTTTCCTACAATTAAACCTTGTTAATCTGAACAAGTACAAAATGCTTAAAAACGGCTGGCATTTCGCGTAACCAAAATGTGAAATTCTGCTGGCACTTAAAGGGTTAATTTAAAAGAAAAAATAAATACCTTTTTATTTACACTTATATACACAATAAACATTGCTAATAGGATTACGTTAAAGCGTGGTTCCAAAGTCCATGTACCTTGTGACAATATAAATTCATATCTTTATTATTATTTATTTAAGTCCGAATGCTAAAAACTCAAAAAATTCAATTTACTTTCCTATAAAATCGGAATTTTACTGGAAAAATAAAAGCCTCAAATCTTTGGAGATTTATTAGACCCTAATGCTGCAAAAAGTCTGAATCTGAAAATCCACCATCTCAGACTCATAAGTCAATGGAAGCGGTTCCTATCCTATTTGGAAGTTTCTGTGGTCTGCACTGGCATTAGCCCGGAAATCCGACTATTTTGGACTTTTCAGACAAAAATCCAAAAAATCCAGGCTTTTCCCCACAAGCCAAAAAAATCCTACCATACAGGAAAAACCTATGAAAAAAATCATACGATTAGGGGTTTCGCTCCATTTTATAGAATTTCCCCCCGATCTGATTAAATAAGGTCCAATCGTGGATTCTAGTTTGGTCTGACCTATTTTAAGAAATTCGAAAAATTCGGATTTTGATAAATAACCCCCTTAAAATGGAAACAAATTTCAAACCTGGACCATTTGATGTAGTTTATGTTCTCTATATATGACAGCGAACACCGTTGTTGATCTACAATACTCTGCACGTCATAATTTTTTTATTATAGTTTTGTGCCCAAACCTATATTCTGTGATTTATGTGTAAAATAACCAGTTACAATAAATCCAAATGTAAATGAAGCTATACAATCTAAAAATGTTTTACAACTGTTCCACCGCTGACATGGTGTATATCAAGGTATATATTAATCTTTCATCCTAAGTAATGATGGGTGAATTTGGGGCGTTTCGATTTGCTGAAATTTTGCGAAACAGTGAAAAATTCACAAAACTGCACCGGCGTCTCGTTTTTGATGCCGGCATCCATTTTTTTTGACGCCGGCGAATTTTCACAAAAATTTGCCGCAAATTCGTGCCTGGCGAATAAATTCACCCATCACTACTATTAAGCCATTTAGAAAGCAGTTAATATCTATACCCACGTTCAACCCATGTGGTGATAATGTTTTTAATGTTTATATCCATTTGTTGTCTTCACATGAGATTAACATTAACATTACTGCCATCTCACCAGTATGTATTGGGAGATTCCTTTAGATTGTAAGCCACTAGGGTCACAATGGTAAACTTTAGAGAAATGTTCAGAAAAACAATGCGGTAATGTTGGTGGCACAAAAATCATTCACGATTAATTCACAATGGGAATAAATGTTTGCAAAGTAGGATATCGATTGTGAATTTTATAGTTTGCTAATTTCGCAAATAGCAAACCAATTTCTGGCGAAAAAATATTTAAAGAAACTGCAGAGCAGGTGTTAAAGGTTTGCAATGCGCAATTAAGATTTGCAATGCAATAACAGCCTAATGTCATAAGTTCCCCATTTGAAACATAAATATTAGGATCTAGGAAGTTTACTTCCACTGGGCTAGAGTGATATGTAAACTTTAAATTATAATTATTACTATTAACAGGAGCTATAAACCGTTCAAAATCCTCAGTGGAGCCGTTCCATATAATCAGACAGTCATCGATGTAGCACCTCCAGGTGACCAAATTGAATGCTGAAGATAGTAGAGGAGTTATAACTGAAGACTCCCAGTAGCCCATAAAAAGATTGGAGTAGCTTGTGGTGAATTTACTTCCCATAACTGTTCCAGTCACCTGGAGATAGAAGTAGCCCTCATTAGTTTTGCCACTAAAATGACACCCGTATACTCTAATGGGTGAAAAAATGTGTAGCGCAGTCAAAAAATTGTCTCCCATAGACTTTTTCCATTTCCAGAATTTTCGGTGAAGCAAAATGGGCCAGATTAGCCCATCGCTAGCCCTCATACCAAAAATAGTTGTTCTTTAAGATAAATGCAATGCCTTCAAGTTTAAATTCTTTTTGGAATGGGTTTATCCCTGGGTCATTATTTAAGAAGCGCTCTACAACTTTTACTAAGTTATGATTTAGACTTATGTATATAGTGACATTACATCACATATTGCCAGTATATAGCCCTTCTTCCATGTCTGTCCATTTATAATATTAATGGTATCCAGAGTATAGCTAATATTTGATAGTAATGTGCACACATATATTTGCAAGTAAAAATCTATGTATTGGGAGAAATTACTTGTGATAGAGCCAATCCCAGAGATGATTGTACCCCCTGTTTGCTTAGAAATACTTATGAATTTGTGGCAGGCTTTAATCCCTCTCCTACTTATTTACAATTCTTTCCCTATGCCCATTTTCTACAATGTTAAGCGGGGAAAAAATATTCATTCAACTTAAATCATTGCCTAGGAGTAAGCCTACCGTAATTTAATTTTTATATTGAACTGAACAGGAAACCCAGATTAAAGGACCCACAGTTATTTTCTAATCAAAGTTAGTTTTTTTTATATGAAATGTTGACCCAACACCAGTCAATAGCTAACTTATTTATGGGGACAAACTGGCTTCTTAAAAAAAGGAGAAGGAACCTAATACCAAAGGAGTTTATTGCCAATAGATTAGACACAACAGTGCAATCTAGAATGTCATTTTTATTCTTTAGAATGCTTTTCCATAAATAGCTCTAGACACTGTCTCTGTTTGTTTGGGATAGCAACTGCCATATTAGCTTGCTTTGACATCACTTCCTGTCTGAGTCTCTCCCTGTTTGCTCATAGTTCTGAACTCAGATTACAGCAGGGATGGGAGGAGAGGATGGAGGGGGAGAGGAACAAACTGAGCATGCTCAAGCCCTGCCCTGGAAGTTAACCTGAAAACAGGAAGTCTGATCCAGAAGCCCATGTATAAACAATAGAAGAAAGAAATGCTGTATTTCTTTTGACAGACAACTCTGAGCAGCATTAATTGGAGGGTTTACTGGTGTATTTGTATAGACCTTTCTTATAAGTTACTTAGTTTTACCCTTTCCTTCTGCTTTAATACTGATATATGGCTGAAAGTTTCCAGATACTGTATCAGGCATGTTAAAAAATCCTTAATGGATGAGTTGTTTATCAACTCAGTGATGTAGCCCTTGCCCGTCAGGTCTATATAGGCCCTCATTGGGATCTATCATTGGACCAGGTGAGATATGAACTAGTTTGGTGACCTTGCAAAATGACAGAAGCATTACATGCATGTCCAGCTTTATTAATCAAATAATATATGCTGTATTAATTATAGTTAAAATACTGGGTTTTTTTCAATCTGGTATGCTGATTTGTCTGAAAGTAAGGAGAATCTCAAATAAATTCATTTCTGTTATGAAGTTGTCATTTACAAGCATAAATAAAATATTGACTCCATTAGTGATGGGCTGTGCTAGAAGCTTAGTGGAATAAGTGTCATTTAGAAGCTACAGGAAAGCTGATAGATGAGACACAGATACTGAAGTACATGACTTCTGACTTTGAGACAGAGAAACCCAGGAATCTACAATAACTTCTACCAGGTAAGAAGATGTTTTCTACAACGAACCAGACCTTACATGCAGGTTACTATAAAGTAAGAGTAACTTGTACTGCAAAAGTGGGTCAACAGAATCTGAATACTGGTGGATTTATACACTATTTATTAGCATAACAAGCATTTTCACTTCATTTTTTCTTTCCTCGTTTCTCTTTCTTACTTCCACGTTAATGATAAAGCAGAAAAGTGCCAATCAAGGATGGAGGTGAATTTTCGAAAGAAAAACATTCGAATTCCAGATATTTTTTGTGTACTTCGACTAGGGAATAATCCAAATCCAATTTGAATTTGAAAAAAATTTAAAAATTTGAATATCAAAATTTATCATTTAAAAAAGTTCGACTTTAACCATTAACCATCTAAAACCCGCCAAATTGCCATTTTAGCCTATGGGGGACCTCCTTGAACCTACTTCCAGTCAAGTGGAGGACTTTGAAAAAAAAGTTTTTTGGTGGGAAAACTTTGAATCGAATTTTATCGAAGGCACTATTCCTTTGATTCGTACGATTCGAATTCGACCAAGTACAGACCCATTCGATCAAAAACGGACCTATTTGACCCAAAAAAAACCTTTGACTTAATTTCAGTTGGTCTTTTTGAATTCGAATTTCGACGTTTTTTCAATTCAAAATCCAACCCTCGATAAATATGCCCCTTAATGCAGAAGAAATACAAACTAAAAGTTTGGCCATTTCAGGCAGTGCTCAGGTTCTGTACTGATTTTTACTAGGAAAAATGATAAATGAAGGCAAATTGATTGACTAATCGTTATGTATCTTAGGGAACATGAATGAAGCATTTAATTGATGCCAAGGAATATCTCAGGAAATAGTGACATAAGATAGCTATGGACATCTCTCATTAGGCATAGTTATTTGATTTTCTTTTTGGTAGTGCTATTATTATCTGTAGCCATTGAACACTGGATGAGTAGATTGTGTCACTGCTGGGAGTCACTTTTTCAGTCCATGCTGCATGAAAGACGAAGAACAAAGGATTATTCATGTTTTTGGGAAAATGAGTCTGGCTTTGCCCAAGTAAAATTTTAAAAAGTGCTAGTTCATAAAAGGTTATTAAGAGGGAATAAATACTAACGTTAATGGGAGAAAACACTGTTCCAAAAAAAAAAGCCAAAGAGAGGGGAGAGCACACAGTAGAACCTATGAGATGGATATGGATGTTGTGCATATGTATAGTTAATAGTATGGGTGTGGAAGTTGATTGTTGCTGTTTGTTTTTATGTGCACCCTGGCCAGTGCAGATTTGTGTTGATTGGAAGACTGGCCAGGGGTATCAGGTAAGTAAATATAATCACTTGGGGTGCCTAACTTTTAGCACCCTCAATTCTAATTTGCCTTTCGCTCTCCTTTGATATAAATGAGCTGGAGAGCAGAGATGTTCCACTAAACTGGTTAGAGGGATCGAAGACTTAAATTATGAGGGAAGACTGTCAAGGTTGGGGTTGTTTTCAAGTAGAGATGTCGCGAACTGTTCGCCGGCGAACTTGTTCGCGCGAACATCGGGTGTTCGCGCTCGCCGGAAGTTCGCGAACGTCGCGCGACGTTCGCCATTTTGGGTTCGCCATTGTTGGCGCTTTTTTTTGCCCTCTCACCCCAGACCAGCAGGTACATGGCAGCCAATCAGGAAGCTCTCCCCTGGACCACTCCCCTTCCCTATAAAAACCGAAGCCCTGCAGCGTTTTTTTCACTCTGCCTGTGTGTGCTGAAGAGATAGTGTAGGGAGAGAGCTGCTGCCTGTTAGTGATTTCAGGGACAGTTGAAAGTTTGCTGGCTAGTAATCGTTTTGATACTGCTCTGTTATTGGAGGGACAGAAGTCTGCAGGGGTTTGAGGGACATTTTAGCTTAGGTAGCTTTGCTGGCTAGTAATCTACCTTCTACTGCAGTGCTCTGTATGTAGCTGCAGTGGGCAGCTGTCCTGCTTCTGATCTCATCTGCTGACTGCTGCAATAACAGTAGTCCTTGTAAGGACTGCTTTTATTTATTTTTTTGTTGTTTTACTACTACTACTACTACTACTATAAGAGCCCAGTGCTATTAGTCTAGCAGTGTTGGGGAGTGGGACTGGTGTGCTAATCTGCTGCTCCTAGTAGTTCAGCAGCACCAACTTTAATTTTTTTTTTTTAATATTCATTTTTTTTTATTTTACTTTTTTTTATTTTACTACCGCTGTAGTAGTGTATAAGTTGACCTTTTAGGCATTATTTGCCCTGTAGGCATTATTTGCACAGTGTTTTCTTCAACCCGCCATCTAGCTGTGTGACCTTGTTCACATTCTGTCTAAATATCCATAATATTACCGTCTCCAGAAAAACACCGGAGTGACTTTTTTCAAGCAGCCATAATATATTTTACGTAATCCGTATCCACCGCTGTAGTAGTGTATACGTTGACCTTGTAGGCATTATTTGCACACTGTTTTCTTCAACCCGCCATCTAGCTGTGTGACCTTGTTCACATTCTGTCTAAATATCCATAATATTACCGTCTCCAGAAAAAACACCGGAGTGACTTTTTTCAAGCAGCCATAATATATTTTACGTAATCCGTATCCACCGCTGTAGTAGTGTATACGTTGACCTTGTAGGCATTATTTGCACACTGTTTTCTTCAACCCGCCATCTAGCTGTGTGACCTTGTTCACATTCTGTCTAAATATCCATAATATTACCGTCTCCAGAAAAAACACCGGAGTGACTTTTTTCAAGCAGCCATAATATATTTTACGTAATCCGTATCCACCGCTGTAGTAGTGTATACGTTGACCTTGTAGGCATTATTTGCACACTGTTTTCTTCAACCCGCCATCTAGCTGTGTGACCTTGTTCACATTCTGTCTAAATATCCATAATATTACCGTCTCCAGAAAAAACACCGGAGTGACTTTTTTCAAGCAGCCATAATATATTTTACGTAATCCGTATCCACCGCTGTAGTAGTGTATACGTTGACCTTGTAGGCATTATTTGCACAGTGTTTTCTTCAACCCGCCATCTAGCTGTGTGACCTTGTTCACATTCTGTCTAAATATCCATAATATTACCGTCTCCAGAAAAAACACCGGAGTGACTTTTTTCAAGCAGCCATAATATATTTTACGTAATCCGTATCCACCGCTGTAGTAGTGTATACGTTGACCTTGTAGGCATTATTTGCACACTGTTTTCTTCAACCCGCCATCTAGCTGTGTGACCTTGTTCACATTCTGTCTAAATATCCATAATATTACCGTCTCCAGAAAAAACACCGGAGTGACTTTTTTCAAGCAGCCATAATATATTTTACGTAATCCGTATCCACCGCTGTAGTAGTGTATACGTTGACCTTGTAGGCATTATTTGCACACTGTTTTCTTCAACCTGCCATCTAGCTGTGTGACCTTGTTCACATTCTGTCTAAATATCCATAATATTACCGTCTCCAGAAAAAACACCGGAGTGACTTTTTTCAAGCAGCCATAATATATTTTACGTAATCCGTATCCACCGCTGTAGTAGTGTATACGTTGACCTTGTAGGCATTATTTGCACAGTGTTTTCTTCAACCCGCCATCTAGCTGTGTGAGCTTGTTCACATTTTGTCTAAATATTGATAATATTATCGTCTCTAGAAAAACCACTTGAGTTACTTTTTTTCAAGCAGCATTCATATATTTTACGTAATCCGTATCCACCGCTGTAGTAGTGTATACGTTGACCTTGTAGGCATTGTTTGCCCAGTTTTTTTGGCCGCAGCCACTGAAGCACAGAGGCCAGAAAAAATATGCCATATAAATGCTGAAAATAGTCATTTTTTGCCATACGTTGACTCAACGTATATGGCAAAAAATGACTATTTTCAGCATTTATATGGCATATTTTTTCTGGCAACTGTGCTTCAGTGGCTGCGACCAAAAAAACTGGGCAAACAATGCCTACAAGGTCAACGTATGGCAAAAAATGACTATTTTCAGCATTTATATGGCATATTTTTTCTGGCAACTGTGCTTCAGTGGCTGCAACCAAAAAAACTGGGCAAACAATGTCTACAAGGTCAACGTATGGCGAAAAATTACTATTTTCAGCATTTATATGGCATATTTTTTCTGGCAACTGTGCTTCAGTGGCTGCGTCCAAAAAATCTGGGCAAACAATGCCTACAAGGTCAACGTATGGCAGTTGTTTAAAGAGAACAGTAGATTACTAGCCAGCAAAGCTACCTAAGCTAAAATGTCCCTCAAATCCCTGCAGACTTCTGTCCCTCCAATACAGAGCAGTATCAAGCAGATTACTAGCCAGCAAACTTACTATCATCTGTCCCTGAAATCACTAACAGCTCTCCCCCTACACTATCTCTTCCAAGCACACACAGGCAGATTTTTCAGATACATTTTTGCCCTTGATCCCCCTCTGGCATGCCACTGTCCAGGTCGTTGCACCCTTTAAACAACTTTAAAATCATTTTTCTGGCCAGAAATTTTTTTTTTAGATGTTAAAGTTCGCCTTCCCATTGAAGTCTATGGGGTTCGCGAACCGTTCGCGAACCGCTCGCGTTTTTGCGCAAGTTCGCGAATATGTTCGCGAACTTTTTTTCCGACGTTCGCTACATCCCTATTTTCAAGTACATTAGAGGACATTATAGACAAATAGCAGGGGACCTTTTTACCCATAAAGTGGATCACTGTACCAGAGGCCACCCCTTCAGACTAGAAGAAAAATGAAATTTCAAGCAACGTAGGTGGTTCTTCACAGTGAGGACCATGAGATTGTGGAATTCACTGCCGGGTGATGTTGTGATGGCTGATTCAGTTAATGCCTTTAAGAATGACTTCGATGATTTCTTGGACAGACATAATATCTACATATATTTAAAAACCCAATTTAACGATATAACTACTGTATATATATATATATATATATATATATATATATATATATATATATATATATATATATATATATATATATATATATATACACACACATTAATATGTCGTAAATCATTTATAATAAAAATAGTATTTAGTATGATGTAATAATCTAAAGTAATCTGCAACTTGTCTTCATTTTTCATATTTGTGTTTTTTTAGTTATTTCTCTTGTCGCTCTCCAGTTTGGAATTTCAGCAGTTTTCTGGTTGCTATGATTCAAATTACCAGGGTGTGGTTAAATGAAAGACTGTTATATAAATAGGAAAGGGCCTGAATAGAAAAATAAACTATGAAAATAGACAATAAAAAATAACAACAATCAAATGGAGGATAATGTACAATATATATTAGGGGGCCCTCTTTTCAGATAAAATTTAATTTATCTGTTTGTTACTGTAGGGATAATACTTTTGGTTTAATGAATGCTGAACACTTCCCATGAAGGTGTTGCTCTATATAGTTGATTGATATCCTTGTGGTTTACAGATCAATTCTGAATACATATTGTATAACAAATGGAATTTAACCCAGTGCTGGTTACTGGGTCTCACTCACCACTCATTTCTGATCTGATTCAGGTTCTGATAATGGAGGTGATGAACATAACAGAGATGATATTAATAGAATTATTTGAATACGAGGTAGAAGTGATGGAAGACCCAATGGAAGTAATGGAAGTGATGGAAGTCCCAAAAGAGCTTTGCAATTACACTCCTTACTCACCTGAAGTCTTAGAAGCAGTTTGTTATACATCTTTCATGTTGATTACACTTTCCTGCATCCTAGGATTAGTGGGCAATGCTGTCGTCATCGCTGTTACCGGATTCATCATGAAGAGAAAAAATAGTCAAATCTGGTTTCTAAATTTGGCTGTGGCTGATTTTTGCTTTTCCCTCCTTCTTGGGATTTATGCTCATTATATTTTCACAGAGAACTGGCAATTTGGATCATATTTATGTAAAATCTCTAATTATACTTCCACGTGTAATATGTATGTAAGTGTTTTCATCATCACAGCTCTGACTATTGACCGTGTCTTATCAGTGGCCAAACCAATATGGCACCATAAGAATTTCTCTGTAAGGTTTTGTTGCTGGATCTGCGCTGCTATTTGGATACTAACAGCTTTGGTCAGTCTTCCAGTGTTACTATTAAGTGATGAGATTCAGTACGGTGACAAAATGCATTGCAGAATAGTCATTGCTAAACCTTCCTATGCTCACAATATTCATAAAAGAGATTTAAATGACAGCCTGGAATACTACCATGTATCAAAAGAGTATAGCTACAATTTTAGTGGAGTGGTAAATAGCAGTGAAACCAAACATGCCATGCCAGGAATCATTATTTCATTTCCAATGACAAAATTAAATCCCATATATACTTTTCAGAAAATTAAGAATGCTACAATAACAATATATTGTACCGTTAACCTCAGGGAGCTCAGGGATACGGCATTTTTTTTTTTTTTTTTTTTTATTATTCTTTATTTAGCAATTTTCATACATCGGGGTACATAAGAAAAGAAAAAAAAAAAAAAAAAAAAGGAAAAGGTATTGGGGGAGGGCAATTTTACACCTCACATTAGCAGGTATTAGCAAACCATTACACATTTTCCATATCCTCTTTTCCTATATCCTATTTTTTATATATAGATGGGTATCTACCTTCCTCAGATCTGGGATCTATCTACCACCTTCTGCTCCCATCAGTTGTCTATATCTTATCCAAGGCTGCCAAATCTTCCAATAGGTAGCGCTATCATTATATTTTATCGCTGTAATTTCCTCCATTTCCCTAATCTCCTCTACAGCTTTGACCCAGTTCATAAGTACAGGCGCATCTTTCGCTTTCCAGGTCTTAGTAATTATAGATTTAGCCGCTTGTATCAACTGGAAGATAAGTGGGTTCTCTAATAGTTTGTAGCTCTCAAGGTTTATATTTAGAAGGATTAATGTGTACTCCTCCTTCTTAATCTTTACCTCAGTTATTTTATAAATGCATGTTAACACATAATCCCAGAAAGCTTTAAGTATGGGGCATGTCACCCATATATGTACATGTGAGCCTTCCTGTTGATTACATCTCCAGCATATCTTTGATGTCTCTGAATTCATTTTGTTAAGTTTAACAGGTGTATAGTGCCATCTAGTTACCATTTTGTATATCGCTTCTCTGCTTTTCATAACCTTTGTTATTTTAAAGCCATTTTTAAAGATCTTTTTCCAGACCTCATATGGAATGGTTTTACCCAATTCTTCCTCCCATTGTCTGCAAAACGGCCACGTTGTAATTCCTTCACTAATTAGTAATCTATTATATAATTTTGATACTGGTTTAATTATATCTTGATCTTCTTCTATTAGTTGTTCCCACCATGTTGATGTTCTGTCCCAGTTCTTATTTCTATTCAAATTCCTATAGTGGTTGAGTTGGCAGTATCCCCATCTATCTCTAGGGTGTGTTCCCCATATTGATTGTATCTCCTCTAGTGGGATCAACTTTCCCTCTCTCATCATATCCTGCATTCTAGTAAGTCTTTCATCTTTTTTCTCCCACCTCGTGAGTGCTCCCTTTTCCATTCCAGGGGGGAAGTTTGGGTTATTGCATAGTGGTTGTAGTATATATGGGGTGTTTGTCAAATGAAATTCCAGTTAAGTTCTGTGCCAGATTTTCAAAGATGCATTAATTAGGGGATGTTGTGTTATTTGTTTATTTGCCCTCCATTTATCATCCCATAGCAAATTTTCTATAGGTATACTGCCCCAAACCTGTTCTAGATTACACCAGTCTTTTTTCTCTTTCCTAGAAGTCCAATTCAGTATTCTGGCTAAGTGAATTGCTATGTAGTATAGATATGGGTCGGGAACTCCTTGTCCTCCCTCTTCTTTGGTTTTTGTTAGGATCTTGAAGCTTAGTCTTGGGTTTTTCCCTCCCCATATAAATTTTGTGAAGAGGGCTTTAATTGATTTGAAAAAGGATTGGGGTAGAACTATTGGTAAAGTTTGTAGGAGGAATAATGCTTTGGGCATTACCATCATTTTAATAGCTTGAATTCTTCCAAGCCATGAGATCCTGATGTTTTTCCACTTATCAATTGTTTTTTGAAGAGTTATTAACAATGGGACATAATTATCTTGGTACATTCTGTCAAGATCCCCACTCAGTTTTATCCCTAAATATTTTATGTAAGAGTTTGACCACTTGAATGAAAAATTTTCTTTAATCTGATTCGCAGTCTCTTTATCCAAGTTTATATTCAAGATCTCTGACTTGGAAAGATTAATTTTAAAATTTGATACTTCCCCAAATCGGTTAAACAGATGCATTGCATTTGGTAGTGTAACCCTAGGGTTTGTTGTGAATAATAGAAGGTCATCTGCAAATGCTGCACTTTTATATTCTTTGCTCTTTACTTGCAGCCCTGCAATATCCCTGTTGTTTCTTATATGCGCTAATAGAGTTTCCATCACTAATAAAAACAATGTAGGTTATAGTGGGCATCCTTGACGGGTGCCATTATGTATCATAACCGTCTGAGAGAGGGTTCCGTTAATTTTTAATTTAGCGGAAGGCTTATCATATAGGGCCATTATCTTATGTCTAAACCTTTCCCCAAACCCAAATTTTTCCAGTGTAATTTCCATAAATGTCCATGATATTCTATTGAACGCTTTTTCAGCGTCTATTGAAAATAGACACATTGGAATCTGGGATTTTTTTGCATGTTGTATCAAAGATATTGTTTTTGCTATATTATCCTTTGCTTCTCTTTTAGGAATGAATCCTGCTTGATCGTTGTGTATCAACTGCGGTAAGTATTGTTTCAATCTTTTTCCCAGTATCTGGGCATAAAGCTTCATATCTAGATTTATCAGTGAGATGGGCCTATAGCTTGAGCATAATTGAGGATCTTTGTCCTGTTTGGGTATTATGGTTATTAGTGCTTCTTGAGCTTGTTTGTGAAAGCCATTGCTTTTTGAGATGTGTAGTGATGGGCGAATTTATTCGCCATGCGCGAATTCGCGGCGAATTTGCGCGATTCGCGCCGAGCGAATAAATTCGCGAAACGCCCGTGAAAATTCGCGGTAAAAATTCGCCGGCGTTCGAAAAAAGTCGCCGGCGTCAAAAACGGGCGCCGGCGCAAAAAACGGGCGCCGGCGTCGGAAAAACGGGCGCCGGCGTCAAAAACGAGACGCCGGCGCTGTTTCGCGAATTTTTCGCCATTTCGCGAATTTCGCGCGAAATACGCAAATTTTTCGGCGAAGCGAAACGGCGCAAATTCGCCCATCACTAGAGATGTGATTAAAATATTTGTCTAATAAAGGTATTAAGTCTGTCTTAAATATTTTATAAAATGATGCTATGTACCCATCTGGGCCAGGGCTTTTTCCTATCTGCAAATTTTCGATTGCCTCCTCTATTTCTTTAACTAGAAAGGGTGCCTCCAACTCTAATGCATCTTCTGGTGACAAGGGTTTCAATTCAGCTTCTTTAATAAAGTTTTCCATCTCCTCTAGATTCTTCAACGTATAGTTCTTTTTTTTTATGTTATAAAGAGATTGGTAGTACTCTCTAAATGTTTCTGCAATCCCCTTCGTATCATAGTATATCTTATTTTTTATATTTCTTATAGCTAACCCCTTAACACACATTTTAACGTTTCCCATAGGGTAGCCGGTGAAACCTCTGGGGTGTTGTTGTTCTTTATTATCTGTTTTATCAGTTTACATATTGTTTCTCTATTTTTTTCATTATGTAATAAATATTCATTTAATCTCCAATTATATTCTATTTTGCCATTTCCTGGTATCGTATAGCTAACTATTACTGGCGAGTGGTCTGATATTATAGATGTTGCTATTTTTGGTTGTGTAAATAGATGGGTCCATTGTTGTGATACCATAATATAGTCAATACGAGAATAAACTTGATATTTTTTTGAAAAATATGTGTAGTCTCTTTTTTGCGGGTTAATAATCCTCCATATATCGACTAACTGGGCCTCTGCTAATGCTCTTTTTACCATTTTTAAACTTTTATATGAGATATTAGTTTTACCCGAGGAGGAGTCTATCAGGGGGTTCATTGTTATATTTAGATCTCCACCCATTATTATTAGCCCTTCCCTATATTTTTCCAAGTCTTGTAAAAACATTTTTAAGAAGTGGGTCTGTTTACTATTTGGAGCATACACATTAGCAATTGTACATTTTTGGTTCGCCAAACTCCCAATCACTATTACATATCTGCCTTCCTTGTCCGTCTTGTATTCTTTTAATTTAAATGGTAAGTCTTTGTGTATTGGGGTCATCACTCCTGTCGCTTTTTTATCTGGGTTATTACTCATATATATATTGTGATAATTCTTTAAATTTAATTGTGGTAGATGATTTTGCTTAAAGTGGGTCTCCTGTAGCATTACTATTCTAGCCTCATTTTTCTTACACTCGTAGAAAACCTTTGCTCTTTTAATGGGTTCGTTAATCCCGTTAACGTTTAATGATAAGACCTTAAATTCCATAATAAATTAATTACTCTTACTTCTTGTGCAGATCATGGCCTACTTTCCTCGTTTTCTCTAGTGCATATTTGGTTGCCCAGTTGTAATGTTTGTGCGTATCGTGGTGTAAATTGCCCTTTGGGGTATGGGATATCCGGAGCTCCGCTCCAGGGGAAAAAAAAAAAAAAACAAAAAAAAAAAAAGAGAAAGGGAAAAAAGAAAATTTGTTCAGCCGCGCCAATATCTTGGGTGTATTTCCCCATGATTGGCTGTTGCCCTTTGCGGCTCCAGTGGTATTACCACTGTTTTTGGGTGGTTTTAGTTGCCTGAGCATCCGGAGGGTGTTGTTTTACCTTCACTCGCCCTCCTCTCTCTCCTTCTAATCTAATCTAGCATGATTCTTCTCCCATCCCATACCTGTCCCCCTCTCCCGCCCCCCCCACCCCCACACACCCCCTCCCCCATCCTCCCCGACCCCCCCCACCATCATTATTACATTCAGTCACCAAAAAGATATGTAGCACATTTCACATTTCATCTATATGCTTGATAATTTTTAGGGGGTGTCCAGGTAAAAAAAGGACGTGGGGAGGGGATGGGGGGGAGGGGAAGGGGGGGAAGGCGGAGGAGAAGGGACCCAGGGAGGGGAGAGGAGAGGGGGAAAGCCTGCAAATTAAGTTTTCAGCAAAATGTATATATTTTTTTTTTTTTCATTATATTAGTTCTGCATGGGGTTTCTCCTTTATTTTTCTTTTCTTGCTGGTTTCTTCAGTGGTCCTGCAGTCTTAGTCCAATCAGTCTGTTGGCTCCATGTTAGCTCCCACTTTCGCTGGTTTCCTTCTGGCCAATCCATCAGTTCCATTTGGGGTAGATTCATTTTTTTCAAAAAAATATCCAGATCTTTCGGGGTTCTAAATACCGCCCAGGTCCCATCTTTTTGAACTGTTAATGAAAACGGGAACCCCCATCTATATAGGATTTTTTTCTCTCTTAGGGCATCTGTTACTGGTTTCAAGGCTCTTCTCTTTCGCAGTGTTGATTTGGCCAAATCCTGATAAAGAATAATAGTGTTTTCTTCATACACTATATGATCTACAGCTTTGGCCTTCTGCAGTATTTCTTCTTTAATAGCATAACTCAGAAGACAACACAGGATATCTCTAGGTAGATTTGGGGGTATCGTCTTCGGTTTTGGAATCCGGTGGGCTCTTTCTATCTGTATTTCGATTGCTTTATCTATATCCTTGTTAGTATATTATTAAATATTTGTTGCAAAAAGGATTTTATGTGTTCATCCTGTATTGTTTCTGGAATGTCTCTGACTCTCAGATTTTTTCGCCTGTTCCTGTTTTCCAAGTCTTCAATGCTTCTAAGTACTTCAAAATAGTCATTATCTTGTTGTTGTATTTTTGTAAAGATAGACTTTTGGTTGGTCTGTATTTCCAAAACCTTATTCTCTGTGTCTTCAATCCGAGTAGCAAATTCCTCCAGATCCTGTTTAATTCCCCTTATATCTTCTCTTATAGGCGTTGTCACCTCAATCAGCATTTCTCTAATTTCTGCTTTTGTTGGTAGATTAGCAATTTTTTCCTGTATATCTTCAATCTCTCCTTCATCTTCACTTACTTTCCGAATCTGCGGAGGCCCTGTTAGTGGCTCCTAAGCGTTCCCCTCTTGCTTCTTGAATTGATGTCCTTCTTTTTGATTCTATTTGTTCTTTTGTCTTTCGGCTAAATAGTGCTGTTATCTCTTTTTGTGTTACCTGGGGGCTTTTAACAGGCATTTTTGACTTCTCTTTTACACTATCCGCCTCCTCGCGATTCTGCTTTTAGCTTCTTCCCATTTTCCCAGTCGCTTTAGTATGGAGCAGCACTTTTTTTTTTTTTTTCCTCCTGCAGATTTTTTGCTCCCTAGGCAGCAAATAATATTAGGTAACCGTGGATAGCAGTGCCCAGCCAATACCGGCCACTCTCCACATCAGAATATATCGCAGCACTCCTTCCAGGGGTATCCAGGGGGGTATCTTGCTCTCAGTTGCAGCAGTCTTGATTTAACATAACTGAGCTGAGTAAATGAATATTTGGGCGACCTAAGCAGTGGGGAATATATGTTCAGCAGTAAATGTCGAGATGTATTGATAGCAGCCTATAGCAATCAGTAACCGATAATCCCCCCAAGCGCCAGGCCAGCTAGCACCAAATAGTCCAGGAGGTCAGCTTACAGAATTATAGACTTTAGCACCCTGCTCAGAACCCCTGTTCCTTAGTTGCAACCACCTCCACAGCCCCCAATAATCTTTTCAAGTTAGGCAGTCAGTGGGAAATGTGGGATCCACTTGGATTCGGAGCCTTTCAAGATGTACTGCTGCTTAAACTCACTGCATTTACATATACTGCGTTTACATATGCGTTAAAACAGTCAATATGCCACAAATAAATGTTCTCTTCAGTGCGATTCTGCTTCAGAGGTAGTATATGATGGGTATATGGGACACAGTGTGGATACCCTTTTAATATTCTATATTTACAAGAATATATTTAACAATCAGCCTTTTAACCCAGCCCTTGGTACCTCTCTGTAGTACTGTTATGGCAGCGTTGTAGCAGCGCCAATGCGCTGTCGGCGTCCACGTGGTATGGAGGACGCTTCCTTCCCCACTGCTTTCTGCCCTCTTCAGACGGCAGTCTCTTCTCTGCCTCCGCGTCTACTGCCCGACTGGGTGCGTGCGGGAGTGTGAGGGATCCCTCCTGCCCCCCTCGTCTGTTCGTCGTGGGGGGGGATGTTCTCAGCCCAGCTTAGCTTGGCGTCGGAGGTGAGGTAAGTCTGGAATAGGTTTTACCTTTGCGGTTTCCCTTGGCCGCTCTCTGTTCCTCACTTGCTACGTTCCCCTCTCACTATCTTGCGCAGGTTGTCCGATTGTGCCGTGAGCTCGAAAAACTTTACATTTACAACCGGCCGGTTGGCTCCCCTATTCTCCCTACTTTCAGGGTGGGAGGTTGGGGGTCAGTTTAGCGTGATCCCCCCGCTATTTTCATTAGGTGTTGAGGAGGCAAGTTGCGAGCTCACACCGCCATACTGCTCAGGTCAGCTCCACCCCTATTCCCAGGGATATGGCATTTTCAACAGGCTGCATTGTTATCCCGTGTATAGTTCTTGGTTACTTTATCCCATTGGCCGTCATTCTGGTTTCCAATCTAATCATTGCTCAGCAAGGGGGGAAATCTCAGTCCGTGAAGAGCCCCAGACTATATAGAATTATAATTATGATAGTCCTGTTCTTTTTCTTAACATGGACCCCACTGATCACAGCTCAGATTATTTTGCTAGCTGCTCTTTATAGTGAGAATGTCATACTGATGTATAAAATGTACTGGGTGATGCCACTTGTGTCCAGCATAGCCTTTAGTAACAGCTGCATAAACCCCATCATATATGTACTGGTTGGCACACAGGCTAGGAAAGCTCTTTCTGATTTTATGAGCACACGACTGTCTTTTTTAAGTGGCACCCAAAGATCTGGATGATATATTGCCTTTGATTCAATTCACTAGCTAAACTTTTGCAGACATATACTGTTCTCTTAAAAATCATACCTATTGTTATTTCCTTCTCTTGTACTCATACCCTTGTGCAATGGTGTCAGTCAACAAAAAACTGTGTCTGGGGGGCACAGTATAATGTGCAGTATAGTAAGGAAACTGTTATATTTGACCATCATCTAAAGTGGATTCTGGGGCCCGGCATTCTCCCAAACCTTGCAAAAAAAAAAATTGCACCACAATATGGAAATTACAAATTTGTTAGGATCTCCTTAAGGTCATCTATACTGCTATGAATCTTGCTTCCAGCTATACCCTTTATGCATTTAAACATAATAAACATTGAAGGTTTTTCTGTCCCAAGCAATGAATACTTAGGGTCAGATTTTTTCAAGGGTCAAATTTCAAATAAAAAAAAACTTCAAATGGGCGATGTTGAATTTTTTAAGTACATGATAAATTTTGATATTCGAATTTTCAATTTTTTTTAAAATTCGAATTTACACTTCGACCCTTGATAAATATGCCCCTTAATATTGAATAAACCTTCATTGAACACAGTAGTCCTGAGAAGGAATGGGTTGGTGTCGGCAAATAGTTAAGATGAATATTACTGCAGCCAACATAAATAAACAGGCGGATGGAGTTGCTAAATACTTTCTGATTTCAAAAAGCTATATTAAAGTTGTTCAAGGGACAGAGGAATAATGTTAAATTATCTGTTAATGTTAATTATTATCTGTTAATGACTTATTACCTTGACCTTATTTATTACATATAGGGGTTAGTGTTTGAGCCCCTTAAATTCTTTTTTGCGACATAATCTAACCTATATATGTATCTATGGTATGTAATGCCTTAAAAAAGTTTGTAATATTGAATAAATATAACAAGCAAACTTTTAAAATATAATAAACTCTCTTTACATTTGCATGAAATCATTTTGTCAGTGTCTGCTTCCTTCCTGTCTACTTATTTCCTATGAAAGGGCTGCAGAGCAAATGACATGAATCCTCTAGTCCAGGGTTTCTATTGTAGACAGTTAATGTAGTTAAGTTGGGTTGACAAAACTCTCTCCAAATTAACCCCAGTGCACAGATATGAACATACCTATATAACCCCCTCTATAAACTCACATATATTGCTGTCAGTGTCGGACTGGGATGCCAGGGGCCCACCAGAAAACATTAGACCGTGGGCCCACTTTCCAAACTATTATTCCTCCTCTCCTCACTCAATCTCTTTATTCTCCTAGTCTTTTATATTTACTTAGTCTATTATTCCATTATTAAGCATTTTTCCCCATAAAGAAATAGGGAATGACCATGAAATTGGCCACATAGTTAGAAGCAAAAGGCCCACTGACACCTGGGACCACCGGGAGTTTTCCTGGTATCCCGGTGGGCCAGTCCGACACTGCAGATACAAGAAAATCCTTGTATACAATCAAATTAAATCGCTGGTGCAGCTCCAAGCAGAGAATCTACAGAAAGATCTGTATGATGGTGTTGGCTGCATTTTTTAACATTGTGCTTGGTTTTGTCATTAGTGACAGGTTCAGACTATGTACCAAACAAGTATGATAAAGGTTGGGCAGTTTCATAACCAGTGCTGAGCTTTGAGGAGATGGGTGGGGGACTTGTGGGAAAACGTACAACAGCTTCTATGGCAGTCTGGAAGGTGCACACAGACCTTAAAATATAATGACATGTGACAGTCTTCAACTGTGGCCAAGAGCAAAAGAAAAGTCTTTCTGTAAATGTTTATTTAAAGGGTTTAAGAATTATATTTGTCATCCTCTGCCTTCGCTTATTAGCTCCTCAAATAACACATAGTCCTGGTGAGTTAAAGGGTCACTATACTGTACAGTAACATTTTACAGTAATATAATGATGAGTGCAGGGAATATCTCTGCTGGCATAATATTTAGGGTAAGAATCAGCACGGACGGAATACCATGTGTTCTGTATACCTATCTTTTTAGCATGATTTTTAAATAAAGACTATATTTTTAATATAATATGGAGTTTTGGGATAACTTTTTTGGTTTTGAATAAGAATCAGCATGGCACCATCCGCAATTTCCATTTCAATTTAAAAAAAAAACTTTATTTCCTTCACATAACTTTTCGATCTCTGACATGAAATATTTTAGGCCCCAATATAGGCCTGTTGTCAAGCTTAAGGCTTTTTAAAATCAAAGTAATTTTTTGCATACTTCGACCATCAAATAGGATACTACGACTTTGAATTTACTTCGACTTCAATTTGAAGTAAAAATCATTCGAATATTCGACCATTCTATAATCGAAGTACTGTCTCTTTAAAAAAACTTTGACTTCAATACTACGGCAAATTAAACCTGCCGATTTAATCGTTTGATCGAACATTTTTTATTCGATCGTACTATTGCCAAATTCAAAGTTTGATATTCGAATTCGAAGTTTTTCAATTCATGCCTGAACAGCGTCATATCGGGAGAGTGGGTCTGGCCTGGCAGGGTCCCATGAGGGTCGGGGCCCACCGGATTTTTTGCCGGTGTCCCGCCGGGCCAGTCCAACACTGCTTGCTGTCGATCTTAAAGTGATACTGACATGGGAAAACATTTTTTTTTAAAAAACACATCAGTTAATAGTTCTACTCCAGCAGACTTCTGCACTGAAATCCAATTCACAAAAGAGCTTGTTTTATATTCAATTTTGAAATCTGACATAGGGCTAGACATATTGTCAGTTTCCCAGCTGCCCCCAGTCATGTGACTTGTGCCTGCACTTTAAGATGGAACAACTTTCTGGCAGGCTGTTATATCTCCTACTTAATGCGTTTGAAACAGTCTCAGTGGGACTTGGCTTTTACTATTGAGTGCTGTTCTTAGATCTGCCAGGCAGCTGTTATCTTGTGTAATGGAGCTGCTATCTGGTTACCTTCCCATTGTTCTGTTGTTTGGCTGCTGGGGTGGTGGGGTGGGAGGGGGTGATATCACTCCAACTTGCAGCACAGCAGTAAAGAGTGACTGAAGTTTATCAGAACACATGACTTGTGTTCTGTTTGCTCTTTTAAAAAATGGATTTCAGTGCACAATTCTGCTGGAGCAGCATTATTAACACATGCATTTTCCCATGACATTATCTCTTTAAGATCACAACAGCTTTTGAAATTACAGTATGCTTCTACAATAAATCATCCAATCCATCACAACACCACCCAGCAGGAAATTTCAAAGCTTCAGTGCCCTGACCATGGGGAAACACCTACTGTATGTTGCTTCAAAATGAAAGTCTAAAGGGGTGGCCTCTGGTGCACTGATCTTTTTTTATGGGAACCATCCCTGGTCTGTGTAGAATACCTTCTAATGTACTTGTAAATTGTAATCGCATATCTCCCAGCGGTCCCGTTTTGCGTGGGACAGTCAGGATTTTGACAGTTCAACCCGCAGTCCCAAATTGTTACTGAAATGTCCTGACTTTCTCTGTGATCTTCTGCACTGAACAGCCAGAAAAAGATACAATGTTTCTAAAACCTAAATTGCTTTTGGCAGAGAGCCCAGAATTCGTGGCAGGTGCACTTAGATGCTTTTGTAACAGTTTAAGATAAGCAAAGAAACAATTGTAACAATCTAAGATAAGCAGGTCTCTTGGGGAAACTGTGACAGCTTAAAGGACTACACACCTTCATTAGCAAAACTGTAATGAGGCATAAAAACCACAGAAATGTGTTCAAACTTTCATAACCTGCCAAATTTTGTAAAATGAACATGGTAATTAGGGGGTGGCCACAAATATGGGCATGGTCAAAACATTTTCAAATCTTTTTGTCCCTCTATTTTAAAAAAGTTGGGAGGTATGTAATCATGTCACCTTGCAAACACCTTTTCTCCAGAGAAAGCAACACCAGCCTTGACAGTCTTCCCATTATAGTTTAAATCCTCCATCTGTTTAGTTGCACTTCTCTGCACTGTTTATTATTATCCTTCTTAAGGATATGCACTGCATACTCAAGGTGAGGCTAACCAGTGACCTATAAAGAGACAAAATAATTTTTTCATCCTTCAAGTTAATTCCTTTTTTTATGTGTAGGAGGGTAAAGGTCCTTTGGTCCACTTGGCTTAAGAATAATTAAATAAATAAGAAACTGCAGAACAGGTGTTAATGGTTTGCAATGCGCAAGTAAGATTCCCAATGCAATAACAGCCTAACGAAAAATATTACATTGCCAGATGCAAATTTTTGTTTACAAAGTCTTATTAATTTTATTACATTTTCCCCAATGTGTACTGAAAACTTTCCTGATGTTCTGTACATGCTCTCCCAGTCTTTTAGTCCTGCCCGCATACTGGAAGCTGCAAGGGCATTCTAGAAGATACACCACATTAATGGTGTTGCCTGTTATTAGCCCATTGAGCTTATATTCTTTTCCAGTTTGATTGGATTTGAAGGAGTTCTTTTATTTTTTTGTTTCTTACCCTTTGTTGCTTTGTAACACTACAGTTACCACATCTGACAAATTCTTTTGTAGTAGATGGTTTTACTGCTTTTTATTTTCTCAAAAAAACTAGGTTCTTGCTGTTGTCTAAATGTGCTAGGGTGTTTAAATGTTACTGCTGGCCGATCCCATATCCCATCTTTCCGGTCTGTATCCATTCTTAACACGTGCTATGTTTCCTGAATATGCCGGCAGCTTTGTAACCATCTTTTCTGAACCTGGTTATATTCTCTTTATTCCTTTATTGTTTTCACTAGCAAAGAGTCTCTATCCATCTTTAAGTCACATTTGTATAATACCCCTTTGGCTTTAATTGCTCCTCTAATCATTCAGAATATTTAATATAATCTTTTTTTGAGCTGTTCCTTTTTAATTGTCTATGATTATGTATCCACTGGCTTCCTTCCGATATAGTCATGTCATAAGTTCCCCATTTGAAACATAAATATTAAGATCTAGGAAGTTTACTTCCACTGGGCTATAGTGGTATGTAAACTTTAAATTATAATTATTACTATTAATAGGAGCTATCAACTTTTCAAAATCCTCAGTGGAGCCGTTCCATATAATCAGACAGTCATTGATGTAGCACCTCCAGGTGACCAAATTGAATGCTGGAGATAGTAGAGTTATAACTGAAGACTCCCAGTAGCCCATAAAAAGATAGGCATAGCTTGGGGTGAATTTACTTCCCATAACTGTTTCAGTCACCTAGAGATAGAAATAGCCCTCATTAGTGATGAGTGAATTTTTTCACCGAGTTTTGCCACTAAAATGACACCCGTATAGCCTAATGGGTGATAAAATGTGTAGCGCAGTCAAATAATTGTCCCTGCATTTCGCAGACTTTTTCACCATTTCCAGAATTTTCGGTGAAGCAAAATGGGCCAGATTCGCCCATCGCTAGCCCTCATACCAAAAATAGTTGTTCTTTAAGATAAATGCAATGCCTTCAAGTTTACATTCTTTTTGGAATTGGTTTATCCCTGGGTCATTATTTAAGTAGTGCTCTACAACTTTTGTTATGATCTAGACTTATGTATATAGTGACATTACATCACATGTCATTATATAGCCCTTCTTCCATGTCTGTCCATTTATAATATTAATGGTATTCAGAGTATATCTAATAATAGTAATGTGCACACATATATTTTCAAGGAAAAATCTATGTATTGGGACAAATTACTTGTGATAGAGCCAATCCCAGAGATGATTGTACCCCCTGTTTGCTTAGAAATACTTATGAATTTGTGGCAGGCTTTAATCCCTCTCCTACTTATTTACAATTCTTTCCCTATGACCATTTTCTACAATGTTAAGCGGGGAAAAAACATTCATTCAACTTAAATCACTGCCTAGGAGTAACCCTTATTTCATTTTTATATTGAACTGAACAGGAAACCCTGATTAAAGGACCACAGTTATTTTCTAATCAAAGTGTTTTTATTTGAAATGTTGACCCAACACCAGTCAATGGCTAACTTGCTTATTTATGGGGACAAACTGAGAGCTTCTTAAAAAAAGGAGAAGGAACCTAATACCAAAGGAGTTTATTGCCAATAGATTAGACACAACAGTGCAATCTAGAATGCCATTTTTATTATTTTTTATTCATTAGAATGCTTTTCCATAAACAACTCTAGACACTGTCTCTGTTTGTTTAGGATAGCAGCTGCCATATTAGCTTACTTTGACATCACTTCCTGCCTGAGTCTCTCCCTGTTTACGCATAGCTCTGAGTTCAGATTATAGCAGGGAGGAGAGGATGGAGGGGGAGAGGAGTAAACTGAGCATGCTCAAGCCCTGCCCTGAAGGTTTAAGATGAAAATAGGAAGTCTGAAACAGAAGCCCATGTATAAACAATAGAAGAAAGAAATACTGTGTTTCTTTTGACAGACAACTCTGAGCAGCATTATTTCGAGGGTTTACTGGTGTATTTATATAGACCTTTCTGATAAAGTTACTTTGTGTTAACCTTTCCTTCTCCATTAATACTGATATATGGCTGAAAGTTTCCAGATACTGTATCAGGCATGTTAAAAAATCCCTAATGAATGAGTTGTTTATCAACTCAGTGATGTAGCCCTTGCCCATCAGGTCTGTATAGGCCCTCATTGGGATCTATCATTGGACCAGGTGAGATATGAACTTGTTTGGTGACCTTGCAAAATGACAGAAGCATTACATGCATGTCCAGCTTTATTAATCAAATAATATATACTGTATTAATTATAGTTAAAATAATGGTTTTTTTTCAATCTGGTATGCTGATTTGTCTGATAGTAAGGAGAATCTCAAATAAATTCATTTCTGTTATGAAAGAAGTTATTTACAAGCATAAATAAAATATTGACTCCATTAGTGATGGGCTGTGCTAGAAGCTTAGTGGAATAAGTGTCATTTAGAAGCTACAGGAAAGCTGATAGATGAGACACGGATACTGAAATACATGACTTCTGACTTTGAGACAGAGAAACCCAGGAATCTACAGTAACTTCTACAAGGTAAGAGGATGTTTTTACAACGAACCAGATCTTACATGCAGGTTACTATAAAGCTTGTGAGTAACTTGTACTGCAAAAGTGGGTCAACAGAATCTGATTAGTGCAGTCTGAATACTGGTGGACTTACACACTATTTATTAGCATAACAAGCATTTTCACTTCATTTTGTCTTTCCTTGTTTCTCTTTCTTACCTCCACTTTAATGATAAAGCAGAAAAGTGCCAGGGACATGACATTTAGGGGTAGATTTAGCAAAAGGTGGAGGTGAATTTTCGAATGAAAAAAATTCGAATTCCAGATATTTTTTGTGTACTTCAAATCGGGAATAGTCCAAATCCGATTCGAATTTGAAAAAAATGTAAAAATTCAAATATCAAAATTTTTCATGTACTGTCTCTTTAAAAGTTCGACTTCAACCATTTGCCATCTTAAACCTACCAAATTGCCATTTTACCCTATGGGGGACCACCTAAAACCTACTTGGAGTCAATTGGAGGACTTTGAAAAAAAAATTTTTTGGTGGGAAAACTTTGAATCGAATTCGATCGAAGGCACTTTTAATTTGATTCGTACGATTCGAATTCGACCGAATACGGACCTATTCGATCGAAAACGGACCTATTCGACCCAAAAAAAACCTTTGACTTCATTTCAGTTGGTCTTTTTGAAATCGAATTTCGACGTTTTTTCAATTCAAAATTCGGCCCTTGATAAATATGCCCCTATTAATACAAAAGAAATAAAAGCTAAAAGTTTGGCCATTTCAGACAGTGCTCAGGTTCTGTACTGATTTTTACTAGGAAAAATGATAAATGAAGGCAAATTGATTGACTCATCGTTATGTATCTTAGAGAACATGAATGCAGCATTTAATTGATGCCAAGGAATATCTCATGAAATAGTGACATAAGATAGCTATGGACATCTCTCATTAGGCACAGCTATTTCATTTCTTTTTGGTAGTGCTATTATTATCTGTAGCCATTGAACACTGGATGAGTAGATTGTGTCACTGCTTGGAGTCACTTTTTCAGTCCATGCTGCATGAAACACGAAGAATAAAGGGTTATTCATGTTTTTGGGAATGTGAGTCTGGCTTTGCACAAGTAAAAGTGCTAGATCATAAAAGATTATTAAGAGGGAATAAATACTAACGTTAATGCGAGAAAACACTGTTCCAACAATTAGTACATGCAGAATGCCGTTCTAGAAATCAGACAAACAGCAAAAAATAAATAAAAAGCAGAGAACACGTAGAATAATGAGGAAATCCGAAAAGCCAAAGAGAGGGGAGAGCACACAGTAGAACCTATGAGATGGATATGTGCATACTGTATGTATAGTTCATGACATTGTATGGGTGTGGAAGTTGATTGTTGCTGTTTGTTTTTATGTGCACCAGGGGTATCAGGTAAGTAAATATAATCACTTGGGGTGCCTAACTTTTAGCACCCTCAATTCTAATTTGCCTTTCGTTCTCCATTGATATAAATAAGCTGGAGAGAGAGTGCAGAGATGTGCCACTAAACTGGTTAGAGGGACGGAAGACTTAAATTATGAGGGTAGACTGTCAAGGGTGTGGTTGTTTTCAAGGACATTAGAGGACATTATAGACAAATAGCAGGGGACATTTTACCCATAAAGTGGATCACCGTACCAGAGGCCACCCCTTTAGACTAGAAGAAAAGAAATTTCATTTGAAGCAACGTAGGGGGTTCTTCACAGTCAGGACAGTGAGGTTGTGGAATGCACTGCCGGGTGATGTTGTGATGGCTGATTCAGTTAATGCCTTTAACAATGGCTTGGATGATTTCTTGGACAGACATAATATCTATACAATAAGGCTATTGTGATACTAAAATCTATAGTTAATATAGATATGGGTATGTATAGCTTATGTGAATGTATGGAGGGGTCAGTGTGTGTGTATGGATGCTGGGTTTCATTTGGAGGTGTTGAACTTTTTTTTTCCAACCCAATTTAACTATATAACTAGTGTATAGCTCTATATATATATATATATATATATATATATATATATATATATATATATATATATATATATATATATATATATATATATATATATATTATATGTCATTTAAATCATTTATAATAAAAAAATAGTATTTAGTATGATGAAGAGAGGAATATTCTAAAGTAATCAGCAATTTGTGTTTTTTTTATTTTTTTACTTGTTGCTCAGCAACTCTCCAGTTTTCAGCAATTTCAGCAGTTATCTGGTTGCTATGATTCAAATTACCAGGGTGTGGTTAAATGAAAGACTGTTATATAAATAGGGAAGGGCCTGAAAAGAAAAATAAATTATGAAAATAGACAATAAAAAATAACTTCCCAGAACAATTGATTTTTGGCTTCCAGGTTCAATGACCCCCATTTTAAAAGTTTCTAAGAGTCAAAATAAGACGGCAAATAATTAAAAAAACAAAAAAATAATGAAGAGCGATTGTTTCTTAGAGTTGGCCATTCAATAACATGCTTAAAGTTAACTTAAAGGTGAATCGCCCCTTTAAAAGCAGACTGTACATGGAGGATAATGTACAATTTATATTAGGGAGCCCCCTTTTCAGATAACATTTCAGATAAAGTTTAATTCATCTGTTTGTTACTGTAGGGATAATACTTTTGGTTTAATGAATGCTGAACACTTCCCATGAAGGTGTTGCTTTATATAGTTGATTGATATCCTTGTGGTTTACAGATAAATTCTGAATACATATTGTATAACAAATGGAATTTAACCCAGTGCTGGTTACTGGGTCTCACTCACCACTCATTTCTGATCTGATTCAGGTTCTGATAATGGAGGTGATGAACGTAACAGAGATGATATTAATAGAAGTATTAGAATACAAGGTGGAAGTGATGGAAGACCCAATGGAAGTAATGGAAGTGATGGAAGTCCCAGAAGAGGTTTGTAATTACAGTCCTTACTCACCTGAAGTCTTAGAAGCAGTTCGTTATACATCTTTCGTGTTGATTACACTTTCCTGCATCCTAGGATTAGTGGGCAATGCTGTCGTCATCGCTGTTACCGGATTCATCATGAAGAGAAAAAATAGTCAAATCTGGTTTCTAAATTTGGCTGTGGCTGATTTTTCCTTTTCCCTCCTTCTTGGGATTTATGCTCATTATATTTTCACAGAGAACTGGCAGTTTGGATCATATTTATGTAAAATCTCTAATTATGCTTCCACGTGTAATATGTATGTAAGTGTTTTCATCATCACGGCTCTGACTATTGACCGTGTCTTATCAGTGGCCAAACCAATATGGCACCATAAGAATTTCTCTGTAAGGTTTTGTTGCTGGATCTGCGCTGCTATTTGGATACTAACAGCTCTGGTCAGTCTTCCAGTGTTACTATTAAGTGATGAGATTCAGTACGGTGACAAAATGCATTGCAGAATAGTCATTGCTAAACCTTCCTATGCTGCTCACAATATTCATAAAAGAGATGTAAATTACAGCCTGGAATACTACCATGTATCAAAAGAGCACAGCTACAATAATAGTGGAGTGGTACATAGCAGTGAAACCAACCATACCATGCCAGTACTCAGTATTGTAATTCCAATGACAAAAATATATTCTATAAATACTTCAAGTGCTACATATACTTTTGAGAATATTAAGAATGCTACAACAACATCTTGTACCGTTGACCTCAGGGAGCTCAGGGACACGGCATTTTCAACAGGCTGCATTGTTATCCCGTGTCTAGTTCTTGGTTACTTTATCCCATTGGCCGTCATTCTGGTTTCCAATCTAATCATTGCTCAGCAAGGGGGGAAATCTCAGTCTGTGAAGAGCCCCAGACTATATAGAATTATAATTATGATAGTCCTGTTCTTTTTCTTAACATGGACCCCACTGATCACAGCTCAGATTATTTTGCTAGCTGCTCTTTATAGTGAGAATTTAATACTGATCTATAGAATGTACTGGGTGATGCCACTTGTGTCCAGCATAGCCTTTAGTAACAGCTGCATAAACCCCATCATATATGTACTGGTTGGCACACAGGCTAGGAAAGCTCTTTCTGATTTTATGAGCACACGACTGTCTTTTTTAAGTGGTACCCAAAGCTCTGGATGATATATTGCCTTTGATTCAATTCACTAGCTAAACTTCTGCAGACATATACTGTTCTCTTAAAAATCATACCTATTGTTATGTCCTCCCCTTGTACTCATTCCCTTGTGCAATGGTGCCAGTCAACAAAAAACTGTGTCTGGGGGGCACAGTGTAATAGTAATTCCCTTGTGCAGTATAGTAAGGAAACTGTTATATTTGACCATCATCTAAAGTGGATTCTGGGGCCCAGCATTCTCCCAAACCTTGCAAAAAAAATATGGAAATTACAAATTTGTTAAGATCTCCTTAAGGTCATCTATACTGCTATGAATATTGCTTCCAGCTATACCCTTTATGCATTTAAACATAATAATTACTGAAGGGTTTTCTGTCTCAAGCAATGAATACTTAGGGGCAGATTTTTTTAGGGTTGAATTTCAAATAAAAAAAAACTTCGAAAAACTTCGAAATTCGAATAAAAATTACAGTATTTTTCAAAGTCCACCAATTGACTCCGAATAGATGGTGAATGGTCGAAGTTGAATTTTTTAAGTACATGATAAATTTTGATATTTGGATTTTCTAATTTTTTTAAAATTCGAATTTTCACTTCGACCCTTGATAAATATGCCCCATAATATTGAATAAGCCTTCATTGAACACAGTAGTCCTGAGACTGAATGGGTTGGTGTGGGCAAATAGATAAGATGAATATTACTGCAGCCAACATAAATCAACAGGCGGATGGAGTTGCTAAATACTTTCAGATTTCAAAAGCGTTAATAAATTTGTGCAAGGGACAGAGGAATAATGTTTATTATTATCTGTTAATGTTAATTATTATCTGTTAATGACTTATTACCTTGCCCCTATTTATTACATATAGGGGTTAGTGCTTGAGCCCCTTGAATTCTTTTTTGCGATATAATCTAACCTATACATGTATCTATGGTATGTAATGACTTGTCTTGTGTTTTGTTAGTGCCTTAAAAAAGTTTGTAATATTGAATAAATATAACAAGCAAACTTTTAAAATATAATAAACTCTCTTAACATTTGCATGAAATTATTTTGTCAGTGTCTGCTTCCTTCCTATCTACTTATTTCGATCTGAAAGGGCTGCAGAGCAAATGACATGAATCCTCTAGTCCAGGGTTTCTATTGTAGACAGTTAACATAGTTAAGTTGGGTTGACAAAAGATCAAAGTCTGTCATATTCAACCTCTCCAAATGAACCCCAGTGCACATATATGCACATACCTATACAGACCCCTCTATTATCTCACATATATATAAACTATGTATACCAACCAATACCAATATTAAACTAGCTGTAGATCTTAAAGGGATACTGTCATGGGAAAACATGATTTTTTTTTTTAAACACATCATTTAATAGTTCTATTCCAGCAGACATCTGCACTGAAATGCAATTTCTCAAAAGAGCAAACAGATTTTTTTTTATATTCAATTTTGAAATCTGACATGGGGCTAGACATATTGTTAGTAGGGATGGGCGAATTTTTTCGCCTTGTTTTGCCGCAAAAATGACACCCATAGACTTGGCGCCGTGCGTCAAAAAAAAAAAAATAGACTTTAATGGGCGTTGGTGACAGCGAATTTTTGGCGAAACGAAACAGGTCAAATTCGCCCATCACTAATTGTCAGTTTCCCAGCTGCCCCATGTCATGTGACTTATGCCTGCACTTTAGGATGTAACTACTTTCTGGCAGCCTGTTATTTCTCCTTCATAATTATTTATTTGAATCAGTCCCAGTGGGACTTGTGTTAGGGGAGCTGCTCTCTTGTTACCTTCCCATTGTTCTGTTGTTTAGCTGCTGGGAGGGGAAAGGAAGGGGGTGATATCAATCCAAATTGCAGTACAGCAGTAAAAAGTGACTGAAGTTTATCAGAGCACAAGTCACATGACTGGGGGTAGCTGGGAAACTGATAATATGTCTAGCCCCATGTCAGATTTTAAAATTAAATATAAAAAACATCTGTTTGCTCTTTTAAAAAATGGATTTCAGTGCTGGAGCAGCACTATTAACTGATATGTTTTGAAAAAAAAAAACATGTTTTCCCATGACATTATCCCTTTAAGATCACAATAGCTTTTGAAATTACAGTATGCTTCTACAATAAATCATCTAATCCATCATAACATCACCCAGCAGGACATTTCAAAGCCTCAGTGCCCTCACCATAAGGAAACACCTACTGTATGTTGCTTTAAAATGAAAGTCTAAAGGGGTGGCCTCTGGTGCATTGATCTTTTTTATGGGAACCTCCCCCCCATCTGTCTAGAATATCCTCTAATGTACTTGTAAATTGTAATCACATATCTCCCAGCAGTCCCGTTTTTCGCTTTACAGTCCCGATTTCGACAGTTCAACCCGCAGTCCTGGATTGTTACTGAAATGTCCCTACTTTCTCTTTGATCTTCTGAACAGCCAGAAAAAGATACAATGTTTCTAAAACCTAAATTGCTTTTGGCAGAGAGCCCAGAATACGTGGCAGGTGCACTTAGATGCTTTTGTAACAATTTAAGATAAGCAAGGAAACAATTTAAGATAAGCAGGTCTCTTGGGGAAACTGTGACTTGCAGCTTAAAGGGCAATACACCTTCATTAGCAAATCTGTAATAACACATAAAAACCACAGAAATGTGTTCAAATTTTGTAAAATGAACATGGGAATTAGGGGGTGGCCACAAAAATGGGCGTGATCAAAACATTTTCAAATCTTTTTGTCCCTCTTTCTATTTTAAAAAAGTTGGGAGGTATGTAATGTCACCTTGGAAACACCTTTTCTCCAGAGAAAACAACACCAGCCTTGACAGTCTTCCCATTATAGTTTAAATCCTCCATCCAGGGTCTGACTGGGGTGCTTGGGGCCCACCGGCGCTACTGCCTAACGGTCCCCCTTGCGACACGGCGTGTTTGTCCATACGTGCCGGGTTTGTAACTATGATTTCAGCTTGACGTTAGTGCCTATGCGTGCACAAAATTCTTATTTCACCACGACCCCCGACAAAGGGGGGGGGGTCGCGCCACTAAGAAGCGGATCTGGGCTGGCGGGGCCCACAAGAGCCCGGGGCCCACCAGGTTTTTTCCCGGTTTCTCGCCCAGTCCGACACTGCCTCTATCTGTTTAATTGCACTTCTCTGCACTCTCTCCTGCTCATTAATATTCTTCTTAAGGACTGGAGCCCATGCCTGCACTGCATACTCTAGGTTAGGCCTTACCAGGGACCTATAAAGAGACAAAATCATTTTTTCAACTTTCACCTTAATTCCTTTTTTATTTGAAGGAGCTTAAAGGTTTTGCTAACTTTTAGGTCCTTTGGTCCCTTGGGCATAACTTAGTCAGCTAGATTGGGGCCTCAGATCTAAAAGCAAAAGTATTATGCTGGCAGTTCAGTGACTGGCCAGTAGATGTCACTATTCTATTTTCTAAAAGGGGAAAGGCCCATGTGCTCAGTCTCTTTGGGCTGCACACTTGATGGAGAAAGTACAATGGTGCTCCATAGGACCTGGGCGGAAGGAAGGTTCCAGAATAGGTGAAGTAAATGCAAGGGAAGTTCTGTTATAGTCACCTAGTAATAAAAGACAGGATCGGGAGTTATTTAGTGAGCAGCCAGAGGCTCTGAGGAGGAGACCAGGAGGCTTAGTACCCTGCAGTGACACGGCCGCCAGCCTATTAGCAAATATGCTCAGGAAAAGCAAGATCCTTGGAACATGGGACCCCTGTCAGATTCACCTTCAGTAGGGGTTGTGCACTAAAGGCAGGCAATGCTACCTCAGGGGTGTTGTGAACACTTATTCTGAAGTTTGTATGCACTGGATGATTATTCGTTGGAATCACTTAATGATCATTTGTGTGACTATAAACAGCGCCCAGCTAAGAGAGACAGTGAAGAGATACACATAGCTGCAAGTTACAGTGTTCTACAAATACACCGTTCAATCATATCCATGTGTGTGATTGTAGATCACGGAGGAGTATTACAGCCCAGTCTATCCAGACCGTTGTGGTGACACGCCAATTTATAGTGTACCTACTCTCCCCTGTAGCGGAGACGAAGGGAGCTCTCCACTGGCCATAATAAAAGAAACCAGTTTGCATTATTAATAAATACTGTTTATGCCACCAAATCACTTTATACTCCGGTACACCACACTTGCCATCTGTAAGTCAACTGTAGAACTGTATTGTAAATGTTCTGGGTCCCAAGAACAACATTTTTTATCCTATACCATAGAAGTTAATAGCCAGCAAGGTGGCCTTTTAACTATTATTGTTGCTATTAAGGTGCTGATAGGAACACATGCAATATTATTTGTGAAGGGGTCCACAATGTGTATTTATTATTTAAAAAAAAAAAGTTTAATGTCACTAGTAACAGGTTGTAACAGTAAAGCTCCTCAGCACATGAATTGTTTGGTAGATGTATACAGGTTTTAGCAATGGCCACGGGTCTCTGTGGAGCAAAGCTGGAACTAGGGGGGCGCAATAGAGGCAGACTGTGATTCAAGCCGGCAGCTACTGTGATATAGGCATTCAGATGAGTGCTGGCTAAATGGAGAATGCTATGCAAGTTACAACTTCTGACAAAGGGTCTAAGACTGACAGGGACATCTCTCATGATGGTGCAGCTGTTTGGGGGAGAAGATGTCTAGAAGGTTGGAGGAGATTTTAAACTATAAAATGAGGGGACAGTCTTATGGTTTGAGTTTGTCAATGGATTGTTTGTTAAACTAAACAATTACAATTGCACTAAAACAATATTTATAGTATTTACAGTTACAAATTATGATATAAGTCTACATTGTTATCACCAGACCCATCATAGTTTTGTTGGTCATCTGTTGGCTCCTGCTCCCCTCATTCCAGTCTGACCCACTTCTGCACACCCCCTATCACATGGCTCCTCTGACTTCTCCCAGGCTGCTTCCTCCCCGGCCGCCCCCCGTATTCTATTATGCCAGTTCTCCGCAACTGCCCCCACAACTCACCTCTCAACTGATAAGATGGGGGAGGTAAAAACCCCCAACATGCCCACATCCTGTCTATTGGGTTTTCTCGCATACAGTAATTATATTTATGATCCCCACAGCAGACAGGACTTACTAGTCACAGGAAGCCATTTGTTATAATTTGTGTTTCAGTATAACTGATGAATAAAAATTTTTGCCATTTAAATGTGGGATACAAAGTGCCCAGACATTATCTGTTGGTGGTCAGTAGTGATGTACAAATTTATTCCCCAGACATGGATTTGGGGCAAGACATTTCCCGACCTGCAAATTGTTTCATGAAACTGCCTTGAAAATTCGCCGGTAAAAAAATTTGCTTGACAAAAAAGTAAAAGTGTAAAAATTGTTGAGCGTCAAAATAATTTTGACGCCTATTGACTTAAATGCATTTGGACAAAAAAGTTGCAGATGTAAAAATTGTTGAGCTCTAAAAATTGTCGCGCATCAAACTTGTTTTAATGCCCATTGGCTTTAATGCATTTGGACAAAAAAGTTGCTTGTGTAAAAATTGTCAAGCTTCAAAATTTTGCCGCCTATTGACCTTAATGCGTTTTTTTTCCGGAGCTTCGCAACATTTTTGGTAAAGCCAAACGGGACAGATTCACCCATCACTAGTGGACAGAAATTGGCAACATGGGAGCCTTTTTTTCTATTGAGAAAGCAGTTGTACATAGTGGATAGGAGTCCTCTAATAATGTTGGACGTGTGTAGCAGTATACTGAGCGAAAAATGCATTTTATTTTGTTTTCCAATTTTTATTGGTAACCCCAAAGCTGAAACAGGTGTCACAAAAAATACCCATAGACTCCTATGTAGTTTGCTACAAAAAGGACACGGTACAAAATATTTGCGACAAAAAACATTTTGCTAATATTTCTGCTGTCTTACGAATTTTCCCACTAATGTTTTAGCGAACCAAACGGGACAGATTCACTCATCACTAATTGGCATATGGTTAGAATATTTCAGTGGCACTTGAGATAGGAGAAAGCGGAAACCGGCAAATGGAGAAGTGGACAAAGGAGAGACTGGGGCATAGCATAGGAGAGGGAAGCGTGACAAATTATTAGACAGTATTAGAAATACAATTCACATAACAATAAAATATAATTACAATACAGATTAAGTGCTCAGTGTCAAGGAAACAAAAGGCTAGAGGACCCTACCACGTAGGGCTTACAGTCTAAATGGGAGGGTAACATACAGACACAATTCAGAGGGGTATTAAGGTGCTGCAGGTTACAGTTTGTCACACTGTTATATAAGTGCCAGTTCAGGTGTTATCCAGGTGCTCCCAGAGGAAGTCTTTGAGTTTCGTTTTAAAAACACTGAAGGAGGATTCTCTCCTGAGAGATTCAGGAATGGCATTCCAAATATAAGGAGTCGCAAGAGAAAAGGGTTTGATACGGGAAACAGTAGTATTAGTGGGGGGTACAACCAAGCGGTTGCCCTGAGAGGAGCGGAGGTTTCGGCCAGGAACATATAGAGAAACAAGAGATGAGATGTAGTTAGGTGCAGAGGAATGAAGGGCTTTGAAGGTTATGAGGAGGAGTTTATAAGTTATTCTTTGTTTTATAGGAAGCCATAATACGGAGGGGCCTGTACCCTTTTGGATGAGAGGAGGATAATTCTGGCAGCAGTGTTTAATACAGACTGTAGAGGGAAGAGATGGGAGTCAGGGAGGCCAGTTAGTAGAAGGTTACAGTAATCTAGTCTGGATAGGATGAGCGCATGCATGAGCGTCTTAGATGTATCGGGTGAAAGGAAGGATGGATTTTGGCAATATTTCGTAAGAAAAAGTGACAGGTTTTGACAGTGGTGTTTATATGATCAGAGAAGGAGTCAAAGATTACCCCCAGACAGCGAGCTGAGTTGACAGGATTAATGAGCATGTCATCAATAGAGATAGTAAATAGGGGAGTAGGACCAGGCTTAGGTGGAAAGATGATTAGTTCAGTTTTTGTCAGGTTGAGTTTGAGGTGGCGTTGGTTCATCCAATTTGAGATAGCCAGGAGGCAGTTAGAGATCTGAGCCTCTGTTTCAGCTGTTAATGAAGGGGTGGATAAATATATTTGGGTATCATCAGCATACAGATGATAATTAAAGCCAAATGAACAGATGAGATCTCCCAAAGACAGAGTGTACAGGGAGAAGAAGTACAGAGCCTTGCGGCAACCCCACATTAAGTAGAAATAGAGATGAGGTTTTTTTATCGTAGGAGACAGTGAATGATTGGTTAGAAAGGTAAGAAGAGAGCCAAGATGCAGCCTGGTTATGGATGCCAAGCAAATACAGAATCTGCATCAGAATCTGAATCTGCATTTGATACAGTTAACCACTCGGTTAACTGTATCAAATGCAGATGATAGGTCAAAGAGGAGAAGGATGGAGAAGTGACCTTTGGCTTTGGCAACCTGAAGATAGTTTGTAACTCTGCACAAAGCAGTCTCAGTAGAGTGACCAGGCTGGAAATCAGATTGCAGAGGGTCCAACAGATCATGGGTGTGTAGAAAGTTGGTAATACGGAAGAACACAATATGCTCTAGGAGTTTAGAGGCAAGTGGTAGAAGGGAGACAGGATAGTAATTTGATAGACAGGATGGGTCAAGCATGGCCTTTTTAAGAATAGGGTTTACACAGGCCTGTTTGGAAGGAGAAGGGAAGGTTCCAGAAGCTAGAGAAGAATTGAAGATGTGAGTAAGTAGTGGTGTAAGCTCTGCAGCAAAGTGTTTGAGCAGAGAAGAAGGCATAGGGTCAAGTGGGCAAGTTGTGAGCTTGGAGAAGCTTGGAGACTACCGGAGGGAAGGAATAAAGACATGCAGAAGGGGGCTTAAGGTGGCCATAGACACACAGATCGGATCGTCAAATCGAGGATTCGTACGATTTTCGGATCGTGTGTGGCGTGTGCCGACATCTTTCGCCCGGCGGAGATCGGTCGTTTGGTCGATCGGTCAGGTTTGATTTTGACCCGACCGATCCCGCCGGAGCTCATGGCACATCGTAATCTGATCGTTCGGCCATACGGCCGAACAATCAGATTACCCCCGATATAGCCATGCCTGTTAATGGCATATCGGGGAAAGATCCGCTCGTTTGGCAACATCTCCAAACGAGCCGATCTTTGCATCTATGGCCACCTTTAGGAAGGAGGAGCTGGTATACATTAGTAGAGGTAGGTATCTGATTGCGGATGGACTCTACTTTGTCTTTAAAGAAATCAGCAAAGTCCTGAGGAGAGTGTGTCTGGTTGACTGATACTGTTGATGAGGGATGGAGAAGAGTATTGAATAGAGAAAACAGGCATTGTGGGTTGGATTTGTGATTGTTTATAAGGGTACTGTAGTACTCTTGCTTGGCCTTTGACAAGGCAGAATTAAGGCAGGACAATAGACATTTATAGTGAATAAAGTCTGCTTGCGTACGGGATGTCTTCCACATACGTTCAGCAGATCTTGTACAGGGGAGTAAGAATCTAGTTTGTAAATTCAGCCAGGGTTGTGGGTTCTGAGCATGTGTACGCTTAGCCTGTAAAGGGGCCTGTGTGATTATACTCCCATACCAGGGTATCAGGATCAGACATTTCCTTAAGGGAAATGAGACTGGACCTGAAAGACTGAGCTAAGGCTGGAAGGTCAATGTCACGTGTATCCCGAACTAAGACAGTGGGGGAAGAAAGAGAGACCGTCATGAGAGAGTGCAGCCTCAACGGCGGTATCATTCTGTGAGAGCCAGGTTTCTGTTTCTGCAAAAAGTGAATTAGAGCAAAAAAGATAATGGATTAATGTGGATTTGTTAGTTAAAGAGTGGGTGTTAAGAAATGCACAAGTAAAGGGAAGACAGGAATAACGAAGAGTCGGAATCTGAATAAGGTTAGAGAAAGTAGAGGAACGAATAGATTTGCTCAAGTTGGCAGGAAAATGAGGTTGAATACATGTTGTATGGAGCAGGGTCCAGGGTTTGGAGAGATATCCATTGCAGCCAGCAAAAGTAGGTAAAAGAGGGAAAAGATGTAGTAAGAGGATTTGAAGTGACAACATATCCGGGTCTTGTTAGTAACTAAAGGACAAAGGTGTTGTAAAGTGTATAAGAGCTGGAATATGTGGAAGGGAGCAGGGAAGAAGATATGTAAATGGAATACTGACAGACAATAGGACGGTTAAAGGAAGTAACTACCTTAGGGAGCACCGTGCATGCAAACAGAGCCAAAAGAGAATAGTAAAGGAAGAGTAGCAGAAATTGGCAATTTGGTAAAAGTAGAGATTGCCACATAGAGAAATAAAAGGGGACATTAAGAAGAACAGCAGGGAAGGAAATATGGAAAGGGCATAGAGGAAAAGAGTAGTTAAGGATAAAAGAATAGAGAAAAACAAAGAAAAAATGGAGCTTGAAGAAGGAATCTTAAAGAATCCAGATAAAGCAATGGCGGAAATAGAAATTGGAAAAATATACTCCGTGCAATAGACATGTACCTCATGGCCAGTACAGTACCTCTGCTTACAGCTCCAATAAAGAGCTACTAGAATAAGTCATATGCAGCACTACTTAATTTCCAGTACATTACATGAACCATATATAAATCAAAGATTATTTAACATACTAGGACTCTAGTAAGTACATGTATCTTGAAGACCATGAACTACATAACCAAGTGAACTAATAAATGAATAAATCAACTAAAATACACACACACATATTCCCAATATTTGTGGGGAAACTTGGTGTAACAATAATATTTTCCTAATGGGATCAAGTTTCCTATCTTTTAGCCCGGAGATTAATTATCTGCAGGGCAAATATGTAAATAGTCACAGGGTTATGAGAAATCCTGGCACACAAAGGGTAAGCAAGAGCAGGCGCTTATATGTCCACATATTCCTGGGAGCAGTGTCCAATACAGTTCGCAGGAAATCCACAATGTCAGTTAATGCTTATTATAGAGAAACAACATTTGTTTACCCATTCATTTATTATGATAAAGTTTGTCCATTTGTGGCTTTGTTCTTAATGCTTTTAGACTTTGATTTGTCCTAATGCAATACAATTTATCATTATCTCATCCTCAACACTGGTGCATAATTTTGCTACTCAGTACTGTAATGTATCTTACAAATGTGACAGCCTTCCAGTGCTTTAACATCACTAAGCCAAATGTTAGTCAGGCTAAACTTTTCATTAGTGATGGGCGAATTTATTAGCCAGGCACGAATTCACAGCGAATTTGCGCGATTCGCTGCCGGCGAAAAAATTTGCGAAACGCCCGCAAAAATTTGCTGGCGAAAATTCTCAAAACTCGGCAAAAACGAGACACCGGTGCCGTTTTGCGAATTTTTCGGCGAAACGAAACGGCGCAAATTCGACCATCACTACTTTTCACGTTTCTTTCATAGACTCCCTGAAACCCCTTTACTGGCCCTAAATTGCCCATTGTGTTTCTCTCTCATCATTTATTTTGTATCTTCTTTATTTTCCGTTTTTGAAATAAACAAAACTGAACTAGGGGGATTCAGAAAACAAGAGTGAAGGGGAACTAATAGTCATATAACTCTATAGTAGTATACAAGTTTTTAACTACACATTACACAGCAATATTCCTTAAACTAGGTCCTAATACTCATTCTAAGTATAAAATTGTGTGAGGTTGAGCCTATAATACCAAATTAATTGGCAGTTGTGGTTAGTCAGATTAGCTACTGAGAACTTTGTACTGTTAGCAGCCATCACTTATGCTTTCGGCTTTTTCTCTTGTTGACTGACTCTGCTGGGTGCCTGTGCTGTGCTTGTAACTGCAGCACTATTTAAATGTATAGCTGGAGCTGTATCTGCTAGCTAGCTGTATCTGTGGGCTGTATCTGTGACTCACTGTGAGGTCTATCTGCAGGGTTTATCTGAGAGTTGTATTTGTCAGTTTATCTGCAGGCTGTATCTGGGCCCATAACCTGTTAGCAGAGTAACTGTGTAATCTGGAGTTGCAGTGACAGTCAGGACTCTTACTGGTCAGTATGATGCTGCAAGCATGGTTGATACTTTATTCTCCTCACAACATACAGAAGAAGGAACGGTATAACATCACCTCATGGAGATTATTCCCAGAACACACATTTCAGTAAAACTTTATGAACCCACAACAAAATGAACACTGTTACCTCCTAGCAGAAGTAAACAACAGTATAACACAGTATATGAGAGAGAAGGTTTTTGTTGCTAACTGATTTGGGGGAAAGAAAAAGTACAAACAAAGCGAATCGATTCCTTTATATTAAGGGGCAGATTTATCAAGGGTCAAACTTCGAGTTTATGGAGTTTCTAAAAACTCCCATCAACTTGAAATTCGAAAAGAAACGACCAATCAAAATTTTTTTAAAAAAATCCAATTTTCTAAACCCACAAACTCGAATCGAATTGGAATCAAATTTGATTTTGAGTTTTTTCAAAAAAAAAAAGATTTTCAAAAGTCCCCCAAATGACTCAGAATTGTTTGTATGAGTTCCCCCATAAGCTAAAACACCAAGTAGGCAGGTTATAGATGGCAAATAGTCGACTTCTTAAAGGGGCAGAATTTCTTTTAAACTCGATTCGAATTTGGACTATTCCCTAGTTGAATTACACAAAATAAACACGAAATTCAAATTTTAAAATTTTTAATTCGACACTTGATACAACATGCTAAATATTGTTGAAATACTGTTTTTTTATCAAAAAATATAAAATTTTATTATGATGCTTCCTCTGGACATAAGGAACATCTTCAATAAATTCACTTCTTAATTACAAGCATAAATAAAATATTGAATTGAAGCAGCAAAGCTCATTTACTCCATTAGTGATGGGCTGTGCTAGTAGTTTAGAGGAATTATTGGTATTTTAAAGCAAAAGGAAAGCTGATAGAGGAGGGGCAATTAAATACTGAAGTACAGTCTGTAACATTTCTGCACTTCTGACATCTGACTTTGAGACAGAGACATCCTGGAATTTACTACAACTTCTTCCAAGTAAGAGGATGTTATTCTACAATTATTCTACAGAACCAAACTTCTATGCAGGTACAACAAAATCAAAAGTAGTGCAGTCCAAATACTCATTTACACAGTATATATTTTCATAACATGCATTTACACTTAATGGTTTATTTTTTTAGGAGTCTTCATAATATTTCATGCCAAATAACTTAAACATATTAGGGCCAGTCATAGAACAGTAATATATAATTTAATTGAAGCACAGAAGTCTTAAAAAAGTTTTTCTCATATTTATCTAAGGAAATAGTGACATAAGAGTTATCGACGGACATTGTTAGCTACTGTATGGGCATCTGAGAGGAATGCCCTAATTTCTAAAAAAATATCTCTCATTAGGCACAGATAATTGATTTTATTTTAGTAGTGCTACTCTTAATTGCAGCTATTGTCACCAGCACCACTATCCAGTCGATGAGTTAAGAGTCACTGTTTGTGTCACTGCTAGGAGTTACTACAGTATTTTAGTTAATGCTGCATGAAAGAAAGGGTTATTCATGTTTTTGGAAATGTGAGCCTTGCTGTGTGAATGTTAAACTTAAAGAAGTGCTATACCATAACAGGTTATTACATGGGAATAAATACTTAAGTTAACCTTTTCGCTGCCAGCCGATTTGGCTGATTTGGTACTTTTATTGCCAGACCATTTTTGAACATTTGTACTCTTTCACTTTAAGGGCCTTTTTTTTTTGGGACAACCCACGCTTTCAAAATATGCTAGAATTTTGGTGTAATTCCACTTCTGTAAAAAAAATATAGTCTTCTTAGTGTCTAATAAAATGAAAAAAATCATTTTTCATATTGTACAATCACATATATCAAAAACATAATTCATTTTATGAATTAGAACAGAGCAGATTTGGAAAGTTCTATGTCTCCTGAATGCACCAATAACAAATATATATAGTTTTATGACAATTTCTCACTTGTATAGATCTAAATCTCTAAGCAGTATACAACCAAATTTCCAAAGCACCGCTCCACAAAACAGCATACTTCTGATATCAAGGTTTACCATAGAAAACTATGTTAATAACAGATTCTGGAGAATCAAAAATGGGTAAATATATCCATGTACTCCAAACTACCAAGTTGCAATTCTCTCCTAAAGTTATAGTTTTTTATACAAAATTATGTTCACACCAGAAAACCCTATATTTTTAGAATGTACACATTCCCTGAATCCAAATTGGGTATGCATGTCTTTCTACTCCAAAGCAAACAAAAAAAGCTGCAAATCTTTCCTAAATTTTGCCATTTTGGTGACATTTCCAAAAATCACTTCAAAACTTCCAGCCTGCAGCATTTTATTTTCCACATACTATTAGGAATCAAGATAAATCACCCCAAATATGAAAACCTGGGGTTCACTGAAAAGTTTGATACCCAATGTACATAGCTTTATCAAAGAAAACCAATTTATAAACACTGCCAGTTTTATGTGGGATAAAACAAAACAGCATACTTCTGATATCAAGGTTTACCATAGAAAACTATGTTAATAACAGATTCTGGAGAATCAAAAATGGGTAAATATATCCATGTACTCCAAACTACCAAGTTGCAATTCTCTCCTAAAGTTATAATTTTTTATACAAAATTATGTTCACACCAGAAAACCCTATATTTTTAGAATGTACACATTCCCTGAATCCAAATTGGGTATGCATGTCTTTCTACTCCAAAGCAAACAAAAAAAGCTGCAAATCTTTCCTAAATTTTGCCATTTTGGTGACATTTCCAAAAGTCACTTCAAAACTTCCAGCCTGCAGCATTTTATTTTCCACATACTATTAGGAATCAAGAATCAAATCACCCCAAATATGAAAACCTGGGGTTCACTGAAAAGTTTGATACCCAATGTACATAGCTTTATCAAAGAAAACCAATTTATAAACACTGCCAGTTTTATGTGGGATAAAACAAAACAGCATACTTCTGATATCAAGGTTTACCATAGAAAACTATGTTAATAACAGATTCTGGAGAATCAAAAATGGGTAAATATATCCATGTACTCCAAACTACCAAGTTGCAATTCTCTCCTAAAGTTATAATTTTTTATACAAAATTATGTTCACACCAGAAAACCCTATATTTTTAGAATGTACACATTCCCTGAATCCAAATTGGGTATGCATGTCTTTCTACTCCAAAGCAAACAAAAAAAGCTGCAAATCTTTCCTAAATTTTGCCATTTTGGTGACATTTCCAAAAGTCACTTCAAAACTTCCAGCCTGCAGCATTTTATTTTCCACATACTATTAGGAATCAAGATAAATCACCCCAAATATGAAAACCTGGGGTTCACTGAAAAGTTTGATACCCAATGTACATAGCTTTATCAAAGAAAACCAATTTATAAACACTGCCAGTTTTATGTGGGATAAAACAAAACAGCATACTTCTGATATCAAGGTTTACCATAGAAAACTATGTTAATAACAGATTCTGGAGAATCAAAAATGGGTAAATATATCCATGTACTCCAAACTACCAAGTTGCAATTCTCTCCTAAAGTTATAATTTTTTATACAAAATTATGTTCACACCAGAAAACCCTATATTTTTAGAATGTACACATTCCCTGAATCCAAATTGGGTATGCATGTCTTTCTACTCCAAAGCAAACAAAAAAAGCTGCAAATCTTTCCTAAATTTTGCCATTTTGGTGACATTTCCAAAAATCACTTCAAAACTTCCAGCCTGCAGCATTTTATTTTCCACATACTATTAGGAATCAAGATAAATCACCCCAAATATGAAAACCTGGGGTTCACTGAAAAGTTTGATACCCAATGTACATAGCTTTATCAAAGAAAACCAATTTATAAACACTGCCAGTTTTATGTGGGATAAAAGGTACAAAAAATTATGGGGAACCCTGAAAACCATATTCTGTACAGTACACATTCTGATGAATCTAAAATGGTTAATTATGTCTTTCTACTCCAAACTACACAACTACTAAGCTACGTGAAATGCAGCGGTTTTTATGACATTTTTGAAAATCTCAATTGGACACATTTATCTCACCCAATTTCTTACATACAATTGTAAAACACCCTAAATACTGATGCCAAGGGTCTACAGAACAGTTTGATTCCCAACATGTAGAGATAAACCAAAGCAGCTGGCATGTGCGTACCCCAAATAAAAATAGTGCTTATGAATTTTCTATGATGCTTATTAGCCTTCTGTGAACAAAGACCCCTGACTGCGTATTATGTCGAGCAAGATTCTCTTAAGAGTAAAAAGACCCCCCAAAACCATATATTTTTGGAAAATACACATTCTGTTGAATCCAAAATAGGTAATTATGTCTTTCTAGTCCAAACTACCATACTGCAAAGCTATGCAAAAGCAGTCGTTTTTACAACATTTCTGAAATTCTCTAAAAATATTGCAATTGGCCGCATTATCTCACCCAATTTCTTACATAAAATTGTAAAACACCATACACATTGATGCCAATGGTCTGCTGAACAGTTTTATGCCCAATATGCATAGCTATACCAAAGCAGCTGGCATGTGCTGACCCAATTAAAAATAGTGAGTAGTAAATTTTCTCAGGTGCTGTTTCACCTTCTGTGAAAAAAGACCCCTAACTGTTTATTATGTACTGCAAGACCCCGTAACTGTTCAAAGACCCCCCAAAACCATATATTTTTGTAAAGTACAAATTCTGACAAATCCTAAATTGTTAAAAAAAATTATACTTCAAATGACCAAAGTGCAAACAACGCTAACAAATACATAAGGAACAATAATGCAAGCAATAAAATCACAAAAATCAAATACAATTTGGCAAATAAATGAAATAACAAAATAACTGATCCGACAGCATGGTTATCAAATAGTCACGCTGTAAGTAATGTAGTGGGATCCTGTGATGATCGCGTCGCAGGTGGCAGCCCCCTTGACTCATTGCCTAAGGTGTTGGGGACACAGCAGGTTTGTCTGCACAGCAGCAAAAGCCCTTGACTGCGCTGCAAGTAGGCACTACATGCTTGGAAGTCAGAGAATTTCCTGCCAGAACGTAGTTCCTACTTGCTTAGCAGTTAAAGGGCAAGTCAACCCCAAAATAAAAAATTGCATAATAAAAGAAAACACAATTCTTAGCAACTTTACAATATACATTCATTACAATTTGTCTATGGTTTTTAAGTTATTTGTATATGTTGCTATTGAAAGCAGTGTTTGTCTGTCTCTTTCTATTCTCTGCCTTGATGGCTAAGACTGTTGATACAAAGTAAGACAAGCAGCTGGTTAACAGGCCTGACTTGGCTGGGGAACCAAGACTTGTGCAACATTGTTTAAAGAGTAACAAGCAGGAGTTGAGCAAATTCTGCTTTTTAATAGCAAAGTTTTTACAAGTAACTTTAAAAGCACTGAACATTTTTAATAAATGTATACTGTATTGGAAAGCTGCTTAGAATTATGTTTTCTTTTATTAGGAAAATGTTTATTTTGGGGTTGACTTGCCCTTTAATAATAATACTAAAGTTAACAAAACACTATCTAAAATAAATTGTGGCACTCATAATGTTACTCTAGAAAGAGCATATAAACCGTAAAAAAAATAAAAAGCAAAGGACAGGTAGAATAATGAAAAGCTGGAGAGAGAGGAGAGAGCACAGTAAAACATACAGTATAAGGTGGATATGGATGATTGTCATGTGCATATGTATAGTTTATGACATTGTATGGGTGTTTTGGTACAGTTTGTTTTTATGAGAGGACTACAATGAAGACAGGTAGAAAGTCAATTATAGTAAGATTTGGGGTGAATGCCAATTATTCCTCATTGATACACTTGGATAAACACTTGTTTAAAAATCTAAAAATTATGTGTTATTAGGGGTACTCTGACCAATGAATTCATGGGGCTGAAACCAAATTCCTATAGAATAGTCTATTATTAGGTTATGCAAGTTCCAAATCCAAACAACTTCAACCAAACTACAACCCACAATTTTATCTTATTTAACAATATAATAACTCTAAAAAATCTGGTGCTGGAATAGACACCATAAAATCATGAAATGTATGAAATTTTTGGATTTGACACCCAAACTCAGATTTTTTCAGATTATCGTATGAACCCCATGGCATATCATGATATCTTCCAGTTTTAAAATGGTTAGCTGCTATTGACTTCTACATGACCTCAGGTCAGATGTCGTATTTTTGGGTTCAGACTTTTAGCAGCCTCAAGGTATAATAAATCTCGAAAAATTTGAAAATTTGAAAATTCGGGCTTTACCAAATAACCCTGTAAAGGTCAACAATAAAATCATTTATTTTTCCCAGAGCAATGTTTTTTTTGGCTGCCAGGGTCAGCACCCCCATTTGAAAGGAGTAAAGAGTCAGAAGAAGGCAAATAATTAAAAACAACTATAAAAATTAAGACAGTTTGAAAATTTGCCATTCAATAACATACTAAATGTTAGCATAAAGGTGAATCTCCCATTTATAAGCAAAATATTTCATGTGCATAAAGCAAAATTTCATGTATCTGTTGTGTTATGTTACTGTATAGATAATACTTTTGGTTTAATGAATGCTGAACATTTCCAGTGAATGTGTTGCTTTATATAGTTGATCAATATCCTTGTGGCATGTTAAAATTACAATTAAAAAGGTTTACAGATAAATTCTGAATACATATTGTATAACAAATGGAATTTAACCCAGTGCTGGTTACTGGGTCTCACACATAACTCATTCTGATCTGATTCAGGTTCCCCTTTGATGAAGGAAGTAATGGAAGTGATAAAAGTCCCAGAAGAGGTTTGCAATTACAGTACTTACTCATTTGAAGTCATAGAAGCGACTCGTTATACATCTTTCGTGTTGATTACACTTTCCTGCATCCTAGGATTAGTGGACAATGCTGTGGTCATCGCTGTTACCGGATTCATCATGAAGAGGAAAAATAGTCAAATCTGGTTTCTAAACTTGGCTGTGGCTGATTTTTCCTTTTCCCTCCTTCTTGGGCTTTATGCTCATTATATTTTCACAGAGAACTGGCAATTTGGATCATATTTTTGTAAAATCTTTAATTATGCTTCCACGTGTAATATGTATGCAAGTGTTTTCATCATCACAGCTCTGACTATTGACCGTGTCTTATCAGTGGCCAAACCAATATGGCACCATAAGAATTTCTCTGTAAGGTTTTGTTGCTGGATCTGCGCTGCTATTTGGATACTAACAGCTCTGGTCAGTCTTCCAGTGTTACTATTAAGTGATGCGATTCAGTACGGTGACAAAATGCATTGCAGAATAGTCATTGCTAAACCTTCCTATGCTGCTCACAATGTTCATAAAAGAGATGTAAATGACAGCCTGGAATACATGGAAGGTTCTGGTTCAGTAGCTATAAATAATGTCGATTATATTGGAGCAGTAAGTGAAAATAACCATACTGGATTTAAGCCAACACTAATAACCTTGATGAAAGATCCAATTACAACAGGTGAGATAAGTTATCTTTTTGCACAAGTGCAGTATATACAGGTGTATGCTGAAGCAACAGAAACAACATCTTGTACCATTAACCTCAGGGAGCTCAGGGATACGGCATTTTCAACAGGCTGCATTGTTATCCCGTGTATAGTTCTGGGTTACTGTATCCCATTGGCCGTCATTCTGGTTTCCAATCTAATCATTGCTCAGCAAGGGGGGAAATCTCAGTCCGTAAAGTGCCGCAGACTATATAGAATTATAATTATGATAGTCCTGTTCTTTTTCCTGACATGGACCCCACTGATCACAGCTCAGATTATTTTGCTAGCTGCTCTTTATAGTGAAAATTTGATACTGATCTATAGAATGTACTGGGTGATGCCACTTGTGTCCAGCATAGCCTTTAGTAACAGCTGCATAAACCCCATCATATATGTACTGGTTGGCACACAGGCTAGGAAAGCTTTTTCTGATGTTATGAGCACAAGACTGTCTTTTTTAGGTGGATCCCAAAGCTCTGGTTGAAATGTTGCCTTTGTTTCTGTTCACTAGCTTTTCTTCTGCAGACATATACTATTCTCTTAAAACCTGGTGTCTGTCAACAAAAACAGTGCCTGACGGGCACAGTATAATAGTAATTCAGTATAGTAAGTAAACTGTTGTATTTGACTATCATCTAAAGGGTATTCTAGGGCCTAGCATTCTCCTCAACCTTGGAAAAAAAAATTTGCACCACGATATTGAAATTGCAAATTTGTTAGGACCCCCTAAAGGTCATCTATACTGCTATGAATATTGCTTCCAGTTATATGGGCCTATACCCTTTGTAAGATATTCTTATGGACAATATCAATATTAATTAGTCTATAATAATGCAATAACCGTAGGTTCTAACAGGGAGGTTTGGCAAAGAAATGATATTTAACCAACGGTATTATTAAAAAGATGATTTATGTATAGAATCAAAACACACTAACACAATTACAGAAAATAATAAGTCATAATATACACATAGGGAATGATGCAAGAAAAAACCCCAACCATCTATAATTCAGAATTATAGTACAGGTTATTTGCAATGCATATCAAACAACCAGTGAGACAAATCAACAACTCTAACTTAAACAGCAATCAATATCCACAGTATGCAAACAAGGAGACAAAGGTTACAATAAACTATTCCAAACAATATGCTCTAAACACCTATAACCATACTAATAAGTAATAACGATCAATGACAAAGAGACACTGAGATAGTTATCAGTTCTTGAACAGCACGTCAGTCTCTGGGCCTGCAGAGTTTCTGGTCAGAGATGGACCCCTGTACACAGAGGTCTGTTCCCCAAAACAGAACTCCAGACTGTACTTTGGACACATCTTTTATACTGTGTTTAGAGTCTCACCCCCACAAGAAGACTTGCTAAACAGAAGCCCAGATGGACTCGTTTCTTGTTTGATTACATAACTTTCCGGAACCATATGTAAAGGAAGGCTTTTGAGATCCTGTAATCGTTTGATCTAACAACATGTTTTTATGACAGGCTCTTTGCATAGTATCATGAGCACTTGTAGTCAGCCTTCATTTACACATTATAATGAAACTGTTAAGTCACATATCACCACCTCAGGCCCAACTGTTTATCTTGAATACTCTGGATCTTTCCTGTATGTGTCTATAACTATTCTTTTGATCCCATAGACTGTAGTGTTATCAGATAACTGTTATGGCTACTCCCTGTCCAAGCATATGTCTTTTTACATGTCTCTTTGACATAAATATTCACACATACATTATTTTATACATATAAACTCTTCCTGTTAAAGCTTATTTCTTACACCTTTATGCATTTAAACATAATAATCATTATTCATTCTGAAGGGTTTTCTGTTTCAAGCTATGAATACTTTATATTGAATAAGCCTTCATTGAACACAGTAATCCTGAGACTGAATGGGTTGGTTTGGGCAAATAGTTAAGATCAATGTCACTGCAGATAATCAACATAAATAAACAGGTGGATGGAGTTGCTAAATACTTTCTGATCTCAAAATCTATATTACATTTGTGCAAAGGACAAAGCAATATTTGTTTGCATTACAAATAATTTTCTGTTAATCACTTCAATTACCTTGCCCCTATTTATTTCATATGGGGGTTAGTGCATGAGCCCCTTGGATTCTTTCTTGTGATATAATCTAAACTATACATGTATCTATGGTATGTTATGATTTGTCTTGTGCTTTGTTAGTGCCTAAAAAAAGTTTGTAGTAATGAAACGTATAAGAAGAAAAGAAATATAAACTATTAAAATATAATAAACTCTCTTTACATTTGCATGAAATTATTCTGTCAGTGTCTGCTTCCTTCCTGTCTACTTATTTCCTATGAAAGGGCTGCTATAAGGACCATCTGGGATTTGAACACTTGGGACTGCGTTTGCTGGACTTTAAGTGCACAGTCAGTGCACTTACCAAGTGAGCCACTGGAGGCTTTTGGGGCTTGTCCTGATCCTGTTCTAGTAATCTGTATCTTGTTACGTTTCCAGTTTGTCTCCTCCCTGGTCTCCTCCCTTCTTGTTATCCTCATGTGTTTTGTGTTCTATAATCAATTGCTCTTTATAAACCACGCCCTGAGCCTTGCTCAGGGCTGAGTCATTGAATGTATTCTGTCTGTTCCTGACCTAAACCTTGAATCTGTTTGAATTTGAATCTGTTTGGTTTTGTTCCTGAATCTGTTCCTGGATATTCCAAGTTCCAAGTTCCAAGTCCTGAATCTTGTTCCTGTGTTTTTGTTCCAGCTTTTCTTTGCCTGCCTGGTAAAGACTTTATTTTTGACCTGTTCCTGTTTTGCTTCAGTTTCATTAAACCCTGTATATTTCAACATGCCTGCTTCAAGTATTTGTGGCTTTTTCCCTGGGCTTCCACCACACGCACTACCAAGTGTGAATTTAACTCCTGTTGCAGCGGTTTCCCGCTGTGAACGTTACAGCTGCAGAGAAAATGACATGAATCCTCTAGTCCAGAGTTTCTATCGTAGACAGTTAACATAGTTAAGTTGGGTTGACAAAAGATCTGTTCAACCTCTCCAAATAAACCCCAGTGCACATATATACACATGCTTATACAGACCCCTCTAGTAGAAATTTCGAGTCAGCTGAAATGCCCCAATTTCACCGATAAAGAGGTGCACGTACCATCAGTGATCCATCCTCCACTCCAATGTAGTAGAATTATTTCAGCACAGCACCTTGTGGTTAAAAAATGCCTTTATTCAAATTCTCATATACAGACCCCTCTATACAGTCACATATATAAACTATATATACCAATACCTATATTAAATTATATATAGACCGTTAGATCACACTAGCCTTTAAATTCAGGGTCAGACTGGGCAGGACACTGGGTAAAAACCCAGTGGGCCCAGACCCACTCCCCTGATCTGCCGGCCTCCAAAAGAAAACATAGATGTGCAGCGCGGCGCACACCGGCGTTCTTGTATTGGCGCAGGGGCCCCAGAATTTCGGAACCCGGTTGGCCCCCAATGCTCCAGTTCAACCCAGTTTCAAATTATGTTTGTAAAAGAAATCATCCAATTCATCACAACATCATCCTGCAGGACATTTGAAAGCCTCAGTGCCATCACCATGAAGAACCGCCTACTGTAAGTTGCTTCGAAATGAAACCCTAAAGGGTTGGCCTCTGGTGCATTGATCTTTTTTATTGGAACCTCACCCCATCTGTCTAAAATACACTCTAATGTATTTGTAAATTGTCATCATGTCACCTTGCAAGCATCGTTTCTCCACAGAAAACAACCCCAGCCTTGACAGTCTTCCATTTATATGTTTATTTGCACTTCTCTGCACTCTCTCCTGCTCATTAATATCCTCCCTAAAAACTGGAGCCCATGACTGCACTGCGCACTCAAGGCAAGGCCTATAAAGAGACAAAATACATTTTTCATCCTTCAAGTTAATTCCTTTGTTATGTGTAGGAGGGTAAAGGGACTTTAGGTCCTTTGATCCTTTGGGCATAATTTAGTCAGCTAGATTGGGACTTCAGTTCTAAAAAGGAAGCTGTTTCCTTTTCCTGTGTAAAAGTATTGTGCTAGCAGTTCAGTAACTGGCCATTAGATAAAAGGGGAAGGGCCCATGTGCTCAGTCTCCTTGGGCTGCACACGCTGGAGAAAGTAGAAAAGGTGCTCCATAGGACCTGGGAGGAAGGAAGTTTCCCTGGCCATCCCCCGTCAGCATTTAACTGACGGGTAACCCCTCCCACTGACAGATGTGTCCCCTAGCAGAGTTTAAAGCCCCACCTACCTACTTCCTCCCTGTCTTCTTTTTCTCTCTGCGGTGTCCTCTGCAGGAGGTATATTTTTTCTTTTGTGGCTCACCCGGTCCTTTTTAGGGCTGGAATCCAGGCGCAGTTTGCCTCTCTCCGCCTGAAGCTCCAGAATTAGCGTTCGCCTTAGCGCATTCGCTCTGGGGATCCCTCTTAGCGGCCGGGGATTGTAGGTCAGTTTGACTCTAACTCGCCTGGCGTGTGGTGGGCGCGTACGCGCGTGCGCACGTTTTTCGCGTGCGCGCGTTTGTCGCGTGCGCGCGTTTTTTTCGCGGCCGTGCGTCTGTCGCGTGCGCGCGTTTTTCGCGTGCGCGTGCGCGTTTTTCGTGCATGCGCGTCACTTCTGACGCCCGCGCTGGCGTCATCACACTGCGTCCTTTGGCGCCAGTTTTTTAACCGGTTTTCGGCATCCTTGCCTTTGGCCTGGTAGTTTTTTACTGTGCTTAGGCTCCTTAGGATTGCCGGCTGCCGAGAATTGTGCCGCCCCTCAGGTTATGGTGAGTCACTTTCAGGTAAGTTTCTACTTCGAAAAGAGGCATTATCTGTACTGAAAGTAAATTGTTTCTTACAGATGGAAGATTCATCTGGGAAAAGGAGGTTGACTTCTGGATCTGAATCTGATGTTGTGATAGTTTGCAGAGCTTGCAAGAATCCCGCTGCTAAGGGGAAGAGGCTCTGCAAACAATGCATCCTCGAATTGCTTGACAAAGACTTTGGTCAATCTGCTCCAGCTAGCAAGAAAGCAATATCCGTAGAGCTGGATAGTCAAGCTTCCCCTTCGGGGGCTGAGTCTGCCTTATCTGATCCCTCTCCTGCGGATATCTTATCATGGATTTCTCAAGCTGTGTCACAGGGCATTAAGGAAGCAGCGGTGAATCCAGGCCCTTCAAATCCTAGACAACAAGTACCGTATGATGGGGATTCAGAGGAAGAGGAGGATACGGAGGATGAATCCGATCCCTCTTTCGATGTCAAACTAATTCCAGCCTTGATCAGGGCTGTGAGGCATTCCCTTACTCTGCAGGATGAGGAGCAGGCATCCACGTCCATTTTTGTCTCCAAGAAGGTGAGACAAACTTTTCTTATGCATAGGGAAGTTGAGGAATTAGTATCAGCCGAGTGGCAGAAGGGTCCCAGAAGAGTTCCGGTCGAACCTAGATTGGAGAAGTTCTACCCCTTTCCTGCTGGAGTCTCCAAGGTGTGGGACTCTCCCCCTACAGTGGATGCTCCTGTAGCACGCCTCTCTAAGAAGACGGCATTACCAATAGATGATCTCTCAGCGCTTAAGCATCCTATGGAGAAGAGGATGGAGACAGAGTTGAGGAAGACCTATTTAGTGGCTGGGGCAATGTTGAGGCCTTCAGTCTCGCTAATTTCAGTAATTAAAGCCATGTCTCTTTGGACGGAGGCGGTGGCTGTTGATACCAGTGAGGAGACTTTAAGCAAGCAGTCTTCGCAGGTTCTGGAAGACATCAGGATGGCATGTAATTTTTGTCTCGAGGCTGCTGTGGATTTAACCAGATTGGCAGCTAGAAGTATGACTTTTTCGGTCGCAGCCCGTAGAGCCTTGTGGCTTAAGGCTTGGTTTGCGGATACTGCCTCTAAGAACTTTCTATGTAAACTTCCTTTTGAGGGGCAGATGCTCTTTGGAAAGGCGTTAGAAGAGATCATTAATAAGTCTTCAGGAGGGAAAAGTACTTTTCTCCCTCAAACTCCCAGACGTTTTAGGAACCCTCCTAGACGTCAGGATCGTTTCATGCCTAGACGTAGAGATGACACAAGATTTTACAGACCAGGCAAAGAGTTTTTTCGTCCCAACACTTGGAAGACAGGGCAGTCCAATGTGTTCAAGGGGTTCAGACCCAAGGAAGCTAGATCCCCCAAAGGGCAAGCCAAACAGCAATGATATGAGGCCTGTCCAGATTCCTGTGGGAGCAAGATTATTGGAATTTGCAGGGGTCTGGGCAAGGGAGACGGAGGATGTTTGGGTCAAAACTATTGCGACCCGGGGTTATATGATAGAGTTTCTTTGGAAACCCAGATACAATCATTTCATCCAGACTCCGGTCCCTCGGGAGGAAAACAAGAAGATTATTTTAAAGGAGTATATCCAGAAACTAATTCTGAAACAAGCAGTAATTCCAGTGCCCAATTCTCAACAGCGAAAGGGCTTTTATTCTCCCCTGTTTCTGGTCCAGAAAAAGTCAGGCGACATGAGACCAATCCTGTATCTCAGGAAACTGAACAAGTGCGTGAGGGTTCGCTCCTTCAAGATGGAGTCCATCCTAACTATCAAGAGGGCAGTAAGTCCTGGAGACTGGCTCATCTCAATCGATCTAAAAGACGCATATCTGCATGTGCCCGTCGCGGTAGAACATCAGTGTTTCCTCAGATTCTTTTTCCTGGGACAGCATCTACAATTCACCTGCCTTCCGTTTGGCCTTTCCACGTCACCCAGAACATTCTCAAAGGTCTTAATAGTTGTCATCGCAAGGTTAAGAAGACAAAGCATAGAGGTTTATCACTATTTGGACGACCTGTTAGTGGTAGCCAGAAATCCAGAGATCCTAGAAAGACATCGAGACACAGTGATGTCGGAGCTACAGAGGTTCGGATGGTTGTTAAATCTGGAAAAAAGCCAACTTGTACCAACTCAGAGATTAGTCTATCTGGGAGCTCAGATAGATACGTGTCTAGGGATGGTTTCCTTGTCTCAGGAAAGGATCTTCAAGATAAAGCAAATGATGACAACGGTTGTTTATTTACACTGTCTTCCAGCAAGACAATTTATGCAGGTTTTAAGCAGTCTGACTTCAACAATTGGAGTAGTTCTTTGGGCCAGATGGAATATGAGGAAGATTCAGGGGCTATTTCTAATGCAGTGGGATCGACACAGGAAAAATTGGCACCAAATGATTTATTTTTCAGTGGAGGCAAAGAATCAGATGTTATGGTGGCTGAATGCCTCAAATCTTCGGAGAGGATTCCCTCTGCTAGATCAAAGGCCATTAAACATCTACACAGACGCTTCGGGCTCCGGTTGGGGAGCACATTGCCAGCAGTGGTCAGTCCAAGGTTGTTGGGAGAAAGATCTATCTCATCTGCAGTCCAACATCCTGGAACTAAGGGCGGTCTTGAAAGCTCTACAGGCTTTCGAACCTCTACTTTGGGCAGAGGAGGTCTGCATAAGATCAGACAACGTCTCAGCAGTAGCCTACATCAGGTGTCAGGGAGGCACCAAAAGCAGGGCAATGATGAAAGAATTGAATCCCATTATGGAATTTGCCCAGTCATGCCTCTTGGGGATAACGGCAGTTCATATTCCAGGGAATCTGAATTGGAGGGCGGACTGGTTGAGCCGCAAGCAAGTAGATCCGGGAGAGTGGAGCCTCAACAGCCAGGTTTTTCGGAGGATATTGGGAAAATGGGGGAAACCCGATCTGGATCTCATGGCATCTGTGAACAACCACAAGCTTCCAATCTTCTTCTCCAGAGTTCCATGCAGGGAAGCGTGGGCGACAGATGCATTTGCCCACAGTTGGAACAACCTTTGGGCTTACGTATTTCCCCCATTCGCAATGATCTTCAAGGTTTTGAAGAAGATTTTGAGGTCCCAGATCGAAGTTGTCGCAGTCCTACCGGATTGGCCGAGAAGGCCTTGGTATCCGCTGTTAAGGAGGTTGGCTGTGGACAAACCAATGAGACTCCCCTACAAACCAGACCTTCTGTTCCAGGGTCATCTTCTTCATCCTGCTCCTCAACAACTAAAGCTAGCGGCATGGAGACTCAGCTCAACAGGCTGAGGGAAGAAGGCTGTTCGGAAGCCCTTATAAATACTTTGTCGAAATCTCGGAAGAATAGCACTTCTTTAAAATACGATAGAATTTGGAGTGTTTTTTCTTCTTGGGCTACGAAGGAGGGATTCAATCCTGAAAACCCAGAAGTGATTCAGGTGTTGGAGTTCCTTCAGTTGGGTTTGGATAAGGGCCTCAGCACCAGTACCCTTAGAGTTCAGGTATCTGCACTTTCAGCTATTTTGGGAATTCAGTTTGCCAGCAATCCTTTAATAATTCGCTTTTTCAAGGCTGCAGTAAGAATTAGACCGCCAGTTAAGGAGCTTGCTCCCTCTTGGGATTTGCCGCTTGTGCTGGAAGCTTTTTCAGTATCTCCTTTCATCCCTGAAGAGAACATATCCATGTGGGATTTAACTCTGAAGTCTGTATTTTTGGTGGCTATAGCTTCAGGTCGAAGGGTCTCCGAACTACAAGCTCTGATGGCTAACCCTCCTTACACAGTATTCAGTGATCAGGGAGTGACACTTAGACCAAGTTTAACATTTCTGCCGAAGGTGGTGTCTGAATTTCACCTAAATGAACCGATATGTCTTCCTGCCATTGACAAGAATTCAGGTCAAGAGGGAGATATTCCTGAAGTTCTGGATGTAAAGAGGTGTTTGGAGAGGTATCTGATCTCTACAAGACCCTTTAGGAAGTCTGAAAGCCTGTTCGTTATCCCTTGTGGAGCTAACAAGGGTCAAGCGGCTTCGATTTCCACGATTCGTAGATGGATCATTACTATGATCAAGAAGGCTTACTCGCTAAAAGGGCAAGAAGTACCTGAGGGGGTCAGGCCCCATTCAACCAGAGGTATGGCGACGTCTTGGGCGGCAGAAGCAGGAGCAGCTACAGATGCCATTTGCAGGGCAGCTACCTGGGCTAGTCCTAATACTTTTGTTAAACATTATCGTTTAGATGTCAGGCTAACCAAAAGAGCTGATTTTGGTCGTAAAGTTATTCAAGCAGTACTGAATTCTAAGTAAACTGTTTGATTCTCCCACCCCTTGTTTTCATTGCTTGGGTATTACCCGTCAGTTAAATGCTGACGGGGGATGGCCAGGGAAAGGAGGAATTCTATCATACTTACCATGATTCCCCTTTCCTGGCCATCCCCCTAGTCAGCATTCCCTCCCGAATCCTAGAGCTTTTTACAGAGACAGGGAGGAAGTAGGTAGGTGGGGCTTTAAACTCTGCTAGGGGACACATCTGTCAGTGGGAGGGGTTACCTGTCAGTTAAATGCTGACTAGGGGGATGGCCAGGAAAGGGGAATCACGGTAAGTATGATAGAATTCCTCCTTTCCAGAATAGGTGAAGTAAATGCAAGGGCAGTTTTTTTATAGTCACCTATTAGTAAAATCCAGGATCAGGAGTTATTTAGTGAGCAGTCAGAGCCTTCGGCGATGAGACCAAGAACGTTAGTACCATGCACTAACAAGGTCACCAGCTTAGGAAGTCAAGCAGATAGGCTCAGAGATAACAAGATCCTTGGAGCATGGGACCCCTGTGAGATTCGCCTTCAGTAGGGGTTGTGCACCAAAGGCAGGCAATGCTACCCCTGGGGTGTTGTGAAGCTTATATGCACTGGCTGATTATTTGTTGTAATGACTTTACTGATCATTCTTGTGACTATAAACAGCACCCAGTGAAGAGATACATGTAGCTGCATGTTATTTAAAGTTACAGTGTTCTACACATACACCTTTCAATTATATCCCTGTGTGTGATTGTAGATCAGAGAGGGGTATAACAGCCCAATCTGTCGTGACCCTGGGTAGTGGCACGCCAATTTATAGTGTACCTACTCTCCCCTGTAGCGGAGACACAGGATTCCTGTAGCGCCACAAGGAAGGAAATCAGTGCTAGATTTCTTGTAGTAGCAGAAGAGGGCTATAAATGCAAGACAGTACTTTTACAATTTAGTGTATAACATGCATTTATGTTATTTCTAACAAAGTGCATACCACTGAACTGATCAACATTGAACCTCATTTTCTCAAATCTCTCTGCAGCATCTTGAATAAAATTATAGTTTTGCACAATGAAGTATCATAAGCAGAAATACAGACAGTAGTTTCACTGCCTGCCTCTAGATCATTATTGAACTAGTTAAAAAGAAAAAGTCAAGGATAGACCCCTGCAGTACTCCAACACTGGTCCAGTTAGAAAATTTTCCATTTGTCACACTGTTTGTAATCTATTCTTCAACCAGGCCTCTGAGTACAAATGTTGTGCTGCAGGCCAGTATTCCTTAATTTAATAATTTCTTTCTTACATCCCCAATAACATTTAATTTTATTTTGAATTTAAAGCAGTGTAACATGACATGTAGTGTTGTGCTGCATTTTACAGTTCCTGACACTGCTAACAGAGAGGGGAGATATTATGCCATTCATAAATATATTCGTTATACTGTGAATCTGGCAGGGATAATGAGCTGTCTGTGGAGCAACAATGAAAAAACACAGGTTGAAACAATAATTAACATGCAACACAACTCACTATTCATAAATGTGGATCCTACAGGGAAAGGGAGCTCTCCACTGGCCACAATCAAATAAACCAGTTTGTAGTATTAATGACATACTGTTTATTCCAAACCTGTGCAGTTATTTGGGTACTAACAGTGTTAGTGTTCAGTGATATCATTCAGTACAGTGAGACGACAGAGTGTAGAATGGTCAGGGTTTTTTTGTTTTTTTTTGTAACTTAGATTTTATTTTCAGAAAATAAAATAAAAGTTGCATTTACAAGCAAGATGAAGTGCAAAGGTTACATCAAAAACAGCAGTAGTGCTCCACATTCGAACATCTTACCGACATATCTCACATAATGCCTTAACATAGAGTATTCTGCAATCACAGATATCAGTAAATGCATAGACACAGATAGAGATAATAGCTTCAAAACACAGAAAATAATAATAAAAGACAAAAAAAAGAAAAACAAAAATCAGTTAAACTAAGGTTAGACCCTTTGTAATGACATGTATTGCTGGATAGCAGAGTAAAATATAAGGTGTAAGTACTAAGACTGATACTGATATCCCCCACGTCTCCACTAGTGCTAACTACAAACCCACCTTCTGGAGTTAAAGTAGGCGAAGGTCCCAAGGCGCCCATATCTTCAAAAACTGAGGAATTCTATTTTGCAATAATGCAATATTGTGTTCAAACCTTCTGTTACTTTCAATCCTTTGATCTATTTCTGACCAGGAGGGAAGAACATGAGATTTCCATTTAGAAGCTATGGATATGCGTATAACCGTTAGTACTTGGTTGAGTAACTTTTGAATTGGCTTAGACAGCGTCTCAAAGGGCTTTCCCAATAAGAAGGTCGTAATATCCAAAGGTATATTATCAAGTGTTAAACAGTCCAACAATTTCTTAACCTCCCTCCAGAACGGTTGAATATAGGGGCAATCCCAAAAAATGTGGTAAAGTGTGCCGTAAGCTGGCAACCTCTCCAGCATAATGGTGAAATTGCGTGAAAAATTTTGTGCAATCTACAGGGAGTAAGGTACCAACACTTTAATATTTTATAAATATTTTGCTTTTGTTTGACACAAGTAACACTACCTTTAGCATTACGCCAGATTGCTGACCAATCATCTGAAGAGATGTCATACCCAAGCATAGCCTCCCATTTCCTCATATAGTTGTGTTTAAAGCTCTGCACACTCGTGGGATCATTTATTAATTTGTAAATCTTAGATATCAGGCCCTTTTGAGGTAAGCCACGCAATGCCACAATTTCAAACTGAGTGGTGGCCCGCTCCTTGAATGATCTAAGAAACGGATCCAAGTAATGCCTGACCTGGAAATATAAGTACCAGGGTATAACAATGTCTGGGACTTTGGCCTGCAATTGATCCAGAGTAAGAGTGGTCGTTAAAGAGGCATTTACCCAATCGGAAATTTTAAATAGCATGTTAGACTCTGACAATTGACTCCAAAAAGTGACACCCGGTAGAAACGAGGGATTACCCTCTATTGCAGTTACTGGGGAGTACGTTGAAAACAATTTATATTTAACTTTCAATCTTTTCCACAGACCCAACGTCAAAACAGTAGAATTTAGCATCGAAACCTTAGGTAGCGTAATTCCTGCCGAAGGCCAAAACCATGCATTAGGATGATAAGGGTAAAACCGTGAGTTCTCAATATGCGTCCAATGGGAACCAGGGACCCGCGTAGACCAAGCTAACAACTGCCGGAGTTGGGCTGCCTCATAATACTGGTGCAATAGAGGAACCCCTAGCCCACCTTGAGCAACTGATGTATTTAATGTCTGTTTATTAATTCTATATTTCTTCCTACCCCAAATAAAAGTATGGATTGTCATTTGCAGTTCTTTAAAAAAATTCTGTGGTATAGGAATCGGTAACGTTTCGAATAAATATAAAAATTTGGGCAGGATATTCATTTTAATAGAAGCAATTTTACCTAGCCAGGAAATTGGGTAAGTATTCCATTTAAGCAAAGTGGACTTTACGTGCTAGTGGAACAAAATGTTGCCAAAATAAACCGTCATAAGTAGGGGTAATTTTAGTCCCCAAATAGGAGATATAATCCGTTTTCCAGTTATAGTTATAGCGTGAGCGCATACCCGGTAGTAAATGGGCAGGAAGTCCTATTGGAAGAGCCTCTGTTTTGGAGACGTTTAGTTTGTAGCCCGACAACCTCCCATAATGCTCTAGCAGCTCCTGTAGTGCTGGTAGAGAAGTCTGGGGGGATGTCAGGGTCAATATCACATCGTCAGCATAGAGTGCTACCTTAAATTGTGTGGATCCTACATCAACTCCAAGAATATGCGGATCGGATCTAATATTTGCAGCTAAGGGTTCAGAATGGTCAGGGTTTTAAACCTTCTTGGAACACTTACAGCATAAATAAAATAGATGTGAATGGCAACTTAACAAAAGAAAAGAGACGAGAACGACCAATATAAATGGTATGGATTAAACAATAAGCTGTATTAATAACATAACAACTACCTATATAAATGTGCAGAATTCTGGCTTCAATTTTCAGTGCTCCAAATGGAGGTTTCAAAAGAGGAGTAGATAGTGTAAAAAACAATGTTGAATAAGTAACTGCAAACCTAATTCAGTTTTATCTAGTGCAGGGGTCCCCACCTTTTTTTCACCAGTGAAACACATTCAAATGTTAAGAGTTGGGGCAACACAGGCATGAAAGAAGTCTGTGAGAGTAATAAGGACTGTGCAAAATAAGGACTGTAATTGGCTCTAAATAGTTGGGCATTCTCTTGTTAAATCTCCTCCCAGAGGTGGTACTGCCTGTCCTCATGATCCTATCCCCAGCAGGGGTAAACGCACTGTGGTATCTTGCTCTCTGGGTGCTCACCCACTCTCTAGTGGTATCTTGCTTCCTTTGCAGACCTTCTGGCCCTTAATATAAAGGAATCGCTTCCTTTATATTAAGGGGCAAATTTATCAAGGGCCGAATTTCGAGTTTATGGAGTTTCTAAAAACTCCTATCAACTCCCATAAACTTGAAATTAAAAAAAAACCGAGCAATCGAAATTTGGATTTTCAAAAGTCCACCAAATGATTCCAAATTGGTTGTAGGAGGTCCCTTGTAGGGTAAAACACCAATTCGGCAGGTTTTACATGGTGAAAAGTCGAATTCTAAAAGGGGCAGTACTCTATTCCCTACTCAAATTTGACGCTTGATGCATACATTTTAATATATACAAATATAAAATTGCAGTATGACGCTTCCTTTGAGAGTAAGGAACATCTCCAATAAATTGACTTCTCTTATGTAAGTTCTTAATTACAAGCATAAATAAAATATTAAATTGAAGTAGCATAGATCATTTACTCCATTAGTGATGGGCTGTGCTAGTAGTTAAGTGGAATAATTTGTATTTTAAAGCAAAAGGAAAGCTGATAGAGGAGGGGCAATTAAATATTGAAGCACAGCCTGTAACATTTCTACACTTCTGACATCTGACTTTGAGACAGAGACATCCTGGAATTTACTACAACTTCACCCAAGTAAGAGGATGCTATTCTACAACTATTCTACATAACCAAACTTCTATGCAGGTTATTATACAGCTTGTGAGTATCTTGTACAAAATTTGTGCAGTCCAAATACTGATTTACACAGTATTTATTTTCATAACATGCATTTACATTTAATGGTTTATTTTTTTAGGAGAAAAAAAGAAAAATCAATACTGTAATTGCAGGAAGGTACCAGCAAGGGCGACCTGGTGCTGTTTCTTAATAGGAAAAATTGAGAAGAAATACACATTTTGTGCCTCATAATTAAATATATTAGGGCCAGTCATAGAACTTTATTATATAATTTAATTGATGCTCAGAAGTCTTAAAAATATTTTTCTCATATGTATCTAAGGAAATAGTGACATAAGAGTTATCTTTGTTAGCTACTGTATGGGCATCCGAGAAACAGGCCCTGATTTCTACTAAAGATCTCTCATTTGGCACAGATAATTGATTTTATTTTAGTTGTGCTACTATTATTTGCACCTATTGAGCACCAGCACCACTGTCCAGTTGATGCTAGGAATTACTATTTCAGTTAATGCTGCATGAAGCATAAAGAACAAAGGGTTATTCATGTTTTTGGGAATGTGAGCCTCGCTGTGTGCATGTTAAACCTAAAGAAGTGATATACCATAAAATGTTATTACGAGGCAATAAATACTTATATTCATAATAATATTAAAGTTAATGAAACACTGTATCACAAATAAGTTGTGTCACTTGTAAAGTTGCTCTAGAAAGAGCAGATAAACAGCAAGAAAAATAAAATGCAGAGGACAGGTAGAATAATGTTGAAAACTGAAAAGCTAGAGAGAGAGAGAGGAGAGAGAGAGGATGGAGCAAACAGTAGAACATATAAGGTGGATATGGATGTGTGCCATGTGCATGTGTGTTGTTTATAACATTGTATGGGTGTGGTAAGTGTTTTGGTGCAGTTTGTTTTTATAAGAGGACTACAATGAGGACAGGATGAAAGTCAGTTATCGTAAGATTTGGGGTGAATGCCACTTATTCCTCCTTGATACACTTGGATAAACACTTATTTGAAAATCTAAAAAATTATGTATTATTATTGCTACTCTGACCAAAAATTTCTTCTCTAATTTGGGGATGGAACCAAAAATATCTAAAACTCTTCAAACTAGAGTATTAAACCATTCTCCCATAGAACAGTCTATTATTAGCTTTTGCAAGTACCAAATTCAAACAACTGACCAAGCTGCCATCCACAATTTTACCCTATTTAGCAATGAGATAACTCTAAAAAATCTGGTGCGGGAAAAGACAACATTTTTTGGATTTGACACCCAAACTCAGATTTTTTTCAGATTATCGTATGAAAATCATTGCATATCATGGTATCTTCCAATTGTAAAAGGGACATCTGACATTGACATATGACCTCAGCAGGTTTCAGATGGAGTAATTTCGGAGTTTTTCAGCCTCGGGGTACAATAAATCTCAAAATTTCAAGTTGTAAAACTCCGACAAGAAAAATTTGGGCTTTACTAAAAAACCCCCTAAAGATCAACAATAAAATTGTAGCTTGTCAAACCAATGTTTTTTTTTTTTCCTGCCAGGATCAGCGACCCCCATTTGAAAGGTGTTAAGAGTTAGTATCTGTCGTGCTATGTTACTGTATTTATAATACATTTGCTTTAATAAATGAGGAACATTTCCATTGAATGTGTTGCTTTATATACAGTAGTTGATTGATATCCTTGTGGCATGTAAAAAATACAGTTAAAAAAAAGTTTACAGATAAATTCTGAATACATATTGTATAACAAATGGAATTTAACCCAGTGCTGGTTACTGGGTCTCACTCATCACTCATTTCTGATCTGATTCCAGTTCTGATCTGATCCAGTTCTGATAATGGAAGTGATGAAGGTATAATAGAGATAATGGAAGTAATAGAAGATCAGATGGAAGTGATGAAAGACCCAATGGAAATAATGGAAGTGATGGAAGTCCCAGAAGAGGTTTGCAATTACAGTCCTTACTCACCTGAAGTCTTAGAAGCGGCTCGCTACATGTCTTTCGTGTTGATTACACTTTCCTGCATCCTAGGATTAGTGGGCAATGCTGTGGTCATCGCTGTTACCGGATTCATCAGGAAGAGAAGAAATAGTCAAATCTGGTTTCTAAATTTGGCTGTGGCTGATTTTTGCTTTTCCCTCCTTCTTGGGATTTATGCTCATTATATTTTCACAGAGAACTGGAAATTTGGATCATATTTATGTAAAATCTCTAATTATGCTTCCATGTGTAATATGTATGCAAGTGTTTTCATCATCACAGCTCTGACTATTGACCGTGTCTTATTAGTGGCCAAACCAATATGGCACCATAAGAATTTCTCTGTAAGGTTTTGTTGCTGGATCTGCTCGGCTATTTGGATACTAACAGCTCTGGTCAGTCTTCCAGTGTTACTATTAAGTGATGAGATTCAGTACGGTGACAAAATGCATTGCAGAATAGTCATTGCTAAACCTTCCTATGCTACTCACAATATTCATAAAAGAGATTTAAATTACAACCTGGAATACATGGAAGGTTCTGGTTCAGTAGCTATAGATAATGTCAGTGTTTTTGGAATAGTAAGTCAAAATGAGCTTACTAGATTTAATCAAGCAGATGGACTAATTGGTTTTATAGGTCCAGTGCTATAAGAATATAAATAACAATAAGAATATAAACCATGTCACAAGATAAAAAAAAAAAATTCTTTTTTTTTTTTTAAATTTCTTTATTTTCAGTTTTCAAACCGGGATACAGAACAAAACAAGGGGAAAGGAAAAAAAAAAAAAAGGGTAAATGAAAGGGTGATATAGTTGCACTTGCATATATCCACGCATATAATTTATATATTACATAGTCAACACTTCGCTCCTTTTATTTGCCTTTTATTCTGAAATTAGAAGGTCCTTCAAGTATCTATGCCAAGGAGACCATGTTTTCCAATATTTCTTGCTAATATTATGATGTATGTGGGTTAACTCCTCTAATAAGCTTATTTCTTTCACAGCTCTCATCCAGTCCTCGTATGACGGCGGTTTTTCAGACTTCCAGTTTCTCGGGATTAACGATTTTGCAGTCTGAATTAATTGAAAGGTAAGGGGGTCTTCAAGCATAATTTGTTTTTCTTTATTTATATTAAATAATATCAGTGTACTGTCCCCCCTCTGGATTCTTATCCCCGTGATAATGTATATACTTTCCAATATCTGATTCCAAAAATCTTCCAGTAGTGGGCACAATACCCATATATGTATATGATTCCCTACCCCTTCTTTACATCTCCAGCATCTATCTGATGTTTGTGGGAACATTTTATTAATTTTACTAGGGGTATAATGCCATTTAGTTATCAGTTTGTATATAGCTTCTTGTGTTTTTGAAACCTTCGTCATCCTGTTATTATACTTGAGTATCTTAACCCACTCTTGCTCTGTAATTAATACTCCCAATTCCTTCTCCCATTCTCGGCTGAGCGAGGAGAAATTATGTTCTTCGCGAGTTGTTAAAATATTGTAGATTTTTGATAGAGGTTTCTCAACCTCCCTTTCCATCTCCATAAGCTGTTCCCATTAACTTATTAATGTAATGTACTAATTGGTTATATCTCCATTGATCTCCTAAATGGGGCCCCCATTGATCTTGTATTTCAAAAAGTGGGACCGTCTTTCCCAACCTAATAAATTCTCTCATTCTGGTCAGGTTTGTATCTTTTCTCCCCCACCTCTCAAAGGCTCCCTTTTCCATACTAGGAGGGAAGTTCCGGTTGCCTAGTAATGGTTGTAATATATATGGTGTCTCTGTCAGCTTCATGGCCTGTTTGTTTTTGTGCCATGTTTTAAGGGTCGGTGTGATTAATGTGTGCGGGTCTTGTACCAACCTCGACTTTGCTCCCCAGTCCTCCCATAATACACATTCTAATGGGTAATTCCCCCATCCCTGCTCTAGACCACACCAATCTTTTTTTTCACTCTTCTTTATCCAACCTAATATCCTCACCAAATGTATCGCCACATAGTACATATATGGGTCCGGTACTCTCAACCCCCCCTTTTCTTTAGGAGCGGTTAGTAAATTATATTTTAGCCTAGGATTCTTGCCGTTCCATATAAATCTAGAAAACATAGATTTAATTGATATAAAGAAGGATTTTGGGATTTCCACCGGTAATACCTGGAGGAGGTACAGAGCTTTTGGCATTAATACCATTTTTATGGCTTGAATTCTGCCAAACCATAATATTTTAATTTTTTTCCAATTATCTATTGTTTGTTGCAAGGTGGCTAATAAAGGTATAAAGTTATCTGCATAAGCTCTATTTAATTCTCCACCCAGCTTCACTCCCAAATATTTTATTGTTGATCTAGCCCATTTGAATGGAAAGTTCTGTTTAATCTGTTGTATTGTTTTTCCATCTAGATTAACATTTTATATCTCTAATTTAGAGTAGTTTATCTTGTAATTTGATAGATCTCAGAAAATTTTCAACAGTTTCATTAAGTTTGGAAGTGTTATTAAAGGGTTTGTTATATACATTAACATATCATCCGCGAAAGCTGCACTTTTGTATTCATTGCCCTTTATATTTATCCCATTTATGTCCGGATTATTCCTTATATGTGATAGTAATATTTCCATAACTAGCAGAAATAGTGTTGGAGATAACGGGCACCCCTGTCTCGTCCCATTAAATATCTGAACACTTTGTGATAATGTGCCATTAATTTTGATTTTCGCTGTTGGTGTATCATACAGAGTGAGAATCCTCTCCTTCATTTTATTTTTTATCCCAAAATTTGATAGTGTCTTATCTAAGAAGGGCCATGAAATTCTATCGAATGCTTTTTCAGCATCAGTGGTTAACAGACAGGTGGGATATTGTAGTTTATGTGCATAATGAATTATTGAGATTGTTTTAGCGATGTTGTCTTTTGCTTCTCTTTTGGGTACAAAACCAGTTTGATCTTCGTGAATAATATACGGTAAGTATTGTTTAATTCTTTTCCCTAGTATGTTTGCATATATTTTCATATCTATATTTATTAGCGATATCGGTCTATAACTTGAACATAGAGTAGGATCTTTGTCCACTTTTGGTATTAATGTAATCTGGGCTTCTTGTGCCTGTTTGTAAAATCCCTCTTTGTCTGATATGTTATTATAATATAGGTATAATATCGGGACTAACTCGGCTTTAAATGTTTTATAGAATGTACCTATGTGTCCGTCTGGGCCTGGGCTTTTTCCTGGTTTCAACTCGTCTATCCCTTCCTCTATTTCTTTTAATGTGATTGCTAGTTCCATATCTTGGGCTTGTTCTTAAGTTATTGAGTTCACTTTGGCCTCTTTTATGAACTGCTCCATTAATGCTTCTTTTTGTTCAGATGGTTTATCTTTTTGTATTTTATATAACGCTTGATAATAGTCTTTAAAAGTTTCTGCTATCCCTTTAGTATCGTAACGTGTGACATTTTGGCCGTTTTTGATTGCAATGATATTATTTTGACCTTGTATCTTTTTTAGTATTCTCGCAAAATATTTATTTCCCTTATCCCCAAATTCATATGCATTCTGTTTAGTTCTAAGATAAACTTTATGTATTTTATGATCTAATACTTTCTTAAGCTGGTCTCTCTTAATCTCCAATATCTGAAAAGTTTTTATAGCTAATTTTTCTTTATGTGCCTGTTCTAATTGTGTAATATCCTCCATTAGATTATTGATTTCCTTTTCTCTCCCTTTTTTTTTAGGCTTGTACCCAGGGCAATTAATCTTCCTCTCAATACACACTTAAGTGCCTCCCATAATGTCCTTGGGGCTATGTCTGTCGTATTGTTCTCCTTTATTATTTGTATTATCCAATCCCGTATCATATCTTTATTCTCCCCACTGTGTAATACGTATTCATTCAATCTCCAGTTAAATTGTGATTTACTCACCCCCGGAATTAAATATTTTACTAATACTGGTGCATGATCCGAAACTATTGTTGTGCCTATAGTTGCCTGATGAAACAGATGTGCCCACTGTTGTGATACCATTATATAATCTATTCTTGAATAAATTTGATATTGTTTAGAAAAATGTGTGAAGTCTTTTTTCTCCGGATTCAAAGCCCTCCATATGTCTACCATAAGTAGTTCTGCAAATTTTCTCTTTATATCTTTCAAATTCTTATAAGACAAATATGTTTTACCCGTAGATGAATCTATTATTGGATTTAAAGTTACATTGAAATCACCTCCAATTATTATTAAGCCTTCGCTATACAGTTCTAGTACATGTAGGAAATGTTGAAAAAATTTATTTTGATTTGTGTTCGAAACATATACGTTCGCTAATGTACAATTTTGATTAGCTAATTTACCTTTCACTAATATATACCGACCCTCTTTATCTATTTTATCATCCACCATGTCAAATGGCAAATCTTTATGAATTAAAATCATAACCCCCGTTGCTTTCTTAGTTGGATTGTTACTCATAAATATTTGGGGATACTCTTTGACCTTTAAACTAGGAACATGATCTTGTTTAAAGTGGGTCTCTTGTAGCATAACTATTTGCGCTTTACTTTTCCTACATTCATGGAACTGGCTCATTAATCCCATTTACATTAAACGACAATATATTACACTCCATTGCTTAATTTTATTACAATTTCCCTTAATATCTTTCTGTTGACCTTGAATTTAAAACTGATATAATGTATATATGCATGTATCCCTTGTCTTAGCCAATCTTTATAGTCACCCTTCTCATAGACATATGACTTTATACAACAACAACAAAAAACACACAGGGTACAACATATCACGGAGTTCGAATAGGATCTGCTCCGTGACCACATCAAAAACAGAAAAGAAAAAATAACAGCCGTCTCAGCTTCTTTAAGGGTCCGCCCTGGGTCTGAGGGGTGTTTACTACGGCTAGAGTGGCTTTACCACTTTTTTGGGGGTATGGATATGAAGTTAACATTTGGTCTTATGGGCAACTTCTTCTGTATCACCCAACCCTTAAGTTAACTTCCCTAATATGCTTCTTCCCTTCCTTGTTATTATATATTTTTTTTTTCTAAAAATATTTCTAATGGTATAAATATTTTTTAAATTATTCAGAATGTTACAATAACAACATCTTGTACTGTTAACCTCAGGGAGCTCAGGGATACGGCATTTTCAACAGGCTGCATTGTTATCCCATGTTTAATTCTTGGTTACTTTATCCCATTGATGGTGATTCTGGTTTCCAATCTAATCATTGCTCAGCAAGGGGGGAAATCTCAGTCTGTGAAGAGCTCTAGACTATATAGAATTATAATTATGATAGTCCTCTTCTTTTTCTTAACATGGACCCCACTGATCACAGCTCAGATTATTTTGCTAGCTGCTCTTTATATTGAGAATGTCATACTGATGTATAAAATGTACTGGGTGATGCCACTTGTGTCCAGCATAGCCTTTAGTAACAGCTGCATAAACCCCATCATATATGTACTGGTTGGCACACAGGCTAGGAAAGCTCTTTATGATTTTATGAGAACAAGACTGTCTTTTTTTAGGTAGCACCCAAATCTCTGGGTGATACGTTGCCTTTGTGTCTATTTATTAGCTATTCTTCTGCAGACATATACTATTCTCTAAAAAATCATTCCTTTTGTTTTGTCCTCCTCTTGTAGTCCTGTTCTTATGCAATGGTGTCAGTTAACAAAAACAGTGCCTATGGGGCATATAATTCCCTTATGCAGTATATTAAGGAAACTGTTATACTTGACCTTCATCTAAAGGGGATACTAGGGGCTAGCAAAATTTACATGATTTTTCGCACTAGGATATTGAAATTGTGAATTTGTTAGGATCTCCTACTATACTATGAATAATGCCTCTGGTTATATGGACCTATACCCTTTTCATTGTGAAGGGTTTTCTGTCCCAGGCTATGAATATTTAAAATTACTATTGAATAAGCCTTGATTAGACCTGAGACTGAATTGGTTGATTTGGGCAAATAGTTAAGATCATTATTACTGCAGATAATCAACAAAAATAAACAGTTGGATGGGGTGGCTAAATCATTTCTGGTTTCAAAAGTTATATTAAATTTGTGCAAATAATAGAGGGGTTATTACAAATAGGGTTTAGTGCTTGAGCTCCTTGGATTCTTTCTTGCAATGTAATCTAACCTATACATGTATCTATGGTATGTAATGATTTGCCTTGTGTTTGTTAGTACCTAAAAATATTTGTAGTATTGAATAAAGAAGTAGTACAAGAAAAGAAATATAAAGTTTTAAAATATAATAAAAGCTCTTGATTTTTGCATGAAATAATATTTGTCAGTGTTTGCTTCCTTCCTGTTTATTTCCTAAGGAATCTGTACTGAAGGGACTGCAGAGCAAGAGTCACAGGAGTCATAAATCCTCTAGTCCAGGGTTTACTATCGCAGACAGGTAAAATTTAGTGATGGGTGAATAAATTAGCCAGGCATGGATTCTTGGTGAATTTTGCCCCTTGCGAATGTTTTCATAAAACTGCTGAGAAAATTAGTTGGCGGAAAATTCACCACAAAAAAAAATTTGTGCACATACAAATTGTCACCCGCTAAAATTATTCAGAAGCCTATTGACTTTAATGCATTTAGACAAAACGGTCACGTGCATAAAAATAGTTGGCCGCATCCAAATTGTTGTGTCAAAATTATTTTGTTGCCCATTTACTTCAGGCTCAGTCCTTGACGACACTCCTCCAGGCTGCTGATCTCCCTCCCCTGACGCACTGAAGGTAAATTTAATTTCACTACACTTAGGGGAGGGGGAAGGGCTGGTGTTGGCCGCCCCTGTAGGGGGTGTGGGGGCTCATCGGAGGCCCCTTGGCAGGTCCAACCTTTGCTCAAAGTGAAATGAGCTGCGGCAAATTTTTGCTGCAGTCCTGCGGAAAGTTTTGCCACCGGAAAAATCCAGAAGTTTACGGCAAATTTGTACATGGTTTCATTTTTGTTCAAGGCTGTCTATAATGCCCTCTAATGTACTAGAATTTGCAATTTTCACAGAGCACCAGGCAGCTTTGTATCATAAAATCTTCATTTTATTGAGTTCATTAAAACCAATAAATCACATGCAGTAGTGTAACATACCCCACGCTTGGCACGTTTCGTGGCTTCACGCAACTTCCTCAGAGGCATAAGGCATTAACCCACTAAACACCAATAAATAGTTTAGAAACCCCACCCATTAAAAACATTTAACCCTATGTGCTGATCCATACATAGCTATAATACAAATATACATATCGAAAGATGCAAAATAAATGGTAAACAGAAATTACATGTCCAAATGTTATGCTAAACATCCACTATGTAGGATACCACCATAGGTTCTATCAAATTAATGGAAGTGGAAAAAACCAAAAGAAAAAATACATCTGTAAAAATACAAAATGCATAAATCATTGGTGTAGTTGAATTCATTCCATTGAATTGTAAAAAAAATCAGTTTAACAATGTAATCTGCTTGATCCCTTGATACATGAATTAACAAATCTAATAAATTCTTACATTTGAATTACTTTAAATTCAATATGAAATAAATACAAAACTGGAAATTACACTAATTACAAGAACGGACATATGTTCCAAGAATGGTGTACTAGCCATACACATGATCTTACCAACACATTGGGCACTACAACCACATGTTACCAAATAAATAATCCATTTGGATGTACCATTAAAATATTGATTGATATTATATGTCGCTCCAGTGACTGAGCTCTGAGACTAGATAGTCTAATTTTTGAACACGTTTTACATGAACTTTAACCATGAGGTTTCCTTACCCTTCTCACAAGGTATACAGACTCTTAAAAATATGGCCTGCTACATTCTTTTCTCTCCTAAACACAAACAATGGAGTTTTAGCCAATATCTTACCTAAAGCTAAATCCTGGAGGAGTACCCACCAGTAGTTTATTACCCATCTGAATAGAATAGGCATCCCGACCATATGTAGTACAATATTGCACAGTTAGTTGAGCTCTATTATTTCTATTTACATGTTCACTTTGCGGCGAGACTAATGTAATAGACTAATCTTTGTAATGTAATAGACTACGTTTTGTAATGTAATAGACTATTGCGATCAGAAACCACCGATTTTTCATATGCCAATTTTATATCTTCTAACTTATAGCCCCTTTCTATAAATCGGTCCCATAGTGACATGGCTTGTTCTTGAAAAGTGTCCCAGGATGAACAGATATGTCTGAGACAGAGAAATTGACCAACTGGGATATCCCTCAAGCAAGAGGCTAGATGACCACTCTGTGCATGTAGCAATGTATTGCGAGTGACTGTTTTTCTAAATAAATTTGTAGATATCGTCCCTTCCTGGACTTGGAAAATCACATCTAAAAAAGATAATTCAATTAAATTTGTCTTGTGTGAATTGGATTCCCTTCACTGTATGATTGCAATAAAGGATGTGAAGGATGACTTACCTCCTCACATACCCCTATACAGTCATCGATATATCTATAGAACTGTATTATTTTATGTCTAAAAGGATTATGGTCCCCAAAAATGTAAATCCTCTCCCACCAACCCATAACTTAATTAGCATAGGTTGGTGCGAAAGAAGCCCCCATGGGCTCCACGTTGCTGTAAATAAAAAAGCCTGTTAAACAAAAAATAATTTGACTGTAACAAAAAATCAATTGCTTGTAAAATAAATTGATTTTAAATGTGTGGAAAAATTCTGGTTACATTTAACCAGTATTGTACAGAATCGAAAATTCTTTAAAGCAGGCAGTAGGAAAGGCAGACTTCCACCAGGCAAAGGTTTCCAGGTAGTTTATTGTATCCACGCCTATGATTAAGTGTTTGTTAACATGAAACCCATAAGGCTGTGGATACAATAAACTACCTTTCACTTTGAAAACCTTTGCCTGGTGGAAGTCTGCCTTTCTGAGTGCCTGCTTTAAAGAATTTTTGGTTGTCTGCTCCCAATGCTGAGGGCTCAGGGCGGTGCAGCTGGGCCAGTTCCTGAATGGGTGAGTTACTATTCTACTAATTTGGAGAGCCCAATCTTATAGATCTCATTGTATATAATCTAAGCCCACATCATAATAAAGGGCTGTGACGTTTATAGAGATGCAACTTTAGTTGCGCTCCCATACTAAATCTGCCATCTTATTCAAACACTTTCCCCCATATGTAATATATGGCACTGTTTGCCCAGGAGCAGCATGCCATAGCAACCAATAAGATGATTACTTTTAAACAGGTGACCAGGAATTGCTACCTGCTGATTGGTTGCTATAGGTTATTGCTCCTGGGCAAACTTAGTGCCTTTTATTACATAAACCCTATAGTGGTATCCCTTAGAGAGGTGGGGAGTTGAAAAACCAAAGGTAATAATAATTTATCCACATACTTGGACAAACCTTCTGTTAGGGACCCTATACTAGCCACAATGGGCTCCCATCTCACCATCTCAAGGGACTTATGTTTCTTGGGGAATACGAGGAAAATAGGTGTAATTGGATTCTGACAGTATATAAAATCAAATTCCCTCTGATTAATAACGCCCATATCCAAAACTGGTTATAGAAGTTCTCGCAATTTTTTCTAAAAAACGAAGGTGAGTCCGATTCCAAAGCTCTGTACGTCACTTTATATGTTAATTGTCATAATAATAGTTAATAATGTTAATTTCAGACTTGTACGCAGAAGCATCTAAAACCACTATAGAACCACCCCTATCTGTTTTTTTCACTACTATTGTATTTACACAGTATATTATCGAACAAACAATAACATAAATAAAGCTTGAGTTGAGGACTGTTCTGTTAATATCAAGGATATGAGAAATACAGGCTATTTAGTAGACTGTAGTGTAATTCCTTGTCTTTTTTTTGTTTACATTTCCCACTGGAAAATTTGGATAAGCAAAGTCCTTCAGACTGTATAGTATTATAATTATGCTGCTACCTTTCTTTTTCACTTGGACACCGCTAATCACAGAGCAGATTACTTTACTGACTGCTCTTCTCATTTATCAATAAAATGTAAGGGATAATGCTATTGCTGTCCATTATAGCCTATACTTACAGCTGAACAAACCCTGTTAATTACCTGCTGGGTGACTCACAAGTTGTGGGTTTTATGTGCGGGGTTAGAGTAACTTGAATTCCGTGAAATATTTTAAAGCCCTACCTTTCACTCCTAAAACAAAGTTAACGTTACTAAACTTTTGGGAATTGCCCAGACCTAATCCTGATCCCACATCCCCACAAGGTGGGATTCTGACCATGTGTGCTCTTCCTTTTATTTTTCTAAACTTTAACGGGGGGGATCACCCTGTTTGCTGCAACCACAGGTATTGGCATTCTTCTCTAAAGAGAAATTGCTGCCTGGGTGAGTAAAAGGACCACTTTACCTGTCCGCAATATAGGGGAAATTGCCTTTGTCTCTGCATTTGCTTTATTTGTCAGCTATTCTGAAAAAAAAATGCATTTCCTCTCTGGGGTTGCTAACCTAGACAGATGCACTCTTGCTGCGGGTCATTTTGCCTATAGTAGACCCTCCTTTTGTTATCCTGGTTTGGTGTTCTCTGTTGCCGTTTGCCAATTACCTGTCATGCTTCCTAAACCTTGGTATCAAAGGCCAATATGCTTTAATTGTTGATTTTCCCTGTGGGTTTGCCCAATGGCAAAGTATCTCATCACTGTGGAATTAACAGAACTGCAGCAGTATAACCTACTTGCACACCTATGCAATATTTGATATAGAAATGTATATATGGTATTTTAAAAATGTTTTATTAGTGAGCTACAGTTATTTTAAGTGTGGCCTTGTTGGATCCATTTATTATATACCACTATATACCACATAATAAAGAGTTATTTCATGGACATGAAACCTCACCATGCCCATGTACCATGTCTGCTCCATAATATAGTGATATACAGTGATCAGTCGCCAGTGTCAGACTTCTCCCTGAATACCTGCTACCACTGTAGTTGTGTAACAATGGCGGTACACACTCACCCACCCCACAAAATAATCTGTGCAGTGGCCCTTCACGCACCCACCCACCCACTCCTTCCTCATCTTTCTTTCTGCTCGTGTTCCACACTAGCAAACTGCTCATGTAGGTACAATTGCAGGTGGGGAGGATTTCTTACAGCTGTAGCAGAAACAGACCCAGGGGTCTGGTGCCCCCCATTCCCCCTGCAACCACGGGATCTACTTCCTCTATAGTTGTGCCACTGAACAAACCCTATTGAACCTACCTCCTGTGAAGAGTGAAATGGTCCCTATCGTTTCCTAACATTTCGGCCACTACATGAGACAAACCCCGGACACAAATTAAAGTGCAGGACACAATCATCTGTTGATGGCATAAAGCACAGTTTTAGTGGATCTCCTGCGTTTCAGATGATATGGAAGAGTCAATATCCATGGAAAATGATAAAGAAAAAAAAAAAAAAACTTTCACTGGGATAACCACAACATATTTGGGGGAAAAATATTCATCCAAACTAAATCACTGCTTAGGAGTAACATGGCCTCATTTCATTTTTATATTGCGCTTAACAGGAAATCTCACTGCCTATATTTTTTTACACAAGTGTTCCTTTAGCGTAATCCATAGAAAATAATGACTCACAGTGGAGTAACAAAAGGGCACCAGGCCCCCTCCTACTAAAAAACCACCAATTCCCACCTGCGTTCAACTCACGCCTGCCACCACCTAAATATTTAAAGAAAAAGAGCTGCTGCTCCCACTATAGTTACATGGCTGCTGACTCAACACCAGTAGCTAACTGGCTTATTTAAGTGGCCAACTCACAGTCTCTTAATTCCAATACCTGACTGAACGTTTCCAGATATCAGGCAAGTTAAAAAATCCTTAGGCTAAGGGCACACAGGCTAAAGGCTCAGCTGCTGTCAGCCTGTGTATTTTCTGTAGGCTGAGAGAAGGAGCTGAAGTGGAGGTGAGCCCAAATACATGAAATGAGGAATCTCCAGGCTGACCTCAGCTCGGCACACAAGCTGCTTGGATTCAAATCAATGGGACAGGGAAAGGGAGCAGATCTGATTCTCTCAGCCTGCAAAAATATGCAAGCTGACAGCAGCTGAGAATTCAGTCTGTGTATCCAAAGCCTAATGGATAAGTCATTTATCAAGCCAATAATGAGGTCCTTGACCAGGAGGTCTGAATAGATCTTTAATAATGATCCATCATTGGCCCGGGTGACATATGAACTTGCAAAATGACAGAAACATTACATGTAGATCTAACTATTTAAATAAAACACTATGAGGTCTATTGATCAAAAAAATTTTTTAAAAAAAGCACAAATGTCTACTTATTGATTCATAGATCCAAAAATATAAAAAGCACAAACAAATAAAAACACAGAACAAATCCAAAGAAGCATACAAAAACCTCATGCATCATGATTTTTTGTAAGAATTTTCGGTTTTCCAAACAAAAATAAACCTCTAAAAGCTGAAAGATTTTACAGTTTACAAAGGACAGCTCCCACTGATTTGACATGACTTTTTGTGGTCTAGAATTATTAGTTCAATACATGTTTTTGACAGAAACATTACATGTAATGTAGATCTAACTATTTAAATAAAATTTACACTTGTCAAAAAAAATCACGTTTAAAAAAAATAGCACAAATGTCTACTTATTGATTAAAAGATCCAAAAATATAAAAAGCACAAAAAAATAAAAACACAGAACGAATCCATAGAAGCATACAAAAACCTATTTCATCATAATTTTTTGTAAGAATTTTTGGTTTTCCAAGCAAAAATAAACCTCTAAAAGCTGAAAGATTCCACAATTTACAAAGGACAGCTCCCACTGACTCGACATGACTTTGTCAGTTTTTATTATTACATTTTACAGTACATTTTTAGATTACACTTAATAAATAGTGATTTTTTTGTGGTCTAGTTTGAACAAATAATCTGAACATATTAAATATTGTTGAAATACTTATTTTTTTTAACTAAAAATTTAAAATTGTAGTATGATGATTCCTCTGGGAGTAAGAACATTCTCCAATAAAATCACTTCCGTAACAAAGCATAAATAAAATATTGAATTGAAGCAGCATCGCTCATTTACTCCATTAGTGATGGGCTGTGCTAGTATATAATTAGTATTTTAAAGCAAAAGGAAAGCTGATAAAGGAGGGGCTATTGAATACTGAAGCACAGTCTGTAAAATTGCTGCACTGACATCTCACTTAGAGACAGAGACATCCTGGAATTTACTACAACTTCTCCCAGGTAAGAGGGTGTTATTCTACTAGAACCAGATCATGTTATTATTGTGAGTAACTTGTACTGCACAAATGGGTCAACAGAATCTAAAGTAGTGCCGTCCAAATACTGACTGATTTACACACTATTTTCACTTCATAGTTTAACTTTTTAGGAGTCTTTATAATATTTCATGCAGAAGAAATACAGTAATTGCAGGAAGAAATCAGCAAGGATCACCTGGTGCTGTTTGTTAATAGGAAAAATGGTTAAGAAAGGCAATTTTTTGCCTTATAATTAAATATATCAGGGAACATTAATATATAATTTAATTGATGCCCATATGTCTTAGAAATATTTTTTCTCATATGTATCTAAGGAAATAGTGACATAAGAGTTATCCATGGACATTGTTAGCTATGGGCATCCGAGAGGTGGGCCTTGATTTCTACAAAAGATCTTTCATTAGGCAGAGATTTGATTTTAGTAGTGCTACTATTATTTGATATATCATTTGATATTTTGATACCATAAAATGTCATTACGAGTGAATAAATACTTAAATTCCTAATAATACTAAATTTAATGAAACACTGTACCAAAAATAAGTTGTGGCACTCATAATGTTGCTCTAGAAAGAGCAGATAAACAGCAAGAAAAAATAAAAAGCAGAAGACTGGTAGAAATGCATATATATAGTTCATGACATTATATGTGCACGGAAGTGTTTTAGTGCAGTTTATTTTTATGAGAGGACTACAATGAGGACAGGTAGAAAGTCAGTTATAGTAGGATTTGGGGTGAATGCAACGTATTCCTCCTTGATACACTTAGATAAAAACTTATTTGAAAATCTAAAAATTATTTGTTATTAGGGTTGCTCTGACCAATAATTTCCTCTCTAATGTGGGGCTGGAACCAAAAATATCTAAAACTCTTTCGAACTAGAGTATTACACCATTCGCCTATAGAACAGCTTTTGCAAGTACCAAATCCAAACAACTTCGACCCAACTGCCATCCACACTTTTACCTTATTTTTACCTTACTTTTTTAAATAAAAAATCTGATGCGGGAAAAGACTCCATAAAATCGTTAAAAAATCAGAAATGTATGAATTTTTTTGATTTGACACCCAAACTCAGATTTTTTCAGATTATTCTATGAAACCCATTGCATATCATAATATCTTTCATTGTAAAAGTGACATCTGCCATTGACTTTAGGACCTCAGCAGGTTTCAGATGGAGTATTTTCAGACTTTTTTGGATTCATGGTATAATAAATCTTGAAATATTTGCATTGTTTTTTCCCTTGAAAAAATTGTGTTTTCCCTTTTAAAAAAATTTGGGCTTCAATAACCCCCCTAAAGGTCAACAATAAAATTGTAGCTTCCCAAAGCAATGTTTTTTTCGGCTGCCAGGGTCAGCGACCCCCATTTGAAAGTTGTTAAGGGCCAGAAGAAGGCGAATAATTAAAAAAATTATAAAAAATGAAGACAGATTGAAAAGTGGCCATTCATTGTTAACTTAAAGGTGAATATCCCCTTTAAAAGCAAAATTTCATGTATTTGTTGTGCTATGTTACTGTATACATAATACTTTTGGTTTAATGAATCCTGAACATTTCCAGTGAATGTGTTGCTTTATATAGTTGATCAATGCCTTGTGGCATGTTAAAAATACAGTTAAAAAACAGGTTTACAGATAAATTCTGAATACATATTGTATAAAAAATGGAATTAAACCCAGTGCTGGTTACTGGTTCTCACACACCACTCATTTCTGATCTGATTCAGGTTCTGATAATGGAGGTGATTAACGTAATAAAGATAATGAAAGTAACGGAAGACCAGATGGAAGTGATGGAAGTGATAAAAGTCCCAGAAGAGGTTTGCAATTACAGTCCTTACTCACCTGAAGTCTTACAAGCGGCTCGCTACATGTCTTTCACGTTGATTACACTTTCCTGCATCCTAGGATTAGTGGGCAATGCTGTGGTCATCGCTGTTACCGGATTCATCATGAAGAGAAAAAATAGTCAAATCTGGTTTCTAAATTTGGCTGTGGCTGATTTTTGCTTTTCCCTCCTTCTTGGGATTTATGCTCATTATATTTTCACAGAGAACTGGCAATTTGGATCATATTTATGTAAAATCTCTAATTATGCTTCCACGTGTAATATGTATGCAAGTGTTTTCATCATCACAGCTCTGACTATTGACCGTGTCTTATCTGTGGCCAAACCAATATGGCACCATAAGAATTTCTCTGTAAGGGTTTGTTGCTGGATCTGCGCTGCTATTTGGATACTAACAGCTCTGGTCAGTCTTCCAGTGTTACTATTAAGTGATGCGATTCAGTACGGTGACAAAATGCATTGCAGAATAGTCATTGCTAAACCATCCTATTCTACTCACAATGTTCATAAAATAGATGTAAATGACAGCCTGGAATACATGGAAGGTTCTGGTTCAGTAGCTATAAAAAATGTCAATTATATTGGAGCAGTAATTGAAAATGTAAATGACAGCCTGGAATACATGGAAGGTTCTGGTTCAGTAGCTATAAAAAATGTCAATTATATTGGAGCAGTAAGTGAAAAAGTAAATGACAGCCTGGAATACATGGAAGGTCCAGGAATAGTTGGTATAATAGGTCCAATGCCAATGCAAGAAAATCAGAATATAAACCATCCCACAAGAGATAAATATATTTCTAATGGTACAAATATTTTTCAAATTATTCAGAATGCTACAATAACAACATCTTGTACCGTTAACCTCAGGGAGCTCAGGGATACAGCATTTTCAACAGGCTGCATTGTTATCCCGTGTCTAGTTCTTGGTTACTTTATCCCATTGGCCGTCATTCTGGTTTCCAATCTAATCATTGCTCAGCAAGGGGGGAAATCTCAGTCTGTGAAGAGCCCCAGACTATATAGAATTATAATTATGATAGTCCTGTTCTTTTTCTTAACATGGACCCCACTGATCACAGCTCAGATTATTTTGCTAGCTGCTCTTTATAGTGAGAATTTAATACTGATCTATAGAATGTACTGGGTGATGCCACTTGTGTCCAGCATAGCCTTTAGTAACAGCTGCATAAACCCCATCATATATGTACTGGTTGGCACACAGGCTAGGAAAGCTCTTTCTGATTTTTTGAGCACAAAACTGTCTTTTTTAGGTGGAACCCGAAGCTCTGGGTGACATATTGCCTTTATCTCTATTTATTAGCTATTCTTCTGCAGACATATACTATTCTCTTAAAAATCATGCCTATTGTTTTGTCCTCCTCTTGTAGTCCTGTCCTTGTGCAATGGTGCTAGTCAACAAAAACTGTGCCTGAGGGGCACAGTATAATAGTAATTCCCTTATGCAGTATTGTAAGGAATACTTGAGCTTCATCTAAAGGGGATACTAGGGCCTAAAACACACTAGGATATTGAAATTGTGAATTTGTTAGGATCTCCTACTATGCTATGAAAATTGCCTCTGGTTATATGGGCCTATTCTCTTTTCATTCTGAAGGGATTTCTGTCCCAAGCTATGAATATTTAAAATTACTATTGAATGAGCCTTGATTGAACACAATAGACCTGAGACAGAATTGGTTGAATTGGGAAAATAGTTAAGATCAATATTACTGCAGATAATCAACATAAATAAACAGTTGGATGGGGTTGCGAAATACTTTCTCGTTTCAAAAGCTATAATAACTTTGTGCCAATAATAAAGGGGTTATTACAGGGTTTAGTGCATGAGCCCCTTGGATTCTTTCTTGTGATGTAATCTAACCTAAGCATGTATCTGTGGTATGTAATCATTTGTCTTGTGCTTGTTAGTACCTAAAAATGTAATATTGAATAAAGAAGTAGTACAAGAAAAGAAATATAAAGTTTTAAAATATAATAAAAGCTCTTGATCTTTGCATGAAATAATATTTGTCAGTGTTTGCTTCCTTCCTACTTATTTCCTGAAGAATCTGTACTGAAGGTACTGCAGAGCAAGAGTTACAGGAGTCATGAATCCTCTAGTCCAGGGTTTACTATCGTAGACAAGTAAAATATAGTGATGGGTGAATAAATTTGCCAGGCATAGATTCGCTGTGAATATCCGCGTTTCGCCACCTGCAAATGTTTTCATGAAACTGCAGAGAAAATTCGCTACCAAAAAATTCACTGCAAAAAAAAAAACTGTTGCGCGTATACAAATTATCGCGTGTAAAAATTAGTCGGCAGCCTATTCACTTAATGCATTTAGACAAAATAGTCACGCGTATAAAAATAGTTGGTTGCATCAAAATTGTCACCTGTCAAAATTATTTTGACGCCCATCGACTTCAATGCGTTTTTCAAATTTTTTCAAATTTTTCAGCGAATTGAAACGGTACTCTTGTGGGAAAAATGTAACGATAACTGCCTGTTGTCACCAAGAGGGGATTTAGACTTTCACTCCTATAATAAAATTAACATTACTAAACTTTTCCAAACAGGCCTGCGAATTACCCAGACCTAATCCACCTGCAAGGTGGGAACCAGGAAAAGAGTCCTGACCATGTGTGCTCTTCCTTTTATTTTTCTAAACACTGCCACTTACTGAGCAAACCTTGAACTAGATTAAAATTACCATAGAGCCAGAAAAAGGGAAATAGCTGCCTGTGTGATTCAAAGGAACACTTTAGGGGGCACAGAGCCAGGCCACACTGGGCAGGCGCCCTAGGCAACCTGGGCGCCGGCTGAGTATGCGCATGCGCAAGTTGACGCAAGTTGACGCCAGCGTGCATGCGCAAGTTGACGCTGACACGCATGTGCATTATAACGCCGGCACGCATGCGCAGAAGCGTCAATTGGCGCGCGCACATCCGCAGAAGCATCAATCGGCATGCAGGAAGACGGGGAGTGAGAGGACCGGACATGGGGTAGGCAACAGAGCAGGTACGTGCCTGGCGCCCCCCCAGCATTGCGCCCTAGGCACGTGCCTACTCTGCCTACCCCTAGTTCCGGCCCTGCTTGAGTGAAGGAATAGAATAAAAAAATACTTCGAATTTCGAAGTATTTTTTTGGCTACTTTGACCAACAAATTGGCTACTTCGACCTTCGAATATGACTTCGAATTTGAAAGTTTTGAACTAAAAATCATTCGACTATTCGACCATTCGATAGTCAAAAGTACTGTCTCTTTAAAAAAAACTTTGACCACCTACTTCGCCACCTAAAGCCTACCGAACCTCAATGTTAGCCTATGGGGAAGGTCCCCATAGGCTTTCTAGCCAATTTGTGATTGAAGGAAAAACGTTCAATCGGTGGATTAAAATCCTTCGAATCGTTCGATTCAAAGGATTTAATCGTTCGAACGAACGATTATCCCTTCGATTGTTCGTTCGATCGAACGAATATCGCTAAATCCTTCAACTTCAATATTCAAAGTTGAAGGATTTAACTTCGATGGTCGAATTTCGAGGGTTAATTAACCCTCGATATTCGACCCTTAGTAAATGTGCCCCTAGGTGTCTGCAATATAGGGGAAATTGCCTGTGTAAAAAATGTAACCCTCAGGGTTTGCTTTATTTCTCAGCTATTCTGAAAAAAAACAATTACCTAATATATCCCTCGTGAATAAATACTGTTCAAGGGAGATTAGAAACCAGAGCCACTCTGAAGGACTGTGGCAAACTCTATTTCACACTTAAAGTGCAACGATTGCAGCCAAATGCATTTCCTCTCTGGGGTTGCTAACCTAGACAGATGCACTGTTATGGGAAAAATATTACAATCACTGCCTGTTGTCACCAAGAGGGAATTTAGACTTTCTACTGCGTGTCTTTGTTGCAAACTCCTGTTGTATGACAAGGATGGTTCAGGTGCACACAGAGACAATCTTTATGATTTATATCACACCCCATTACAGTGTAAGTGTTTCTGATTGCCGCCACTTTTCTATTTGCCAATGCTGTTCAATAATGCAGTCACTTATTTTATTTAGCTAGAGCTGATATTATAAAATTACTAAATTCTGGTTCTTACAAGGTATGTACTGGCCCAACACTTGGCAGTGACCTGGATGGACTGACACCAGGGAATTTGTAATGTAATGTTAGCACACTTGTGTTAAAAGGCTATAGACAACATGGTCAATGCCAGTTGGTGAGATTATTCTGCTGCTGGTCATTTTGCCTATAGTAGACCCTCCTTTTGTTATCATGGTATTGACCTTGGTTTGTCATGCACTGCCTGCCCTGGCCTTGATGGTATTTTTAGTAGTACCATATTGACCTTGTGTAAGACAAAACTCAGTAAAGGAAAACCTTTAGTAGTAGTCAGGCAATTTATTCATACAGAATACAACATAACAGTTTTGTCTGGGTAAGCTGTTGGAGTAACACACAGAATGTCACCCAAGGACTCACCAAAGACCCACCTCTTGGTCCAAGTGTTATATAGCTTTCAGAAGGCATTTACAGTAATTGTGACAAGGGGTATACGGAAATACCATACATAGTCTGGCGAGGAGACTTACTGGCATATACATTTATACATTCCTGTAAGATGTGCAGTTTTGCAACATAAGAGTTTTCTGGTTCCAACTGTCCACAGCCTCGTAAACATCTGTTGGCTAAACATAGCCATTGTGGTACAGCCAGATATTGAGCAACACTTCTGCAAAAGGGTATAAGAGACATGTTGACACCATGCTGACACTCTGGAATCTAAGTAACAGAGTGGAGATCATTTATTTGTATGGCCTAGTATAAGTTATATGAGTGACCATTGTCCACAGTTGACCATTAGCCCTTATAGTCCATCCTGCCTTGGCCCCTATAGCGTTATGGCGTCATAGAGGGCGGGGGTAATAGATATCGACCCTCTGACACTAGCCATTCGTCCGTCATAGGAAATAGACCGTTCCAGATATTAAAGATATAAAATATATAAACATTTCTCTCTTGAAACGTTTCATATTAGTAAATCACAGGCACAGTAAGAGTGCTGAGAGGACCCCCAGGAACAAGGGAGGTCTGTTATAATTGGGACAGTGGTGTGCGCTCTTGTGAGTTTCAGTTCAACGTAATGGCAGCACCAGTACAGTAATGTCTCAGCTGAAGCATAATGAAATATCACTTTCTATTGGTTGGCATGAGCCTGCCAGATCTAATGGCATGCAATGTGTATAGTAAAATATTTGCCCTTACACATATCCTTTATCTGTCACAGTAGAATTTCAAGTTGTGAGGGAAAAATACTATCGCCTTCTGGCCAGGAAAACGCAGAACTCCGTCTCACTTGTCCTTTCTGCTGTGACACTAAACAAGGCTTTGATACTTAAAATGTTTTGGGCACTCCTCTAGCAGGGCCGGATTTACATGCCCCTAGGCCCACTGCCGTTTGTCGCCCCTGTCCCCTCCAGGGGGACAGGAGCAATGCGGATTGGCACACATGAAATTTAAAAAATTATTGCATCCCCAGTGTTTTTGAACCAATGTGGGTGTGGTTGGGCAGCATGCCGCCCCCCTAAAATCCTGCCGCCCTAGTCCCGGGCCTAGGTGGCCTTTCCACAAATCCGGGCCTGTCCTCTAGCATATCTAGGAGGATTGTTAGATATTCTAAACCGATGGAACATGGTTTTTTTGAGATCACAAGTAAACATAATACAATTAGAAAAGAGTTATTCCCATCACACGCAGGGAGGGCTGGCAATCCCTAACTTGTCAAATTATTATAAGGCTGCACAATTTAAACAGGCAATGGATTGGGTTGAATATGTTCCACGCACTAAATGGGCGTCTTTGGAACTATCATACTGTCATACTCCACATCTGGCTTATTACTTGTGGACTACACATAAGCCTCCTTGCTACCCTACTCTATTAAGGCCGACGTTTCATACGCTAACCTTGTGGCAACGAACGATAGCAAAACATAAACTTCTACCCACACCACCTCCACTGCTACCTCTGTATCTCCTAACTTAACCATTACTTTATTTCAACTTTCTAAAGTGTTTCACCCACTTACTAGGAAGTTAAAAAGCTATCAGGACTGTACTTTAGACACGGGGGAAAGTAACCTTTCGAGATTTCGATATCTTCAATTGAGACATTTTGTTTTAACTAATGTTCCTAAGGGCATACTTCCTCCTATTGACCCATTATCAGCACTATGCCGTCTGGGCTATATTCAAAGAGGGCTAACATCACGGTGGTACTATCTGTTGAACTACACTAATTTGGAAACCCATCCACATGCTTACATCACAAAATGGGAGGCTGATCTGCAATGTAAAATAGATTTGCCTAGATGGCAGAGAATGTGGGAGAATGCAACAAAAAGTCCTATATGCACTATTATAAAAGAAAATATATACAAATTGCAAATGAGGTGGTATCATACACCAGCACTGCTGAATAAACTGTTTCCTCAAACTTCCTCTCCCACATGTTGGAGATGCAATATAAGGGAGGGTAATATACTACATATATTCTGGACGTGCCCGGTGATTTTAGGCTTCTGGGACTCTGTGAATAAATGGTTGGAAAAAGTGCTTTTGTCACCTGTACCTAAAGATCCGATTATATTTGTCTTAGGGGATAAAATACCTAACATCACAACTCCAGTGCAGAGACTGGCAAACTCTATTCTGTCAGCAGCTAGGTGCTGCATAGCCAGTAAGTGGAAAGGGTCATCCCCACCTTCAGAACAAGAGTTGTTGAATCGGATCCGCTATGTCAGACGGATGGACTTTTTAACAGCTCTACGTAATGATACAATAGACCGCTTTAATAGCATATGGGGTAATTGGGATGTCGCCCAGGAAGTACTTTCTAGTTGACATGTTTAGCCTCTTATGCTACCTTCTTTATATCTAGCCATATGGCTCTAGAATGTTATGCAAACCACTTTGTTCTGTCTGCCCAGGGTATCCTGTATTAGGGATGTTGCTTCTGGTGTTCTGAAACTCATTTGTGTGTGTAGCTGTATTGAGTTTTATGTTACTTATTTTTGTATCACTTGATAAAGGGCGAGCAGCCTGAAACATGTTGTGAAAAATAAATCACTTAGCAGTTAACCTGCATTGCATGCTTTCTCTCGGTTCCTCTGAGCTATTGGATTATTTTTGTATCACTTCCAGATTCTTGTGTACACTGTGGTATTAGATTTCTAGATACGAGATAACACTTTATGAGTGATTGTTAACAGGAGATGACTTTCATATGTGTCCTATACAGTACTGTTCTCTTATGTATACTGCAATATAGTATGCTAAAAGTGAAAATGCTGTACACTTCTATGATGATATTTTATTTTTGTTTAATAAAAATATTTTGAAAAAAAAGAAAAAAGAAAAGAGTTATTAATCTGACACATAAAGACAAAAATAGAAGTAAGGTGTCAGGATCAGCCCAGGACTTGAACTCTGATGGTGCTGTTCTGGTCATTTGCAGCACTTACCTCATGAGCCACAGGGGGCTCTCGGTACTGTTTCTGAACTCTTGTGTTTAATGTTTCCGTTATCTGCCTGTTCACAGTGTTTTCCACCCACCTCGTTTACCCTCATGTGTCTCCCATTTCCTAATCACCTTCCCTTTATAAACCCCGCCCTGAGCTTTGCTCAGGGCTGAGTCATTGAATGTATTCTGTTTGTTCCTGACCTGCCAACCTGAACCTGAACCTGAACCTGAATCTGAACCTTGAAAACCTTGTATGCCTTGTTCCTGAAAACCTTGTTACCTTGTTTCCTGAGTGAGTACCTTTGTTCCTGTGTTCCCCATTTTTCCCTCACCATCTGGATACCTTGATTAGCCTTTTTGCCTTTTCCTGCCTTTTGGTTTCTGTGTTCTGACTGCCAATAAACCTACTATTACTTTCATCATCATCATCATGTCTTTGCCTCCAATCACCTATGGTTACACCCCTGGGCTCCCACCATATCCACTCCCCTTGGAGTGGCTATCCTCGGTTACAGCGGTTCCTCGCTGTGAACATTACATACGGCTAGTTTGAGTCAAAAAACTATAACAGAGAACATTTAAAGAGACAACACTAATATTTCTGGAAACACTATAAAAGACAAGTGGAGTGTATTAAACGTATTCACGGGTAACCAGAAATACACAAGAGTAATGTTACTATGAGAATAATAACAAAGAAGACAATGTTAGGATAAGATAAGAATAGTGACTTGATAGTCAAAGACAAAATGACAATATTTTAGTGACAGACACATAGAACAAATATTATATTTCAAGAGGTAAACATATAAAACGTATAAACATTAAAGAGAACCAAAAACAGTAAGGCAAACCTATTCATTACAGACACATCAAATTCATATAACCGTCAAGTCCTTTCCTTTCTAACATACACACAGTATTACATTCAAAATATGCTCTAACAGACCTGTAGGATGCAAAAAAAGCTTAGCAGCAAGCTATTAACATTGGTTTATAAAACATACAGGGAAAACAAACAGACATATAAACTTGAGTCACCTGCAGGAAAAAATGATGTTGTACTTTTCTCTGTATTTAGAAGAGGCTTACAATTGAGTGGAAAGGGAGAAAATAGGTTTGAAGTTTCAGATGGACGACGCCTAAATGTTTATAGGGCTCTCGTTTTTCATCTGCCAATTCAAATGGACAGGAAAGTGATTCCCACTTCACACTCTAAAGAATTTCCTTCAGAAAACCTAGCCCCATAAACAGGAAACACAGAAAAACTCCTAAACAGCAAGTAGACTCTGAGATAGAGTCAAGGATTCTCTCATGTACACCAGCACACAGATGACAGTTACGCTTAAGTTATTCACACACTCGGCTAGGCCAACCTTCAACATTCATGGATCCTTTTGCACCCATCAAACAACATACACGTGTCATTTCTATTTCAAGGTGTTTTAGACTACACTTCATGATAAGGAATAAGAGATGTACAAAATACAAAAACAGGAAGGAAATTGCGGATTCCTATCATTCCTGATAATTTCAGATGATTAACACAACAATTAACAAAACAAGAGGCAAAAAGAAGAAGTTAGAAGAAAACATATTCGCCCACCCCTGGGGGCCTTTCCGCAACAATTAACAAAACAAGAGGCAAAAAAAAGAAGTTAGAAGAAAACATATACGCCCACCCCAGGGGGTCTTTCTGCGCGTGTATAAACCATCTGGGATTAAAGCTCCAGGGAAAAACTTCCGTGAGTAGAGAGCTCCACGGGTAGACTCCAGTTGCCTGCGAGAGGGTGTTATTCTACAAGAACCAGATCAGGTTATTATTGTGAGTAACTAGTACTGCGCAAATGGGTCAACAGAATCTAAAGTAGTGCCGTCCAAATACTGATTTACACACTATTTTCACTTCATAGTTTAATTTTTTAGGAGTCTTTATAATATTTCATGCAGAAGAAATATGGTAATGGCAGGAAGATATCAGCAATGATCACCTGTTGCTGTTTGTTAATCGCAAAAATGGTTAAGAAAGGCAATTTTTTTGCCTTATAATTAAATATATCAGGGAACATTATTATATAATTTAATTGATGCCCAGAAGTCTTAGAAATATTTTTTGTATCTAAGGAAATAGTGACATAAGAGTTATCCATGGACATTGTTAGCTATGGGCATCCGAGAGGCGGGCCTTGATTTCTACAAAAGATCTTTCATTAGGCAGAGATTTGATTTTAGTAGTGCTACTATTATTTGCACCTGTTGGGAACCAACACGACTGTCCAGTTGATGAGTTAAGAGTCACTGTTTGTGTCACTGCTAGGAATTACTATTTCAGTTAATGCTGCATGAAGCATAAAGAACAAAGGGTTATTCATGTTTTTGGGGATGTGAGCCTCACTGCGTGCATGTTAAACTTAAAGAGGTGATATACCATAAAATGTTATTACGAGGGAATAAATACTTGTATTCCTAATAATACTAAATTTAATGAAATACTGTATCACAAATAAGTTGTGGCACTCATAATGTTGCTCTAGAAAGAGCAGATTAACTGCAAGAAAAATTTAAAAGCAGAGGACAGGTAGAATAATGATGAAAAGTGAAAAGCTAGAGAGAGAGGATAGAGCACACAGTAGAACATATAAGGTGGATATGGATGTTTGCCATGTGCATATATATATATATATAGTTTATGACATTATATGTGCACGGAAGTGTTTTGGTGCAGTTTGTTTTTATGAGAGGACTACAATGAGGGCAAGTAGAAAGTCAGTTATAGTAGGATTTGGGGTGAATGCCACTTATTCCTCCTTGATACACTTAGATAAAAACTTGTTTGAAAATCTAAAAATTATTTGTTATTACGGTTGCTCTGACCAATAATTTCCTCTCTAATGTGGGGCTGGAACCAAAAATATCTAAAACACTTTCTAACTAGAGTATTACACCATTCTCCTATAGAACAGCTTTTGCAAGTACCAAATCCAAACCAAACCTCGACCAAACTGCCATCCACAATATTTAGCAATTAAATAACTGGTGCGGGAAAAGACTCCATAAAATCGTGAAAAAATCTGAAATGTATGAATTTTTTTGATTTGACACCCAAACTCAGATTTTTTCAGATTTTCGTACAAAACCCATTGCATATCATAATATCTTCCATTGTAAAAGTGACATCTGCCATTAACTTTAGGACCTCAGGGGGTTTCAGAGTATTTTCAGACTTTTTCAGATTTGGGATATAATAAATCTCGAAAAATGTGGGCTTTAGTAAATAACCCCCCTAAAGGTCAATAATAAAATTGTAGCTTCCCAGAGCAATGTTATTTTGGCTGCCAGGGTCAGCAACCCCCATTTGAAAGGTCTTAAGGCTCAGAAGAAGGCAAATAATTAAAAAAAACTTTAAAAATGAAGACAGATTGAAACGTTGCCATTCATTGTTAACTTAAACGTGAATAGCCCCTTTAAATGCAAAATTTCATATATTTGTTGTGCTATGTTACTGTATAGATAATACTTTTGGTTTAATGAATGCTGAACATTTCTAGTAAATGTGTTGCTTTATATAGTTGATCGATATCATTGTGGCATGTTTAAATTACAGTTAAAAAAAGTTTTACAGATAAATTCTGAATACATATTGTATAACAAATGGAATTAAACCAAGTGCTGGTTACTGGGTCTCACTCACCACTCATTTCTGATCTGATTCAGGTTCTGATAATGGAGGTGATGAAAGTAAAAAAGATAATGAAAGTAATGGAAGACCAGATGGAAGTGACGGAAGTGATAAGTCCCAGAAGAGCTTTGCAATTACACTCCTTACTCACCTGAAATCTTACAAGCGGCTCGTTACATGTCTTTCGTGTTGATTACTCTCTCCTGCATCCTAGGATTAGTGGGCAATGCTGTGGTCATCGCTGTTACCGGATTCATCAGGAAGAGAAAAAATAGTCAAATCTGGTTTTTAAATTTGGCTGTGGCTGATTTTTCCTTTTCCCTCCTTCTTGGGCTTTATGCTCATTATATTTTCACAGAGAACTGGCAATTTGGATCATATTTATGTAAAATCTCTAATTATGCTTCCACGTGTAATATGTATGCAAGTGTTTTCATAATCACAGCTCTGACTATTGACCGTGTCTTATCAGTGGCCAAACCAATATGGCACCATAAGAATTTCTCTGTAAGGTTTTATTGCTGGATCTGCGCGGCTATTTGGATACTAACAGCTCTGGTCAGTCTTCCAGTGTTACTATTAAGTGATGAGATTCAGTACGGTGACAAAATGCATTGCAGACCTTCCTATGCTACTCACAATGTTCATAAAAGAGATGTAAATGACAGCCTGGAATACAAGGAAGGTTCTGGTTCAGTAGCTATAAATAATGACAATTTCAAAATAACAGTACTCATAAAAAATATACAGTATATCAAACGCATTTAGTACTCAGTATGTTGTATCCAATAGTAAGGCCCAAATATCAGACTATAAACTCTACCATATTTACAGATGAATATATTTTTCCAATTATTCAGAATGTTACAACAACAACATCTTGTACCATTAACCGCAGGAAGCTCAGGGATACGGCATTTTCAACAGGCTGCATTGTTATTCCGTGTCTAGTTCTTGGTTACTTTATCCCATTGGCCGTCATTCTGGTTTCCAATCTAATCATTGCTCAGCAAGCGGGGAAATCTCAGTCCGTGAAGAGCCCCAGACTATATAGAATTATAATTATGATAGTCCTGTTCTTTTTCTTAACATGGACCCCACTGATCACAGCTCAGATTATTTTGCTAGCTGCTCTTTATAGTGAGAATTTAATACTGATCTATAGAATCTATTTAATCCCCTGGCCACCAATGTATTATTTTAATACTCTAAAGGCCCCTGCCACCAATGTTTTTTAAAAAATATTCTCTGGGGCCCCAATTTTTTTTTACTTGTTAGGAGGTCCCTGGCGCCAATGTTTTTTTTTAAAAATATTCTTTGGTGCCCCAATTTTTTTTTAACTTGTAAGGGGGGCCCTGGCGCCAATGTTTTTTATTAAAAAAAATATTCTTTGGGGCCCAATTTTTTTTTAACTTGTAAGGGAGGCCCTGGCACCAATATATTTTTTAACAAATATTCTTTGGGGCCCAATTTTTTTTAACTTGTAAGGGGGGCCCTGGCACCATTGTTTTTTTTTTTTTCACTTATGGGGGGCCCTGGTCACCAATTATTTTTTTTAACTTGTAGGGGGGCCCTGACAATTAATTTAAAAAAAAAACTTTTAAGGGGGGCCCTAGCACCACAGTTATAAGGGGGCCCTGACCATCAATAGCTTTTTATAACTTTTGTGTATGGGGGGTTACCTTTTTTAGTGCTGATGTCTGTGTTGTCTTTCAACTGTTGTGCGGAGTGGGCAGTATCTGAGGTGGGGCTTGGGGGCTGGGGTGGGCGGAGCCAAGGGGGCACCGATAATTTTGTTGTACGGGGCCCCGTGATTTCTAATGGTGGCCCTGCCTGGGGGTCACAGTAATACAGTAAATCCCTTATACAGTATAGTAAGGAAACTGTTATACTTGACCTTCAATTAAAGGGAATTCTAAGGGCTAGCATTTTCCCAAAATTAGCAAGAATTTTCACACTAGGATATTGAAGTTGTGATTTTTCATAATACTATGAGTATTGCCTCTGATATTATGGGCCTATACCCTTTTTATTCTGAATGGTTTTCTGTCCCAAATTATGAATATTTAAAATTACTATTGAATAAGCCTTTATTGAACACAATAGACTACTGAATTGTTTGGTTTGGGCAAATATTTAAGATCAATATTACTGCAGATAATCAACATAAATAATCAGTCGGATGGGGCTGCTAAATACTCTTCTGGTCAGTGGCGTAACTAGACACCTAGGGACCCTGGTGCGAAAATTTGCAACTGGGCCCCCCAGCCCGTGTTGTGGGCGGTTAACAACATTAACTGACCTAATGTCCTAGAACTGAATTTAAAAAGTTATTTTAATTACTGAAACTGTTACACTTTTTAAGGGCAAAGTGCTGTACATCTAAAATTAAAAATGTATAATACTGTAACGGTATTGTCAAAATAATTTGGTACAGATCGCAGTGATAAAAAATCATGGAAGCAGGATGGTCTGTAAACACCTTTAGTGGTGGCCAGATATTAATTCTCAGTTACTTTTATGACAAGGCACAACTAAACATTTTTACAACTCACCTATTACTCACAATGTGAAATAAGCCTGGGATTAAGGGTATGTAAAACTGAGTTTTCACTCTATATGGTATTCTTGTATATAGTCCAAATATTATTATACATTAATTTCATGTATAATACCAAAAACAATAGGCAAAAAGCAGACCAGGGCCACAACCATGTATACAGACATTAAAACTATGGATGGCACAGTGGCAATTCCATGTATAAATAGCCTAAAACTAATAGGAAGATGGCACAGTCGCAATTCCATGTATAAATACCCCAAAACTAATAGAGGGATGGCACAGTCGCAATTCCATGTATAAATACCCCAAATCTAATAGAAGGATGGCACAGTAACAATTTCATGTGAGAGGGGCTGGAGGTGAGTGAGAGGGGCCGGAGTTGAGTGAGAGGGACAGGGGGTGAGTGAGAGGGACAGAAGGTGAGTGAGAGGGGATGGAGGTGAGTGAGAGGGATAAGAGGTAAGTGAGAGAGACAGGAGGTAAGTGAGAGGGACAGGAAGTAAGTGAATGGGCAGGAGGTGAGTCAGAGGGATAGGAGGTGAGTGAGAGGGACAGGAGGTGAGTGAGAAGGACAGGAGGCCAGTTAGAGCGACAGGAGTAGAGTGAGGAGGTGAATGTGAGTTACAGGATGAGAGAGAAAGGTACAGAAGGTGGTGGGTGAGAGGTACAGGGAGTAAGAGAAATGTACAGGAGAATAGTGAAAGGTACACATAGGGGCACATTTGCTTAGCTCGAGTGAAGGATTAGAATAAAAAAATACTTCGAATTTTTTCCTGTTTTTTATTTTTGTTGCTGAAAGCAGGGTCAGTCTCCCCCAGGCTGCTGATCTCCCTCCCCAGACCGTGCTGAAGATAAGTTTAATTTATGTGTGCTTGGGGGAGAGGGAAGAGCTGGTGGTGTTGGCCCCTGTAGGGGGTTGTGGGAACACATTAGAGGCCCCTTGGCAGGTGTGGAGACCCCTGGGCAGCATCTGCATTCCTGCGAAAAGTTGCCACCAGCAAAACCCAGAAGTTTACGGCAAATCCATACATGGCTACATTTTGGCTCATCTGTCTATAATGCCCTCTAATGTACTAGGAAAGTGTAATCATGTCCCCTCGCAAGTGTCTTTTCTCCAGAGATAACAACTCCAACCTTGACAGTCGTCCCATTATAGTAAAAATTCTTCATCTCTTTTACCAATTTAGTTGCATGTCTCTGCACTCTCTCCAGCTCATTAATATGCTTAAGGACTGGAGCCCAAAACTGCACTGCATACTCCAGTTAAGGCTTATCAGAGACCTATAGAAAGGCAAAATTATGTTTTCATCCCTTGAGTTAATGCCATTTTTTTTATGCAAGACAGAACTTCATTTGCTTTAGTTGTCACAAAATGACACCCCCGGGAATTAGACAACATGTTATCTACAAAAATCCCCAGTAGTGATGGGTGAATCTGACCCGTTTCTTGTCGCTGTAAATTCGTGAAAAAGTGGCCACCAGAAGAAGGATAAAGTTAAACATGGAATTAATACATATTATGATGAAAGTTTGTCCATTTGTGGCTTTGTTCTTAATGCTTTTAGACATGGTTTGGCCCAATGCAATAATATTTCTTATGGATCATCATCTCATCAATGAGGATATCAAGTACCATATCTCAGGTACATAATATTTCAAAACTGCTCAGAACTGGAATGTGCCAGTCGTCCAGTGCTTAACACTAATAAGCCAAATGTTAATACAAACTTTCCCTGATGTTTCTTTCATAGACTCACTGAAACCCCTGTACTGGGCCGTTTTTTATCTCATTATTTTAATGAGGGTAAGTAAATGGAAAGCAAGAGCCGGCACCTGCCCCATTCAGTAGTAAATGGATATGAATGTGGTAACCATTACCAATAAATCATACATTTACCTTTAAAAGAGAATCAAAATCATTGTAGGATGTCAGTTTGTTGGGCACCCCCCAATGACCAAAACCTACCTGGTTTTTAAATACCTCTTTTTTTAAAAAAACATAAATAAATAAATATAAAAAACACACCTGCCCTTTAGGCTTCTTCCAGGTATCTGTTTAAGCTTGGCTTTTACAAGAAACGAGAAAAAATGTACTTTACTGTGTATAGATGAGAAATACCCAAGCGGTGCTAGTCCAAGAAGAGCATTAAGCTGATTAGAACATTTTAGAGACTTTTAGTGACTGGGGGTGCAAATTGGCAGCAGTCAGTGATTTTTCTATCTTTTAGATTTAAATTTGCTTTATCACAGACACATCTGAAATAAGTTATACATCAAGTTATCTAAGCTAAACAGCTTTCAAAACTGTCAGTTCCCCAGAGTAAATTGAGATAAGAAATGCTAAGATAAAGAGTCTGTAAGAGACGGTTAACAGATAAATTTCATGGTGCTGCCATGTGACTGCTAAACATCAAGAATATCTGACCTCTGCCCATCTACAAGTTAATGCTCATATAATTATGGATTCCCAGCCTTGGATTGTAATGTTGTATTCTATTGGCCGGGTTAAAAAGCTCTTAATAGCTTAAGGCCTTTGTCTTTTATTATAATATAAATGTTAATTCATCTGGGTCTATGCTGACAGTTTCAACATTATTAATAAAAAATCCCAATACAGTATGAAAGAATCAATCGGCTATTTTATCAGAAGACATTTAGCATTATTATAACTCTACTATTAGAGCATGTGATAGTCATTCATTTAAACGATATTGTATTAACTGGGATAATGAGTGCTAGCAGGATTGAAGGTCTGACTCAGTGCACAATCTGTCATATGTATGCAGATTTGGAACAAGAGATCCAAAATGCTTACCTCTGTGGTGGTTGTGAGCAAATTGCCACTTTGGAGGCTCAAGTTAGAGCACTAGAGCAACAAATTGCAAAACTGCGGAGGGGCGGAGACAACTATCACTGCACATGGACGCTTAAATCCTGTGCTCCGTGCTGTACTGAGCCACAAACCAATAATTATCACAAGGATTGAGAGATTTCTCCGATTCTTTTTCATGTGCATACTTCGAAAAGGTATGGCACCTAAACTTCAGCAAAAGCAAGTTCCACTGTTACAGCATACTTTGCTGCGCAAACGACTGCTGAACAACAAGCTGCGGCAGGCGCCATTTTGGAGGCCACACAGCCTGATCAAATCTCAGAACCCCAGTGGGAAGCAGACCTGCACCGCTCCTCGGCTGAGGAACTTAAAACTATGCTTCTAGATCTCAAACATACCTTACAAGCTGACATTAAACAACTGTCTACGGACATTCGCAGAAAAACGGCAAGAAATAGGAGATCGCACACCACATATTGAAGGCAAGATGGGAGAATACGCCAACGCCCATAACCCATAACCAAGATAAGGCGGTGAAAGAAATTGAACGGCTTGCTAACAAGGTAGCAGACCTGGAAGACCGTTCTTGCAGAAATAATCTGAAGCTGCGTGATATCCCGGAGTCAGTGCTGGCACAGGAAATGGAGGAATACCTGGCGGGCCTACTCAAGGTAATCATGCCTAATACCCCGCCATTAGAGCTGTTAATTGACAGAATCCACAGGATTTCTAAACCACGAAACGCTCCAGATACAGTTCCGCCGGATGTCCTCACCAAGCTGCACTTTTTTCATGTCAAAGAAAAATTGCTACGCTCCGCATGCCGCAAATAAACCTGGCCAATATGCGGATTTACAAATTTATGCTGATTTATCCCAAGTTACTCTGGCAAAACTACGGGCATTCCTAGAAACTACCAAGATCCTTGGGGCCAACAGTATTTCCTAGTCAAGCTTGTGGTTAACAGGCAAGGCACGGTCACATCTTTGGCTCTCCAGAAGGAGCCGGAAAAGCCCTGCGCAGATGGAACCTGCTTAACACTTTGGATTCTCCGCCGAGATCCCCTCCACATAAGCAAGTACAATGATTGTGCAAAGATTGGCAGTAGGTGTAACGTATCTGGCTGACTTTACCTATACTCCTAAATAATATATCTCTCTCCTCACCTACCTCAACTATGGCTCAAGAAGTTGGAGCATAACTTCTCTTTGCTCACCTGTTCCCTTTTTGGCTGATACCAGCACTGTTGCCGGCATTGTTAACGGATGACAATTCTCTTTTCCTCCCCCCACATTCCCAGTTTAAACACCATCTGGGATCTTTTTGGGTGCAGCTCTGCTCTCTTACCTGCGCCACCCGAAGATGCTTAAACACAGTTCTTTTACGGAAGGTTTCCTATTTTATTTTATTTTTGTTTCAGGTTTCTTACTGTATATTTCACACCTTATCTAGATTACTTTTGTTTTTTTTTATGTCAAAGGATCTTAGCACAATAATGTTATTGCAACATTTGTACATATGGGTTTCAGCTCTCTTGAAATATGTTATACTCATGATTCAGCTTGTGGTGGAGCAAACATGTCATGCATATTATGGTTAAATTGTATTCTTTAAATACTAGTGGGTTAAATACCCCTCAAAAGAGGAACCTAGCATTTAAGGAAGCTAACAAATGTAAAGCGGATGTGTTGATGTTTCAGGAAACCCACTTTAAAAATCCAAACACTCAAACTTGAGTTGCAAAAACTTCTTTATGCTAAGACTGAGTACAGATTAAAACTTCTTAAGGACTATATTATACCAAAAGTAATAAAGCAGACAAGCTTTTAGCCTCACGACTACGTAAAAAACAGGCCAATACGAGAATCCAATATCTAAAAGTGAGACAACTCAAGATTACTGATCCACTTCAAATAGCTAACCAGTTCGCCTCCTACTACTCCTCCCTGTACACCCTTTCTAGTAATACTGTTGAACCACAACCTACAAAAGGGGTAATTCAGCAGTATTTGGACTCAATTCACATTCCACAACCTTCGGTGTCCCAAATTGTTCTACTAAATGCCCCAATAACTAAAGACGAAATCCTCAAAGCTATAAAATTACTAAAATTGGGTAGAGCCCCAGGGCCTGATGGTTACACTAACTTTTATTACAAAAATTATGCTGATATTTTAGTTCCCCATCTATTAAAAGTATTTCAATCTAATATGGAAACAGGAAAAATACAACCTGAGTTCCTCCAGGCACACATTTCGACTATCCCCAAGCCTGGTAAAGCTTTGGAACATTGCAGTAACTATAGGCCTATAGCTTTATTAAATACTGACCTTAAACTTTACTCTAAAATTTTGGCACTCCGTCTGAATACTGTCTTACCAAATCTTATTCATTATGATCAGGTGGGATTTGTCCCCGGACGACAAGCCCCTGTTAACACCAGAAGATTTCATAACCTACTACATATTATTAAACGAAATAAACTCCAAGCCTTACTGTTGTCATTGGATGAGGAGAAGGCCTTTGACAGGATCCATTGGGGGTTTATGAATCAGAATTAGACAAAATCAGGATATCAGGGGAATCCCAACAAAACTTGGCAATAGTACTATTGGGCTTTTTGCCGATGACGTGATTCTAAACATCATACTTCCTAATGTTTTCCAAGAATTAGATTCATTTTATCGTGTCTCCTGGTACAAAATTAATCCTCAAAAACACAGGCCCCACCAATTAATATCTCAGCTCATGACATAGGACTTCTTAAAAGTAATTATCTGTTTGAGTGGAGAGAGTCCTTTATAACATATCTTGGTATTCGAGTCCCTAAAGACCCTGAGTTGTTATACAAAAACAATTATATACCCCTGCAGAAAGCCCTTCAAGAACAGTACCTTAAATGGAAACCTTCATATATCTCATGGACTGGTAGAATTAATGATGTCTGCTTTGCCAAAAATTTTGTATTTATTTTAAACCATCCAGATAGATCTCCCGCCACAATACGTTAAACTACTGCAGAAACAAATGAGTGACTTTATATGGTGAGGAAAGAAGCCTCACACAGCAGCTAGGGTGTTACAACGACCGACTTCTGTGGTTGGTTTTGGAATACCTAGCCTATATTGTTATTTTAGAGCCTCTCTTTTGGATACTGCTGTAAAAATGCATAGCCCGTTGTCCTGTAGATACTGGTTGGACTTAGAGACTTTTGAAATGCCTCAACTTACAATTCCCCAACTACTGTGGACTCCTCCACACTTAAGACCTAAAGGAACTCAGATGTTACCCCCTATTGCTAAAATCTTCAAAGTGTGGGACAAAGCAAGATCTGATCTAGGCATCATCTCGACTATTTCTCTAAGAATGCCATTGCAAAGTCTCCATTTTTTCATAGGTGATTTACCGTTACAATCCTGGATTACTAATGGTGTGCAAACTGTTAAGGACCTGTTTGGTCCAAGTTCACATTTATCGTTCCAAGACTTGCAAACCAAATTTCTGTTAGATAACCGAGACTATTTCACCTATTTACGCCTTACACATTTGCTCAGATCTAACATCCGTGGGTTCAGAACTCCTCCTCAGCCTTCATTTCTAGAGAGACTTTCGGTTAATGGCTGGTCCATGAGGGGAGTACTCTCTAGCTGTTATAAATCGCTTATTTCAGATCCTCGAGAATACAAATATTCATATATGATTAAATGGGACAGAGATCTTCATTTATCGCTCCATCCTGATCAATGGTTAGAGGCGGCACAGATTTTATCAGGTGCTACAAGATGCACTTACCACCTAGAGTCCCACAAAAAATTGATATATAGGTGGCACCTTACACCGGCAACCTTGCATAAAATTTCTCAATCTCATTCCCCGCTCTGCTAGAGAAACTGTGGTCAGCCTAGAACTCTGCTTCACCTATGGTGGGATTGCCCATTGTCACAGCACGTATGGAAATCTGTGTTTAATATTATAACGAGAGATCTTGAATTGGACATCCCTTATGAACCACAAGTGGCGTTGCTACTTATGTTCCGGGACCATGTTCCTAAATTTACGAAAAAATAGCTTTTCCACCTATTTAACACCACTACCACCTTGATTGCCAAGTTTTGGAAACCTGGAGGACCAATTCCAACCGAACACATACTTTTAGCAATGGATTTTAGAGCAAATATGGAATTAATGGCGGCGCATAATGAAAATAGAATCTCCACCTATGAAGCCATTTGGGTAACTTATAGAGAGAAAAATAACCAGTAGGCTCAAATAACCCACAGTCTGGACACTTTCCTACTTGCTTGTTAAGGTTCAATCTCTCTAAACCTGCAACAAGAGAATATCACACAAAGATGACGCAGGTTTGATAACAAGGTGTGACTGATCCCTTTCATATATTTTTTTTTTTTTGGGGAAACCTTCCATATGTTGTTTTTTTTTCTGTTACATGTTATCTCAAAATAGGCTGTATCTCGGAAATGTGTTCTTGCACATGTATGTTTCCGATACTGCTGTTTGACAGAATGTTTAATTCAGCTACTATAGTGACCTTGATTATGGTGTAAAAGGTACAATGTATATACAGTACTACATTCTGTGTTGTTGTAAACATACTTGATTGACATCAATAAAAGAAGTTATAAAAAAAAATTGCAAAACTGCGGTCAATTGACAATCTTGAAAGGAGTTTCTTGCTCACTGAGCAGGACCTAGCGGGGTCAGGGGGGGAACAGAACAGCAGCAGGATATTGAGGCAGCTAGCTGTGTGACAGTTAGAAATCTAAGGTGGGTAAAAGGAAAATGGAGGCTTATCCGGAGCTTATACTTCGCAACAAATTTGCCAGATTGTGTGATGATGGGAGTATGAACTCCAGATTGGCAATTCTAGATGGGGCTGATCTCTGTAACAGACCAGTTTCTCTAGTAGTGGTTGGGAGGAGAGTAGAGTCAGGCCTAAGCAGATTGTGGTTGTGTGGGTGAGCATTTAGGGAATAGTGATCATAACATGGTCTCCTTTGAGATACTGTTGCAGAAGCAATTCTATAAGGGAGTAACTAAAACACAAAATTTCAGACATGCAAACTTTGACAGTATAAGGGCATCTCTGCAACATATTAAGTGGGAAATGCTTTTCACAGGGTTAAACACGGAACAATAATGGGAAGTCTTTAAAATGCTGCTTAATAAATATACTTGTCAGTATATTCCCCTTGTAAGCAAGGAACGTCGTTGCAAAGCAAAACCTTTTGGGTTCAATAGAAGTGTTGGGTAAGAAAAGGCCTGCTTTTAAGGCTTTCAAGTTAGCTGGGACAGCAGAATCATCAAAGAAGGCCAATAAATCATGCAAAGAAGCTATAAGGCAAGCTAAAATTGATATGGAAAAGGATATTGCAGCAAACAGTAAAAAGAATCCAAAATTATTTTTCAACTATGTTAATAGTAAAGAAATGAAGCAGGAAGGGGTGGGACCTTTAGTTTCAGAGGGGGGTCAGCTGATTGATGAAAACAAAATAAAAGAGCAGATTCTGAATTCATATTTTTCATCTGTCTACACAAATGAGGAACCAGTTATTGAAGGTTTCCTTCTTAATAGTTCCAATTCTAGTAATACAACTAATGATGCATGGTTCACACATGAAGAAATTCAAAAGAGACTAGAACATGTTAAGATTAACAAAGGTCCAAGGCCAGATGGTATTCATCCCAGGGTAATTAGCGAGCTTAGCTCTGTGATTGCCAAACCTCTTTACTTAACTTTTCAGGATTCATTGAGATCTGGCATAGTGCTGAGTGACGAATTGCTAATGTGGTGCCTCTATTCAAAAAAAGATCCCGTTCTCAGCCTCAAAATTATGGGCCAGTTAGTCTGATGTCAGTAGTAGGAAAACTTTTTTGAAGGATTATTAAAAGATAAGATACTGGACTTTATAGCAAATCATAATACTATGAGTGTATGCCAGCATGGTTTTATGCATGATAGTTAAATTAGAAGTAGCGGTGCACTTTCTTAATGCCTGTAACAAGAAAAAAAAAATTTCCGATAGTGTATTACTTTTTTACAGGACCCTCTTAGGTAATTTAGAACTACTCACAATAGTGATTTTGTATTTGCTCTAATACGAAGTTTGTGGAGGAGCGTCTCATGCTGAACGGTACATTCTATGATATCGGGTATTGCTCGCAGTGTCTGTGTGAGGGCTGGAATCACTTTCCGCGATTGTGCCTGTCAGGTAAAAAGTGCCAATAGTGTAGTACAATAGTGATCTTTAAATGGCCCGCAACAGGCCAGTACTTACAAAGTTAGCCGCTTTCAGAGCTTTTGATGTTAATCTTAATGTCGGTCTTATCCCTCTGCTTGAAATGGCGGCAGCGTTTTCTCCGGTACAGTGTGTGCCTCATGACACTCGTTTGTGGATGATACCGGTCTTCAAGGTCTGTGGTTCGTTCCTGCGACTTAAAGCTCAACGAAGCTATATATTAAATATAGTTTCTTGGGAGTAGAGGGATAAGACCGACATTAAGATTCACATCAAAAGCTCTGAAAGCGGCTAACTCTGTAAGTACAGGCCTGTTGCGGGCAAACTTCGTATTAGCGCAAATAAATAATCCCTATTGTGTGTAGTTCTAAATTACCTAACATGGTCCTGTAAAAAAGTAATACACTATCGGAAAAAAAAAAATTCTTGTTACAGGCAATAATGGAACATTAAGAAAGCACACCGCTACTTTGGGTCCTGATACCCACCCTGGTGCTGCTAAACTTCACCCATCACAAAGCGTGAAGTTCATCTACATACTTCATTTATGCATAATAGATCTTGCCAGACTAACTTAATTTCTTTTTATGAGAAGGTAAGCAGGGACCTCGATTCTGGGATGGCAGTGGATGTGATTTACTTAGACTTTGCTAAAGCATTTGATACAGTGCCAAACAAAAGGTTTCTGGTTAAATTAAGGAATGTTGGCCTGGAACATAGTATTTGTACCTGGATAGAGAACTGGCTAAAAGATAGACTACAAAGAGTGGTGGTAAATGGAACATTTTCTAATTGGACCAGTGTTGTAAGTGGATTACCGCAGGGCTCTGTACTAGGTCCCTTGCTTTTTAACTTGTTTATTAATGACCTGGAGGTGGGCATTGAAAGTACTGTTTCTATTTTTGCAGATGATACTAAATTGTGCAGAACTATAGGTTCCATGCAGGATACTGCCACTTTGCAGAGTGATTTGTCTAAGTTGGAAAAATGGGCATTAACTGGAAAATGAGGTTCAATGTTGATAAATGCAGGTTATGCACTTTGGCAAAAATAATATAAATGCAAGTTATACACTAATTTGCAGTGTGTTGGGGGTTTCCTTAAATGAGAAGGATCTAGGGTAGTGATGGGCCGGCGCCGTTTCGCGAATTTTTCGCCGTTTCGCGAATTTTTCGGCGAAGCGAAATGGCGAAAAATTTGCGAAACGGCGCCGGCGTCTTGTTTTTGACGCCGGCGCCCATTTTTCCGACGCCGGCGCCCGTTTTTGACGGCGAATTTTCGCGGGCGTTTCGCGAATTTATTCGCCTGCCGCGAATCGCGCAAATTCGCCGCGAATTCCCGCCTGGCGAATAAATTCGCCCATCACTAATCTAGGGTTTTTTGTAGATAACAAGTTGTCTAATTCTGGGCAGTGTCATTCTGTGGCTACTAAAGCAAATAAAGTTCTGTCTTGCATAAAAAAGGGCATTAACTCAAGGGATGAAAATATAATTTTGCCTCTTTATAGGTCCTGGTGAGGCCTCATCTGGAGTATGCAGTAGAGTTTTGGACTCCAGTCCTTAAGAGGGATATAAATGAGCTGGAGAGAGTGCAGAGACTAAGTGCAACTAAATTGGTCAGAGGGATGGAAGACTTAAATTATGAGGGTAGACTGTCAAGGTTGGGGTTGTTTTCTCTGGAAAAAAGGCGCTTGCGAGGGGACATGATTACACTTTACAAGTACATTAGAGGACATAATAGTCAAATAGCAGGGGACCTTTTTACCCATAAAGTGGATCATTGTACCAGAGGCCACCCCTTTAGACTAGAAGAAAAGAACTTTCATTTGAAGCAACGTAGGTGGTTCTTCACAGTCAGGACAGTGAGGTTGTGGAATGCACTGCCGGGTGATGTTGTGATGGCTAAATCAGGTAATGCCTTTAAGAATGGCTTGGATGATTTTTTGGACAGACATAATATCAAAGGCTATTGTGATACTAAACTCTATAGTTAGTATAGATATGGGTATATATAATTTGTGTGAAAGTATAGAGGGGTGTGTGTATGGATGCTGGGTTTTCATTTAAAGGGGTTGGACTTGTTGGACTGTGTCTTTTTTCAACCTGATTTAACTATGTAACTATGTAACTATGTACCTATGTAACTATGTAACTGTTAATACAGTTTTTAACACATAAAAAGAGTCTATACCACCTTAGGGTTCAGTGCAGCTTGGCGGTCTTTTATTATGAATAGAAATAAACAGGTTCGGCATACCAGCATTAAAGGGCAAAATCAAACAAATATTAACAGTCTGACCAGTACAAGCTAAACACGTTTAATCAAACTACATATATCGTTTTTTGAAAAAACTGCAGGTTTTAAAAAAATCACTTACTTTGTCAAATGGGTTCTTTCACTGAGGGAGTCCATACTGAGACTATAACAGAGACTATAATATGCAAATTTCAGGAGCATGCTCAGATTGTAACACTGCTTTGAGTATTCTACCCAGAATGCCTTGCTTTAGTAAACTCCTCCACTAGAAGTATCAGGAGATTTCCCTATCTTTTCCCCTGCTGGTGATGTCATTATGCAAATGAAGGGCACACACTAACTTCCAGCAGGTGGCAGCACTACTGAACAGCAGCTAACACACAGGTTTTGCTGATTTGAAAATCGCTTAGAAGGTTTGATAAGCAACAAGGAATTTCAACTGAGCATGGGCGAGATTTCAGAGCTGCAGTTGGCTGTGAAGCTATAGGTAGGAGGAGCCAGTGAAATCCAAGATGCCTGCCTCAGCTAGAACTGCAGGGGAGATAGGGGAGATCTTGCAGAAGGTATAGTGAGCGGATGATTTACATTATACAAACAATTCTAACTGTTTTAAAAATCAGATTTCTTGAACTTGAAGTGTATTGACTTAGTAAATGATTTTGGTCATGATTGTTGCCCTTTAACATAAGATTAGGGTCCTGCTTCAAAACACAGTTTGATGTACAAAGAAACAAAAAATATCCAGCACTTACAGGTTGGAAGTAGCCTCTGTTAGAACGAATTGCGCTAAATCGATATTCGAAGTCGAAGGATTTAACTTCGAGAGTCGAATATCGAGGGTTAATTAACCCTCGATATTCGACCATTAGTAAATGTGCCCCATAGTCTCCTCCTCAGCTACTCACTCACACACAGATTGGGAAAGGCTGCTTTATCACCACAACAGAGTGAAAAGAAAGAGTAAAAGAAAACCTGGGCCGGCTACATGGCCTGAGTCCATTCTGACAGAAACCTGGAACAAATATAAATTGTGTCCAGGACTTTCCCAGGTATTCAGTCAGTCATCCTCTTACATAATGTATCCCTCTTTGTTTCAAACCCATAGTGGGCACACATGCACCATAGATGGAATAGATTCTGGCTACAGAGTCCACATAACCTGCCCTCTGCTGCAGAGTAAAGTAATATCCCTGTAAGGCCAGTAACCAATGGGCAACCCTCTGTGTGTTTCTCTATTTTGGTACATCAGTTTTAGAATGAAATGGTCTCCCATTTTCCCCCAAGAAGGTAGAACCTAAGTTCCTCTAGTGTCCATGTTATTTTGGGTGTTCCTCCACATTCTGATGCTGTGAAAGAACTGCACCTAAGCCCACTTCTGATGCATCTGCACAATAAAAGTTTTTGAAAAATCCGGCACAAAAAATATTGACTTGGCACACAAATCCTTCAGTGTTTTAAATGACTGTTGTGCTTCAGGTGTCAACTTTATCATTACAGATTCTTTGCCTTTCATGAGATCAGTTAAAGGGATTCTGTCATGATTTTATGGTGTAGTTTTTATTTCTAAATTACACTGTTTACACTGCAAATAATTCACGCTACAATATAACATTTCATTCCTGAAACAGCAAGTGTATTTTTTAAAATTTATAATATCGGTGTGTCGGCAGCCATCTCAGGTCATTTTGCCTGGTCATGTGCTTTCAGAAAGAGCCAGCACTTTAGGATGGAACTGCTTTCTGGCAGGCTGTTGTTTCTCCTACTCAGTGTAACTGAATGTGTCTCAGTGGGACTTGGCTTTTTACTATTAAATGCTGTTTTATATCTACCAGGCAGCTGTTATCTTGTGTTAGGGAGCTGCTATCTGGTTACCTTCCCATCGTTCTGTTGTAAGGCTGCTGGGGTAAGGGGGAGAGAGGGGTGATATCACTCCAACTTGCAGTGCAGCAGTACAGAGTGACTGAAATTTATCAGAGCACATGACTGGGGGCAGCTGGGAAACTGACAATATGTCTAGCCCCATATCAGATTTCAAAATTAAATTAAAAAAAAATCTGTTTGCTCTTTTGAGAAACAGTGCAGAATTCTGCAGGAGTAGCACTATTAACTGATGCGTTTTGAAAAAAACATGTTTTCCCATGACAGTATCCCTTTCAGAGGACTGCAAGAGTGGCAAAAATTGGGATAACTCTACAGTAGCACCCTGTAATTCCTAAAAAAGCAAAATGACGTGTTCCTTATTCATGGGACGTGGCCGCTTAACTTAACCCAGTTAAATTTGTTTGAAAGGAGTTGCACATATCAGGAATCTAAACCCACTCATTGTATTCAGGGGAGCTGCACCAAAGGAGTTATAAACTCGTGTCAGGCAGCAGCTCCCTGCTGGTTATGAAGAGCGGAATTTTTGTTTCATTGGCACAGCTCCTCTAAATACAATGACATACTTGTGGCCAGGGGCGTAACTACAGAGGAAGCAGACCCTGCGGCTGCAGGGGGCCCAGGAGGTATCGGGGCCCATGAAGTCCTAATTCATATACAATTTCAATAAATATTGGTAAAACAAGTCAACCTCTAGACACTTTGGGGGCCTGAAAAATAATTTGCTGTGGGGCCCAGTAATATCTAGTTTAACCACTGCTTGTGGCCAGACATTATTAATTCAGACTAATATATTGACTTTAAATTTGAAAAAAAAAAAAAAAATTGAGGTCTATTTTAGCAAACTGTGGCATTGACAATGTTAGTTTAATGTTCTTGGGCAAAAATGATTCTAATTCATTCCACAATTGACATATTGGCAGATATTAATGTTTATGATTTGTTTTGGTATTGTCCAAAAATATGTCATCATAAACATGATTATTTCTTTAGTCAAAGGTTTTTATATATGATTTCTGGTTACCAAGGTGAACTAATCTACATTGTTGGTTTCTTTAGATGTCTGAGAATTTTGCCTCAGCAGCCTCCTGGTAACTGCAAGAACTGATATTTTAGTGCAGAGAGTGTAACTTTATTTTACATTTGACACAAAGATAACCATCATGAAATGCTGTTTTTCCTTCCTATAAACAGTTATCTTCTCAGTGTAAATGGAGATAAGCCCAGGGAAGATAAATGGGTCAGTACTAGGCTGCGAACTTAAACATACCATTGTGCTGTCATCTGACTGCTGCACTGTGAGTATATCACAATCTGCACAGATCTAGGTAAGGCTTCATAGCTTTCATTATAATAATAAAATCATAGTGATTAATCAGTGCCTACGTTGTAATCAACTTAATGATTAATCGAAGCGGATAAGAAACCAGAAACGATTTAATATCAAAACCTAACCTTTGAATGTATCAAAAAAATCTCATTGTTTTATTTCATTTGAGCAATTATCAGGAAGGGCATTTTCCCTTCCCTGGATTATTTCATACGACATGTTCATTAAAAAAAAAAAAAGTGCATTTGCGGAAAATATGATGTCTTTAGTTTATTCATTTATAATAAAGAGCCCAAACACCCATTGAATGTCTTGCCCTAGCCAATTCAAGTACACCATTTGAGAGGAGCTTAAACAATCTGGTACACTGTAGCAGAGAGACAAAACATTTTAAGTACAAATAAAAATAAACTCATTTGATAAAATGTAATTGATTGCAAGCCTATAATTGTAATTTTACGTTTTCATTGCTGTCTACAATGGTTTTATCTTTTTATTTGTGGTTTATTTTATTGCTGTAAAGGGGTTGTTCACCTTCCAAACACTTTTTTTTTTCAGCTCAGTTGTTTTAAGATGGTTCAATGTAAACAAAGACTTTTTTTCAATTGCTTTTCAATTTAACTTTTTACTGTTTTTCCCAAAATTAAAGTTGAATGTTCGTGTCTCTGGTGTTTCAGTCTGGCAGCTCAGTGATCCAGGAGCATTCTGAACTGTTACAATTTGCTACATTTAGTTGATACATTAGTTGATATATTTCTTAGCAGTATCTGTGGAACATTAGCAACTATTGTATAAATGATAAAAGCTGCTTTTTAATAAAGGACTCATTGTTCAGCAGGGACAAAGATAACAAATGTATCAATAAAGGGGGTTATTTATTAAAGTCTGAATGCTAAAAACTAGAAGAATTCTATTTTTTTTCCACTATAAAATCTTAATTTTTAATTAAAAAAACTAATATTTTTCGACAATTATTATATTCTGAGGTTGCAAAAAGTCAAAACCCATAAATCTGCCATCTCAGACCTGCTGAGGTTGTATATAAGTCAGTGGGAGGTTTCTAACCTATTTGGAATTTTCTGTGGTTTGCGCTGGAATTAGCCCTAAAATCCGACTATTTCGGATTTTTCAGGCAAAAAATGAAAAATTCTGGCTTTTTGGAAAAAGACAGAAAAAATAGGGCATTCCGGGGTTAAAAATCTGAAAAAACATACAATTTGGGTTTTCGCTCGATTTTATCAAGTTTCTTCACAATTAAATCAAGCTTTTTTTAATAATGAATAAGGTCACATTGTGGATTCTAAGTTGGTCAGATGTTTTTTACTTAAATAATAATTTTTATAAATAACCTTATAAATGTAACAATTAAGAACAGTTTAGTAAGTCGGTGAGCCCCGAGCTGTTTTAAAAATTAAACAGTACCCTTCTACATTTGAAAAACAGTCACAAATAAAAAATAAAAAAACATCTTTATTTCAGGTGAATTATATGAAACCATCTGAACTGAAACAAGTTTTGAAGGTGAACAACCCCTTTAACAAAAACAAATTAAACCTACCGTGCTGTGTTATACAGAGAATGTAAAAAGATCCACTTTGTCAGCCCCTATAGGTTCTCCATTTATTTAAGTTGATGCCATATGTTTACTGGCAATCCGGCAACTTTAAATTGTTGGGGCACTCAAAAGATTTATTTAAAGGCACTTGATAGAGGACTTACAACTACCAAGGGAATGGCTTAATTGGTCTCATAAATTTTATACAATTTGGTTCATTACTGATTGGGATACCAATGTTCCCTGGTAGTCAGGGTATTGCTTTCACTCTGCAGGGTATTTAAGTGTTTATTTAAAGGCAATATATAATTTTTGTTATTTTTGACCATCTGTCTTTTCAACTAGACATTATCAGTCCCTGCTGAAATCCCAGAGTTCCACTCAGCAGTCTACTCCCTGCGGTAAGTAATGTAATGACTTCATCACTCTCCTCCTATTAATATAACAATAATAATATTATAACAGGGAATAAGCATTAAGCTAAAGGCTCACAAAGTGCAGCCTTTGCTTCTCTCCACCAGGCAATGACACACAAGGTGCTTAATGGCTCACAGGGTAATCACAGATTTCATGGTTGACAAAATGCTCCAAAATACCCCAAATACAAATAACCATGGGTATTTCACTTAAACCATGTGATCACATGAAAATGGGCTGTTTGTTACCATGTGCCATTGCTCAAAATCAGCCAGGGGTATTAAATAATATCTTGCAGAATAAGGGCTTTGGTTTCTTACGATTCATCATCAAGACCTTTGAGTTTATAGGTATGCCACTTCTTGCAAGTCTGCTGTGAGAATACCTTGGGGTCCAGTAGTGGTGTGGTGGGGACACCCACTATATGTCCGCTACCCTCAAGCACCGTTCAGTGAATGACCCGGAGCACTGTGTCTCATCTCGCATTGGCAAGAAATTCAATTATGTAAAAGGCCCACAGCCAAATACACTCTGCCCAACATAGGTCTATTTTCATAGATCCTGGGTGCGATTTGTAGTATGTCTTGACTGTTCCAGATCTTAGCTGTCCCTGACCATTCTTAGTTTGCTGCCTGTCCTGACCTCTGCCCATTTATTGACCAGTCTCTTGGATCCTGTTTCTGTACCGAAATGCTCTAGGTTTTGTTCCTGATTGATATCGACTTGGCCTGTCACTCGACCAGGTTCATTGTTCCCCATCCTAGTAGACTTTCGGTTCCCTTCCCTGCCCAGAACACTCCCCTTGGTCTTCTCACTGTAAGGCCTGGTGGCATCTGAGTAGCAGGGGGCTCCTCCCAAAGCGAAAGGCGGCAGTTATAGGCAGAAGTGTGAGCCTTGACCGAGACCTTTGTGTTAGTTCTCGGTTTTGGGACACCTTACATTACACCTGCTTGCTGAGCATCCAGTGTTTACCACCATTAAAAGGGGAATACACCCCAACAGGAAATTATTGTAAACATACTCAGAAAGTTTTGAGAATTTTCATTAATTTCACATTTAATAACAGGTTTAATGCAAGATATTGTATAGGCTATGCAATTGTATAGGCTATCAGCGGGCTAAACTTATTACTGTATTACTGTAGTCACTGGCCTATCAACTTAAAAAAAATACTACTCTATTAAGTATAGAAGAACTGTGTGCTAGAGATGTGTGTCTATATAAGTGAATGTGTCTTTGTGAAGAGGAAAGGTTTGTGTGTTTGTGGTTTGTTCCAGTGTCTCAGCATAAAAGTGAGTGTATGTGTGTATGGGGGGAAACCTGAATATGAACCAGGGTCTAACCATACCATTACATTTTTACTTTTAGACTCTACCAATGGATGAAAGGCTGCTCACTGAAAATCTCTGTTACTTCTTCTGGGACCTACATAACCAGAAGGGTGATCTCCAAGACATAGACAGCATCACAGAGCCACCACTGATTGTCCAGCACATAGTGCTTGTGGGGTCCATTCTAATCTGTGCAATAGGTCTAATAGGCAATGCTATGGTTATCTATCTTACTGGATTTATCATGAAATCCCATAAATGCAAAATCTGGTTTCTGAACTTGGCCTTAGCTGATTTTATATTTCTCCTGTGCATGTCACTTGAAATTGTTGCTGACTTTAAAGGGAACTGGATCTTTGGCCTGGCTCTTTGTAAAACGTTTAATTTTCTGTCCATGTGCAACAAATACTCCAGCGTTTTCATCATTACAGCCCTGAACATTGAACGTGTCCTGTCTGTGGCTAAACCAATATGGCATCTAAGGGTCTTCTCTCGACGCATTTGCTTCTGGATCTGTTCAGTCATTTGGTCAGTAACAGTGATCTTTAGTTTTCCCGTGATATATTTTAGTACTCTCTCTACTAATGATGATGGGAACAGAGAGTGCAATTGGTTTCATTTTAGAAGCAGCCAAAGAAATATTGATGAAGAGGAAGATTATATGGCCTATGGAGAGTACACAACAGTAATTTTTATCCCCAACAATGAAAACGGGGTGCTCCCACATATCCGTGAGCATTGTAAAATCAGTGACTGCTGTTTTAGTGCAGAAATACATGAATTATGGAGTAACAGTATCATTTTATCAAAGACTGTTATAATCCCAATGCTCTTGTTTGGCTGTTTTATCCCTTTTTGTATTATTGTGCTTTCCAATGTCACTATTGCCATAAAAGTTAGTAAATCCCCAACACTAAAGCCTCCAAGACTGTACAAAATTGTAATCACCGTGGTCCTGGCTTATTTCCTAACCTGGACTCCCTATGTCATAGGGCTGATTTTCATTTTCAAAGCTGTTTTCACCATGGATTTCTCTCTGCTTTTTCAAATAATTAAGTATATACCTCTGCTGGGAATGATAGAAAATATGAGCAGCTGCCTCAACCCCCTAATTTATGTACTGGTTGACCAAAGAGTACGAATTGCGCTCACGTGTTCTAAAAGAAAGAAGACAAGAGAGAATTTAACAAGTACCTAATAAATCACAGGGATCGGAAACATTCCTAGTAAAAACGAGTTAGCTCTACCAGTGCTGGAAAAATACAGTAATAGATTCAGCCCTTTTCAATAGAACATTTGCAAAAAATTTTTAAAGGGAGAGTGCCCCTGACATTGATGTTGTGGCCTTCATAAAATTATATTTTAATAAATCAGATGAGATTTAAAATCCCACCTAATTTTAAGCAACAATGCTTGTTTAAACTGCATAATCTAGTCAAACAATCAGGACTCTAAGACTTAAGGTGTCCATATACGAGGCAATAAAAGCAATCGAGTCGGCAGCTTATTGGCCTGTGTATGGGGCCCCCCGACGGGCTTCCCCAATCGAGATCTGGTCGATCGGATGGGACTAAAAATCCCGTTGGATCGCGGCCGCATCTGTTCGTTGATGCGGCCCTGCGATCCGACCGCCGTTCCCATTCGTTAGGGCCACGATCGGATCAGCCCGATATTGCCCACCTCAAGGTGGGCATATCGGGGAGAGATCTGCTCGTTTGGCGACATCGCCAAACGAGCGGATGTCTCTGTGTATGGCCACCTTAAGGGGCAGATTTATCAAGGGTCGAATTCGAGGGTTAAAAAACCCTTCGAATTCGACCCTCAAAGTAAAATCCTTCGAATTCGAAAATATCGAAAATACTTCGATTGAACGATCGAATAAAAATAGTTTGATCGAACGATAAAATCGTTCGGATCGAACGATTTTAAGCGATCGATCGAAGGATTTTTATTCGACCACAAAAACCTTACATAAGTACTGGGGAAGGTCCCCATAGGCTAACATTGAACCTCGGTAGGTTTAAAGTGGCGAAGTATGAAGTATTTTTAAAGAGACAGTACTTCGACTATCGAATGGTCGAATAGTCGAATGATTTTTACTTTGAATCACACGAATCATTCGATTCAATCTAATTTGATAGAATTTGACCAATTCGATGGTCAAAGTACCCAAAAAAATACTTCGAAATTTGAATTTTTTTCAATTCGAATTATTCCCTCAAGCTTAGTAAATCTGCCCCTAGGTGTCTAAATAGGGACGAATGGAAGATTTGATTTACTTTTGCAAGAGAGCTGCCTCTCCCTTTGGTTGACACAAATTATTAAGAAGGCTAAATTATACATGACTAAACAAAAACATTTTTCACTGCTTTATTACATTATTTTTTATGAGTGCAAGATTTGCAAACAGAATTTATGTAACCCAAATATATCAATATATAATAAAAAATATTTCAAATGACTCTTTAAATGTTATATCCTTTATGGACTGTAATTGTGTTATTGTTTCTATACTGTCACAATAAATAATCTTTTTGAAAAGTTGTCATTTAAAAAATGTCATTTAAAATGATGGTATATAAGGCATAGTGATGAGCACAGGTTGGGATGTTCAGGCCAAGAAAATGGGTTTGGGCAGGTGAAATTTCAAGCAGAGATCCTACCCTTCGGTAAAGTATTAGTGCCAACCCCTCCACTTTGGTGGCTGATTCCTCCATAGCTTCTCCAAGGAGTAACTCCAGGGTTCCCTTTGCACCCAGCTTCAATAGGCCAAGCACACTTGTGCCTTACACTCCGCACAGCAGATGTACTTCCACCCTATTGGGCCTGTTTTGTGCCAAAATATGTGTGCAGTTGTGTTAATTTCAGCAAATTAGGTAAGTGCAGTGAAATGGTGCTAAGTATATTGCCCACTTGTGGCCGCAATGATGTTGGCGATGTGAAAAAATCTTGCATTGTGGAGAAAAAAAAAAACCAATGGCTCGAGTCTCAAGTTTTCGCTACAAAATTAGACATTTTGCAGCCTCATTGACAATGAAGAGTAGAATGCAATTTACAGTTTTAAGCAATCCCATTATTGATCTTGGAGTTTTTACATGAATAAGTGCACATTCAAAAATTTTGATTCAACAGTTGTGTATATGGTGGGACAATTACCTTCTAAAATGTGGGTGAACATTTTATTGTAAAAGTAATGTCAAATTTATTTTAGAAAAACATTACCGAAAATGCCCAAATCAAATGGAAAGCTCTGTAAATTGTTTTCAGGCTTCTCCCTCAACCTCAAGATATAGCTAGGTTTATTCATTATCATTTTCCTCTGCTAATAGCTCCTGTGGTTACTTTCATTTCCACTTGATAGGAAAGCAACTAAATAAACAAGAAATGATTTTACACGGGGAAGAGAATTTGTAGGCATTCCACTCCAAGACTGCGTAACGACAGGATCATGGGTACAGGTGCTACAGTATAAGGTTCAGTATAGTGATATTCAGTTAAATGTAATTTTATCATAGCTCCTGCTGTTCTTCTTATATTTGGTTATTAGTCATGTAACTCACAGCATCTTTATTATATTGAGAGAAAAGTTATAGGGTACGTGTAGTGTCTAAGGACAGAGGTTCCATTAACTTCTTTGTCGGTATTTCTTATTCACTACCTTTGTCTGAGAATCTGGATCCTTCTTTTAAAAATAATTATTTCACCTACCTCACTAGAAACATTTGAACAATCTGGAAGGGTGAGAGCTATGGCTTATATTCAGTTACTAATGCTGGAATATCTCAAGGGATAAGAATGATGGATACTCAACTATAATACAAATAACCACACGGACACTTCTGGAGCTGGAGGTTTTAAAGGCCGCAGCTTTTTATTTGTAAATCATTCAGCCAACGTAAACTTTTGTCTCTGTATATGACATTCTTTTAGATAACATAAAATAATAATAATGTGCTCTCAGCACTTGCTCCCACCTTAACTGCCAGGAGCCTCTTTGTTTCTTTTATTATGTTTTACTTCATTCAAATAATCAATTTCTTCCAAGCTGCGACAAATTTTTTTTTAATTTTTCTTTTTTTTTTTGTAACTTCTCTTTATTAGAGGTTATCAATGGAAAACAGAATAATACATTATACATGCATTAGACCTTACACACATTTTGAAAAGTAAGGTCACCATGGAAAACAGGTACAATATTCCGTAAAGCAAGTTGCTGAAAGGAGCAAAAAAATTTTTTTATTTTTTGAGGGGGGTGGGAGGGACGATTCCTGTCCCTGATGCTACATCTCTCTCCATTCTGTCCTGGATGCCTCAAAGTCTGTTTTCGGGTAAGTACCTCACCTGTGCCCTTCTATTTATAGCCTACCTTTACCTATGACTCATGCTGCAGAAAAATCCCACCAATAGCCATAGTTGAAATATCCCCTATTCCTTACACTAACACTAACTAGCCTGTAACCATCTTCCATCCCATGTATTGCTTCAGGCCAATTCCCTGTCCCTTCGCTGTCATTACTTGAGATGTGAAGTATGTGATTCACTGACATGACCTTGAGAATTCTTCAGAATTCTTCATATACTTAAGTGCAATTGTTTTATAGAATGTTAAAGTTCAACATCTCAACTTTAATACATGACGTCAATGTATGCAAAGAAATAAGTTCATTTTCTGTTTTTCAGGTACAAAAAGTCCCATTATCTATTGGCAAGGAAGCAACACTGGTCAATAGCCAGTAGAAAAGGTCTGAGAAGTACGAGATAGCATGCACAGCAGCTTGGCTGATTATAGGACACATTGACCTCCCAAATAATGGACAACCAGGTAAACCCACATATTAACCCAATTTACATTCTGTGGAACATTGCTAATGATTTTAGTTACATATAGTTATATACAGTAGTTGATTTGGGTTTAAAAATGATGGTCACATGTCCATCAAGTTCAACCCCTCCAAATGACCCCATTGAACATGTGTCACAAAAAAAAAAAAATACCATTTAGGGCCTGGCCTTATTTATCAAAATAATTTAAATAAAGACTAGAATCGACTAGAGTCCATGATTGGACCTTATTTATTATTAAAAATGCACAATTTATTTGTTTCTCGTAAAAACTCAGTTAAAATTGAGTGAAAATCCATATTGTACTTTTTTTTTCAGATTTTTCCCTGAAGTCAGAGGTCAGAAGTCAGAATTTTATAGGATTTTTGTCCGAAAAGTATGAAATAGTCTGATTTTTTGGTTAATCCCACACAGACCACATAAACTTCCAAATAGGATAGGGACCTCTCCCACTGACTTATGTAAAGCTTCAGCAGGTCTGAGTTGGGGTATTTTCGGATTCAGACTTTTTCCATCCTCGGGGTATAATAAATCTTAAAATTAAAAACTAGTTTTTTTCCCCCACTAAAATTCGGATTTTAGAGTTAAAAAAACTAGAATTTATAAAGTTTTTTGGATTCGGTCTTATAAATAGGGATGCACCAAATCCACTATTTTGGATTCGGCTGAACCCCCGAATCCTTTGCGAAAGATTCGGCCGAATACCGAACCGAATCCGAATCCTAATTTGTATATGCAAAGGGAAGGGGAAAACTGTTTCTTCTTCCTTGTTTTGTGACAAAAAGTCATGTGATTTCCCTCCCAGCCCCTAATTTGCATATGCAAATTAGGATTCGGATTCGGTTCGGCCAGGCAGAAGGATTTGGCCGAATCTGAATCCTTCTGAAAAGGGCCGAATCCTGGCCGAATCCCGAACCAAATCCTGGATTCGGTGCATCCCTACTTATAAATAACCCCCCTTAGTATTTAAAGGAACAGTTCAGTGTAAAAATAAAAACTGTGTAAATAGATAGGCTGTGCAAAATAAAAAATGTTTCTAATATAGTTAGTTAGCCAAAAATGTAATATATAAAGGCTGGAGTGTCTGGAATAGTCATAACACTACTTCCTGCTTTTCAGCTCTCTAACTCTAAGTTAGTCAGCGACTTGAAGGGGGGCCACATGGGACATAATTGTTCAGTGATTTTGCAATTGATCCTTAACATGCTGGTTAGATCCAAAAGCAACAGTTATAACTCATGTGGTCCTCATGTGTATGTACATAAGGTGTAGTCTAAACCATCCGGAAAACCAAGCTGCGACTTTAGCTTCATCTGTAACTGTAATTTCTTGCAATTTCAGGCAGAAGGATCACTGTATGATGATGAATATGACTATGAAGATGAGGCAATGACTACAATTTCTGGCCTAGATGTTTTTGGTGAAAGCCTTAATTTACACGCAAACTTCAATGAAATTTCATATCCGATCCGTTACATCAGCTTTGTGTTATCTGTACTCACCTGTGCTCTGGGCTTAGTCGGCAATGCTCTGGTTATCTGGGTTACCGGATTCCACATGAAGAAACACACTTGCAAGATTTGGTTTCTGAACTTGGCTGTGGCAGATATTGTCTTTGTCTTCTGCTTGCCTCTTTATGCTGTTGCCTTACTTACAGACAAGTGGCCATTTGGACGATTCCTATGTAAAGTCTATAACTATGTATCGACATGTAATATGTATGTGAGTATTTTTATCATAACTACCCTAACCCTTGACAGAGTTCTGGCAACGGCTAAACCAATATGGCACCATAAGTTTAGATCTCGCTGTATTTGTTACTCAACCTGCGCAGTGATTTGGATAATAACGGCTCTGTCCAGTCTTCCGGTATTCTTTTTCAGTGATGAAGTTATTTACGGTAAAAACGTGCAGTGCAGATTGGTCAATGTAGAACAGAGCTTAACTACACTCAGCATTAGGAAAAGAGCAGCAAATTACAGTGCTGGAAATGATACACTTTCTACAGGCTCAATTCTGGATACATTACCAGTTCTCCAAACATCCTTTTTAACAAATGGTATTCTAATTCCTGCACTAGTGGTCGGTTACTTTATCCCATTGTTTGTCATACTTATTTCTAATATAATTATTGCTAAGCAAGTGAAAAAATCTAAATCAGTGAAGCCCCACAGACTGTACGTAATTATAATAACGGTGATTCTGTTTTTTTTTCTAACATGGACACCAGTGGTTATAGCACAGATAATATTGCTGGTCTATCTATCTATCTATCTATCTATCTATCTATCTATCTATCTATTTGTGTACTGAATACAGATATGCGACTTATTATCCAGAATGCGCGGGACCTAAAGTTTTCTGTATGAGGAATCTTTCCGAAATTTGGATCTCCGCACCGTAAGTCTGTTAAAAATCATTGAAACTTTAAATAAACCCAATACGATTGTTTTGCCTCCAATAAGGTTTAATTATGCTGTAGTATAAGCACTGTTTTCTTATTACAGAGAAAAGGGAATTATTTTTTAAAAAAATTCAAATTACTTTGTTAAAAAGGAGTCTATGGAAGATGGTCTTCCCATAATGTGGCGCTTTCTGGATAACAGGTTTCCGGATAATGGATCATGTACCTGTATGTTATTCTACATCTAAGCATTTTATATATAAGTACGGAAAGGCCGTTTTCCATAGACTCCATTTTATCCAAATAATCCAAATTTTTTAAAAAAAAAATCCTTTTTCTTTTTTTTTTTTGTACATGATCCCAACTAAGATATAATTAATCCTTATTGGAAGCACACTTAGCCTATTGGGTTTACTAAGGAGAAGGAAAGGCAAAAATTAAGTAATTTCTATCAGAAAGGTCTATATAAATACATCAGTAAACCCTCAAGGTAATGCTTCTCTGAGTCCTCTGTCAAAAGAAACACCACATTTCTTTCCTTCTATTATGTATTCATGGGTTTCTGTATCAGACTTCCTGTTTTCATCTTAAACCTCCAGGGCTAGGGCTTGAGCATGCTCAGTTTGCTCCTCTCGGGCAGAAAGTGATGTCACACCAAGCTAATATGGCAGCTACTATCCTAAAGAAACAGAGAGCTTCTTGAGCTGTTTACTCTGGAATGGTAAGGATTCTGCAGAATAAATATAGTGTTATATTGCACTATTGTGGCTATTCTTTTGGCAATAAACTGCTTTGGTAGCTTTCCTTCTCCATTAATAAAACTCCAGGTCCAGAGCATTCTGGATAACAGGTCCTACACCTGCAGTACAATGTGCTTGAAAGTGGTCTTAATGTCAACATTCGGTCTTTATTCCGTTGTCTTGTGTGTGGCTGCCAGAAGGAAAACCATGATATGTGCTCAAATGTATCCTCCAAGCTAAGAGTTGATGGAGATGGTGGTTCATGTAACATTGAGCTGAGTTTACTCCATAACTTGGCACAACATACTGAAAGGGTGCTTTCAGTGAATCTTACTGCTTAATGTTTTTATTGAATGTGCCATTTCTGCATGCTCAATTTGTACTTAGTCTATAGTAAATGCTTTAATATGTTATCATGGTTATATTATATATATGTTGTACACAACTGGTCATTAAAATAATATGTTTGTGAAAGAGCTGTGGCTGATGACATTCAAGATAAAGGAGGGTTCTAATTTTTTTTTATTTAGCAAGTTATACAACATAATTATTTAGATAATTATAATAACATGAGATTATTACAATTTATGTTGAAGTCTCTGAAACTGCACTCCATAATGCTTCCACAAGCACTGGGATATCTGATGGAAGTTGTATGCACTTTTGGAGGAAAAGGTGAGAAGACCAAACTCTACATAAAAAAGTCCAGAAACAGTAGATTGTCAAGTACAGGTATGGGACCTGTTATCCAGAATGCTTGGAACCTGGAGTTTTCTGGATAAAGGATCTTTCCATAATTTGGATCTTCATACCTTAAGTCTACTAAAAAATCATGTAAACATTTAATAAACCCAATAGGCTGGTTTTGCTTCCAATAAGGATTAATTATATCTTAGTTTGGATCAAGTACAAGGTACTGTTTTATTATTAAAGAGAAAAAGGAAATCATTTTTAAAAATATGGATTATTTCTTCATAATGAAGTCTATGGGAGGTAGCCTTTTCGTAATTTGGAGCTTTCTGGATAATGGGTTTCTGGATAGCGGATCCCATACCTGTACATCCTAAGAGCCAAATAAAACATTAAGACAGATGGCAGAACACTGGTATTAAGGGCGTGCATCAAAAGTATATGTTTAATAGGGATAGTAACTTAAATGAACAGTTTCTTTGGGTAAATAGATAGTATGTGCAAAATAAAAAAAACATTTCTAATATAGTAAGTTAGCCAAAAATTGAATTATAAAGGCTAGATTGACTGGATGGAGTGACCTTTCTCAAGGTTACAAGACATTAAAAAAAACCCTCTACCTTGTGTCAGTGGCTTTTGTTTCCTTCCCTCGCATTACTATAAATGGTCACCAGGTGGCACAAAGTACACATAGCTTTTTACAGAAAGAACGTGACATCGGAAAAACTGCTTTTTACAGACAAGTAAATGTTACAAATGCATTGAGTTGAGTCTGGGAGACCTGCCAAATAACTCCTCCAACTACAAAACTATTCTTCATCGCAGTCAGGATGATTTGTAAATGCTTTTCATTACTTAGGCTTTGTTCCTCTGAGATCCTTATGAAATGCTATTTCTCATACTGATGTACCTAGGGCCGCTGTAGCTAATGTCATAAAACATTGTATTTACTGTTATTTATATGCATACAGTATATATATATATATATATATATATATATATATATATATATATATATATATATATATATATATATATATACGTAGCATTCAAAAAGATCAGCAACGCCGGGATTTTGTGCAAGACAAAAACGTTACATGTATGAGAGCATAAACAGTCAAAGTGACTTTTCGGGCTGCTCTGGGACCTTTCTAGTGGCAACCACACCCCACACTTCATCAAGTATAAATAGTGATAATCAACCACTTAAGGAAGTGACGTCACCATAATAAAGTTTTGTGCCAGAAAGTATCTTTTTTTATGCTTGAATTGGTTTCTCTCTTTTTTTTTTTAGAGGGGTCATATATCTAGTAAGAACCATTGTGTATAGTATCGTCTTAAGTAGATCTGCTAAAGGCTTGGGGAGGTTCCAGTGTAAAATTACCGTAACCTGCCTGATACAGCAAGCTGTTTAGGTTTTTGATCCAGACTTGCACATGAGGCTGTGTGAAGATTAGAGCAATATATTTGACTTCTGTGCATGTAGGGGAGGAACAGTGTGTAAATAGTGTCTGCCACCTCTGAACAAAGCCTACCTGGCTGTTGTACTTGTACATAGTTCTTACACTCTGTCTCTATACATCTGCTTCCTGGGTTGGACTGGATTTTTTACTGGTACCCTGATTCTCGTCGACCCTGCTGGACAGTTCCCTACTTGAAACACTGCCACTCTCCTTACCTTCTTCTCTGGCCATTGCTGCCTTAAAGAAGAATTCAACCCTTAACTTAAAAAAACCCTGCCCCGCTACCCTGCCCCGCTACCCCTCCTCCCCCCAGCCTAGCTGCTAACCCTAACACCCCTCGGTGCAGATTCAGGGATCGCAGTTCATGGCAGCCATCTTTTGGGTCTTCGGTAATCTGAGACTGAGACCGGTGAAGTGGTGCATGCGCAGTTGGAGCAATTTCCGGGTTTGCGACAACTGCACATGCGCCGAAATAGACAGAGATTGGCAAAGCGCCAGAAGAAGACACAAACACCCAGAAGATGACTGCCATGAACTGCGATCCCTGAATCTGCATGGAGGGGTAAGTGAAAAGTTAGGGGCATTTCCCCGGGGTAGCAGCTAGGCTGGGGGGACGGGGGTCTACGTAAGGGAGGGGGGTAGGTTTTTTTTTAGTTAAGGGTTGAATTCTCCTTTAAACCTTGCCATGATCACTCCCACGTGAAGCAATAAGTAAGAGGGGGGCCAGAGGGTGGTTCCTATTAGGGAGGTTGCAGCTGGGGCGGCAGAGGGTGCTTTGCAGTGGGGGGGCCCGGGGCGTGGTGTGGGGTCCCTAAGGTAACAGGGCCCCCATTCTAATGTTTCCTACCCATCGAGAGGTCAGCCTAATTAGTGAGGGGAGGAGCTACATTAAAGGTGTTGTTCACCTTCAAGCAACTAGTTGTTTTCAGATAGATCACCAGATATAATCACTTTTTCTAATTACTTTCTATTTTCTTATATTGAAGGGTAAAGTCATTTTTCACCTCCTAAAGCAACTCTGGGAGGGGGGTCGCCGACCCTGTTCTAAATTGATACATTTAATTGATAGATTTCTTATCTTTGTCCCTGCTGAGCAGGATCCCTGAGTTTCATTACAGGCAGCTGTTAGAATTGATACAATTAATTAATACTCCAGAGATGCTGCTGAGAAATGTATCAACTAAATGTAGCAAAATGAGTCTGCGCCTGAATTACTTAGCTGTCAAAACAGTAAAAAATAAATAATGGAAAGAAATTGAAAAAAGTCTTTATTTCTGGGAAACAATCTGAAAACAACTGAACAGAAAGGTGTTTGGAAGGTGAACAACCCCTTTAAGCAGCAGACTGGGAAACCAGTGTAAAATGTGTGCTCGTTCTCAGATACTTCTTCATTTAACTATTTTGATTATTACAGTTAATGATTGCTGAAAACACCATGGGGCCACTGTATGCTGAAATGAACTGTAAGTGTCAATCATACTGGAATTCAGACAAGGAGACCACTCAGGCCTGGAGCACAGATCTGTGGCACTGGATGGTTTACTCTGACTAAGAAATGGAAAAGCATCTGGGGAGAGAGGTGACTCATGTGATGATGGTGGACTTGCCTCAAGGGATTCATCTTGTTCAGGTTAATAAAACATTTTGGAACTATTGCACTGTGACACCTGTGACACTATTGCACTGTGAAGCCCGCTGGACTTTGCGGAGTACATCTTGCTGTGGAGCAAAGAGACAAACCTTTATAGTCAGCTGAGAACAGGGTAACTGTGAGAAAAAAGGGTCAACCTTATTAGAAGAATGAGAGGAGGTGGGTTTAGATTTAACTAGGGATGCACCAAATCCAGGATTCGGTTCAGGATTCAGCCAAGATTCGGCCTTTTTCAGCAGGATTCAGATTCGGCCAAATCCTTCTGCCAGGCCGAACCGGATCCAAATCCCAATTTGCATATGCAAATTAGGATCGGAGAGTGAAATCGTGTGACTTTTTGTCACAAAACAAGGAGGTAAAAACAGTTTTCCCCTTCCTACGCCTAATTTGCAAATGCAAATTAGGATTCGGTTCGGTATTCGGCCAAATCTTATGCAAAGGATTCGGGGGTTCGGTGCATCCCTAGATTTAACAGCTTGAAAGAGCAACATCAGCGATCTCTAACACAGTTTTCCCTAACCTTCTTCCCTGGAAAGCATATATGGGAATCAATAGATATACACATTTAAATAAGAAAGACTCATGAACTTTCATGTACTGTAGCTCAAACCTATTTATTTACACCGGGTATTTACACTGGATATCCATTTTTGGTGTCCCAATCAATAGATTCACAAACAGTGCGAGTGTCTCTAAACTGTCCTTCTTAAACATTCCTATTTTGTTACATTTTTAAATGTTTTTAGAAGACTCAAGGCATGAGACAAAAAGTCAACTAATCCCCATACCAAGCATTGCAGATAATTAATATCATACCTGTAATCGAAATCTATGAAAAAAAGCTGTTCATCCTAGTTGTGACATATTGATCCTGTATGGAGATTTCTACTGCCTAAAGCAAATGGGTAAAGCAAATACAGGCATGGGATCTGTTATCCAGAACGCTTGGGACCTGGATTTTTCCAGACAACAAATCTTTCTATAATTCGTATCTTCATACCTTCAGTCTACTGGAAAATAATTTAAACATTAAATAAACATAATAGAATTGTTTTTCTTCCAATAAGGATTAATAATATCTTAGTTTGGATCAAGTACAAATACTGTTTTATTATTGCAAAGAAAAGGAAAATCATTTCTAAAAGAAATTGGATTATTTGAATATAATGAAGTCTATGGGAGACCGCCTTTCCATAATTTGGGGCTCTCTGGATGATGACTTTAAAAAGGGGTTGGATGTTTTTTTAGCAAGTTTAGCAAGTTTTTAGCCATTGTTATGGAAGATAGCTCATAGTACAAATTGATCCAGGGACTAGTCCATTTTGGAATCAGGAAGGACTCCCACCCCCTCTGTGGCAAATTGGAGAGGCTTCAAATGGGGTTTTTTGCCTTCCTCTGGATCAACTAGCAGTAAGGCAGGTTAAAAAGTTAATTTGCAAATTTGCCGCAAATTCGCGCCTGCCGAATCAATTCGCCCATCACTATATACAAGCAAAAATATATCAGTAAGTGGTACTGTGTACAACATATCAGAATTATAATACCTGTGTCGTGACAAGTAGTGTTTCTCATTCGTGACAAAACAGTCCATTGTCCATAAAATCAATTCATTTGCGTGACTTTTTCTTTTTGCTGTGAAACAAAGTAGAAGGAACAAAATGAATTTACTAAATTATCACCACATGTATGCTTGAAAGTTTTAGCTTTGAGGTGATTTACAGGTATTTCATCAAAACCACCAATTTTGGGAAAGCATTGTGAGTAGAAAGACATGGTTCCCCATTTTAGATTCGCCTGTATGTGTACCTTCCAAAAATATGTTTGGGGGGGGTTGTCAATGTATTTTTTGTGTTCTTATCCCACAAAAAATGCAGTAAATGTGTAGATGTTTTTAAGTGACCTCCGGGAGAATTTGTATGCGTTAGTTCTCTGAATGCTAGATATTATGATAAACCTATACACAATGGGCATTCAGTGGACCCCTGGCATTTATATTTAGGATGTTTTTTCTTCCTACCTAATTCCATGTGGCAGATAAACTTGAAAGCTCATGTTCTCCTGAAAAAAAAATGATGCATAGTTTTCCAATGTAAACTAAAACTCCTCCCACCTAATATCCATATCCCAAACCAGCAGCCCACAGAGAAATGACATTCTAGAGCTAGAGAATCATAGGGTAAACCTAAACTGTCAGGACATATTCAACCAACTCAGCTGCTATTGACCAAATCAGGGTCGGACTGGCCTGCCGGGGCACCGGGAAGAATCCCGGTGGGCCCCAGCCTTGGTGGGCCCTTTGGACCTATACTTAATGACCTGCGAATGCATTATAAAAATTATTTATTTTGTGTTCAGCGTGCGGTGTGAGATGTAATGGAAGGAAATGGTATGCCCCTTTCATATTTGGAATGCAGCATGCAGGCGGCATGTGGGCCTCACCAAAATCAGAAGTGCACCGCTCCGTTTTTTGGCAGTGGGCCCACGCACCGCCTCCCTCGTCAGTAGAAGCCAGGTAGTGTCCATCGATCGTCCCGTCACTTCCGCCCTTAGAGCCTGCCTGCCTGAGACTGCCAGTACAGCTGTGGGATTGAAGCCGAGGCTCAGGCTGCTGCTGACTGAGGACGCCGCCGCTGTTGTCACGTGATGTGCGTGTGTGTCATCATTTGCTATTGGCTGCAGGCTGCACATTAAATATACGATTGAGGCAGCCAGCAAACCTGACATGCGCATTTAGGTGCGGATTTTTCGTGCACATTCTGGAACTGGAAGCAACGATCGTGGGTGTGATATCCTCCTCTCATCTTCTTCTTTACATCAGTTCAGCAGGCACCACACCAGGCAGCATCAGCTTGACAGTGGCACTCCCTGTCCTCCTAATTGGCACTGGCACGTCATACCTAACCAACCAAGGACTGGCTGACTTCACCGATTCTGAAGCCTCCAATTGAACCCCTTGTTGCTGCATCACAGAAGGTACTGACTTTTGGTTAAGTCTAACTAAACAAAAAAAAAAAATTAAAATATTTCTTAAAATGTTCTGTGTGTCACTGACTTTTACTAGGGTGGGGATGAACAGAAAAAAAGTTGCCTTTAAGTTAACTTCTACTATGTTATAAAATGGACAATTCTTAGCATCGTTTCAATTGGTCTTCATTTTGTATAATTTTCAAATCATTTGCCTGTTGTTAAGGTAATTTAGACCCTAGCAACTAGATCAGTGCTGAAATTCCAAACTGGAGAGCTGAATAAAATGCTAAGAAATTAAAAAAAACACAAACAATAAAAAAATGAAGACCAATTGCAAATTGTCTTAGAATATCACCCTCTGGGTCATGCTAACATTTGAATGGGATTCTGTCATGATTTTTATGGTGTAGTTTTTATTTTTAAATAACATTACTTACACTGCAAATACATTACTCTAATATGTATAATTTAATTCCTGAACCAACAAGTATTTTTTTGGAACTGTAATATTAGTGTGTAGGTGGCATCTCAGATCATTTTGCCTGGTCATGTGCTTTCAGAAAGAGCCAGCACTTTAGGATGGAACTGCTTTCTGGCAGGCTGTTTGTTTCTCCTACTCAATTTAACTGAAGGAGTCATAGCAGGATTCTAACAGGGTTGTGTGGGGGGGGGGCCCTTGAGTTAAGGTTTCCTGGTGGGCCCCAGGCACCCCAGTCCGACACTGGACCAAATTAGCTAATCCTCACCCTGTCAAAAGTCAATCAAATCATAAATTGTGTTTTGACCACATCTGCTGTTAATCACCCTGCAAATAAGTCTGTCAGACCAACATTTTAATGGTTATTAATATTTCATCTTTTCAAATGTGAGCAGGTTCTTAGCAATTTAAAAGTACTTGGTGAGTGAGGTAATCTATTGGGAATAATTTCCACAAGTATAAACCCCTTTGTAAGCTTTTATATAATAATATAGTTACGGAATGAAACTAAAACTCTTAGTCCCAGTGCTATAGCCTTTAAATCTGCATAATAAATGGACTGACTTTAAGGACCTTATATATCAATGTTTGAGTATTTAAATAAAAAAAAGTCAGACCAAACTAGAACCCACGATTTGACCTTATTATTAAAAAAGCACAAATTAAGCGGTTTGGAGAAAAACCCGAATAAATCATTTGCAAAGTTGTATTGTAGTTTTTTTTGGAGTTTTTTCCAGAATCGTATGATTTTTTTTATGATTTTAGCCAAAAAAAATCCAAAATAGTCAGATTATTGGCCTAATTCCAGCACAGTCCACATACATTTTCAAATAGATTAAGGAACTATGTACAAAACAGTACAAAAAATATAGTAATTAATCAAATCTTAAAGGACCAGTAGCATCAAAAAAAAATTAAAAAAATTTGTTAGTATACAATGTAAAAAAAACCATCAGGACAAATTAAACTTTAAAATCGCAAAAGCCTTTTTTGAGAAATAACTTACCGAAACTCCGGTTCCGTTCCTCTTCAGATAAGGCGACAGGGCGACAATCCATCATGTGGCGCTTGATTTTTCCTCCCTGTCTATCTCCTATAAGGAAGGCAGGGAGGAGAAATTGAGTGCCACATGATGGATTGCGAACGCCTTTTCTGAAGAGGAGGACAATCGGAGTAAGTTATTCCTTAATGGTCCTTTAATTGTTTCATTTAAACCTTTCTGGCTTGTGAGTATTCAGCTGATATATCCATTGCATCTCATATTGCAGCAGTATGGCATCCCAATCCTCCCCATCCAATACCTTGGAATGTGATGTGGTTATAGTTGCCAGCATGTACACTACATATAAAGTATGTTTTACAATGCTGGAAAACAGTTTACCATTTGTTATATCTGCCACATGTAAACTATTTTCTTAAATGGGTGTTTGGTCTTACCTACATATTGCAGGGTGCACTCATAGGTACAAAAAAAGATTCACTACACGAGTTGAATTGCAATTAGCAAAATCTTTAATATCCAAAGCTACTAGAGTATGTATTGCAGTTTTGGGCTCCAGTCATTAAGGCTAGTGACACATTCTAAGATTCGGGGAGATTTAGTCGCCCGGTGACAAATTGCCTCTTCTTCGGGCTACTAAACCCCCCCCCGAAAAGTCTTTCCACCAGCTAGAATCTAAATCGCCGGAGGGATGGTACTTGGAGTGCATTGTTTTCCGAAGTAGCCTGAAGTTGCCTCACGACAACTTCGGCAACTTCGGAAAACAAATCGCTCCGTGTGCCCGAAGAAGAGGCGATTTGCTGCCGGACGACTAAACCGCCCCGAATCTTAGTCATTAGCCTAAGAAGGATAGAGAAGGTTGAGAGACATGCAACTCTCAACTGGGGTTGTTGTCTCTGGAAAAAAGAAACTTACATTGGGATCTAAGTACATTAGAGGGCATTATAGACAGATAGCGGGGGGATATTTTTCTCTTAGAAAAGATCACCGCAGACCCCCTTCAGACTGGAGGAAAATAACTTTCATTTGAAGCAATATAGGGGGTTCTTCACAGTGAGGACAGAGAGGTTGTGGAATTGTTGCCTTCAAAAGTGGCTTAGATGATCTCTTGGACACGAATAATATTAAAGACTACTGTGGTAGGAAAATCTACAATTAATATAGATATTGGTATATAGAGTTTATATCTGTGCAGATAATTGTTGGTATATGTATGTGTATATATGTGCATTGGGTTTTATTGGAGGGATTAAACTTGATGGACTTTAGTCTTTTATAACCCAACTTGTAACAATATACGTACAACTCCCACACTTAAAAAGTACCCTGACCTCTAGCAGCACTATTATTTAATAAACTATTCCATTGTTTTTCTTGTTAAAAATGTCTCACCGCCACACTTTGACCATTGAATGTTACCATCATTCTATTAACTGCTCTGTTTTCTTTACTTACTATACTTTACTTCTTTACTTTCTATTGTTGCTGTACAAGAGGGAATCTCTGGTTTGTGACAGAGAATACTGGTACATCTCTATTTGCACCTCCCCATTTTTCTCATACACCCAGGTGCAGATTGGCATAGCTTTGTGCACATTTGGCCCCTATTGCCACATCCTGCACCTGGAAGTAATGCATGTCATTGGAAAATATATTGTTATGTGTATGTTAAGTACTAATTCCAGCAAGTATAAAAAAAGTTGTTGATATTTAGGGGAGTATTATTGGTTCTGCAGTAACACCTCTATCACACTTTCCAAACCAAGTTTGTCTGGAATGTGCATATTAAAAGCCTCCATGTCCAGACCAACCAAAATCTATAAACACCCCTAACTAACTCCTTTATTATGAATCTCTTTAATATTGGTTATAAGATCAGTTAGTATACACATTGGGACCCTTTCCTGGAGACCCAGAAGGTACCTGACTGATTTATGAAGGTTCATAAGTGCAGAGAAAGTGGGGGTCCATGGATTGTTTACCTTCTAAAGAACATTTTTGTATCAGTTAAGCCTCTGTCAACTATGGTACATAAATATTTTTCTATCTATCTACTGTATCTATCTATCTATCTATCTATCTATCTATCTATCTATCTATCATCTATCTATCTATATCTCTCTAATGGATGAAGCAAGTGGGGGTTCTACTCTCGATTTTTAGGATCTCTTAACAAAGCCAGTATTTACTGTGTTATGTGAAGGCTTAATAACAGTAATTTTTTCATTTTCCTGTAGTGTTTTTATGGCCTCAACTTCCCCCTCCAAAAGACTACTTTTACTTTTAATTACTTACTCCATTAATCCTTTCAGCTACTACCATGTTTACAAACATCTGAATACAATAATTTTAACCCAAGTTAGGATAATTTTTGGGCTTTTTATTAAATCTGGGTCCCCATGTGCCGCATGAAACTTCCTTAATTAGATCTGCTTCCTTTACAGCTTCCTGGAATTCTTCAACACATGGATCATCCTAACGTTGTCTAAGATTTTAGGTCTTATAGGCTGGTGCTGTGAGACTTTTACACAAAGTTGTTGTTTTGTAGCAAATAAATGGATATATTTTCCTATTTCAAAATTTCACCAGGATGTTCATCTGTACATTGGTGAGGACCTAAGAAGAAAGGTTAATTATCTGATTTATTATCACCCTCACTTGCTAAGTGTTTGTGATCATTTGTGTTTTGTGTGCTGTCTGTTTTAAAATATCATCCCCCTTGTTTCACCCTTTTTAGGGAGTGATTCATTTGCAGTGTCACCAAATAGTGGAGGTACCTTCCTATTCTGTTCATGAATTACTTTTGACGTCTCATCATCTTTGTGTGTAACATTGACTAGTTTCGCCAGCGCTTCGCAAATTCACTAAAATCCGAAGTTGCGCACAGGGGTAGCGTAAGGTTGCGAAGTTGCGCTAGCGTTGATTCGATATGTAAAGCGAAGTTACGCTAGCGAAGGCTAATTTGCATAGGGCGCCAAATTCAAATTTTAATGGAGGAATACGTATCAGCACTACAAATGCCTAGAAAACCTTCAATTCATCAAATAAAAATTTTATTTTGCCCTACACATGTGCCCACTGTCTAGGTAAGTTGCCATGAGTCAGGAAATGTAGGGGGGAAGGAGGGGATTTTTTTCAGCCTATAACCCATAATGTAGAAAACACGCCAGCGTTTTTTGGGACTTAGAAAAAATTTTGACTTTTTTTGAAACAATCCCTATCTACTCTATTGCGCTTCGCCAGGTCTGAGGTGGCGAAGGAAGTCTAGCGTAAAAGGTAGCGTTCAGTACACTGCGCAAGTTAGTGAATTTGCGTAGTTACGTCGCTAGCGATAATTCGCCTGGCGTAAGGGTGCGAAGTAACACTAGCGAAACTACTCCAGCGTTCGTTAGTGAATTTGCGCAGTAACGAAAATGCCAAACGCTAGCGAATTAACGCTAGCGTTCGGCACTTCGGCGCTTAGTGAATTTGCCCCCTTGTCTCATCTGAGAGACCTGTGTTTAGTACCTGAAAATGGAAACAAATGTATCACCCAGATAAAAGCAACATTCCAATCCCTTAGCATCTACAAGACAGGAAAGCTTGTCTAATATTGACAAAGCTGTTTGTCTGCTGTTTGGATACAAATCCACCGAATTGAGATGTTTAAGTTGGGTTTTCAAGTGTGCTAGTTTAAAGCTATCCATAGAGGCGACGATTCTTCTTGCCGAACGACCGATTTTAGGGAAGCCTGACCAATCCTTCGAAATTATCGTGCGGTTAGTGGGATTCGAACAATCGTACATCTTACGATTTTTCGGCGACATCTGTCAGGAAATTGCAGGGCCAAGCAGGCAGCTAACCTTTGTTTTCCTGGCAAATTGGTCTTTTTAGTTGATGGTAAATTCGTACGATCGTACGATCGTTCCGCTATGGCCAGCTTTAGTTAAAGGTCTGTTTACATCATCTTTGATCTAATCACAGCTTGTGGGGGTCCTTTGTAGGCTCCAAGGTTATCCAGATTACCTCAAAAAGATAAGTAAGCCAAGGTATCCACGATGCCTTTACTATCACCAGAAGTGTTCGTTTATATTGCACCAACAAGCTACAAAACACACTATAATAATGTGTTGACAAACACAGAAATTACAAGAAATTAACAAAGGGCTACAGAGATATTACAATCTAGAGGGATTGGGAACAACTGACTCATAAAGATGAGCATCATCAAGACTAAAAGTGCTAATTGCCGAGAAACATAATGCTATCGGCGAGGAGGTTTTCTTTCTAAACCTTTTCAAAATGAAGGTAAACACTTTAAAATGGTAAAATCTCTTGCATTTCCTTTAACCAAAAACAATAATGGGGTTTTATTCCATTATCATTTTCCCTCTGCTAATAGCTCCTGTGGGCTTTGCCATTTCCATTTGATGGGTAAACAACTGCATAAAAAAGGAATGAAATTCATAATTGCACGCTTTGAAGTGAATCTGTTGGCATTTGACTCTAAGACTGAGATAAGACAAGATCCTGAGCAGCTTGTGCGGCAGAAGCAGGTACAGTATTGCACTTATTTGCTAAGCAAATGTTTCAGCAAGGAGCATGATATTCAGTTAGTTAAAGTTATTTTGATCACGGTTTGTTCTGGAGACATTTAGGTGCAGATTTACTAAGGTTCAAATGATAAATTTTGGTCAAAACTCACAGTTTCGAATTTAAAACCACCAACTCGAATTTGAATTAGAGTGTTTATCCCACCTCGACCCTGGAAACAGTTGTAATGCGATATTTAGCCACCTAAAACCTGCCGAATTCATGTAGAAGTTAATGGCAGAGGTCCATCGAACCATTTGAAGATGTTAATAGCCATCCTGACAGTCGAGTTTTTTTTTTCGGAGAAAAACTCGATTTGAATTCCTATTCGATTGAATGTTAGAAGCTCGAGTTTTTTTCTTACATTCGAATTTATTAGAGTTAAAAAAAATTCACATGACTTCAAAATTCCACCTTTGATAAATAACCCCCTTAAGGTCATATTTCTTCTGACATTATATGGAAGGATAAGTTATAGAGTATTTGTATAAGGCCCAGGGCAGGGGGCTACTTATCATACTTCACAATTACATTTATCTTTCACTATTAAAATCGCATCAAGCTAAATAACTTATGTTAATCCATCTCATAATACTATGATGTAATTCTTATTTAACCCCTCCTTTGTCTAAGAATCTGGATGCTTCTCCAAAAGAGAATTATTTCACCATACAGAGCTAAAAACTAAAAAAAAAACTGGTTTTATATTGCCTAGGTTGATAAGGCAGTGGACCTTAAACCCCCCCCTCCTTCCCCCCCCCTTTTTTTTTTTTCTCTTTTTCTTTTCTTTCTTCTGTCCTGTGCTTTGTAGTTTTCCTTTTTTCTCTTGAATTCTATGTAAAAAAGGGAAAAGTGTACTGTCTACTCTTAGTATTATTTAGCCTTGACACATGTTCAGTTTTCATGTCATATACTATGCTTGTTGTTACCATTGGACTTAACCGCTTTGATGTTTGCTACAGAAACGTTTTCAACACTATCTGTATTTGTGAAGTAACTGTAACAATGCTACTGACTTTGTTGTTATGCACGATTTCCTCAATAAAAATTATTGATACAAATAAAAAAAAAAAAAAACCTGGTGGGCATTATGACAAATATAGTTATAGTTTAATGAGAAAAAAATGGCACAACCTGGTTTCATTTAATAAAACACAAAGATGCAAAATAATATTTTCCACTTTTTTGGGGGGAATGTAATATGTTTTGTTAGCGAACACCTTTGCGAACATTAGAGACCATGTTTTTTTTTTTGACTGATTAAAGACCTCAACGACTTCCTCTCAAAGTTTGCAATCAAAGTGCTTTTGAGAACGTTCGCAGTGTATGTAATAAAATTTCTCAATCACAAACCATTTTTTGTGCAACTCCAGAGCAGGTGTTCAAGGTTCGCAATGCGCAATTAAGATTCGCAAAGTTCCACTCTTTGCGAATTTTATTTCATTTCCCCCTTAGTGTCTTATGTTATCTATGTTCTTCCACATGGTTATTGAATAAAGTCCTTGAGGCATCTTAGCCTTACTGGTTAGAAGAAACTTTATTTCAGAAGAACTGGCCAAATCAGGCTTAACATTAGATGCCACCTTTTGACTGACTCTGGTATGAGGCCAAAACAATGGTCTTCTAGCCCTATAGATATCTAGATATCTTCAGCCAGCCCTAATATCTGAATTAACCTTGACCTCCCCTTCCCCCCGACAAATGCCCCCTCCCTGAAACTCCTCTCTGCTACCTCCTCTTCTATTGATCTGTAATTCCAGTTGGAGTAAGTAGAGTGACCACATCAGATGTTTTAGTACGGCTCCTTTACTTCATCCAGCCACAATTACAGCAGCAGAAGAGAAGGCAGCAGCAGAGATTACAAGAATTGCCAGAAGCATAAACTTTACCAACAGTCATTCTGCATTCCTCAGGTACAGAAAGTCCCATAAACCTTTGTTACAAACAATAGTTTTGAGTTGATGTTTTTCATATCCTGGTGAGGACAGGGAAATGGTTTGCCTAAATAAAAAGTTGTGCCTGTTTCCTGATGTAAATTAGGTCTACTCAAAAAGAGGAATTATATACAGTATGTTTATTTTAAAAAAATGTAATGCCTTAAAGGGGAACTATTCATTGACAGTTAAATCCAATATATCTTATAGGGGGACTCATTTTGCCTACAGGATATATTACAGCTCAGTCTATTAAAATCACCAGACATCATGTCTCTCTACATGCAGAATTTGTGCAAAAGGCAGTTATTTTTTTAGATTTTTTTTGTACTGGAATCAGTTATTTGAGTGAGCTCTAATACATCTGCTAGGAAAGGAAGCCCCCTATAATATATATTGGATCTAACTGTAAAGGAATATCTAACACCCAACTGCTGCATGAAGACAGAATGAAGGGAAACAGATGCAGAGGGAGGGATAGTGAAGATAAACGTGATTATTTCAGAAACAGTACAGAATTTTTAATTGGTTGTATTTAGAAAGTTTCTTATTTCAGTATGATGAAGCTTAAATTAAATTTTCCTTTTCGCAATAGTTCCCCTTTAATGCTTTGGGCAACTGGGCGTATTCTCTCTCTTTAGCCAAATTGATTGTACTAACATTAAAAGCATATATACTGTACATAATGTATAAGGGGGGTTCCAAACAAAAAGAGAAGCTGTAAGTGCCTCAGGTTCTTTAAAGTACTCCTATAGAACCCTGTAACTTCTGGCCAGTGCCACTCATTTACACTGGCAGCACTTTTATTGGGTGATGTCCCAAGCAGGAAGCAAAACTAATATTCCAAATTAAGGGACAATACTCATTTATTTGCTTTTCCAAGGAAAAGGATTTCCATTTTACTTTGTAACTCGTGCCAAGTTGCATTTTGCCAGCAAGTTGTTTACAATTAGATATTGTCATTTGTGGAAGTTAGAACATGAATTCAATTAATTTTACTAAATAAAACATTTTTTATGTAGTTCACAATTTACCACGGGAAGGACACCCTCTGGCTGTTCAATACTTCAAAATAAAGTGTTTTTTTTCCACAATAAAAATGTATGGGAAAAGTTGCCTAGGGCTTTTTCATTAAAAAAAAACCACCAGAGCAACGGAACACATTCCACACAACATAATTATAGTTCTGGCTGTTGTTTTAATACGTTTATACAATTAATATACTATTTATCATGCCTCTAGGTGTTTGTTCTCAGTTCCTTTTTGCCTTGGATGAAAACAGTTCTCAGATCAGATCAGTTTGTTCTTCGTTATTACACGTAAACTCTATTAAGTGCCTATAATAGAAAAGCTTGCCAGAAGAGGCAAAGGAGCAACACTCCTGGTCACTACTGGGCACCTACAGCCTCGGACTAAAGCAGTAATAGGACTCATTCACCAACTGAATAATGAGCACACTGGTAAGTACTTGTATTAACACATACCAGAATGTATTATACAAAAATAAAGTGCATGAATATTTAGAAGCCTATAGCAGGCTCAGTTTTTATCAAATAATTTGATTTCTATATCAATTATTTATTTTTTCTCTGTAATATTAAAACAGGATCTTGCACTCTTTATTTATAGATAAACTTTTATTACATACATCAATGAGCTTTCATGGTGTCAGTTATTCCAATATATTATATTATCTAACAAGGTTTATGCCTCCAAATCACAGAAGAATTAATACCACCTCATGGCATCCCAAAAGATGTAGGTATGGATTCTGGGGGGGGAGGGTGGTTATGGATATCGTTTTTTTCCCCCTTGATTGGATCACTATTTTTTAAATCCACAAAAATACATTTAAACCCTACATGTGGATTTTTGCAACATAGTTTTGATGAAGTGCAAGCAAGCGTATTACAGGGAGAAAGCCCATGAGTATACACTGAATTCCCTATTGATATCTACTGTATTTGTATAATATGATTAGCATAACCCTTGAAAGCACATTTATTAAAGGTCAAATTTCGAATTCATGTGAGTTTTTTAAAACTCTATTAAATTCAAATATACTCGAAATTCGACTGGGGGGGTTATTTATAAAAAAAAAAAAATAGAATATCTAAAAGTTTTAACTGGGAAAACACAATTGTTTCATGAAAATTTTTTTTCGACATTTATTATACTCCGATGCTGCTAAAAGTCCAAATATGAAAACACTTCATCTAAACCTGCCAAGGTCATGTAGAAGTGAGTGGCAGATGTCCCCTTTACTATTGGAAGATATCATGATCTGTACTGGGTTTTGTACAATAAATCCGAAAAATTTGTGATTTGATAGTCCAAAGAATTTGGTTTTCGAGCATAAAATCCGAAAAATTTCTATGTTTTGAATTTTTTTCCCATTTTTATCAAGTCTTTTTCCACACACAATTTTTCAATTATTTTATTGATAAATAAAGTAAAATTGTGGATGAGAGTTTGGGCAAATTTGTTTCCAGCTCAAGAAGGCAACCCCCACATTTGACAATCAAAATTAGATACATTAAGATGGCCAGCTCTTGGTATTCCAGCTTTTGCTAAATACTACTCACAGAATCCTGCCTAACAACAATTGGAAATCCTTCACGTATATACTGAAAACAATCTTTGTTTTTTTTTCTCCCCAGTATTTTGGTCTTCATTTGTAACTGTCAGTTTTATTTTCAGATGGATGGGCTGACATTTAATCCTCCATTAAAACTGAAAGGCGAGATGCCGAAGGACCTTTGCGATGACAGGTCTAATTTACCTGCAAACTTTACTGAAATATCAGATCCAATCCGTTACACCAGCTTTGTGTTATCTGTACTCACCTGTGCTCTGGGCTTAGTCGGCAATGCTCTGGTTATCTGGGTTACCGGATTCCACATGAAGAAACACACTTGCAAGATTTGGTTTCTGAACTTGGCTGTGGCAGATATTGCCTTTGTCTTCTGCTTGCCTCTTTATGCTGTTGCCTTATTTACAGACAAGTGGATATTCGGACGATACCTATGTAAAGTCTATCACTATGTATCGACATGTAATATGTATGCGAGTATTTTTATCATAACTACCCTAACCATCGACAGAGTTTTGGCAACGGCTAAACCAATATGGCACCATAAGTTTAGCTCTCGTTGTATTTGTTACTCAACCTGCGCAGTGATTTGGATAATAACGGCTCTGTCCAGTCTTCCGGTATTCTTTTTCAGTGATGAAGTTACTTATGGTGAAAAGGTGCAGTGCAAATTGGTCAATGCTGAACAGAGTTTAACTAAACGAAGCACTAGGAATATACAGGTGACTACAGCAACACCACTTTTTGGAGCAGCTCTCGATGCTTTACCTGCTCCATGCGAGAGTAATGTTGCAGAAATATCCCTTTTAACAAAATTTATTGTAATTCCTTTCCTAGTGGTTGGTTACTTTATCCCATTGTTTGTCATACTATTTTCCAATGTAATTATAGCTCAACAAGTGAGAAAATCAAAGTCAGTGAAGACTTCCAGACTGTACAGAACTATAATAACGGTGATTCTGTTTTTTTTTCTGACATGGACACCAATAGTTATAGCACAGATAATATTGTTGGTATCTCTGCACAATAGCAACTTTATACTCATGTTTCAGATATACAGGATTATGCCTCTGATGACCAGCATAGCTTACACTAACTCCTGTATAAACCCTTTCATATATGCACTGGTTGGTACCCAGCTTAGAGGAGAAATTACGGATTTCATAAGTAGTAAAAGACTGCTTTCAAGAAGCTCAACCTCTGCAAAATCTTATGCAGAACCATAATGAATGATTATAATATGTACTGGCCACAGAAAATATAATATATTGTAATGAACAATAAATAATCAACTGTTCGACTTTCCACTGAAAAGGTACAAAACTTATACTAACATTAGGTACAATAAATTGTGGTTCACCGACAAACATAGGGGCAAATTCACTAAGCGCCGAAGCGCCGAACGCTAGCGTTAATTCGCTAGCGTTTGGCATTTTCGTTACTGCGCAAATTCACTAACGAACGCTGGCGTAGTTTCGCTAGTGTTACTTCGCACCCTTACGCCTGGCGAATTTTCGCTAGCGACGTAACTACGCAAATTCACTAACTTGCGCAGTGTACTGAACGCTACCTTTTACTTCCTTCGCCACCTCAGACCTGGCGAAGCGCAATAGAGTAGATAGGGATTGTTTCAAAAAAAGTCAAAATTTTTTCTAAGTCCCAAAAAACGCTGGCGTGTTTTCTACATGATGGGTGATAGGCTGAAAAAGATCGAAAAAAATTTTGGGGCTCCCCTCCTTCCCCTCTACATTTCCTGACTCATGGCAACTTACCTAGACAGTGGGCACATGTGTAGGGCAAAATAAAATTTTTATTTGCTGATTTGAAGGTTTTCTAGGCATTTGTAGTGCTGATATGTATTCCTCCATTGAAATTTGAATTTGGCGCCGTATGCAAATTAGCCTTCGCTAGCGTAACTTCGCTTTACATAGCGAATCAACGCTAGCGCAACTTCGCAACCTTAAGCTACCCCTGAGCGCAACTTCGGATTTTAGTGAATTTGCGGAGCGCTGGCGAAACTACGACTGGCGAAGTGCGGCGAAGTTGCGCCTGGCGAAACTACGAATGTTAGTGAATTTGCCCCATAGAGTTTATGAGCTTTTGGTGAAATGGGTATACACAATTCCACCTGCTTAATATATCCATTGGGTATGCTTAGCCACCAATGTATAAAACCTGTTATTAAGCCCTTGGAGAGGAACCATCACCACCATGAACACTCAGAAAATAAAGCTGTAATGAATTGTAAAATTTCCATTTTTTCTCTTGCCAGTATGCAGAATGACCACCTTTTCAGTAACCAGCTTAACCCATCCCTACCCATTCTGCCCTATGCCAGTCATAGACCATAACAATGTAAATAGAGCTCTGTGGTTACTCTAGAGCAGGGATCTTTTGAACCTGTGAGCAACATTCAGATGTAAAAAGAGTTGGGGAGCAACACTAGCATGAAAAATGTTCTTGGGGTGCCAAATAAGTGCTGTGATTGGCCATTTGGTAGCCCCGATGTGGATTGTCAATTGGCAGTACACCTGGTTTTGCCTCCAAGCCTGGAATTCAAAAATAAGCTCCTGCTTTGAGGCCACTGGGAGCAACATCCAAGGGGTTGGAGAGCAACATGTTGCTCACGAGCTACTGGTTGGGGATCACTGCTCTAGAGATTGCACAAAGCAATGTACAGAGTGTAACACATCTTTCATTTACACGAGAACTGATGTCACGTAGATAGGGTAGACATGCAATCAATGTAAGAAGTTTTGGGGCTCTAATGCTATTGCTTTGGTTGCTTGTGAACAATGTCAACAACTATGGTACCATCCCTCCCAACTGTCCCATTTTCTGCTCGACAGTCTTGATTTTGACAGCTCAGCCGCAGTCCCGGGTTTCTTACTGAAAAGTCCAGAGTTTTCTCTTTGATCTCCTTACAGAAAAAGATACAACATTTCTGAAACTTTGTTAAAACCAGAGGCTTTTGGCAGAGAGTCCAGAACACTGAGCAGCTGCACTTCGGAACAATTGGAGAGCAAAGAAATTGTAACTATTTAAGCTAAGCAGGTCTCTTGGGGAACACTTGTTCTAACACATAAAAAAATTGCTCTAAATGAAATGTGTTCAAACAAAACCTGCCAAATTTTGTAAAATGGACACAATTTATAGGGGGTGTGGTCATGAAATGGGTGTGGTCAGAAAGATGTTGCCACACTACGAGCGGTTGATGTTTTTGTCCCTCTTTGCATTTTTCAAATGTTGGGAGGTATGTGGTACTCCTCACACAGAAATACAAAATAAGCAATTTTTTTTTGTTTTGCACAGAATACATTTAAACAGAGTATACAATCTTTTTAATAATCTAGGCTGGTGGCTGTTGGTGGTAGTTGTGCTTTGCCATTAACTCTGCTATTTGCTGTTCACACTATACCATTGGCATTAACATCAAGGCTAATGAAGAGCTGTACAGAGAAGTATAACAAATAAATCCTGGCTCTTTGTCATATTGCACTGTATACATTACTTGTTTAATAATACGGTATTTTTTTACACTGGATACTTGTTCAATGTGCCCAGTGTATACATACATGGGAATGTAATAATATGTATTAAAGCATGTTTTCAGCATTATGTATGGCCTTTAAATATCTCATTATTCCAGTGTCTCATATATTGCTGCAGGGAATCTAAAATATGCATTTAAGTTTCATTTGGGAAACAAGCGACATGCACAGTTATACTGATAAATGTCTGAAAAACGTATTAACAAGTCATATGTATATGAGGTTTGATAAAGGCTTAATGTAAAGTTCACCAACACAGGCCAACATTAGCTGCAAGTTTGGATTTTTCAGACAGAGCTGGCAGATTTTTGGTACTGGTATGGGATCTGTTATCCGGAAATCCGTTATCCAGAAAGCTCCGAATTACGGAAAGGTCGCCTCCCATAGATTCTTTTTTATCCAAATAATCCTTTCTCTCTATAATAATAGAACAGTACCTTGAACTTGATCCAAACTAAGATTAATCCTCACTGGAAGCAGAACCTATTGGGTTTATTTAATGTTCACATGATTTTCTAGTACACTTAAGGCATGACAATCAAAATTATGGAAAATTATCCGGATAATACCAGGTCCCGAGCATTCTGGATAACAGGTCTCATAACTGTACTTCTAAGAGGCCAAAACTACAATTGTAGGAGCTAGGCAGACCCATTAGGAGAGGATTCTATCTACAGCCTGATGCAGTCCTCACCCAACAGGATTTTCAGACTTTCCCGATAGATACTGTGGCAAACCCCCAGGCACGTGCTGGTCATCAAGGCCAATACCAAGTTGGCAGTTAATGTTGGCTCATGTATGGCCAACCGTACGTAAATCATTAGCCTGCTATTAATATTTTTAGGAGGGTTGGCACATCCCCTGCCTGACACCTTACTTATAAGATCACTATCAAGTTAAGTCAAGAAGGTTTATTGTCATCTCTGCTGCATATACAACATACACAACAAGCAAAGTTACCATATTTTTCCCTCCCTACTCACAGCCTTACACAGAGATATAATCTTATGTGAGCATTTACTGCAAGAAGCACAATATGATAAACCCTATACAGCAATAAATTTAAACAAATAACAATCTTTTCCAATCCAAATCTACAGGGTATCTCAAGGATAATGTGCTATCTACTCTTCAATTTATTTGTGCAAAACTATGGCTGTACTTATTTATCCACATCAATTCTACCAATGTATATTACTGTGCAAATAATTTATATATTACTCTCCATCCCTAAACCATCATCCAATATCCAATAAAGTACATATTGTGCATACAGTATATTATAACACGTGACATGAACAAGTTCCCCACAAACATCTATTATCTATACATTGATCCTAATCCTGCCTGCACCTGTATGCAACAGAGTTAAGGGTCTTCTGCAGTAAAAAAAAACTTTATTGGAATCGACGTTTCGACCCTCACTGGGGTCTTTATCAAGATAACAAAACATAAGCCAAAATAACAAATTTATAACCTCACAGGTACGCTCCCCCTAGACAGGTGCTACCATCCGGTGTCCAACATCAAGCCACTTAATCCTGTATTCCTTGTTGAAGTTAGAAGTAAATACTGCCACCTAAAGGTGAAACACAAAAAAAATAACCAAAAACAAATGAGTAAAGATGTACATAAATATTCTTATATGTTAAAAATAATTATTAAGCTTCATCTAAAAAAGACAGATGTGAACAATATTCATTTAGGCCCCTTGGAGATCACGTGGGGGCTCATTTATTAACACTGGGCAAATTTGCCCATGGGCAGTTGCCTATAGCGACCAATCAGTGATTAGCTTTTTGAAGCCAACTGCAAGTAGAACAATGAATGCAGCAATTTGATTGGTTGCCATGGGTTACTGCCCGTGGGCAAATTTGCCCAGTTTTGATAAATGACCCCCAATTTGTGTCTAATTTTGAATCCAAAAGATTTCGGCAATGGTCACCCCCATGGCAAGAGTTAGGGATTGTGTCTATCCCCATAAAACGGAAGGTGGGTGGACGATGGCCTTTTTCTAAGTAATGTTTGTAAACGGGAATGTCAGTTTGTTTTGATCTGTGATTACCCATGTGTTCACGTATGGAATTCTGGGTTTTGCTCACATATGTTAATCCACAGGGACATGTTATGATATAAATCACATGTGTTGTAATACACATTTTCCTGTGTTTTATTTCAATCAATTTCCTTGTGTGTGGGTGACGGAAGTTTTTTCCAGTTAACGTGTTTCTGCACGTGGCGCAGCCTGCACATTTGTAGCAACCATCGTTGCTATGGTGTAACATTATAGCACTCCAGGGGGTCTGTTGGCATCAGGATATCTTTAAGATTCCTACCACGTTTATAACCCTATAGGGGTTTTTGTTTCAACATACTGGGGAGATTATTGTCACTTGCCAAAATCAGACAGTTTTTGCTTATAATGTTCCTAATCGTGGAGGAACCGGTGCTTTATTGGGAGGTATATTTGTCCACAGTAACAATATATTAACACATACAGCATACCCAATTATCATTCCCAGACCTATTAAACATAAAAACAAGGGTCAGCATACTGAGTACTTTGAAATGTAATTTTAATTCTTTAAGAGTAAATTCTTTAATTCTTTATTTTTAATTAAGATTTCCTTTTGAAAATTACACAAAGGAGAACGAAAGCTACGGAGGCATTTTATTGCCAATAGATTAGCTGCAATAGTGCAAGCTAGAATGCTATATTTATTCTGTAGAATGTTTTACCATACTTGAGTAAAAAGCTCTAGAAGCTCTCTGTTTGTTTAGGATAGCAGCTGCAGTATTAGCTTGGTGTGACATCACTTCCTGCCTGAGTCTCTCCCTGCTCACTTATAGCTCTGGGCTCAGATTACAGCAGAGAAGGGGGGGAAGAGGAGCAAACTGAGCATGCTCACGCCCAGGGCAATGAGGTTTAAGCTGAAGGCAGGAAGTCTGATACAGAAGCCCATGTGTACACAATAGAAGGAAAGAATTATGGTGTTTCTTTTGACAGCGGACTCAGAGCAGCATCACTTTGATGGTTTACTGGTGTAATTATATATACTTACTTAATTTTAGCCTATTCTTCTCTTTTAATGAGATTAATTACCAAAGTTGCTAATGCAGAATTGGACTGAGCCTGCTTGAACCCACCATAAACATGACATTTAGGGTCCACTTTATGCTCCATAAGGGTTTACTAGTATATTTAGGTGGAGATTTCTGATAGAGGTGGAGATTTCCTTTAAAAGTGGTAAAGCAGAGGATAGTGCCAGAAACCCATCTTGCATAAGATTAAAGGAAAACACTCTCCTTTTTACAGTTGGCATTATGTTGAAAAGATGCATACAAACTCCCTGAACTATTACTCAATTTGCCTTAGGCTCACAAAGTCATGCAACTTCTCTCCATCGTTGAAGTGGTGGATTCTGATGATAAGGCAGAGGGCCAAGGGTTGAATTGAAAATTCGAAATTTGAGTTTCACAGTCTTTTATGGTCAAAACGGTCAAATTAGACTATTCAAATTCGAGTTTTTAAAAAAAATGTTAACTCTATTTTCAAGATTTATCATACACTGGCCCTTTAAAAACTCAAATTTGACTATTCGCCACCTTAAACTTGCTGAATTGCTTTTTAAATCAATGGGAGATGTCCAGGGATCAATTTGGAGTTGTTTGCAGCCTTCCTGACATTCAAGTTTTTTTTGGAGAAAAAAACTCGAATCGAGTTTTTGAAATTCAAATCGAATTTGATTTGAGTTTTTGGGTTGATTCACTTCACGGACTTTGAGTTTTAAAAAAAACTCGCAAAAATTCGAAATTCGACCCTTGATAAATGTGCCTCCCTGGGGGGATTAACTAAAACTTGACTTTTTCTCACTGTATTAAAAAAAAAAAAAAATTAGACTAAACTCCCAAACCCGAATCCCCTTAATTTACCAATAAAAATGTGAAAAAATAGCTGCGAGAAAAAGACAAAACAAAATCATGCGCCAACTTTTTAAAATTTTCTGAAATATTTTGGATTATCGAACAAAAGCCAGCGCAAACACTTGAAACTATCAAGAATCCTGAAAATCAAGAAAAACATTTTGTAAAATTGTAAAAGGGACCATCTGTCATGTTCTACATGATTTTGACAGGTTAAGATGAAGTATTTTCGGATTTGGATTTTTAGTAGCTTCAGAGCATAATAAATCTAGGAAAAATTTTGTCCTCTAAAAATTCAAGATTTTCTCCTTTAAAATATTGACCAGATACATCTGAGGTTTAATAAATAGGCCCCTAACTAAATAGGCTTGTGTCAAAAAGTTTTCCTTTTGTTTTCCAAATTCCAAAATGGTTTTCATCTCAAATAGTTTATTTAATTTTCTCTCTCTGATTGAGTTTTGATCATGTGTTCGTTTTCCCAGGTTTGCAGGTGAGGGTGAGTTAAACATTCTTCTAACAGAGTTAACGTTCTCACACTAAACAATTATCTTCTTTGTCTGGTATGGTAATGCAATTACATCTTGGATACAATATTAATTTTGCCTCTAGCCATTAGTCTTTACTAGTTCCTTCTTTACTCAGATGCCAAGAGTGCTCAGTTCTTCAGTTTATTCCTCCATAATTGCATTGTGTAAACCATTCCAAGATCTATTCAGGGGAGGCAAAGCGGGAACACTGTACAGGTATGTGATCCAGTAACGTAACTTGGTGGGGGCGGGCCCTGGTGCGAGCCGTGCAGACGGGCCCGCCCCCACCCTCGTGTTCGCGATTATACCGACTCCACCCGGCTGCAGCGCGCACGATCTTCCGGGGGGGCCCTGCGGGGGTGCGGGCCCTGGCCCATTTGCACCCCCTGCTCCCCCGGTAGTTACGCCCCTGATGTGATCCATTATCTGGGAACCTGTTATCCAGAAGGATCCAAGTTGGGGAAGGCTGTCTCCAATAGACTCTATTATAATCAAAACATCCACATTTTTAAAAATGATTTCATTTTTCTCTGTAGTACCTTGCACTTAATCCAAACTAAATATATTTAATAAACCCAGCCTATTGAGTTTATTTAATGTTTACAGGATTTTCTAATAGACTCAAGGTATGAAGATCCAAATTATGGAAAGATCCATTATCATGAAAACCCCAGGTTCTGAGCATTCTGAATAACAGGTCCTATAACTGAAGGTTTTCTAATAGACTGAAGGTATGGAGATCCAAATTATGGAAAGATCCATTATCATGAAAACCCCAGGTCCTGAGCATTCTGAATAACAGGTCCTATAACTGAAGGTTTTCTAATAGACTGAAGGTATGGAGATCCAAATTATGGAAAGATCCATTATCATGAAAACCCCAGGTCCTGAGCATTCTGAATAACAGGTCCTATAACTGAAGGTTTTCTAATAGACTGAAGGTATGGAGATCCAAATTATGGAAAGATCCATTATCATGAGAACCCCAGGTCCTGAGCATTCTGAATAACAGGTCCTATAACTGAAGGTTTTCTAATAGACTGAAGGTATGGAGATCCAAATTATGGAAGGATCCATTATCATGAAAACCTCAGGTTCTGAGCATTCTGAATAACAGGTCCTATAACTGTACCAGAAAGCATGCACCACCAAGGAGGACCAGGCCACCTCTGCAAACTGAATGATGAAGCTGCACCTGCCTAAATACATCATATCAATATAATGTGTAGCAATAAGGCAAATAGGTCCTCTTTCTAAAATATCTTCACTTTAGAAGCATTTTAAAGGACCGACGTTAAGTACATAAACAATCTAATTGCATATATGTGCAGAGACAAAGGTTTGCCTGACAATATTTGATTTTAAAAACATTTTCAATATCAAAACAGAACCATTTTCAAGTGTTATTCCAGTTTGCTCCATGCCACATACATTTGTATATAATTGCTCATTTATACAATTATTGTGAAGGAATGGGTGGCTGTAGGTAGTCATTCAGGACAATGTAGGGTTTTAAGCAAAATATACACAAAAATCACACTTTTGAAAGCTCTGATGCCCTCCCACTAGCAATAGGAATTCTGAAAGAAATCTCATGCATATGTAGAGAGAAATGTGAGAAGAACATACCAACTATAAATATTTTATAAGCCATACTGTACAATATCAGAGTCATATTGTCCAGAAACATGAGTAAATGTGAGACACTGGGTAGATCTTCAAAAGCTCTAGGCCAAAGGATGGTGCACAGCCATTAAGGGTTAGCAAAAAAGTATAATGGGTTGGGTAAAATGATTACAAGGGGTTGGGGGGGGTCAAAAACAGATCAGCACTGTCCATGGGCCTTCAGTTTTCCAGGGCTAGCATTTTGAAGGACATACTGTTATTCAGGCATATTATATATCCAAAGCAGTTAAGGGCAGATATGCTATCATTTTGCCAACTTAAGCAAGTAGCTCAGACCCAGTGCCATTTATTTAATGCAATTATGTCTAGGCACTATTGTTGCTGACATGAATACAAAACACATCAGAAAATGCTGCTCTTACCTATGTTGTTCATTGTTGTTAAACACAAATATCATCTATTCATGCCAGAAAACACAATTTGCAAGTTTGAATTGGTCTCTTTACCTCCAATTATTTTGATTTCAGCCATGTAGGCTTGAAAAAATCCAGCCCTCTGTACCACAGAAGTCGGACATGGCTGTCCTAAATAATCCCTCCAAAGCTATGATTCATGTATAGTTAGATGGCACCTCAAGGTACCGTTATTTTAGCATTGGGTTGTTAGATCCTAGCTTATACCTGTTAGGTAGTGAAGACACAACACTAATTTTACCATAAGTGATCATGGCTTACACATACTTTACTGCCTTTTATTATAAAGTATAAGTGACACTTATCCTGGAATTGTCTTGTTTTTGGTTCTTGAACCTTATTTTCTGCCCTTTATTTTACAGAGTAGGTCACAATTCTCCAGTTTGGTTCCTCTTTCTTCCTACAGATTTATATGCAATCAGTTTGCTAAGCAGCTCCGTGCCAATCTTATAATACCCATTTTTCACCCTCGCCTCTCCCTGTGAGCACACACTCTGTGTGGCTGTGACAGTGAAAAAGACACGTTCTTTGGACTGCAAGGTAGGCAAATAGTGTGTGCTGGATAATAAAGGGATACTGCTGGACAAGCAAACTGGTTGTTCAGAATAATAGAATATCTTTGTTAAAAATACAGAAGGATTACAGTACATCCACAGATGGTTGTGCAGTGCATTCTCAGGTACCCAAGGGGTTAGAATTGGTCTAGACAAAACTACATCAGCTTTTCCCATGAAGTCTGAGAAAAGTAACAACCAGTAGAATGAGGAATTCTTTGATTAATTTGTCAATTACTCTAATAGTATATGTTGAATATATGTTATATATAATATTGCATTTAAACTTTTACTGTTATTTCTAGTAAGTTTTTAAGAAGTGATCATCAGTATTTACATTTTTGAGCTACAGTAAAGGCAGTATGAAATGTAGGTGTTGCTACCACCATGTAGTGGACTGCTCCATTACCTAATTCTATTCCATCTCACCCTCTTTCATCTGAATAAGAATGACTATTGCATTTCCATCGTGTTCTGATCATGGATACTCTCATAAAATACTCTCCAAATCGATACAGGAATGGGATCCATTCTCCAGAAACCGGTTATCCAGAAAAACTCCGAATTACAGAAAGACCATCTCCCATAGACTCCATTTCATCCAAATAATCCAAGTATTTTAAAATGATTTCCTTTTTACTCTGTAATAATAAAACAGCACTTTGTACTGAATCCAAACTAAAATATAATGAATCCTTATTGGAGGCAAATCCAGTCTATTGGATATATTTAATGTTTCAATGATTTACTAGTAGACATGGTATGGAGATCCAAATTACGTAAAGATCTAATATCTTGACAATCCCAGGTACTAAGCATTCTGGATAACAGGTCCCATACCTGTATGCCAATGAAATTCAGTCCCATTGCCCTTGCAACACAAAGCGATGAACTATACTTGTGTTCTGGTTTTAGTTACGGAGAACAGTGAGTTGCAGTAAGCAGAGAAAAACCACATAGGTAAGTATTATAGATTCTAAAAATGTAAGTAGAGTGGGATGGTTTATAACGTATATTGTATGCAGTGCAATGTGTTCTGTAGTATAACAACCCATTCAAAAATAACTTATTAAATTGTGCCATTTTAAACAGAGCAATAACTGTCTAAACATGCGTGGGAGTGTGCCGTTATCTACAGAGACCAACATTTCCCTTGGTGATGAATTAGTCTTTAGGCTAAAATCAGCTTGAAAGCAGTTAGCTATAATAATAATAATAATAATTATAGATATTATTGGGTAGATTTTTTCAACCACATTAATGTAAACAAAGCTGAAATGTAGCCAGAAACATTCATCGGCCATCTAATAGCAGTTGGCTTATTTAATAAATGGTCTTAAATTGGATTACTAGATGTAGACAAATGTAAGACTCTTTATTATGGATCCCCTTAACTATGTCCACTGAAAAATATAAGGCGTTAATTTGCCAACTATCTTTACACTGCTACAAGCAATACCTATGGGTACTTTATCACTTATTTTATCTAATAATCTTACACCTTAGAAATGAATGCATTTGCTCAAAGCAGTCGGAAACATTTAGGGGGTTATTTACGAATATCTGTAAATTTCTTGTTATTTTCTTAAAGGCATCTCGACCATACTCCGATCCACATTTTTACCGTTTTAATCAATAAATTAACTCTAAAAAATCTGGTGCTGGAAAAGACAATCATATGTTTTTTTGGGATTTGTCGCCCAAAATACTCCGATTTTTTTGGATTATCACCCTAAAACTACAAATTATTCGGATTTTCGCACAAAACCCAGCACAGATCATGATATCTTCCAATTTTAAATGAGACATCTGCCATTGACTTCTACTTTTTTATTCAGACTTTTAGCATTTTTGGGGTTTAATAAAGACAAAAAATCTAGGGTTTTTTTCTATGAAAAAATTGTGTTTTTCCCCTTTAAAACTCTGACCAGAAAATATCGGACTTTACTAAATAAACCCCTAAGTCTAACTGGCAACATGTATCTGCTTTGAGACCTTAAACATTTTTCTGACAGTCACAAAAGTGTTAATTAAATAGATTTCATTTTAATTAAGTTAATTAAATAAACTGAATCTTGATCTAATTAATCACCCCCCCCCATATTTTTATTATTAAGAATATCATTTCAATAGAGGAAAAATAATATAAACCATTTTCTTGGTTTGTGTGGCCACCGCATGAAAGTCTGCCTGCTGTGTATGCTTACCATATGGAAGATTTTAAAGGTATCACTACAAAGATTAACTGGCCCCTGCATTGTTTAAACCTCAAATTCAGACTAATCCCCTGTTTTGTTCACACCTGTGATCCTCCTGCATTGTTCACACTTGTGACACCTCTATTGTTTATATCCTAAAGACCGGTACTGTTCACACCTGAGACCCTCCTGCTTCTGCTCTATTCTGCCTTCCCTATGCTACCTGTGTGTGCCATACTCTGCTTGCCCAGTGCTGCTTAAGTGTGCCATACTTTGCTTTCCCAGTGCTTCCTGGGTGTACCATAATCTGCTTACTCAGTGCTGCTTGTGTGTGCCATTCTCCGCTTGCCCAGTGCTGCTTGAGTGTGCCATTCTCTGATTTTCCAGTGCTGCTTATGTGTGCCATTCTCTGCTTGCCCAGTGCTGCTTGAGTGTGCCATTCTCTGATTTTCCAGTGCTGCTTGTGTGTGTCATTCTCTGCTTGCCCAGTGCTGCTTGAGTGTGCCATTCTCTGATTTTCCAGTGCTGCTTGTGTGTGTCATTCTCTGCTTGCCCAGTGCTGCTTGTGTGTGCCATTTTCTGCTTGCCCTATGCTACCTGTGGAATGTAAGCCTGGTAGGGGTTTGTTAGCATCTGGAAATTGTTATTAAGGGCCCCTAAGGTGTTTAATCATGTATTAGGGGGTTGTTGTATTATCCACAGGGGAGGATGAGGCATATGGATTTAAGGGTATGTTTTATCATGACTTCAATTTTTCACATATGAGTGATGAGGGATATCCCTGTAGTGAGCAGCAATGATTTTTTTTTTCTTTGTGTTACCACCGTTAATGTGGATATGATCTTAAAAGTTCTTGTGGTAACATTGGTGTGGTTTACAGTGGGTGTGGTTTAAAAGGGGGAGTGGTCAACACTGACTTCCATTATCAGCCCTCCACCACATAGGCCAGAAAAATGTCGGCCCTCGGTACCACAGATGTTGGACAGCACTGAGTTACAGTATATGAGTTGTCATTTGAATGACAAAATTAAAATATAGTTACAGTAAATGAGTTGGCATTTGAGTGACTATAATAAAATATATTTATAAGATTTTTTAATATATTAATTGACATTGATTCTTACAATTCTACACTTGCTGTTTTTATAAGATATTAATGCTTTAAAAAGTATACTTTATTAATGTTAATAATTAATCCTATGTTATTTTTTTACCCTATGTCCTCTCAACCTGCCATTACTCATCCTTGTTTTTAAAACCCACACAAGTCATAGCACATTTTTATTGTCCTCCTTACTGTGAACACAGTGTTTAAACCCAGAGGCCAAAGAGCCAGCCTAGTTCTCTAACATGCAATTTAGAACTTTTCTTTGTGATTTATATTTATATTACTGGGGTATTGAGCTCCTTTTATTAGTGACTTGGTTCAATGTCTAGATACATCATATTTTTGCTTTTTCCACAACAATCTTTTTATTATTATAGGAGAACCCCAGCCAAATAATAAACACAATAATGAAAATTCACTGTATTTCAAAGCAGCCTTCCAATAAAGGGAAGGTGATCTGTTATCTTGAAACCCATTATCCAGAAAGATCTGAATTACAGGAAGATCATCTCCCACAGACTCCATTTTATCCAAATAAATCACATTTTTAAAAAATTATTTCCTTTTTCACTGTAACCATAAAACAGTACCTTACTTGATCAAAACTAAGGTATACTTAATCTTTATTGGAGACAAAACAAGCCTATTGGGTTTCTGTTTATATTATTTTTTAGTAGACTTTTTTTGAAAAATATGGAAAGATCCCTTATCCAGAAAATTCCAGCTCCTGAGCATTCTAGATAATAGTACCATACCTGTATGTATTCATTACAAATGTGTAGTGATGGGTGAATTTATTCGCCAAGCGAGAATATGCGGCGAATCTCCGCGTTTCGCCGCCGGCGAAAAATTTGCAAAATTGTCGCCAGCTTCAAAATTGTCAAAATTCGCGTTTCACAAATTTTTCGCCGTTTTGAGATTTTTTCACAGGAAATTTGCAAATTTTTCAGCGTAGCTAAATTCGCCCATCACTACAAATGTGTGACATTTGCTACATTGTTTCCAGATTCAGAAACGGCAGGGAAGGAATTAGCATGGCCAGATACTTGTTTCAACAGCAACTGTTTTCATTAATTTTCTTTCATTAGTTAATAGTTTTTCCCATTATTTGGGTTAGTGATTATTTGGATTAGTTAGTGCTCATTTTTTTCGTTTCTATTGCACAAGAAAATAGAGGAACTTTATTGAAACAAATAAACAATCTTGTTGGTAACTGGCCATTTTGCAAGAGCTTGAGCAAACAAAACAGTCAATTTACAAGGTAGAAGAGCTAAGTTGCATTTAGTTGACACAATGTTGGTTCCTCTTATTGTGTTGAGCCAGAATAAGTTTGAGATCCTTCCCTATCCATTAATAATATTAATCGTAGTTATGGAAACATCGTCTTCCTTGGACTTGAATAAACTGCAGCATACTATTGTTAAAAAATATATTTGTATATGCTGCATAAGAGTTTAGTTGGACAAACACTATAACCTAAGCCAGCAAAAAGCCCAATTTTCATCATCTTGTGGGTATATGTTTCATTAGTCACATCATCTCAATAGAAGCATTTAAGTGACTCAACTCCCTCTGTGAAGGACTTTGGGTTGGGTCACAGTTCCACTTGCAGAATTTGGTTTTGGGCAAATACAAGTTTTAAAGAATGGCTTAATTGCACAAAAGTAGTTGATCGCATTCTCATCTATTTAAAAACCATCTCTTCATCTCTTTAAAACAAGAAAAAAATATCATTATAAAGAAACGAGGCCATGTCTGGACACCATGATCTTTTTAAAAGGAAAATATAGTTATATGAGTTTGTGCCTTTTTGAGAGAGTTTAATGTATATCTGTAAAAAAAAGGGAGGTGTGTCATTGGAGAAAACATATGTACTTGCATGAGATTGGTGATGTGCATAACAGAGTGCACACATTTGTGTTAGACTGCCAGTAGGTGAGTGAATGTGTGTGTCAACAGGACAGCTGTATGTGAAATCAGGTTTACACTTGTTTTTCCAAAGTGCTAGTGTAGTTGGTTGTATTTTTTCTGGTGCCCCATAATGATGCAGAGAATGATAAAGTGGGGAGCTAAATTTAATACTGTTAATTCCAACAACCTTATAGTACTCCAAAGTCTCTATTCTACATTTCTTCACAAAATAGTCTATAAAATTGCTTATCAATGTTAATTTAAAAATTTCCTTCCCTCCTCAGTTTCCTCCTCAGTTTCTTCTGTTTTATTAATGGGTAACTCATCTAAACGGTGATAACAGCCACTGTAGCAAAGGACCTTTTAGCCACCGTAACTCCTCTTTTAAAGCTTTACAAATGTTTTAGGATTGTCCTAATGTACAATGACCAAAGCTATTAATTCAAGATTATTTGAAAATTATAAAGTCTTAATTTTCAGATTCTCCCAATGGACGAAGCACTGCTCTCTGAAAATCTTTGTTACTACTTCTGGGACCGATATAACAATCAAAAAAACAACTTTCAAGACACAGAAGGCATCAGTGACCAATCACCAATTGCTGAATATGTATTGTTTGTGATGTCTATTCTAATCTGTGTCATTGGTTTGACTGGCAATGTTATAGTCATCTGTGTTATTGGATTTATTGTGAAGACCCATAAATGCAAAATCTGGTTTCTGAACTTGGCCTTTGCCAATTTTGTATTTCTCCTGTGCATGCCACTTGATGCTATTAGTGAATTTACAGGGAATTGGATCTTTGGATTGGTTCTATGTAAAACGTACAATTTTCTCTACACATGCAACAAATACTCCAGCGTTTTCATCATTACAGCGCTGAACATTGAACGTGTCCTGTCTGTGGCTAAACCAATATGGCATCTAAGGGTCTTCTCTCGACGCATTTGCTTCTGGATCTGTTCAGTCATTTGGTCAGTAACAGTGATCTTTAGTTTTCCTTTAATATTATATAGCAGTATCTCTTCTGATGATGATGGAAAGAATGAGTGCAGATGGTATGATTTCAGGAGCAGTCTACAAAATACTAGTAAAGAAGTATATGATATGGCTTCTGGGGGATACAGCACAGCATCAGAATCTTATAACCTCAATTATGAATATGAGTGGCTGCCACATAGCCGTGAGCAATGCAAAGACAGCAGTTGCTGTTATAGTGCAGAGATGAATGAATGGTGGATTTACCTTATCTTTTTAGCAAAGTCTGTTATTATCCCATTAATTCTATTTGGCTGCTTTATTCCTCTGTGCATTATTGTGTTTTCCAACCTCACTATTGCCATAATAATAAGTAAATCCCAAACAGTTAAACCTCCTCGATTGTACAAAATTGTAATTACAGTGGTCCTGCTTTATTTCCTTACCTGGATTCCAAATGTCATAGGTCTGATTATTTTGATCAAAGCCATTTTCAGCATGGATTTCCTACTGTTTATTAAAATTGGTACTTATTTGCCTCTGCTGGAAATTATATCTGATTCCAACTGTTGCCTCAGTCCCCTAATTTATGTTTTAGTGGACCAAAGGGTCCAAAATGTGCTCACATGTTCCAAGACAACAGTCACACGTCCACATGTGACAACAGAGAACTTAAAGTTAAGTTCATAGTCTGAACAAAGACATTTTAAATTATGAGGATCCCAAAAGCTTGTTTATTTTCATCAAAGATGAATATCTCTGCCAGTACATGCTAATATAGTATCCATAATGTGCTAAACTATTTTTCTCTTTTCAAGAAGAGACTCTAAAATATGTGCTAATAAAGGAAGGGGTGTCTTCTGGCATTTCAGGCTGATATAATATTCGTAATATATAAGTATATTTTTTGGGCAAATGGTACACGTTTTAATTCTATTACAAATCCCAAATATTACTATAAAGTATTTCAGTTATTTGCCATTTAACTTACTCTATTTGAGACTAGTGTAAACCCCCATTGCTTGTGGTTGGCTATAACTTTTCATATGACCCCTTGAAGTGTTTCGGTAGTGTCATCATGCATTTACAAGCAGCCAACAAGGAGTGAGTTGTGTTATGATATCCCTGAGGACATAGCCAGATAAAATGGATATTAATGGAGAAACAAATCCCTTATTAAAAAAACCCTACCCCCTACTCCACATAGACCCCCTCCCTCCTCACCCCCAGCCTAGCTGCTACCCCAGGCAAATGTCCCTAACTTTTTACTTACCCCTCGGTGCAGATTTAGGGATTGGATTTCCAACAGCCATCATCCAGGTCTTCGTGTCTTTCCCTCCATTTCATGCGCAGTAGTCACAAATCAGAAAATTGCTCCAACTGCGCATGCGCCGCTCCTCCGGTCTCATTCTCAGATTACTGAAGACCCGGAAGATGGCTGCTGTGAACTCCGATCCCTGAATCTGCACTGAGGGGTAAGTGGAAAGTTAGGGGCAATTGCCTGGGGTAGCAGTTAGGCTGGGGGCGGGGAGGAGGGAGGGGGGTCTATGTGGGGTGGGGGTAGGGTTTTTTTTTTTAACAAGCCTCAAATATTTGTGGTTGAGTTTTTCAGGGAATTGGAATTTCAGCAATCCAATTTACCCTAACAATCAGGCAGTGGCTTCAGTGAGAGGATGGAGAATGACTAAGAGAGATCCCGACATAGAAAAAAGTATTAACAAGTAAAGTAACAATAACGATAAAATTAAAACCCACAGAGCAATGGTTTTCTGGCTGCCTGGGTTAATCACCCCCATTTGAAACCAGCCCCCTCAATTATTTATTTGTTTAGATCATTTGTCTGTCTTTTGTGCCAATTCATTTTTGAATGTACCTGGATTAAAAGTGGCTCACTTTGTTGTCTATTTCCTTTCCTTACAAGTGCAAGAATTACTCCGTCTTTAAATGTGCTGTCTTCTTAAACATGCCTTAACTGCCTAATATTAAGAAAATAGAGAGAGACTGCAGCATTAGTTGGTGTGATTGTAATATTGCCTCAAATCGATATGTTTTATTAATAAGGTATCAACACAAAAAAATGGCAACGAAACAATGAATTTAATAGTCCATGAGATGCAGATGTTTTCGTCTAAAAAGGTACAAATACTGTACATCAAAGCACTGGCTTTAGAACAATATTACTGCAACAAGAATTTCTTTATATGGCTTTTACAACCCCAGCTGCCTAGGGGGTTGAAAAGAAATGTAATTATCTGTTTTTCTGTAATTGTTCTTTTTGACATTAATGCATTCATTATTTTTTTTGTAGATTAATTCTCTCCATTTTGTCTAGGGACATGTTGTATTCTATTCATAAACATTCACAACATTGTTTAAGAAATAGAGCTGTTATTGACGCTGTTGGCCTACTATAATTGTGCCATTGCCGCTAGTAATAACGGATTCATCATTTTTACCCTCCTATCCCTGCTGCCTTTATAAAAGGCATTCAGTTTCTAGCTATTAAAGCATTTTAGTTCCCATAAGATGATTATGTGAGATTTCTTGATTTGTTTGTTATATTTATAGCATGTTATCATAACGTGTGCTTTTATCTGATACAGCTCAACTGTTTCTGAAAGATGAAAGATGATAGCTGTTATGTTTTGGGCAGCTGAGGATGAGTAAGAGGATAACAGTGCTCATTGTCACATGGTGACAAAGTGCAATTAAGACTGGTCGATGCTGAGAGTCAGCAAGAAGACAATACATTACACCTCAGTTCTTGTCAAAAATAAGCACAATAAAGAGTATTTTGTTGAAAAGGTAAAACTGGAAAACAATTATTCCAAGAGGAGGTTATTGCAGTTTTCAAGTGCCCAATATCCATGGGCACTTCAGGGGCTGCTGCCACCTAAGGCAGCAGCTCCGATTCCGCCCCCATCCTGCTCCGCTCTTCTAACTTCTGGCATTGAAGCGGGTTGAGGGGGTTGAGGGGGGCCACCCCTGGTAACTGGCAGCTCCGTGCCAATATATTTGAATACGTGTGAAAATCGTTCCAAATGAATTCCAGTCATGAAGCTTGGGACTGTATTTAATCCTTTTTTGACCAAATAACACTGACTGAGAATCCATACAGCTGTATGATTGTCTTCTTGGTGATTGGTGCCAAAATGCACAAGTAAAGGGAAAATGTTTGTGTAAGTACCTTTTATGAATCGATTAATCATCATCAATTGATGCAATCATTGCAACCATTTTTGCTCAATCACAGCTATGGTCGCCGTCATAAGGGCTCTTACAGACGAGCGTTTGAAGCTGCGCTCCCCTGCGTTCCGTTTTTATGCGTTCAGCCGCAGGGGAGCTCAGGAGTAGACGCATTCAGTTTTTTCAATGGGGCTGTACTCACACAGACGCATGTATGCGCCGAACGCAGGTTGAGACGCAACATGCTGCATTTTTCTGCTTTTGGCGTCTGCATGTGACTGTGTGAGTATAGCCCCATTGAAAAAAACTGAATGCGTCTACTCCTGCTCTCCCCTGCGGCTTAACGCAGAAAAACGGAATGCAGGGGAGCGCAGCTTCAAAAGCTTGTCTGTAAGCTTTTGAAGCTGCAAAAGCAGCTCCAGCCTCTTCCAAGCCAAACAAACATACTTTACTTCACTCATTAACTCCCTTTCTAAAAAACCAGCACAACTTTTCTCCACCTTTAACACTCTCCTTTCCCCTTCTCCACCCCCTCCATGCACATCTGTCTCTGCTCAAGATATTGCTGAGCACTTCAAAAACAAAATTGACACTATCAGAAGGGACATTACACTACTCAACCCCCCTAGACTTCCACCACCCTCCCTCCACACTCCCCAGTCCCTCCTGTGCTCCTTCACCCCTGTCACTGATGAGGAAGTCTCAAAGCTTCTGGCCTCTTCTCACCTTACCACCTGCCCGCTTGATCCAATTCCCTCAAAACTTCTCCGCAATACCAATCCGTGTCTAATCAAAGCCTTAACTCACCTATTTAATCTTTCCCTCTCAACTGGACTGTTTCCTTCTCAACTAAAACATGCTCTTGTCACCCCCATTCTGAAAAAACCCTCTCTTGATCCCTCCAATCTTAACAACCTCCGACCTATCTCTCTGCTACCTTTCATCTCTAAACTACTTGAGCGCCTAGTCTACAACCGACTTACCTCATTCCTCTCTGACAATAACCTGCTGGACCCCCTACAATCTGGTTTTAAGCCACAACACTCCACGGAAACTGCCCTGACTCGACTGACTAATGACCTTTTAACCGCTAAAGCCAACAATCACTTCTCACTACTAATACTGCTTGATCTCTCAGCCGCATTTGACACTGTAGATCACCCTCTCCTCCTCCAGTCCCTCCAGTCACTTGGCCTTCGTGACACAGCCCTGTCCTGGTTCTCTTCTTACATCACCAATCGTTCCTTCAGTGTCTCCTACAATGGAGTAGCACCTTCTCCCCTACCTCTTTCTGTTGGAGTTCCCCAAGGCTCTGTCCTGGGACCATTACTATTCTCCCTCTATACTTCCTCCCTTGGCAAATTAATAAATTCTTATGGTTTCCACTACCACCTCTATGCTGACGATACTCAGATCTATCTCTCATCTCCTGATCTCAACCCAGAACTCCTAACTCGCGTCTCCTCCTGCCTGTCCGCTATCTCTACCTGGATGTCACAACGCTACCTTAAATTAAACCTCTCTAAAACTGAAATGGTTCTCTTTCCTCCAACTAACACCAGTAGCATCCCCGAAGTATCCATCATAGTTAACAATTCCACTATCACCCCCTCTCCCCAGGCCCGGTGCCTTGGGGTTATCCTAGATTCTGCCCTGTCATTCACTCCTCATATCCAGTCACTTATTAAATCTTGTCACTTCCACCTAAAGAACATATCCAAAATACGATCATTTATCACCCAAGACGCTGCCAAAATTCTTATTCACTCTCTCATCATATCGCGTCTAGACTACTGTAACTCTCTTTTAATTGGCCTACCCCTCCAGAGACTGTCACCTCTCCAGTCCATAATGAACACTGCTGCGAGGCTCATACACCTCAGCAACCGCTCCTCCTCTGCCTCGCCATTCTGTCAATCCCTGCACTGGCTTCCGTTACCTTTCAGAATCAAATTCAAATTAATGACACTGACTTTCAAAGCACTTCATAACTCTGCCCCACCCTACATCTCTGAACTCATCTCTATATACTCACCCACTCGCTTACTACGCTCCTCTACTGACCTGCTACTCAACTCTTCTCTCATTACCTCCTCACATGCTCGCATTCAAGACTTTGCAAGGGCTGCACCCCTCCTCTGGAACGCTCTCCCACGGTCTGTCCGACTTTCTCCCAACCTTTCTACTTTCAAGAAATCTCTGAAAACGCACTTCTTTCGAGAAGCCTACCCTCACTCTGCTTAACTACCAAACGCAATACCACATTTCTCACCCACTCAATTCGATCTTGCCCACTCCCACACCTTGTGTATTACTCCCTTCCCTTTAGACTGTATGCCTATGCATAGGGCCTTCCTCACCTTCTTGTACCTGTATTGATTGTGATGTTTGTTACTCCATATATTCTATGTATGTAATTCATGTGATGTAGTTGTATAATCACATTTACTTTACAGTGCTACGCAATATGTTGGCGCTATATAAATACATGTTAATAATAATAATAATAAAATAAGAGCCCTTAATGAGCCCTACTGTTTTAACACTCTTAATTTGTGTTGTAAAATGTCAGGTATTGCTGGAATTCAAGCCAGGGACATTTGGGTTTCTGGCTAAATACCTTAACCATTTGGCCAGGTGAGCAGCCTGTAGGGTTGCTCCCTATGTGTTACCTGGCCTCTGCAGTCCCAGCCCAGCTGCTGCCTAGTTGCAATCAGTCAATGAGGGCTGACTCTTCCCTATTTAAGGGCAGCACTTAGAACACTCCTTGCCAGAGCATTATATTGTTTCTCCCTAGTACTGCAGCAGCGCCCCTAACTAGGTAGTTCTAGCTCTTGCCCCTTTTCCCCTTATTATCCCTCCTTGCCTTTGTCTGCCTGTCCTTGTCTAGTCTTGTCCTGCTTTACCCTATCTTGTACCTTCCCAGCCTTGACCTGACCCTGCCTTGCTTGTTCCTGATTCTTGCTTTCTGAACCTACCTAGTACTCCTCTCTTGCTATCCCGCTCCAGTCCTCTCTTGCTATCCCGCTCCAGTCCTCTTTTGCTATCCCGCTCCAGTCTTCTCTTGCTATCCCGCTCCAGTCCTCTCTTGCTATCCCGCTCCAGTCCTCTCTTGCTATCCCGCTCCAGTCCTCTCTTGCTATCCCGCTCCAGTCCTCTCTTGCTATCCTGCTCCAGTCCTCTCTTGCTATCCTGCTCTAGTCTCCTTCTGCACTCTATCCCCAGTTTGATCTGATCTACGCCCACACCGTCCTGTCCCATCCAGTCTGTTCCTGTTCCACTCCTGCTCCGTCTAGTCTGTTCCTGTTCTGAGTCGTCACCCTCTTCTTCCTGCCTAGTCCAGTCCAGATCTTCGCCCTCTCCGTCCTATTCTGCTCTGCACCTGATCCAGACTGACTCTTCGCCCTCATCAACCTGTTCCTTCCTCCCCTTTAAGTGTTCCCTAGGCATATACAGCTCCTACCTCAAGGACTATCAGTCTCCACAGCGCCCCCTACCTAATCCTTGACATAAAAATGGCCACAGCTTTATTAAACCATGTTTAATCAAACAGAGTAACCCATCCTTGCCATATTATGCCAAAACACAGATACCCTAAGTGCCAGCCACTGTAGCTTTATTAACCAGACCCAAATGGCAAGGACTAAAATCAATAACCGCCAGCAGCTGTGACATCAACATCAACAGTGATACAACTAATATCGTATTGACAAATGTAAGCAATTTTTTTTTAAATAAAAACATATTACAGTAACACATTGTAAAATATAACAATGCAATAGGGTGGGGAGGGGGGTCAGACACTATTATGGGAGACCAGACATGCTGCCAAGCCTCCACTGCACTCCAGGTGCCTGTGATGCTAAAAGAGGAGGAGGGTAAGTGATCTCCCTTTTTATATCAGCCCTCCTATTAGTGTCCATCACCAATCCCTCACCTCCATGTACAGATGAAGCCACTTTGATTTGTGAGTTAAATGCATCATGACTCAGGGGTAATTGAAGAAACTGTGTTATCTAAAGTCATCTTAACTCATTTAATGCATTTATCCTTTTCATTAGCATACCAAAGCACCATTGTTCACAATGGTGAATGCTTTAATTAGATGGGATGTTGTGACGCAGTTTTCTGTGTTAATTGAGATAAATGGGATATCTGTGTTTAGTTATTCTGTGTTAAACAGACAAACCAAAGTGGCTGCATCTGTAGTTATGCCCAGAGTTTCCTTTCCTCCCAACCACCTCCCCACAGTCACTGGCACCCTTCATTAACCACTTTGGTGCCATACAATAAGTTTAAAAACAATAGACACTTTTTTTTTAGAAGAAGAATTTATTTATTCAGCTTGTGCTGAATTTTTATACACCCAACACTAGAAGGTATTAGAATGCCTTTTATTACCTTCCATAGTCGAGCAGTCTATATAGCTGAAGCACATACAGTAAAAATGGATGTCTCATTTAAGGTAAAATTCAATTAGAGATGTGTCACTGGAAAAAAGTAGATGGAGCCATATTTTTCATTTAACAGAAAAGCGCCAATTCTTTTTCATCAAGTTGAAATGAGATGTCTATGTTATTGTCTTTGCCAGAACATGGCTCTAAATAGAGAAGAAGAGCACACCATTTTGCTATTAGAATGTTTTTATGGATACCACTTGGCTCACAAAACAATCCAGTTCTATTATGACAAATATTTGTTAATTACAGAAAATGCTAAATGATGTTGCATTAGTCAGTTTATTCCATTTCCATTAGCTAAAAGCTCAGGGGAAAAAACTTTTGTAAGACAAAGGAAAGAAGATACATATTTGTGCAGTCTGATACCGAAGAGGAACCAGGATAAGATTTAGCTGCCCCTTAAGGTAAGTGATTGCATCTTATGCAAACTATTAAAGTTCAGTTTTTTAAGTAACAAAAGCATTACCTGTGTGTGTGTAAGAGCAGTAGGAAGTAGATGTATACATATATAAGGGGACATGGGGATACTATTGGATTAACATCAGAATAAAATGTGTGGGTTAATATTTGGATATAAAGAGTCAATGAACAGGAATAATATTTAGGTGTATGTATAGGTCAAGATCTTTGGGTATACAGCGAGGGTAGCAAAATATGTGTAGAGTAGATGGAGATTTGTGGGGACACTACTGCATACACAAGTAGCACAATATAAATACAGATATACAAATGTACAGTAGATTTTTGGAGCTGGAATACTCTATAGATTATGATTTTAGGGTACAATGAGTGGGCAGAGCGGCAGTGTCTACTATGAAAAAAATGCAAAGGATCCCAAACTGTAGGGCTGAAACACAAAATATATAATAAGAGGACATGGGAACATTTTTATTTGCCATACTGGATACACCAAGCATCATGAGTGGGATGATATGGCCTTTAATAATGAAATGTCGGTGGGGTTCAAATGTTATACCAAAAAAAATATAGCGTCACCTGTATATGTTTGCAAATATATCCAGAAGTAAGAAGACTAGGGAGCATAGGTTACGATTTGTAGAAGGATAAAGAATGGGTACAACAAGAAGAGAACAAAAGTGACATGAAATTATTGAAATAATAAGTTGATTAAGTAATAAACTCACACATATACTCATTAAACAAACGATATTGCTATTCACAATTTACTGGTTATCTCATCTTGTCTCAATTTATTCATTTACTTATAAATCGTAAAACAAATGTCTCTGAAAATGTTAAAAATGTACCAGCACAAATATTTTTATATAATCCTTTCACTACTTTTAATGGACAAACACACAGCTTAAGAATAATTCCAAAGCATGTTTTCCAAAATGTTAGAAATGTCGGCAAACGTATAAAAAAAGATAATCACATCTTTTAAAATATTGACATTGTGGGGCACATAGGTTATTCAGAAGTTAACTGGGGAAGTCGTGCTTCTCTTAATACTTCTACAATGATTTTTACACCTGAAATGAAATGGATGTCAGTGTTGCATGTACTCATTCACCTGTGCAGACTGGTCAGTGAGGATGGTTCAGTCCTACATCTGTCATCAAAAATGCACCATATCCCATATTCTTATTGGCTATTATTTCATGGAGGTCATGGAGGTCAGTACACAAAGCAGTGATTTCTATAGCCTGAAAAGGATTCTGGTGGTAAATAAAAAAAGAGTGCTTTAGGCAGAAAATGAGCTACCAGTCAGCTCTGGTTGTATAAACACCAGTCCACATAGGGGCTACCAATAGTCAATCACAACGCTCACTTAGCACTAACCAGGAACATTTTCATGCTTGTGTTGCTCCCCATCTATTTTTACATCCAAGTGTTGCTCACGGGTGGAAAAAGCTTGTGGACCCCTGCTCCATATCAATAAAGCAGAACCGAGTCACAGTGTAGAGAAGGATATTCACATTGGGAATAAAAGCACAGATCTTTGAAATTCAAGACTTGTGTTTATTCCAAAGCCAATGGGGTGGTGTAGACGTGACTTTGATGATATAGTGTTTATAACAGAATGTTCTTTAATTCCTTGTCTAGTTATTGGTTACTTTATCCCATTGATCGTGATTGTGTCTAGGGATGTCGCGGACTGTTCGCCCGCGAACTAATTCGCGCGAACATCGACTATTCGCGTTCGGCGAATGTTCGCGAACGTCGCGCGACGTTCGCCAATTTGGGTTCGCCTTAGCTGGCGCTTATTTTTGCCCTCTCACCCCAGACCAGCAGATACATGGCAGCCAATCAGGAAGCTCTCCCTCCTGGACCACCCCCACACCCCCTGGACCACTCCCCTTCCATATATAAACTGAAGCCCTGCAGCGTTTTTTCATTCTGCCTGTGTGTGCTTGGAAGAGCTAGTGTAGGGAGAGAGCTGTTAGTGATTTGAGGGACAGTTGATAGTAACTTTGCTGGCTAGTAATCTACTTGATACTGCTCTGTATTGTAGGGACAGAACTCTGCAGGGATTTGAGGGACATTTTAGGTTAGGTAGCTTTGCTGGCTAGTAATCTACCTTCTACTGCAGTGCTCTGTATGTAGCTGCTGTGGGCAGCTGTCTGTCCTGCTGCTGATCTCTCATCTGCATCTGTTCTTCAAACAACTGCCACCTAGCTGTCTAAATATCAATAATAATACCGTCTCCAGAAACACCACCCGAGTGACGTTTTTCAAGCAGCAATAATATATTCCGTATCCAACGGCTGTAGTGTATACGTTGCCCTTGCAGGCATTATTTGCCCAGTCTTTAACCAAGTGCCACCTAGCTGTGTGAGCTTTTTCACATTCCGTGTCCAGAAACATCACCTGAGTGACGTAGTGTGATTTCTGCCCTTTACAGCACAAAACGCAGCGCTGTGTCAACAATGGATTTTTCAGATACATTTTTGCCCTTGATCCCCCTCTGGCATGCCACTGTCCAGGTCGTTGCACCCTTTAAACAACTTTAAAATCATTTTTCTGGCCAGAAATGTCTTTTCTAGCTTTTAAAATTCGCCTTCCCATTGAAGTCTATGGGGTTCGCGACGTTCGCGAACTATTCGCATGTTTTGTCGCAAGTTCGCGAATATGTTCGCGAACATTTTTTCCGCCGTTCGCTACATCCCTAATTGTGTCTTCAAATGTAATCGTTGCTCTGCAAGGAAGCAAATCTCCAGACTATACAGGATTATAACTGCTGTAATCTTGTCTTCTTAACCTGAACTCCCCTGGTGAGCTCTGAGATTATACTATTAGCCACATTAAGCAAACTGAACATTGAACTGGTATATAAGGTCTTTATGATAATGCCCCTGTTGATTAGCATAGCTTATACTAACTGCTTCTTAAACCCCATCATATATGTGCTGGCTGGAACACGAGTTAGGGGTGCACTCTCAGATTTTCTAAGCAATACCAGACTGACATTTTCAAGAAATTCAGACTAAATATCAATTAAACAGAGTGCGTGTATTTTATATTATGGGTTGTAGAAAACACATTACCCTAAATATGTTTTGTATCATAATAAAGAAAGAAAAATTTTGTGTCAGTGTGATCTATTACAAGGGCAACCATAGTTACAGTATTTTTTGGGGTGTAGAAAGTAGAACCCCAATTTAATGTTCACCAGGAGACATTGGTGGAAAACATAACATCCACAGTGTGCTTGTGTAGGACTTTATAAAATATATATATATATATATATATATATATATATATATATATATATATATATATATACTATTTATAGCAAGGTTTTTACTAAAAACTGTACACCCTGCATCATGCTTTAAAAGTGATATTTAAGTAAATATGCAGAGGTTTCCACCACTGTGCAACAACCTCGATATATTTGGTTACATTTCTTTATTGCTAATGAGAAGTCATAAGAAGATGGCTTTGGATTCCAACATTATAGGTAAATATATTTTCTGCAATTGAACAGAAATATCTGTGGGTTAGTGCAGAAAGTCTTATGTAAAATATTTAGGGTTCTCCAGCAATACCTGTACAACAGTGATCCCCAACCAGTGACTCATAAGCAACATGTTGCTCTCCAACCCCTTGAATGTTGCTCCCAGTGGCCTCAAAACAGGTGTTTATTTTTAAATTCCAGGCAAATTTTGGTTGCATAAAAACCTGATGTATTGTCAAATAGAAACTCTTGTAGGCTGCCAAATGGCCAATCACAGCCCTTGTTTGGCACCACCCAGGAACATTATTCATTCTTTTGTTGCTTCCAAACTCTTTTTACATCTGAATGCTGCTCATGGGTAAAAAAAACATTGGGGACCTCTGCTGTACAAGGTTTATGAGTAAATGTAAAATTGCATGCCTAAATTCAAGCCACGCATAAATAAACTGACCATAAATTGACAAAGAATAGACAAATAATTGACAAATAGATATTAATTGGGTTCTGTATAGGACCCAAAAGGGTTATTTCAAAATACCTGCATATGCCATCCCTGTTCAGAAATGAAACTGCGCAACCTCCTGCATCATCCAAGCTAAATATGACTGAGTGTGTTGCACTTGTTTTTTCCTCTGATTTATATCTACCAGTTCTGTGTTACTGAATAAAAACTGATCTATTGGATTGCGTCCCATTTTCTCATTTTATATTTATTTGTTAGTCTAGAACCTGATTTTCCAAGACTGTAAGGAGTTATTTATTAAAGTCCGAATGTCAAAAACTCGAACAATTTGAGGGTTTTTTTCCTATAACATACTTTTTTTTTTTTGGAAAAAAAACTCAAAGTTTTCGAAATGTATTATACCCTAAAGATGGAAAAAGTCTGAATCAGAAATCTGGTATCTCAGACCTGCCAAGGTTGTATATAAGTCAATGGGAGAGGTCCTTGTCCTATTTTGAAGTTTCTGTGGTCTACACTGGAATTAGCCCGAAAATCAGACTATTTCAGACTTTTTGGGCAAAAAAAAAATTTGTACGATTCGGATTTTCACTCGAGTTTTTCCCCAATCTGATAAAATCATTCTTTTTTTAAATAATAAATAAGGTCAAATCGTGGATTCTAGTTTGCTCAGACTTTTTTAATACAATTATTAGAAACATTTGGATTTTGATAAATAAGGCCCTAGATGTACAAGAACAAGACAATATACAGTTCAGCCAAAGTACTGGACATACTGTATAATTGCTAGTAAACAACCCACCTGCAAATATAAGACTTGAAAGCAAGACATGGAAAGTTTTAGTTCTAGAAGCCACCCAACAACAACATGTGTTGTGCTGCTAAATTGTACAGATAAACATCTTTGCATATGTTAATGAATCTCTATTAAAGGGGTGGTTCACCTTTAAGTTAGCTTTTGTAAATGCTACAACCTCCCCGCTTTGTTGCAAAACAAATGTCAGACCTTTAACTTTTCCTAATCAAGGGAAAACTATTGCCCCTCAGGCAGCCTGAGTTGAAGAATACAATAAAAGCTTGTGCTGAACTTTTCTGTAAATTTCAGGGTAATATAATTTTCAACTCCAGGCTTGAATCATCAATGTTTTGATCTCAGAATAAATTAAAAGTTGAACCATAGGACTTTTACATAATGAACACACATAAAATATACAGTACATGGGATGTATATTTACACAAAACAAAACAAAGTTATGGTCCAGGAAAATGCCTTAAAATTAATGCTCCTTTGTTTGTTTTCCCATGTCCATTCAGCTCCGTGATTGCCATTTGTTATTCATAGTGTGCATTTGCCCCAAACAGGAGGTAGTGCTGAAAATATAAAAATCACATCCAGCGCCGATTCTGGGGCTACTGCCGCCCGAGGCAGCAGCCCAGAGGCCACCCTCCTCCTCTCCTGCTTCGCACTTAAAAATTAGCATCGGAGCAGGTCTAAGGGGCAGTATCACTAGTGCAGTAAGCGCAATGGCGCTCTCTGCACTAGCGGAGCCGAATTTAAAACAAGAGGTGGCTTTTTGTCGCACCTTGTAACTGGCCGCTCGCTGCCGTCTGAGGCAAGGGTCTCACCTTGCCTCACGGCAGACGTGGCCCTGATCACATCACGTAATAGTTCAACAATTAAAGGGCATTGTAATTGAGCCCTATAAAAACATGAAGCCACAGGCCAATGAACTTTCAGGAAATTTCTAATTTCCTTCTTTTTATCTATCTAGGGTTTTCCATCTGTTCGGATTTGAACTGGACAACCCGGGTTTTCAGAATCGCTGCCTGGGTCAAGAAAACCAGACAGGATCTCCCCTGATTGACATGGCAATCAGCCAATAATAACCACCATAGCCCCCGCTCATGTGACATAGCACGCCCCACCTGCAACCTCACTGACCTGCCATCCCTTGCCAAGATCGTGAACCACACAAAGGTGGCAATCATATATCTATCCATCTGATATAAAATTTACACAGGCTTTGCAGGAAACTCACTGGATCATGTAAGCAAGATAGTGAACAAGAGCACAGCCAACAGGTGTTTTACACAAAGGAGGAATTCTATCATACTTACCATGATTCTCCTTTTCTGGCCATCCCCCTAGTCAGCATTAACTGACCAGAATTCCTCCCACTCACAGATGTGTCCCCTAGCAGAGTTTAAAACCCCACCTACCTACTTCTCCCCTGTCTCTGTACAAAGGTTTCTGGAGGGGATGCTGACTAGGGGGATGGCCAGGAAAGGAGAATCACGGTAAGTATGATAGAATTCCTCCTTTCCCTGGCCATCCCCCATCAGCATCAACTGACGGGTAATACCCAAGCAATAAAAAAGGGCGGGAATAGAATACATCTGTTTAATTCGAACTCAAAACAGCTTGAATAACTTTTATAACCTCATATCATTGTTGCTTGGATTGTCCCTTTGGGGATCTAGATTGTTTGGGTCTAAACCCTTTGAACACATTTGACTATCCAGCCTTCCAAGCAGTGGGACGAAAAAACTCTTAACCTGGTCTATAAGATCTTGTGTCATCTCTTCGTCTGGGCATGAAACGATCCTGACGCTTTGGAGGATTTTCTAAAATGTCTGGGAGTTTGAGGAAGAAAGGTATTCTACCCTCCTGACAACTTATTAATGATCTCCTCTAAGGCCTTTCCAAAGAGCATCTGTCCTTCAAAAGGAGCTTACAGAGGACATTCTTGGAGGCAGTATCTGCGAACCAAGCCTTAAGCCATAAGGCCCTATGAGCTGCGACCGAAAAAATCATACTTCTAGCAGCCAAATCTGGTTACACAAAATGGCTGCTGCCTGCTTGCTGTGGTTGTGAATTACAAGGCTGACTCCAACAAATATTTAAATAATTTATATAGTGTAAGTAAAGTTTATTTTGCTTAACAAACACAAAATAGATATGAATTTGGAATTATTTCTTAGTGTGACAGGTCCCCTTTAAACCACTTTCATTTTTTGAGTTACTGTTTCTTTAAGGTGACAGCACAATATATTATTATATTGTTGGGAACTGTATTTAGCGACAATAATACAGTTTCATTGGGATTCTGAGGGGGAAAAACATGCATTGTGGGTAGAAAACAGGGATATGCTTCTGAATTTTACACTGCATTCATAAATGGGCCCTACCATCTGGCTACTTACCATTAACACAAGGAAGAAGGGTTGTTGAGACATAATAGTTCATGCCCACACTTAATACCGAAACCTACAGAACAGTACAAACAGATAGTTAAAACCACTATTCTAGTGGTTGTGGTATGTCTCCTACAAATCTCTTCAAAAGACTAGAAACTATGGGGTCAATTTACTAAAATTCACACTTCCTTTTATTTTTCACGAATCGTATTTTTCTCTAAAACTCCTTCTAATACAAAACTGTGCCAAGTAAAAGTAGTTGAGGTCCCATAGAAGTCAATGGGAGCTGCGCTAATGCTATTGACCTTTTTTTTTTACCATTCAGACTTTTAGAAGTTTTAAGATATTTTTTTCACTAGTAATTGTCCAGAAAAAAAAAGAAATTTTAAAGATATATTTGTTTGTTTTTTTTAGATCGTTAAGGGTTTTTTTCCATTCGTACTTTTTTTATTCAGATTTTTTAATAACATTCATGGCATTTGGTATTTTAGAGAAATAGAGTTAAATTGTGGTTTCAGAAAGCTCTACCACTAAAATTGGACCTTTAGTAAATGGGCATCTAACCTTGTACTACTTGGAGTATTATCTGTGGTCAGTAGAAGGAGCTTGAGGCCATATACAGCTTTTTTCAGAAGGTGTTCATGGATCTCATAAGTATATGTCGTTTTGGGGCAAATGGGCCTTAGAAGGGTTCAACAGCTAGGTTGTAAACTGACACTAATGCAAAAGTTTACAAATTATTTTCCAGAAATAGGTGTTATTCATTGTAACTATGGATTTTGAGAAATTCATGAATGTGTTTCCTCAACCTACTATTTTATCCTGTTTCAAACATTCATGCAGTTTCAATTCATGCAGTGTCTGAAAAAACCCGGTGGGCCCGACCCCGCCGTGCCAGACCCCCTCTCCTGAAATTTTTCGCAAGCAAGCGTGCCGAGCGGCGCCTTCGCGTCACAGTAGAGGGCCGTGGGGCCAGAGGGGGACCAGGGGCCCACCAGGACTGCTGCCCAGTCCGATCCTGCATTCATGAGTGTATTGTTTGCAGTCAGAAGACAATGTTAGGTTGAAGATCTCACAAACACATTGTTAAAGGGGATGTAAGCAATGCTACACTGCACTGCTCAAACACACTTGTTGCAGGACTACAAATCCCAGAATAATATAACATATGATCAAGGTTAAGGCATGCTGGGAGCTATAGTCCAGCAACATCAGGGTTGTATACCTAAAGGAATATTGTACTTTAGGACTGTATAAAACAGTTCCCCAAAATTCCACAGTCAGAGACTGCCTGAAAATGCAAAATAATCCCTTAATAAGAGTCCCAATTGATCTGCATAAATCTGGCTGCATGTTCTTTGTTCCTGCAACTGGAGTTGGAAGCAAGAAACCCATTTTTCCCAATAATTTACAAGTGTGTCCTTAAAGCTGGCCATAGACGCAAAGATCCGATATTACGAATAGAGGATTCGTACGATTTTCAAACCATGTGTGGAGAGTCCTGACATTTTTCGTCCGCGTAGATTGGTCCTTTGGTCGATCGGACAGGTTAAAAGATTTCTGTCGGCTGCCAATAATTTTCAATTACCGATGCGATAATGGCGGAGCTCACCCAGAACACTGCGTCGCCTGTTTGATCACTGCTCTCGCGATACACCGGTCACTCCGTATTTGTACACCCTCCACTGTCAACCTCACATGCGTCTGAATAAAGCCGAAGTTTGATGTTACTTGTGTCAGCGCTCCGCAGCAGTTTCTTTTTCAATTTCTCTGCATGTATTGCCGATCAGACGATTTTCAGTGGGAGACACCAGCTTTGCCAGACATAACTTTAGTACGATTGCTGTCAGGGGCAGAATATCGGCTGATCTGTTCTTTTACTACTTTATTTGATCGGAATGGTTAATGGCAGGTCGGGAGATCGTTCAAGGATTCAAATGATCTTTGCATCTATGGCCAGCTTCATCCCCATGTTTAAATACAGTGTAATGTAATGAAGCAACTATGACAGTGCTGGTAATTTTGCGTCAGCAGAATATTTAAAATTTCTTGCATGTAAACTTCAATAGAAAACTGGAATATTTATTTATAAATTTGGCAAAATAATAACTCACTGAAAAAGGTCCCACTTTAGAGTGAACAAGCTGTATTTCCACCCTAGAAACAACACAAATCAGAATATTATGTGAGAAATTTTTCAAGCAGTTTGACATAACAATATTGCGTGAATCTTTATGTGTGGTCCCAGTGCCCTCTGCAGATACAATTAAAGAGAAAACTTAAACAAAACACACAAAGGCAGAGCCTATAGTGAGAGACCTTAAGGGGATTGGCTTATGACTCTCGATACTGACATAAAAGATATCCACTGTTCATTTCTTCTTATTTGCACTAGTACGTGTGGTTTCGCTACGAACATACTACATGCTGTGTTGGGTAAGGATCACCTTCTTTATTTTTATATATATATATATATATATATATATATATATATATATATATATATATATATATATATATATATATATATGTTGAAGGAAACGGGACTCACCAATCTCTCGATTATTCGCCGGGTGCTTACCAAATTTATCAATAATAGTCCAGAGAAAGCACTCACAGCCATGACCATCAGCTATATATCAAAATATATTTATTCGTACATGGTGCATTATGCACCATGCACGAATAAATATATTTTGATATATAGCTGATGGTCATGGCCGTGAGTGCTTTCTCTGGACTATTATATATATATATATATATATTATTTGTTACATAATTACTTTTTGGAATGAGAGTTTGAAGAAATACAAACTTTTATTGTGACAGAATAGGTACATTTGGCTATACTTCAATGGTTAAAGAAAATCCTAATTTCTTACTGGGTGGAACAGACAAAGACAAATTTGCTTGCAATCCTACTTTCTTTGTAGATCTAATTTTTAATGCATCTATTATTATTTGTATCTGTTCTTCTTTTCATCTTTATTGTTGTGACCTTCACCTTAAAGAGAACTAAACCCCGCAATGTTAAGTCCCCACTGGCCCCCTCCCTGCCTCCCCTCTGCACAGTCTTACCCCAGAATTCTGTCCCCTCTTGAAATAGTGACCGCACTTGCAGAGTGAGCGCAGCAGAGCTCACAGGCGCCATATTTTGCAATTCCCTTTCTGCAATTTCCGTCTCGTTCTGTGCATGCACAGTTGTCGCGAACTGGAAGATTGCTCTAACTGCACATGCGCCAATATGCAGCTCACTTCACAAAGACTACCAAAGAGAAGAAGATGGCTCCGCTGCGCTCACTCTGCATGTGCGGTCACTATTTCAAGAGGAGGCAGAATTCCCTGTACAGCAGTATCAGAGTGATATTTTGTCCAAGAGGTCAATTTACGAACAATGAAATTTCAATTTTTTCCATGAGTCTTGAAAAATGTGGTTTTTTTTAAATTTTTTAAAAGCTCTAAAAAAAATTTGTTCGTACTTTATATTGGGATTTTTTTTAAATAAATTCCATGGCATTCGTGGTTTTAGAGAATGTGGGTTTAGTTGAGATTTCAAACATTTGGAGCTTTCTGGATAACGGGTTTATGGATAACAGATCCCATTCCTGTACTTACACCCTTTTGTGACTCCTTGCACACTTCCATGGACACCATTGTTTTATCTTCGTTTTGTTTTTTGTCATTAAAGGATGTGAATTTAGTTTGAAAAAAAACAAGCATATACAGTATGGTATGATATACGTAGAGCTCTAAACAGACTATATACTGTTTCTTAATTTACTGTGTTACAGAAAAGTAAATTAATGCCTGCACTTTATATATTGAAGTTTCAAGCAAAGTACTGATAAGAATGGAAACACTCATCAAGGAGCTCCAAAAGAAGCCATTAACTGCTGCACCCACTGTGGGGCTTATTTATCAATGCTGGGCAAATTTTCCCATGGGAACTTACCTATTGCAACCAATTTCCATTAAAGTATTAAAATATTATCCAAGAGTAAACTTATAATATCCTTATATTTTATAACAGGGGTTCATTATTCTCTATATTATTGACAAAGTATGGGGTCATCAATTATACCATGTAAATGTAAGTGCTTCTGCATGGAGGATTTAGCTGGTATTGAGAAGTTAAATGGGTAGTTTACCACTTTTTAATTTTTACATTTTCAGTGTAAAAGTTGCCACAAAAGAATGCCCATTGACTTCAACGCATTTTCTGCAGGAAAAAAAATGCACCCATTGATTTCAACTCATTTCATGCTTTTTCAACAAAAACTCTCATTGCTAATTATTTGCCTTCTTCTATTTCCAGCTTTCAATTTGGAGTCACTGACCCCAGTAACTCATAAATCCCATAAGCTTCATGAGGCTAAAATTTATTTTTTTTTTCTTTCTGTTCAGGTCCTTTGCTATTCATATTCCTGCCTTGTATTCAAACCACAGGGCTGTCACCTGTGCGGATTTCACCCAGACAGCACGGTATTTTGAAGGGCTGTCCGTGTGAAACCTTCCTGGCACGCGATTTCCAAATTAGGAAATCCAGACATTGAAAATAATGACATGGCGATCAGCCAATTGCTGATTGCCACGTCATCAGTCCTGCCCCAATGAACTGATCCCGCCCTGACACCATCTGCCCGCCCCCTGCCCAACCTCAGACATCATCCGCCCTGTCCCCTGCCCATTTTCTGGCCCCAGAAAAGGTAGCAACCCTACACAGCCTGGTTGCTAGGGTAACTTGCTGAAATTCCAAACTAAAGAGCAGCTAAACAATTTAAAAAAGCACAAATAAAAAAAAAAACCATGCAGCTTATCTCTCTTGACATCCTACTAGAGACAAGTTACTTTAAATTTGAACAACTAGACTACAACTAGAAAGACTTTGAATCAATAGAGAAATAAAAAAAAATGCTAATAGCACTGTTTTTCTATTGTGTCTAAAGAAACTGTCTTTACTTTCAATTTTCAGATCAATTATGAATGTTAAGAAAGCCTCGGAAAACATTTGCTTTTATTTGTGGGACCATCTCTATGCTAATGGCGGAAAAACAAACACTGACACAATGCCTGTAAGTTATGTCACTTTTGGGATCTTTGTTCTGACGTGTGTTCTCGGACTTTTAGGCAATGGCATTGTCATCTACATCACTGGTTTCAAAATGAATACGCAAAAATCCAAAATCTGGTTCCTCAACATGGCTGTAGCAGATTTTTTTTTCCTTTTGTGGTTGCCGCTCGATGCAACCACTGCGATAACAGGCAACTGGCCTTTTGGATCCTATGTATGTAAACTTTATCATTTCTTTTCAACATTCAACATGTACTCGAGTATTTTCATCATGACGGCCCTTAATGTTGATCGCGCCATATCAGTGGCCAAACCATTGTGGCATCACAAGTTCTTTACTCGAACCATTTGTTACAGGACCTGCGCATGTATTTGGATACTAACAGCTCTGGCTAGTCTTCCAGCGCCTTTTTTAAGTGCTATATATACAATAGACAATCAAACAGTTTGCTCGTTGCTTATTCTTGGGCAGGATGATCAGGAACAATATAACAGTGCTGCAAAAAAAAATTTATTTAGCTATGCTGTGAGCAGCTTGTCAATATCTAATACGACAAGCAATACAAGCAATGATCATGAGACATTCATCCGGTTTCCAAGTTTGAGAGAACAGTGTATAGACAATGAGTGTTGTGCTAATGAAGAAACAGTTGCAATATGGTCTGCATCGATATTTAAAACACTTTGTTTTATCATCTCTGTTGCGGTTATTGGATATTTTATCCCACTCTGTGTTATCCTAATCTCCAATGGAGTCATTGTTTGCCAGGTATGGAAATCTCAGTCAACAAAGACCTCCAAATTATATCAAATCACGGTTTCAGTGGTCCTGGTTTATTTCATAACATGGACACCGCTGATTATCGCTTACATTGTTTTCTTGACAGCTCTGTCCACTATGAATATTGCACTGGTCTTTAAGGTTAGTGTGTTTTTGACTCTCTTGAATAGCATTGCCTATACCAACAGCTGCCTAAACCCGATTATATATGTGCTGATAGGCAAGCAAGCTCGAGATCTGTTGTCAGTTTCCATAAGGAGTTTCACAAAGACCAGCTCAAAGAGGAGCACCAATGAGGGAACCGACAACACAGAGAAATTAACACTGAAAAGTTCATCCAAGGGCACTAATGAGTGAAAACACAACATGATGTAAATATCACACCAAATAGAAATTAACAGTTTTACAATTCACATTCTAAGGGGGTTATTAACTAAGCTTCCGAATACCCGGAATTTAGCCGAATTCCGAAAAATTCGTGATTTTTTGTGTTATAATAGGCTTTAAAAAAAAAATGTATTAAACCCCGAGGGCTTAAAAGCCTGAATATAAAAACATGGCATCTCAAACCTGTCGAGGTTGCATAAAAGTCAATGGGAACAGTCCCATTGATTTTTGGTTGTGTCGGGGGTTTCGGGCAATTTCACGATGTTTTCGGAGCTTCCGAAAAATTCTGAGTTTTAGGTGAAAATTCACAAAAAAATCGTGAGAATCTGAGCTTTTCCCGCAAAGGTAATTTTCGGGAAAATGTAATAATAAATAAGCGTTAAAAACCCGAGCGAGTTAAATCGGAGTTTGTAGCAGCCTATATTGAGATAAATTCGGACCTTGATAAATAACCCCTTTAGTGTTATATATTGGCAACAGCATGTGGCTTTAAATTACACTTTGCTTTAAATATTTCATAAATGTAAAAAGTTGTAAATGTTGCAAATCAAGGCCACGGTCAGTTAAAGGCCATTGATTGTTTATTGATTGTATGCAAATAATTTAAAAATCACATTAACATTTATATATGGTTGCATGTCTGTTTATAGATATTACAATTTGTATAGGTTCCATCATGGGAAACAGAACAAACATGGCGATGCAGCAATCTACAAAAAAGAACCTTGGGCTGGTAGATTTTTAATGGAAGGGGCACATTGGCCTCCAGGCAAGGAATTTAAGCACCAATGTTCCATCTAAGCTGTGCATTTGTGCAAGTCTGGCAAGGAGATCAAATTGTGCTGTAAAAACACATAGAAAGAGATGTAATAAATGTCAACAGAAATATATTGGCAATGTGCAAAATGATTGCGTTTTTTAGAACAATTCAGCTCATATTAAATATAGCTTTTCTGAACCAAGCAATGATTTAGTGACAGAGGAAGAAATATTGCAAATGGTTTGCCCCATAGTGGAAGTAATATAGCTGCTTACTGCAAATCTAAAACACCTTTAAGCAGGCCTTGAAAATGTGTTATGCAAAATAAAAGTTTGCATTGCACAGAATGTCAGTTGACGAATATTACATTGCAAAATGCAAAATGCACACAAAAAAACGTGAATATAAAAATTGGCCACCTAAAAGCTGGCAAGCTCAAGTCAACGCCAATGCCAAGTGTATTAGCAAAATTCAATTCTCAATGTTGAGGTTAATTCAAAATTTGATTCATTGAAAATGATGATCGTAGAAAGTTCAAGTTGTTTTTTTTCATGTTTTACGTGAGTATTTGACATTTGAGTATTTTTTTATAAATAAGTATACACTTTTTACATTTCAATTAAATAAGAAATTTTTTTAAAATTAAATCTGATTAATCTGTCTTTATATGTATTTCTTTTCTTTAAAAAAAATGTTTATAAAACAAATTTATTAAAGGGGAAGGAAAGCTACCAAGGCAGCTTATTGTCAATAGATTAGCCACAGCAGTACAAGCTAGAACGCCATTTTTTCTTTTGAATGCTTTTCCATACATGAGTAAATAGCTTTAGACACTGTCTCTATTTGTTTAGGATAACAACTGCCATATCTCCCCCTGCTCACTCATAGCTTAGCTCAAAGCTCAGATTACAGCAGAGAGGGGAGGAGGGAGGGGGAGAGGAACAAACTGAGCATGCTCAAGCCCAAGTCCTGAAAGTTTAAGATGAAAACAGGAAGTCTGATACAGAAGCCCATGTATACACAATAGAAGGAAAGAAATGCTGTGTTTCTTTTGACAGAGGACTCAGAGCAGCATTACTTTGAGGGTTTACTAGTTTATTAGTTTAGACCTTTCTGATAAAGCTTACTTAGTTTTAACCTTTCCTTCTCCTTTAAGCATCAACTACAGATTAGTGGATTTTCTATAGCAGAAACAGATTTCCTTCAATTTTGGACAAGGCACATTAAGGGTTAGGCCACTCTGGGCGTTTTGGGGAGATTGGTCGCCGCAAAGACGAGGTGATTAGTCGTCAGGCAACCAAAGCTCCCCAAAACGACCAGTGTGGCCTTACCCATATACAGGTTTAGAGAAGGAACACAAAGGTTTTAAGTTGTTAAACGATAGCATATCCCAGTCAACTGAAAAGCATAGAGGGATAAGTGAATGTGTTGATACTGATACTTGATACCATTTTCAAAATAATTGCAGTTCATGGTCCATAGACCAGCAATAGTATTTCCACCCTAGAAACAAGCAAAATCAAATTAACATGTGAGAATAATTTTCAGCTGATAACACAGAGCATTTTGCTATGACAATGCCATATGAATAATGCAATACAATGGAAAAAAAAAATCTAAATATATATAAAAAAAAATACTAAAGGGTATTGATAGCACTTTGGAAGAATATATATATTAACCTGTAAGGGCGTTTTAATTCTTTACATTCAATTTTCAATATTTTGGTTTTACTATGATAAAGTAACCTTTTAATTGTAATATATAGAAAGACCATAAGGGTCGCTCTTAGATTTTGTATATAATATGCCTGTTTTGCCATTTTTGTTTGCCTATGATTAAGGGAATAAATCCTGAAATGCAGAGGGCGTATTACACCTGCAGGATACATTTAGAGAATGTTTCATTTGTGTTCGTTAATAGATTATTGGTTAGACAGAGGAGAACTCAACTGCAGATGACTTCTCAGTATGAAAACAGACTGTATAATGTATGCAATAAAGATGGAATAAATTCTATAAAATTCAATAAATTCTCATGTCTTTGATAGAAATAGAACACAATAAACACATCTTTGGATAAACCCATATGCTTTGTTACATCATTTGAGCTGCAGTTTGGGCTTTTATGAAACTGTAACCCCGTGTAGGCTAGGCTCGACCTAGGCAGAGCACTGTTTCCATTTGGTCCTCTCTCCACAGGATGGGCCTTTGCTACTTGAATGGGTGCAGGAATGATGTTGTGCAACTACACCATACTTGTACTGTGTGACTAAATAACTGAATTGGACAGAAGAAGGTTGTTGAACATAACACATCATGCTTTTATACTCACAGTCCTCTAAAGTTTATCACATACATGTCAGGTAACATCACAGAATTTCAGAGCCAGCACTTTTATGACATCCCTGTGGACCACATTGATATATGCACCCTCAGGATCACTGTACCTTGACCTGGATCCCCACACTTTGGATCAGGGAAAGCACTAAACCTAAATCCCTATTAGGCTGTAATCCCTACACTACAGTCTTGCCTGAGGGGAGAGCTACCCACTTGCTTTCCTTCCTAGTTGGAGCCAAACTTGCTTTCCCTCCTAGTTGGAGCCAAGCTTCTCTTGCTCACTAGTACCATTTGCCTGACTTTCCTAGAAAGTGCTGTTACAGAGAACTACCGTGTCCTGATTACACCTCATTCACGGGGTCCCTGCATCCCCAACTTCACCAAGGTTTCCCTTTACTGGGGCCTAAGCTCCAGACTCCCATTACCATCCACTCCCTCCTGGAGTGGTAGACGGAAAAGAAAAAGCACCACCCTCTTCCCAGAACTATATGGAAGTGTGAAAGGAACTTGTCATCAGCCTCTGAGCTAATGATACACTGTACACATTATGCTAATAGCAAAATTAGATACATGATGGGGTATATTTATCAAGGATGGAAGTTAGAGATCACAACAGTCCTCTAGAGTGAAATTCCACCACTCTCCATTAATTTCTATGGGATTTTGAAAAGCATATTTACCAAAGGATGAACTTTCACTTTCACCCATTGATAAATACTCTTTTGAATATCCCATAGAAATGAATGGCGAGTGGTGGGATTTCACTCTAGAGGACTGTTGTGATCTCTAACTTCCATCTTTGATAAATATACCCCATGGCTTTTGCACAGAAACCAGAGGGCAAGGAAGTTTAGGCATTTAAAGCCATAGTGGAGCATTAACCCTATGGAGTAAATTTACTAAGGGGCGAAAATTCGCCAGCATTTTATAATGAAATACAAGCACAATTGCCTGAAAATAAACACAACTACACAATTTTCAAAACTGTGTGAAATTCAGGAGGCTCTTAATAAAAACACAAGCTTTATTCTCAAGGGGCAACATGATTTGGTAGGTTCCAAACAATGGATTCACTTACGTGGTCACTTGATTGCATAGTTAATGTTGATTCAGTTACACAGACAGTGGCACCACCTCAAATTTTTTAATTTTACATACAAAGACAATCTGTTGTAAACTGCACAGTTTGCTATACATCTAATAACCTCATAGCAACCAATCAGAAAGTTGCCTTTACATCTTGGTTGTTTAAAGGAAATATCTGGTTACCAGACCTGAACAAGCTTTCTATGTATGATATTGTCTTACACAGCTTCACCAAAGATCTTCCTACTATAGGTACCACCCTGGCTGCCAACTTTTGGGTGGAAGACACTGCTCATTCCAAAATCGTAACCACTGCCACCCTCTGATGTAATGCCATTCACTCCGTCCTTACAATACTAAATTACTAGAGAGTAGTGATGAGCGAAATTTTGCTCCGGATTTCTGCATGAAAAGAAGACACCCAAAGACTCCAATGGGTGAAAATAATTGTCACAAATTTTGTCGCCCATCGGCTTCAATGCATTAGGCAATTTTCTCTCTGTTTTGCCATTTTTTGACGGGGCAAAATAAGCCCATCACTCTGAGACAGGGGACCAGGGAATATGCATTGGTCAAACTTTTGCGTGTTTGTAGCTAACTTGGCTTGAACAGTTGTACTTCCATTGTACTTATGTATTTTATTTAGCTGTGGAGTGTGCCCGCACATACACACACACCCTTGTTTTTGTATTTCTGTTATGCAGAGAACAGTTATCTAGAAAGCTGCAAATTATGGGAAGGCCATCACCCATGGAGTCTATTTTCAAATAATTCAGCATTTTACATTACACATTTCCTTTTTCTCTGTAATAATTAAACATGTCCTTATACTTGATCTCAACTAAGATATAATTAAACCTTTCTGGTGGTAAAACAATCTAGTTGGTTTTATTAAATGTTTAAATGATTGACTTAAAAGAACAGTAACACCAAAACATTAAAGTGCTTTAAAGTAATGAAAATATCATGTACTGTTGCCCTGCACCGGTAAAACTGGTAAAACTGTTTTGTTTGCAACAGAAACACTATTATAGTTCATATAAATAAGCTGCTGTGTAGCAATGGTGGAAACTAAAAAAAAGCCTATGTGGCACAGGTTAAATAGTGGCTAACGGATAACACCATTATGTTCTACAGATCTTACATGCTATCTACTGTGTAACCTGAGACATTTCTTCTTTGAATGGCTGCCCCCATTGCTATACAGCAACTTATTTATATAAACAATAGTAGTGTTTCTGAATCAAACAGATCAGTTTTATCAGTGCAGGGCAACACTGCATTATATTGGTATTACTTTAATACACTTAACTGTTCCTTTAATGTATGGAGGTCAAAGTTATGCTGAGCCATCTGGATAAAAATATGTAGTTTTTGAATATCAAACAACAGAATATGACTCAAAAATAATCTATATGTAGTGTCTTCCTAAACCATCCTTTCATGAAGCCAGTTTTCTGATCACTTTTCCTACATTTATTAATCCTTGGGCGAAGGACAGTATCCCCCAAAGACAATAGGACTCACTTACAAATATATAATCTATACAGCAGCCATTAAGTACCAATGAGGTATTTTCGTTGACAAGTCAGAACTAACTTGCTATTGTTGTTTTATCTTAGCACCTATATTAAATAAGCATTGTTCTACGCAGGCTGGCCAAGTGAGTTAGATTCAATCTGATACCGATTTATTACGTAAAACAAAATGATGGCTACTAAAACAAACTAAGCTGAGGAAAGTCTCAGAAGCACAGTCATCAATATATCAATAAATTGTATTCAGGTGTTTAGCATTATGCTTTTAGAGGATTATTTTCTCAGTATGAACTTTCTCATTAGCCAATACATGTATAATTTTATAATAAAAGCCCTTTTATTCTGGAAACATTACTTTTTCTTAAAATGTCTCTAATTACTGTGTATTTTTAAATGGAGTGTTTGGCATAGATGGTAAGTTTTCCCCAGTGAGTAATCATTGAGCAGAGCTAAAAGCTGTTGCATAGCACTGTGAAAGATACTGCTGGAATCAAGGGCAGAAAGCAGGGATTCTTTTACGGATTTGCAACTATGTAAACTACTTCTTTTTAGATTCAGGTAGGACATATATTTCTGCAATGTAAATGATTTTTTTCCTAGGACGCATTCGAGAAATATGTCTGCACGTTGTCTAACAGGTTCACAAGGATGATGGGATCTATTATTAGGAATGCTTGGGACCTGTGCTTTTTCTGTTCCCATAATCCCTTACAGCTGCTAAAAATCATTTAGATGTTAAAAACCTCTTTAGGTTTATTTTGCTACTAATGCCGATTTTTGCTAGATTAGTTAATATAATGCAGAAGGTACTGTTTTACTATGACAGAAACGCATGAAAATCATATCAAAATAGGAGTTATTTGCTTTAATAGCACCGGAAAATGGAATTCTTTTAATGCTGGGCTTTGTAGAGTCAGCAACCGTATGGCCCTTAACATATAAGTTCCAGAATACCATAGCATTGTATAAAAGTTTTAAATGTATACTGTCAATTGAAATTTAGTTTTCTTTGACTTTGTGTTGGTCAACAATAATAATCCCAGAGTGGCTTGGAGCAGTGTGTGTCTCCTATAGCAAATGCCACAGACTGTTCCTTTTGAGTCTGTCTGAGGAAACAGTCATGGAGTTGAGTTAGACCCCTCGGATCACAGAGACGCTGATGTTGCTTTAGGAGGAAAAGTTTATTGATTATACGTATGTGGGAAACATTGACAGTCATTTTTAAACTAATCCTAGGGGAGTGGTGTTTTATTCTCCTTTACTTGGGTGACATCACAGAGGGAAAAACCCACCAGAACATGATTTTGCCCACAGTCTACAAGAAGCAGAAGCAGAACATAATAGGGTTGTTATTTCCTGGGTAGGGCTCTGTTTATAATAACAGGGATCCGTCATCTCTCAAGGTCAATTTCAGAATTTACGGTAACTAGAATTATGAGCTGATAAATTGTGAAAAGATTTGTGAATAAAATATACATACACATACAAATCATATACTCACATTGCATGTGCATTTGTATAAACATCTACACTCTAATTCAAAGCAGATTATAAAGTAATTTTAGATACTTGTGGAAATGATACATAGAAAAGAAACTGATCAATATAACATACATAGAACCAGTTCCAGTGTTGAGATTGTTGGTTTTGAATGGGAAGTTAATCTTATACTGGAATTATCTTTCTTTTATACGGTTCAGATTCTCTCAACAACCCGAAAGCAAACTCATTAGAAAATGCTCTTTTAATTGCTATTTTATTATTTTCCTTCTATTACTTTCATGCTACCCCCTTGTGGCTCGGATCAGTGGTAACACTTTAGATTCCAGACTGCAGAGTTGAAGCAAAAATAACCAAAAAATAGAACAAAAAAGTATTAACTGCTCACTAAGGGGCCTATTTGTGAAAACTTTTTCCTGGTCAAATTTTTTAGGGGAAAAACTCGAATTTTTTAGAGGAGATTTATTATGCTCCAAAGCTGCTAAAAATCAGAATCCAAAAATACTTCAGCTAAAACCTGTTGAAGTCAATGGCAGATGTCCCTTTAACAATTTAAAGATGCTGCTTTCCTTCATGATCTTCATGGGTTTCAGGCTGGTTTTCGTTCGATAATCCAAAAAAAATCATGTTTTTGTGGCGTCAAATGGAAAAAGTCGCACAATTCAATTTGACGCACGATTTTGTCTCTACTTTTTACCACACTTGGTTTTTCAGTTTGGATTTATTGACAAACTCAGGGCATTTGCATTTGGGACTTTGGTCGAATTTATTACTTATATAGTTAGAAAAGGCCGTAGTTAATACCCCTAAATATGTAAATTGTAAGTTGAATAGTATTACATATCAACAAATGGCTTATTAGAGCTCATTTTTAAAATGCAAGTACAAAGGGCTAAGGTAAAATAGACACAAATTTGTTTGCACAATTACTTTATTCAGAAAGGTACATAACTGGTCTATAAGTTCCTTATGGAGCTACATAAAAGTAATAGGGTATATTTATAGGAGCCAGGTACAGAGCAACAAGGAAACAAGGAAAACCTGGAAATAACACCTGCCTTAAACTGCCAGTAATTCCATGGCACCATAAGCAGACCACTGGCCAAAGCTACAAACTACAAGACTTGCAGATGCTAATGCCATTACTGACACCATGCACATACAGTAAGCACATTGGAAGTGATACCATGCCCTACAACACTATTTAGTGACAGTAGAATTCTGGTTACAAATTTGCTACATGGTGGGTACAAAATATGCCTATTTGCATTCATTTCAACATTTTGAACATGAGCCCAATTATACTCATCTAAACCTAAAGTGTACACGAGCAAACATACAGCACTGCTTTAGCCAAGCCACATGCAACAAACTGTAAACGCTTTATCTTCCTTCTGCTTTATTTATAGGTTCTAACAGAGAAGGTGAAGATGATCACTCATAATTTCTGCTCTGCCATAAGCGCATACCTTTCAAAGATGGAAAGTTCTACTGTCAACAGTGATGCAGCAATTTTGTACATCAGCTTCATTTTGATTCTCATTGCCTGCCTTGTGGGTCTAGTTGGCAATGCCATTGTCATCTTCGTAACACTGTTTAAAATGAAGGACTACAAGTGCAAAATCTGGTTTCTGAACTTGGCCATGGCAGACTTTGCCTTTCTCGTCTGTGTGCCATTAGATGCTATTGATTTATTCAGAGGGACCTGGAACTTTGGGTTACAACTTTGTAAACTGAATAGTTTTCTGTATATATGCAATTTGATTTCCAGCATTTTAATCATCATGGCCTTAAATATCGATCGTGCTCTTTCCATTGCGAAGCCAATGTGGCACATGAGATTCTACTCTCAAAATATTTCCTTCTGGACCTGCACTTGCATTTGGGCATTAGCACTGGCATCAAGCATTCCTGTATACTTTTCTAGTGGTGAATATAAAATTAGTGGGAAAACGCATTGCCTCCCTTTTAAGACTATGTATTTATATCTTTCTGATGAAAGTGAAAAAGGTCACAATACTAGCCGGGAAATCGCCGCATTGGACAAAATACACAATATATCAGGTGAGATTGGTTCAATTGCCCCATATGATTCTGAGGGGTTTCCAAATCCTCATACACACTGTGGACTTGAACAGTGTTGTTCTAGTAGGGAGACAATTGAGAAACTTCAGGAGATTAGATTCTTAGGAGATGTTTTCATTATTTGTTTCTTAGTATTAACTTATATTATACCCCTGTGTGTTATTCTTTTTTCCAATGCAATGATGGCCTGGCAAGTGCGGAAATCTCAAACTGTCCACTCCCGTAGACTCTACAGAATTACAGTGATGGTGGTGCTTGTCTACTTTCTCTCCTGGACCCCACTGGCCTCTTCCTATGTAGGTCTCCTGGTAGCGGAGTACAATGAAAACAGTGAGTTGTTACACAGCATGCATAAACACATACCCCTACTGATTAGTATATCCTATTTAAACAGCTGTTTAAACCCCATGATATATGTGCTGGTTAGCAGGAGAATAAGGCGTCAGATTATTGATGTGATTGAAATGGTATGGCACAGAATATCACTATACAGTATAAATAAGGTGGTGGTAGAAACAAACGAATAGTAACTGTTAAAAAAACAAAGATGTTAAGCATTTGTAATGAGACATGTTATATATAGGGATACACCCTAAATGATTTGTATTGCCTAATTGCATCAAATCTCATTACCCCTTGCTCAATATAAACTTTAACATTTTGTTAGCCTATAAATGAATTATTTTATAATAAAAGTACTTTTATTCTGGAAACAGCACTTTTTTTCCTAAATTACCTAATCCCTAATTATTGTGTTTTGCAAAATGGAGTGATTGGCATAAATTGTTCAGTTCCCCCCAGAGATAATTAATATTTGAGGAGCCCAGAGCAAAAAGCTGTTGCACGGCACTGTGAAAGACACTGCTGGAATCAGAGGCAGAAAACTTCCTTCTTTTATGGATTTGCAATGACATAAGATACTGATTTCTGGTTTCATGTAGGACACATCTTTCTGCAATGTGAGCGATATTTCCAAGCATGTATTCTTCAACTTTATGATGAACCAATTAAACACTTCAACATATATCCTTAGAACACAATTGTCCTAAATAAATATGTCTGTGAATTGTTTAACAGGATCATGAGAAAGTTGGGATCTATTATCTCGAATGCTTGGGACTTGTGCTTTTTCTTGTTTAGGAATCTTCCCTTAATTAGGATCAGTCCTTATGGCTGCAAGAAATCATTTAGACTTTGAAAACATCAATAGTTTATTTTGTTACCAACAGGTACTGTTCTATTATGACAGAGGAAAAGGAAAATCACTAAAAAAATAAAAATGGTTTGCTAAAATAGCAGCAGAAAATGATTTTCTTTTAATTCCGCAGCTGAACTATAGCTCCCAGTACTGTCCATAGCGCGAGCATACAAATATCCAGGTTTTGGATTTAGGAGCTTCAGACCCTCCTGGTCTAGCTCCCAGGCTTAGGGCTGCCACACGCCAGCCTCCTACATCTTTGCAGCCAGGTTCTTATTCCACTCTGTCCTCAGCAAAATGTCTGTGAGCACATAGCATCTCCTTTATATATAAAAAAGTAGTGCAGCAGCGACACCTTGTGACACCCTCCGGTGTCTGCCAGACATTCTGCACTGGGACAAGGCTCCGGCCCCTCACAAAGCTCTAGGTAGACCCTGTAGCTCACATTCAGGGGATTTCCCAACATGTAATTTCAGACCATAGGGGAATTAACCCTACGGATCCTTACATTTTCTTTTTTAATATCAACTTATATTGTACCCCTGTCTGTAATCCTATCTTCCAATGTAATGATGGCCAGAGAAGTAAAGAAATCTTAAACTGTCCATTTCAGTAGACTCTACAGAATTATAGTCATGGTCATAGTCACTTGTCCACTTTCTTTCCTGGACCCCACTAGCCTATTCCTATGTAATTCTCTTGGTAGCGGAGTACAATGAAAACAGTGAGCTGCTGCACAACATGTATAAACACACAGCCCTACTGACCAGTATATCGTATTTAAACAGCTGTTTAAAACCCATTGTGTATGTGCTGGTTAGCAGGAGAATAAGGCGTCAGATTAGTGATGTGATTAAAATGGTATGGCACCGAATATTACTATATAAATAACAAAATCAAGGAAATAAAATGTTATGTGTCATGCCATGTAAATAAGAAACTAAATATAATCAGTGAAAAATATCAAACTTCTGTCTGAATTGACCAGTTACTCTTCTCTATCCCCCATTCAGCAGCATCCAAGATGCCAGGGAATCAGTAGACCTAAAAGAGAACAGCTTTCCCAGTGTGAAGGTAGAGCTGTGATTGGCTACCAACATCTTAGAGTAGACTTTTTTTTTCAGACACACCAACCACTCATTTCTAATAGACAGAGCAGAGGGGATCTTTAGGGAGCTCCAATAAAGTTGTAACAGTTGGTTTTTAGTCCAGGTTGAAATCAGGTGCCACATATTATCCATTATGGTCTACATGATGAGGGCAATTTTGAAAACAGTACAACTCCCCTTTAATAATGTGGTTGGAAAAACAGTAATAAAATATAGCATTTTAAGGAGAAACTTTATGAAGCCAGCTATGAGATAGTTCTAGTATTAATACATATCACATTAAATTTCTATACCCTATATACTGTCCCATTATAAGTTAAGTAAAGCATGTTACGTCAAATTCATAGTTTAAACTAGTGGCAAACGAGTATGTAAATAGAAAATCCAGAACAATTTTCTATTCACATACTCGTTTACCACTAGGTTTAAACTATGAATTTGACGTAACAGGCTTTACTTAACTTATAATGGGACAGTATATAGGGTATAGAGATATGTATTAATACTAGAATTATTTACAATGGTAAATTAATATTTAAGGATAAATACCTGATTTATACTCTCTTTATGGCACTGACCGATATATAAAACTTTTAAATCAGGTTTAAACAATATATGCACCTTAATATATGCATTTTAAAAGTCTTGATATACTTTGTTGTTGAAATATATTGAATACAAGCATACCAAAAGGTAAAAATATGACCAAATTGAGTATATGTGTAATGTTGCTTTAAGATCAGAGTGTGATGTGGCAACATGTTATTGGTTTAAACTTTTGAGGGAGGGATCTCCTGGGGTTTAAACACTGTGACCAAATGGAACAACATTAGTGCCTATGATTAAGTAACAGTGGGTATGAAACGTGTAAGGCGGAACATCAATTGGCCTGTATGCTTATTCTTGTAAATCTATGTTAAATAAAGACTGATTTTTTTAAATTAAAATAGAATGTTTTGGAATATATCTTTTTGTATTTGATATAAGTACCCTTTGAACTGGGGGCTATATTCCAATCACCTTGGCCCTTTTGGACAGGCCTTATGGATTGCAACATTTGAGTGCTAATATAACTTGTGGAGCGATGAGATAGGGCTCAGCATTCAACAGACATACTGTACACACAACTTGCATACCATCAGTATATCCACTTGAAATTCAAGATCACAATTCAAACACAACTGTTGAATGAATGCAAAGCAAACAGATTTGCATATCAAAAAATGCAAAAACATATTCATTGTATTATCTATAGCAAATTTGTTAATCAATAAAGGAACTTTGTCCCATGAACTTCAGTCTTGGTGGAAGTCTGTTTGCTCGTTCTGTTTAGTACATTATATAGGTTAGTCAAAAGAAGCACAAATAAAGCTGGTAAAGGAAATGTTAGGTCTCCGTAATGAAGAAAGGTTGGACAAGTTGGGATTTTTATACTGGGGAGCAAGAGGGGAGATGATTCTGTATAAATATATGTATATGATCATTATGTATAAATATATAAGGGGAAAACTCCCGGTGGGCCCTCTTGTTTCTAAACATTTTACCTATTTCATGGTCATTCCCTAGTTCTTTATGGGTAAAAATGCTTAATAATGGGAGAATATTGTAAGTAAATATAAAAGACTACGGGGCACATTTACTTAGGGTCGAATATCGAGGGTTAATTAACCCTCGATATTCAACTGACGAAGTTAAATCCTTCGATTTCGAATATCGAAGTCGAAGGATTTTAATCCATCGATCGAACGATTTTCCTTCGACCAAAAATTTGTTAGGAAGCCTATGGGGACCTTCCCAAGTGGAACAGCAAGATGCAACAATTTTACAGATAAGGATAGGACACTGGGTTTTAGATTGGTGTAAGACACCTAATTTGTTAGTAAAATATTTTGCCTGATAGACTGTATAAAGAAAACAATCTTGCTGTATGCAGTATATAGGAAAACACTAATAGCCACAGGGAAAATACTTTGTCACTGTAATGTGTTAACATAAAGAGGTGAGCATAGAGCTACTTTTTCTAGAGAACTATTCATTAATAGAAGTAAACACCAAATTATACTCTAAAGCAGTGGTTGTCTGGCATTCAGGTATCTGCCAAAGTATAAAGAACAAGAAATACACATTCTCTCCATATCTTCCCCTAACTTAACTTACACTTACTTAGGGCAAGGCCAGACGTGGCATTTTTACGTTGTGTTTTTAAAAAAGAACAGCCAGGCGTAAATACGCATAAACTGCACTACCACTGAAACTAATGGAAAACACACTATGGCAATTCACACAGGGCGTTTGCAAGCTGAAATCCGCCACAGGACGCCAGTATTGGCGTTTTTTAGCAGAAACTACCAAATCAATAGACTCTATGGGATCTGCACGTTTGAAACCACACTTTACGTAAATATGCAGCGTATTTTAAATATGGCGCCCAAATTCAATGAGAACAATGAGAAGTGCATGTTGGAAAAAGAATCCTACGTGCTGAAAAACGAATGAAAAACGCATGTTGACGGTCGCATGTGGTTTTAGTAGCGTATTTACGCCTGGCTGTTCTTTTTTAAAAATGCCGCAAAAACCACGTGGCCTTGCCCTTAAAGGGGGTGGTAACTTTTAGCATGTTATAGAATGGCAAATTCTAAGCAACTTTTCCATTGGGTTTTCATTACTTACGGTATTTTTTTTTATAGTTATTTAAAACTCTTCGCAGCTTTAAAATGGGCTTTGCTGACTCCTTCTAAAAAGCAAATGCTCTGCAAGGCTACACATGTAGGGGCACATTTACTTAGCTCGAGTGAAGGATTAGAATGAAAAATACTTTGAATTTCGAAGTTTTTTTTTTGGCTACTTCGACCATCGAATTGGCTACTTTGACCTCCGACTACAACTTCGACTTCGAATCGAACTAAAAATCGTTAGACTATTGTATTGTCTCTTTAAAAAAAACTTCGACCCCCTACTTGGCCACCTAAAACCTACCGAGCACCAATGTTAACCTATGGGGACCTTCCCCATAAGCTTTCCTAGCAATTTCTGATCGAAGGAAAATCGTTCGATCGATGGATTAAAATCCTTCGAATTGTTCGATTCGAAGGATTTAATCGTTTGATCGAACGATTTTTCCTACGATTGTTCGATCGAACTAAATGCGGTAAATCCTTCGACTTCGATATTCGAAGTCGAAGGATTTTACTTTGATGGTTGAATATCGAGGGTTAATTAACCCTCGATATTCGACCCATAGTAAATGTGCCCGGTAGTGTTATTCTTATTAGTCATCTTTCTATTCAAATCAATCCATGGTTGCTAGGGGAATTTGGACCCTAGCTACCAGATTGCTTAAAATATTAAATCTTTATTTTTAAATGTTTTTATGATTGTCCTGCACTATCTTATTGCCACAACCACTTTTTGCAGAGATCAGCAGTGTGTAAAGGAAGGAGCTGGAGTGCCATCAGTCATGAAACAAACCAAAGAGTATTCATGCAGCTTAGTTACCATCAAATACAAGGCACTGTTTTATTTCAGGGGAAAAAAATAAATTATTTTTTTAAAATTTCAAATCTTAAATTTAAAATGGGCAAAATGGGAGATGGCCTCCGCATAGTTCAGAGCTTTCTGAATACTGGATTTCTGAATTAGGGATGCCATACCTGTATTTCCATACAGGAGTAACCACAGACTGATATGCAAGATCACATCACCGGAATGCAGAAAAAATAGTACTAATACATAACAAAAATACAAAAACAGCATAAATAATAGAATATGGTGTAGATTAAAGAGTTACCCAGAAACATCAAACATACCGGGTGTCTGACAGGTCTTTGAAAGCCAGTGCCATAGGTTGTGTTTGATTAAAGCTTTTGTAAGCTAAATCCTATTTAAATGATAGTACTCTACCTTTGAGCACTTCTAATGCTGAAATATTCTACCCTATGGCAATCTATATACAGGTATAGGATCCTTATCCGGAAACCCGATATCCAGAAAGCTCCGAATTACGGAATGGCTGTCTCCCATAGACTCCATTTTATCCAAATAATCCAAATTTTTAAAAATGATTTCCTTTTTCTCTGTAATAATAAAACTGGATCCAAGCAAAGATATAATTAATCCTTATTGGAAGCAAAACCAACCTATTGGGTTTATTTAATGTTTAAATGAATTTCTAGTAGATTTAAGGCATGAAGACCCAAATTATGGAAAGATCCGATTTCCGGAAAACCCCAGGTCCCGAGCATTCTGGATAACGGGTCCCATACCTGTACAACAAAATACTGTTAGAAACATGATTATGTTGTACAGATTTCATAATTTTTTTCTGCATCTGCATCAGTACCTTTGGAGTACAAAGTTTATATTTTAAATGTAATCCATTACTCGCTCTTCTCTAATTACCCTAATGTTCCTAATGTTTTGACCACAGGATAATTGGCTGTAGACATTAAAATGCTTTCCAGTTTTTCTAAATAACAAGCATTAAAAAGGACCTTGTGATGACATTTTACAATAAACTTTTCTTTCCTTTTCCTTTGTTCCCATATTTGAAACACACGAATAAAGACTTTTTTTTAGCAGTCTGCCAGTCATTAGCATGGAAAACACCCACTGGCAATAAGCCCTGTGTGCCTACATCATATCACCTAGAATTACTGATCCCATTCATTAATGAGCATAATCAGAAAAATGAGACTCTGTTTCAACAAAAAAGTGAACATATGGAGAAATGTAGTAAATTCTGCTCAAAGAAATTCAGATTTTTTAGGTTTTTTTTGTATTTGTTGTTCAAACAAGGCACAATATAGACTCAAAGAACAGAGTGGTGATTAATTTTTCTGCATATAGCCACTAGTTTGTGATAATACTGATCATTTTTTGATTTTATAACTAGGAACACAAGGCATGTTCCTAGGGGAGTCAGTGACTTAAATATGATGTAGAATCCAATGGTGCAGGTAAGAAAAGTATAGCTGGAAAAGCAGCAGAAGCACAAGATGTAGTCTAGAGCCTTGGCTGCACTTGTACTAGAGGTTGCAGAAGAAGATTAAAGCCAACTATGGTTAAATGAATTGATTGCTAGCAAACTGAAAAAACAAAGTTCCTTCAGGAAACACCATTGACCATAATCCCGCCCCTTGTTTCTCATGGTTTACTTGCTACATATTGTAGCATTGTCTACGCCTTCACAGCGGTGTATTATCGCTTCGACTGTACCTATTAGGTGTTAGGAAGGGTGGCAGGAAAATGATATTTGATACACCAACTTTCTCAATATATCAAAGAAAGAAGCAAGATATCGTTATACACACAGTAATGGAACAGTTCTTGCACCCAACTCATTTGCTTGTTTTTTTACTTGTGAATATGCCTACACTGTAAGGGATTCTACTTATGCTGTTATTACTTTTAATTGTAATTTTCATATTGGGTTCTTCACCATGGATGACAAGTCCATTTACACTGTTTTCTATTTGCCAGTGAAGCGGAGAATACAAACAGACCAGCTCTTTTGCTTAGATTTCTTGATTATTATCTTTTGATTATTATCCTTGATTATATTATCTCATATTAATATTATCTAATACTGGAGGAAACCATGTAGATCAGGGAACATACCTACTCCATGCAGATGGGGTCAGGTCAGAATTGAACTCATTCCACTCCAGTGCTACAAAGCAGCAGCAAATCACTGAGCCACCATACCACTCAATGGTCATAAAATCTCTGAGGATCATGAGAATATATCCATGAGGACAATGTCAGTGGACATCTAGCAGATGCATAATATAAGGGGCATGAAAGTGTAACCAATGAGATGACCTTCTATGTGAATAATTAGTGTGGTGAACAAATAAGACAATGGGCAAGCATTCTAATAAATAAAACTCTGAAAACATGGCTGTTGTCCCTGAGGTGTGCTGGCTGGTCATAGGTGGACTAAATCCTTGGTATTTGTAAGTAAAAGGTGTACGGCTCTGCAGCAGATCTTCAAAAATGTATTTTAAGAACCTTGTTTTGCACACTGGACCTATTGTAACATATGGAATCCCAAAACCTAGAGTAAACCCCAAGGTCCTGGTCTCAGCTCCCACTTCTGCCTATAGCAGCCGCCGTTGGCTTCAGGAGGAGCCCTCCGCTACTCAGATGCCGCCAGAACTTAACGAGAGAGGTCCAAGGGGAAAGCTCTGGGCAGGCAAGGGAACCATAATGTATAACTGGAACGGAGAACAAGTAGCCTTGTCAAGGGACAAACCGGGGCAATACCAAACAGACAATACGGTACCAAATCAGGAAGCTGAAGCGGTCGCATGCCAAGGTCAAACACACCGATATTGAGGTACAAAGCAGGATCCAAAGGAATAGTCAAAATTCAGGCAAGGGTCAGGATAGGCGGCAGACAATTCAGGAACAGGGACAGGCAAGGGTAAACACAGCTCAAACAATAACAGGTCACTGCAAGGTCTACTGAAGTAGACCTATACTGGGCAATGAGTCAGAGCAGAGTAGGGGTTTTTATATCCAGTCCAGTCAAATGGCTTACACAAATCCCCTGTGGCCAAATTGGCAACAGGTTAAACAAGCCATTCTTCCTACCAATAGCAAGTATAGGCATAGGAGTAAACACAATTTGCATACTAGATGAAAAATGGAAAACCAGCTCCAGAATTATTTTAATATTAACCAAAATCACGGGGGTTATTTATTAAAGTCTGAAAGGCAAAAATGAGAAAAATTCAAATTGGAATTTCTTGTGGGGTTTATTATACCTCGAGGCTGCAAAAAGTCAGAATCCGAAAATCCGCCATCTCAGACCTGACAAGGTTTTTTTTTAAATAACTTGTAGGGGCCCTGGCCAAATTGTTTTTTCAATAACTCGCAGGGGCCCTGACCACTAATGCTTTTTTTTAAATAAAATAACTTGTAAGGGGCCCTGGCCACATATGTTTTTTTTAAAAAAAATCTTGTAGTGGGTCCTTGGCCACTAATGTTTTTTTAAAAAAACTTGTAGGGGACCCTGACCACCAAAACCTGTAGGGGGGCCCTGGGCACCAAAGTTCTTTTTTTTTTTAACTTGTAGGGGGGTAGTTAATGTTTTAACTCTTTTGTCTTTTGCCTGACCAGGTTTTTATGGCAGTATTAGCAAACGTTACATAACAAAGCATACAGGGTAAGATAAAGAAATCAATACTCTGATAAGTGTTATTAGAATGAATTGGATGTGAGAGATTAAAAACTGGAAATCTATTGGAAGGCAAATAGGGGTTCACTGTTGAAGTTACAGTCAGATGTGACGAATGAACACAGCCTGGTGGCTCACACAGATTTCAACACAAAAATGCATTCATTAGCGTTTCCACACTGAAATCTGCTCCATGTTTCTGCACCCAGACCGACACTGTGCCTGTAGGTACAAACAAAGTATGGTGCAGAGTTGAATAGCAGGGATTAGTTTCTGCTCTATTATATAATGCGATAATTGTTAAAGTATGACACCTGTACTTTCCATGTCTACTTATCTTGTCCCCTGCAGGGGGCTGACTGATAAATTGGAAATCCTGAAGTTCCTGCAGCATGGCACCTTGGTGGGAATGCTGCCAGTCTTGATCCACAAATCTCAAGCCAATGTTGGCACTGCCTTGAGGTTTTGCATGTACATGTGGAGAGTCATCTATCTGAGGTGAGCCTGGGCATATTTGGGTGTAGGGTAAGAGTTTAGAAAATCTGGCATTATGTGTGCAATAGCTTGGTAGGTGGTGGAGCAGTATCAGAGGGCTGTATTGTGCAGTCACTTATGGAGAGCAAACAAAATTTGATTACATACACAAGCTCAGGGCCTCCATTATAAATCACAGGGCCCCGTACAACAAAATTGTCAGGCCCACCCCGGCCCCCAAGCTCCACCCCAGACCTCACCCACTCTACATCACAGTTAAAAGTACACACAGACAGCGCTAAAAAAGGTAACCCCCCACACACACACAAGTTATAAAAAGCTATTGGTGACCAGGGCCCCCCTATAAGTTAAAAAACAATTGGTGCCAGGGCCCCCTTACAAGTTAAACAAAAATTGGGGCCCCAAAGAATATTTTTTTTAAAAAAAACATTGGCGCCAGGGCCCCCCTTACAAGTTGAAAAAAAATTGTGACCCCAAAGAATATTTTTTTTAAAAAACATTGGTGCTAGGCCCCCCCCTTACAAGTTAAAAAAAATTGGAACCCCAAAGAATATTTTTTAAAAAACATTGGTGGCAGGGGCATTGGTGGAGTATTAAAGTAATACATTGGTGGCCAAAAGATTAAAAAAACACACACATTGGTTTCAGAGGAATTGAACTCTTGGCTTCAGGACTTCAACATTGACTCCTTTCATGACTCTGGGTCTTTTCACCGCTTCAGGACTTCAATTTAGGCTGTTTTTGTAACTTCAGGTCTTTTCGCTGCTTCGGGACTTCGGCTTCGGTTGTTTTCGTGGCTTCGGGTCGTTTAGCTGCTTTGGGACTTCCGCATTTGAGACTTCGGTTTTTCGGCACTTCCGTATTCATGACTTCGGAAGGAGGCGGCATGCTTCGGGCTGTCAAGCGGGGCCCCCCCTCAGGCCCAGTACAATTGTACCCCCTGTGCCCCCCTGATGGCAGCCCTGTATATAAATATATTTGCTCAGACCCTCTAGTAGGAACACAGGTTCTATACACAGTACACCGGGTCCATGAGCAACTCAGGAAGGTATAAATGGCAAAAGAGATAACTACTGACTAAAGGTGTGCTGTTCCAGCCTTTATTTCTTTCATTTAATTATAATTGGCTGTAACTGCATTATCTTATTATTACTGTTATGTAGTGCTGCCACCCTGTGGTCATTCTTATTATGTGCCTCTGAATGTATTATGTTAATTTCCATTGCTTTGCTCTCCTCCCTTTGTGACATCACATCCTGTCCCAGGGTCCTGTGTACTTCCTTTCTGTTACAGACATCATACCTGGTGAGAGCATTTCATTTTGACCTCTAATATTCTCCAGCATTACCCTAAGTTCCTGCATATGTTTTGCTCTAGGTAAATCAATAAATTACCAAAGCATCACCATTGTATTCTCCTCACTGGATTATCACATACAACTGGCACCCTATCTGGAAATATTAGTGAGTTCAGCTATCTACAATTGCTTGTACAGGGATTATCACTCACAACCAATCAGAGGATTTCTCTAACGTACATCTGTGGCAGAATAGTCAAAATGAAGCTTAAATCTACAGTCTTTGCATGTCTATACGCAGTCTGCAAGCAAGCTTAGAGCTGTCTGCCATCTTATATGCATGTGGCTTCATAAGCACAGTGAGCAAGCTGAAATCCCTTCTTAAAGAGACAGTACAACTTAAAACAGGAACAACATGTCCACAAGAGGCTTAGTGGATTCCTCAATCACTGAACATACAGAAACTCACCCTGCTCCCAAAAACCCAGATATGCAGGAAGCAGAGTCCATGTTAACTGAAGAACAAGCAGTACGATCTAAACGTGTTATCAAGCCAACACAAAAGATTAGAGAGAACTTTGAGGCAACCAAAGAAGAGTTTAGTGACAATTTAAACGATTTATGGCAGAGAACTGAACACTATATAGCAGCTCTTTTACGCTATAACAACGATGCAACAAAGCTAACCACACTATTGAATCTCTTAACTAATGCCTATGTCCGCTATCAGCGACTGTCTGCAAAGTACATCACTTTCCTAAGCGACTCTGATTTTGATGATGCCTCAGAAGAGCTGAGTGAGAGAAAGAATCTCCTCGAACAGAAGGATGCCATAGTACAAGACGCTAAAAGCAAGGCAGAATTCCGCATCGCACACTTACAAGAGGTGAGATCCCATCGATCAACTTCAAGTAAACATACCAAATATACCCTTTCATCCTCCAAAACCTCTCGTTCCGGAAGGTCGGCGTTGCATGACAAGCTTATAGAGATCCGGGCAGAAGCAGAGGAAGCTAGTGTAAGAAGTTGCTTTGCTAAGAAGGAGGCTGAGATTGCGAAGAAGAGAGCAGAAATAGACGCAGAGGCAGAAGCCCAACTAAAAATCCTCCAGACAGAAAGGGAAGAAGCAGCTACCTTAGCTAAACTGAAGGTCCTGGAGCAAGCGTTAGGCCAAGGTACCGACCTAGACTGTTTCATCCCAGGAGAAGTGGAAGACCCAGTCGACCGCACTGCCAAATACGTGCTAAGGCAACCATCGCCTGCTCCTCCTGCTAAATCGCATGTACCAACTCCACTTCTAAATCGCCAGCTGGGTGAACCCACAGAGTACCAGAAATCATCAAACCCCAGTAATAAGGTAATTTCTAGCATCAAGCAGGCTAACACTCCAGAGACTAAACCACAGCTTAATCCTTATGCCACATCATTTCGTCCTGATCAATCTCAACCCCATGTGCCAGAGCCCCTACATGCTCCAGAGAGACCACAATGCAATCCAGCAATGGGAACTGGGAGATCAGACATGTCAGACTTTGCCAGATACATCATGCGCAGGGAGCTGATTAACATTAGCCTCTCAAAGTATGATGACCGTGCCGAAAACTACAGGGCCTGGAAATCGACCTTTGAAGCTGTAATCAGTGATCTTAACCTCACTGCCAAGGAAGAACTTGACTTGCTTATCAAATGGTTAGGCCCAGAATCTGCAGAACGTGTAAAGACATTAAGAGCAGTCCATGCAGGCCACTCAGAGGAAGGCCTCGCTGCAGCATGGGAGAGACTTGAACAGACCTATGGCAGTTCCGAAGCTATAGAAAATGCCTTATTCAGGAGACTTCAAGCCTTCCCAAAGATAACTGTCAAGGACAATCGCAAGCTCCAGGATCTGAGCGACCTGCTAAGAGAACTAGAATTGGCGAAAATGGACCCGCGTCTGCCAGGACTGAGTTACCTTGATACTGCCCATGGCGTCAATCCAATTGTGTTGAAACTACCACACGGCATGCAAGAGAGATGGGCAGACCAGGGCTCCAGATACAAGAGAGAACACAATGTGTCTTTTCCCTCTCTTATTTTACCAGATTCATCAGTGACCAGGCTCGGAAGAAGAATGACCCCAGCTTTGACTTCACTGAATCCAACCTACCTGCTTCATCCTCATGTTCAAGGTATGACAACACCACAAGTAAACATAGAGACTTAAGGGGAACAGTATCCGTTAGGAAAACAAATGTCCCACTTGTTGCGGCCTGCACTACTAGGAGGGACAACCCCTTCCTTAAAGAAAAGGACCCTAACAACATGTGCCCAATCCATAAAAGACCTCATCCTTTAAAGGAATGTCGTGGGCTCAGGGCAAAGTCTTTGCAAGAACGCAGAGAGACACTCAAAGAGCTTGGAATGTGTTACAAGTGTTGTGCCTCATCAAATCATATGGCAAAAGACTGTAAAGTTATTATCAGGTGTGCAGAATGCAGCAGTGACAAGCACGTTACAGCAATGCATCCTACCCTGCCTTCAGACAACGCACCATCTCAAGCTGCTACCAGTGCCGTCGCACTTCATGGCGGGGAGCCACCGGCTCGAGAGCTAGCTACAACGACTGTCTCCTCTTCCTGTATGGAGATATGTGGCAAAGAGGCTGGTTCCAAGTGCTGTGCAAAGGTGTGCTTGGTCAATGTCTACCCAGAAGGGAAATCTGAAAAGGCTACCAGAATGTACGCCATTATAGACGAACAAAGCAATAGGTCTCTGGCAAAACCTAAATTCTTTGAGATCTTCGGCATAACGGGAGAAGCAACACCATACACCCTCAACACTTGTTCTGGTCGTATAGAGACTTATGGCAGAAGAGCCACTGGATACCTTATCTCCTCCATTAAAGGGAACGTTCATATACCCTTGCCAACGTTAATTGAATGCGACCAGATACCCGATGAAAGAGATGAAATTCCTACTCCAGAAGCTGCATACCATCATTCCCACTTGAAACATCTAGCTAGTGAGATTCCTCCTATGGACATGAATGCTGACATCCTACTTTTGCTTGGGAGAGACATTCTGAGGGTCCACAAGGTGCGGCAACAATGCAATGGTTCTGACAACCCCCCATATGCACAGAGACTTGATCTAGGCTGGGTAATCGTGGGCGATGTATGTATAGATAAGAGCCACAAACCATCTCAAGTGAGCTCCTTTAAAACCTTTGTGCTCAAAAATGGTCGCACATCTCACTTTAAGCCATGTGTTCATCATTATGAGGTAAAGGAAAAGCTTTCTAACCTTCTAAAGGCACCAGACGTCGTTCCTACCCTCTATGACAACTTAGGAAAAACAGTGTTTTGTACAACACCAGAGGACAACACATTGGCCTTGTCCATTGATGACAAAGAGTTTATTAAAATAATGAAAAATGGATTCTTCAAAGATGCATCTAACCACTGGATTGCACCTTTACCTTTCCGTGCTGTAAGAGCCAGACTCCCTGACAACCGGGAACAGGCACTATCCAGATTCATGTCCTTGCAGCGTACGTTAAAGAACAAACCAGAAATGAAAACTCATTTTGTGGCCTTCATGGAAAAGATATTTCGCAATGATCATGCAGAGCCGGCTCCACCTTTACAAGAGCATGAAGAATGCTGGTACCTTCCCTCCTTTGGAGTGTATCACCCACGGAAACCAAACCAGATAAGGGTGGTATTTGACTCAAGTGCCAAACATAATGGCGTATCTCTGAATGACGTCCTTCTCACCGGTCCAAACCTGACCAATAATCTGGTAGGAGTACTCATGAGATTCAGAAAGGAGACAGTTGCCATTACCGCTGACATTGAACAAATGTTCCATTGCTTTATCGTACGACAAGATCACAGAAATTACCTCAGGTTTCTTTGGCACAGAGACAACGACACCAGCAAAGAAATGGTTGAATACCGCATGAAGGTGCACGTGTTTGGTAACAGTCCTTCACCTGCTGTTGCTACTTACGGCCTACGTAGGGCTGCCTCCGATGGTGAGTCGGAGTTTGGGGAAGATGCCAGAAACTTCGTTGAGCGAGACTTCTATGTGGATGACGCGCTCAAATCCTTGCCCACAGCAGAGGAAGCCATAGATCTGCTAAAAAGGACACAAGGTATGCTTTCAAAGTCTTGTCTAAGGTTACATAAAATAGCCTCTAACTGTGCTGCAGTAATGAAAGCCTTTCAGCCCAGTGATCATGCCGCAGAATTCAGAGACTTGAATCTAGGGATAGACAACCCACCCGTACAGAGAAGTCTGGGCCTGAGGTGGGATTTATCAAATGACTCCCTTGGATTTCAAGTTAACTGTGCAGATAAACCATTTACTAAACGGGGAGTTCTCTCAGTGGTGAACAGCCTATACGATCCCCTGGGATTTCTAGCACCTTTGACTGTACAAGGCAAATTCCTGTTAAGACAGTTCTCAGAGTCCATTTCAGACTGGGATGTTCCACTGCCCTCTGACAAACAACAAAAATGGGAGTTGTGGAAAGAATGCTTGCATGCACTAGACAGGATTCACATACCACGATGCTACACCCCAACATCCCTTTCTACAACTCAGAGGAAAGAAATCCACATCTTTTCAGATGCGTCAACTGAAGCCATTGCAGCCGTTGCTTATTTAAAGGTAATAGACTATTGCAATCAAGCGCATGTTGGATTTCTGTTTGGAAAGGCAAAATTAGCTCCAAAACCTGAGCACACCATTCCTAGACTCGAACTTTGTGGGACTGTGCTAGCCATAGAGATTGCTGACTTTATACAGCGTGAGCTGGATATTCATGTGGATGACATTCAATTTTACACAGACAGTAAGGTTGTCCTGGGTTACATATACAACCAGTCAAAACGCTTCTATGTCTATGTCAGTAACCGCATTGAAAGGATTAGAAGGTCCTCTAAACCTGAACAGTGGCACTATGTTCCATCTCATCTCAATCCCGCAGATTGCGCCACCAGACCGGCATCTGGTAGAGTCTCTGCAAATTCTTCTTGGTTAACAGGTCCAGAGTTTCTGCTGAACCAGAATGAAGAAACTCCTACTCAAGATGTCTTCAGTCTCCAAGACCCTCATGAAGATCCAGAGATTCGGCCTGAAGTTAGTACCCTTGTCACCAAGTCTGAAAAGAGGACTGGCTTGGGCTGTCATCGCTTTGAACGCTTCTCCAGATGGTCAAGACTCGTTCACACCATTGCAAGGTTAATCCATATTGTTCATTGTTTTCTTGCTAAGAAGCATAACACTGGATGTCGCAGCTGGCACATGTGCCATAAACCTCTCACAGCAGAAGATATTGTTCTAAGTGAATTGCTTGTGATACGTAATGTACAGCAGACTGCCTTTAGAATGGAACTGAAATGTATACATGACAAGCAAGATGTACCAAAAAGCAGTCCCATTGTCAACTTGAAACCAGTAATTGATGATCATGGCATGCTGAGAGTTGGTGGTCGCCTAAACAAGGCTAAGTTATTCCTGCCAATCACCATGTTACTACACTGCTGATACGACATTATCATGAAAGAATCCAACATCAAGGCCGACATTTTACTGAGGGCGCTTTAAGAGCCGCAGGTCTTTGGATAGTGGGAGCAAAAAGACAGATCGCTCATATAATTCACCATTGCATTAAATGTCGTAAAGCAAGAGGGAAACTGCAACATCAACAAATGTCTGATTTGCCAGTTGATAGGACAAGCACCGAACCACCGTTTACTTATGTTGGTCTGGATGTCTTCGGGCCATGGACAGTCACTGCACGTAGGACCAGAGGTGGTCATGCAGAAAGCAAGCGATGGGCAGTGTTGTTTACGTGCTTAAGTGTACGCACTATACATATTGAAGTAATAGTATCCATGGACGCTTCAAGCTTCATCAATGCTTTAAGACGATTCCTCGCCATCAGAGGACCAGTAAAGCAAATAAGATCTGACTGCGGTACCAACTTCATAGGTGCCTGCAGAGAGTTGCAAATTGACTCTAATCCAGTTCAAGACTACTTAGCCAATAATGGTTGTACATGGATCTTTAACCCCCCTCATGCCTCTCATATGGGCGGTTCATGGGAAAGAATGATAGGCATCACCCGCAGAATATTGGACTGTATGCTTATGAACTCAAACTTCTCAAGGCTCACCCATGAGACTTTGACTACCTTCCTAGCTGAGGTATCTGCTATTGTCAACTCAAGACCTCTTGTACCTGTATCTATGGATCCAGAATCCCCTGCCATTCTCACTCCAGCAACTCTTCTCACTCAGAAGTTTGGATCTGTTCCTAATCCACCTGAAGAGTCTTCTACTGGTAACCTATATCTGAAACAGTGGAAACACGTTCAACATCTGGCCAACTGTTTCTGGAGCAGGTGGAAAAAGGAGTACTTAACTCTTCTTCAAGCACGTAGGAAGTGGCAACAGGTCAAGCCAAACTTACAAATAGGAGATCTTGTTCTCATGAAAGACCAGAAGGTGGAAAGAAATTCCTGGCCCATGGGTCTCATCTCAAAAATCTTCGCCAGTGAAGACGGCAAGGTTCGCAAGGTGGGAGTGACCATCGCAAAACAAGGCGATCCCAAGTCCTTCATCAGGCCTGCATCCGAGATTGTTCTTCTCTTACCCGTTGAGGAATGACATTTACTTGAGGAACTTTTCTTCCATTCAGTCGTCCATCTCCTGACTATTCCTAGGAACCAGAAAACTCCAGACATTTTGACTGTTCCTGTCCATCATTTTCAGTTTAAGTGCTTTCTTTGTTTTGCCTTTGTCTTTCAGGTTCCAGTATTTGATTGAACATTCATGGACATTCATGTTTCCATATATATTGAAATCCTAGGATTTCAGACGGGGAGTGTGCTGTTCCAGCCTTTATTTCTTTCATTTAATTATAATTGGCTGTAACTGCATTATCTTATTATTACTGTTATGTAGTGCTGCCACCCTGTGGTCATTCTTATTATGTGCCTCTGAATGTATTATGTTAATTTCCATTGCTTTGCTCTCCTCCCTTTGTGACATCACATCCTGTCCCAGGGTCCTGTGTACTTCCTTTCTGTTACAGACATCATACCTGGTGAGAGCATTTCATTTTGACCTCTAATATTCTCCAGCATTACCCTAAGTTCCTGCATATGTTTTGCTCTAGGTAAATCAATAAATTACCAAAGCATCACCATTGTATTCTCCTCACTGGATTATCACATACAACTGGCACCCTATCTGGAAATATTAGTGAGTTCAGCTATCTACCATTGCTTGTACAGGGATTATCACTCACAACCAATCAGAGGATTTCTCTAACGTACATCTGTGGCAGAATAAAAGGCATAAGATTTTTCAACTATAGAAGTTTAAGATAATTGCACGTTGGCCCTAGCAGAATATATGTGTGCATTGGGAATATCTAGATTTAAGATTATAGGATATTGTAAACCATAATTCAGGCACTTCCCATGAAGTAGGAAGATATCAGCATGGAGGTTATTTCTCACCCTACTGCACTGAATGCACATCAACCGTACGAGACAGACACCCTATGGCTTCTATAGGATTTTTGGCTTCACGCCCAAGTAAACCCATCGGTGACATAGAAGCTGGCCATAGATGTGTAGATTTTATTCTAACAAACGATTGTTCCTTTCACTGTAACACTCTACAACTAACCATGTAGATTAAATAAGTCAGAGAAATAACAAATCAGATGATGGTCTGGCCATTAATTGACAGACAGCAATCGTACAAAAGTTATAACCTTCAAATAGTATTGACAGTCAGAGATAGAGTCATTAACTCATCTTTTCAATCCACTAATGGACCAATCACCATGGTAGAAAAATGTTGGGAAGATTATTCTTACTACACATGGGCGTAAGGATCTTCTTTTTGTACAACTATATCCTTGCGTCTATGGCCAGTTTAAGCCTCCAAGCACTAAAAGGTAGCACTCAGATACATAGCAAAATAGAAAGGTGCTTATTTGTTAAAAAAAAAAGGAGGCTTTATTTGCCCTGGACAAAATATACCCAGGGTCACTCCAAGGCATTCTCAAGGGAAATCCTTATTAGCCAGACCATGAAAGTGATAACAGTCAGTGATGTGGTTAAATGGATTTTTACATGTGAGCAAAAGTCAGATGCAAAAAGAGTTGGGGAGCAACAAAAAGTTCATGGGGGTGCCAAATAAGTGCTGTGTTTTGCTATCAGTAGACCCTATGTGGACGGACAGCCTACAGGAGCAGAACACCTGGTTTCTATGCAACTAAAACTTGCCTCCAAGCCAGGAGTTCAAAAATAAGCATCTACTTTGAGGCCACTGGCAGCAACGACGTTTTGGTGAGCAATATGTTACTCATGAATCACTGGCTGGGAATCGGGTCGCCACCCTTTCTGGAGCCAGAAAACGGGCAGGATGGATTACATCAGAGGTAGGGCGGGGTGGGACTAGTGACATTGGTGCGGGACTAAGGTTGCCACCTGGCGTGGCCTGTAAAAATGAAGGCTGATCCCAATGTTATTAATAGGGAAATAAGAAAGATATATAGGAAGGCCAGTATTTTTTTCCAGAAAAGGTGGCAACCCTGGGCGGGACTGATGACATAGCGATCGGCTGATCGACATGTAATTATTTTCAATGTCCTGTCTGGATTTCATAATTTGGAAATCCAGACAAGAAGCTTTCACCCAGACAGCCCTTCCAAATACTCGGCTATCCCATTACCAGTACCTGTTCTGACTTTGACTTTGACACTGGTATCTATCCTGACTACTGAATTGACTACATGACAGAATAGGAATCTCCACGCCTGAAGCCAATAAAACAAATGTTCCTGCCTTTCTGCCCCTACCCAGTGGTAAAATACACAATAGACAATAGAACTGCATCTTTTTTTTACGTAAAAACGGTGATGGCATTTGTGAAATTGTGTGCCCCAGAAAAGGGAATTAAATGAAAAATGTAATATAAGCTTCATTTCATGCAAAATCAGAAACTTTGTGATTATGAACAATTTAAAATTCTGTAATGATTTTAGTTATCTGTCTGTCTATATGCAGCTATGTGTTGGAGTTGGAAAAACTGTTTGCTCAATGTGTTGACCAGAGTATACAATATTAGCTCTTTGGGAACTTTTATATTTATAGTTATTGAAGTTATTTGAGCGACATCTGGTAGTGTGTGGATGTGTGTAGGAGGTACATTATCCCTTATAATAAATGATAGTCAGAGGGGCAAATTCACTAACCGGCATAAATTCGCCAGCGATGGATTTGCGCACAACACAACACTTTGCCAGTCGTAAATTCGCCTGGACAACGCTAATTCACGAAGATCCGAAGTTGCGCACTGGGTACCGAACGCTGGCGAAATTACGCCAGTGAAATTACGCTCAGCAGTTCGAAGTTATGCTAGCGTTGGCTAATTAGCATACAGCGTGCAGTTAAAGTACAATGGCCGTATATGCAGCAGCAAATACATTACACTACAGAAGGCCAGAGAACCTTAATAAAATTATATAAAGTTGTTATAATGAACTACACATGTGCCCACAGTATAGTTTAGGTGCCATATGTTAGCAAATGTAGGGGGGAAGGAGGGTACCCCAAAAAAAATTTACGATCTTTTTCAGTCTACCACCCTAAACGCCAGCGTTTTTCAACTTTTTTCTACTCTATTGCACTTCGCCTGGTCTGAGGTGGCGAAGGCAAGTCTGGCGATAGAGGTAACGGTCAGAAAAATCAAAAACTTAGTGAAATTGCGTAGTAACGCTCTTTCGCCAGACCGAAAATTCGCCTGGCGTCAGAGTGCAAAGTTGCGCCAGAGTCTATCTCCTTGGTGAAATTACGCCAGCGAAATTACGCAAGCTACCGTTGGTAAATTGGCAAAGTGCCGAAATTACGTCATGCTGGCAAATTTTCGCCAGCGTTAGCCACTTCGCCCTTTAGTAAATCTCCCCCAGAGTTTCCTGTATAACTCAGAATGCAGATTTGTGCCTTTATATGGTCACAGAACCCCTCAGTGACTTCTAATACAGTAGGGGGTACATTATCCCTTATAATACATGAGTGATACTCAGAGTTCCCTGTATAAATCAGCCTGCAGTCTTGTGCCTTTATAAGGTCACAGAACCCCTCAGTGACTACTAATATCCTTATAATTTACAGTAGGGGGTACATTATCCCTCATAATATGAGTGATACTCAGAGATCCCTGTAAAAGCCAAATGTTAGTAATTGATCCAGAAGGACTTTCATTGTCAGACTAACTGCCCTGTTTGCTCCACAGAGGCCTTCACTGCTCCTGGAAAGTACAGTCTGTATTAGTCAGCTTACTGCTGCCTCTTCTGACTCGACTGGAGGAGCACTGGGCTCAGAGAGAGACTGACATCTTGAGACCGCCACAATACCCCTTAATTGTAAAGACCAGCTCCACTGTAGAACAGCCATAAGGTGCTATTAAAGCCAAGTCTAATCACAAGTGCATATCCATCCAAATCACACACAAAGTCATAAATGAGCACAGATACACATTTCTTTTTCCCCTCAATATTTTACATCTATTTCCTCTCCCTCAGGTCCAAATGAAAGGACATAGCAGGCACTAAATGACAAAGAATAAGATTTTATTTATTGACACTGCATGTAAAACAGTTCTGGTCCTGGAACCAAATATGCAGCCTGTGTTGATTGCATGTGTAACAATTCTGCTTCTGGGACCTGACAATACTGAATTGATTATTTGGGTTGTTTATTAGGGCTTTGTGCCCCAGGCATCATGTCATTGGATTTCCAGGATGAATATTAAGAAGCGCCAGGAAAGACGTTAGAGTCGAGAGCATCAGGCAGGAGGTTAAAGGGCCACTGGTGGGGCTCCTAGACCTGATGCAGGGCTTCCTGGTTCTTCATTTGGGTTTTTGTTCTTCAACTGAGTAAAGTAGATATGGATACTAGGTTCAGTTATATATCCCTGATTCAACATCCCTTTCCAAATGCAAAGATCTGGTTACTCTACAAACTACAGACCTGTGGGAACTGTTCCCATAGAACTGAAGCTTTGAGGTCCCATTACTTCCACCTTGACATTGAGACTCATTAAATTAGACATGGTAAAAACTATTTTCCTTCAGTTGATTTTATATTGCAATGAATTCTTCTTTGATATCTCAACCAGACTCTCATACCTCAAATGAACCTGCTTAGATAATTGAGTTAAGCTCATCAGACTGCACAGGCTCTGTAGTTACCATGTGGCCAGCGACTTCACTGCTGCTCAGTGTTCTTAAAGGAGAAGCCTTGGAATTTCCTTTGCTTCTTTGATGTGATTGGATTTCCAAGGGATTTCTCTGAGTATATAACCTTAATGGTGTTGTCACATGTGCTTATTTTCTTTGTTTCCTAAAAATAAGATAAAACTTGGTTTAGAATTTGTCCACTTCCATAAAAGAATACATTCAGACCCAGCATCGGACTGGGGGGGGGTTCTGCATCAACTGACTCCCCTAGCCCATCCGCAAATCTGTTTTTGCCCACCACCCATCATTTTTTCCAGTGTCCTTGCGGCCCAGTCCGACCCTGTTCAGACCAAACAATCAAACATTGTTCTGTATCCCTTGTTATATGGTCATTCTTTTTTATCTGTTGGATGTCTCCCTATCACTTCCCCCAATGTCATTGTTTGGCTAGAAAGGCCCACCAGTCACATGAGTGCAGCTTGTGCAACCAATTTGTTTGTCATATTACCCACAGTCCATCCAATTGTCAGGAATTAGCCAGCTTTAATCCATGGTAGAATTGGCTTTTATTTGCCTATTAATCTTTAATGCTGAGTTTAATTATTTAGCTTATAAAGGGACAGCAATTTTATAGCATCAAGACCCACTGGAACCAATATTCAGTTCTGCTTTTGGAGGATAACTGGAGAGTGAGAGCCACGGAAAAAGCAAAATAATCTTGATATGAAAAGTGTTGTGATTCCACTGTTGCAAACGGCTATATAAATCTTTGGTATCGGGACACCCTGGTTATCTTATGTATTACAACCTACCTTGCATCTTATGTACCGTATGTCAGCCTACAATTGCTAGGGGTGAAAAAGCTGGAGATAAAAGTTTGTGCACTGGCTGTAGCCCAGATGGAGGGCTTTTATATGAAACTGTTAGCGAGTAAAGACTGAGGTATTTGGGAACTAATTGCATGGGCAGGTTGTGATAAACAACAAAGGATTTGAAGTATAATGGTCGCAACATATACAAAGTGGATGGAAAGTGTAGTCGCTGAACTCTAACTAGAGACGTATTAAAAAATCAATTGGTGCATAGAAACTAAATTTCTGAAATTGTGAAATTAAATATGTTATTTGAGCTGGGTAGACAGCAAGTAATTGGCCTAGGTGTCAATTAATACAATTGTGGGTAGTGTAGCATTTTGTCTGGAATTCTAGCATTTTGTTTTTGTCAGGTAGAGCAATCCTGATATCCACAGGTAGAAACGCAGAGGGCTAGTTAAGAGTCACTTATAAGACAACTTTCTATTCTTTATAATAGGCACCTTGTCAATTAAGGCCTCTGTATTCCAGCTGACATAGGCAGGAATCTTCGGAGTGTCCTCGAGTACTGAAAAGTGCCGTAGGAATCACCATTAAATAGGAAATATCCAGTCGCCATCTCATACGGTATTACCCCAAAGGCAAACCAGTCCACAGAGGCATTGTATGGTTTATTCTGCAGCATCTGATTAACAAAAGCCAGAAAATTTATTTTAGCAAGATATTTAGTCAGGTAACCATAGATACAGTCAATACTGTAGAAAGGGCCAATCAGAGCTTATACATCCATTTAAATACACATTTAGGGGGTTATTTATCAAGGCCAGAATTTATCTCAATATTGTCTGCTACAAACTCCGATCTAAGCCGCTCAGGTTTTTAACGCTTATTTATTATTACATTTTCCCGAAAATTAGCTTTGCGGTAAAAACTCAGATTTTCATGATTTTTTCGGAGGTTTCCCCCGATTTTCACGTTTTTTTTTCACCCGAAACCTCTGTTTTTTGCACCAAACCTCTGAAAACGTCGGGGTTTGGCATGAGACCCAGTGCACATCAATAAAATCATTGGGTCTGAGATGGCGGAATTTCAGATTCTGAGTTTATCAGCCTCTGGGTTTAATAAATTCGGAAAAATTCGTGATTTTTTTTAAAAAAAAAATCACGAATTTTTTGTGATTTTTGCATTCGGGGCTTAGTAAATAACCCCCTTACGGTATAGCTGAATTCCTTTATTCCTTTTGAGGGTGTTTACATTACTCCTTGATAGGAGCATTGATAGTTGGCAGTATAGGTTGGAGCAATGCCAAACAGCATCTGTATGTGGAGCAGAAATGTCCATACTGTATGTAGTAATAAAGGCATTCTAATAGATTTAAAATAATAATAAGCAATTATTTGCTTATTGAAACCAATAAGGTGTTAAGGCTCAGATGATCCTGGGACAGACAGGCCTGGATTTGTGGCAAGCCACAAAGGCCCGGGCCTAGGGCAGCAGAATAATAGGGGAGGCATACCACCCAGCCACTTACTGGGGAGCACATCACTCCGGTGCAGGCGCGCATGTGGGCTTGCACCAGAGGGGGGTATACAGGCGGGTGCTAGCACTGTGCAGCCGGGCACCAGGACCGCGCAACCTCGGGGCACCCGAATCCGGCCTTGGGGACTGGGGACAGAAGGACAATACATAGTGTTAGCCTATGACCATAGACATAAATAACTCCATCCCGTACCTCTGGGGCTATGTAGCCATCAGACCCTGCATATCCAGTTGCAGTTTTTCCTTCAAACATGCCTTCTAGTGCCAGTCCAAGCAATCTTTAGGTGCCCTTGGCTGTGCGTGATGATGTTCTGGGGCTTCAAATCTCTGTAGAGAGAGGGATCGTGAGAGCCATTGGTATTGTACATTTAGAGAGGATACAATGCATTGATAAATGTGCCCTGGTGTGACCAATCAAATTAATAAGGGGGAAGGGGGGTGCTGGAGCTTACGGATGAACAATGCCTTTTCAGTGTAAGATTTTTAGACCACAACTATTTCAGCAGCAAAGAATCTGAAGATAGAAAAACAAAGTTAAAATCACTATTTTTTCCTGCACACCAGTGAACAGAATTCTGTCTGCACATCTGCTTCTCTATTGCTAGAACTTACTGTATATCTCTTTCCTCCAGGGGTACAAGTCTATACAAAAATGTTGCCAGGTCTCCTCCAGGTAAGTATTCCATAACGAAGCACAAGAGTTTCTACGATAGAAATCAGAAACAGGGGCACAGGTTTCACATTAAAGATACAGAGTTCGTTGGGAATAGGATGGTCTGACTATCTTTTCTACAGTAATTGTTTATTGGCTTGTGTACAGCAGCTCTATATATTTCAACTCCCTGTTGAGCTTGACTACACCCCCTTCCCCAATATATACTGCTTGTTCATACATCCACTATGCCTATAAGTACTGTCTCCATTTGATTGAGAGAATTTGGTCTGTCTTGCAAAACAAGAGCACTTGGATGTGTGTACTATGTCAGCCTCACTACCTTAGAACATATGAAAGCAGACAAATCATTCCCGCGGTCTGGAATGCTCCATAAGCGCACGTGAGGAAGGGGTCGTTTTTTGCTCCTTGCAGCACCTGAAAACTGTTTGTGTTTTTTGCATTTTTTAACATTCTCCTTTTTTCCACCAATCCCTGGGTGGTGCAGTCTTTTGCCAGCAGTACCTGAAATAGATGTAAAGAACCCAGGCCATTAGGTTAGGACAGTGATTCCCAACCAGTGGCTCATGAGCAACATGTTGCTCCCCAACCCCTTTGATGTTGCTCCCAGTGGCCTCAAAGTAGGTGCTTATTTTTGAATTCCAGACTTGAAGGCAAGTTTTAGTTGCATTAAAACCAATTGTACTGCTAAATGGAGCCTCCTGTAATTTTCCAGTTCACATAGGTGCTACCAGGTAGCCAATGAAAGCTCTTAATGGGCACCCCAGGAACTTTTTTCATGTTTGTGTTGCACTTCTTAGATTTGAATGTGGCTCATGGGTACAAAAGGTTGGGGACCTCTGGGTTAGGACCTCAGTCACATGTAGGAAAAGGAATAATAGAATGGGATGCACCATGGACAGTATAAGCCATAAAGGACAGCCTTTTTAATGGCATTAACCCCACAAGCTCACAGAACTGTAACAGGACAATGTGTATAAAGAAATTGGCAAAAAAGCCTATAATGGACTTAGGAAAAACATCACTTACCTTGGCAAAGCCTCCAGTGCCCAGTTCTTTAAGGAATGAAAACCTTTCTATGGACAGGCGGGAGGGGAGTCTTCCTCTGTTGGATTGAAATAGTATATTGCTGGGTTAGCTTCATAGAGAAGAAATAGTGTCTCTGCAGTTTACCTGATGCATAGGTAATAGTGATGTCCGGGTCTGGTAAAACCCGACCCACACCCGGCCTCCCTCCACAAATGCCCACCCGAGCCCAACTTCCGGGTTCCTTTATAGACCCGCGCCGCCAATGATGTCACCAAAGGGGCCGGGCGAGCAGGAGCATGGTTATAAAACCAGAACCCAGAAGTCGGAAGCTGGCAGTGTAAGGTGGAGAGCGGGGAGAGCAGTAGGAAGAACTCAACACGGACTTGGCACCTGCAAATTGGGGTGCAAGGTTGGCCCAAACTTGACTAACCCGCGGGCCGGCCCGCACATCACTAATTGGTAACAATAAAAGAAAGTTGTACAACAGCAGGGTTAAGTAGTCAGTGGCGCTAGTGCCCAGTCTTTGCAGCTTCAGTGAAATGAGGGGGAAGTTATAGAGGTTTGCACTGACTTTGCCTTAGTGCCACTGGGTAAATAACCATGTTACTCCCTGTCTCTCAGTTTCACGTATACTGTTATGTAACGGTTCTGGAAGTTGTTGTTATATTTATATAACATTGTAAAGAAGAACTAAGGGTGCAAAAGTCTAAAAAAAACAAGTCTCGGGTCCCCAGCTGTGGTTAAACTGCAATACCCAGAATGCCTCAGACCTTGTCTGCTGAACGACAACCCCACCAGGACAGAGTCTTCATAGTGAATGCATTACTTATTATGCCATATGATACTGTATAAAAATACAGAGACAACCCGTCTCAAGCTCATGTTCAACGAACACCAAAGACAGTTTGTGTCTGTCGAACATGAGTTGGAAACTGAGGAGAGCAAAGGATTGTAGCTAAATTCTAAATGCCATGGATAATTCAACTTGAAGATCACTTTTACTATAATGAAAGCAAAATCATTTTAAGACACTTTGTTAGTTTTCCCTTTGTGTTTTTAATGATATTTATGCAGATCTTCTGTCTGCCATTTAATGGAATATCCTTTTGCTGGGCTCATTGACCCTAGCAACCAAGAAAATGTATCCACACAATTAATCTAAGAGTAACTGCAGATCCCAAAGTAGGTGGAAAGAGTGTTCTGTTAATTCACATTAAACCCTGAATACCCTGCTCATCTGAGGTGCATGGAATTCCCAGTCTGCTAGGGATTTGTTCCTGGCTCTTGTTGCTCAACTTCAATATTTTCCTTTCTCCCTCATTGACTTCTGACCTGCTGCGTTTTCTTGCTTGGTTGCAAGATCCTTCATGACTTGTGATAGGAGTTAGTGCAGCCATATATTTGATGGCCACTACCAAAAGCATTCTGATATTAATATAAATAATGTTGATTCTTGGACTTAACTGGATTGATTTCCATTTTGGAGTCAGAAAGTCATTTCACTCCCTTCTGTGTCAAACTGGAAATGGTTTCAGTTGGGCTTTTCTGCTTTGATGGCCTAGAGCGGGGGTCCCCAGCTTTTTATTACCCATGAGCCACATTCATTCACATTGGGGAGCAACACAAGCTTCTGTATTTGGCAGTACCCCTGTTTTTATGCAACTAAAACTTGCCTCCAAACCAGGAATTCCAAAACAATCACCTGTTTTGAGGTCACTGGGAGCAATAACAAGGGGTTAATGAGCAACATGTTGCTAACGAGTCATTGGTTGGGAATCACTGGGCTAGAGGCTTATTAATTACAACAAACTGGTTAAAGGGATACTGTCATGGGAACAAATTTTTTTTCAAAATGAATCAGTTAATAGTGCTGCTCCAGCAGAATTCTGCACTGAAATCCATTTCTCAAAAGAGCAAACAGATTTTTTTATATTCAATTTTGAAATCTGACATGGGGCTAGACATATTGTCAATTTCCCAGCTGCCCAAGTCATGTGACTTGTGCTCTGATAAACTTCAATTACTCTTTACTGCTGTACTGCAAGTTGGAGTGATATCACCCCTCCCTTTTCCCCCCCAGCAGCCAAACAAAAGAACAATGGGAAGGTAACCAGATAACAGCTCCCTAACACAAGATAACAGCTGCCTGGTAGATCTAAGGACAACACTCAATAGTAAAAACCCATGTCCCAATGAGACACATTCAGTTACATTGAGAAGGAAAAACAGCAGCCTGCCAGAAAGCATTTCTCGCCTGAAGTGCAGGCACAAGTCACATGACCAGGGGCAGCTGGGAAATTGACAAAATGTCTAGCCCCATGTCAGATTTCAAAATTGAATATAAAAAAAATCTGTTTGCTCTTTTGAGAAATGGATTTCAGTGCAGAATTCTGCTGGAACAGCGCTATTAACTGATGTGTTTTGAAAAAATTATTTTTTCCCATGACAGTATCCCTTTAATGTTAATATATCTGCTCCTTTTGTCATCCTACTGCTATGCGGGATACTGCTGTTGTTTGACTTTAGAGGTTAAAGATATGAGGCCCCCCCCGCCTACCGTGCTCATTTACAGCGACACTAGAACTTTACAGCAGATCCTATTATTGTCAGGGCCCCCCTTCTGCTGTATGATAGTTACAACACTGGCAGTGCCTATAGGTATATATATGCTCAATGTTGTACCACTTAAATTGCATGTGTGATGGCACCTTCATGTTCCACCATGTTCAGGCACAGTTGCACCAACTGACACACACTCTCAATGGTGACGAAGTTTTAGCCTACCTCCCTCTGCCTATGTCAAATTGATTTGGCATCCTGAAGGGACCAAAGGGGTAGAACTTGAGGGATCATAGAAATTTTAATGAACTGCGTCTTGGGGGCAGATTTACTAAAGGGAGAAGTGACTAATGCTGATGAAAATTCGCCAGAGTTATGTCTGTCAGGCACTTCGCCGATTTACTAACGGGCGCAGGAGTAACTTCACTAGCGAAAGAGACAAACGCTAACGATCATTCGCACTCTTATCGCCAGGCGAATTTTCGATACGGCGAATGGACGTTAGCGTTTTTTCCTTTTTTCTGAGTGATCACCCATACATTTTCTAACATATGGCACATAAACTATACATTGGGCTCATGTGTAGGGCAATATAACAACTCTATTTTCTTTATTAAGGTTCCCTGGACTTGTGTAATGTAATGTATTTGCTGCAACATATACATCCATGTAACTTTATCATTTGCTGCCATTTGCAATTTAGCCAACGCTAGCGCATCTTTGCTTTGATTGCTGAAGTAACATTGGAAAATTCACCAGTGTTCAGCACCCTGGACGCAGCTTCGCAAATTAGTGTTGTTCTAGCGAATTTACACCTGGCAAAGTGTTGCGATGGCTGCGAAGCTGTCGCTGGGCAATTTTTGCCAGTTAGTAAATTTGCCCCTTGAGGTTGTTGTCATGGTTAAGTCGTCCAGTAGGTAAAAGCAGCTTCCAGTTCTTCTGGTTATCCTTCAAACTTCGAAGTAACTGAATATGGCTGCCTGTGTCAAGAAGTTGGACAATGCTGTTCTAAATAACAACAGCTGATTTAGTAGTGTGGTTGCTACATTTCTGATCTCTATTAGAATCAGCAGATGTCATGGGGTAAATTTACTTACCTCCGAAAATCCGCCAGCGCTGGCTTTGCGCACATTGCAACACTTCGCCAGGCGTAAATTTGCCTGGACAACGCTAATTCACGAAGATCCAAAGTTGCGCACAGGGTACCGAACGCTTGCGAATTTGCGCTAGCGATAATACGATCAGTTCGAAGTTAGCGTTGGCTAATTAGCATACGGCGGGAAGTTAAAGTACAACGGACGTATATGTTGCAGCAAATACATTACACTACACAAGCCCAGGGAACCAAAATAAAATAGAGTTGTCATATTGCCCTACATATGAGCCCACTGTATAGTTTATGTGCCATGTTAGGAAATGTAGGGGGGAAGCCAGGTACCCTAAAAAAAATGCAGGCTATCACCCTGAAAAAAGGAAAAGACGTCAGCATTTTTTGGAACAAAATTTCAAGTAAATCCTATCTACTCCATTGCACTTCGCCTGGTCTGAGGTGGCGAAGGCAAGACTGGCAATAGAGGTAACGGTCAGTAAACGTAGTGAATTTGCATAGTAACGCTCTTTTGCCAGAGAGTAAATTCGCCTGCCATTAGAGTGCGAAGTTGTGCCAGAGTCTATCTCCTTCGCTAGCGATTTACGCCAGCAACCGTTAGTAAATTGGTGAAGTTCCGAAATGACGTCACGCTGGCGAAATTTCCCCAGCGTAAGCCACTTTGCCCTTTAGTAAATTTGCCCCCATGTCTCTACATGCAGGATTTATGCAAAATACAGTTATTTTGTTTACTGGAATCAGTTATTTGAATGAGCTCTAATACATCTGCTAGGAAAGATACAGGTACTATATATATATATATATATATATATATATATATATATATATATATATATATATATATATATATATATATATATATAATATTGGATCTAACTGTCAATGAATATCTGACACCCAACTCAACTCAAAAATGATGCAGAATTTTTAATTTATTGTATTTAGAAAGTTGAACTGAAGAAGCTGCTCGGATGAGTGAAGAAATGTCTACTCTTCAATGACTACACAGCAAGTCCAGTTGTTTTAGAATTACTTTTACTAGATGTTTACTGCTTTGTTTTCCTTCCGCTACTAGCGGTAACATTTTACCCAACAGCTCCACCTGCTGGACAAAAAAAAGTCTCACATTACTGAATGGCAACTATTGCATATGTGGAAATCTTGTTGGCTTCCAGAAGAGAAGCTGTAATTCCTGCTGGAAGTAGTTTGGCAGGTAGGTCAGACTGAGCGGATTAAGGAGGGAAAAGGAAAAAATGTGAGTTCTTAAAAGAAATGGAAACCCTCAAAATAAATATAAAAATGCTCAGGTCAAGCACTTTTGCTATTTAGTTCCCTCCCTCCCCCTAGCTCTCAAGATATTAGCAATGTTTATACTGCTAAAATAATGAATATGAGGCAACCGCTGGTCATTTCAGCCAATCGGCCATTTTTTCTTTCAAAACCTGTTGGTGTCCCGACAATTGCTCTTCTATGACATGTTACATATGGTGTCAGAAGCTGGAGCCACACTCCTGATGTTTTGACAGAGGTCATAGTCACATATTCCTTAACAAAAGAAAAAAACATGCTATAAATGACTTTGATGCCTTTGATGCTCTTTGTGGTTTCAGAAGTCCCACAAGTCTCCACACACTTTTCCCTATATGAGCTGCTATATGGGAGATACATGTGGTAATGAATCTGTTAAAGGAGTCTTTTAAAAAACAACCTCGCCCTTCTAAAAATGTTGTTTAGTGAGTCATTTGGATATGTTTAATCACTTTTCCAGAGAAAATACAGTCAGAACAACACTGGAAACATTTCAATCAGGTGATAAATCTTATGACTCCTCCCTTCTTCAGAGAGCAAGCTCTTGCCAGGGTCCCTTTAAAGTGCTGCACAGGGCAGTTATTATGGTTAAAATTATTATTGACACGTATTGATAAAGTGCCAATGTATTCCATAGTGGTGTCTAATAAATGAGTGTATACACTGAACATACAGGGCCGGGCCTAGGGCGGTGAAATTTTACGGGAGTCATACCGTCTAACCACATTAGAAACCCAAATCCAGTCCTGGGGCAGGCTCTTGTGGGCCCCCCGCTGACAAAGACCCAGTCCATGTCGCAATCTGCTGCCCTGACCTCCTTCTCCTCCCCAGGGGGCGGGGAGGCAGCTGGAGGAGGGTTGCCATATTGGTGGGGCCCGTAGTGGGTTTTGTGCAAGGGGCGGGAGGTGTGGGGGGCCTAAGGCAGCAGCCCCAGGCCCCCTAGTCTGACCCTAAACATACAGATTAATAGGGATGTCGCGGACTGTTCGCCGGCGAACTTGTTCGCGCGAACATCGACCGTTCGCGTCCGCCGAATGTTCGCGAACGTAACGCAACGTTCGGCAATTTGGGTTCGCCTTAGCTGGCGCTTTTTTTTGCCATTTCTCCCCCAGACCAGCAGATACATGGCAGCCAATCAGGAAGCTCTCCCTCCTGGACCACCCCCACACCCCCTGGACCACTCCCCTTCCATATATAAACTGAAGCCCTGCAGCGTTTTTTCATTCTGCCTGTGTGTGCTTGGAAGAGCTAGTGTAGGGAGAGAGCTGTTAGTGATTTGAGGGACAGTTGATAGTAACTTTGCTGGCTAGTAATCTACTTGATACTGCTCTGTATTGTAGGGACAGAACTCTGCAGGGATTTGAGGGACATTTTAGGTTAGGTAGCTTTGCTGGCTAGTAATCTACCTTCTACTGCAGTGCTCTGTATGTAGCTGCTGTGGGCTGGGCAGCTGTCTGTCCTGCTGCTGATCTCTCATCTGCATCTGTTCTTCAAACCACTGCCACCTAGCTGTATGAGCTTTTTCACATTCTGTCTAAATATCAATAATAATACCGTCTCCAGAAACACCACCTGAGTGACGTAGTGTGATTTCTGCCCTTTACAGCACAAAACGCAGCGCTGTGTCAACAATGGATTTTTTAGAAACATATTTGCCCTTGATCCCCCTCTGGCATGCCACTGTCCAGGTCGTTGCACCCTTTAAACAACTTTAAAATCATTTTTCTGGCCAGAAATGTCTTTTCTAGCTTTTAAAATTCGCCTTCCCATTGAAGTCTATGGGGTTCGCAACGTTCGCGAACCGTTCGCATTTTTGTCTGGACGTTCGCGAACATGTTCGCGAACATTTTTTCCGACGTTCGCTACATCCCTACAGATTAATTACCAAATAAAAATTGCCAATAAACAATACAAAACTTTAAGAGCACCCTGCTCAAAAAATCTTAACCTGAGAAGTAGATTATGAAACCAGATTCCAGAGATTGATCAGATCTATTACATCAGGGGTGCCCAAAAGATAGATCAGGATCTACCAGTAGACCTTTAGCTGGTGATCAGTAGATCTCAAGACACTGCTTGTTCATTTCATCCTCCTGTTTTATTCAGATATTTTTTATGTTAAGGTTACATAAGAAATAGTTTTGTTAAATATAGCTATATAAATTCTCTAATAAATGAATATAATATTTAATATATTCCACGGAACAGAATTCTAACAATGCTTTTATGGATGTAGATCATAATGGGACAACATCACTAAAAGTAGACCTTGCATTAGTAAAGTATGGGCACTCCTGTATTACATTAACCTTTTAAAGCCTTGTACAGTTGAGGGCGCCATGTTTATTTATTCTGTCCCAGATAACGCAGATGTGGGACTCCATTTCTCACTGGTAAAGGTGCTGGGAGTCCCGAGTAGCTATGGCTCAGAAGCAGCTCACTGTAACACACTGGGAGAATCTACTGACTTGAACTTCCCAGTTTACAGATACATTTTCAATTTTATGACACATCTAGTAAAAAGTATCCATGAGTGAAAGTAGGATCTCACCCGTATCAGATTTTGTGAGGAAGGGGTTAGTAGAAATGCTTTAGTTAAGGGTTCTAATGAATCTAACAGTGACTGCTGTAGCCCCTGAGTCCTGGCCCCTAAACCAGATGGGTCAATAATTGTGTGCAGCCCTCCCTCTACCTGATTTCTACTTTACTCTCTAATATCTCTTTGTTTTAGCACTCCACTCACTCACTCATTTGTCTTAAAGGGTACCTTAGCTGCTACACAACCTAGATATAAGGAACATCATTTATAACCTACTTCATTATTACACCAGTTCCCCTTTAACACCACATCCAAGAGGGCTGAAAGTTTGGACAATTTCCCAATCATTTTTGAGAAATATATAAATACCCTACAATCATCTGTCATTTATTTTTATCTAAAGGTTATAAGCTTGGGCGTGGCCTTTTGACATTGGGTGTGGTTTAGTAGAATTCCTGTGCTGTGCCTTGCGTCCTCCTTTTGAAATGTAGAAATCTGGGTGCTCTATTATTAATCTGTAAGAGAGGCATTAAAAGAAAGACATGAACTGTTTATACATATGATACAGGTATGGGATCTATTATCCAAAAATCCCCACACCATGGCATTGCTATTGGCCGTAGGTTTATGCATTTGCCTTATCATTAGACAGTACTTTGTACTTGATGGTAACAAAGCTAAGAGGATTCCATAACAAAGGAGTAGTTCACTTGTAATGTAATTTCTAGTATGTTATAGAGTACCCTATTCTTAGCAACTTTTCAATTTGTCTTCATTTTATATATTTCTTTTTTATGTATTTGCCTTCTTCTGCTACTTTCCAGTTTTCAAATGGGGTGGTCACTGACGCCGACAGCCAAACAACTGTTCCTCTATAAAAGCCACAATTTTATAGTTATTGTTACTTTCTATTCAGGCCCTCACCTATTTATCTTCCAGTCACTTATTCCCACCATTGCCTAATTTCTAGGGCAAATTGGACCATGGCAATAGCTGCTGAAATCCCAAACTGGAAAGCTGCTGAACAGAAAAAATAATTTGGTCTTAAAATATCACTGTCTACACGATACAAAAGGTTGACAAATGAACCGTCTTTTTTTACATTTTGCTTTGGGTACAGCGATCTCAAGCATTCTGAGTAATAGCATCTGCGTATTTGTTTACTTTAAAGGGATACTGTCGTGGAAAATTTTTTTTTTTACAAAATGTATCAGTTAATAGTGCTACTACAGCAGAATCCTGCATTGAAATCCGTTTTTCAAAACAAGAAAAGGATTTTTTTATATCTAATTTTAAAATTTGCTATGGGGCTAGACGTTTTGACATTTCCCAGCTGCCCTCAGGTCATGTGACTTGTGCTCTGATAAACTTCAGTCACACTTTACTGCTGCACTGCAAGTTGGAGTGATGTCATTACCCCTCCCTCCTACAAGCTGCTGTAATGTAAATAGAGCCTTGTCTGCTGAGCCTGTCAATTGAACAATAGGCAGGAATCAAGATAAGCTCTCACTGACACCACTTCAGAAGGACTGAAATAAGATAGTCCTGTGATCACTGCCCCCACTTACGTTTCAAAAATATATATATATTCACACACACAATTCATTTTGGGCACTGGAAAAAATATTTTATATAGATAGTTTATTATATTTGTTTACACAAACATGAATGGCAGAAACACAGGAGTACACTGCCAGGACTGATGACAGGGAATAGAGAAAAAGGATAAAATAAGGAGGACATACTTGAAAACCAGGAAAACTTAGGAGGAAGTCTAGGAAGGGTTAAAATAGCTCAGGAGAAAGGAGGCAGGAAGTAGTTAATGAAAAAAGAAGTATTGCAGGCAGGAAAGGAGCGCAGTGTGTGTGAGGTGGATAGCAGAGGGAACTCACAGCTCCTTTACCTCATCTAGTAACCAGTAAAACTAACTAGGAAGGCAGCAAGGAGAGAAAGTTCCCCCCTCCAAAGGAAAGCAGAGAACAAACTTACAGAACTGCAGGAGCTTTGATAGTGTCTGTGGGAGGAGGGGCTGTTAGTGCAGCTGTAGAGCAGGACGTAGGAAAGAGAAAGTAATTGGTTCCCTGCAAACCATGTGACCTCTCTCCTCCAAACATCACACGCATGGGCAGAGAGGGGAGGGGGAGTGTAGAGCTGGATTCTCATGTTGTAGTGCGACCTGGCTTTTCATTACAGAGTGGCTGCCTCCAAGCACACAGGTAATGCTGTGCCTGCTGTTAGAGCAGCACAGGATGAATGTGTAATGAGCAAAAATGGAAGCCCCCATGACAAAATACATACTAAAATAACTTATTCATGGATTTGTGGATTAACATTTTATTTGCCAGACAGTGTTTATGGATGTGTGTTTTTTATAAAAATGCAAAAAAAAAAAAAAGTTTAAAATGACGACAGATTCCCTTTAAGCTCCTTCTGATCCTCTCTTTGCATGGATTCTATACTGATACAAGTGTGAAAACTAAGACTTTTTTTCACAGTAGGCAGCAAATGGCAAATAATGCAATTGGAAGATCAGGATGAAAGCAAACAATAAGAAAATAGATTTCAGTGAAGAAAAGTGACTCCTATATAGAGAGGAAACCACTGGGAGCAGTCAGAGGGAACCTGCTTTATCCCTGGGGTGCCAGCACAGAGACATCATGCATCACAGTTACAATGGAATCGACAAATACAGGTAGGAAAAATTCTATATTCATGTATAATCACCAATACTGAAACTGGAGCAACCAGTAGGGGTCCAGGGTCCCAACTAGGGGCACTAGTTTAGGGCAAACCCATTTTGAAGAAAAAAGGGAGGGTGCAATTGCATAACAAAAAGTTTAAAGCATTGAAGTATCAATAACTACTGCTGCTTGTTTGTCCTCGCCTTCCTTATATAAGTTGTGCGATGTTTGTAAGTAGCACTGCCAGAGAGCAGGTAATTGGATAATATTAGCATGCACAGATTGCCACCATACTTGCTTTGGCTGCCAATGATCCTTGACCTGGCTCTGGGTTTTCTCTGGGCTTGGAACTGCACTCGCACCAAATAATTGCTTCCATGTCCCATGCTTCAGTATCTGGCTCTTATCTGGGATTTATACACTCGTATTTTTATAGTACAGCCGGTACAGGAAAATGTACAATCAAGGCAAAGATGAGTTTTGGGTTCAAGGAACTAAAAAAAAAAAAGTTGCATGCAAAAAAATATGAAAAATATGAAATTTAAAATTGAGGTTCATTCAGTGGGCAGTTACTGGGCGATTATTTCGAAATATATTTACATAGCAATAAGTAGTGCATGTTATAAGCTGATGTATACTCTACAGGATTACTCAGTGCAAATACACAGGTTTTTGTGCTCTAATCATTAGTTCTGCTCTGCTGTATACACAAAGTAATTTACCATGAGCAGAAAACAATGCTTGGTGCCACTCTAAGCCATATTTGTTGAAAGAGGAGAACACAATTGGAAAGTATTATTTTCACACATCAGTTATATTAAGTATCATGAGGAGGGGTGCAGAAACTGTGCCAGCAAAGAGCAAGCCTGATGCACCTTCCCAAACAGGGGTTATTTAGCAGATGCAGCGCAGAATGTAAAGTGCAAAAAATGTCCACAATTCCCCATGTTTTTCTTTGTGCCCTGCTCATAGAATTGCTGCAGGCTTCTGTAATCATTCACACATGCAAGTTAGGCACAGTCCACAAGGGGGCACTGTATTTACTCGCCTGCCCTACAGCAAGTGGTAAGAACAGGGCTGCTTTGCACCTGCCATTGCTACGGTCTGTTCGACTTTTTTCTTTAACGCAAGGTCCAGAGAGCCAACGGACTGTGGACAGAAGTGCTTTTTTAATATACACTATAGGTTGTGCTTTTGTGCTCTTACACTTTTGTCTGTGGTCTGGGTAACTTACTAACATGATGTGTGTATAATTATGATATTTACAGAAAGGGTCTATTTGAGAAGGAACTAGTCAGTGGTGCATAACTACAGAGGAAGCAGACTCCGCAGGAGCTGGGTTCTGTTCCATTGCAGGGAGGGCCATTTTTGAATGTCCTGGGTGCAGGTGCCCCCCAGTTTTACACAGATGAAGTGGGGGCCTGGAAAAAATTGTGGGGGGCACTGGCCCCCAATCTTATATTACTGGAGACTGTGTCTGCTGATACAGTAGACCAAGGACATGTGGACACACCAGCCATATCCCTCTTTTATATTGGATCAATGTCCCACTGGGCCTTTTAGGGCCACCCAGATACCCCCTGCATTTATGACCCACCTGTCTACGCCCAACGACTCTTTCCAAGGTTAAGTTAAGTTGTAAGGAGGAAGCAACAATGCAGGCAGAGGAGTTCAAAATGTGGTTTCCAAAGGGTAAAGAGGCTTAAAGTTGAGATTAAGGCAAATGTCAGGGCAGACAGCAAACAGCAAAGTCAGGAATAGAGCAGAAGGGTCAAGAAAAAGTGAATCAATTTAAGATTCAAATTTAGATGTACCCAATAAGACCTATATTTTGGCATTTAACTTGGGTCTACGGCATCTTTTTATTTAAAATTTTCACTCCAAAACAAGACATGATGATGCCACTATGTGGTGCACTAGCATAATGTTGCAGCTATGAGAGCCGCCATCTTGGATACACCAGGAAGAACTTGTGACCCCATCCACTGTCAACATTTAAGAAAGGTTTGAAGGGAATTCTCCTTGGCTTTGGGCCACTGGGAGATCCTCTGGTAATCTAGACTAGGGTTGCCACCTTTCCCCTGGTTAACTTCGGGTGGGGCCATGATGTAACAGTGCAGATTGATGATGTACAGGGGTGGGTCAAGAACGTGTCGGGCGATAACATCAGGGATGGGGCTATGGTGTGGCGTTCGGAGATTGGTCTCGGGAATCCTGTCACTGGACAGGTGGCAACCATACTTCAGACTGTCCAAGTCCATATTGGATAGTCTGTTTTTTAAAATGTCTCTGAAAAAAATACCCACTGTGATTTATTTATATTATACACTGGCAAATGTTTCCAGTTGTGTTACTTTTATCACACATGGATTAATTTTTGCCCAGACACCCAGGTGCAATTTCCAGTATATTTTCAGCCACATCTCCAGCATGCCCTGTAGTTCTCAGGTACAGATCAGCTGCACCCAGACTGCAACCCTGCACCGGATGGGGTTTATACTGTAAATCCAGGAGACTCCAACTGAATACAAGATAAATGGAAGGAAGTAGAATTTTTTAAAGCAGAACTTAACCCTAAAAATGGATATAGCTAGAAATGCTATATTTTACATACTGAACTTATTGAACCAGCCTAAAGGTTCAGCATCAATAGTAGTAGTAATAGTTACAGTTATCGTGGGTATGCATCCAGTGGCGTAACTAGAGTGCACCGGGCCCCCTGCAAAAAAACCTTCAGAGAGGCACGGGCACTCTGATCACCAGCCTCCTGCCTACTTCACGCCCAGCCCACGTCCTGCCTCTGCCCGTCAATGTCCCACCCACCTCCGCCCACTTCTGGCCGATTCAGCCCACTTCCCAGCCCTAATTGTTTCCCTTTCCTCAACGGTAAGAGATTGGCTGGGGAGGAGGGGGTTTTCTTATTAGCTATAGAGGAAGCAGACCCCACAGTCCGGGCCCCCCTGCAACTAGGGGTCTGCTTTCTCTATATTTACGCCATTGTATGCATCTCTTTGTTTTTACACCAATCCATAAATTCACACCCACCTTATAGTCAAGGCAATCAACCTTCCTATAGCAACAACACTTTGGAAAATAGAGTGAATGACACAGCTGACATTTTTGGGTGATTTGTCCCTTAAGGGGACTATCGAATTGTTAATTGGTGACTGAAGATACACTAGGTTAGCAAACACATCTCATTCCCAAACAAAGGAGATTTATATGAAATTGCTTCTCCTTTTGCTGCTATTACAACCCTTTCTCTTCTGGGAAGGTTCCCACTAGAGGTTGGAACAGTGTTGGTGGGATTTCAGCCACAAAAGCATTAGTAGCGTTGGTCAATTTATGTTGGGGATCAGGCCTGGTTTACAGTTTTTGGTTCCAATTCATCCCATGTGGGTTTGGTCAGGGCTCTGTGCAGGCTATACAGGTTTTTCCTATCTCAGCAAACCCATTCTGTACTATTCTGGCTTAGTGTATGGGGGAATTATTGTGCTGAAACAGGAAAGAGCTTTTCCCAAACAGTTGCCAATAAACAGAAATCATGTGATTTTTCAAGTTTGTCATTGTATGTTACTTTTACTGGAACCAGGCAGGGGCGGGCCAAGCCGACTGGACACCATAGACAACCCAGTCGGCCACCTTGCTTCCATCCATGCACGTGAGCACATTGACGTCACACGTAGAGGAGGGGACTAGCAGAAAAGAGACATCTTGGTGAACACGGAACCAGGGAGAAAGCATACCCAGATCAGGGGTAAGCAGAAGGCCCTTCAACAGGCACCTGCCCAGTGCTCCCTGATTGCTGTGCCCTAGGCAGGTGCCTCGTCTGCCTACCCCTAGTTCCAGCCCAACCACTGAAAACAAATTCCTCCTTCAGCTTTACTGTAAATTAAGTATTCAGGCATGGTGTTCTTCTGGCATCCTTCAAACCCAAACTTTTTTGTCAAACTGCCAGATGGTAAAATGTCATTTATCACTTCATAGGATGTCTTTTTCTGCCATGACCATAAAACTCCATGTTCCCAATAAATAGCCATCAGTGTCGGACTGGCCCACAGGGATACCAGGAAAACTCCCGGTGGGTCCAGGTGTCAGTGGGCCCTCATGCTGCTAAACATTTAGTCTATTTCATGGCAATTCCCTATTTCTATGAGAACAAAGAGGCCAAATAGATGGAATAATAGATTATAGTATGTAAAGAAGAGAGACTAGGAGAATAGAGGTTGAGTGAGGAGAAGAAGAATGATAATTCTGAGGGTGGGCATCTGATCTAAGGTTTTTTGGTCGGCCCCTGGTGTCCCAGTCCGACACTGATAGCCATGGTTCTGATTTTGCTTCCAGAGAAAGTTTGTAACTCAGGACACTTTTTTGCAATAGGGCAGGGCTGTCCAACCCCCCCCCCCCCTTATATGGCCCTCCACATCAAAGTCTGCCTGCTGTGTCTGTTTACCATATGTACATTTTAAAAGGTATCGCTACAGAGATTAACTGGCCCCTGCATTGTGTGCTTCTGAAGAAGTGGCGTGAGGCCACGAAACGCATTAAGCGTGGGGCTATGTTCACTTGGTTGCTCTAATATGATTTTATGATTATTCTCAATAAATTTGGACTTTTTATATGACCCCAAATGCTGCCTGGTGCTCCATGATTTGGATACAGTATTCAGCGTGTTCTTCCGGAAACGCGTGCATGTGTCAGCACAGACGGCAAGGTCGGCATACAGCGTGTTCGGGTGAATGCTCTCTATTATCTGTTTCTCCCTGCATTGTTTAAACCTCAAATTCACACTGTAATCCCATGTATTGTTCACACCTGTGATCCCCCCTGTATTGTTCACACTTGTGACACCTCTATTGTTCACACCCATAAAGCCTGTACTGTTCTACCTGAGACCCAGACTGAAACTGCCCACATTGTTCACCTGTTCACACTTTATACAAAATGCTAATGGGGCACCAGCACTGTGTCACTGTATGTAGTACATTTTAGACTGGTCCTGATTCCTGTCTCCTGCTCTGTTCTGTCTTCCCTATGCTCCCTGTGTGTGTCATACTTTGGTATTTATTCTGGGGGTTTGTTACCATTTTAAAATTATTGTTAGTGGCCCCTAAGGTGTTTAATCATATGCTGGGGTACTGTATTATACACTGGGGAGGAGGCATATGGATTTATGGGTATGTCTTATATGACTTAGCTTTTTTCACATATGAGTGACATCCTTGCCAGGGCAGGCACAAGGTAGTTTGGCACCATAGGCAAGAGCTTCACTCAGTGCCCCCCCTGTCCTGCATTACCATTTCCCTCCTTATCATGATGGGTTTTAAATAAAGAGAGCAATAAAGTGTGCAACATTTTTTCATTTATATTACTGCTCCCTATACCTGTACCAGCAAGCCCAGCAGCCATCCATAATACATCCCGCCCATACCTGTACCAGCAAGCTCAGCAGTCATTCATCATACAGCCCTCCTGCAGCCTCCATATTGCCCCCAATCTTTACTTGTGTCAGCAGCAGCCAGAAATAAATCTGATCACATCATATTGCCCCCAAGTATTTATGTACCTGTGCCAGTGCCCAGCCCAGCAGCAACAGCAAACATATGGCCCCCAAATCTGTACGTGGCTGTGCCAGCAGGAAGCTTCACACTTTACAGTAATAGAAAGAATGTCTTCAGTTCAGTGCAACTGTGCAAGGCTGAGAGCAGCGAGAGCCACACCAAGCAGGCCACCAGCTCTCTGCCTCTCTCTGTCATCCATCACATCAGTGACATCATTGACGTGTGTACGCACATCGTGCTACACCTCACAGAAGGGGCTATTACTTGCCAGCAAGAGGGAGAAGGTGAAGGAGATGGATTCCACCCAACTGGGTGACCATGATTACTGAAACAAATTATTAAATAAACACTGTGAGCACCAACCATTTGGTTTTTTGGTGTGCTATTAATGTGGACATGGTCTTGCGGTAACATTGGGTGTGGTCTAAAAACAGGGAGTGGCTAACACTGGCTTCCGTTATCGGCCCTCCACCATGTAGATTAGAAAAATTCTGGCCCTCGGTACCATAGAAGTTGGACAGCACTGCCATAGGGCATAAGTGTAGTGTAAATAGTTCATGCAGAGTCTTTCTGCTTTTGACATTAAGATCACGTAGTAGACTAGTCCTTCATTATGCAGATACCCAGCCATACCTGACTAGAAAAACAGATTGAAAACTCAAACTGATGGAAGCTCATATTATCCTTAAAATGACATAATACATTGGGGGAAATTTACTAAAGGGCGAAGTGACTAACACTGGTGAAAATTCGCCAGCGTGACGTCATTTCGGTACTTCGCGATTTATTAACGGGCGCTGGCGTAACTTCGCTAGTGAAGGAGATAGACTCTTGTGGTACTTCGCACCGTAATGCCAGGCAAAGTTGCGCTATGACGAATGGACGTAACTACACTAATTCACTAAGATTGAGATTTGACTGAACGTTACCTCTTGCGGCAGACTTGCCTTCGCAGCTCGGAGCAGGCGAAGTGCAATAGACTAGATAGGACTTGGTCAAAAAATAGTTAACATTTTTTCGAAGTCCCAAAAAACGCTGGCATCTTTTTACTTTTAACAGGGTGATAGGCTGCAAAAGATCGTAATTTTTTTTAGGGGTACCCGGCTTCCTCCCCTACATTTCCTAACATATGGCACATAAACTGTACAGTGGGCACATGTGTAGGGCAATATAACAACTCTAGTTTATTTTATTAAGGTTCACTGTGCTTGTGTAGTGTAATGTTTTGGCTGCACCATATACGTCCATTCAACTTTAACTTCCCGCCGTATGCAAATTAGCCAACACTAGAGTAACTTTGCTTTGCTTGCCGCAGTGACATTAGCGCAACTTCGCAAGCGTTTGGTGCCCTGGACGCAACTTCGGATTTTGTGAATTAGCGTTGTCCTGGCGAATCTATGCCTGGCAAAGTGTTGCGATGTCAGCAAAGCCGTCGCTGGCACAATTTCGGAGGTAAGTAGATTTGCCCCATTGAGTCTTCTTATGATTCAGTCATTAATAAGAAACCATCAATGATTACGTTAGGAAAGAGAGGTTATTAAATTATGATTATATTAGCAAAATATATAAATTACGGAGAAATGATTGCTACTTTATCCTCTGGGAGCATTATTGTGTCAAAGTAATTTATCGATATTTCATTTTTCCTGGAATCAGGGTCGGACTGGCCCACCACAAGTGAAAGGAGGTGCTACGTCTGCATCAAAGGGATCCTGTCATCGGAAAACATGTTTTTTTCAAAACACATCAGTTAATAGTGCTACTCCAGCAGAATTCTGCACTGAAATCCATTTGTCAATTTCCCAGCTGCCCCTGGTCATGTGACTTATGCCTGCACTTTAGGAGAGAAATGTTTTCTGGCAGGCTGCTGTTTTTCCTTCTCAATGTAACTGAATGTGTCTCAGTGAGACATGGGTTTTTACTATTGAGTGTTGTTCTTAGATCTACCAGGCAGCTGTTATCTTGTGTTAGGGAGCTGCTATCTGGTTGCCTTCCCATTGTTCTTTTGTTTGGCTGCTGGGAAGGAAAAGGGAGGAGGTGATATCACTCCAACTTGCAGTACAGCAGTAAAGAGAGATTGAAGTTTATCAGAGCACAAGTCACATGACTTGGGGCAGCTGGGAAATTGACAATATGTCTAGCCCCATGTCAGATTTCAAAATTGAATATAAAAAAATCTGTTTGCTCTTTTGAGAAATGGATTTCCAGCACTATTAACTGATTCATTTTTTAAAAAAAAAAAAAAATCCCATGACAGTATCCCTTTAAAGGAGAATGTCCTGCTTGTCTGAGACACATTTCTGTAGGTTAAGGTGGTCATGCTTGGCCAAAAATTGGTTGGACAATCTGGCTGATAAGATGGTCAGCTTTAACAGACCATTCTGTGACCCTATTAACTCTCAGTCTGTCTACACAGAACATTCCATCTGACAATGTCCCTTATTGGTGTGTGGATGGAGCACTGGCAAATTAAAGGACCTACAGCTTCCCTTCACTCCCAGTCATAAGGGCAATTGGCCTGAAATTAGGGAATAATGCACTTTGACCACTTAGGCCACATTTACTCAAGGACACTCAGTAATGCTTCTACAAATGGTTGTGGATGTTACTACAAAACACTAGTGCCGGACAGGCTAACATCATGGCTGCCTGTCCTGACCTCTGCCAGTCTTTCAGAACTCATTATTGAACCCGGCCTGTGACCCCTATGTTTCTGTCTTCTGATTTGGTTCTGCCCCATCTGTTTGATATTGACCCGGCCTGTCCCTCGACCACATCCCCTGTTCTCGGTTCTTCCTGCACACGTTTGTTCCATAGCTTGCCCAGAACTCTCCTTGGTCCTCTCACTATAAGACATGGCGGCATCCAAGTAGCAGAGGGCTCCTCCCAAAACGAAAGGAGACAGTTATAGGCGGAAACGATAGCTGAGGCCGGGACCTAGAGGTTTGTTCTGGGGTTTGGTGAGATAATTACACTGTGAGATAATTACACCATTGAGTCATCTCTGGGGTTCTTGTGTGAGTAGAGTTAATCTCTACCCAAAAATAAGGTCAGACAATGGGCCCAAAAGGAATGGTGTCCCTAAAGTTGACATTGTGTGAGTCTCTACAACATTTATAGATGAAAGCAACACTCTGGTACCACCTGTCAGTGCAGTATTAGAGAATGTGGTTCTCTCATTGTCTCACCTCAACCTCCTGTGTTTCTTCCATCCAGGTGATCAATCAACATGTAGAGAATAATATATGGACCTTGATGCCCCTGGGAGGAATTATGAGAGTTCATGGATATCGTCACTGTACGTCATCCACTACTCTTCACAGACAGGCAAAAAAAACTGTCAGACTGTTCTCAGGTCTCTTTGGTATGAATCTCATGTTTATGGGAAGTACTCTGGTTACCGGCATGGCACTGAGTAACAATGCTGTTCCAGAAGGAGACTCACAAATCTTCCTTTGCATCCTAATGTTATTTAGCTCAATATGGTCACTCTACCATCTACTGTATGTCCCTCAGATATATTATGCTACACTTCACCAGGACCACCATGTAGGAGCTCTATGGCTAAAAGGTTAGTTAGGAGAAAATACCCTGAAAATAACCAGTTGCAATTTAAACCTCTTTCACCATCTCTACATCTGCTTCTCTGTCAATATTTCCACAGCCTCACTTGCCCTTTTTGGGATATGCAGCATCTTGCTGTCCATCTTTAAGATTGGCCACGTCGTGTTCCTGCTGCACTGACAATTTCCAATAGATATCATCTACAACTGCATGGAAATACTATTTGTCAATGTCCAGGTAATAAGCAGAGGTTCCTAAAATAACGTGTATAACCAATAATAATAATTGACTATATTATAATAAAATAGTTTATACCATGCATTCTGTCACAGATCCTATCTGATACTCATTGCAAGCAACAGTTCTGCCTTACTTTATGGCTGAGCTTCATCTCATCTTCTTTTCTTTGTGGTATTTGCTCTGCTTTATGTCAGCTTTGTTACCTGGCACTTAACACTTTTTAAGCAAACTAACCTTTGACAAGCTGCACATTATCAAGATATTCTACTGGACAAATAACACAGATTTTACAATTCTGTTAATTTGAGCCACTATATGCTAACGTGTAACATTAATGCCATTTATCTTTAAATAAATACTATTTATTGCAGACGTTCTGCTACTACATTTCTAAGCTAAACTACACAGGAGATTCTGTAGGATGGTGCCAGATTGCCATAATCGCATCCTATAAGTCGCATGTAGTTGCATGAGTCTAAACAGGGGTGGATTAATGCACAGGCTACCCTAGGCTAGTGTGATCAAGGGCCCATTTCTAATTTTTTCTTTAAAAATGTATTTTTATTTTCTCTGATTAATGGGAAAATATATATTGTTATATTTAACAAATAACTATTTCTTATATAACCATAACATAATAATTATCTGAATGAAAAGCATGAAATACGAGGGTGATTTAGACAAGCTGTTTGTGGACAGTGTCTTGAGATCTACTGATCAGCAGCTAAAGGTCTACCGGTAGATCCCAATCTACCTTTTGGGCACCCCTGGCCAAACCCAACCTACTGTAGAGAGCTGAAATGCACGTGCCTGGATCTGCATGCATCTGGACCCTGCAGTAACCTAGAAGCAGTCCCTGTGTAGATGTATCCTATGAATGTTGTGGTCACAGCCTCATTGCACCCCCGCTTAATGGTTTTAAAAATTAGTGGTGAGCACAACTTTCCTTGTTTGTTATAGTTTATACAAGAGCAGTGGCCAGCACCATGTTGTAGCTCCCACCCTTCCCAGCTATAGTCAGGTGGTGGCCAATAAAAGGGCAACTATGTTACTAAATTAAGGTCTGTTGGGCTTAATGAAGTCGTTTGCACATGGATCGGAAACTGGCTACAGGATCGGGTACAGAGGGTGGTTGTTAATGGTACATTATCTACTTAGTAAGGTTCTTAGTGGGGGTCCCCCAGGGCTCAGTATTCGGTCCACTTTTATTTAACTTGTTCATTAATGACTTAGGGGAGGGCATTGTAAGTAAAGTATCAGTGTTTGCAGATGACATAAAACGATCCAGCCCAATAAATTCCAGGATGTGGCATCCTTGCAACAGGATCTTAACAAACTGGCAATCTGGGCAGCTAAGTGGCAAATGAGATTCAATGTTGATACATGTAAAGTCATTCACCTAGGATGTAAAAATATCCAAGCCACTTATACCCTTAATGGGACTGCAGTAGTCAAATCCATTATGGAAAAGGACCTTGGAGTCCCTGTAGAACATTAACTTTGCTGTAGCAAGCAATGCCAGTCAACAGCATCAAGGGCAAATCAAATCTAATGAGTTGTATTTAAAGGGGCATTGATTCATGGCAGAAAAGGGTCAATCTTCCACTGCACTGGTAAGGCCCCATCTAGAATATGCCATACAGTTTTGGTCTCCATCACTCAAACAGGACATTATTGTATTAGAGAGGGTACAGAGAAGGGCAACTAAGCTGGTAAAAGGTATCGGAAATCTTAGCTATGAGGAAAGACTGGCCAAATTGGGGATGTTCACACTGGAGAAGAGGCGCTTAAGGGGTGATATGATAAATATGTATAAATATATAAGGGGATCATATAATAATCTTTCTAATGCTTTATTTACCAGTAGGTCTTTCCAGCTGACATAAGGTCACCCATTCCGATTAGAAGAAAAGAGGTTCCGCCTAAATATTCATAAGGGTTTTTTTGTGGAATTCTCTCCCTGAATCAGTGGTACAGGCTGATACATTAAATAGCTTCAAGAAGGGGCTGGGTGGCTTTTTAGCAAGTGAGGGAATACAGGGTTATGGAAGATAGCTCATAGTACAAGTTGCAGGGCCGCCATCAAAAGGGGACAGGGGGGAGAGTTGTATTGGCCAGAGGGTAAGGGGGGCCTGGCTGCACCGCACCTACTTGATTGATTAGCCAGGCCCCCCTGCTCTCTGATAGCTGCCAACTTCGGAAGGGAGGACAGGAGCACAGGGGGAGGTATCTTCTGTCCATTCCGTTCCATTATTGGACACAGACTTTAAGTCCCAGTTGAGCTGCTCAGAGATTGAATATCTGAGGTTTGAACTTCCCCTCCAGCTCATCCAATCGCCATGCAGGCTTACAGGAACTTAACATTTTGTGACCAATAAGCGAAGAAAATGCTGTCACTGGAAGAAGATGCAGCCACATGTGCTCCCCTCCTCCCTTCTGAAGTTGGCAGCTCACTGACAGCAGGTGGGCCACGCTAATGAAGTAAGTGCACCATGGCAGGCCCCCCCCTTTGTGTTCCCTGTTGTGGGGGGGAGGCCTGGGCACTAATTTTTTTTAAACTTCTGGGCACCAATTTTGTTTACATGGATGTTTAAGGGGGGCACTGGCCACCAATGTTTTTATAGCGTGAGGGGGCCCAGGTCACCAGTTTTTTTTTTACCGTGTGGGGTCCTAGCCACCAATTTTTTTTAATGGAGGGCCCTGACCACTAATGTTTTTAATATGGGAAGCCCTGACCACCAATGTTTTTTTATTTTTTATTAACATGTGGGGACCCTAGCAACCAGTTTTTTTTTACTGTGTGGTGGGGGGTGGACCTGAGGGGCAGGAGGCGGACCTGTGGTGTGTGTATATATATATATATATATATATATATATATATATATATATATATATATATATATATATATACTCCAAGAAAGACCAGCAACACCAGGATTTCCGTGTATCAAAGCAAAGTGTATTCAATTATTGCATGAATAGCCGACGTGACGTTTCGGTCCACGCAGGGACCTTCCTCATGGCAACGGTTTCAAGGTCCCTGCGTGGACCGAAACGTCACGTCGGCTATTCATGCAATAATTGAATACACTTTGCTTTGATACACGGAAATCCTGGTGTTGCTGGTCTTTCTTGGAGTATCTGCATCTTTTACCTTGCACCCAGGTAACACGACGCTAGCAGGGTGCTGCCCTAGTGAAGATATATATATATATATATATATATATATATATATATATATATATATATATAGTGGGGATTTGCTCAATTGGTGGCTGCAGTGCTTGCATAACATGAAGTGATCAGCAAGTGGAGTTTGTAAACAGGACTGGGCCTGCTCGTTTATTCAGCAAAATAACACAGTTCAAGAGTAAAATGAAAACAGCTTCCTTCAGCATGGCATAAATCCAAACAGTCAGGAACTTTCAATGCCTCCTTACAAGCCCCAGTACCTCTCTCAATGAGTGTGGCTGGCTTGGTTTTAGGGAGCCTGATCTCTCCTCTCAGTGCTTCCCCCTTCTCACTGTTCTGAATTGTAACACTCCTTTTACCATTCAGTCAGCCGAACATGCTCCTGGCACAAAATCCGTAATGGACCTAGGAATGGAAGCTTCATCCCACCCAATGCTCTACAAAGCCTCCGGACTCCAGGACCCAGACCAGAAATTCAAAACAACTCAGAGAAAACCCATAAGCTGGTTTTCTCCCTATAGCTATTCCCTGGAGCCCCTCACCATGTATAGGTAAGAAACCTAGGTGAAATATAGACACCATTTATAACTTTTCCAGCTGGTGTCTCACAATATATATATATAGACAAATACAAGAGTCCTCGGCACTCAACCCATTATTAATATATTTAAGACAGAGAAATTTTGTGCATACTGCTACTGAAAAATGCCTTACCCTTTAAACAAAACAGGGATTGTTTGTCCAGATATTGCAATATATTTAAGCTGGCCAACTACGTCAAAGTCATCCCATATCTGGCCAGTCCTACGCTTAATTTTCAATTGGATTCATTAAGAATTCTATGGTTTCATTATACATTTTACAAAGGGACTAAGTTTTACCTGCAACTTACTTGCTGCATTCAAAGTAAACCTCCATACTTGGCTGCCCTTTTATTAGACACCAGTGGGATCACCTGACTATAGCTGGGAAGGGTGGGAGCTACAACATGGAGCTGATCACTGCTCCTGTAAAACTATAACAAACAAGGGAAAGTTGTGCTCACCACAAATTTTTAAAACCATTAGGCGGGGGTGCAATGAGGCTGTGACCACAAAATACACATAGACAAATACAAGAGTCCTCTGCACTGAACCCATTATCAATATATTTAAGACAGCGACATTTTGTGCATACTGCTACTGAAAAATGCCTTACCCTTTAAACAAAACAGGGATTGTTTGTCCATATATTGCAATATATTTAAGCTGGCCAACTACATCAAAGTCATCCCATATCTGGCCAGTCCTATGCTCAAATATTTGATTCATTAAGAATTCTATTGCTTCATTATACATTTTACAAAGGGACTAGGTTTTACCTACAACTTACTTGCTGCTTAGTCCCTTTGTAACCACATGACCACTAGCTCACTTGTAATTGATCCTTGATAAAGGCCCCAATGTGGGCCGAAACGTTGGATACACGAGTGTTATGGAAATAAAAGAAATGTAAACACTTTTTTGAAGGAGATATATATATATATATATATATATATATATATATATATATATATATATATATATATATATATATATATATATATATATATATATATATATATAGTCAGGACCGCCACCAGAAATCGCAGGGCCCCATACGACAAAATTTCCTGGGCCCCCTGGGCTAAGCCCACCGCAAGCCCTACCTACAGGTCCGCCCTCCCCACCACACAGTTAAAATATTGGTGGCTAGGGTTCCCACATGTTAATAAAAAATAAAAAGATATTGGTGGTCAGGGCCCCCCATAAAAAAACATTTGTGGTCAGGGCCCCCCCATTAAAAAATATTGGTGGCTACCCTCGGGGCCCCCTTCAACTCTCCCCCCTGTCCCTTCCTGATGACTGCCCTGTATATAGTAACTAGAAGAAAAAAACGCACCAAACAGGTCTTAGCATAGTGTCAAAAGAAAAAAAAATTGTTTCGGCTCTGTAGATCGAGCCGTCTTCAGGAATAAAGATATTGTGCACAATTTATTATTCATATGTTCAAATTCTGTGAGCAAACTAAATAAAACAAAACCCTTGCTACACTCGAGCTCTAACTAATACACAGGGTATTTTTCCTCTCAACTACCAGTCTCCTACTGGGCTTCCCAGGAAAAACACAAACATACAACTCTGCCGAGTCACTGTACCATCACAGTTATTTTACTTTGTGAAAACAAATAGCAGCTCTAAACTGTTTCCCCGGTCTCAATACCACTCAGGGCCTTTGTTCTCTCTAGCACCTAGCATATCTGCCCTGCTAATAATTCCCAGGGTGAGATTTCATAGGGGCTTGAACCCCCTCATTCCCATTGTAATGGGAGTAACAGATGCACCTAGGGGAAATATACCTCCCTTCAAACTGTTCTCCAGGTACCAGTTCACATAACATATACTGAACTATAAACATTTGATACAGCATATTATATAGTAGTTCACAGTGAATGAATGAATGATACAACTGGAGTACTGGTCCTTTTTTATTGCATCTATCATTCAGCACTGACCTACAGAAGAAGCATATTGTGAGTGTGCAAGCTTTATGGACGGTTGAAAGATTACTGACCATTGGGTTGGGTTGAAAAAAGACCAAAGTTCCATCAATTTCAACCCCTCCAAATAAAATCCAGTGCACATACCTACACACAATGACTAGAGATGAATCGTTATGCAAACTCTTTCAATACAATTTAATTAATTTTGCAATTTGCCTTCAACGTTTTTTGGCCAATGGATCTGTTTAGAATTTCCCTGTCCCTTAAGAAAATAAAGAAAATGAAACTATTTATACAAAAGCAACCTTTTAACTTAAATATTTAAAGAATTTGTAAATTAAACCACTAGAAAATTCATAGCTAAGTCTCAGTTGAGGCTTAAGTTGAGAAGTTGAAAGACACTGTTTATCAATTCCAAGAGCACCATTATGCAGGGCAAATAATAACTTTTGCTATAAATGCAGAAGGAAACAGGAGTGTCAGCAGACATTGCTGAGCAGTTAGGGAAACATCATCATATTACAAAGACAGAGGCAAGCACCTTCTGAGCAGAAGTAAGTGTTCACATTTTTAGATGGGTTTAGTAACATTCATTACTGGATTTGAACTATTACCACTGGACTGGATTATCACAATTATTGGTGTGGGTAGGGTATCTTTGTCTTATACAGATTCTTATTCAGTCTAGAGGTCTAGTAAACCTTTTTAGTACATGATTTCTGCTCCGAAGTAGGAAAAATATGGCATTCACAGTCATTGCCTAGTACATTTTGTATTTTTAAGGAAGAGAAAACACCTGGAAAGCAGAGCTATGCTAAAAATGATTGTGATTGAGTGTGCCACAACATGTTTTGTGCCAAGGGCAGGGCAGGTTTTATCTATGCCAGTTCTCGGGAAGTACAGAGGTCTGGTTCTACTACTGATTAGACAGAAATATAGCTATTATTGGTCTTTCATAAGATCCATGGGAAAAGGAAAATATTCTTCTAGTATTCCCCCTACAAGCAGACCTGGTTGTCTGGTTCAGTAGAAAAAACTTCATACCATTCAGTCAAACAAAAACTGATTGCATACTGTGTTAAAATAATAATGTTACATTAATAAGGGGAGTTGCACCTGGTGCAATTGTGCCCAATGTATCAAAATGCACACAACAGCACTTGTGTTTCACATGTACATGTGTTCAAAATTGTTTGAATTATGATGCCATAATGCTTGCAAGTTATTCTTTGTGTATATTGTGTATATATGCCCACAGTCGGTGCCCCGGGATTAACCCCACCTCCGAGGTGGCTGTAGATCAAGGGTGTTCTCCTCTGTCTATAGTTGCACTTGAGTGAAATTCATCCAGCTGACCAGTTCCAGTTCCAATATGCAGGTGTATAAAAAATGTGGCACTTTTGTGTACCTTTTGTTACTATTATGACATCTTTTTCATAATCCACAGTATTATGATTTCCATGATGAAAAGGGAATTCTATTTTAAACTTTCAATTTTCCTCTGTAGTACATTTTCACTCTAAACAAGCTTTAATATCCCAGCTAAATTGCTAATTTGTGAAATAAATATTTATTTTTATTCTGTATTTTAAAGGGGGAAAAAAAAATTATTCAAAATGCTATTTTATCACATTATCACATCAAGCAAAATTAACTTTAATAATACACTATAAATTATTTGAATCTTGTTTCCTTCAGTCTGGGAATTCATAAATACAGCAAGCAGGAAGGAGCCATTTTGTGGACACTGTTATTAAAGGAGAACTAAACCCCCACAGTCAAAAGTCCCCACTGGCCCTCCTCTGCTGGCCCCCCTGCACACTGTTACACCAGAATTGTGTCCCTTAATAAATACTGACCCGGACATGAAGAACAGCGCAGTGGAGCACAGGGGCGCCATGTTCTTCAGCCTTGGCTTCTTTGTTAAGCGAGCGCCGATATGTCCATATATGGCGCATGCGCAGTTGGAGCCGGAAACTCCGTAAATTACCGAACGGCAAGATGAGGATCCGGAAGAAGCCAAAGCTAGCGAACATGGTGCCCCTGTGCTCCGCTGTTCTCCATGTGCCGGTCAGTATTTCTAAAGGGACACAATTCCAATGTGACAGTGTGCAGGGGCGAGGCGGGGGGCCAGCAGAGGAGGGCCAGTGGGGACTTTTGACTGTGGGTGGTTGAATTCTCTTTTAAGGCAAGCCTTGCATCATCTCAGAATCTTGATTATGCACCAGAATGGGGGACCCGATGTCCATCCCCATGCCCTGGCTACACAATTAAATGGTGAAGAGAACGGGGGAATGTGGGGAGAGCTGTGACATCTAGGAAGTGCTGAATGGAAAGTGCCTCTGTGCATAAGGCATATAGGAGGGGCAGACAATACTTGTTTGACAGCTGCGAATTTTAAATGAGTTTACAACAGCTATGAATGCTTTAATAAAAAATAGAAATTGGAATTTCATGTTTAATTTGAAAAGGACTTTTATTATACAGATTTTTTTGTAAGGGGGACAGGTCCACTTTAAGCCCTATCTCAGATTTTGTTTCCATCTTACAGTAGTAAGTACAGCCAAGTGTTTAAAATGTTCTAAAGAAAGTAAAGAAATATTTGTTATTATGTTTATACCTAGCTTCTGTTTTGAATGTTTGAATTCTGTCTTTTTTCCAAGAGAATTCACCAGTTCTCTAATTCTCAGTCTTCTCGATCCAAATTTCCAAAAACCTTGATATCTTGTGAAAGGAGTGGATATAATAGACTTGCCTACCCCTTATTGATACAGTAGCATTCAAATCCTGCAAAATGCTCATGGCCATTCAGCAGCATGCAGGGTAGGGTGCAAGTGTGTAAATACATTTTCATGCCTGTTTTTTTAACCCTGCCCTTAGTTATTAAAGACTAAACTAACTAAAAAGGCTAAATATTTATTTGCCTTGTAAATAAATTCTAGCATATCAGTAGCAACCTCTACTACAGACAACATAACACTTTCACCCTCACTGAGGGATGCAATATTTAGATTTTTTTCCATTTAGCTGTCCCTCCTGGTCTTCGCCCCATGTCAAAACCTATTATTACTGTAGTCATGCCATTTTTCCACCGTCTCACCTTGTAGACTGGTCATCACTATGGTCTCCTTGGCATAGTTTTGCTTTTTTTATTTGCAATTTTGTCACTAGCCTGATGAATAAAAAGCTTTCTTTTTGCATTAAGCCTGCATGAATGGTTTCTTCTTCAGATCCAAATCTTCCAAATCTTGCTCTTTCCAAAGACTGATGGTTGAAGCCAGTGGCGTAACTACCGGGGGAGCAGGGGGTGCAATTTTGCCAGGACCCGCACCCCCTTAGGCCCCCCGGCAGCTCACACGCCACTAATTCCGCCGGTTCCGGGTGTACAGAGGGGGGCGGGGGGGTCCGGCTGCACGTCCCGCACCAGGGCTCGCCCCCTCTAGTTATGTTGCTGGTTCAAGCAATCACATTCATTAGCTTAGAGATTCTTGCATAAAACGAGCCAGCACAATCAGGCCCTCAGTCAATATATGCTGTGCATATTTTATTGTCAAAAAGTTCCACGGCCCTTAATGAAATATATAACATATTTTGAATTACAGTTGATAAATGGTCTAATATTGTATGTCTTGTGAGTGCTAGTGGGGTCAATATTATATTATTATTAACTTGTATTTTTAGAGCACCAACGCTCACTGTGTGCCCTTAACTATATGTCGTTGTAAAAACTGTAAGGAACATATATATTTGTATAATGTAATGTATGGTATGGTTTGTGATCAGCAATACTAATGGCTATATGTCAGCAGTTTTGTGATTGTAATAAGTTAATAAAATTCTATATTTAAATGCGTATTCTTATTTAAAATCTGCCCTGCTATTGTCTACTTGTTACCACTTCTCTGATTGGTTAAAATTCATTTACATTCTATGTTCAGTTTGTCTATCGCTAGTTTATAACTATGTGCCCCATATAGGCACGAAATGCGTCAAGATTTCTGTCCACACTATGTTTAAGGGTCTGGCCACACAGGCAGATTCGGTGAGATTAGTCGCCATGCGACAAATCTCCTCTTCTTCGCAGCGACTAACCTACCCAATCTGTAAATCACCTGGGGGCAGGCACACGGAATGCTTCGTTTTCCGAAGTCGCCCGTAACTGGCTCGCGAGAAACTTCAGACGACTTCAGAAAGTGAATTGTTCCATGTACCTGTCCACAGGCAATTTACATTTTAACCGGCGGAAGGCAGATCGGGGAGATTAGTCGCCGCGAAGAAGAGGAGATTTGTCGCCTGGCGAATCTGCCCGTGTGGCCAGACCCTAAGGGTGTTGGAACCTTTTAACAATAACATTTATTGATTGAGGTCCTGATTGCGCCGGCTCATTATATGCAACAATGTTCTAACATTTTCCTTAAGCTGAAGGTTTGGTACATGTGCACCTGGACCCCCCGTAAGATGAGGTGAGTCTACCTATTGTTCAGAATAACCTAATTCACTGTTACAAGTTTGCAAATTCATTAGCTAATAATCACTTTAATGGAGGCAAACATTACATATAATGATATGGATAATATATTAATGTTACAATTAAAACACTTGTCTCTGTACTCAATAGATATATTCAATAGCTACAAAACTGGTAAAGGTTGGTCAATGACCTCTGGCTCTGTAAATAGAGTTGCCATATGTCCAGTTTTGACCTGGACAGGATTTAAGAACGGCTGCCTGGGTCAAGACTGCCTGCCATGTTTTCCAAATAAGAAAAACCAGGCAGGATCCCCTGATTTAGCCAATCACTGATCACCACATCATAGCCTTGCCCCATGATGAAGCTCACCCACCCATGTCATCAGTAAAAGGTGGCAACTTTATCTGAAAGCCTTTCATTACCTATTATCAATAGTGGTGGGAGAATCTGACCTGTTTCGCTTTGCTGAAAATTTGCAAAACAGCAAAGTCTACGGACAAATCTTTTAACCTGGGCGTCTATTGGCGTCATTTCTGCAGTGAAATTTCTCTAATCTTTACCTATCAAGACTTTCTGCTTGTTCCTCCTGTTATTTATAAAGTTTCAAAATAAGGACCCCACACTGAATTGCATTGCTATTGGCTCGGCACCAATATTATGTTTCATATGTCCTTGGCACATTTGTTGAATGCACTTGTACTGACACTAAAGCATTACTCCAGTAGTAACGCTTATCGCACATTAGCGTTTTAGAGAAGCACATGCAATTTAAAGTCAACTTTAGTAACAGGGGTAGCCAATGATGCCCCCTCATTTATTTGGTAAACCCACATGGAACAACACCAATCCAAGCTACTTTGCTTAACTCACTTAACCAGCCTCATGGAACAGCTGAAAAATAATTTGCTTCTTCCAAAGAACTGTGTGTACATCTCTGACCACAATTCTGTCAACTATGCTGCAATTTCCATATAAACAAGGACTTTGGGGTAAGTAAGAAAATATTCTGTGGCAGCAGTGTTGCAAAAGATGAAGAATATTAATTCCTGACTTGAACTGTTAGAGGAGGCAGATTACATATAGTTTAGTACGACATGCTAATACAAAGTATAGAATGTGGAAATTAAAAATAACTGAAAAAGGAAACAATATGGACATACAAGGAATCATTTTATGCTGATAAAGCAATGGGAAAGCCTCATCTTGAACATGCAGTGCAGTTTTAGTGTCAAGTCCTTGAAAATAGGGAAAGTACAAAGAAGACCAACTAAGTTAATAAAGGGAATGAAATGTCTCAGTTATGAGAAAAGGTTGGCTAGGTTAGGATTGTCTTCACCAAAGGAGAGGCAATGTGATAACTATTTATAAATATAAAATTGGATATTACAGTAAACTTTCTGATGCTTTATTACAGTGAACACAACTGCACCCACTGGGGCAAATTCACTAAGATGCGAAGTTGCGCCAGGCGCAACTTCGCCGCACTTCGCCAGGCGTAGTTTCGCCAGGGCTCCGCAAATTCACTAAAATCCAAAGTTGCGCACAGGGGTAGCGTAAGGTTGCGAAGTTGCGCTAGCGTTGATTCGCTATATAAAGCGAAGTTATGCTAGCGAAGGCTAATTTGCATACGGCGCGAAATTCAAATTTCAATGGAGGAACACGTATCTGCACTACAAATGCCTAGAAAACCTTCAAATCTGCAAATAAAAATTTTATTTTGCCCTACACATGTGCCCACTGTCTAGGTAAGTTGCCATGAGTCAGGAAATGTAGGGGGGAAGGAGGGGAGCCCCAAAAATTTTTCGATCTTTTTCAGCCTATCAGCCATCATGTAGAAAACACGCCAGCGTTTTTTTGGGACTAAGAAAAAAATTGACTTTTTTTTAAACAATCCCTATCTACTCTATTGCGCTTCGCCAGGTCTGAGGTGGCGAAGGAAGTCTAGCGTAAAAGGTAGCGTCCAGTACACTGCGCAAGTTAGTGAATTTGCGTAGTTTGTCGCTAGCGAAACTTCGCCTGGCGTAAGGTTGCGAAGTAACACTAGCGAAACTACGCCAGCGTTCGTTAGTGAATTTGCGCAGTAGCGAAAATGCCAAACGCTAGCGAATTAATGCTAGCGTTCGGCGCTTCGCATCTTAGTGAATTTGCCCCACTGAGATTAGAAGAAAGGAGGTTCCATCTTGACATACAGAAAGGGGTTTTTTTTTCAGCTCCCTGAGGCTGTTGTATTGGCAGAAACATTAGACAGGTTTAAACGGGAAACTATTGTAAAAAATAAAATTGTCCACACGGACAGATATGATGAAAATAATAATATTCTTAAGCACATTTGTTTACCAAAAATGCTTACTTTTTAAATGAACAGTAACATCAAAAAACTTAAAGTGTTTCAAAATAATGAAAATATCATGTAGCGTTGCCCTGCACTGCTAAAACTGGTCTGTTTGCTTCAGAAACACTACTATGGTTCATATAAACGAGCTGCTGTTCAATGTCAGAAATTGAAAAAGGGCAATATTTCACTGGTTAAATAGTGGATAACAGATAACATTATGTTCTACAGAGCTTATCTGCTATCTACTGTGTAACGAGCCTTTGCTCCTTTGAATATCTGCCCCCATTGCTACAAAGCAGCTTATTTATATAAACAATAGTAGTGTTTCTGATGCAAACACACCAGTTTTACTAGTGAAGTACAACACTGTATTATTTTTATTACTTTAAAACAATTGATATTACTGCAGGGAAGAATAACAATTCCCCTCCATCCTTTTAAATTGCCCAAATTGTGGTTGCTGGTAATTTTTAATACCCTTAAAAAAAGCCCTTGGCCCGTCCCCAATTCGCTCAACTTATTTTTTTTGTCCAGCGTTCTGGCCATTGTGCAATGTTGCTCCACCCTCTTTTGCATCACGTTATGTGACTCCGTCCCCTTTGCATCATGGACCACTCCTTTTGTTCCCACCCCCCACCAGCAGGTAAAATTTTTCAGAAAAGATGGCAACCATAGATGCTGCTATCCCCACATTTCCTTACCGAGCATCCGATGTATAGGGGGGCAGGGAGCGACGCTACGCTCCCCTTGTCCCGTGCTCAGCCAGAAGCGAGCGGTGCCTGGCAATGAGATCAGCCCAGGTGGAATTGCGGGAGGAAAGCAGGTAAGGCTGCTGCCTCTCTCCCTGCAGTCTCGGCGTGTCTCGCTAGGCATTGCACCTCTTCAGAAATGAAAAAAAAAAATAATATTACAGACTTTCTCTGAGAGCCAGGTCAAGTGATCACTGTGTGGGAGTGGCAGCACCTTGCTATGATGTCACAAAACCAGTAGCAAAGTCCGACCCTCCCCTATGCTGAATGCATACCTCCCAACTGTCCCATTTTTAGAGGGACAGTCCCTCTTTTGACAGCTCAACCTGCAGTCCCTCATTTGTACTGGAAAGTTTCTCTGCACTGAACAGCCAGAAAAAGAAACAAAGATTTTAACTTAATTGGCTTTTGGCAGAGAGCCCAGAACAGCCACAGCTGCTTATAAGATACTTTTATAACAATTTCTAAATAAGTAAATAAGTAATTGTAAAAATTTAAGATAACAGGTCCCTTGGGAAAAGTTAGACTCACAGCTTAACAGGCAATTCACCTTTATTAGCAAAACTGTAATAACTGAAAAAAATATATATGTTCAAACTTTCATAACCTGCCAAATTTTGTAAAATGAACATGGTAGTTAGGGGGTGTGGCCCCAAAACTGTCCCTCTATTTATTTCCAAAATGTTGGGAGGTATGTGAATGCAAACCAACAACTGTCTGCCCTGAATCCTCCTTCTAACTAAAGCTGTCCATGTATGTGAAAACCTGCTCATCTCAGCAGTCAGCTATGGAGATTTTTACTTGTATAGGTCAATAACTCCCAGCAGTACACTTCCAAATTTCCAAAGCACCACACCAGAAATCTGCATACTTCTGATTTCAAGGCCAAAATTCCACTAATGTTAGGCTTACTTTAAAAAACCATGTAGTTTTGTAAAGTAAACATTCCGACGAATGCAAAATAAGTATAGCTTTCTTTCAAATCCAAATGACAAAGCTTTGCTTAATTTTGCAGTTTTTATAAACTTTTTCACCTAAAACGATCGCAAATTGAGTCAAGTATCGCACCCAATTTGTTACATACAAAGATAAACACCAGAGGTCTACTGAACAGTTTGATGCCCAATAAGGGCCACATATATTATATATCATGTGGCCATGTGGATCCATCCATTGTTAGAATATATTCTCTTTTCATTTTATCCAGAGTGACGCCTATCTGTTTTTATCTGTGTTTTATCTACTACAGCTGAAGCACTGGTGGCTGAGCACCCGGTCCTGGAGTGGAGCAAGTGGAGGAGAAAACCCACGGGGGGTAAGTTTGGAGCGGCTAACTATTTGACTGTGTTGATGCCCAATAAGCATAGATTTTTTTTAGCTGCCTTAGCTTCCAATTCACCTTCTGCAAATAAAGCCTTCAATATGTGTATTATATATAGTCGGACCCCCTAACTGTACAAAGAGCCCAGAAAGTCATATGGCTTTTCGGTAAGTGCAAATTCAGAAGAATCCAACAGGAATAAATATGTCTTGCTACTCCAAACTGCAGTGTGCAAAGAAACATACAGTGAACAATAATGCAGGACTAAAAGTGCAATAAAATCACAAAAATCAAATTAAAAAAACTTATAAAACCGATAAATGGCCTCCCCAATTCACACCTCTCCTCACTACAGTCTGTATTAAATGTTGCTGCTAGAATCCTCCTTCTCTCATCTGAGAACAGGCCCCACCACTCCTAAAATCCTTATTGTTGCTTTCCATAAAGCATAGAATAAACTCCTTCTCATGACTTCCAAAGCCACCTTCTTCTGACTCTAAACATTCCTGGCGAACTCCTCCATTCCTCTCAGAGCCACCACCTGGTCGCACCCCACCACTGTTGTTACCCCCCTTAAACCTTTTTTTCTTACTGCTTCTTACATTTCAAATGCCATCTCTGAATACCTCTAGAGCTGGGCTGCCCACAAAGTATATTGGATCTGCCAGTAGAGCTTTAGCTGGTGATCACTAGATCTCAAGACCTTGCGAGCAAACAGCTTGACTAAATTACCCTCCTGTTTCTTTCTTTGAATTCAGATATTTATCATATTATTGTTACATAAGAAATAGTTCTTTGTTAAATATAGCAATATACATTTTCTTGAAAATCAGTGTAATATTGAAGTAATATTTTCCATGAAACCGAATGCTAACAATGCTTTTCAGTATGTAGATCATAATGGGACAACATCAGCAGGCTGGGTAGGAAACAGGATGGAGAGGGCGATGAATCAGGACAGGAGCAGACTGGAAGGATTGGACAGTGCGGGAGCAGTAGAGGACTGGATAGCAGGAGAGGACTGGATAAGACAGAGCAAGTCGAGGGAAGATATAAGACAGGGTTCAATGTACAAGGAAGGACAGGAACAGGCAAGGCAAGGTCAGGTAAGGACAAGGCAGGGAAAGGTACAAGGAAGGAACAAGAAAACCAAGCAGGTACAGGAGTAAGACAAAAGCACGGAGCCAGAGCTAAGGGCAAACTACAGTGCTCCAGAAGGCAAGGTAAAGTCAAGGGAAAAGGGCTTGAGCTAGAAACCTGGCTAGGGGCGATGCCAAAGTACTATGAAAGCCAATGCTCAGGCAAGGAGTGTGAGGAGGGCCGGTGTTAAATAGGGCAGAGTCAGCCCTGATTGGCTGACTCCAAACCACCAACCAGGCTGCTGCTGGGCTAGGGCTACAAATGCCAGATAACAGATAGCGAGGTACCTTGTAGGCTGCTCACCTGGCTAAGTGGTTAAGGCATTGAGTGAGAAACCCAAAGGTCCCTGGCTCGAATCCCAGCAAAGCCTGACATATACAAAGCAGTTCCATGGAACTAACTACTATCTCTCATCATTCCTACAGGTAATTCTGATTATCCATATACTGCTATATACTGGTAAGTCTGCTTATCCGTATACTGCTATATACACGACTCTATTGCAACTGCTTATTCTGGTAATTCTTCTTTTCCGTATACTGCCATATCCACCACTCTATTGCAACTCCTGTATACTGCTTATTCTGGTAATTCCGTTCATATCAATACTTGTATCTGTAAATTCCAATAACTTTTGTCAGTTATTCCTACTCTGATTTAGTGCTTTTGATAAATATCTCAAACACAAATATGTGTCCACTCCTCAGTGAGCAAGATATTTTTATAGCTTCCAAACTTGGTTCTGGAGTCTATACTTTGCCCTAATATTTCACAAGTGCTTGGAAATGGCAGTTATACAGTACAAGGCAATTGGACAAGGCATTGACAGGGCTCAAGGAACTGGATTCCCTTGCAATCAATAGTGAACCAGCTGGGACAAGAAAAAAACTGTCTCGTTCGTTCCTGCTAGATTGCTACTCCAAAAATGCTTTATTCTTTCTCATTTTTGCACTTTCATGCTTCATAAAACATTTTTTGCCACCTCCTCCATCAAGTAACAAAGCTATAGAAATCTCAGCCTCTCTACTTTCCTCTCCATGCATGACATTTATAAAGTAAGCTGTTTGGCTGTTCCAGGTAACTCCTCTTCTTCATGTAAACTACAAACTTACAAATTCCATTCTAACTTAGTCTATCTCTCCTTTCAATTGGCCTTCGTGACACTGCCCTGTCCTGGTTCTCCTTTTACCTCACTAATCGTTCTTTCAGTGTCTCCTACAATGGAGAATAATCTTCTCTCCTTCCTCTTTCTGTTGGGGTTCCTCAAGGCTCTGTTTTGGGCTCCTTATTATTCTCCCACTATACTTCCTACATTTCCTTTCCACTACCACCTCTATGCTGATCATACTCAAATCCATCTCTCCTGATCTCAACCCAGAAATCCTAACTCTGGTCTCCTCCTACCTGTCCACTATCTCTACTTGGATGTTGCAATGTTAACTTAAATGTAACCTCTCTAAAACGTAAATGGTTCTCTTTCCTCCAACTAACACCCTAAAGTATCTATCATAGCTATTAATTCCACTATCACCCCATCTCCCCAGGCCCAGTGCCTTGGGGTTATCCTAGATTCTCCGCTGTCCTTCACTCCTCATATCCAGTCACTTATTAAATCATGTCACTTCCACCTAAGGTATGCCGCCAAAATTCTTATTCACTCTCTTGTCATATCACGTAAAGACTACTGTAACTCTCTTTCAATTGGCCTTACCCGCCAGATATTGTCACCTCTCCAGTGCATAATGAACACTGCCGCAAGGCTCATAAACCACAGCAACCGCTCCTCCTCTGCCATGCCACTCTGCCAATCCCTGCACTGGTTTCTGGTACCTTTCAGAATAGAATTCAAATGAATGACCCTGATATGCAAAGCACTTCATAACTCTGCCCCACCTTACATCTATGAACTCATCTCTATATAACCATCCAACCACTTACAATACTCCTCTACTGACCTGCTACTCAACTCTTCTCTCATTACCTCCTCACATGCTCACAGTCAAGACTTTGCAAGGGCTGCACACCTCCTCTGGAATTCTCTCCCATGGTCTGTCCGACTTTCTCCCAACCTTTCTGCTTTCAAAAGATCTCTTAAAACACCCTCATCTGTTTAACTACCAAATGCAATACCACATACAGTACTACATCTCTCACCCACTTAATACTGATCTTCTCTCAGTACTACATCTCTCACCCCACTCCCAGACCTTGTGTCTTATTCCCTTCCCTTTAAGCACTTTTGCACAGGGCCTTCCTCACCTTTTGTACTGGTAGTGGTTCCATATGTTCTATGTACAGTATGTATGTTATTCATGTGATTTAGTTGTATAAACACATTTGCTTTACAATATGTTGGAGCTATATAAATACATGTTAATAATAATAGAGAGAATCTCTATCTCCCTCAAAATAAATTCAAAGACTATCTTTTGGAGGACATATAACATCTGACTTAAGAGCACATTTTATGAGTTGCACAACTGGGCAGTTATTATCGGCAGCTATACTTTGTTTCAGAGGGACTGAGGCAATAGAAAAGATGGAGGGGTATGTCTGTCAGGATTTAAAAGCTAATATAAAGGAGGCGGTGATGTTAGAAAATTAAAGGGCTGAAGACAAATGGGTGGAGCTCTTCCCCGATTATAAAGAAAACAGCAAATTAATTGGAGTATGCTATAGACCCCCTAATATAAGTGAGGAGGAGGCAAAGCTCCTGATGCAAATAGAAAAGGCTGCTAGTTTGGGGAAAGTAATGCTAATGGGTGATTTTAATTACCCAGATATTGACTGGAGCAACATTACTGGCAGCACAGTTTAATCAGGGCCGGATTTGTATTGCAGGTACCCCTAGGCACAGTCCTAGCGCCCACCGACCACACCTCCGGCATAGTTCAAACACCAGAGCACTGGTACTCTTCAGCCAGCGGCCAGGCAGCATGCCGCCCCTAAAACTTTGTGTCCGAGTTTAATGGAAGTTTTTAAACTTGTTGCATAACAATTTTATGGCACAAGTTGTTGAGGAGCCAACCAGGATCTAGTGATCTCTAATGACCAAAAACATATAGCAAATGTGCAAGTAAATGAATCCCTGGGTATTAGTGACCATAATGTTATATAATTTAATATATATATATATAACAAGGGAAAGTTGTGCTCACCACAAATTTTTAAAACCATTAGGCGGGGGTGCAACTCCCAAACTTGGCTGCCCTTTTATAAGACACCGGTGGGATCACCTGACCATAGCTGGGAAGGGTGGGAGCTACAACATGGAGCTGGTCACTGCTCCTGTATAACTATAACAAACAAGGGAAAGTTGTGCTCACCACTAATTTTTAAAACCAATGAGGCTGTGACCACAAAATACATATAGACAAATACAAGAGTCCTCTGCACTCAACCCATTATCAATATATTTAAGACAGAGACAATTTGTGCATACTGCTACTGAAAAATGCCTTACCCTTTAAACAAAACAGGGATTGTTTGTTTTAAATATATTGATAATGGGTTGAGTGCAGAGGACTCTTGTATTTGTCTATATATATACAGGGCTGGTCCTATCAAATGTGGGGCCCAATTGGGACCATGTTGGCGGGGCCCCTAGACAAAGTGTTGCTGGCTACTGACATAGCAAGTATTTAGGAAAATAAGGGCATACAGGCACAAAATAGAAAGGAAAGGGGCAGTGCGGGGCCCCCAGAGGTGCGGGGCCCAATTGGGCCCAATTGGCCTAAGGCCGGCCCTGTATATATATATATATATATATATATATATATATATATATATATATATATATATTGTAACAAAGCAGCTGGGTTAGTTATAGATGGGCGATATGTTTCTCCCAGGGTGTTATATAATACAACACCCTGGAACATGGATTAATTAATAAAGACCAAAGCTGCAAGGTAATTGCTGCAGCTAAAGTACCTGACTGATCTTGGGAGGAGGGACCCCTCCCACCTGAGAGTGAGAGCAGAAGCTGCACAGCACAAGGAAGGTACTGATTACCAAAGTTTTGTTATATTTTGATTCTTTTGTTTTAAGTTGGTGTTGGGAAAGCCACCCAACTGTAGTTAGGCTGCCAACTGTGTTTAGCCAGCGCTCTGGTGCAAGGGTTTATTTTTCCTTGTTTTGATTTCTTTGTGTGCTTGTTACTAAAGACTGTGTAACAGAATAAACTGCAGGCACTTGCCTTTAAGAGGAGCGACTACTGTGACTGTTTTTACCCTAAAAGACTGTGGAAAGCGGCCCCAAGACACTGACCCAGGTACCCCTACAGGTCTAGTTGTCACAATATATATACTGTGCAGAATTTTTTTTTCCTACGTTTACTTTATCTGTAAAAAAGAGGAACAAGCATAAGATATCACAAAAATTATGCAATGCTCCAATATTCATTTAGACTGGTAAGAACCAAGCTATTTAACCTCTTTATCCACACTGCCTCCCTTTGGAGGAGTAGTTCTTTTATATTGCCACGTCTCTGAGGTTTACGCACCACTTCAAGAACTAACCATTTGAGTTGGGATTGGTTGTGGTTTTAAGTCCAGACGTCCAGAAGTGTCAGTGGGAGAATTTTCATTGTTATTTCTAATATCTGACTTCTGTTCCTTAATTCATTGTTTCACTGCCGTATTGTTTGTCCAACATATGTTTATTCCTCTTTCTTACAGATAAAATAAAGAGAACAAAAAATAATTCTGCTGCCCTTTCTAATGATATATGAAACTGTACTGTGCAGTAAGATTTAAAATTAAAGCTAATTTTGGCCAGATATAAATTTGATAAATTAATTTTAATTTATACATTATGCTTTAAGATTAATTTTTTTGCAGTATTGGCCCCTTTGGTAGGCCTGATCGGCAGTACCTGGGAGTTATATAGTTGGTAATAACTGCTAGGGATTGGGCAATGGGGTTAGATCGTAATTTGTTGTTGACACGAGTACTAAAATGAAAGAGTGAGGCAAGGACTTACATAAAGGAGATATTTACTGTGTGAGTCAGTACAATTCAAACAGTACATAGGTAAAGCAGATAATATTGGGATATGATCCAGACAGATGAGCAGTTATAGGATAAATTGAGCAAAAAAACAAAATTTAGCTACTCCTGTTCAAAGAATTTAAAATAACAACAAAAGAGTCCCTCTGATCCAAGGAATAGATATGTAATGAAAAGAGGTATGATTGGCTCTAATGTGCAACATGGTGTAAACAGATGCAAACGATATATAATGTGTGGGACCCTGATCTTAGGGACACACTTCACACACCCATATATGGAGATATGAAGTCAGACAGCGGATGACCTGTGAGACTACAATGGTTGTATATATAATTAAATGCCCCTGTGGGTTACTTTATTGTGGCAAAACAGTGAGTCAATTAAAAGAAATAGGCATGCATCAAGCGAGCATCAGGGTAGCCTTAGACCCTGATAGGGTTATAAATTAGGGCGATCGCAAACAAGATATTGCACAACAGCCTGTGGCCAAACATGATGCCTTTTTGTGTAGATGTATGCTGATTGAACAAATACAGACTCAGACAAGGGGAGCTAATATAGAAAAAATGCTAGTAAGATGGGAGGCATTTTGGATTCACAAGTTAAATTGTGTCATGCCCAAAGGTACGAATGGGCAGGTCAACTAAAGGTGACCATACACAGGACGATAAAAGCTGCTGACAGACCGAGTCGGCAGCTGGGGCCCTCCCGACTGGCTTCCCTGATCGAGATCTTCCGACCGCCCGTTACAATTTGTTAGGATCCAATCGTTGGGCCCTAGGGCTCACGATCGGATCAGCCCGATATTGCCCACCTCAAGGTGGGCATATCGGGGAGAGATCTGCTCATTTGTCGACATCGCCAACAGGCGGATCTCTCCGTGTATGGCCACCTTTAAGTTGTTTCCTGACTTGAATGAGAGCAGTACATAATATACACATATAGTTGCTCTAATATTGGACACAGTACTTTGTATATTCTTCTTTGGAAATTATTTTATGTTTTATTTACATTGGGAGGAAATTATTATATATTACAGATGCAAACTTGTTACTATTTTGTTTCTTTTTCTTCCCTTTTAGGGTTTTGTAACAAATTGATGTTTAAGGACACTGTAACACAAGCTTATAAGGTTCACTGGTGACATCTTGTGGATATAAACAGTTTTTCAGATAATCACTTAATTAATGCATTCATTTAAAATTTTAACATGTAAGATCAATTTTATGATGTCTGCATTTTATATTACAAGTTTTCTTATACACTGCATTAATGATATTAGATTCACTGCAGATTCAGGTATCGCAGTATCTTCAGGGTCTTCGGTAATCTGAGACCGGTGAATCAGCAAATGCGCAGTTGGAGCAATTTCCCGGTTCGCAACAACTGCGCATGTGCCAATATAGAAGGAAATTGCTGAAGCGCTGGAAGAAGACACCAAGACCATGAAGATGGCTGCCGTGAACTGCGATCCTTGAATCTGCACGGAGGGGGAAGTAAAAAGTTAGGGGCATTTCCCATGGTTAGCAGCTAGGCTGGGGAGAGGAAGGAGAGGGTCTACGTAAGGGGGTAGGGTTTTTTTAATAGTTAAGGGTTGAATTCTCCTTTAACCTGCAACTGCCTGTCTCTAATATTTCATATCGATGTATCAGCCTTATATGGACAAAGGCAGAGCTACAGGTGCGTACAAGGCATAATTTTAACCAGCATTCTACATAAGATCTACCACTATATAGTATTTTATATTATGGGGGACTGAGGTGACTTTATCATGTTTCAGATTCTAATTGTCTTGAAAAGTAACGATCAATTTTACTTTCCAGGATTTAATAAACAAGACTAAAAGATGGATGTCGAAAACGTGGATTTGATGGACGAGCTGGAGAACTTTATCAATGCTTCTACCAACACCAGCAGTCCGACAGTGATCCAGTATGCCAGTTTCATTGTGTATGTGCTGACCTGTATCATTGGGTTAATAGGCAACGCTGGGGTGATCCTAATTTCAGCAGTCATCATGCAACAACAGAAATGCAAAATCTGGTTTTTGAACCTAGCTGTAGCAGACTTCCTTTTTCTGCTGATCTTGCCTCTCTATGCAGCTTCTGTGTTAAAGCAAGACTGGCTCTACGGATCACTCATATGTAAACTGTATCATTTTATGTCAACTTGCAATATGTACAGCAGTATATTTATTATAACAGCTCTAAATATTGACCGTGTTTTGTCTGTGGCAAAACCGATATGGCACCTTAAAGTTTTCTCCAGACGTGTCAGCCACTTGACCTGTGCTGTGATTTGGGTAACTGCCTTTCTATTTAGTTTGCCTGTCATATTTTTGACTAATGAGCATAAGAGTGGTGACAAAACAGAATGTGGGTTAGCGAACATTAAGCAAATCAATACTAGACACAGACTTGTTAAAAGGGACATTCATTTTAACAGGGTTGGCACTATACTTGACCTACCTCCCAATCCAGAACTTTGCCTGTCTCCTGAAAACACAAGCGATTGTGACAAAACATTTCTTCAAATGAAACCTTTGATAGAGGGTCTTATAGTCCCTTTTATATTAATTGGCTACTTCATACCCTTATGTACAATCATATTGTCCAACATAATTATTGCCTGGCAGGTCAATAAATCGCACACACTGAAGTCTTCAAAGCTGTACAGAATTGTTATGGCAGTCATCTTGATTTTCTTCTTGACCTGGACACCACTGGTCATAGCAGAAATTACTTATATAACAGCTTTTAATACTCGGAACTTTCCATTAATGCACAATATTTATACACTTATTCCACTCTTAACTAGTATTGCATACACCAACTGCTGCCTCAATCCAATCATATATGTGCTTGTTGGCAGACAGGTAAGGACTGCAATGATGGATTTTATTTACAAAAGAAGAAACAAAAACACATCAAATATCCAAGTAATGCAAGCTTAGTTTTTGTATTTGGAACAAGCATTAACACTTTCTCATATTCCTATTACTATTTGTACTGGCAGTACCCTACAAGCACAAAACAGGCAAGGCTGATGTTTGATGTTTCTTTTATTACATATTAACTGTTTAAATCATTTTATGGGTATCATTGGGTTTGTGTACAAACTGCATATAAATTACACAACTGATAAACCAACTTGGCTCAAAACAAAATGATTTACTTGCCTTTAATATTCTTTCTGCAAACTACAATTAAATGTGAACTAAACTTTAACATATTTTATATAATATCCTTAATGCACCAGCCTAGAGGTTCAGTTTCTCAATAGCAGCAATGATCCAGGATTTCAAACGTGTAACAGGGGGTCACCATCTTGGAAAGTGTCTGTGACACTCACATGCTCAGTGGGCAGAAGCTGTTGAGAAGCTAAACTTAGAGGTTGTTTCAAATTATCAAGCAGAAAATAAAGTTGGTCTGTAATATAAGCTGATGCTACAGGGCTGATTATTCAATTCTGATGCTAATTGCAATGGTTTTTGTGCTGACATGTATTAATTACTAATCAGCCTTATATTGGGACATTTCAATTCTATGTGTACTGTATATTGTGAGTGGGTCCCTAAGCTCAGGAAGTGACAGCAGCACTGAGCATGTGCAGTGAATCAGCAGAAAAGAAGATGGGGAGCTACTGGGGCATCTTTGGAGACACAGATCTTTACTGCTAAAGGGCTGTGGTTGCCTTGGGCTGGTACAGAAGCCAAAACATAATGTACAACATTTCTAGCTACTTCTTTAGTAATGATTTAGTTCTCCTTTAAAGGGAAGATGAAGTTAAATTAAATTCATCTGTGTTGGTTCTTACCAAAATATCCAGTTTGTTTATGCTTTTCTTTTTTAATGCGTCTTTCATAATGTTTTACATTCAGTAAGGACTTGGTTAATCATTGGATTCAGTCCTAGTGCAGTGGAGATGGAGTAGTCTCTGCTATGCATACAAGTAATCATACATTTTTATATGAAAAATCAAGAGATGGGGTTGCACCATGTTGCCTGATTGCATTTGTTTTAACTGGAAAAATTGTTTTTGGTTTTTTTTGGCAAGTACAGCTATGGGATGCATTATCCAGAAATTCATTATCCAGAAGGCTTAGAATTAGGGAAAAGCCATCTCCGATAGACTAGATTTTTATCCAAATAATCCAGATTTTTAAAAGTGTTTTCCTTTTTCTATGTAATAATAAAACAATAGCTTGTACGTGATCCAAACGAAGATATAATTCATCTTTATTGGAGGCAAAACCAGTCTATAGGGTTTTTTTAATGTTTCATGATTTTCTAGTAGACTTAAGGTATGAAGATCCAAATTATGGAAAGACCTATTATATGCAAAACTCCAGGTCCAGAGCACTCTGGATAAAAAGTCCCATACTTGCACTAGCATTTTGTACATATTAATCCTCAGGCCTGCTGATTTGCTGTAAACATTTAGTTAAAAGTTTTGCTTGAAAATGGCAGTTTTTTCATTTTTACTCATATTTTGGGTTTAATATAATGTTTGAAGCATGTTACACATTTGCTAACTAGCATTACATTTACAATTTTAAACAATGCATGCAGTGTATGTTGTTTTCTTTCATATTAGAGGTTTTTACAGTTTATGCTTTTCTAAAGGTCTCTTGTACCCCCCTTGGCCAGAGCTTTTCTCATCCTCTTCCATAGTTAAATTTGACTAAGACATTGTCAGGCAGCAGTACAGTAAATGTAAGAAAGGTGATAATTTATTTTCTAACTCTTGTGAAAGAAGTTCCCTGGCTCAGGGAGGTGCAGGCAAGATGAGCAATGGAGAGCACAGGGCAAAGCAAGTGGCATGCCAAGCACCAATATGGGTTTTAGGAACCTGTAGCAATAAACAATTAGGGATGAAATTAATTAGGATTTATGCAGGTTTCACTCGAGGCCAGATTAGTAGTGATTGGCGAATCTGCCCAATTTCGTTGAAAAATTTGCGAAACCCCAAAACAGTGAAAAATTCACAAACCACATTGAAGTCACTGGAAATTAGCCAATTTCTTTTTCTGAGGCTTTATATAACCCCTTAATGTTAATCCTCCAATTAACTCCTCCTATTGCTCCATTCAACTCCCTCCAATTAAAACCCTCCCTATAATTCTGCCTATTGCTCCATCCTACCCTTCAACCCTATTATTGCTCTAATCATTGGCTTTATAGAAATTCTCTCTATATATTCAATTGTTGTTTATAGAGTCCTCCTAATTGTTCCATATTAATTAGTTCTCGTGATTATTAAAACAGCCCCTTAGAACCCCTTGTAGTGTTGCCTCTTGTAGTGTAACACCATCATTTCATGATAACAGACCACTCCATCTTGTTCATTCAGCCTCAGTCCACCTCCCTTTCATCCACCCACTCTCTCGTTCCTCTGTCCATTCTTTTTTCTGCCACTATAGCTGTCTCCAAGAAACAGATGGGGGCAAGATGTTTTGGTTAGTTTGAGACGGGGGAGCCCTGTTAATGTCTGACACAGGGGCTGGTAGAAGTATAACCAGCTGGTTATTGATGGTCTGCCCGTGTGTAATACAAGAATACCAAGACTGAAAAATCAGGGGACATTATCTTGTCCTCCCACTCAAACACCCACTGAGCTGTCATTAGTTCCTATCTTAGCCATACTGGACAGGAATGAATGGGATCTTTATTGGAAACCCCCCCCCCCCCAGCATTTCTCCATATAAACAGTGTCAACAATTTCAACAGAGTGTGAAATAATGAGAGTTTATACACTGATTATTCAGTATCAAAAAAAAGTTAATGGGACCCCCCTCTCCAGTTCTATTACCCGTTGTTTGTCTTTTATTAATATGCATTTTTGTAAACAGGAATATGAGCAGAAGTTGACATATGGCTGCAATCTGAAGTGTCCAAAGCAAGAGTGCCCCTAGTGGGAGGTTTAAGCAAACAAATAGGATATATCAGTTAGCAATAATGACACCAATAATCCATAAATAATAGTGGTTTTCAGCTAGAAAGGATATCATGTGTCACTATGCTGTCAGTAATGTCTATTAAAGTGAAGCTGTCCATAAATTGAATATCTGCTTCTTTAACATGGTAGCTAAATAAGCAGATATTTGCACACTATGACCAGCAAAATGATCGGACCGATGAGGCTTAAAAGAATTCTGCCATGATTTTTATGGTGTAGTTTTTAATTCGAAATTATCCTTTAAATAATTCTCTCTACCATGTTAACTTTGATTCCTAACCCAACAAGTATATTTTTTTATAGTTTAATATTGGTGTGTAGGCAGCCATCTCAGGTCATTTTGCCTGGTCATGTGCTTTCAGAAAAGAGCCAATGCTGCACTACAGGCTATTGTTTCTCCTACTCAATGTAACTGAAGGAGTTGTAGTGGGACATGGATTTTTACTATTGAGTGCTGTTCTTATATCTACCAGAGCGTGGTTATGTGGTTACCTTCCCATTGGTCTGCTGATGGGCTGCAGTAAAGAGTGACTGAAGTTTATCAGAGCACAAGTCACATGACTGGGGGCACCTGGAAAACTGACAATATGTCTAGCCCCATGTCAGATTTCAAAATTAAATATAAAGAAATCCATTTGCTCTTTTTAAAAACGGATTTCAATGCAGAAGTTCCCATGACCTTTAAAGGGGAAGGAAACCTAGTCGGCGCAAACCCCCCACCCCCCTCCCGTTTGTTGCCCACCCTCCCTCCTCCCCCTGGCCTACCCGTCCCGCTGGGCAAATGCCCCTAACTTGTTACTTACCCTTCTGCGCAGGTCCAGTCCAGGGAGTTCACCGACAACATCTTCTTCCACGCGATCTTCTTCCTGCTGTGAACGGCGCATGCGCAGTAGGATCATTTCGCCGGTACGATCTACTGCGCATGACTTTTGGCGCATGCGCAGTAGATCCGTACCGGTGAAATGATCCTACTGCGCATGCGCCAAAACGCCGTCCACAGCAGGAAGAAGATCGCGTGGAAGAAGATGTCGTCCAGCGGGACGGGTAGGCCAGGGGGGAGGAGAGAGGGTGGGCAACAAACAGGAGGGGGTGGGGGGTTTGCGCCGACTAGGTTTCCTTCCCCTTTAAGTCTAAAGTCCTAATCACATGCAGATCTGTCACAAGAGGGCCCCCATAAATATCCCAATGCGGTACTCACTAGAAGAATTTGTCAGCCCTCAGTAACCGACAAACGTTAGCCATACACAGGCAGAATTAAGCATCAAATTCAGCCCCTTCAGACCGAGTTGCAAGCTGTGTGATGCCCATTAACTGGCGAACGAATTTCCAGCCAATGTATCCCATACCTGTATATATATTAGCAGGTTGATACTTAAGAGACTACTAACTTTTTTTTTCAATAATGCAAGCTAACACAAAGGGACCCAGTATTTATTATTGCCACAGGCACAGAGCGCCAAAAACACCCCCCCCCATTGCCACAGGGGTTAGACAAACAGGCTTTCCCTAATCACCACTAAACAATAGGAGCATTTCCCTTTCAGAAGAGTAAGCCAAGCACAGATTGGAGTGCAGCTCACTCTTGGTAAAGAGAAGCAAATTGCACCAAGAAGGAACTACATAAGCTTCTGAGAACAATTGGGCCTAGAGCTATAACTACATCTGAAGCACCCACTTTCTCCATATGATGACAATCTAGTCTGACCCATGAGTCTGTGTTACTGTTTGGCTGCTTGTTATTCCAGAAAATGTGCTAACTTTGTCTGTAATGTAACAAGCAATAAAAACTGATGATCATAAATGTCTGTGGTACCGTAAATTCATATGTAGGCAGGTGAAATGGCACCAGGGACATGACTTTATCCCCCATATATATTATACACACAGATGATATTGTTTTAAGCTTAGAAAAAAAATTGCAAGTAAAACTATAGAAACTGCCCAAAGAAATACTAGAAATTAATGATCAGATGAAAGTGAGCGTAGGACTGGCCAGACCAGGGATGACTTAGTAGGCCAGCATGAAAAATTTGCAATATAGTGGACAAACAATCCTTGTTTTGTTTAAAAGGGAGGGCATTTTTCATTAGCTTAATGCACAAAATGTCTTAATGTCCTATATATTTATGAGGATCTCTTGTTTTTGTGTACAAATGTAGTTATACAAAGGGAGAACATCCTGTGTTCCAACAACACCTACTGCCTGTAAGGTACAGAATCCCAAACCCAGAACGAATTCCTAGGCCCCGGTCTCGGCCCACTCTGCCTATAGCAGCCGCCTTTGGCTTTGTGTGGAGCCCTACTCTGATGCCACAAGGTCTTATTGTGGGAGAGCAAGGGAGAGAGTTCTGTGCGAGCACAGGAACCAAACGTGTACGGAAGGAACGAGGGAGCAGTCAGCAAAGCCTAGGAACAGGCCAGGTCAAACCAATGAGTTTAAAATGGGTAACATGAGCAATGTAGGGGTCACAGGCCAAGGTCATAATCACAGCAGCAATTCTCAATCAGAGTCAGGGACAGGCAAGGGTTGAACACAGAATTTTACCACATGGAGTCTAGAAAGCACCCAGGAACCATAAGAACCTTTACGTTGGCAATGCACAAAAGACGCCTGCGCCTTTAAATATTTGAATTTCGCTCCAAGGCGCGATGACAAGCGCACCGATGCTCAAACCTTGAAGAGCACAGGGGCAGTCTTACAGAACATGCATCGGTGTGCAGAAGGACAGACATGGTGGGCGTCCCCACTGTGGGTGCAACGGGCATCCTGTCACACCCCCACTAGATCACCAGGTAATCTTCCTCTAGAGGGGGCCACTGGACCCCTAGGCTTCTCTGAAATTGAGGAAAGTAACCAGAAAATGCAAGAATGCTTAAGGGTGACGGGAGACTGGGGTACAGATCCCAAAATCTGGTAACGCCCGACTTCTACATAATTCAGTCCCATTATATGCTGGGTATTGTAGTCTGACATTAAACTTGGCAGTTGGCAAATTGATTAAAACAACTACATTATCCAACATGAAATTGGAGATGCAGGTGTGGCACATTAAGGCCACTTGGCTGGTTTTCAAAGTACAGACCAGCCAAAGCCCCAAAAGTACCCCAAATCTGTACCTTGGCTAGTTTGTACTTTCAATACCCACCTGGGCTATAAATAAGTAGCCCAATTTGGCTGGAACGCACCAACCTGGCAACCCTGGCTGCACAGTTGTCTGTAAAACAGAAACAGAAGTAGGGATAACATAGGGGTGTGCCTTGGGCACAATTTTGGGATGGAGCAATTAAAGAAAATAGCTCAGTAAATGTGTATGTAAAAGTGGGTAATGATTAAGTGTCATTTTAGGACCTGATGCTTTTTGCATAAAAATATCATTCTGAAATTCAAAAATGTACAATATCCCATTTTAGATCAGGTACCGCCCCTGTGCGTGCTGCAATTCCGATATCTCTAAATCCATCAGTGCCCCTCATTTCATCTGAACTCTGCTATGAGGAATATTGATTCAATCTTTGCCCTCAGCGATTTTCGTCTGGAAACGCTACTCCTTGACATGGCACAAAATATTACAGAAGTATTTTACATAAACTGGAACTAGATTCTGTGTAATGTCTGTGCTGGTAGGCCATTTGATACATAAATCTTTGATTATAGGTTTAATCACGGATAATATGAATTATTTTAATAGCCCCTGTCTGGACATTTCACTAGGTAAGAAGAATGAGTGAATGATGTGTGACATGTTACACAACACACGTCCATTTGCTTTAGAGCAGTCCTACGGTTTATTTGCAGCCTCCTATCGGAAAAGCCACATAACATAGAAGAAATAATCACGTTGGTGTGTACATTGCATTCTGTTGACCTGGCAGATCCAGACCTGTTAGTTCCACTCATTAGTGGCCTAATTAATACGGTGACATTTACATTGTTCTGATTACATGCAAAAACAACTTCAGGACAGCACCATCAAATATTTATATATAACAAAACACCTTTATTTAGCTTCACAGGGGCATCACGGCAACGTTTCAGGCCACATGGCCTTTTCTCAAGCTTGAGAAAAGGCCATGTGGCCTGAAACGTTGCCGTGATGCCCCTGTGAAGCTAAATAAAGGCGTTTTATTATATATAAATATTTGATGGTGCTGTCCTGAAGTTGTTTTTGCATGTGGTGCCAGTGGAAAGTGGCCACTGGAAAGTGTGCACCACCCACAAAGAAAGAGTGAAAATCGTTGTGCTGACTGCCTGTCTACACTGTTCTGATTACAACCATCTTTTATTGTTGGCTGTCTGTAATCTGCCTTATAGAACTGGAATTCCCACCTAATTTTCTTATCCCTATGGGAAGGAAGGACAGTGCCCAAACTTGGTCATGCTCCTGGGAAATTCTACATCGTCAAAAGAAAGCTAAATCAGTTACAGTTACTGCAATGCTTTGGTTAAATGGGCAACTGTTGCGCACTCCATTTCTAGATGGAATATTATATGGATGTTGGCCTTGTGGTCCTCCAGCCAGGTCCAGCTACATGAGGAAGAGTTTAGAGTGCCCTTATCTGAACACAGGTGGCTAAACCAATAACCCATGCCACCTCAAACGCTCATGAAAATGTTTTCCAACAAACACAATCAGTGATCACGGTGAACTTATACTGGAAACTATTCATATGAAATGTGCGGGGCCTTTGTTAAATTAAAGGAGAAGGAAAGCTACAGACAGTTTATTGGCAATAGATTAGCCACAATAGTGTAAGCTATATTTATTCTGCAGAATGCTTTACCATACCAGAGTAAACAGCTCTCTCTGTTTGTTTAGGGTAGCAGCTGCCATGTTAGCTTGGTGTGACATCACTTCCTGCCAGAGTCTCTCCCTGTCTCACTCATAGCTCTGGGCTCCGATTACAGCAGGGTGGGGAGGAGGGAGGGGGAGAGAGGAGCAAACTGAGCATGCTCAAGCCCAAGCCCTGGAAGTTTAAGCTGAAAACAAAAAGTCTGATACAGAAGCCCATGTGCACACAATATAAGGAAAGAAATGCAGTGTTGCTTTTGACAGAGGACTCAGAGCAGCATTACTTTGAGTTTTTACTGATATATTTATATAGACCTTTCTGATAAAGCTTACTTAATTTTAGCCTTTCGTTCTCCTTTAAGCATGGTTGGTAATCAGACTTAGCATGCTACCTTAAATAATGATGTTCTCCAGATATAGATTGTGGGTGTTGCCCTGGTCTAAATGGGAGTATTACACTGATCAACAACAACCAGGCAAAGGCTTAAGTTGCTGCCATGTTCCATCCATACATTGATATCAGCTTGAATAAGTATAGAAAAGATTAGACCAGGGGTGTCCAAACTTTTTGCAACGAGGGCCAGATTTGTGAGGTGAAAATGTGTGAGGGCCGACCATTCAGCCTGACACGTGTACCCACCAATTCCTACCCCGGGGCCCAGCTCTGGACCATTCACCTGCTGGCATCGCAGTCACCTGACAGCTCTGTGGTTAGAGGCAGGGCTCTGAGCTGTCTGACAGGAAGCTCCACCCATGGATGCAAGCGTAACTGTTCAACCATAAAGGATAAAGAAAGATTAAACCCCTCTTGATAGTCCTCTTGTATTTTCTTTCACTAGTAAAGCCAGCTACAGACTATTGTATGTAACCCTGTCTGGCCCCCAAATACATTACCAATAGTCTTGTGTACACTCCTGTACAAGCTGCATTACAAAGACCTGCGCTGCTGCAGAGCCATTCTCCCCCTCCCCTCTCGTCTGAAACGCCAATACAGAAATACGCAGTAGAGCCTTTCACCATGTTAAATGCTGGGACCCAAGTGTGAAATCTTGCAGCCTTGTGCCTTTATGTGGTCATAGAACACCTTCATGACTTCTAATATTCTTATAATTTAAAGCAAGGGGTACATTATTCCTTATAATACAAGTGATACTCAGAGTTCCATGTATAACTCATCCGGCAGCCATGTGCCTTTATATGGTCACAGAGCTTCTCAGTGACTTTATAATTTACAGTAGGGGAATATAATCCCATATAATACATTAAAAGATTCTAAGAGTTCTTTGAATAACTCAGCCTGCAGCCTTGTGCATTTATGTCATTTAACTTCAAAACAATTTAACTATGTAATGTAACTTCAAAACAAAAATACTTCTAATGTGTGTCTCAAACCTTCCTGTTAAAAAGGCATATAAAGCAGCAGATGAGAAGATTAATATGGATATAACAAATCTTTCTGTTGCTGACCATAGATCACTCTGACAAGGAAACACATTAACACATTAACACAGAGGGTTTAAAGTGCATGGCTTTACATCTGTCAATGCTTTAAATCCCTCTTATTAATAAATGGCTCGGTTATAAAAGGAGCCATGTGCGACAAGATACTAGCCAATAAAGTACAGAAGTCAACCAAAGGGTTGAAGGGGTGACAGGGAAACATTAGTAGGAATGGGGGGAGTCCACTCAGGGACCCCATGAGATATGATGGTGGCCTTGGTTCTGTGTCACATGTATCTCACATGTGATTGGCTGATACAGAATCCCCCTCTGTGTCATTACCATAAAGCTGTATGTTACTGGCAGGGGGGGTTAATAGGGGAAACAGACCCGCTGGAGTCTCAGGAGAAAAGAGGGCCCAGTGTACATCCCATCAAATACCAAAAGCACTAAATATAGACATGAGAGTGCACTGAGGGAAACTGGGGGCCAGTGACTCTGAGAATCAAAATGCAAATGCAGTGGCTGCAAGTCTAATCCCTCTCGCCATGTGATCACAGCTACATATAAACTGGAAACCTGCAAACTTCCAAGGATACTATGTCTAGCTATGACTATTAAGCCATTCCCTGGTTGCTAGGAGGTGAGAGCCTTAGAAACATGAAGCCTATTGAAAGTCAAACATACAGAGCTGCAAATCGAATATAAACTAAAATAAAAAAATCTAATTCCTAATAGAATACTTCTGACTGACTTGGTGATGATACTTGTAGTTGTCTATCCATTGCCAAACTACAAGTCCCAGCATTCCCTGTGACAAGCAGTAGCTGAGTTGTAGTTCAGTTAACAGCTGGTGGGTCACCAGACAGAGGAGATCTAAGCAGGACAACCATCAGTGGAGATTGGGGAGTCTAGTCAGGGGCCCCATGAGTTTTCATGATGGCCCTGGTTCTAAAGCTGCTTAGGTTTGGGGTTGATTCTGTTTCATTAAGCACAAGTTTGACTGGTCACATGTCCCAAATGTACCTGAGCATATGATTGGCTGCCAGTGACTGGGGTGCCATGACTTAGCTCAGTATGACATCACTCTCAGGGAAGCTCTGATTGGATGAAAGTTGCCAGGGAAGTTAACTTGAGGGCTCAGGTATGGATGGCAGTTATTTCCGTTCAGGATTCAGAGGTAAGTGGAACTACTACAGAATCTGGGGGGGGGAGATGACATATTACAAAAGGGGAATTAGGGATGGTTTGCCCCACATGATTTAAACAAGCATAGGGGAGTGAGAACAAACCACCCAAAACTACCCCTGGTACCAAAGCTCTCAAAATTGACCCCCATTGCCTGCTATTGTATGTATGCCTGCCTGTGTATGGCCAACATAAGAATCCCAATCACAACAATTCATTGCTATGTCAATCACCCACACCCAAAAAGGGTTTTTAGCTATTACTCTGTAAAGTCCCCCCTACATGTGTATTTGGAAACCAGGACCAACACTTGGGTGGCAGGGGTGTCCAGGGTCCTTGATTGCGCCAACCTTTTGTATCTCTCCTAATCAGCTTCATTCTATTAAATCTGCTACTGATTTGTGTGACTGGTTATTTATAGAGGGGCAAGCATATTCAGTAGTGCAGTACTATTGGGAAAAATTGTGAAAGGGAAAACCCAGTATATACAGATATATATGGCAGAGAGGGCTCAGCTCACAACTTCTCCTCTCTTTTTCTCTCCCCATAAAGCGATTTTTAGAGATTTTTTAGAGATTTTCACCAAATTCTCAGCGACTTGAAGAAGAAAGAAAAATCTTTTTTAACATCAAAAGGCAGAAGAATAACAACAACCTGCCCAACCCAATTAGGGTCAATTGGAGGAAGGTAAGGATCCTGCATTTGACTTCTGTAAAATGTTTTACAAAGTAGATGAGGCTGAAAAAAGACACACGTCCATCAAGTTCAACCTTTTTATGTAACTGCTAGCAAAACCTCACTGACCCTAAAGCTAAACCTGTGCTTCTCTAGATACAGCTGAACTACAATTCCCAGCATCCCCTACGAGTTGTAACTTTAAGGCAATGTGTATTTCATATTCCTTGTATATTTCTTGCTACTTTTGAACTTTTATTAAGCCGCTCTTTAGTTATAAATGCCAACTATGATTTGACATCTAGGGTCCCACTCATCCTACCAACTGTCAAAAGCAACTGTCAAAAGCAACTGTCAAAAGCAACTGTTAAAAGCAACTGTCACTAGCATCAGCACTAGTGTGGATGATATATAAGAAAAGGGCTGCAATAAAAACAAAAGTAGTAAATATCAGAAAATAAACATGCCTAGCATTAGGAATTATTGTGTAATAATCTTTCCATTAGGGTTTGGCAAATTTTTTTGCCTCGTTTCGCCAAAAAAAATAACGCACATACTTTTATGGCGGTGTGTGTCAAAAAAAAAAAAAAAAAAAGACGCGCAACGAAATTTTTTTGCCGCCCATAGACTTTAATGGGCGTCTGCGACATTTCGCCAGTGGCGAATTTTTGGCGAAACGGGTCAAATTCGCCCTTCCCTAATTGACATGTTGCTCAATATAGTTTTAGTCCCAGCCATTATTCAATATTCCCACATATATATTTGTGAGCCAGGGGCTTAAAGACCACAGGGCAGGACTTAGTTTGCTTTCCACAATTCCAGGGGTAAACTAACTGGCCTTGTAGGTGGCACTAATAACACTAACTGGCCATGTAGGTGGCATTATTACAATGTGTTATTGTAAATGGAAATAAGGAAGAATTTAAACAGAAAAAAGGAAGAGTTGAAATGTTTTGTTTGGTCACGCAAAGACTTTTGCAGCTTGTCTAGTTGCTATAGTTTAATTACCATAACAACCACACACCAGTTTGGAAATAAATTTAGGACATGAATAGTAGATGGGCTGAAAATAAATAATACTAGTACTGGTTTAAACCAATGGGGATAAGAAGTGTGAAAATGTCATAAAATTACTACTTTGCCCATATCAACTTCCCTTTCCCTACCTGCTCAGATGTGTAGCAGTGAGGTTACAGAGAGGTGCTTGTCTTGAGCTTGTAGTTTACCAGCAGCTACAAACAGTTGTATTCTTTATCTCCACTGAAGCAGCCACTTACACCAACCTTTTTTTTCTCATAAAGGAGCGTCAAGATGGGAGCCGGACATTCTAACATCTTGCGTCGGCCCCGGCATTCTGAGGTAAGGCAGATGGAAATATCAAGCTGTCGCTTCATGCCTGACGATTAGAGACCTTACCAACAGATAGAAAGAGAAAATTCCTCAGAATTGCAAGAAATATTTCGTAAACCCATTTGACAAACAGTTGTTATATTTTTCTGATGTTCTCCACAAATATCATGTTTCATTGTTCAATATTCAATATAGTTTGCAAGCACTTGATCATTGTTTCTTAATTTTTTCCCATTCTCTATAGACTGTCGACATCAAACAGTCTTTTGATGCGTGTGAGCCCCAGGTAAGTGTCTCACTTTTAGGAATGAAGCAGGAGCTGGTGGGAGTCATCCAGAAGGAGATGAAGATAGCAGCAGGGGCCGAAAATCTATACCATGCCATCAAGGACAGGAAGACCAGAGCCCTGATGAAGGAGCTGAGGAAGAGCAGTGAGAAGAGGCTGAAAGCCCTTTACTCCTCTCTCCTCAAGCTCAATAAGGAGATAGCTCGGAGGGAAGCAGAGAATGTTCCAGGTGAGTCATAACAGGCTCTAGCCTCTTTTCTATTGGCATTATATGGAGTAACGTGTGTCATCCTAACATCCCATCCACTACCCCTTCATGGACATTAGACTAAGCCCCACAGAACTATAGATGGATTTTATGGCTTTTGCATGTACTTTTCAAACCACTGATTATTAATAGCATCTTACCAAATCAAGAAACATCCTTAAGCCTTAGGTTCAAGAAAGTTTTTATATTTGAAAATTCATTCACTATGTTTATTTACTGTCTCTTTAGATGCAGCAGCGGAGACTGCTAGTGACTCTGGTGTAAACCTCCCAGCAGAAGAGGTCAGCGCACCTGAGGTTCAGGTTGTTTCAGAACCTGCCAGTGATTGTTTCCAAGTGAGTATTTTATACTGATGCCATTCATTTCTTGGCCAGAACATAAACATTTCTTTTATCATATCCATGTGATGCCATGTTCATTCATTGCACAATTGTCCCTTGTTTGCAGCATCAACATGATGAATCCACTGAAGAACCAGTGCCAGAGTTAGAAGAGGTGCCTGAAGAGTCATCAGAGAGGTGAGGATATTGTTGAGTTTATTAGAGACCAGATTAAATGCCTACCCCATACTTTCATCAAATAAGACCAATAAAACCTTCACAATAACAGGATTATTCTTCTAATTAAAGTAAAGTATTAGATTGGTACAGAAGAGGACAGATGGTAAAATGCACCTGCACTTTGGCTGGGAGATTACACAATACATAATTCAATAGCACAAAGCCACCTATGAATTATGGCTATGGGGTGCTGTGCTATTGAGGATTATGGAGAATGAATCTGCTAAGGGTAAAAAGAAAAGCAAAATAACAAACTTACTTTTTCCTTATAGTGAGATATCTGTGGTTGAAGAGAACATCAGCCCAACTCCACCTGATAACGCAGCAGAAGGATTTCCACTGGCAGTGATGAAGGACCCACAGTAAGATGCAACCTGAACATGATGATACTATTAACATTTCATTTGAAATAAAAAATGAGTTTCATTTTGGGTATTTCTTTTTCAGGGCTTTGCAGTTGACCAATTACACACTGCAAGACTTCAACCAACGTGGTTTCCTAGGCGAGGGCGGATTTGCCAAGGTAATATTAAACTTAATCCATAATTAGGATGACTATTGGCACATGCAAGAACAGTGGCTAAACAGTTAGTTCTGTTACCTTGCAATGCTGGGGGCAAGTATGGATCGATTCTTACAGCTCTCTGAAAGGGGTATGGATGTTCGGCATGTATCTTACTGCGTTTCCTGAGATTCTCTCTTATTCCAGGTTCTCCTTGTTGAACACGCGGCAACCAAAAGATCCTATGCCCTGAAAATATTGAAAAAAGAGAGCATCACCACCTCAAGGGGCATTGAAAGGTCAGTTTATGGAAATGATCATTTTAGCATGGTTGGCTTTGTTACTTACCCATGTCCCTTTCAAACAGCTATAGCACTCAGAGATTACCCTGATAATAAAAGCAATGCCAAACTAGTGATATGTCTTGGGACCTTGCACTAACATCTCCTTTTAGTACCACACTTAATAATCTAAGACAAGAATAGGGCTCATATGGGCAGAGAGACACTTTTCCTACTGGCTTGTTTTGACAATGAATGCTTTTAATATTCAGGATCTTGTTAGAGAAACGGGTTGCTTTCGCCGTTGCTGACCACCCTTTCATTGTGGATATCCACGCCACCTTCCAGTCAGAATACCATCTATTCTTTCTGATGGAGTACGTTGCTGGCGGCTGCTTAAAGACATACCTGCAGAGGGAAGGTGCATTTGAACAACCAAGAGCTATGTAAGTACAAATGAACCTTTACCTATAGTCATGTGGGTGCCATTCATACAAAGTAAATAGTATATGGGGTCTGGCTCCTTGTTTATCTAACAAAGGCAAGAGGATGTAAGAAAACATCATTATTTAGAAATATATAACATTTATTTAAGTGGAGAACATACCATGATAGTAAGTGGGTCTCTTGACTAACAGCGAGCCAGTAATATTTAGACAGAGATACACTACACTAACAAATATATGACTATGTATTCAATAACCTAATGATGGGAGTGTCTTTGCAGGTTCTATGCTGCTTGCACACTGATGGCCATTTCCTACTTACATGAAAATGACATCATACACCGGTAAGTATATTTATTATTGTCATGTATATGAAACATTTTGCAATATAAAATGTATGGGAGCATTACTGCCAAACATATCAGACAAAGGAATAGAAGCAAATATTTATATCCCCTGTAGAGCATGTCCACAAGAGCACCCTGTAGAGCATGTCCACAAGAGCAAGAGAACTTCAGTGCTTTTAAAAGGCCATGGATCTACTCAGTGACTTATAATATCCTTATATTTGACAAAATGAGTTGTATTATTCACGTTACATCACTAATTATTTCCCTCTTTGTCACAGTGTCCCAGATATGTTGTACTTTGCTAACTTTTGCTGTTGTTTTAACACAGAGATCTCAAGCCGGAAAACCTGCTCTTAGACAGCAGTGGATACATTAAACTGGCTGATTTTGGGCTGAGCAAAGATGGTAAGGATTCTCGTAAACTAACACATCAAAAAATGTTATTGAAGTTCATGAAGTCACTGACATTTGTAGTTTAATTTTTTGAACAGACAATATTTTACCCAGTTTCATTATTAAACTAAACATCATTAAACTGAATCAATACAGATAAATATGCACCAACTGATCATCATCTTACTTACAATAACTGTTTTTTCAGGAATTGGCTACAAAGGCCGAACAAGTAGCCTGAAAGGATCATTTGGCTACATGGCACCAGAAGTCCTCGCCAGGGAGCCATACTCAAGATCTGTCGACTGGTGGTCTCTGGGCATTGTAATCTATGAGATGCTAGTTGGGGAGGTAAGTAGAAAGCTTAAGAACTGGACTGAATAGACAACTGTTTATTAACTTGGAAATAACATCAAGCATCAGTTATATTAGTTACATATGGCAACAGAGCAATAAGTTGTTTGTGAGGCAGCATTTTTGCATTGATTGCATTGGTAGGGAATATAATTATTTCATGGTATCCTAAGATATACCCACTACAATCTATCCTTACAAAACCTCCTTAATGTATGTAGCAACAGGTTTTGCAGCCTACTTAGTCACTTACACCTGATTAGTTCTATAAACTATAGTAACAGATAACTTTCTTATGTTCCACATCGCAGAGACCAATGCTGAGACCATCTACAGGCTTAGTCTTCCCGACGTTCCTGGCAGGAGATGCCATCAACTTAATGTCAGGGGTAAGTTACTCAGTTAGTTAAGGGCGCAAGCTGTGGTTTAACCAGTAATTCATGAACAGGTAGCACTATCCTTGCACCCTTAAATAATTTCCTTCCAAGTTATGCAGTCTAACTGTATATTAGCCTTTATAGCCATTAACTGTCACATAGCGCAGCAACAGAGCTTATCTGCTAATGTTTTTAAGGTCAATCATACTCTTTCTTTGTAGCTCTTACAGCGGGACCCATTGAAGCGGCTGGGCTCAAGTGAGGAAGATGCATGTGATCTTATGCATCATTACTTCTTTCGAGTAAGTTTATATTTCAGTCAACTTTTGGTAGCTACAGAAATGAACTAAAGGTACACATGTACTCCCAATGTTTATATGCTAATCAAACATATTTCAAATAAAATAAAAGTGCTAAGTAACAATTAATAATGAATGTTTTTATATTGTCTATTAACCAGAGCATTGACTGGATGGCTTTGATAGAGAGAAAAGTGCAGCCCCCGTTCATACCTGAGGATGTTAGACTTTCTGAGGATGGAGATCAACATCTAGTTCTAACTCCTCCCTCCGAGGGTTCCTTGGCAATGGAAAAGGAGATTGCCGAAGCCTTTAGGAGCTTTGATTATACCGCAATGTAGAGTTCCAGGATCAACCTGCAATGCCAAAATCACCAGCGTGAGATCTTGATTTGTATTTCCCTTCCTTCCTCTGCAGTAGGACCATTGGTGCCCCCCACTGCACCACAGCTCAACCACCAGTGCCCCTCCTCCTTCCACCTCCACCAGCGGTGCCCCTCCTCCATCCACCACAGCTCCACCAGCGTTGCCCCTCCTTCTACCACCATAGCTCCCCAGTGGTGTTCGACCCGGTTCAATCTAAAATATGGTATCATAAACAGGAGCACACTTAAGCCACTCGGTAGACCCAGCATTCCTTTTCACTCCATCCCTCAGTGTGCAGACGCCGGGGTCTGTGGGCTGCATGGGGTTTAATGGAATGGAATAGAATGCAGCATTTACCAAGCAGCTTAATGATGCTCATGTGTATACTGCCATATTGCTTTCTATTTCTTTTCCTTCCACCATAATACCACCAGCGTTGACCCCCCCTTGAATCATAGTTACATCAGCCCTCCCTTAAATCATAGTTACACCAGTGGTGCCTCCCCTTTCTATATAAAATATGGAATCATAAACTGGAACACCATTGAGCCACTCGGTAGACCCAGCATTCCTTTTCACTCCTTCCCTCAGTGTGCAGAAGCCGGGTTCTGCAGGCTGCCTGAGGTCCAATGGAATGGAATGGAATGCAGCATTCACCTAGCAGTTTAATGGTGCTCATGTGTATGCTGCCAAATTGCTTTTAATTTTCCATTCTTCCACTGCAATGCCAACAGCAGTGCCTCCCTTTCCATCTAAAATATGGTTTCATAGACAGAAGCCCCCTTAAGCCACTCGGTAGACCCTGCATTCTTTTTCACTCCATCCCTTAGACTGTAGAAGCCGGGTCTACAGGCTATGTGGAGTCCAATGGAATGGAACAGAATGAAGTGTTCACCTAGCAGCCTAAAGGCGCTCATGTGTATGTTGCCATATTCATTTCTGTTTCCCTTACCCTATTTCCCTTGATTAAATATGGCGCATTGATCCTGGGAGCAAATCCGATTGCCATTAAGGAGTCAGGAAGGAATTTTTTCCTCTAGTTTCTCAGAGGTTTTTCGCCTTCCTCAGGATCAAAAAAAGCATAGTTCTTTAATCATTATCAATAATAAATTGTTACATAATTAATTAACTTCCATGTCGCTGTGTGTATCTTTATTCTGGGTATTGGTCTGTCTATGTTAATAGAGAGGGGGAGGGAGTAAGAAAATGGCTTGCAATAAAGAAACACTGAAATGTTCAGTACCTGTTAGTGACACCAGTCCTACTGAAGGTATGGCTGCTCCAACAAGCATTATCACACTTGGCCGGAGATTTTGTTAATAATGGATATTCTTTGCATTCTCTCACCATTCATCATCATGGTATGAAGGCTGAATGATCAGTGCACCTGCTGGTACATACACGCATCAAAAAGGTGGGGAAGAGAAAAAAAAACATTAATAAAATAAACTCAGGGTTTAGTGTGACACTTGAATGTATCACAGTAAGAGTAAATCCTTATAAAAGAGATGTAAAAGCACAAGACTCTCCCTTTCATAGTCTAGCTGATCAGGTGCCATCCCCATAGGGAATATAATGCACATGAGCAAATTGGCTCTCACCTTTCCTCACTCTCCAGACCTGAGCCCAAATCAGTGAATGTTAACATGCACAACAAAATATTCATTGTCAGATGTAAAAATGCCTGTGGGTACAAAGCCAATCCCTGTAGGGTTACTATGCAGTTGTTTCTCCTATTAACACAAAATATTGGTAGGTGAGCAATAATGCACAGAATCCATTTGCATTACAGAGGTATAGGGAAATCCTTTGGATTTGAGTTACACAGGTGATGAATTTCTATGTGTCAAATCCACTCCCCTTTTAAAATATATGGGGGTTCGTATTGTGGGGTTCACATTGACCAGGCAGGGAATGTCTGATAGGGGATGCTCAGGTTTTTGGCAGGTGTCTACTCTACTACCAGCCCCTTCTCCCTTAACCTACTCTGATTGGCTGGCTCACCATGTCACATGCAGGGTTTGAAAGTTGTGGTAGGAAAGAATGGGTAGAGTTCAAAATAAATAGCTGTTATAGGAGAATTTGTAAATATGAAAGTATGTGTTTTAAGTTAAACTGCTTCTACTTATTGGTATTGAATCTGTGTTTGCACCTTAGCTGCCCTGTGCCAGAGGAGAGTGAAGTAGGCACTGGGTTTAAGGAAAGAGGCAAGCCTGTATCCTCAGCTCTCTTTACCCAAAGAAGGTCCTGAGCTCATTTTCCTTCACTTCAGTAGGCATACAGTACCTTGAATGAGGTGGTACCTGAGCTACACAGGGTAGAGATAGCTACATTTACCAATCACCTTTAATAGCAGGGAGAAGAGGGCTAGACCAGGTGAGCGTACCCTGAACTATATATCGTGTAATTCAAATGGAAGAGTGCGCTGGGTTGAGCGCCCCAGTGAAGTGACCCGGTAGCCGAAGCAGAAGTTCCCAGCTGGCCCCAAGTGAGGCAGCCCCAGGATGAAAGTGAAGAATCACTACTTCAATGAGTGGCCTATGAAAATATGCTTGTTGCAGCTGGCACTGTATAAAGTGGTTATAGACTGCATTATTACATTGCTCTAAATCTATATAACAGAAAAGAATATTAAAGAATGCCAACTAAGACATTTCTAGAAATTAAGTCCAAAGGTGAAAACATCCCCCCCTTAAATAAAGTCTCCAACACACACATTTTGAAGCCTGGGCTAGTTAGTGACCATAAAAGCACCCAGTGGTCTCTAATTTCCCTTAAATGTTTCGGCCCGGGAGGATGTTCATACAATATAATGTAGATTTTGGAAGCACTCACAACAGCAGGATAACTGCAATTAAGCATTTATTGTGCATCCACACAACATGTTTCGGCCTCACTAGGTCCTTTTTTAAGCTTAATTGCAGTCAACCTGCTGTTGTAAGTGCTTCCCAAGTCTACATTATAGTGTACAAGTTCTGTGTCCCTAATCTCTGATTAAGACCATAAGAAACACACAGAGGTGTTTGAAACACTGATCTTTCTGCACACAAGGAAATAATACAGTGTGAAGGCGAAAACACATGGGTGGATACAAGTTTGGGATGAGAAATTGAGACCTTTGAAACACCCTTCCTAAACTGCCCTGTGCCAGAGGAGAGTGAAGTAGGCACTGGGTTTAAGGAAAGAGGCAAGCCTGTATCCTCAGCTCTCTTTACCCAAAGAAGGTCCTGAGCTCATTTTCCTTCACTTCAGTAGGCATACAGTACCTTGAATGAGCTCTAGCAGAGCTTGAGTGATACACTGTTTCTGTACCTTTAAGAGGTGGTACCTGAGCTACACAGGGTAGAGATAGCTACATTTACCAATCACCTTTAATAGCAGGGAGAAGAGGGCTAGACCAGGTGAGCGTACCCTGAACTATATATTGTGTAATTCAAATGGAAGAGTGCGCTGGGTTGAGCGCCCCAGTGAAGTGACCCGGTAGCCGAAGCAGAAGTTCCCAGGTGGCCCCAAGTGAGGCAGCCCCAGGATGAAAGTGAAGAAGCACTACTTCAATGAGTGGCCTATGAAAATATGCTTGTTGCAGCTGGCACTGTATAAAGTGGTTATAGACTGCATTATTACATTGCTCTAAATCTATATAACAGAAAAGAATATTAAAGAATGCCAACTAAGACATTTCTAGAAATTAAGTCCAAAGGTGAAAACATCCCCCCCTTAAATAAAGTCTCCAACACACACATTTTGAAGCCTGGGCTAGTTAGTGACCATAAAAGCACCCAGTGGTCTCTAATTTCCCTTAAATGTTTCGGCCCGGGAGGATGTTCATACAATATAATGTAGATTTTGGAAGCACTCACAACAGCAGGATAACTGCAATTAAGCATTTATTGTGCATCCACACAACATGTTTCGGCCTCACTAGGTCCTTTTTTAAGCTTAATTGCAGTCATCCTGCTGTTGTAAGTGCTTCCCAAGTCTACATTATAGTGTACAAGTTCTGTGTCCCTAATCTCTGATTAAGACCATAAGAAACACACAGAGGTGTTTGAAACACTGATCTTTCTGCACACAAGGAAATAATACAGTGTGAAGGCGAAAACACATGGGTGGATACAAGTTTGGGATGAGAAATTGAGACCTTTGAAACACCCTTCCTAAACTGCCCCTAGTAGTTTATATATATATATATATATATATATATATATATATATACTCAAGAAAGATGCTGCTGCACACCAGGGTTTATTGTGAAAAAGTTAGTCCTTTATTTGATCGACGTTTCGGTCCTCACCTTGGACCTTTATCAAGATACATCAACAGACAAGTGAAAATAATTTATAGACTCACCCACCATACACCCACCACCAAGCCACGCCCCTGTTGCAGGTGTGTGTGATAATCATTAAGTGAACTTTCAATCAACTGACATGTGATTTCCAAAAAGTTTTTTTTAGGGCTGTAAGAAAATACAAAATACACATTATTATATAAATATTTTAAAGTGCTACCTATAAAACCAATAAAATGTTAAAAAACATTTAAAGCATGTCATATAAATGTTAAAACCAAACGCGGTGGCAAAAAATATATCCTATTAAAAAAGGCTAAGACACAAGACTTAAGTTACATAATAATTTAGAAGCCTGTTGCTACTATCTATTATCAAGAAAGGGAGAAAAAGAGCAGTATTCATTTAATCCTCTTGGGGCCACAGTATCCAATGTTTTTATCCAATAAACTTCTTTTTGTAGTAGCATACGGTCCCAGTCACCACCCCTACTTGGTTCAGGCACTAAATCAATGCCCATAAATCTCAAAGTGGGCAATCTATGGCCTTTCAACAAAAAGTGTTTAGATAGGGGAAGGTCTGAGTTACCCAACTCAAATGCTCTTTTGATAGAGGACCTGTGATTTCCCATTCTTTCTCTTAAAGTGTTCTGGGTTTTACCAACATAGGTCAAACCGCAGGGGCAAGATATAATATAAATGACATGTGTGGTTGTACAAGTGATTCGGTGTTTTATATGAAATTCTTTACCTGAATGAGGGTGGCGAAAGGTTTTCCCTGCTGACATGTTTCTGCATGTGGTACACCCTGCACATTTATAGCAGCCCTTTTTAAGTTTACTCAAAACACTATTTGATTCATAGCACTTAACTGGATCTGTCTTCATTAATAGATCCCTTAGATTAGGGCCCCGTTTAAAGCCCCACATTGGTCTCCCTGTAAGGGACTTGGACAACTTTTTATCACTCTGTATAATAGGCCAATGTTTGTCCACAATGGATTTAATTGTGGTTGAGCCTGCTGTATAGCGGGAAGTTAAAATGAAACGATCTTGTGTAGTGGAATCATTTTTATTAGGCTGGGTGCCCTCACGTTCCATATATTCACGTGCTTGGGACAACGACCTAGATAGAACAACATGGTCATAACCTCGCTGTTTAAAGCGTTCAAAGGTTTCCTGCAATTGAGTTTCACATGTATCAGCATCAGAATTGTTCCGCATAGTACGGAGAAATTGTGAAAATGGAACAGATGCTTTCGCACTAGGTGGATGAAAGCTAGTTGAATATAACAAGGTGTTTCTATCCGTAGGCTTACGATATAATCTGAAGCCTAGTCCTCTATCCCTTTTGTATATTTCAACATCAAGGAATTGGATCTGTTGTGTGCTGTGTGAGACTGTCAATCTAACAGGACAAGGGAGCTTATTAAGATTTTCAACCATGTCTATCAATTCAGATTCATTCCCTCGCCACACTATCAGTATATCGTCTATAAAACGTTTATATAGTAGAAGAGAATCACTGTATTTAGTTACAATATTCTGCTGTTCATAATAGGCCATATAGCAATTGGCATAAGCCGGAGCCATCGAAGCACCCATTGATGTGCCTATCTTCTGTAAATAGTACTGTTTTTCAAAACGAAAATAATTGAATTTCAATGTTAATTCAAGTAACTGGCATATAAAATCAATGGGAGGACCATCATAAACAGCAGAATTAAGTAACGCCCACCGTACTGCATCAATACCCTCCTGATGAGGAATTATGGTGTACAAACTGCAAACATCAAGTGTAGCTAGAACAATAGACTCCTCTGGTAAAACCAAGTCAGATAAGATTTTGAGTAAATGCTGTGTGTCTTTTAGGTAACAGGGCAATGACTGTACTGTGTCTTGTAAATGATAATCCAGGAAAAGACCAATCGGATGCAACAAACCACCCCTAGAGGAGACTATAGGTCTACCAGGGGGGTTGTTTACATCCTTATGGACCTTTGGAAGGCAATACAAAATCTATATCTACTATATAAACGTTTTATAGACGATATACTGATAGTGTGGCGAGGGAATGAATCTAAATTGATAGACATGGTTGAAAATCTTAATAAGCTCCCTTGTCCTGTTAGATTGACAGTCTCACACAGCACACAACAGATCCAATTCCTTGATGTTGAAATATACAAAAGGGATAGAGGACTAGGCTTCAGATTATATCGTAAGCCTACGGATAGAAACACCTTGTTATATTCAACTAGCTTTCATCCACCTAGTGCGAAAGCATCTGTTCCATTTTCACAATTTCTCCGTACTATGCGGAACAATTCTGATGCTGATACATGTGAAACTCAATTGCAGGAAACCTTTGAACGCTTTAAACAGCGAGGTTATGACCATGTTGTTCTATCTAGGTCGTTGTCCCAAGCACGTGAATATATGGAACGTGAGGGCACCCAGCCTAATAAAAATGATTCCACTACACAAGATCGTTTCATTTTAACTTCCCGCTATACAGCAGGCTCAACCACAATTAAATCCATTGTGGACAAACATTGGCCTATTATACAGAGTGATAAAAAGTTGTCCAAGTCCCTTACAGGGAGACCAATGTGGGGCTTTAAACGGGGCCCTAATCTAAGGGATCTATTAATGAAGACAGATCCAGTTAAGTGCTATGAATCAAATAGTGTTTTGAGTAAACTTAAAAAGGGCTGCTATAAATGTGCAGGGTGTACCACATGCAGAAACATGTCAGCAGGGAAAACCTTTCGCCACCCTCATTCAGGTAAAGAATTTCATATAAAACACCGAATCACTTGTACAACCACACATGTCATTTATATTATATCTTGCCCCTGCGGTTTGACCTATGTTGGTAAAACCCAGAACACTTTAAGAGAAAGAATGGGAAATCACAGGTCCTCTATCAAAAGAGCATTTGAGTTGGGTAACTCAGACCTTCCCCTATCTAAACACTTTTTGTTGAAAGGCCATAGATTGCCCACTTTGAGATTTATGGGCATTGATTTAGTGCCTGAACCAAGTAGGGGTGGTGACTGGGACCGTATGCTACTACAAAAAGAAGTTTATTGGATAAAAACATTGGATACTGTGGCCCCAAGAGGATTAAATGAATACTGCTCTTTTTTCTCCCTTTCTTGATAATAGATAGTAGCAACAGGCTTTCTAAATTATTATGTAACTTAAGTCTTGTGTCTTAGCCTTTTTTAATAGGATATATTTTTGCCACCGCGTTTGGTTTTAACATTTATATGACATGCTTTAAATGTTTTTTAACATTTTATTGGTTTTATAGGTAGCACTTTCAAATATTTATATAATAATGTGTATTTTGTATTTTCTTACAGCCCTAAAAAAAACTTTTTGGAAATCACATGTCAGTTGATTGAAAGTTCACTTAATGATTATCACACACACCTGCAACAGGGGCGTGGCTTGGTGGTGGGTGTATGGTGGGTGAGTCTATAAATTATTTTCACTTGTCTGTTGATGTATCTTGGATAAAGGTCCAAGGTGAGGACCGAAACGTCGATCAAATAAAGGACTAACTTTTTCACAATAAACCCTGGTGTGCAGCAGCATCTTTCTTGAGTGAATATTGCATCTCTGTATTGCACCCAGGTATGTAACTCCTTATGTGTGTGCCCTAGCCTTCCGTTGCATATATATTATATATATATATATATATATATATATATATTAGTTTTGATACATACAATCTGTTATACCGAAAGAAATCTTCGTGGGAAATATTCCCTTTGTCATGTTCTATAATAAGACTTTGTGTATTCCATTTGTCCCTCTTCAAGTGCAGCAATGGCGTTAAAACTGGTGTAAATATAATCTCCATATTCACAAACAGAAATCTGAAAAAATACTGACTCAGCCTACACTTTCCATATTCTGGTGAAAGTAAGAACAGTTTACACACTTTTGTGAATATGTCTTTAAAATAAAAAACAGAGAAGATAATGACATTTTTAACCACATTTTCTCACAAAAATTTTTAAATGGAGTTAAGCTCAGTATAACTCTTCCACTTAGCAGCCTATTGTCAGGGTACAAGCCCTGTTTTCTGTGTAAAATAGATAAAAGTAGTGCTTGGTGCGCTGGACAACAATGTTAGGGTCTCCCAACCTATAAAGAGAAAGCAATCCCAATGGTGTAGTATGTTTGTGCCAAGACCTATTCTATTTAATAAATAAAACTACTCACAAAGGTCTAGCAGTTATAGAGCACGTAGGTGTATAGATTCGGTAATAGCTTGCATCCAATAGTGCAGTATGGTAAGTAAAATAATATAATACGTGAACGGTTGACACCGTCCGCGCTTACCCCACAGTAGTTCAGTCATTGCGAGTCAGACCGGTTGCATATCAGAAGCCGCAGAATAGTATTCTCATTCAGCGCCGTATCTCCTCGTGCACGCTGGAATTAGAAGCACTTCTTACGATCGTACGGCGTCTCTACTGAAATCTTGTAGTATTTGTAGTTGTAAATTTTTCATGCGTTATACATATCCTCGTCACCAGTATTATATTCTAGACTCTGTACAGAAAAGGTTCACAGCAGCTGGGAGTAGAACAAACTTTACTCAGCACAAAACATGGCTGAACTGCCGTTTTCTGTGTAGTCAGAAATCCCACTTTAAAGGAGAATTCAACCCATAACATAAAAAAACCCTACCCCCCTCCCTCCTCCACCCCAGCCTACCTGGTACCCGGGGCAAATGCCCCTAACTTTTTACTTACCCCTCGGTGCAGATTCTGTCTTCGGGAGTTCACGGCCGCCATCTTTTTTTCTTCATTAAACTTCGGAAGCAGACCGTCGTTTTGGGCGCATACGCGGTTGGAGTAACATTCCGGTCCCGAACAACTGCGCATTCACAGGAAGTCATGAAAATTTCTAAAAGTCACAGAAAATGTCACAAAAATTTCCAATAATTTTCGTGACTTTCGGCACATGCGCAGTTGTTCAGGACCGGAGTATTACTCTAACTGCGTATGCACCACAAACGATGGTCTGCTTCCGAAGTTTAACGAAGAAAAGAAGATGGCGGCCATGAACTCCCGAGGACAGAATCTGCACCAAATCTGCAGTAAAAAGTTAGGCCCCGTGTACCTGGTAGGCTGCGGGGGGAGGGAGGGGGTCTATGTAGGGTAGGGGGAAGGGTTTTTTATGCTAGGGGTTGAATTCTCCTTTAAAGTGGCATGGTACCTTCTCTGAAGGGCACAACAATTATTACGAGGCAAATGTACAGCTGAGAGGCACCTAATGACTAAAGACAAATTCAGAGAAAAATTTTGGTAAAATTCATTTAAAATGTTGCATGGAAGACAAAATCTGGAAACTGTTCTGTTTAAAAGACAAATTCACAGAAGCTTTAATAGAGGTTTGTGAATATGGAGGGAAATCGGACAATTTTATCATTACTTTTAATTTGTCTCACTATCAACGCTTTTGTGAATTCTCCCTTAAGACTTGGTAGTTTTTTTTAACACAGGGGGTGCTCAGTCATAAGCATTAACTGTAACTGGTGTAATCTGTGCACATGGCCCAGGGCAAGCATATTTGTGCATCTGAGCCATACTTTCACTGTTTAGATGTTGCATATGTGATCTGTGAAAGCATTGATTTTGTGCTCATTTGAATTTGGGACTGCCACATGGCTTCCCTTAGGCAATACTATAGAGGGATATGACTTATGCTGGGGGTATATATGGGAAGTAAGTTAAAGGAGACATACAACATAACTGAAAATCACAGCCCTCCCCCAATCTTGTAGGCACTTGCCCTCTCACAACCCGCATCCGACCCGAACCTTCTGGCACTTTAATTCATAGTTATACAGGAATAATCCCATATCTGCACACCCTGGCATTCCGATTGTTACGTGCCCAATGATGGAGAGATCGGAGCCCTCACAATAAAGAAGGTAATAAAATTCACTGTCACACGTGACAAATGCAAGTAGGGCCAAACCTTTGTGGTTTATTTGTGAAAATGCAACTTTTCTGAGTAACACCCCTTTATCAAGCATGCTTGGATTTTATGACCCATTCCTAACAGTACCTGAAACTCACACGACTTCAGTTTGGCCAACAAATAGTCCAATCTAAACAATGTATAAAGTGCTAGAATTTGTCCAGACGGAATCCCAGAGTTGGTGCATCCTTGTTTAAAAAGGACAACTTTATAGGCTCTGCCCCATAGAACCTCTCTGTGGTGTTCTTTATGAGCAGCAGGCATCCTCAGGGCCATTAGAAATCACAGGGCCCAGTACAACAAAAATTTCAGGGTCCCCTGAGCCATGCCCACCCAAGATCCCACACAACAGTTAAAAGACCACACAGACATCAGTGCTAAAAACAGTAAACTCCCCCCACACAAGGTATAAAAAGCCATTGATGGTCAGGGCCCCCCTATAAGTTAAAAGAAAAACTGTGGCGCCAGGGACTCATAAAAGTTTTTTTTTATTTATTTTTTAAATTGGCACCAGGTACTCTCATAAAAGTTTTTTTTAAAAAAAATCATTGGTGGTCAGGGCCCCCTATAAGTTAAAAAAAAAAAAGTTGGCACCAGGGTCCTTCTTACAAGATAAAAAAAAGAAATTGGGACCCCAGAGAATATTTTAAAAAAAACAACATTGGCGCAAGGGACCCTCATACAAGTTTTTTTAAAAAAAACATTTGTGGTCAGGGTTCCCTATAAGTTAAACTTCTTACAATTTAAAAAACAAATTGGGGCCCCAGAGAATATTTTAAAAAAAAAACATGGTGGCAGGGGCCTGTAGAGTATTAAAATGATACATTGGTGGCCAGGGCTTAAAATAAGAAGAAAAAAAACACACATTGGTGTTCAGTAGAACTGAACTTGTGGCTTCAAGAATTCATGTTTGGCTCTTTTCATGACTTTGGGTCTTTACGTGGCTTCGGTAGCTCAGTTCAGGTGGCACGTTTTCGGCACTTTAGGCCCTGTACACTTGTACCCCCTGATGGCAGCCTTGGGCATCCCAGAAGCAAAGTAGGATTCGGGTATTTTTAAATATTTGCCACCACCCTGCCAGGCTGGGAACCACACAGGCTTCAAAGCAATTTCAGGCTACGCTGTGCCATTGCCCTAACAAGCACATTCTTATAGTGGAATTTAGTCTATAATGCTACTGACACAGTGACTAATATACAATCAATTGGATCAGCGCAGATATCCCATACCAACCAATAGGCATTTTGTTTCCATTCTCTAACATGTAGTAAATAGCCAGACTGCACACACTCTGTGCCCCTTAGTAAAAGTCACTTATATTACGTGACACACGTACCGTTCTACAACCTTATGTGGCATAGGTGCGTTTTACTTCAATTCCATATGTTACAGGTGGCGGCACATGTGCGAGTGAGACAGACACAGCCAAGCTCCACAGCTCCCTCACTGCTGTTATTGTTATTATTGCTCTCTCAATGCTGCTGCTGTTATTGTTGTTACAGCTTCTTCAATAATAATGCTGCTGCTGCTGCGAGGGAAACACGATTGATGTCAGTGCGCGCAGGCGATGGAAGCAGCAGCTGCTGACGCGGCGGAAGAGGCCACATCCGAGGCGTTTTAAGTCCTGCTGCGCGTGCGCAGTCCAGCTAAATCCTGTCACATTCTCATCTGCCCATTCCCATTCTGCCGCGCTGTACAGGAGACATCGCGCACAATCCCCTCCTCCTCCACCATTGTAACTGCTGTCCCACTTGCTCACAGCCCCCATTCATTCACTGGGCCCCCTGAACCTCCTACGGATGAGTGGGGATCATGTACAAAACGACTCACAGGTAAGCGCTTGCCCCCGATGCCCCCTACAGCCGACCCCACGTCCCACCTCGTGGCTCTTCCCCAGACTTTTAAATCACTCCTTCCGCCTTACAGGGTCATTGCGTGTGACCAACTATTCCTAGAATACCCCCACAGGGCTGGACACTTCTGGGGCCACTCGATGGTCACTCCTGGGGGAGGAGCTGTAAACTAGGCCTTCTCTGCTCAACAAAAGCCTCAAAAAAGAAAAAAAGAAAAACTTACACTCGCACACCCTGGCCGTCCGAAGTCACATGAGTTCCAGGTGCTAGATGTTTAGAGGAATTGGACAACCTCGAAAGCAGTGTAGATACAAGACACACCAGCACAACATGGATAATTCTAGCAGGATTTGACCTTGCTCGTTTATTTGCGGATGCAACGTTTCGGGGCGTGACCCCTTTCTCAAGCATGCATAATGTTGCATTATGTGGGGGAAAACTAGCTGAAGTGAATGTAAAATAGAGCAAATTCTGTTTGTTTGTGAGCGTAGGGGGACTGTGTGTAGAACTGAGCAGCTCTGGTCATCAGCCACTCACTATTAAAGTGTTTTTTATTCTTATAATATTCTCTGTATTTCTCCTCTCTGTTGCATCTGTGACTTTTTCAACATTTTTACATACTTTATCAGTTTTATACTGGAGTCCCAGTGTATATTATATTTAGGTGTAAAGCACCAGCCAGTCTTTGTGTTTTAATACTAAGTTCAGTACTAATGTTGCTGCTTTTTTTAACTAAACTGTTGGTTTGTACCTATAACTTGATACAGGTACAGTGGCTTTTATTCAGGAACCTATTATCCAGAAAGCTCTTTGATTTCCTAAAAAAAAATCCTATTTAAAAAAAAATTCTTTTAAAACTAGCATAAATCCATATAATAGATCACATATAATAGTTACAACAGTTCGTATTTTTTCTATCAGATTTACCATATGATTGCAGGGATGCAACAGCATTATTTTATCAGTGCCATTAGGTAAAACTGGTGACTTCATGTTCTTCTATAAAATATAAAGCTTTTGGATATATGAAAAACTTTTTTTTCCCCAGATAAGTTGGGATAAGTTGGTAGCCATATTACTTACTGATGCTTATTTGCAGCTTGATATTGAACATACAAACCATGCAGCACTGTTTTTACAATACAGTAAAAGTAGCAGGGTAAACTGTATAATATAAAAAGTTATGTGCCATGTGCTAATAGACATAAGCGGTCCCTGCCCCATAGGGCTTGCAATCTAAAATGAGAAAAAAACAAAACATAAAGTAAGCAATAATGATCCTTAAGCCCTGTACTTAAACAAAGTACTGGTTTCCAACAAGAGGAAATCTCAATATTTAATGGACACCCACACTAAACAGTGTAAGGTTCGGATTTGGGTCCCTCCTAGGGTTTTACTGCAGCAAGCAGTTAAAAAAAAACAATCTTAAATGATTTTTTAAATATGTTAATATTAAAAAAATGAAGCAGGAAGGGGTAGGACCCTTACTATCATAGGGGGGTCAGCTGGTTGATGAAAACAAAATAAAAGTGCAGATTCTGAACTCATATTTTTCATCTGTCTACACAAATGAGGAACTAGTAAGTGAAGGTTTCCTTCTTAATAGTCCCAATTCTAGTAATACAACTTATGATGCATGGTTCATACATGAAGAAATTCAAAAGAGACTAGAACATGTTAAGATTAACAAAGGTCCGGGGCCAGATGGTATTCATCCCAGGGTAATTAGCGAGCTTAGCTCTGTGATTGCCAAACCTCTTTACTTAACTTTTCAGGATTCATTGAGATCTGGCATAGTGCCGAGAGACTGGCGAATTGCTAATGTGGTGCCTCTATCCAAAAAAGGATCCCGTTCTCAGCCTCAAAACTATAGGCCAGTTAGTCTGACGTCAGTGGTAGGAAAGCTTTTCTAAGGGTTAATAAAGGATAAGATACTGGACTTCATAGCAAATCATAATACTATGAGTTTGTGCCAGCATGGTTTTATGCGTAATAGATCTTGCCAGACTAACTTAATTTCTTTTTATGAGAAGGTAAGACCTCGATTCTAGGATAGCAGTGGATGTGATTTACTTAGATTTTGCTAAAGCATTTGATACAATGCCACACAAAAGGTTACTGGTTAAATTAAGGAATGTTGGCCTGGAACATAGTATTTGTACCTGGATAGAGAACTGACTAAAAGATAGACTACAAAGAGTGGTGGTAAATGGAACATTTTCTAATTGGACCAGTGTTGTTAGTGGAGTACCGCAGGGCTCTGTACTAGGTCCCTTGCTTTTCAACTTGTTTGTTAATGACCTGGAGGTGAGCATTGAAAGTACTGTTTCTTTTTTGCAGATGATACTATAGGTTCCATGCAGGATGCTGCCACTTTGCAGAGTGATTTGTCTAAATTGGAAAACTGGGCAGCAAACTGGAAAATGAGGTTCAATGTTGATAAATGCAAGGTTATGCACTTTGGCAAAAATAATATAAATGCAAGTTATACACTAAATGGCAGTGTGTTTGGGAGTTTCCTTAAATGAGAAGGATCTAGGGGTCTTTTTAGATAACATGTTGTCTAATTCTGGGCAGTGTCATTCTGTGGCTACTAAAGCAAATAAAGTTCTGTCTTGCATAAAAAAGGGCATTAACTCAAGGGATGAAAACATAATTATGCCTCTTTATAGGTCCCAGGTAAGGCCTCATCTGGAGTATGCAGTGCAGTTTTGGACTCCAGTCCTTAAGAGGGATATAAATGAGCTAGAGAGAGTGCAGAGATGTGCAACTAAATTGGTTAGAGGGATGGAAGACTTAAATTATGAGGGTAGACTGTCACGGTTGGGGTTGTTTTCTCTGGAAAAAAGGCGCTTGCGAGGGGACATGATTACACTTTACAAGTACATTAGAGGACATTATAGACAAATAGCAGGGGACCTTTTTACCCATAAAGTGGATCACCATACCAGAGGCCACCCCTTTAGACTAGAAGAAAAGAACATTTGAAGCAACGTAGGGGGTTCTTCACAGTCAGGACAGTGAGGTTGTGGAATGCACTGCCGGGTGATGTTGTGATGGCTGATTAAGTTAATGCCTTTAAGAATGGCTTGGATGATTTTTTTGGACAGACCTAATATCAAAGGCTATTGTGATACTAAGCTCTATAGTTAGAATAGGTATGGGTATATAGAATTTAATTAAAAGTAGGGAGGGGTGTGTGTATGGATGCTGGGTTTTCATTTGGAGGGGTTGAACTTGATGGACTTTGTCTTTTTTCAACCCAATTTAACTATGTAACTATGTAACCACCACCACCGTCTTGTATTTTTAACTTTGGCATTAAACAGCTTTTTAGCCGATATATTGGCAACGGTAGCCCTGACCCATAGGTTAATAAACCCTTCTATAGATCATATTTAGTGTGTCCAACCTAAAGTCTTCCTTCTGTACAAACAATTTCTAAAAGTTGGTGACCAATTTAGTGTAAAAAAAAAAAGGCAAAAAGAAAAACGGTATATATATGTACAGGTCCTGGAACAACTTGGCAGCTTCTAAATTCCAGTTGACTTGTAATACACATGCCATTAGCAGAAACTTGTATAACATACAAGTTTGTTCAGCTTAGAATACTCCATATCATGGGTTTCACTGTTATTCAAACCTATTTATAAAGCCCCTGCCTTGTGAATTTCTGTGTAAAATGTAAATAAAAAAATGCTGTGTTTACAATAAACCACAATCATGTACATTTTTACATTTCATGTCAGTAGTGATAACTTACAATAAATATGCTGTGTTTATACTTGTGTGTGCGTGTGTGTTTTTGCCTAGTTGCCAATTAGACATCATACAAGTCCAGGTGTTTGGTGTGTGTATAAAATTTATATATTTTTTTTTAATATATACAGTATACAAAATTGAGAATTGGGTTATTTTTGGAATGACTCATAAATAAACATGGTCTTCTAGCTGTTTAACTATAAAGTGCAGGGTAATTTAGACTTGTGGTTCCCTAGGGGGGGGGCTCAAAGCATTAGCTGCGACCAGTTAGTTGGAGTTAAATTTTTGTCTGCTCCTCTAAAGTTTAGAGACTAAATACACCAAACAAGCCCTACTTGAAGGTCATTAAGACTTGGGGTAAACCCTTATTTGCTGGCCTAGATACAGTTGAATTGACACTACAACAACTTTTGAAATATTTGTGTGGGTGTCTATTATTATTTTAGGCTTTCCTTCTCCTTCAACTACAAAGTACCATAGTCAGCCCCTCTGTTACTGATTTCTTTCTATCTTTGCATAGGAGCATAGTAACATAATAATGTAAAGTGAAAAAAGGGCACATTAACATCCAGTTCAACCTCTATCTAAAAGAACCCAGCTGAATATGATACTTCAGCCAAATACATCCCACAAAGCAGATGCACCACCATCATTGAGGTGCAGCTCATCTACAGCTGCAAAGAGCCTGGTGCTGATGGAAAAATCAGCCCAGTTCTCTAAAACTATCCCACTGCCTTCCTAACATATGACAGCCTATAGTTCTGATAATTAATAATTACCCTAGAAGTATGTCTTTAGCTTTTCACCTAGTTTCTTAAAACATTCTTGAAGATCCTCCCTTTCTCTAACTTGGTCATTGGTGTCTACCAAGACTACTGGCTCTTCCCCAGCCACAACCAACATTAGATCCACTTTTTCCACCACTTGGTGAACCCTAGCACCAGGCAAACAACAGAAAGTTCAGCATATAGGGTCCTTGTCACCATCACTATGATCAAATTCCTTTTTTATTACAACCTTCCATTACTTCCTTGAACTGGTAAAAAAAAAGAGAGAGACGTTCATTTATTTTTAATTTTATAGTTTCAGGAACGAATGCAACAATCAACAGAAATAACAGAAAGACTTGCATTATTATTATTACACTCATACATTTTCAATTAAGTGCCCACAGCATTAAAAGATCAACCCCCATATAAATAGTGTGTCAAAAGATAAGCCAATTTTTAGTGAATTCAGAAGCCTTAAAATTCATATCCGTAATGCATGCTTTCCCTGTGGCACTGAGATTACTTGAAAAAGTCACCAATTGCATTATGTCACTTTCCCATAAGCCTTCAGTTTATATGTTATATAGACTGGAGCACAAATGACAGTCCTCCGTCTTCCACATGCACATAAAACTACAGATAAAGAATCGCAGGTTAATTTCAGCTCATGTGCTTTGGTATCCAGCGGCCATCTTAGTGACGCCAGTGGGAAAACAATGGCAGCCCAATGAGCACATTTCAGAGGGGCCCAGAGCACTCCAATCGCCAATCCTACCGCCCACTACCCGCCTCCGCTCACTTCCGGCCTGGACCCTGCCCACTCCCCGCCCACTATCCACCGTGCTGACTCGTTATGATTCCCCGCTGCAGGTAAGAAAGTGGCTGTGGAAGGGGGGATTCTTGTTGGCTATAGACCGCAGTCCGGGCCCCCTTTTTACGCCACTGCCTGCTTTTCCATGTCAAACAAACAGCCCATATATTTGGTTCAGCAAAGATAAAGCTTGTGGTTCAAAATTTAAGATAAACAGCTAAACCTACTAACAGATTGAACTTTTACTTTATCTTTAATCCTACTTCACAGGTTAAAATCAATATTAAACTTATATTGCTCTCTATTACTTTCAACTGCATCTTATGTTAACAACATACATATGTAGAATGCAAATTAGGAAAAAGGAAACAATCGACATGATTGTATTATAAAAATCATAAAATGAGGGTTCATAGTAATGCAGTATGTATTTGGCTGAGAGGATCTGCCTAAAATCTAGTCAACTGCAGAAACAGAACCATTTATGTATTACCATTAGTATAGCCTGAATAGTCCTGCTGTGGGCCTCCAAATGGGGCTGTTCTTATTGGGAATGAGTTGGGTCATACATTGAGCGCTGCTCTCCAACAGCAGTTTATTCAGAAGGTTTCATCCAGACCAAGGAATATGGCAGCGTCCACTCACAATAAAAATAGAAAATTTGCAGAAAAAGAAAGAAGATTTCTTCATACTCCTTGCAGTAACTATGAGACATCCTCTTGTATTTATTATTTATCCATATTGAACATTTGCCCCGAAAAGGAGAAAGCGCCGAAACAACAAGTTGTAGACAAATAAGTGAAACATAATTTGCCCAGTTATTTATTTTTATTTTATACACACAGGTATGGGATCTGTTATCCAGAATGATCCAGACCAAGGGTTTTCTGGATTTCCAACAAGGATTTAATTATATCTTAGTTGGGATCAAGTATAAGGTAATGTTTTATTTTCACAGAGAGAAAAAGGAAATACTTTTACAAATTTCATATTATTTGCTTAAAATGCAGTCTATAAGAGATGGTCTTTCCTGTAATTGTGATCTTTCTAGAGGCTTATTTTACATTGGGTCTTTTTTTATTTACCTATCTATAAGTATAGAAAAAACAAAACAAAAAGAAATAATATAGCGCTCAGTTCTCATGGCTGCCAGGGTGGTTCTGAGCTATGTTGAGATTTCAGGGAATGCTGGGAATTGTGGTTATAAGTCAAAGTTCTGGTTGTGTTTTAGTCCAAACAGTAAGCATTTTATCCAAGCAGCTATTCATATTATTGTCACACCACAGCATAAAATGGGTCTTAGAGGAAATAAAACCGCTTACCTCACATGACTTTAGGATGACGTCTGTAAGTTGAATGTGATCAAGCAGTGGCAGTGGGTATCCTTTCTGCAGGTTTTCTATAATAAAGAGGCATAAGGCATAAACCAAGGTTTCCCAATAGATACAGGGGCATCAGATATCTCCACATCTAAAAATCACCCATTCCTGGCATTTTAAAGGTTAGTCCACAGGAGCAGATTCGGGGAGATTTAGTTGCCTGGCGACGAATCGCCTATTCTTCTGGGCAACAATCTCCCCGAACTGCCTTCGCGTGTCTTCCCATCTGCTATAATGAAAAGTCGCCTCAGCTAACGCACATGCGGCGCTTCGTTTTCCAAAGTCGCCCGAACTTTCCTCGTGAGGCAACTAAATCTCACCGAATCTGCTCGTGTGGACTGACCCTAAAGGGGTGGTTCACCTTTTAACAAAGCAACTTTTCAACTGGCTTTTATTCTTTATATATTTTTTTTATATATAGTTTTTGAATTACAGGCAGTCCCCAGGTTATGTACAAGATAGGGTCTGTAGGTTTGTTTTGAAGTTGAATTGTATATAAATTGAAACATATACATTTACTTATTAAATGCAACAAGATAGATGCTTGTCTTAACATAGTATTTATTTTTATCTTTCTGTGCATATTTATTTTTGCCTTTCTGTGCTCTGCAGTAGACAACACACACCAGAGGGGATTGGGGCAGGTAGTTTATTAAAACTAAATGCTAATAAAAGTCAAGCCAACCATAGTATGTTACTGCAATAGCCCCCATTTGTAAGTGCGAGTTGTATGTAGGTTGGGTGTATGTAACTAGAGGACTCCCTGTATTTGCCTTCTCTTTCTGACTATTTTCAGCTTACAAATGTTTGTCACTGATACCAACATCTCAAAAACAAATGCTCTGTGAAGCGACAATTCTGGTTGTAATAGTCATTTGGATGCTAGCAATCAGATTGCGATTGAAATTCTGAGCTGGAGAGCTGGTAGCAGTACAACCAGGTGGGTTGAAAAACCTATGTTGGGCCATATATCCACATAGCATCTAAGTGTCCCAGTTAAGATATGACCATATGTATATATGGGGGTGCACAGATAGACTGTTTGTACCAGGCCCCACTTGCTCTGGCCATATTTAAAGCTGCAAATTGTGTGAGCCTTTTCATAAGTGTTGGCTCAAACAATGAATCATAATTACTACATAGTTTGACTTTGCAGATCAATTCAGAGCAAAGGACAAATGTTTGATTCAACTTGTAAGCTACTACAGGACCTGCCTAGACGTAAGCTCCAAGTCTTGCAGCCCAGGTTGCATTGTTATCCCTGTTGCTGACTCAGTAACCATGTGCCTAGGAGGGCATGGTATGCACAATTATTCCTTGGAAATAACACTGCCAAAGTGAAAGCATTTTGCAATGTATATGGGATCTTCGCTAAAAAAAATCAAATACATACCATTGTCCTCAAGAGTATGCTTGAGATGTAATAGTTCCCTGCTGTATTTAATATTGCTACCTAAAATACATAAAAAAACACACACAGGAAAAAGAGGAGGTTAGTTTATTGATAGACAGTTTACAGCCTGTATCTTACCATCAACTGCAGAAATATTGGGACCTTGGGAGGGGGCCAAGAAGGAACCACAAATAAACATGGTAGAGAAAGGAAATAGAGAAGTCAAGAAAGAAGTTGAGAAGTAAGTGCTGCAGAGGTTATGGAGTCTAAGAGAAAAAAGCTGTAAAGCAACAGAGATGTGAAGCTTATCAGGGAAGAGGGTAACAAGACCAATATTAGGAAGTAAAAGTCTATGAGCCTGAGAGTTAGAAAGTTCTGATAATACAGGGTCAACATATGTGATATATACAAACTGTGCCCCTTCACTTACTGAGAAGAGTCCAACCTCTGAATGTACCAGCTGTATCTCTACCCTAGAACCAGGATCAAGGGAGAAAAACAAAAATAAGCATGCTTCTTAATGCTCTGAGCACCAAAGCAAAAAAACCTCTGCTGGGGCATACATTTACTTGTAAAACATATATTGCTTACACTGCAAATTAGTAAAAAATGTCAGTCCTTTAAGTATTTCTTGCCGATCCCTTCACAGTCCCTCAGCTGAAAAAAAAAAGTCCAAAGAAGAAATATATGTATTCCCTAGGGAATATATATGGGGATCAGCGCCTGTGGCAACAGAAATTAGAAACAAAATATAGTGTAATACGTTCAAAAAGGGAATGTCACCCTGTGCGCTTGAATAGAAAGGTGTACTCCCCTTTTCCTTGAGCCGCTGTTAATTGAAGAAAGGAAAAAGAAAACTAGATCCACGTGAATATAAAAACGAAAAGGTGACCTTCCTTTAAAAGAAAGCAATTCAATAGTGGAGCGCCTCCATACTATGTACAGAATGCCTACTTACAAACCACTATTGTGGCAACGTGCATATCAAGATAATTCCTTTCTGATTCCTCATCCAGCTCTCCACTCCTGTTTGACTCCGAATAGGAAATAGGAACCGAGGATAGTGTGATATCGCTTTTATTAAAACATAATTAAAAACAAATAAAAATGTACACTCACATTTACCCTCCTTGGGTAATACGCATTTAGTCCCAACAAAAGTTCGAGTGCGCTCCCTCAGGGCGATTCTGCCAAAACTTTCGTGCTCCCCTGTGGTGCCTCTCCTGGGTCCAATAGCGCTCCCCAAGCGTACCTAACGCGTTTCGCTGTTACTGTAGTCAGCTTCCTCAGAGGTATAGTTCTTGTGGGTTCCTATTCCGTCTTTTAAATGTCTATTCCGGTGTTGTAACATGGCTTCTGCTTCCACTTCCGGTCCATGCGTTCCACTTGATGCGTTCCAATGCGCTCACTTCCCCTTCAGCGCATGCGATGTTTAGTTTTTTTCCTTTTATCAGGATTTACCTGATCGATCATGTTATCTTATTACATCAAAAAGTCATTACACAGTTTTGGCCCCACATTCATTGCCTATTTCAAGCATCTATCCCAACAAAGAGTTATATACATTCTTTCTAATCAAATCCACCGAAGTAAAATTTGGATGACAGGGGATCTTGGGAGATGTAGTTCCTTACAGGTCCCCTTCATTCAAATTTAAACTATCCCTTGTTCTAACTACTTCCTCGTTCTTTCTCCCATATCTTTCACCTATTTGACTGCATATTGGTATTTTCTTAGTTTCTCCTTTTCTGTTGTGTATTTAACCCTTCAGTTTACGGTGCAAAGTTCTCTTAGGGTATTTCTACTGTAAGGTGTCTTCAATAAAATACTGTTCAAATTTTGGTTTCATTTCTTAACCCTATATATTCACCATTCTACTTTTTTTCTTTTTTCTGGTTTTTTGGTTTTCTTTGCTTTCTTTTTACGATGTTTATAGAAACGCCCTTAGATTTATATCTATATTTAACCCTCGTGGGGCGAGGGTCTGCATTTTGTAAATCCATCATCTCTTCTTGTAGTGTTTTCTTTGTTAGGTCACCCCCTCTCCAATCTCTTTTTACTATGCTTATGCCCCAAAACCTTAGGTCCTTAGCTTTCTGGTTGTGATGTTCTTTGAAGTGTTTCGGCACACTGTGATTTTCCACCCCTTTTTCTATATTCCTCACATGTTCATTTATTCTATCCCTTAGTTTTCTATTGGTTTTTCCTATATACTGGAGACCACAGGGGCATTCTAGACAGTATATTACATTTTGTGTCGTGCACTTTATGCAATGTTCGATGTTATGTTTGCTTTTTGTGGCGTTTGATACAAATTGTTTCTTTTTCTTTCCATACTTGCAGGCTTTGCATAATGCGCATGGAAAGAAACCCTTCCATTCCTCTTTTGGTTTTTTGTTTTGTGTTCTGTCTGTTGGAATGAAATTTCTTACTAACATTTGACTTAAATTATTCGCTCTCTTATAAATTACTCTAGGTTTCTGTGGGATTTTTCCTTTTAGTAATTCATCCCCTTCTAGGATGTTCCAATGTCTATTCAAAATTCTTTTTATTTCTTGTGCTCCTGTAGTGTAGGTAGTTATGAATGACAATCCCACTTGTTCATCAGTTGCTATTTTTTTGGGCTTTTCTTTTAATAGTTCTATCCTCTCTGTTTCTTTCCAGGGAGAAACTAAAAGAAACAGAGAGGATAGAACTATTAAAAGAAAAGCCCAAAAAAATAACAACTGATGAACAAGTGGGATTGTCATTCATAACAACCTACACTACAGGAGCACAAGAAATAAAAAGAATTTTGAATAGACATTGGAACATCCTAGAAGGGGATGAATTACTAAAAGGAAAAATCCCACAGAAACCTAGAGTAATTTATAAGAGAGCGAATAATTTAAGTCAAATGTTAGTAAGAAATTTCATTCCAACAGACAGAACACAAAACAAAAAACCAAAAGAGGAATGGAAGGGTTTCTTTCCATGCGCATTATGCAAAGCCTGCAAGTATGGAAAGAAAAAAAAACAATTTGTATCAAACGCCACAAAAAGCAAACATAACATCGAACATTGCATGAAGTGCACGACACAAAATATAATATACTGTCTAGAATGCCCCTGTGGTCTCCAGTATATAGGAAAAACCAATAGAAAACTAAGGGATAGAATAAATGAACATGTGAGGAATATAGAAAAAGGGGTGGAAAATCACAGTGTGCCGAAACACTTCAAAGAACATCACAACCAGAAAGCTAAGGACCTAAGGTTTTGGGGCATAAGCATAGTAAAAAGAGATTGGAGAGGGGGTGACCTAACAAAGAAAACACTACAAGAAGAGAGTAAATGGATTTACAAAATGCAGACCCTCGCCCCACGAGGGTTAAATATAGATATAAATCTAAGGGCGTTTCTATAAACATCGTAAAAAGAAAGCAAAGAAAACCAAAAAAACTGAAAAAAGAAAAAAAGTAGAATGGTGAATATATAGGGTTAAGAAATGAAACCAAAATTTGAACAGTATTTTATTGAAGACACCTTACAGTAGAAATACCCTAAGAGAACTTTGCACCGTAAACTGAAGGGTTAAATACACAACAGAAAAGGAGAAACTAAGAAAATACCAATATGCAGTCAAATAGGTGAAAGATATGGGAGAAAGAACGAGGAAGTAGTAAGAACAAGGGATAGTTTAAATTTGAATGAAGGGGACCTGTAAGGAACTACATCTCCCAAGATCCCCTGTCATCCAAATTTTACTTCGGTGGATTTGATTAGAAAGAATGTATATAACTCTTTGTTGGGATAGATGCTTGAAATAGGCAATGAATGTGGGGCCAAAACTGTGTAATGACTTTTTGATGTAATAAGATAACATGATCGATCAGGTAAATCCTGATAAAAGAAAAAAAACTAAACATCGCATGCGCTGAAGGGGAAGTGAGCGCATTGGAACGCATCAAGTGGAACGCATGGACCGGAAGTGGAAGCAGAAGCCATGTTACAACACCGGAATAGACATTTAAAAGACGGAATAGGAACCCACAAGAACTATACCTCTGAGGAAGCTGACTACAGTAACAGCGAAACGCGTTAGGTACGCTTGGGGAGCGCTATTGGACCCAGGAGAGGCACCACAGGGGAGCACGAAAGTTTTGGCAGAATCGCCCTGAGGGAGCGCACTCGAACTTTTGTTGGGACTAAATGCGTATTACCCAAGGAGGGTAAATGTGAGTGTACATTTTTATTTGTTTTTAATTATGTTTTAATAAAAGCGATATCACACTATCCTCGGTTCCTATTTCCTATTCGGAGTCAAACAGGAGTGGAGAGCTGGATGAGGAATCAGAAAGGAATTATCTTGATATGCACGTTGCCACAATAGTGGTTTGTAAGTAGGCATTCTGTACATAGTATGGAGGCGCTCCACTATTGAATTGCTTTCTTTTAAAGGAAGGTCACCTTTTCGTTTTTATATTCACGTGGATCTAGTTTTCTTTTTCCTTTCTTCAATTAACAGCGGCTCAAGGAAAAGGGGAGTACACCTTTCTATTCAAGCGCACAGGGTGACATTCCCTTTTTGAACGTATTACACTATATTTTGTTTCTCATTTCTGTTGCCACAGGCGCTGATCCCCATATATATTCCCTAGGGAATACATATATTTCTGCTTTATACATTTACTTGTGTTACCGCATAAACTCCATCATCATCACCTCCCAAAGATTCATGTTCTACTGTTTACTAGAGTGAATCATTTGAAAAAGTAAAATATTAGTAACACTTACCTGCTAAGTTCCAGGCTACCCACAATTCTCGCTGAATTCACTGCTACTTTCACCAAAACAGTAGTTGTCTGTGGAACAGATGTTAGAAATTACCAGGTTGCAAAATGGTAAACACCACATTGGCCACCATTTACACAGATGCAACCAAACAGCACAGCTGATCGATCTAGTGCAATCACATATGTTGGGTTTAAGCATCTTCAAGCTACCTTTAAGGCTCAACATTCTGATAGGCCCTTATTTTATAACAAGGCTATAGATATAGTATATGAAAAAACTGTAATGATAGTCTTTTTGAAGATCCAATAAATTAGTTTGTTCTCTTTCACTCAGACACTTCAAGAAGATAGCATATTATTGGATTTAGCTTTTATGGACATGAATAATTACTTAGTATAGATGCTACTAACCAGGTTAAGAAGAAACAGAAGTGCCAGGGAGCTGTTGGGTAGAATGACATAGGCTTTAATGTCCACTTCGGGTGAAGTGGTCAGATTTACTGGTTCTATGGTCAGAAATGGTGCAGAGGGAACTGAAATCCTCAAAACCATGCGCATGTTTGGGTATATCTTTGACAGTTGCAAGTAAATACAAGAAATGCATTAAACACAGAGGGGCAAATTCACTAACCGGCGAAGTGGCTAAGGCTAGCGAAAATGTGCCAGCGTTAAGTCATTTTGCCACTTTGCCAATTTACTAAAAGTGTCCCTGGTGAAAATTCGCTAGCGAAGTAGACTAGCACAACTTCACAGCCTAACGCCAGGCAAAGTTGCACGAAGGGGCGAAACTACCCAAAATTTACTACGTTTTTTTTTTAACTCTCTCTTTCCCTCTTTCGCCAGGTCAGACCAGGCGAAGTGCAATAGAGTAGATTGGAGTTTGTAAAAAAAAAGTTGAACATTTTTCTAAGTCCCAAAAAACGCTGGTGTTTTACTTTTCATAGGGTGATGGGCTGAAAAACATCAGAATTTTTTTTTAGGGTACCCTCCTTCCCCCTTACTTTTGTTAACATTTGGCACCTAAACTATACTGTAGGCACATGTGTAGGGCATTAGGACACCTTTATTAATTTTATCAAGTTTTCCTGGGCTTGTGTAGTGTTATTTATTTGCTGCAGCATACACGTCCATTCAAACTTCTATTTTTCTCTGTATGCAAATTTCCGGTGATGTCCGATGAGCCATGTAAAAATATTCCCCCTGTGGATACAAACTATGGTTACAATTTTTTTTTTATTCAGATTTTATTCAGGTTTTAGTTCACTAGCTGCTATGCCTACAGTGCAATGTGCTGAGTGTCGCTGACTCCCCTGCACGGCCTGGGAAAGGAGGCAAAAGGAAAAGAAGGGGCTGGAAGGATTTTAACAGAAATATTCAATAAAGCAGCCTGCAAAATGACTTTTTTTTAAGCACATACCATCTATATTTAAATGAGTATAATGCACCAGCACATTCTTGTTTTTCACAAAATACGTCTCCTTTAAGAATAATGATAGCAGACTGAATGTTCAGTAATCATTTGTAACCCCACCAATAGGAAATTAAATAACCAGCAGGTACGTGGAAGAATTTGCTAGTGTGAAGGCCGGGTGAGCAGCGAGTTCTGACCTTCCAGAGTTCTCATATGTATTTTTGCTTCATAACAGGCAGCTGTAAGCAGGACAAAACACGGAGTAGGATAAAGTAGAATGCTAACACTACATCCATATAACCATCAATTACATGCTGTCAGTTATAACCCTGGTCTCAATGTCAATGCACTTTTGTTTGTTGCAGTGACTAGGACTGTTACCACTGAGGAGCCCTTATATATAGAGAGTACCTTTAATTGCACATCCAGCGACTGAGCTGTCACAGACGGAGGCCCCATCATAGAGTAATCAATTGCTGCTACATGGTCAATTTGGGTTGTGACTATAGAGGAAAACAGAAATTGTTCACTTGGTCAGATTAACAGAATGTCTACTTCTCAACAAGACAAAGCATCATTATAATATATTACAAGCTGGAGTTTAAAGGAGAACTGAAGCCTAACTAAAGAAGCAGCTAGAAATGTTGAAAATTACGTTTTGGGCTTCTGTACCAGCCCAAGGCAACCACAGCCCGTTAGCAAGGAAGATGTGTGTCTCTGAAGATGCCCCAGTAGCTCCTCATCTTCTTTTCTGCTGATTCTCTGCACATGTTCTATGCTGCTATCACTTCCTGAGCTTAGGGACCCACATACAATATACTGTACACATGGAACATAAATATAAGACTGATTAGTAATTAATACAGATAATTACTACATGAACTACATGCACAGAAACCAGTGCAATTAGCATCAGAATTTAATAATCATCCCTGTAGCATCAGCTTATATTACAGGCCAACCTCATTTTCTGCTTGATCATTTGCGTTGACCCCTAAGCTTAGCTTCTCAACAGCTGCTCAGAGCCCACTGAGCATGTGAGTGTCACAGACACTTTCCAAGACGGTGACCCCCTGTGACAAGTCTGAAGTTCTGGATCATTGCTGCTATTGAAAAGCTGAAACTTTAGACTGGTGGAATAAGTTCAGTATATAAAACATGGAATTTTTAGCCACATTCGTTTTTAGGGTTTATTTCTCCTTTAACAGTAATTCTCTGCAGGAAAAGCTTACTCATTTCTAAATGATCAATCTCCCAATATTGCCTGAGAAAGGAAGGGATGTTCTCTGTGTACAGCTAAAAGTCCCCTCGTTGTTTACCATCTTCTTCTACTACCTTATACTTGATCCCAACTTCAATATAATTAATCCCCATTGTAGGCAAAACAATCCTACTGTCTTTATTTAATGTTTAAATTATTTTTTAATAGAGTTATGGTGAATGGTGATCCAAATTACTGAAAGATCCCTGATCTGGGATAACCCCAGGTCCTAAGCATTCTGGATAATAGGTCCCAAATCTGTATAAACAACACATGTGGAAACAGAAAGCATACTATTATGGGAGCTTAAAGAACCCAGAGCAAGCTTTTGAAAACAGTGCGTAAGTTTAATTCCTTTATTTTGGTATACTGGAATCAGCCTCAAGACTCATCTCTTACCTGGCAGGGTCCGTAAAAGTGGCTGGAGTTTGCTAGTAATAGATTGAGTAACCACCAGGCAGATCTAGAAAAAGGAAATACCAGAGAGCATTTCTAATTACCAGGGGCGTTTCTGGCTTCTGCTAATTAATAAAACTGTTATACCAATTTACGTTAATGACTTCACAATCCAAACGTTATTCAAAGCATGAGAGGCCCCCACACCAGCCTTGATCCTCTGCATGGCAAGCCTGATACTGACACCCCCCATGTGTGAATGGCCTGTGCTTTTTGCCAAATCAGGGATGAGGGCGGCATCGCCCATGGCTACTGTCAGAGAGCGGACCTGGGTTGTCAGGGCCCACTGGGGTTTTTCTAGGTGTCCCACCAGCCTAGTTCAACCTATGACATATATATTTTAGGGGTCATTTATAAAAGACTAGGATGCAAGTGAAAGAGCACTAAGAGTTAAAAAAGTGCCATCATTAGTGCTTATTCACTGATATTTGACATCTAACACAAGGCATCCAAGTACTTACTGCCTGCCATAGACAGCGAGTATGGACGGTGCTCTTTTGCACAATGCACAAGTTATGGCACGGAAAAAGAAATGCCTTCATGTTGCCCCCCAGCCTGCCCTTATAAATACAGAGCAGCTAAATGCAGAAAACATTCATTGGGAAAACATAATTCCCTGCCATTGGTATGAGCCCTTTTATCTATAAGGACAATCAGTATTTCTATAATTCTTTGATTCTGTAACTATTCTATAATTCTAGGTTTTTTTAGCTAATGAAAAACATCTATGCAGGTGTGTCACCCAAAGAAGCCAAACATGTAGCAGTAAAAAGTCAGCGAGGGAAAACACTCAGCTAGTGCCATGAGCAGCTTGGTGATAGTTTTTAATGTTGCTATAGGGGAACTCTTAACTGACTTGCAAATTGGGTGCAGAACCCCAAAAGTCCAATAATCACATTATTTGTGGCTGCTTACATATTGTTTGGCTCTATAGCTCAGATTTATAAAAAAAAAAAATGTTTTTTACGTCTTTCATGATTTGAGCAAAATCGAGGCGAAAAAACATGAATATCCTCAAGGATATTACTTGGAACCTCAAATAGTCAAGATTTATAAGAATAAAAACAACGGTCACCAGAAAAAATTTGCCGCATAAAAGCTAGCAAGGCTCAATAGAAGGCAGTGGTTATTGTCTTCTAACAACTTTATCATTTATTTATTTTCCCTGTTCATTAAAAAAAATTTAGACTCTTTGAAATTGAATGGAACAATGTGATTTTTGCTGGCGTGTGACTTATTGCATTATTTGCTTTAGTGCTTACGTGTTTTCTTCCCCTTTTATCATCAATATTTAAGGCTCCGTAAACAGTTCTATTCAATAATATTACTGTAAATCATTTCAAGTTATGTAACGATATTACCTGACCCTCAATTGCTTTTCTTAAGGCATTGTCAATACTTTTATGGAACACATCAACCAACCAGCTAAAAAAAAAGATCAGAACAGACAGCAAGGTTAGAGATTGTGCCTTTTATTGTTACATTATAGGTCACGGTTTGCAAGAAAATAGTGACAGTTATTATTAAGCAGACATTCTCTGTATATACCAATTTACAATGTTGCATTTATTCTGCACAATATTTCCAATGGCCAATATGTTCTACTGATGTATTTTTGCAGCAGGATTAATACAGCAGCAATTGAGGATCCACTATTTAAGAAATAGGGCCCAAATGGAATTATGGATCAAGCCCATTTCTAACTTACCTGAACTTCCCGGACACATGTATATTGACATTTGAGATATGGCAGCTACAATCAGAAGGGGAGATGGTGGGTCCCAGATGCATCGCTTCCCAGCAGTAGGCCAACAGAGATGCTGAGCCCCTCCACCTTCAAGTCAAAGTTTCCTTTATCTGATCTAAAGTAAAAAAGGTAAATTGCTGACTTTACAATTAGAAACATCTATTTAAATCTCACATCAATGTATGGCGGCTATAAACATATAATGTATAAGGTATACAACATACTGTATAAAAAATGCAGACTTGGGGAATTACACTGTTGTTGCATTCTGGGATTTCAACAGCAGCCGAATAACTGCATATTGAGCAACACTGATTGCTCCATCTTGTCCTATTGTCACAATCTTGCCCACTATCTCTATGCTTGCTCTATAATACCTGCTACAACTGGAGCTTTTAAGGGCATCACTATGTGCAGGGCAAGGCAGACATGGAATAGCAATCTATACTGATAACTTATCTGGGCTGATGATATAGACAGTCATTATTTATTGGACCTGTGAGAAGCTGTTTGGGTTTCTGTGTACTGCCTATTTTAACTCTCAGTCCAGAACTGGGCTCAGGGTTGTCATCCTATTTTATCCACCTAAAGACAGTTTTACCTTCATCTGGCATCTGGTTGGATCAAATGTGTGACTTGCCAGACCTTGCCATACTAAATTAAACAATTGGAACATCTACTGTAAATTCAAAGAAGTTCAAGAAAGTGAATCCTGCTGTGCTGACCTGAGCTCTGTCATGCAATGTACACTACATACAGTACAGTCTACATCTAAGCACTTCCATGCAGTGTAAACTACATTCAGTTCAGCAGCTATCGACCAAAGTCTATTGTGTGGTTAAGCCCTTGTTGAAGTAACACAGCCAGGTTATACATTTCCTTAGTCACTCCAATCCCAGTTGCTATTGTCTGCTATGCACAGTATACTTACACTAAATAGTGAGCGTTCCATTTGCCATCCACCTGGATAAAAGCCCCTGAGATGCTCAGTTTCAGGCCAACATTGGAAACAGGGCTTATTTTGGTGCCGGGTAATTGAAAGCTACGGATGACCATGCTGCAAATTGAGAATATACTTTTTTAATACCAGCAGGTATTAAAGTGTTTATCAGACAATTAAATAGTAGGTGAAAGGAGATAGAGATAAAAAAAGTTTTAGAGAATTTAGAACTCTTTTACTATGGGCAAGGGTACTAAAAAAAGACGTTCTAATTAAAGGAGAGTATTTTGCAGAGTTCATTCTCTACAAAGCCCCACACCTCTTATCTGTGCTTTTTATGTGGGTAGAAGGCCAGAGTCATACACTGATGGTATAATAATACATTTTAGCTGCAGCACCGATATTGTCTAGACTCTAGCAGAGTAAATATGTTGTGGCCTTTTTGCTTTACAATGTAGTGACCAAATCTGTGCACAAGATGGCAACAGAGATTTACAATTGGACAAGAAGCTAGAATCTTCAATCCCCAGCAACACCGTCCAGCACTACTACATACATCTGAATCCTGGCCTACTTAGAGAGGTTAGATGCAGACTGCACTGCTATCAGTTCTGCCGTAATATTGATCATAATATGCATATTTTAATTAAGCTTCCATTAAAAAAAATAGTAATTTCCCCCTTTCTTCTCTCCATCACGTCTTATTTAATGCAATAGTCTTCTTTAAGATTTTATAAAATACAGTGCAGTCCTCCTATCAGCACCTGAAATAGACAGCTTCTCACCAGTACATCTGAGCAACCAAGAATGCTGACATTTACTTTCAGGAACAGATTCACATCTTCATTTGCTGCTGATGTAATGTCTTCTTGTGCAGAATTATGTGCCCATTGGTAAACATATAATGAAGTACATGACCTAGATCTACTCTATTAATTAAAAATCCCAGGGGGCAAAGGAGCCCCTTGAGGCACTAAATCATATACAATTTCAATACATATTGGTAAAACCTCTGGACATTTTGGGGGCCTGAAAAATGATTTTCTAAGGGGCCCAATGATATCTCGTAAGGCCATTGCAAGTGAGTCTTTAGAGAGTGTTTGAAAGTTTTGAAGGAAGGGGAGAGTCTGATAGCTTGAGGCAGAGAGTTCCAGAGACAGGCAGAAGCTTGAGAAAAGTCTTGCAGTCGGAAATAAGATGAAGTGATGAGAGGAGAAGAAAAGAAAAGAAAGGTCAGAAGCATAGCTAGTGTATTTTGAGATCAGAGTTGAGGTATAGGCAGAGGTTGTATTGTTAAAGGCCTTGAATGTAAGTGTTATTAATTTTAATTTGCTTCAAGAAGAGGTTGGGAGTCAGAGAAGGAATATGCATGGGAGAACAGCTGATGTGGAGCTAAGGGATATATGAATCTAGCAGCAGCATTTAGAAAAGATTGGAGATGTGAAAGGTTATATGTTGGAAAGCCTGCAAGGAGTAGGTTGCAGTCTTTAAGGTGGGAATCAATGTTCCCACTAAGGTGTGCTCTCACAATTTTTAAGGCTCTCACAATTTTTAAGGCCAGCACACAACAAATTGTGGTGTGCACAAAGAATTTCATGTGAAAACCCAACAATTCTGACCTGATCACACAGTTTTTAAAAAATAGTTTAAAATGTGCACACAAAAGAATTGTTTTGCACACATAGTACAGAAAGAATTATAGGGAACATTGGTGGGAATTTTGTCTAGTTGTGTTTAAGAGGTAAGGTTGTATTTGGCCTAGGCAGGTGCCTCTTCTGCCTACCCCTATTTCCGGCCCTGACTGTGACATTCAGGAGGAGACAGCAGAGAGTCAGTCAGTCTGTTGAGAAAGGGCAGAAGGAGAGAGGTCAGGAGAAGACAAGTTGACTTGAAGCATTAAGGTTGTACTGAGGTCCAAATGACAATAAGTTTTCCTAGAGAAGCAGTATAGAGTGAGATCAGAAGAGGGACTAAGAAATAACCTTGTGGAACTCCAACAGTGAAAGGGAATGAGGTGGAGGTAGAGTTAAAGAAAGAAACAATCATAAATATACAAGTTAGCCAAGAAAACAATTGTAGCATTGTAGACTCTTTCACATGGCCAGGACCCCATACACTGGAAGACTCTCTGCAATTTTGTTCGAAACAAATAACAAGGCCAACATGATTGCTGTGCGTGTCACCATCATGGGTGTATAGCAAAGACCGCTCCCTGCACACCCTGGCCTTACAGAGTAGAATAAGGTTGGTGCACAGTTATGAGGGATCTGCAATCTCTGGTCAATGAACCTTAATCAATTTACACAGACCACTTTCATTCTCAGGCCACACATCTTCACAGGGGGGCTGCAGATTTTGACAGCCTTTGGATCTTCCTGCCCTTGGTGGAAGCGATTGGGAAAGGGCAAGAAAAAGCAGAGCCAGCAGGGTGATAAGAGGATTGTGATTGGTAGTGAAGAGGGTAGGTGCGTGTGAGTGGGGTGATGGCTGCAAGGGGGGCATTGGGGCACACCGTTCTTAAATCCAGCCCTGTTCATTTCAACCCCCTTCTTGGACGGGTGAATGTAAAAAGACAATGTGTAGACCCAGGGTGGGTCTATGAAACTCCTCACTCAAAGCACACACGGAGTAAGATCTAGGTGCATTACCAACTAGTAAACATGTTCCCGGAGCCCCCAACTCCTGCCCAAGCAACTGGTTGGGTTAGGGAAGTTCATTATATGAGATTACAATCTTAAACTATGAAAGAAACTTTGTTCGAAGTTTACAGCATTGGCCAACTCCGTCACATCAACCAGGCCCTGGGAGGTCAAATACACAGAGGCCCAAACAGCCCTCTAAACAATGGCTGTATTTAGCATTTGATAGCAGCCCCTCTGGCATTTGGCCAAATACACAAATTGCCAGTCTGGGATTGCCATCAATTCCCTGTAAATAGTGTGACACAACATTGCAGTTGAACCAGAACATGTTCCCTCTATGTTGGTAAATTGTATATTCATTTATGTAGGTTTCCTATGTTACTTAGGTTAGAAAAAGGAATAATCAGTTACTTAAGGCTAAGTCCGTATGTGTTGGGAGAATGTAAACAAGGCAGCAAGCAAATTCATTTCTGTGCTCTCCCGGGCTACTCTGTGTGATGTCTTAATCAAGTTCTCCCAAAGATAAGGCAGAGCACTTAAGGGGATGGGCAATTTGATATGCCTAAATTCAGGCGCAAGAGGACTCCTATGTGCACAGTATATGTAATCTTTTTATAATAGTAACAGGAGCAGGGTCGGACTGGGCCGGTGGGACACCGGGAAAAAACCCGGTGGGCTCAGGCTCCTTTGGGCCCCGTAGGCCCAGACCTGCTCCTGTGCTACCTCTTCTGCACTAAAAATTTGCAAGTGTGCATGAATAGGAGATCCAAGGGGTACTCAATAGTTTGCGGCTGGTGGCCCCTGCACTCCCTCTTCTGCTGAAAAAAATTCACCAGCGTGCGTGCGCATGCAGAGGTATCGGTGCCACTCAATAGTTGCAGCTGGGGGCCCTGGACCCGCTCCTGCACTGCCTCCCTCTTCTGCTTACCAGCACACGTGCGCATCCGTGGAGGGAGTGGAAGAGGTATCGTTTGCAGCTGGGTGGCCGGGGGACAGTGTGGAGGGCCCTTGAGGCTGCAGGCCCGGTGGGCCCGGGCCCCCCAGTCCGACACTGAACAGGAGAAAGTAGTAAGTCAGGCTGAAAAATCAAGCAAGAATGTCAAATGTTGGAACAATGAATCCTGACAACCTTTTATAGAAGTAAATATTGGTTTACTTTAAACTTAAATTTTGGGAAAATGGTAAAAAATATATAAAAAAAAAAAGATGAAAAGCAAATGAAAAAAGTCTTTGTTTATGGTGAACAATCTAAAAACAATCCAAAAAAAGTTTTTAGAAGATGAACAACCCCTTTAAAGAATGGTCAATTCTAATCATTCATTATTTATTATAGTTTGACTTTTTTGCTTGGGATATGAAAACCAATTGGAATATAAAATAAAAATCAATTGCAAATTGTTCCAGGACATCACTCTCTACATCATACAAAAATTACAATATATCATACAAAATACAATAATACAAACTCTTTTAATCTGCCATCACCTATACAGTGCACAAATATACATGAGTTCATAACTACTACATTATATTATTTCTATTTATTTCCCCACAGTCTGTGATGGTCATTTTTTTAACTAAGATCTTATTAGTAATTAATTTAAGCACCACGCATAATACAGGTATGGGACTTGTTATCCAGAATGTTTGGGACCTGGGATTTTCCAGATAACGGATCTTTCTGTAATTTAGATCTTCATACCTAAAGGGTTAGTCCACACAAGGAGATTCGGGGAGATTTTGTCGCCTGGCGACTAATCGCCTCGTCTTCTGAGCGACAATCTCCCCAAACTGCCTCATCTTGTTTTCCCATAGGCTACAATGAAAAGTCGCCTGCGCTAATGCACAGGCGGCGATGCTTTTTCATAGTCGCCCGAAGTTGCCTATGTGAGGCAATTTCGGGCAACTATTGAAAACGCATCGCCGCGTGTGCTTTAGCGCAGGCGACTTTTCATTACAGCCTATGCGAAAACACGCTGAGGCAGTTCGAGGAGATTGTCGCTCAGAAGACGAGGCAATTAGTCGCCAGGCGACAAAATCTCCCCGAATCTCCTCGTGTGGACTAACCCTAAGTCTACTAGAAAATCATGTAAACATTAAATAAACCCAATAATCTGGTTTCAACAAGGAATAATTATATCTTAGTTTGGATCAAGTACAAAGTACTGGTTTATTGTTACAGAGAAAAAGGAAATAATTTTTCCGTAATTCTGAGCTTTCTGGATAATGGGATTCCGGATAACGGATCCCATACCTGTAATTATTAAGATAAAACTGATACATTCCTTGGATTTGTTCCATCTATAAGATGGCACACATAGCCACTTGTCACCCAGAGAAAACTGTCAATTTTCAATGGAGTCTGAGCATTGGCAATTCTTCTCTAAAGAAATTCTTGGGCATTACGCAAGCAAAGCGATGGCTCAACCAGATATATTTAGACAGTTGAAGCATGCTGGGAATTGTAGTTGTGCAACAGCTAGATGAGTGAAGACTAGGCATCATGAGGCTAGGAGAAGCATTATACAGCATAACTTGAGTCCCAACATTTGAAAAATGTAAAGAGGGACAAACAGCAAAAATGTTTGACCATGCCCATTTTGTGGCCACACCCCCTAATTACCATGTCCATTTTACAAAATTTGGCAGGTTATGAAAGTTTAAACACATTTCTGGGATGTTGAGGGCAATGTTTTATGTGTTATAACAGTATTGCTAATTAAAGGGGTGGTTCACCTTTAAGTTAACATTTAGTATGCTATAGAATGGACAATTCTAACTTTTTAATTAGTTTTCATTATTTATTTTTTATAGTTTTATAATTATTTGCCTTTTTCTTCTGACTCCTTCCAGCTTTCAAATTGGTGTCGCTGACCCCATTTAAAAAGCAAAAGCTTTGTAAAGCTTTTGCATTTATTGTTATTGCAAATTTTTATTTCTAGCTTTTGCATTTATTGTTATTGCAAATTTTTATTTCTCATATTTCTAGTAAGGTCCTCTCCTATTCATATTCCAGCCTCTTATTCAAATCAATGCGTGGTTGCTAGGGTAATTTGGACCCCAGCAACCAGACTGTTGAAATTGCAAACTGGAGAGCTGCCGAATAAAAAGCTAAATAACTCAAAAACCTTTAATAATACAAAATGAAAAACAATTGCAAATTATCTCAGAATATCACGCTCTACATCATACTAAAAGTTATCTCAAGGGTAGACCACCCCTTTGGGTGACATTGAGACTTGCTTATTTTGAATTGTTACAATTGCATCTTTGCTTATCTTAAATTGTTATAAATGTATCTCAGTGCAGCTGCTCAGTGTTCTGGGCTCTCTGCCAAAAAGCCTCTTATTTTAATTCAGTTTAAGAAACCTTGCATCTTTTTCTGGCGTCAGTGCAGAAGATCAAAGAGAAACCCTGGACTTTTCAGTAAGAAACCGGGACTGTCAAAATCAGGACTGTCCCACAGAAAATGGGCCAGTTGGGAGGTATGATACAGCATATAGAATAGATATTCCCTGGTGGGAGTCTCATCACAATAGCAGGGCCGGCTGATATGCGCTAAGATTTATGCAGGAGATTATACCGCCAGCTGATGCAGATGGAATTGCTTTTATAATTTAAAGGGACTGTAATGAATGAAAAATCCTTTTATAGACGGGGCATTAATCTTCAGAAAGGCTTCAGAACAAACAGTCTTTAGCAGTGCTGCCCAAGAAACACAATCAAGATCTATCACGAGTCAAGGCTCTCAGCTGTTCTCCACTTAACTCTGCATTAGCCGGGCTACAAATACAGTCACTCGCACAAGTACTCACATCCAGACTAATTCTGTTACTAAATTAAAAAATTCCTATATCAAAATGTCCTTTTCCTTGTCAAAGCACTACAGGGGAATGTAATTAAATGCTCTCAATGTAAAATCAGGCGCATTACATCACTAAGCAAAGCTTAATGTTAACTCTTGTTCAGGAGTTTCTTTAAATATTTAGCCGCAAAATGTTATTACATACACTGCAAATGTTCACAAAAGCCACTTGGTCGCAAACGTTGTCGAGGTCTGTAATTGGTCAAAAAGGAAGCAAAAATGGTCGCTAGCGTTTGCAATGGTTTTTGCAGTGTTTTTTTTGCACTAATGAAACATATTACATTCCCCCATATGTGTTTTACCCTTAAATAAAAACTAAAGCCAAACAAAGAAGTTAGAAAAGCTTTACATTATCTTTTGGGATTCTCTACCACTCAGTCAACCACAGCCCCCCAAAATGCCCCAGTAGCTCCCCATCTTCTTTTCTGCTGATTCACTGAACATGCTCTTTGCTGCTCTCACTTACTGAGCTTAGGAACAAACTCACAATATACTGTAATATAAATGTTTTATTAATTACTTCAGAAGGTCATAATATGACAGTTCAGAAACCAGTGCAGTTTGCACCATTATTTAATCAGCCTGTAGCATCAACTTTTACATGTGAACCTCATGTTCTGCAAGATGAACTGTGACAACCCCTAAACTGAGCTTCTCAACAGCTTCCCAGACCACACTGAGCATGTGCAGTGTCACGGACACAACCTAACAAAACCCAAGAGGGTGACTCTCAGTGAAGGCATCAATCATTAATATTAAAGAGATTCTGAAACATAAGGCGGATGTAAGCTGCAGTAAGTTCAGTATATAAAATACAGCATTAATAGAATATTTGTTTTCAGGGGTTAGTTCTCCTTTAAAGCAGTATGGGCCAGCTTTGCACAATGTTCATAAGTCATGTTGGCAATGCATGGGCAGATAATGTATGGACGGTGAGGGGCTAACCTGGACAATTTTTTGGTGGGGAGGCCCGGTCAGGTAAGTTTCCCCACTGGCACAGCCCCATGAAAAACGGAATAGGTGGCACCTTACCCAGTGCAAAGGTGGGGCACCAGAGCAAACTTTTACCTGGGGCCTAAATGCTTTAAGTTATGCGACTATGGCCTTGTGTTTGGGATCACTGTCACTGCATCCAATTGTGAGCAGAATTAAGCAGGTTCTCTTGCAGTATGAACCTGTATTTTATACCATCCTATTCTTTTAACAATATAACAGTCCCCTTTAATATCAACAATATCAGCTCCACAAACAGACTCTTCTTGAGTTAAGAGCATGGACCCACTGCAACATCTTCTAATGCTTTAATGTTCCTTTAATGAAAACACTACTACCTACTGTTGTTATACCCATCATTCCCTATCCCCATAATATTAATCAGCAAAGTAACTGCTATGGAGAAACTCTGCTCTTTAATGTTATTATTCACTTGTCCATGGAGAAGGCCCGTACTATAATGCATTTTTCACTTGCCGAAGGTCACTCGCTGTAGATGCACAAAACAATGAATAATGAGCACCCCTTTCAGTTTGTGGCAAGGTCACCACTGTGAGGTTTGGGTAATTATTCTGGAGAAACAAGTTCACTTGCAAACAGAAGGCACAAGATGCAGAAATATGCAAATACTGAGCAGGAAGATCTTGGGAGGACTGTCTCTAAAATAAGATAACTTGGATGTGTCCTTTGTAAATCAGTGTTATACCACCACTCATAGCAATGTCTGGATGTGATGGTACCTTCTACTCCTCATCTGACTCGAATTAGGTAAATTCTATGTTATTTGTAGCCCCAATAAGTAGGCATGGCTTACCGAAAAGGACCACAGGCAACCGTAACCCTAATTTGGCTTAAACAGGCAAATAGCAATTCGTGAGGTAGAGCATGGGCTACACTGGACCCTCTTTCAACAGGATGGATGGGCTTTCGCTGAGAGAAAAAAGAGCACATACGGGTGTTGTTGGACTATACCTCTATACTGCCAAAAGTGTATATAGAAAATAACAGAAAAAAGCAATTAGGCTTTATTCAATATAAAGAGCCACATACATGGTTGATAATACTCATGCACAAGGAAGTCAATAAATGCCAGGTACAGTCACAGGTGTAGCAGATAAATCCAGAACGGCACCACTGGAGGAATAGCAGGGGGAGTTGAAAGTATACACCTTCCAGGTTGTACCCCATGAGGTCCAGATCCCCAACAGTAGACGTGGAACAGGGATAGAACAATAACCTCTTTCCCTTGTTAGTACTGTGGACCCTTCACTACAGACAAGCAAGGCCTGGAGGAGAGCTACTCCCGTCTATCCTCCTTGTTGAAGCTGAAATGCTGCTCTTGCTAACTAATGTTCACTGACTCTCTTCTCCTAGAGAGTGCTATAACAGTGGCTATCCTGCAAACTAGCTAACTTTGTTCACAGGGTCCCTGTTCCTCAACTACCCTGAAGGGGTTGTCCGTTTAAGGCCTAACACTTCTGGGGCCTTGGTGACTCCAGGCTCAATGGACATACACTCAGATCAACTGTTGCAGGCCAAAGAGGGAGGACCTCCCCTTGCAAAGCATTATGTTATAGTGAGGCAGTATATGGTCATCAACCTAAGGGCCAAAGAACTGGATAGTGGTATTGGTAGGGAATAGGGTTGCCACCTGTCTGGTTTTGACACAGACAGCCACGTTTTTGAAGGGTTGGCCAGCTCAAAACTGCCTGCCCGGTTTTTCAAATTAGGCAAACCGGGCAGGATTTCCTATGACTGGCCAATCGCTGCATCAAAGCCCAACCACTGACATCACAGCTACGCCCCTGCTGCATCACTGCCCCGCCTCTGCCACGTCACTGCCCTGCCCCCTGCCCCCTGCCCCGTGCCTGGATTCCACCCTGCGAAAAGGTGGCAACCCTAGTAGGGAATGAAGCCATAGGGGCCATGATCCTATGGGTCTAACATACATTAAAAACACACTAATGCCTTCCCATGACAATTATTTCAGTTAGAAGACTAGGAGTCTGCTGGTTTGATTACAATAAGCCAATATGGGCCATAGTCTAGACATTAGCCAACCCTCAATAAATTAATCATTGAGACTATGACCCCAGCAAGAAAAGTGTATCTGAAAGGGTCAGCAATGATCATTAGCTAGCTGATGTTTCAGAGTTAGATAATGTCTCCACAGTAGAATTTTTAAGGGCTTGTTCCTTCCTCAGACCATAATGTACCAATAACACCTGTCCCTAGAGAACAAGACTGAGTAAGCCAGTAAGTGCCCTCCTTTGGAAACCCCCCACTAATTGCTGTGACTTTACACTCATATATCCCACACATAAAAATGTTTGTACACACAGTGACCTCATGACTGGCAAGTGCACAGCTTCCTCTTCATATGATGCAACTGATGAAGCTTACGCCTGTCTTCTGCATTTACACAATAGCTTTGCTACAAAATATACCTCCAGCAGGGGGCAGTCTAAACCCTCACTTGGTGCTAGAAACATGCAGCACTATTTGAAATGCTCTAATACAGTGCTGTCCAACTTCTATGGTACAGAGGGCCGGAATTTTTCCAATCTACATGGTGGTGGGCCAATAACGGAAGCCAGTGTAAGGCACTCCCTGTTTTTAGACCAAACCCACTTTAAACCACACCCATGTTACCACAAGACAATGCCCACATTAATAGCACACCAAAAAACCAAATGGTTGGTGCTCACTGCAGGGATCAGGGCCGGAACTAGGAGCAGGCAGAGTAGGCGGCTGTCTAGGGTGCCATCATTGAGAGGCGCACTTTTTTCAAGCGTTTATATAATAATTTGTTTCAGTAATCATGGTCACCCAGTTGGGTGGAATCCATCTCCTTCTCCCTCTTGCCGGCAAGTAATAGCTCCTTCTGTGCGGTGCACCGCGACGTGCATACACACGTCAATGATGTCACTGATGTGATGGATGACAGAGAGAAGCAGAGAGCTGGGGGACTGCTTGGTGTGGCTCTCGCTGCTCTCAGCCTTGCACAGTTGCACTGAACTGAAGACATTCTTTCTATTACTGTAAAGTGTGAAGCTTCCTGCTGGCACAGCCACGTACAGATTTGGGGCCCATATGTTTGCTGTTGCTGCTGGGCTGGGTGCTGGCACAGGTACATAAATACTTGGGGGCAATATGATGTGATCAGATTTATTTTTGGCTGCTGCTGACACAGGTAAAGATTGGGGGCAATACGATGGCTGCAGGAGGGCTGTATGATGAATGGCTGCTGAGCTTGCTTGCACAGGTACAGGGGGCAGTAATATAAAAATAATAATGAAAAAGTGTTGCACACTTTCTTGCTCTCTTTATTTAAAAAATTTACCATCATGGTAAGGAGGGAAATGATAATACAGGACAGGGGGGCACTGATTGAAGCTCTTGCCTGGGGTGCCGAACTACCTTGTGCCTGCCCTGGCAAAGATGCCAAGGAAAAAAGCTGTCATATAAGACATACCCATAAATCCATATGCCTCCTCCTCCCCTGTGTATAATATAGTACCCCAGCATATGATTAAACACCTTAGGGGCCCCTTACAATAATTTTCAAATGCTAACAAACCCCCAGAATAAATACCAAAGTATGACACACACAGGGAGCATAGGGAAGACAGAACAGAGCAGGAGACAGGAATCAGGACCAGTCTTAAATGTACTACATACAGTGACACAGTGCTGGTGCCCTATTAGCATTTTGAATAAAGTGTGAACAGGTGAACAATGTGGGCAGTTTCAGTCTGGGTCTCAGGTAGAACAGTACAGGGCTTTAAGAGTAGTCAATAATAGAGGTGTCACAAGTGTGAACAATGCAGGGGGATCACAGGTGTGAACAATACTGGGGATTAGTCTGAATTTGTTGTTTAGACAATGCAGGGGCCAGTTAATCTCTGTAGTGATACCTTTTAAAGTTTACATATGGTAAACAGACACAGCAGGCAGACTTTGATGTGGAGAGCCATATGCGGGCCGCATATGGCCCGCGGGCCGCCCGTTGGACGGCCCTGCTCTAATATATAGTCACATACCTTTGTATGTTTGTGGATACACAGGTCCTTGAGAAAGGTCTGTAGTGACCAAAGCATAGGACTTTGCATATGATTAATTGAACTTTTTCTGCCAAACAGCTGATATAATATATATATATATATATATATATAATGTTTGTGTGAGGCTTAATTTAAAAAAAAGATATAATTTGGTATGGCACAGTTGTAAAATAACTTGGGATCCTGGAACATATTGAAGTCGATGTGCCAAAGAATTTCTGGTTTCAAAGTGATGGCCCTCAGCACCAGTGTTTTTGCTGCTTTTTTCAAGAATATAATTTTATACTTTATCTTCACAATCGCATGAAATAATTGTCCCGTTTTATAAATACATGTTGTTTTACAGGACTTACAATGGCATTAAATTGGCAGCGATCCTGGCTGAAGTCCATCTGTGGTAAAGTCTGGGGTTGTTTATTTATTTACTATCTAAAGCAGGGGTGTCCAATCTATGGCCCGCGTGCCAAATGCGGCCCGATATCCATTTTTAATTGGCCTGCAGCACATCTCCACTCACTACTTTACCCCCACAATCCTAATTCCCGCCTACCCCTTTTGCTGACAGAGAATTGCGTATCACTAGCACGTGACTACTCATTCTGCCTGAGCATAGAGTGTAGTGCTACACAATCAATCTCACCCCTTTTTGTAGCGTCGGGTGCCAGCTGCGACTCTGTCTGTCCAGGTCTAGTGCAAATTCCGATACAAATTCCAGCAGCACTCCGGTATAGTGAAAGAAATTTATTTGTGCAAATGAAGCAACGTTTCGGGCATGATAAAGGGCTGGTGATGCCCGAAACGTTGCTTCATTTGCACAAATACATTTCTTTCACTATACCGGAGTGCTGCTGGAATTTGTATCGGAATTTACTCATTCTGCCTGGGTTGCCCATGCGCAGAAGCTGATAGCGCCGGCCCGTCAGCTTCTGGAAGGAAGCCACCATGGAGTCATACGATGTGATTGGGTGTGGCAATGAAAGGGTGTGGCAAACATTGCTTTTGGAGCATTCGGATTGGCGGAGATAGTTGTCGCTCAAACTAAGGGTGGCTGGCTGGTGTGAATGAGCTCAGCGGGTCGCACACTGCTCTGTGATTGTACCCGGCGTGACGTGCAGTTTATTGTCACTGGTGCATATGGATCGGGTGTGCGAGGATGGGGTTGACTGTAATGTGTATAAAGACAGCTTGTTATGTATATTTCACTTCAGCGTTTCCATGAGCCCTTAATGGTGTAATAGAAATTGTATTTGTCTGGAAAGCTTACATCAGTAGTGTCAGTGAGAGTCTGGGAGATGTACGTCATCAGTTCCAAGGCTGAGCATTTCCTGTTTCACCTCGAGTGAGTGGCCCTGCTGTTTGTGTATTTTACTGCATATGGCCCTTGGTGAAAAAAGTTTGGACACCCCTGATCTAAGGGATTGCTGGAACCATAGCTGTTGTGTCCCACATGCATGTGTTATGATGTTCATCAGCTAAGTTTGCCTGTAGCTAGTTTGTTCCTCTCTCTTCCCTGTAGTTTGGTTCCGCCCAGGTAGCCACCCCTCCCATAGTCAGTATTCCTGCAGACAAGTATCTGTAAGCATGCACTGCATCTATCTCTCTGTACCTGGTAAAGCTACTTCGTTTTGACCTATGGAATTTGTCACTAAGATTTACACTGCAAGATTAAACCTCTTCGAAATCTTCATCTGTGTCTTCCATTGAGTCGCCTATCTGTGGATACTGCCCTTATGTAAGTTATTGCCATTCCATTGGGACTTGGGATAGTCTAGGGATCAGTAATTACATAGCTATAGCAGCTGAATCAGAATAGTCAAAACGAATAGAAGACCATACAGTCATCACTGTGATATTCAGCAGTCTGAGAGCCCTGCTAGTCACACTACAGATCGCAGTACATTGCGACCAGCATATTACAGAATTTACACAGCATCTCAGTCAGAACTACTCCAGCTACACTGCACTAATCTGTGAGGAGGCCAGTGAGAATATAAACTGTGTGTCTGCATTATAAACTGTGTATTCTGAGTACTGCTCATCAGCCTGCACTGTGAAGCTAAAGAGAGGCAGCATTTTTCCCTGCAGAACATCTCTCCTGTTCTGCAAACTGTTACTTTGTATCAACTCACACACAGCTCCCTGTAACCTGACACTCATGGCTGAACAAGTCTTCCCTCTGAGACAAGCTGAAAACACTGAGGATCAGCAAATGCCTGACAATCTGCTGCAAGAGGAAAGTACAGATATACTGACAGAAGCAAGTGTCAGACCCAAACGTATAACTAAACTTTCTTGGAAATCCAAAGAAAACTTTGAAGTTACTATGGATGAGTTCTCAGTTGATCTAACACACCTCTGGGAGAGGACTGTGCATTACATGTCTGAAGTCACACAGCCTAGCCAGAGAGTACTGCAACTAGAGGGCACTCTCTTACACTTCAAGTCTGCATATGAAAGCTACCAGAGGCTCTGCACTAAGTACATGTCATTCCTAAAGAGCACTAACACAGAAGAATCTTTAGAAGAACTAAAAAGGTTTGGATATCTGAACCAGGAGAGAAGTAAAAAGGTGTCTGAAACTAAAGCTAATGTAGAGGCAAGAATTACACAGCTGCAAGAAACTGCATCTCATCCCTCCACATCTACTAGACACACTAAGAGATCTTCAAGATCATCCCACTCAAGAAGTTCCACGCTTAGTGAACTTATAAAGGCTCGTGCAGAGTTAGAGGCTGCCAAGGTGCGAGCAGCCTTCGCAGACAAGAAAGCAGAAATGGAAGTAGAAGCTGCCCGCAAGAAAGCTGAAATTGAAGCCTTAGACAGAAAATGTGAGCAAGCTACAGCAGAAGCAAAATTAAGAGTTTTGGAACAAGCTGTTGGAAGTGATTTAGACAGTGTCAGTATGGCAAATTCAGAGGATCCCATGGAGCGCACTAAGAACTATGTCCTTAACCAGAACAGCAATTTCTCTGCCACTTCTGAGGCTCCTGATGACACAGACACTCCTTTAAGACATCAGCCTTCTGAACGTATTGTGACCACGCAAGACTCTAAACCCTCTGGTCCCTTTGCCCATCAAGATGGGCCCTCAAGCTGTACCTTGCCTCACAAGTCTCAGACTACTAAGTATCAGTCTGTCAACCCAGGGGTCAACATCCAAACGAAGCTACCATCACCTTTTCAGGTTACCAATATGCTTGCTGATTACAACATTTCTTCTGAATCACATCCTGCTATAGCAACGAACTTCCAACCTGTTTCTGACTCGAACCCTCATGCAAATCCATACTTTCCTAGGCCACCATGTGCCGATGTGTCAGATCTCGCTAGATACATGGTTCGCCGTGAGCTCACAAGCACTGGCCTCACAAGCTTCGATGACCACCCTGAAAATTATAGAGGATGGAAGTCTACCTTTAAGGCTGCCATAAATGACCTGGGAATACCTCCTGGTGAAGAATTTGACATGTTAATAAAGTGGCTAGGCCCCCAGTCAAGAGAACGTGTGAAGCGACTGAAGGCTGTTCATGTTGACAATCCGTCTGCAGGTCTACGTGCAGCTTGGGAACGCCTAGACCAGAGTTATGGTAGTCCAGAAGCTGTAGAAGATGCTCTGCTTAAAAGATTGAAAGACTTTCCCAAGATATCCGGTAAGGATAATCAGAAATTTCAGGAACTGAGTGATCTTTTGCTTGAACTACAGCTCGCTAAGGCAGATCCTCACCTCCCAGGCCTTAGCTATCTTGACACAGCCCATGGTGTGAATCCAATTGTGACAAAACTGCCGTATGGAATACAGGAGAAGTGGGCAACCATGGGTTCAAAGTACAAGAAAGAGAAACAAGTTTCTTTTCCACCATTTTTCTATTTCTGTGACTTTGTCAAGAACATTGCCGAAACCAAGAATGATCCAAGCTTCTTTTTCAATGAGTCAAACATCTCGAGTCCAAATTTCGCTAAAGACAAATTTGCTCTGAATAAACACAGGAGTCATAGGGGCCCCATGTTGGTTAAAAAGACTAATGTGCTACCTGATCCTGTTGCTAACCCTGAAAAGAGCAGAGAAGTAGAAAATACAGAAAATCCCAATCGCCAATGCCCAATTCATAAGAAACCACATGCTCTTAAGAATTGCCACGGGTTCCGAAAAAAACCATTGCAAGAACGCAAAGAAATTTTAAAGAAACTTGGGATTTGTTTTAAGTGTTGTGCTTCAACAGAACATCTTGCAAAAGATTGTAAAGCTAGAATCAAATGTAACGATTGTGGAAGCAATACCCATGTACAAGCACTCCATCCTCTTCAGCATACCTCTTCTTCTGCAGATTCTGATCCTGCCACAAATCATGGCGGGGAGAATGCAAATCAGACAGCAGACTCTACTTCAATATTTTCTACATGCACTGAGGTTTGCGGAGAAGATCTTTGCGAAAGGTCTTGTGCAAAAATATGCCTAGTCAGAGTGTATCCCAACGGACAGCCTGAAAGAGCCATGAAACTATATACAATTCTGGATGATCAGAGCAACCACTCACTTGCCAAGTCAGAATTCTTTGACTACTTCAGGGTTAAAGGAAATTCCCTACCATATACACTTGGCACATGTGGAGGTGTTACAGAAGTGTCCGGAAGAAGAGCTTATGGATTCATGATAGCTTCTCTTGATGGTACTATAGAACTGTCACTGCCTACCCTTGTTGAATGCGACCAGATTCTTTCCCACAGAGAAGAGATCCCTACTCCTGAAGCTGCCTTCCATCATGCACACTTAAGAGCTATAGCTGAACACATACCACCACTTGATAAAAATGCAGAAATTCTTCTTTTGCTCGGCAGAGACATTCTAAGGGTGCATAAAGCACGCCAGCAAATAAATGGTTCCCAGGACGCTCCGTATGCCCAGCGCCTTGATCTTGGTTGGGTTATCATTGGCAATGTGTGTATAAACAGAACAAAAAGAGCTACCAACATTTCTTCTTGCAAAACTTACGTGCTACCTAATGGACGCGAAACTCTTTTCGAACCATGTCCTTATCATTACAGTGTAAAGGAGAGATTCAACAGCACCAGAGACTGGCAATCCATCACCAGTGTCAGTAAATCCACCTTTAATCACCAGGAGGATTGCATTGGTGACACAGTATTCATTTCAACTTGTAATGATGAAAAACCAGCACTTGCCATTGAAGACAAAGAGTTTCTCAAGATCATGGATAAGGAATTCACTCAAAACCAAGAAAACAGTTGGGTAGCCCCTCTACCCTTTCGTACACCTAGAGAGAGACTGCCAAACAACCGTCAGCAGGCAGTTTCCAGATTTGCTTCATTGAAACGTTCCTTTGAGAGGAAACCAGAGATGAAGAAACATTTTGTATCCTTTATGCAGAAGGTTTTAGAAAATGATCACGCTGAACCTGCTCCACCATTGAAGAAGGGTGAAGAATGCTGGTATCTTCCATCCTTTGGTGTGTACCACCCCCGCAAACCTAGTCAAATTAGAGTAGTATTTGACTCGAGTGCTCAATATCAAGGAGTCAGTTTGAACAATGTTCTCCTTACCGGGCCTAACTTGAACAATAACCTTATAGGAGTGCTTATCCGATTCAGACAAGAGCCTATAGCAGTAATGGCCGACATCCAACAAATGTTTCACTGCTTCATTGTCTGTGAACAGGACAGAAACTACCTTAGGTTCCTATGGCATAGGAACAATGACTTGAATGACAAGGTTATAGACTACCGCATGAAAGTGCATGTATTGGGGAACAGTCCTTCACCTTCAGTAGCAATCTACGGGCTGAGAAGAACCGCCCAGGAAGGTGAACAAGAGTATGGAACTGATGCACGTCATTTTGTGGAGAAAAACTTCTATGTGGATGATGGACTTAAATCCCTTCCTACAGAGGAAGAAGCCATTGACCTTCTTCGAAGAGTTCAAGAAATGTTGTCTGTGGCCAACCTCAGACTCCACAAGATCACCTCCAACAGCGACAAGGTAATGAAGGCCTTTGACAAAGATGACTGCGCCACTAACCTAAAGAATCTTGACTTAGGCTCTGAAGACATTCCCATGCAGCGCAGTCTCGGCTTGCTCTGGGATATCAAGCAAGATACATTCACCTTTCAAGTGCCAACCTGCGATAAGCCCTTCACCAAAAGGGGAGTTTTGTCAGTAGTCAACAGTATCTACGACCCTTTGGGATTTGTAGCTCCAGTCACAATTAGAGGGAAGTTTCTGTTGAGGCAACTCACTTTGGAGAAGGTAGACTGGGATACTCCACTACCTGACAATAAGCTGAAAGCATGGAAAACATGGAAGAATTCCTTAAAGGCACTACAAAGTCTCCAAATCCCACGCTGCTACACATCCATCTCCCTAGCTTCTGCTAGAAGAAAGGAAATTCACATCTTTTCAGATGCATCTGTTGAGGCGATTGCAGCTGTAGCCTACCTTTGTCTTTCTGGACTTGATAATAGACCTGCTGTGGGATTTCTCCTTGGCAAAACTAAGCTAACACCAAAGTCCGGACACACTGTTCCAAGGCTTGAACTCTGTGCAGCTGTGTTAGCTGTAGAAATGGCAGAAACCATAAAGAGTGAAATGGACACTGTGATTGATTCCTTTGACTTCTACACTGACAGCAAGGTTGTGCTCGGGTACATACACAACCAAACCAGACGGTTCTACGTGTATGTCAGCAACAGAGTAGAACGTATCCGAAAGTTCTCCACACCACAACAATGGCACTACATTTCAACTGATCAGAACCCAGCAGACCATGGCACTAGAGCATTACCAGCAAATGAACTTGCAAGGTCAAACTGGTTATTGCCCCCAGATTTCTTATGCGATCAATCCGAGTCCAGCCCTACCGATAATTTCAACTTAGTGGATTCCGAAGTTGACAAGGAAATCAGACCTGAAAGTGTCACTCTTTACACTACCATACATCAGAAGAAAACACTTGGATCACACCGCTTCCAGCGATTCTCAACATGGTCATCTATAATCCGTGTCATTGCCCGACTGAGACATATTGCTTGCTGCTTCAAAGGTAATTCTGGAATACCATTTGAGTGCCGTGGTTGGCACATTTGTAAGAATCATCCCACCTTTGAAGAAATCTCTCATGCTGAAGGAATCATACTTCAATGTCTGCAACAAGAGATCTACACAAAAGAGATCAACCTTATCACAGAAAACTGCAAGGTTCCCAAAAACAATCCTCTTCTAAAATTTAATCCAATCATTGATGAACATGGGTTGTTACGTGTAGGAGGTCGGATTGGGAAATCCAACCTTTCCAGCAAGGAGCAAAATCCAGTCATTGTTCCTGGCAGTCACCATGTAGCTGTTCTTTTAGTTCAGCATTACCATGAACAAGTGAAGCACCAAGGCCGACAGTTCACCGAAGGTGTTGTCAGATCAGCAGGTCTGTGGATCACCGGCATGAAAAGATGCATTTCTTCAGTGATTCACAAGTGTGTTAAGTGTCGTAGGTTGAGAGGAACTCATCATCATCAGCAAATGGCCAATCTCCCAATAGACAGATTGAGCACTGACCCACCTTTTACCTACGTTGGGGTAGATGTCTTTGGCTCATGGTCAGTCTTTGCACGCAAGACCCGTGGTGGCATGGCTAACAACAAACGCTGGGCAGTACTGTTTACTTGCTTAAGTGTACGAGCTGTGCATATTGAGGTAATTGAATCTATGGACTCCTCCTGTTTCATCAATGCACTTCGCAGATTTTTTGCCATTAGAGGTCCTGTCAAGCAACTCAGGTCTGACTGTGGAACCAACTTTGTTGGAGCCTGCAAGGAACTGCAACTTGATAATTTCTTGAAAAACAGTGGATGCTCATGGGTTTTTAACCCTCCTCACTCTTCCCACATGGGAGGTTCCTGGGAACGCATGATTGGAATTGCAAGGCGAATCTTAAATTCCATGTTGTTAGACTCAGGTTCTCGACTTACCCATGAGACATTGACTACTCTTCTAGCTGAAGTTTCTGCAATAATTAATGCAAGACCACTTGTACCAGTGTCCTCAGATCCGGATTCTCCAACAATATTGACTCCTGCAACTCTTCTCACCCAGAAGGTTGGCAACACCCCACTACCAACTGTGGACTTGGACTGCTCTAATATTCACAGACGTCAGTGGAAGCAGGTTCAACATCTGGCCAATGTATTCTGGAGTCGTTGGAGGAAGGAATATCTGCATACCCTTCAAAGCCGCCATAAATGGCAAGAGACTAAGCCAAATCTTCAAGAAGGAGACCTTGTGCTGCTGAGAGATAAAGAAGTTTCTCGCAATGACTGGCCAACTGGACTTATTGTCAAAGCCATTCCCAGTGAAGATGGGAAGGTGAGGAAGGTCGAAGTTAAGATTAATAAAGGAGGTACAACTAAAATCTTCTTCAGACCTGTTACCGAGGTGGTGCTGCTTCTACCTCGTGAAGAACACTATTTAGGTCAAAGCAAGATCTGAGACTCCTGAAAACTATTATCTCTTGGATTACAATTGTGAGTCAGCTGAGGTTTGACATATTGTGGCCTCTCTGACTTGAAGATGGGTTGTTCTTTGTTGTGTTACAAGAACTTCTGTCAAGAGAACCTACTGAGACTTCTTCAAGCACACATAATTGCTATGTTTATTGTTGTTTGTTTCATTTCCAGGTTTCTAAAGAACTAATTTGTTGAGCTATGAACTTAACATTAGACTAATGTTGCTATAATATTAATGAAATCTAAAGATTTCAGGCGGGGAGTGTTGTGTCCCACATGCATGTGTTATGATGTTCATCAGCTAAGTTTGCCTGTAGCTAGTTTGTTCCTCTCTCTTCCCTGTAGTTTGGTTCCGCCCAGGTAGCCACCCCTCCCATAGTCAGTATTCCTGCAGACAAGTATCTGTAAGCATGCACTGCATCTATCTCTCTGTACCTGGTAAAGCTACTTTGTTTTGACCTATGGAATTTGTCACTAAGATTTACACTGCAAGATTAAACCTCTTCGAAATCTTCATCTGTGTCTTCCATTGAGTCGCCTATCTGTGGATACTGCCCTTATGTAAGTTATTGCCATTCCATTGGGACTTGGGATAGTCTAGGGATCAGTAATTACATAGCTATAGCAGCTGAATCAGAATAATAGCACAGTGCAGGCCTGGACTGGGAGTCAAAATAGGCCCTGCCATTCCAAGTATACAGAGGCCCAGCAGCCCCTCTGGCATTTGCCAGAACCCACAGATTGCCAGTCCGGGCCTGGCACAGTGACTGCTTATGCCACATTTATATATATCTTTAAAAAGGTCCCAGAACCCAGACTGAAACCTAGATACTGTATATAGTTGAATTAGAAGTTTTCAGGGAGCATTTATGACGGCAAGTACACTTGCAGTTGTCCCAGTCAGAAGCAGCATACTTGCACCTAAAGAATCAGAAGCACAAAAGATGACTAAATATTAACCTTGAGTGCCAGAAATTACAGCAACTTGTATCTGATTTGTGATAGAATGCAAGCACAGAAAGCATGCAAATGTCAATGCATCAGTCACAGTTGCATCAGCCACAAACCCTGCTGACTACATTACACTGAAACAATGGTAAAATACTGCACTGTGTGTGGCTATACATCTTGTTTGCTTCCAAAATTGCATTCTGCATTTTCAGTTGTAAGGGACCTCTTTTCTTTTAATAGTGCAAGACAGTGGCGTAACTAGACCCCTAAAGGCCGTGGTACATAAATTTTACAACTGGGCCCCCTACCCCCCCACACACACACGTGCATTGGGGTGGAACACAGCATTATTGGCCTAATGTCATAGGAGCAGTTAAACTGTTGCAGTAAAGCTCACACTAATATAATCAATATTGTTGCTCATGACGTACATACAGTAGATACTAATTCAAAATAATAGTTCATGCATGTTCTCAATCATTTAAGTCCACAGCAACATTACTCTTATGAAAAGAATGCAGGCAAAATTATAATATATCTGCCTATAATATGTATGAATCATGTTCCTGTTCTGGCTGCAATATATACACACACATATATACTGCTGATTTATAGGGACAGAGAAAAAGAATCAATCTGAGAAAGACAACTAGTTTTTTAGTACAGGTATGGGATCCGGAAACCTGTTATCCAGAAAGCACTGAATTACGGAAAGGTTGTCTCCTATAGACTCCATTTTAATCAAATGATCCAACTTTTTCACTTTAATAATAAAACAGTAGCTTGTACTTGATCCCAACTAATATATAATTAATCCTTATTGAGGGTTATTTTATGTTTACATGATTTTCTAGTAGACTTAAGGTATGAAGATCCAAATTACAGAAAGATCCATTATCCTGAAACCCCCAGGTCCTGAGCATTCTGGATAACAGGTCCCATACCTGTTCTCAAAGGATCTGAGCATGAGTATGAGATACATTTTTACTGTGTTACTAGCAAAGGTTAATCAGTGCAGCATTAAAAGGGTCATTCACCTTAACATTAACTTTAATATGGTGCAGAGAGGGATATTCTGAAAAACGTTGCAATTGTTTTTTTTTTTTCATTTTTTTATTTGGGGGTCCAAATTACCCTAGCAACTATAAATTGATTTGAATGAAAGACTGGGATAGAGAGCCTGAATAAAAAAAAATACCAGTAAACGTATAGCCTTACAAGGCATTATACAAGATGGCACTGTGGCAATTCTATATATAAATACCCCCAGAACTCTTGAGCAAAATGGAACAGGAGCAATACCATTTATAAATACCCCCAGAATAAATAGTAGGATGTCATAAAGGCAATTTCATGTATAAATACCCCCAGAAAAAATAGTAGGATGGCATAAAGGCAATACCATGTATAAATACCCCCAGAATTAATAGTAGGATGGAATAAAGGCAATTCCATGTATAAATACCCCTAGAATTTAGAGCAAGATGGCACGGTGGCAATTGTATGTATAAATACCCCCAGAACAAGATGGAACAGGAGCAATACCATTTATAAATACCCCCAGAATAAATAGTAGGATGGCATAAAGGCAATACCATGTTTAAATACCCCCAGAATTAATAGTAGGATGGGATAAAGGCAATGCCATGTATAAATACCCCCAGAATTAATAGTAGGATGGCATAAAGACAATTGTATGTATAAATACCACCAGAACTCAGAGCAAGATGGTACGGTGGCAATTGTATGTATAAATACCCCCAAAACTCTGAGCAAGATGGTACAGAGGCAATTCCATGTATAAATCCCCCCAGAACTCAGAGCAAGATGGAACAGGAGCAATACCATTTATAAATACCCCCAGAATAAATAGTAGGATGGCATAAAGGAAATACTATGAATAAATACCCCTAGAATTTAAAGCAAGATGGTACAGTGGCAATTGTATGTATAAATCCCCCCAGAACTCAGAGCAAGATGGAACAGAAGCAATACGATTTATAAATACACCCCACAATAAATAGTAGGATGGCATAAAGGCAATAGCATGTATAAATATCCCCAGAGTAAATAGCAGGGTGGCATAAAGGCAATAGAATGTATAAATATCCCCAGAATTAATAGTAGGGTGGCATAAAGGCAATAGCATGTATAAATATCCCCAGAATTAATAGTAGGGTGGTATAAAGGCAATATCTATAATTGCCCCCAGAATTAATAGTAGGATGGCATGAAGGCAATTCCATGTATAAATACCCCCAGAACTCAGAGCGAGATGTAACGGTAGCAATTCTATTTATATGCATCTATTGTGATGCACACCCCCTAATTACCATGTTTGTTTTACAAAATTTGGCAGGTTATGAAAAGTTTGAAAATATTTCTCCTTATCTAAACTTTGTTTTTGTGTCTCAAAATTGTTACAAAGTATCTTATTTGCACCTGTTAGCTATTCTGGGCTCTCTGCTAAAAGCTAATTAAGTGAGAAACTTTGTTTATTTTTCTGGATGTTCAGTGCAGAGAAAAGAGGGACTTTCCAGTACAAATGAGGGACTGCGGGTTGAGCTGTCAAAAGAGGGACTGTCCCTCCGAAAAAGGGACAGTTGGGAGGTATGCTCCAGGTTTTACAGCAAATTTAAAGTGCTGCTGCTTAAAGCTCCCTAACTGGCCAATTTGCACACGGAAGTCCTTTTTACCTCCTTAGGCAGCTGTGCAATAGCCTGACGATTCTGGGGATACAGTTTGGGTTGCCACCTTTTCTAGAAAAAAAATACCTGCTTTAGCCATGCCCAAAGCCCCACCCCCAATCCCACCCAAAGCCACACCCATAGTCCTTAGGGGCTCCCTTGAGGCAAAGCATGTCAACAAAATGCTAGCAATTGTCTCGCTAATTATCGATCAACATGGGACTCACGATACTTATGTCACAGAAAAGCAATTATAGCCTGGAAACAGGGGTCTCATTTGCAAACATAGGTGCAGTTGTCTTAGCAGCCAATCAGGTCTTTGCTTGTATTTTTTAAACTTTAGTAGACTGCTCAAATGAATTTCCTCATGGTTGTTACTGGCACTGCAAAAGTCAAATTTACCTGCACTCATAATTCAGCCCCATAGATGTGAGTATTTCTGTGCAAGAGATACACATTTGTATCGAGGGCACAGTAGTTTCATAATCATAATGGGAAAAAATGGCTGAAAATTCCTGCCATATCACCAGTCTGCACAGTCCCCTGCTCTTCTGCTTATCAGCACGATCCCCCTGCACTCGCGTCTTTCAAGACGCCAGTAACTCCGCCCACAAATTGCATCACGTGGGATTGTGATCTTTTCAATGGTGACACAGGAGGAGAAAGAGGGGAGAGAGAGAGAGAGCGAGACACAGAGATACATGAAATGGTCAGGGCAGCCTGCAATCAGAGTGGTCAGGAACAAACAGAAAGGTCAGAAACCAGATAATCAGAATATTAGGGAAATATAGTGCATCAGGAACTCTTAAGATAGGTCCCTGGCCTGATTTCATTTTGAATTTCATGACATCAATGCACAATGTAATAACACTATTCCAAGTTTTGTGGGCCATTATGTCACCAGACACAGTCTTAATAAATGTATATTTGAGCAATAGAAATACTCTGCAGAATCAAGAGTTTATTGTACTGATCTATGCTCAATGCAAACAGTATTTTGTCCAAAGTTAAGTGTTGTTGCTTCAGGCCTCTGGCTACACCTCCCTTGCCACAGGCCTACACCTCCCTTGCAACAGACACATGTATGCTACAGACCAGTGACTATGTGCACACAAATCAATGCCTTTCCTGTGTTATACTGTGACATCAACCAACAGTGTGGGGTGCAAGCTTATTGTTTGAATTTGCACAGAGTTGATTTTCATTTTGCTTTATCATCGGCCTTCACTTGCCTTTTTACAAAGACAATAAGAATAAGAGAGAGAGAGAGAGACCGACCCGTATCGGCAGCATTTCCTACAATCTCCCCTTTACCTGCGCAGGGACCCGGAAGATGCGGCAGGCCACTTGCCAGACGTCAGTGCAAGAGCCCGGAAGATGTGGCCCGCGGGCGGTAGTTTGGACACCCCTGCCTCAAAACCTCCACCATCGTATTTCCCATATTTTATTAGGTATAAAGATAAATCACCCCAAATATGAAAGCTTGGGGTCCTCTGAACATTTTTACGCCCAATACATATAGTCGCCTCAGGCAGCAGCACCCCACTAGGTACCAGGGGCGGCAAAAATGCTGCTCCTGGTACTTTAAGAGTCCAATTTCCAGTTTTCAAACTGGAAATTTGGCTCTTCTAGCACAGAGAGCGCAGTTAGGCTCTCTGCACTAGTGCACTGGCCCTCTCTGCTGCCCTAGTGGACCCCCCCCGGACCCCCTCAGGCGCAAAAAGGTAAGCGCACGGGGGAGGGGAGTGGCAGCAACTGCTGCTGCCTCGGGTGGCAGAGGGGCCAGGATCGCCCTTGAATCCAACAGAAACTTGTGGGTGACTTCAAAAATGCTGTTTCTGAGGCAAAACCAAGAAATGCAGAAGAACTGTGGAATGCAACAGGTGCCAGACTTTGGTGGACTTCATGCAACACAGTTGTGCAGCAGAAACACTGCTTATACAACTATAACACTAATTTGGTTACTGTCTCTTTAAACAGCAACTTACCCTTGGCAATCCAGGGGCTCTGAGTCCCTTTTACTTATGAAAAATACTGGGAACTGGGAATTACAGCGCAGTGCCTCCAGCTAGGGAACACTGAGGAACACACCTCAGGGGGGTGTGTAATAAAACTCACAGTTTGCAAATGAATACAAACTTTAGATAAAATGTAGAAAAACATTTGGGCAACTAATACACTATGCACCCCTGCACTGGGGACACGGGGGACACTACCTAAATCACTGTTACTTTAACACAGTCTTTGTTAAATATCACAGTCCCAATCCTCCGGAAGGCGTTAATAACCACACAGTTCAAATGAAATGTCCCTTCCCCAGAGCTCTTATTCCCCAAGTAGCACTACCATTTTCCAAAAGTACCTATCCTTTGGAAGTTAGCAGCAGCTTCAACGTAGCAAGTAAATACACCACACTTTGGGGCCCCAAGCTTGTATCCGTGCCAGTATCCTCCCTTGGGTGGCTCACTCACCGGGGTGCTCTCAGAAGTAATTAGCTCTGCAGCAGGATCAATCTCACCAAAGGCCATCTTGGCAGGGAACAGGCTGGGCTCAATCTGTACCTCCACAGATTACACAGATTTTACATCTTCTCTGTACATGACAGTCTTACAGCTACTCGTGCTGGCTTTCTCAGCTCTCTGGGAGACCCCGTGCATTTGGCTCCAAAGTCAGGCACACCCTTTCTCCCAAGGATGCACTGGGGTTCCCAGCCAATCGGATCGCTATTCAGCATGCAACTGGGCTGGATGATGTCACAGGCAGACAAACAGGGGAAGGGTTCCTCATGTCCCCTACACAACTAAATATTAGTTCAGTGATTCAAAGGAAAGCAAAACCTTGAAATATGTTTCACTTTATACAGTGAATGTTTGAGTTTGTAAGAAGAATGCAGACACTGCTATTTTTGGAACAGCCTAATATTCCCTTTTCTTCAGTTTCTGTAAAGGAATAACACAAATTTGATGATTTTTTTTCTTCAAGTTTTAATTTGGAATAGAATGTGCAGTGTTCCTAATGCATTTGCTTGTATGGAAATAAAAGCTTTTGTAAGAATTTTTAGCTTTTATCCACTTTTTTAAACACATTCTGAATGTATATATAAATGTAAAGAGGGCAGACCCTGGGGGGGCGGAGCTAGGTTGTGAACCAAGGCAGACATGCAGTGCTAGAGCTCCCGTACGAATAACTATCCTGACCCAGTTCCTGCTCCTATTTTCGGCCAAAGACCTAGTAAAGAGTCAGTGATCAGCAGTACATCATAATGCCATATAAGAGTACTGGGAAATCGGAGAGTATCCAAAAGTTATTTGCTATACCTAACAGGCAAGATGGCGGATGTGGTGCCGTGGAGACTGGTGGACCCAACTCCCTTGCTCGGAAGATCAAGCTCCCGAACCTACACTGCAAACGCTAATGCTAGCGATATCCGAGTCCAGAGCCTCTTTAACGTTGCAAATCTCCGATACTGCTGCCTTGATGACTTCCAAAATGGAGAAGATCAAAGTGGATCTCTAGCTGATGCGGCAGGATGTGCAAAAGCTCCGCGAGAGTACGACAGAGGCTGAAAGACGGATAGGGGCCCTGGAAGATGTTATGACGCCAATTCAGCAACAGGTCAAGCAGTTGCAACGAGACCAACGCCTGCTCATTGATCATGTCGATGACCTGGAAAACAGGCAACGCAAGTCGAATCTGAGGGTGATAGGCCTACCCGAGGGCTGTGAAAGCCCACAGATGGAGGCCTTTATGGAGGAATGGCTCAAGTCTAAACTTGGGGCTGATACTTTCAGTTATGAGTATTGTATGTTCGACATGCTATGTATGTATGAAGGTGTTCAGCAATCATCCTAATATGCACGTTCCAGTCCTGAGTAGCTTCAACAAAGGTATAACATAATAATATGTCTAACATTAAAATATGCTCCTGGAATGTAAGGGGCCTAAATTCAAAGTTTAAAAGGGCTCAGCTATTTCAGTACATCAAAACCTACTCTCCTGCATTGTTATTGCTACAAGAAACCCTATTAGTGGGTCAAAAAATCCTGCATGGGTAGTACATCATTACCATGCCACTTTCTCCACTTATGCCCGTGGGGTAGCTATATTGGTTAAGAAGCATATATTGTTTGAATTGATCAAGATCCATCTCGATAATTATGGGAGATACATCATTATTCACTGTAAATTGAACTAAACTCCTTTAAAATTAGCAAACATATACCTCCCTCCCCCTATGTCAATGGACACGCTTGGGAAGGTATTTAATAAGATAATGGACCTCCCCCCTGCTCCTGACTGTTTGTTGGGAGACTTTAATTCCCAGCTAAACCCCACACTTGACAGATTGGTATCCCAGGCAACAGCACCTACACCTTTGGCAATATGGGCGGATACGATGGGTCTGAGGGATATCTGGAGGTGGAAAAATCCGGCGGCTACACAGTATTCCTGTCACTCAGCTACCCATAATATGTTATCCCGCATCTGCAGAACTTCTTCTGTTGGTATCTGACATTCAATATCTACCACGGGCCTTTTCAGACCACTCCCCTTTGATGGTAACGGTACAGGTAGGCACTGATTTCACTGAAAGGCTGTGGGGGCTTAGTCGCTTGTGGTTGAGAAGCAAGGATGTACAGGAGATGGTTAATCAGGCGTATGCAGAATACTAGGAATTCAATAAAGGTACGGTTTCTCCTGAAATGGGCTGGGAAGCATCTAAGGCAGTGGCTCGTGGCTCTCTCTCTAGGGCCATTTAGGTGGCAAGAAACTATAATAAGCAACTAGTAGCAGACGCTACAGCCGACCTACACAGGGCAGAGATAGTGTATGATAATGATCCCACAGATACTAGTCATAATTTACTATGTAAAGCGCAACAGGCCTTGTAACTTGCCATTACATCCCTCACAAAGAAGAAAGAGCTATATACAGCTCAAAGATTATTTGACCACAGGGAAACGGGTGGGTCAACACTAGCATATTTGGCCAAAAGCACTACGCCTAGCACGGTAATTCTGAGAATAGTGACAGGAAATGGGAATATCACCTCCTCCCCAAAAGAAATTATAGAGACTTTTAGGGAATTTTATGCCAAATTGTACACATCACAACTTAATTGCTCACAGGAAGACATGGCTAAATATCTTTAAAAAATTACTTGCCCTCAACAATATGAGCAACAGAAGGCCTACCTAGATAATCCAATCACTCCCTTTGAAGTGGCGGTGGCACTCCAGTCCTTCCCCAGCAACAAAATACCAGGCCCTGATGGGCTGACGGCCGAGTGGTACAAAAAGGTGGCCAGGGACTAGAAGCTGCAGCTGAGAAAAAGAGGTTACCACCGTCCTTATACTCTGCCTTGATAGTTCTAATTCATAAACCAGGCAAAAACCCAGATCAGTGCGACTCGTATCGCCCAATTTCATTGATAAATACTGATGCCAAACTTTTGGCCAAAATCCTGGCTTCTAGGTTGCTGAAAGTAATAACATCAATAATTCACCCGGACCAGTCGGGATTTATGCCAAACAAATCTATTACTATCAACTTAAGGGGACTGTACACAAATATGCAAATTGAGCATGAGAACACTGTTTCAAAGGGTGGTGGTGTCTTTAGATACAGCTAAAGCCTTCAATTCCATTGAATGGTCATATCTGTGGGAAACACTAAATTCCTTTGGCTTTGGCCCCAATTTCATTGCCTGGGTTAGGCTACTTTATGCAACAACCACTGCACAAGTTCGAGTTAACAACTCCCTCTCACTACCCTTTCAACTACACAGAGGTACCAGGCAGGGATGCCCACTCTCCCCACTGTTGTTTGCAGTGGCGATAGAGCCGCTGGTCATAACCCTACGCAATTCTCCCAATATAGTGGGACTTCGATACAAGACCTCTGAGGAGTGCATAGCCCTCTATGCTGATTATATTCTACTTTTTTAGCTGACTATGGCCCATCACTCCAGGCAGCCTTGGACATTGACAAAATTCCAACACAACAGCAAACAATAACTTGATCTGGGCATCCCAGATAAAATACTTAGGAGTTAAAGTGACACCAAATGTATGTGATTTCCAAGAGCTCAATTTAAATCCGCTGCTGGCTAAATTCACAGCAACAACTGCTCAATGGCAAAACTTGCCTCTGTCATTAAGGGGGAAAATTAATATTTTTAAGATGGTCTTTCTCCCAAAATTTTTGTACATTTTTAGGAATACAGCAACCACAATACAGAAGGAATTTTTTCGGAAAGCCAGCACAGCGTTGGTATCATTTATATGGGCAGGGAAACAGGCTAGAATATCTTGGGAATCTCTTACAGCCCCATCATGGTGCCGGGGGCTAGGTCTTCCAAACCTATGGACGTATTATATAGCGGCCCAACTGTCCCATATCCATGAATGGTTTAATCCTAACCCTGAGAATCCAAACATGCTGCTACATGTCCTAATCCTAGGCTCCTTAGAGGCAATAGCGCATTGTCCCTTGCGCAAATTGAGGGACCTACCCCCGCTGCCCCCAGTTCTATATGCACCATATATGGCCTGGCAGATGGCTCTACGAGTGTGCAAGGTGTCCCCATATTTGATCTCCCAGCATACTCCACTCTGGGGGAACTCTAGCCTTCCACATCTCCGTTATATTACGGATTTTATATACTGTCTAATAAACAGATTAAAAAACTTGGAGACTTAATGAGTGAAGGGACCATCCTCACTCTCCCCCAATTGCAAGATTTATGCCCAGATTACCCAATAGACCCTTTCAGACATATGCAACTAAAACATGCTTTCAAAGCTCAGTTTAATGGATACAGCCCATCCTATCATAAATTTGATGTCACCAATACACTGCACGCAGAAAGTCCACATAAACTGGTATCACGCCGGTAAAGAAATGTGATGAAGGCAAGGAGTACCCCCTTCCAAGTAGCCCAGCGGAAGTGGCAAAGGGCTTTACCCACAATAACTGAGTATATTTGGAAAGAGGCTACTGACAAAGCCTAAAGTTACATTATCTCAACAAGGGATAGGTTGATTAGCTTTAAAATTCTACACTTTTATTATTACCCCCCACTTAGACTGAATAGGATTTTCCCTTTTAAATCTTCAGCGTATCCAAGATGTACTCAGGCAAATGCGGATTTTATACATGTATTGTGGGAGTGCCCAATAATACTCAAATTCTGGTTCGTTTGCTTAGCGATACACTAGATCTACCCTAAGTGGTCTCCCCTGAAGCCTGTCTACTGGGGGTAGTAGACGACTTAGTTCCCCATAACAGTACTAGAATAATATATAGACCTCTACTATTTTATGCACGAAAGGTAATCATTATACACTGGATCCAACCAAAGACCCCTTCAATTAACCAATGGCTCAATCTGGTAAACCGTATACTCCCATTAATAAAGCTCACCTATGAGGCGAGAGGTCATCCTGACAAGTTCGACAAGGTATGGGGTCAATGGATAGACATCTACGCTATAGCAACAGAGGATGATTGAATCACCTAGATGCAAGGAATATGTAATTTTATGTTATATAAAGTTCCATGTTGTAAACTTGTGTTAAACTATGTGACAATGCATTGTGTGATAATGGATGTACTGCCAACTGTAAATAAAAAAACTTTAAATAAAAAAAAATAAAAAAAGGCAGACCCTGCAGCTGCTGGGGGCCCAGTGGGCACTGACATATAGTAGCTTTAGAAAAAAAAATGTAGGTATGGCCAGAAAATGACTTTGCTGCGGGGCCTAGTTTTATACATGCCATTGTTTCCTGGGGTTCATGTAGCAGAATAACTCCAACCTCTGTGCGTTTCATTAGTGTGGGACACCACATCCACTGTCACAATGCCAGGGCTAAACCAAGGAATAGAAAGGAGAGGCAGATGCCTTGAGGCTTACTCTAAGTTCTGCAAGGACAAGCGTGAGTGGAGGCAGCATTTAGGGGAGCGAGTGGGAGGACTGGGGTGGCAAGAAGGGAGCATGGTAGTGGGTGGGCAAGTGATGGAAGTCGGGAGAAGGAACAAGAGGTACTCGCCTTGTGCGCGCAATGCAATCTCCTTTTATATACACAAGTAAAGTAAAATTATAATATGCAGACTATACCCATCAGCAGTTGTCAAAATACATGACTGCTGGTGGAGTGGTTGGAGCTGGGCGTCCCTGCTCTATATAAACAGGCATCGTTCATAGCAAGCCTGTAGCTGTCCGCAAGAGCTGTCCAGCTGAGTGTAAAAAACATTATGGGAAATAGATCTACCAGTTGAATGTACCACAGCAATGCATTAAAGGGGTGTTAACCTTAAATCTGATACCGGGGAAATTAAGTATTATTGGATAATTGAGTAACATGGCCAATCAAGTTTTTGTAGAAAGGAATCTGGAAAATTGACAGATTGTAAACAGTTTCTACTGGCGGTTACAATTAAATATATAGCAAACGGCATGAACAGTGTCAGGCATCACCAGCAGAGGATCAGCCCACACGGCCACTTAATAACAGAGACAGCCCCTAGCATAGGAACACAGAGATTCCTTAAATTTGTTTCAGCATTGTTATTCCCTTGTACACAGCAGGAAAGGTAGGAGTACAGTGGCCATTTAGTCGTTATATTATTCCCTGCATTAATGGAACCTTCAGTCTAGTTTCCCATAAGCATTAGGAGCAATTTATGGATTGGGAAGCATATATAATGGCCTGGTTAAAATAAAACGAACGATACAAGGGGACAACCCTATGAATTTTGACTGCGCTCACCACTTTCTTGCAGCCCTGGATAAGGGGAGTGACATCAGTCTCAAGTCCTATGAATGTTTTAATTGGCAGAATTGTGTGAAAGTTGTTGGTCCAGAGACAGTCACCTGTTTAAAAAGACAACTTCTGATTTATTTAAATCCTAGGGTTCATACAACAGCTAAAATATAACAAACAACTGCCCATTCATCTCGAACATTATTGGGAGGGCGGATACACAGCTTTCCTACACATTCTTCAGATTCAGAGGTGTCATCTAAACATGTGCTTCAGTCCTGGTTGTGGAAAGCCATCCCTTCAGGTGCATAACATTGCATCCCCAGGTCGCCAGCATCTAGGCAATCTGATAGTCCTGTGTTCCCATCCCCTGGGAAGGGTTACAGTTAGGCAGGAGAGAATGTAAAATTTGAGGAACCTTACTGAACTCCCTCAGCAGGGGAGCTGCTTCCCCTATAGGTATGCCAGTGGACCTCTTGTGGGTGAATACATATGCGCATCCCTTCATGGGGACTGACTTTCATTTTAGCCTTTGTGCCTTTTATGGTTGCCATCTCTTCTGGGATAAAAAAAAAACACCTTCCTATATTTTTATCTTTTTTTCCTATGAATAACATTGGCATCAGGCATCATCTTTACCAGCCAGGTCAGAAAAATACCAGTCAAGTAGAAGACATAGAACCTGTAACATATACCGCTTGAAAGTTACTGTCATATATGAACTCTGAAAAAATCAAAAACAGTAGTGTCTGCCCAGAATAAGATGTTCTCTTAGTTTTTTATAATCCTCATTTATGAAGTCATCGTAGTGAGCTCACTGGCGCCTTCAGACTCTAGAGAGACATCATTTTTAATGGCCAAAGTAATGCTCTTACTATTCCCTAAAAGTGATGTTCATCAAATGGGAAAATCTCAAACATGCCCTGCCCTCCTACACTGCAAAAACACACAGGCAGGACAACTGGTTTCTAAAAAATATGACCTCAGTGTGTGTGAATGCAATAAAAATTTAGATTGTAAGCTCCACTGGGGCAGGGACTAATGTGAATGATGTATAATCTCAGTAGAGTGTTACAGCTATATACATAAAAAAAAATAAGATACTGTAAGATACTCAACTCAGCAATAAACCAATACATTATGGATAGGCTTTATATAACAAAATGTGTGCATTTTTTTTTCTATTCGTAGTCTGAATACAGGATCAGTTGCATGCTCTTGGGTCCAAGAACAGACCTTAAGACTGAATACATTTTCCTTGCATTGAAATAGGAGCTAAAGGAAAAGTAAATCCACCACCTTACATTTTTTATGGACCGCCCTGTGGGAAAGGTCCAACCACCTTGTAACGGGGCTACCCAGCTTGGACAGATCTCTATCACAGGGAATGGAAAAGGGAAGACCTTTACTGTGCAACACATACATCTCACACCAGGCGTAACTACAGAGGAAGCAGACCCTGTGGCTGCAGGGGGGCCCAGGAGATATAGGGGCCCCATGAGACACTAATTCATACAACATTTTAATAAATACTGTTAAAACAGATCAACCTCTAGACATTTTGGGGGTCTGAAAAATAATTTTGCGATGGGGCCCAGTAATATCTAGTTACACCACTGTCTCATGATGAATCAGAAGGGGCACTGCACCAATGAGGAGGGGAAGGTTAGAGAGCCCCTGGGGCAGAAGAGGACACAGACAGAGAGGAGGATGTTTACGGGGGGCGATAAGCAGAGACGGCCTAGGGGTGCCCCATTTCTAAATCCGAGCCTGGCATTTATGCTCTCTGCACTAGCATTCTGCCCCCCTGGACCCCACCATCTTCTTTGTGGACCCCCTTGATCCCCTCCACTACAAAAAGGTACGTACACCGGCAGCAACAGCAAGCTGCTTCAGGAGGTGGAGGGTCCAGGATTGCCTCTGTGAATTCAGTTACATACAAATTAAATCAATACTTCTTCAAGAATTCTCTCACACCCTCAATTCTCCCTCACAGTGTTCCTCTCACAAAGCTTCCAGTGCCCCTGCCATATAGAAGTAGTACACTAGAAGAGTGCCATTAGACATTGAGGGCCCCTCTACCCTTCTCATGTTACTACTACTCATCTCTGTTGTGTCCTCATACAGTGCACAAGCTTCTCCTATCCTTCTCACTGTGGCCCATATATACAGTATATACTGTATATATAAAGACTAGTGATGAGCAAGTCAAGAATAATAGGATTAGCACACAACCTGGACCCGATCCCTCCGAAGCTGAACCCTACTCAACCCGGTACAGCATCTGACCCACCCATCTCTGTCATCACAAAAGGGGGCAGGTGCATGGCTATAAAAAGAAGCTAGGTATGCTATTTATTAACACTGGGGGGAAACATCACTGGGGATATTACCCATAGCAATCAGATCTTTGCTTTTCTAACTTGTATGTGATCAAATCTAATTTCTGATCCCCAATGTTAATAAATTAGTCCTTAGGTGTGGATCAATAAAATTCATCTCAAAACTACCTTTTATATGATGCTATTGTTATAGATTTTATATAGGTTTACTCATTTCATTTGCTCTCCTATTCATCCTGCTCTATACTGTTTAAATCTTTGCCTCATTGTTAAGTTAAGGAATACCCCAGCAACCAGATATGTTTATATTGCAAACAATAAAGACCAAATGCAAATTGTCTACCACATACAGTTAATTCTCACACAAACTTCCACTTAAACAGCAGCATATTCCTGATGTTACCAGGGCAACTCCTTACATCAACCCACATTTTATATGAATTCTCTATTATTTTTAATCATGTTAGGTATCTTGTTCATGGAAAGAGGACATCCTCACATTCCCTGCCATCTGACCTGCAGTAAAACATATATATGCAATGGGTTAAATGCGAACCTCAAAGCCAAGGCGGAATTTGCACTTGTGCCTTCCAGAGCCCAACATAAATTCCTTCTCAGGTGGCCATGGCTATAAAAACCTGATATAGAACCTACTTTTGATCAGGGACACCTGCTTCCTCCCAGCACACTCTAATAATGAGTCTATGAATAATGTCCCCTCTCAGTGACCCAAACTGGTTGTTTTAGCTGTTCCTCCGAGCACAGAGAGCGAGCAATAAAATATGGCTTTGAACATGTTACTGTTATTGTAAATCAGTGTTACTCAATATACAGCAGCACCAAAGGATCCTCTATTCACATGAATAAATTGCTGCTCCTCAGGGCTAACCTGGGGGGGGAGATACACTAAACATACGTTTGCCCATTGTTTTAATCTGGGGAATTTGATGGTTTTTATTTATATTACTTGGGTTTTATTTATACAGGAAAAAATAGGGGAACTAGTCATTCTGTGTTTCTAACTAAGTGGTTCTATTAAGCTAGATAACCAAATTACCAGTGTCTGGATAAACTCCCTGAATACTAGATTTCTGTCTGTAAGCCAAAACAGTTGTAACCCTTTCGAAACCCCTTTGTCGGTGTTACACTCCACGTGTGGCGCTTACCTGATGTCACAGGAGAAACCTGAGCCACTCCGCAGTAGTATGGGGAGAGACTGGGTACTTGGTACTTACTAGCGCAGTGCCTCCACCGAGTGGGATCCGGGAATGTACCTACGGTTGGCCCCACTAGAAATACAGTAATAATACACAAACAGTATTGGTTAAACTAAATAACGGTTTATCTAAAGTAAATGGCCAACTAGTACATGCAGCACTCACTCACTAACCGGTGGCAATAAAGCCTCACTAAATAACTGGCTAGCGCAAAACTGTCTGCCTAACTAATAAAAGCAAAGTCCTTTAATACACTGTCTCTTTATTCTTCAGCACCTCCAGTGGCGGAACTACCGGGCAGCAGGGGGCGCAAGTGGGCCAGGGCCCGCACCCCCTCAGGGCCCCCCGGCAGCCGGCGCGCCACTGAAAATGCGGGCGGTACGGACGGGGGCAGGGCCGGGCTGCGCATCACGCACCAGGGCCCGTCCCCTCTAGTTACGCTACTGAGCGCCTCTTTTGGGTATTGTCCCTTTAACCAGGATACTCACAAATCCTCTTTGGAATACTTTAGAGCTCCCTCCAGGCAAATCCAGCACATTCAGTCATACAGTGTGATTACCAGCCCCTTTGGATGCTCAGATAGGAATCTTCTGCTGGTTGTTCCTCCAGTCTGGATTCCTTTCACACTCTCTGTCATTCCAGGCACAGTATGTGGCTTCCCTGTGCCAGCCCGATCCAAATAAATACTTTTGGTGCAGCCTCTCAGCTCTCTGGGCCCACCAGCAGCTCTCTTGCTTCCTTCTGTCCACCATGCGGCTCTCTATGCCAGGCTTTCTTCTTTTGCCAGTCTCTGTGACTTCCTCTTCCTGCCAGCCACTCACTAGCTATTGTGTCACTTCCTACTGCACTGAATAGCTGGTTGCTAGGTAACAGTTTACAGCAAACAGACACAGGATCTGGGCTTCTGCCCTTACAGGGATAAGAGCAATGATTTTGCATGGATTCCCTACATTGTCACAACATCTGGGTGATGGGAGGGGTTGTTTATGCAGAGCTCATTATCTCCATTGAAACAAATTCATCTAACGACAGGGACAGTACAACGCCTGAAAGCCAAACAATTATCTTTTATGGCTGTTTAATGCAAAACAAACTATAGTACATCTGGAATATAAAATAGAAAAAAGTTTATTTACATGGCGTTGCTTTTATAGTCACACTGTGTTGCACAGATTAGGTATCGAGTTCTTACAGTGTTGAGCTGAAACTTCTCTCTGTCCCACAGCTGTCTGTCTACTCCACAATCCAGTGCTGTCATTCTGGCACGCCTAAAGCTCATCATTACTACTGTCACTCAGCCCCTCCATTCCTTAACCCCTGAGATATCAGATGGCCTGTTACCCCCAGAACCCAAGGGAGTTTTCTGGGAAAAGCCTGGCTAAGATTAATAGGCACAAAGACTGGAAATCTGAGTTATGATTGACATTTTTCAATAGCTTCAAAAACCTTCTAGAAACGCAACACGTGTTCGTTATGTCATTTTTAGGTAAATATCTTCATTCTCTGTATATTGCCTGTATACAAGTCAGCAGCAGCCAAAATGGTAGTGGCTTCTGTTTGTAGCACCTGGGGAAAAAATTCAAGTTTTTGTGTCTGCATAGGTTTCCTCCACATTCTCTTGTTTCCTTCCTCACTTTAAAAGCATATAGGCAGGTTAATTGACCCTACTATGTGGGCATTTTATAGGGGCCTTAGATACTAAGTTCCATGGAGACAAGGACTAATGCAATAATTTCTGTAAATGCTACATATAATATATATATATATATATATATATATTGCCATTATATTAATACCAGATAATAACTGTGTCTTTCAGTGCCCTTGGAGGCGATAGTGATACTGCTGTTGTTTAGGGAAAGTATCAAATAACCATATTGGAGATAAGTAATATGGAAACTCTTTTTAAGAGGCACAAATCCAGATCATCATGGAGAAAATGTTCTTTGCACAAAATAAGTTATACTCATGCAGCTTTGTAATTGAAGGGCAAATAAAGGCACAACAAAAGTAACTTTTAATCCATTTCTACAATGGCTGTTGTTCTGCATTCCACAAAAGCACACCTAGGTTGACACATCTACTATACTTTACTTTTCCTCCATTGGAGTCTGTATAACCTTTACAACCTGGTCAAAGCAGGTTACATGTGCCCAGTGTGCACATTTATGTATAACCATGACCAACTGGGGAAAGGGACTTTCTAGTAACTAGAAATTAGCAGGTGGAAGCTCTTAATTTAAAATCTAAAGAGGTATGCAGTCACCACCTAACAAAGGTGACCCCTTCAACCAAGCAGATTTATTTGCAGCTGCCTCGCTATCCTAACATAGTCTGACTCAAATATCATGAATTCCGATTTTATCTTTAGCAAAAAAAAAGATGTGACAATAATGAAGAATTGCATTCAGGGGAGTTGGGCCAATGAGATGAGCTTAAAAACTCGCAAAAAGCCTCTCCTGATAAATTTAAGAGCCAAATTTCTGGTTATCAAACTGGAAATTAATTTCTTCTAGTGGAGAGAGGGCAATCGTGCTCTTTGTACTAGTGATGTGGACCCTCCTGGACAGTGGGTCCTGGCACTTTATACTTGGTGGGAGACAGTGGGTCCTGGCTCATTTTACTCGGTGGGAGACAGTGGGTCCTGGCTCATTTTACTCGGTGGGAGACAGTGGGTCCTGGCACATTATACTTGGTGGGAGACAGTGGGTCCTGGCACATTATACTCAGTGGGAAATGAAATGCTAATTTACATATAAGAGTCTCAGGAAAATGGTAGGTATAACAAAGGGCTGTTTCCTTGAATACAACAATGAAAAAAGTCAGAAAAACTAGTATAAAGCAACAAGAAACGGAGCAAAAAAAATATAAAAAGGAAAAAGAACCTGAAAAACCTTTAATACTTATACAAGCTGGTGGAGAAGCTGCTGTATTTAGTACCTGTGAGTTGAATGAAATTTGCAATCATGCCCAGCTGGATGTTCCAACTTCTTTATATTAGTCTCCCTTCTGCCATGCTGCCTTCAGTCGGTAAAGTTTTCCCAGCCACGCCTACTCTGTACCTGGTTGGTACATTTCACTGTCTGTAAAGTCAACTGTGCTCTGATTGGACAAGCTACAGACCACATATATCGAATCAGAGTGCAACTGATCTCTTCAGCATTGTGGTTTGGAAGCGACCAATCCGTGATTAAAGGAACAATGCAGTCAGCAACGGAGCAGGTTTTATTTTGTTTTATTTCTTTTTATTTTCGGAGTCAGATAGGTTTGGGGAGGCTTAGCCTCCCCTAGCCTTATTGAAAATCCTCCTATGCTAGACACTCACATAATGACTGACAAGCAGGGTGGCCTGTGCTGAACTTTAGTTCTCTTTGACACAGGGAGGTTTATTAAAATACTTTTCGACATTCTTACTTTTTCCTTACAGCCGTATATGCAATAATTGCAGCACAGCAAGTGACCCCACAGCCTTTGTTCACTTGTGTGTATAACTAAAATCTCTAGGACGCATGGAATGTCTCCACTTAGCATCTTATGAGAGTCCTCTGAGCCCTCACCTGTTACTCCTCACACCAAAGCAGGGTATTAGAGTATGGGCAGTTTTAGGCATTTGGGACTATGTTTAAATCAAATTTAGGAAATACATTGATTATTTGGCACAGGGCAACACTTTTCTCTTACCACTGCAGTTTTATACTGGAACCCGTGAAGTTTATTGAATGCTTCTGCTTCTCTAACCATATACAGGGCTCATAAAAATATAAAATATTGTTCTTACCCATCATTCTATAGTAATTACTCTTTTGCAATAAATGGCTCGTAACCCAGCTTGCACCTGATCCGTTTTAGCCAAATTATAATGTGCACAAATCAACTACCAGTTACAGGCCTGGGTCTTTTAAATTAAGCAGGGAATGTGTTTTTGTAGAGGTATGGGACCTATTATCTAGAATGCTTGGAGCATGGTGCATTCTGGATATGGGGGTATTTCCATTATTTGGATCACCATACTGTATATCTACTAAAAAATAATTTCAACATGAAATAAACCCAATTGGATTGTTTTCCCTGCAGGGAAAGGATTAATTATATCTTAGTTATCTTAGTTAGGATCATGTAGAAGGTAATGTCTTACTATTACAGAGAAAAGGGGAAAAAAATCAATTTTAATCATTTGATTAACATGAAGTCTTTGGCCTTCTCATAATTCCGAGCGTTAAATAACGGATAGCGTATCTGTGTTTATTCAAATACGATTTGATGTGCTCAAGCTTTAATCTGTAAACCTTTTTAAATCATAGAATATGGTATATTTTTGGAAATAGTTGTTTGAAAAACGAAGGGACTTGTGTTCCTGCTATCTTTTATTATATATTTTTACTGTACATAACAGTTTATATATACAGTATAGTTTACATAATTGATGTATGGTTTCATTTGTGTATTGTTAGTAGTCAATAGCGGGATTGCCCTGGCTACGAGAGCCAATCTACAAGGGAGACAAAGTAATCAGGGCCACCATCTGGGGGGCACAATGGGTACAGTTGTACCAGGCCCAGCCTAAAGGGGGGCCTGGCTGTGCTGCACTTTCTGAATTAGCCTGGCCCTCCTTAATAGTGAGTGAGCGGAACCTGAAGTCCCGAAGTGCTGACCCAAAGCAATGAAAACCTTAATTGCCAGAAACCCAAAGTCACAAAAGGAGCCGAAGCTGAAAAGTCACCTACAGGAAGATCCTAAGGTAAGTTCCACTGAATAGCAATGTGTTTTGTTTTTTTATTTTATTAAACCCCTGGCCACCAATTTATTATTTGAATCCTCAATAGGCCCCTGGCCACCAATGTTTTTTCTAACTTCTATGGGGCCCTGACCACCATTTTTTTTAACTTGTAGGGGGGACCATGGCCACCAGTGGGTTTTTAAGTTTTTGGGGGGCTGGCAATCAGTGAATGTTTTTTTAACTTTTATGGGGGCCCCTGACCACCAATTGTTACTGGTCTTGGAGTCAGAAAGGAATTGGTCCCCCCCCGATGCAAATTGGAGAGACTTCAGGTGGGTTTTTTCCATTCCCTATAGACATTATAGACTGTACTCAATGAACGTGTCTTTTTCTGACCAAGTTACTTTGCTACTTGTAACTGTAAGTAAGGAGATAACAATATGCCAGAGAAGCAGCTGTTCACTGGTTAGTCATGGACCTTAATCTCAATTGTCCAATCATGGGTACTTAGCAAAGTTCTAATTTGTTTGTTGCATGTTGTACGAAATAGCACTGAGTATAAATGCCACTTGTGCTACGTGCATTCCTCATTCTTATGGTTTGTACATGCACTAGAATGTTAACTCCCTCCCCAACAAAACATATTTGCCCCTGAGTTTGACAGAGCTGCCCTATCTATTTATTCTGATGTCAAGCAAGGATATACAATTTTGATTTGAAAAAGTCTGCCTTTGTAGTAGCAGGCCCTGACTAGCGATATTTCCGCTGGAGGAAACGGGTAAATACTCGCATGTTCTCTCACCATTTACCTGAGCATTTACTGTTCTCTTATGCTGGGATAATATGAAAACAGCATCTAAGTGTCTGCAGTTTTACACAAGAGTGATTTAACAAGAGAGAAAGAAAGTGGGATGGGGTTAATGGACAATCACAAAATCCCTCTCTGCAAGCAGCTTTTAAACTCCCCGGCCCACACTTTCCCTTTATCCCAGGGATCTATTGTTCCTTTCTGGCAGAAAGAACTGAATGGAGCAAATCTTAAAGAGCTACAGTCACAAGAGAATGCAGAGATGCAAAAAAGAGGCTTTAGGGCTTTTAAAAAGGGAACAAGAAAACCCAGGTTAGTGGAAAGTTTGTCTCATATCCAAATTATTGCTGATAAAGTAATGCTAATGTAATGCAGATATTGGAATGGCAGTTATCCTGAATGTTTGGGACCTGGGGTTTTCCGGATAAGGGTTTTTTCCATACTTTGGATCTCCATACTTTGTCTATTTGAAAAAACATTTAAACATTAAACACACTCAACAGGATTCTTTTTGCCTCCATTATGGATTCACTCATCCTTGTTGGGTCAAGTACAATGTACTGGTTTATTATTACAGAGAAAAAGAAAATCTATTTAAAACTTGGAATTAATTATAATGTAGTCTACGAGAGATGGCCCTCCCTTAATTCAGAGCTTTCTGGATAACGGTTTACCTAACAATAATTCCATACTAAGAATTACCCATGTATAGCTAGCGTTTATTTTTGTGTTCTTCTCTTAAACATACAGTGTCATACCATGTAACTGAAAAACGGGCACAGCACAGGACTTGGTGGAAAAAAGAAAACTAACGTTCATTAGTGCTATGTAATACCCAACGTTTTATGTCACCTCTGTGACCTTCATCAGGAATACATCTACCAATGTCTTTTGCTTGTCACCCCTAAGATGCAGGGTTAGCCCTCTCCTTAGGGTGCAAGTACTAGGACATTTATTGGGCTCAGCATTAACAGCTGTTGTTGTCTGGAGCTTTGTTAAGTTCTGTGAGCACATGTCCTTATTACTTTGCAAGCCCAGTAGAGAGGTTCAAACAATAGACTGGACAAAGTTCATTTAACACCAAAGGGTGAATATTTAAAGAGGCAGGAATGTAATTACTGCCACTTATCACTCCAGGAAAACAAAAAAGGAGGAACTGTCTCCTATTATCTGCCTATTCAGACTCATAACGGGGCAATTAAAAAGGCTGTTGAAGAGCTTGCTCACACAAGCAACTTTATAACTGTGATTAAAGCTGGCCATAGACGCAAATATCCGATCATACGAATCGAGGATTCGTACGATTTTCGGACCATGTGTGAAGAGTATCAACATTTTTCGTCTGGCGGAGATTGGTCATTTGGTCGATCGGACAGGTTCGAAAATATATGTCGGCTGTGGGTAATATCTCTGCATGTATTGCCAATCGGACAGTTCTCAGTGGGAGACTGTCACTAGCTTTGGTCGGACATAACTTTCATAAGATTGCTGTCAGGGGCAGAATATCGCATGATCTGTTCTTTTCTACTTTATTTGATCTGAATGGTTAATGGCAGGTTGGGAGATGGGGAAGTCCGATCGTTCAAGGATTCGTTTGATCGGATCTTTGCGTCTATGGCCAGCTTAAGACATCTTGAACTAGTTGCAACTTATTCAGCCACTGTGGGATCTAAGATTTTAAAGTGTATGTAGTACAAATAGTGCAATAGCTTCTGGTGATTTTTTTGTTTGTCTGTGTGAATGTTCACAAAGTAATAATGAAATCTCCTCATTACTGTCGCTGCAAATGAAAGGGCGGCATCAAATCAAATAGTCAGAACTGATGAACAAAACTGTTTTAGCCTGTGTTTAGTGTTGGGTAAGTTGCAACCTCAGAGTAAAGGGAAAACACTGCTTTATTGTTATCAGGTCTCTGTACCCAGAAACAAGAACCAGAGGCTTGGCCAGGATTCCATTCAGTGCTTCTCCTGCACTTCATGCCCCTTAAACACAATACCCATGCTGCAAATAATTCATTTCTAATTCCTATTCAGCCCCTAACGGAGAACTGAATATATGTTAATCTTCTTAGCAACCCCTCACTCTGACACATTAAATCCATCACTCCAGGCTGGCAAATTGAGCCTCTAACAAAAAGCATCTTGTTTTTATTTACATTCAGGGACAGATAATATCTAGATAGATAGATAGATAGATAGATTATCGTTCCCTACTGTATGTATACCCTCTGTCTTCTAAGCAGTGGTGTAACTAGATATTAGTGGACCCCACAGCAAATTAATTTTAGGGCCCCTGTTTTACCAATATATGTTAAAATTGCTTATTAATTACGGCCTCATGGGGCCCCCTTTTGCTCCTGGCCCCCCTGGGGCAGGGTTTGCTTTTTCTGTATTTACTCCCCTGCTTTTAAGTTCTGCAGATAGTACCTGCAAAGTTACAATATATATAATATTCTGTTAGTAAAATTCATTCTCTGGCAGCTTGGGAGCCCCAGGTTGGTAGGGGGTACATTATTTTTATAGTACACAAGTTTTAGTGAGTCTGGTGGCTCAAATAGCATCACTGAACAAGTTTATAAGAATATGTTTTACAGATATTCGTTGCTTTTGTTTATTATGAATGGATAGTCCATGAGCTTTCCAGAGGAGCTTGCAGTCTAATTTCTCTGCCACAAGCAAAAATACCAGGATCAGTTTCACCATCAGCAAATTAACTTGCTAGTATGTTTTTGAACTATGGTGCAGATTATAAAAAGATTATACAAACTGTCTGCAAAATGGCAGACAAGGCATTTTGTCCAAAGCCCTCTGGCAGAAAGTAGCAGTGGACAAATCATTTTTATCTCTTTCTTATTCCATGCACTTTACTTGCACTAAACTTTTTGTATGCACAGAAAGAACCAGAGCACTGGATTCTAAGAGGCTGGCTATCCGCTCCCATTCCCTGGCACAGGCACTATACTACAGTAGCTGAGGTTTTGGGCTGGGAGGGGTGGATGAATGGGTTCGAGGGGTCTCAGCAGGTGACTGTTGATACAACTGTTAGTTTCCGATCAGTGGAAGCAAGGAGTGGGGGAAGGGGGTTTCTATTAAAGTCTGACAGACTCTGACACCAGGCTATGTCTCTACATTCCTCTGTCTTTAGTAAGGCTAAATTCGGAAACCTGCTCTCCAATCACATCAATGGAAGGGTAATGCAGGGAGGGAGGAGTACTGCTAAGGGAGGCTAGTAGTGACTGAAGGTGCTTGGGGGTCTTCTGTTCTATTCTTATTTCTGATAGGCACAGCTCATCAGACCCAAAAAATTCAACACGATCAACGGCCGTAAGCAAGAAATCTCATCAGATGTCAGAATGAGACCACGGAACCCACATTTCTTTTCCTAGAAGTCCAACAGCAGGAGGTAGGGTACAATGACTTGCATTCCTACTTAAAACCCTTGGAAGTTTGCTTCTGTTCCACTCCAGCTTTTTGTTGTTCTTGCTTCTGTACGCCAGAAAGCTTTTCCCAGAATGCACTGGGAAAGCATAGTCTACTGTGACAGATAGCAGGTTAGGTAAAATCCAAATCAACTGGATTACCATTTAAACAGGCTAACCCTAATGTGAACAAATCTCAATATAAGGGAAGTTATATGTGAAAATAATAACAATAATTTAAAATAGCTTTTTTATTTTTTTGGCCATGAAGTCACTGGTCATGGGAGCCTATGTATATTAAAGCAATTTACTTCAGCAGAGAAATCAGTATGGCTGCTTCCACTCTTAAGGGAGAAATATGGGTTTCTTTGCACAATCGCTTAGGCCCCTTTATAGCCCAATAAAATGATTCTTCCATAGCATAAACACTTATTTATTCTGACAGCGCAGCAGAAATTTAAGGCACCTGTGAGCATTGCCGGTGATAAATAAATATATAAATAAAAGAGACTGTTTGGGCTGTATGTTTATAGCATTATTTCTCAGATCCATCTGCATTCAAACACCTCCCAAACTAGCATTTATATGATAAAGAAAGTGCATTAAAATGTAAGAGATGGCACAGGGAGATATTTATAGTTGTGATCTGGCTGTCCTGACTTCCGCAGCCTTGCATACAAATCTCTCTGTTTTCCGTGAACATGTCAGACTTTGTCTCATAGATTTCATTTTCTCCTTCTGCAGGTTCTGTAAATCCCTATGTGAACACAGTCATGCAACTTTGTAGGAGAGTGATAACGAGATTCTCTCTAATGGATTATTTACTTTTGAGCTTCTAACTAAATATCCAACTGCCTTCTCCAGATGTCACCTCTTATTACAAGAGATATGTGCTGAGCTAAACATCATCTGTAACCCTGTCTCTGGCTGCTGATTGATTGGGTCTTATAGGGACACAAGGTACACTACACTGTGGTGGTAAAGTAACAGGTGTCTTGAAAAATTCACCTCTTCCAAAGCTACCCAGTAGAACAGAAGCTGCCACAGCAAGTGTGCATGCCTGCTTATCTACCATCCATTCCAGTGCCTTATGGAAATGCCAACTGCAGCAGGACAGTAGGCACGAGAGAAAGGTCTATGCAGAACAAGAACATTCATTCTGTTAGATTTATAGACAACCTGGACCATGCACAGACCATAGAGCAGATCAGTGGTCTGATGAAACCAAGTTTAGAGGATGTGTCTCACCAGGAGATAGAAGGAGACTATGTGGACCTTTTAGACATAGCTGCTTCGGCAGAGCACATCTACTCATCTTGCCCGCCTGAGATGGGGGATCCCCCTGTCGCTAATGGAGATTCTGTTTTAAGTATTACTACAAATAATAATAAAAAGTGGATCTGTGGCCGAGTTCTGACGAGCAAGGAAGGAGCTTGCACCCCTTGTTTAAGAAGAAGGTTTAACAAAGGCTTGGATGCTCAGGAGACAAAGTGCCATTTTCGACAGTCATACCTTGCTGCTTTAAAAAATCCAGTTAGTTTTAGTTCTGTACCCATGGCGAACATTTTGGAAGATCCATTGAGCAGAGCACAGCTATCCACCACATTTGCTGCTTTGGAAAGTCCTCTCTGCTCAAGACGCAAGAATCAGGCCCACTTGCCCTCCAACAAGTTGTTGCCAGGAAAAGCAGAAACTAATAGAACTGGAGACATGTCTAGTCAGAGCACTTCAAGAAATCCCAAGCCCAACACCACACCTGGTTTAGAACCTTCTCCATCTCTTGTACACAGACTTTCATTTCTAAGAGGTCAACGGAGTTGCTCATCACCAGGAGATGGAATTGCCATGGATGCCAATGCCAACCAATATGGTGGCACCTGGAGGAGAGTGTCTGCTGTTTGTTCCCCCCGCCTTAGCAGGAGTAAATTCTGTGGAAAAGGTAGGCTAAAAAAAAACACTGGTCAGGTCCTTCCTTCAGATTTTTCATACTACTCTTTATGCATGCAATAGGTACAAAAAGGTACATATGATTTTATAGAGTCCATTTAACAAATGAAGAATATAGAGTCTCCATCATTTTACATACATTTACATCACTATAGCCTGAAGAAGTCTTAATAAAAGTGTGGAGCACTTATGTGGGGATGAATTTAAAATGTATACATTATCTATAAGCTGGATATTTCATGTAACAGAAAAATATAGCAATGTTTATTCTGTGGCAAAAAGTCATAAAGATTTTGCATGTTTGTGGGGGGCATGGTTGAAGGATGTGAATGGTATTTACATTAGAATGATGATGGCTTGCATAGTGAATGTATTCTGCTAAAAAGCAAATTTTTGGATCAGGGATGTAATAGACCTATACCAGAAGCTGCAGGGTACAGGTTACACAGCAGATAACAGATACATTTTGCAGAAATCCCATTGTATTCTATTGCAGATCTTATCTGTTATCTTCCAAGTAGCCTGTGCCTTTTCTCCTTTATTAGAATGGCTGCCCCAAGGCTACGCTATAACCTTATAATTATTTATAGTATTGTTGTCTTTCTAAAGCAAACACATAACATTTACCAATGCACAGGAACAGTACATTATATTTTCATTCTTTTAAAACGCTTTTATTTTATGGTGTCACTTCCTTTAATGACTCTGCCGCTTGAACTAGTCATATGGGTGACATTAGAGAGGAACTCTGAGAGCTCTGTATTTGCAAATCTAGCCCAGTGTTTATGTAGCCAAATTGAACAGTGTTCTGTTTAACCAATGACCAAATGGACAGAATTCCTCATTTGTCTCCAGCATCAGTCTCTTCTGGTGCTACCCTTTAAATAGACAGTAATGAATACCTAGTATCTTTGAAGAATGCCTCTACTGAGACAAGCAATATAGCAAAGCACATGAGCATATAAATGCAACTAGTCAATGAGACAAAGTTCTCTGTTAATTCTTTATATTCTATAGTGGAATTTAAAACTATTAAGGAAAAAACAATACAAAAGGGAAATTCCCTATACCAACCAGTCACTGTACTTTTTCATGAATTTCTACTGTTCTATTTTTTTGTTCTTCTCGATTGGAATGAGGGATGTTACTATCTAGAAAGAGATCATGGCCTAGTGTATGACCCCAGCAGTAGAATATGGGTTTGAGGGCATCTTATGGTGTAATATATCAAAGCTGTGTGTGTGGGGGCTGGTTTCTTCTTGGCAGAACTGGGGTACCATGTGATCTCAAGAGCTATAAACACTATGCAGATTAGAGTGCTACTTGGCATAATCAGGCAAGTCAAGGCAAGGCTACAAAGCGGCACTGGAGACTGGTCAGGAGATTTTGACATCCCCCAGTGCCTGACCCCAGGGGAGTCGTTGGGGTCTGGAAGTTGGTTGGTGCAGAGAATGTGGAAGCATACATTTTCACACAATAAATGCATGCTGAAAGGCAGATGCCCAGCAAATAGCCCACAGTTTCTTTAACATTGCTATTAGGGAGACTGTTTACATAACTAATATAATTTTGAGGGATGGCTCATCCTTGTTGAGTCAAAAAAATCCACTTCACTACTAGAATGAATATAAAGTTATTTCCTAATTGATCTGTGTATTGCCCTGTATGAATTAATTGATTGTTAGCCAAATCATTCAAGCAATGCAAGAGCAAGGGCCCCTAGTCCCCATAATTGTGTTTAGCAGGCACTACATTTTTTTGGGTGAGCCTGCACCCCAGTTTGGGGAAATAGTAGTTTTTTGTTTGTTTGTTTGTTTGTTTGTTTTAAAAATGGTTACTCTGTGCTTCATATTTAGAGGTGTATTGGGTTTAAAGCAGGACTGACCAAGATGTATAGACTGACCCAAAGGTAATAGACTAAATGGGAAGTGATATACAAACAATAAAACCTATCCTATTCTTTCAAAAACAGCCATCGCGTGACCAGGCAGTGGCTCGGTCTCTGGATGAAAAGAAACAGAGTAGCAAATATCAAGCTGCAACTCTCAGAGAGAGATGCAATTGTATTTGGAGATAGGCCAGTTGTTGAGATCTTAAACAACATTACAGGGACCTGGGGACCTTGTTCTTGCCCTGATTGAATAATTCGCCCAGGAGGCAATCATTTCATAAAGAGACCCACACAGATCAATCTGGAAATGACTGCATTCTTACAGTAGCTTAATACAGCATTAACAGGATTTTCTATCCTTCATGATTGAGATCTGATTTATCCTTAAAATAAGCTGGGTGGCTATTGTTTATGACCCATACAAGAGTTAATGTTGGGCTGTATACAATGCCAGGTAACCCATATCCTGGTCACTAATCTTACACCCCCCCCCCCACTTGATCTTTCTCCCTGGTGAATGCTTGCTCACTCCGAGAAATCCCACCTGCCCCAGAGGTACTTTACATAGCCACTTTCACTCATTGCTACCACTGGCAAACTCCCAGCAAACTTCCAGTCCTACACCGGCTGTTCCTTTGTGTGCCCCCTATGCAGTTGTGCCCTAGGCTGCTGCTTCTGCTTCCTATGCCTACACCTAACTTTTTATGACCAGCTTAAAATATAAGAAATTGCCACATTACCAGGCCCAACCACTTATCCATCATTTGTTTTGGGTAATCCTAAATCAGTAAGGGAAAACACACCTAGGTACCAGGTACATTTCACATAAACTACATGTTACAGGTCATTTGAATATGTTACAGGCATTAATGATTAAGTTATGGTAAAGCTTACCTATAAATGTGCAACATCTCAAACTATTTTGGTTTTTTTTTGTGTTGTAGACTAACAAAACAATCTCTTTGTGACTCCTTTCTGCAGCAACTGCAGCCAATGGCAACTCTGGTCTTGAGGTGACTTCCACGGTTCAGAAGGTGCCTTCCAAAGCTGGACTGTGGGTGTCCATAGTAGGATCTCCTGTAAAAGTCATTGTTCCCTCTGAGAATATCCAAGACCCTCCCATCCAGTGCCAAGATCTGAGCGCTAAACTTTTATATTCAGGAATTGCATGTCTTCCAGGTGGGTATCACTGGTAAAGACTTTAAAATTACATCACCCAAAGACATTTTCTTGATACACTAATAATAATTGCAAGAGTAAGGGCTGATGGTACCTTAAAGTTATACTAGCAGTATTATAACTTACATCAGGGATCCCCAAATTTGAAAAAGAGTTGGGGAGAAATGCAAGCATGAAAAAAGTCCCTGGCATTCCAAATAGTGGGTTATGATTGGCTATTTGTTACCCCTATGTAAAATGGCACCCTGCAGGAGGCTCTGTTTGGCAGTACACGACCTGGGCTTTATGCCACCAAAACTTGTCTCCAATCAGGAATTCAAAAATAAGCACTTGCTTTGAGGCCACTGAGAGCAATATCCAAGCGGTTGGTGAGCAACATGTTGCTGGTAAGCCACTGGTTGGGGATCAATGACATTGTTCTAAGCCCATATCTACACTGAATAGTTTACTATGTAGTATTTACTTACTAATTTTGTGGACCCAGGGAGCCGTGACAAGCTGGGCAGGGCCGTCATCCAGGTGACCACTGACAGTACATCTTGGGATGCTCCTTGGTGCTCGACAAGGGAAGTGGCACGCCTCCTGCTCTACCTCTGTTCTATTTCCAGGTAAGAGAACACTGGATTTATGGGCATTGTGTGTTTCTTGGGTCATTCCAGCAGGTACCAAAGCTTCTCCAAATATTCATACCTTTAACTCTACAAAGAGACTACTCACCAACCAACTGTTGTTACTGCTACAAATCCCACTATTCCCTGAAAGCCAAAATCTGTACTTTATCTATAGACAGAAACTGCACATTGAATATATCCTTAGGGGTCATCCAGCAACCTAATAATCAAGGATGTATCTTAAGTACGTGCAGTCATGATAGCTGCCATACTGGATACAGTGATCAAGTCCAATTAAAATCTCTTCCTTAGGCTCCAATAAAACAGAGCCTTCCTTTGGCCATACTGAAAAGCTTTGGAATGTTTTTTTGCTTCAATAAGCAATAACAAAGACATTAAGAGTCTCTCAGACATTGGGTTACGCTTGTTTTACTCAGAAAGAAAAGCCATACAAAAGATATATTTGTATCAATTCTGACCTGAGCATCAAAGTTTAAAATGTGCACACAAAAGAATTTTTTTTTACGCACAAAGAGATTAGCGGGAACATTGCTTAGGCCTACAGCTGAAACAGAAGGGATGCAAAATTATGTTTAAAAGTTGTAATCTTTTTATATTGCAATGCCATCATTAAAAATAGAACTAGGCTGTGTGAACCATTTATACTACATGCATCTGATTTGCATGTGTGTGTGTAGAGTTGTCAGCAGCCTGCCCATTAAAGATGATGTCATGCCAATATTATTAATAAGTAAGAAGGTAAATAATTAAGGAAGGTTGGTATTATTTCCAACCCTAGGGGAGAGTTATACCATAATATACAGATATGATTCCTTTTTACAATATCATGATATCATTGTTCAGGAAAGAAGTGAAAGACCTTGGAATGCTGATTCTGGTGGATGCCAGGAAACAAGCCCCATCGCCGTGCCTGCATGCTGCTCTACACTCAGTACAGGTGAGGCACTTCCAGGCTTGGTGAGACAAGGTTCAGCAATGTAGTGACAGCTGTTCTGAGCTACTCCCCTGTTCTAGACATGTTTTCATCTGACACTAAAGTGCAGTTAGGAAAAAGCATGAGTCAGTAGTGAGCTCCAAGCCAAGAGCTGTTCCGTGCTACAATTACAAAAGCATCTCTGATGAACCCTCGGTTCCCTCAAACTGGGAAATCCCTAATTAGCTGTGGTCCAATTACACAATTGGCTTCCTCTTAATAAAGAGCGCGCACAACCTTCTGAGGATTACATATAGGGTATATTGAGAAATGTCAGAATTGGAAACCCTCCCAAAACACAATGTGTGTCTGAAAAGCTACTTTATATTGACATTTATTAGGCTATGAGCAAAACAGCTCAGCATGCACATGCCTGCTAACGCATGACTTTACAAATCTGAGATACATTCAGTGGGCCACAGAATTGCTTATTACTGATGGAAATAAATTGACAATGTACTACCAGTAGATGTACTATCACAGACATGTTACTGCTAGAAAACACTTTTTAATGAGATTCTACTACTGAGAAACTTACCAGTGCCTAACGAGGCACACATTCTATTAACAAGACAAAGGTCTTCTAATTAACCAAATTATCTACTAGCCAGAGGAAGCTTTTCTAATGATTATCACATCTGCTTCTAACTGAAAAACATTCTACTGCTAATGAAAGAAGTCTTCTAAAGACTAATGACTATAGTTAAAGCCTGTACCTAAGTGCCAACAACATGTATTGCTGATAGAAAACCCTTCTTTGACACCTATTGGCACGCATTTTCTAGATTCTATGGGACACAAGATGTTTTGCTGGCTAGTCAAGATGCTTACAAACTACCAAGTGTCACTCTTCGGTAATAGGTGTTCTTCTTTAGAAAGCCTTTCTACCAGCGGAAAATTGTATCACTCTTATTTAACAGTAGTAGGTGGTGTTCTTTGTTAGAAAGTTTTCCCATTAATGGGAAGTTCTGTTAGTTGCCCCAGACCCATCATTATCAACCTGAAATAAGCTTGTTTAAAGTTTTAATGGCATATTATCCTAAACTTCAAACCTGTGTATTTCAGGTTGATAATCATGGGTGTGAGTCAGAAAGATTCATGTCAATGCATACTATTGTCTATGGGTAGCATACCTCCCAACTGTCCTGTTTTCAGAGTTACAGTCCCTCATTTGACAGCTCCACCCGCAGTCCCCGTTTGTACTGGAAAAACCCGACTTTCTCTGCACTGAAAAGCCATAAAAATAAACAAAGTTTCTAACTTAATTGGCTTTTGGCAGAGAGCCCAGAACAGCCTCCAGGTGCAAATAAGATACTCTGTAACAATTTTATAAGCAAATAAATAATTTTTACAATATAAGATAACAAGTCCCTTGGGTAAAGTTAGACTCACAGCTTAAAGGGCAAGTCACCTTCATTAGAAAAATTGTAATAACTGGAAAAAAAACACAGAAATATGTTCAAACTTCCATAACCTGGCAAATTTTGTAAAACGAACATGGTAATTAGGGGGTGTGGCCATACAACTGGGCATGGTCAAAAATTTGCAGCGCTACACTTTTTTCCCCCCTCTCTTTATTTCCCAAATGTTGGGAGGTATGGGGAAGTAACCCACATTAAACAAAATGCCCTGTGTACCTTAGCCCTAACAGCAGGGGTCCCCAACCCTTTTCACCCATGAGCCACATTCAAATGCAAAAAGAGTTGGAGAGCAACACATGCATGAAAAAAGTCTCTGGGGATGTCAAATAAAGACTGTGATAGCCCTATGTGGACTGACAGCGTACAGGAGGCTCTGTTTGAGAGTACACATGGTTTTTATGCAACCAAAACTTGCCTATAAGCCTGGAATTCAAAAATAAGCACCTGCAACTTCCAAGGGGTTGGTGAGCAACATTTGGCTCACGAGCCACTGGATGGGAAATCACTGCATAAGTGTGAAATGGCTGCTCTTGTTAATTTTTGATACGTCTGGTGTTGAATGAAAACTCAACTATCTAATACCACTGGTAGGAAGCTGTCTAATGAAGAACACCACCTATAGCCTTTAATAAAGAGTAATACCAGATACCACTGGTAGGATGGCTTCTTATGAAGAACACCAACTACTACCATTCATTTTCAGGTAGGTCTTGTTTGGCGGGGCACATCGGGATTTTCCCATGTCCTGTTGGACTGGTCCGACCCTGGTGTCTACTACTAACATAAATGATCTTTTCACGATTTTTCTAAAATTAAAATCTTAAAAATGAGACTGCTTCCTAATGAGCCAATTATAGCAATATAATCTCCTAATAAGAGTTGATGCCTGATAGTGAGTGACAGCTATATAATTAGTTGGGCCACCATCCAGTAATACAGACTCCAACTGAATTTAATTAAGTAACTGCACCAGTCTTCTCATAATGTAAAATGTATGTTACAAGGTGGCCTGATTGCTATTTTTTTTTACCTTGGGCACGTTCCTAAATGTGATGTTTCAGCAAACACCTACACTCTTACGTCTCTTTGTTCTAGGCTTCTTTCCCTGGATCCATTCAAAGCATTTTAATCCTATTGGAAAAGGAGACGGCTTCCCAGCTGGATAAAATTCCCGGGCTGCAGGTGAGTCATGATCTCAAGACTTAAGGGTCTATGAAAGGGTCTCAGAGTGCAGTAGGGTAAAAGGTAGAACTAATGTAACAAACTAACAAATATAACAATTTAAAGGTAAAAATATGTCCTGTTTCTTCGTGGAAAAAATGAATGGCCTTTATATATGGTATTTATATGCAGAAATGGCTGTGCACATTCTAGGCACATGTTTTTCTACGTTAAGGCTATTGGCATAGAAAGTGGGTAAAGGGGTTGTGAAATGCATTGTATTCTATCAGAGATGGAACACGTAGCTTACAACTGTTAAATTGCAGTTCCAAATAAATCCAAATGGTCCCCCTATGGCCACTTTTGAAAGCATAAATCATTTGTTTGATTAGGCGTGTGGTGCAGTTCATGTTTATGTTTAAATACAGCATTTCTAGCCTTATTCTATTTTAAACTTTACTTCTCCTTTAAGCTAAATCTAGCCATACACGCCCAGATTTGTCTTGGCCAATTCTGACCATACTTCACAGTCTTCTTGGCATGTATATTAGCTGAAGGCTATGATGAAAGACCATCCTGATATCCTGTGAATCACAATTGATCTTTTTTCAGATCTGAATAGAACAATAACCATCCCTGTGTATGTCCACTTTTACTGCACTTCTATGCAACTAGTCAGCCTCTCATATAAGATTCAGCCTGTATACGGCCACCTTAAGGGCACAGGTTTCCATGGCTATTTATACCACAAAATATAGATTAGATCCCATACAGTTAGATCCAATATACCTTATGGGGGGGCTTCCTTTCTAAGCAGATGTATTAGAGCACACTCAAATAACTGATTCCAGTACAAACAAAATCTAACAAAATAACTGCATTTTGCACAAATTCTGCATGTAGCATGACCTCTAATACATCTTCTAGGCAAAAGGAGCCCCCCTATAAGATATAATGGGCAACGCCCATTTGAATGCTGGAAAGAGTCAGAAGAAAAAAGCAAATTAATTATAAAACTATAAAAAATAAATAATGAAGACCAATGGAAAAGTTGCTTAAAATTCTATTAATATATATATATATATATATATATATATATATATATATATATATATATATATATATATCTATATCTATATATACTAAGTTTACTTAAAGGTGAACCACCCCTTTAAATAGAGTGACTGAATCATCTCTGTCTTTCGGCACACATTGCAGGTGGAGGTCTTGACATCGCCAAAGGCTTTGAGCCGGTACGTGGAGATTGGGCAACTGACCTGGGACCTAGGAGGTACCTTCCCATACTGTCACAGCGAGTGGGTCCAGTTTTACCAGGTGCCTGTTAGAAGCACAACAGAATGAATGAGACGCAACGTTGTGTGTCTCCAGCTGCATGCTGATCTACTTTGATATCTTGGCCTGAATAACCCTGCATGTAATTAGCACAATGTATAAGGATGGGGTGTGTGTATGTGTGTGTGGGGTCTTTCCATATATATAGTCATGGGGTCATTTTACAACGGGAGCTTACAATATATGCCATTCTAGGATTTTAGTTTTAATTATGGCTTACTATTATCTACTTAAACATGTCCACTTAATACCTCTGTCCAACAAACGCAAAAATGGACATTCCTAAGTAAATGGCGTGAACTTGCAGTCCAAACTATTACTGCCAGAAAAGCACTGGGGAGGGAGCAGACCACTTGGGGTTTTAGGGAAATACCATTACATGGAGACTGGCAAATAATTTCCTCAGCTTTTGTGAGTTTAGCAGCAATGTCAGAAAGCATTTATAAGCTTGATTGGATGCACTTCTGGTGAGCACATTTGTACCCCCATAATGTTTTTTCCTATTAATCATGTGTGAAACAAGAAATATTAGGTCAATGTTCATATAGGTAAAAAAAACTGTAGGGCTAATTTTCACACATTAAATAATTTCACATCTGATATAAAGAATACAGAGAGCAATAAATATGAAAATCGGTAGCTTTGTCGGCAAGCGGGTGGGTTTTGGGCAGACCAGATGCATGTGCGGCCTTACTAGGCATAGTCAGAGCAGAAAGAGAGTCAAATTATCCCTTATTTGAAAATTCTAATTAGTGGCGTAACTAGATATTACTGGGCCCCACAGCAAATTATTTTTCAGCCCCCCCACAAAAGTCTAGAGGTTGACCTGTTTTACAAATATTTATTGAAATTCTAAATAAATAAGGGCCTCATGGGGCCCCTATACTTCCTGGGCCCCCAGCCGCAGGGTCTTCTTCCTCTGTAGTTACTCCTCTGATTTTAAATATTGGAAGGTATTGTTGTGTCATTGTATTCACTTTAACCCTGGCACCTGGAGAGCATTGAAATGTGTCTGGAAATGAAGGTATAACATGGGGTGGTCGGGTTAGCCCAAGACGAACCTGACATGTAAAATTTCTGGGTTGGTGTCTTTGCTTTAACAGCACATGGGGTATTTTGTACTGATCAGTAAATTTAAAAACTTGTGCTCCTACATAACATACCACCAACAATGGAATTGTAAGATAGTAATATAGTAAGTAAGGTTGAAAAAAGACACACATCCATCAAGTTCAACCTTTTTTTTTTTTAAATCTGCCTAACTGCCAGTTGATCCAGAGGAAGGCAAAAAAAAAAACCATCTGAAGCCTCTCCAATTTGCCCCAGAGGGGGAAAAAATTCCTTCCTGACTCCAAAATGGCAATCGGACTAGTCCAATGATCAACTTGTACTATGAGCTATCTCCCATAACCCTGTATTCCCTTACTTGCTAAAAAGCTATCCAAACTCTTCTTAAAGCTATCTAATGTATCAGCCTGTACAACTGATTCAGAATTCCACATCTTCACAGCTCTCACTGTAAAAAAAACCCTTTCGAATATTTAGGCGGAACCTCTTTTCTTCTAATCGGAATGGATGACCTTGTGTCAGCTGGAAAGACCTACTGGTAAATAAAGCATTAGAAAGATTATTATATGATCCCCTTATATATTTATACATAGTTATCATATCACCCCTTAAGCGCCTCTTCTCCAGCGTGAACATCCCCAATTTGGCCAGTCTTTTCTTATAGCTAAGATTTTCCAGCTTAGTTGCCTTCTCTGTACCCTTTCTAATACAATAATGTCCTGTTTGAGTGATGGAGACCAAAACTGAACAGCATTATAATGTCAGTTTGAATACAACAAGCTGTTATGAAAAAAATAGCAGAATGGAGAGCTCTTACATTAACATTATGTTGAAATACAGTAATTCCGTGCATGTAATGTTCCCATAGCTTTTGAAGAACTGGAGGTTAAGGGAATCCATTGCACTTTCACATGAGCACAAGTAGTAAATAACCGTACAATAGAAACATCGTTATTGAACTGCACCCCCAGCTACGGATATAGAAATTGTGGCAACTATATACTGTATCTTTCAATCTCTTCATACTGCTGGAGCCACCAAAAAAACATTTCATCTAAATTTGAGCAGTGCTGTTAAAACAGCTTTAATTATATTAAAGGGAAACTACAATTAAAATTCAAGCTGCCTTTTCTGAAAGAGAATTTTCTAACATCTTTTTAACAACAATTTTCTAATACTTTTTTTTTATTTACAGAACTCACTGAATAAGCAATTTCCATTTTTAGAAGAATAGCAAAATGATTATATTTGTTAGTTTTTTGCCTCTTGTCCTACAGAACAGGAAGCTGCCTTCAGACCCCTACCTAATTTTTTACCTACCACCTTTACATATAGAGACAACAGTTTTCATTTTCCATTTACATTCATTTCATTTGCTTCTTACCCAGTGTACCATCCTTTTCCCAAATTCACCACAATCCATCCTTGTCACAAGCATTTTTCCTCTCCTTCACCACTAACACATTTTCTTTGCTTTGCCAGAAGCTGGACGCATTCCTGTCAGACCTGAGGAAGGCCTCCGACTTGCTACAAAACTCCATCCAGGAGCTGGGAGAGGGCAGTTCCCCACAAGACTCCCGGGTAAGGGCACAAGTTAGGCCTATTACTGGGGATATGTTGTGTGACCACTAAGAGAACACAAGCTCCATGCTTGACTGTGACCAGTAACTCTTGGCAATTCCATGTAGGAAGTGGAGGAGAAGATGGCACAGCACAGAGATCTCATGAAAGTGGTTCTAAGTGATTCCCACTTGGTATCCCTGCAGCGGGAAGGAGGGACAACCTTGGCCAGACTCCGCAAGGAGGCCATGCGCTTCTGCTGCTCTCAGGATGTCAGGTAAGCACTAGGCATCAACACCAAGGACTATGAACAGCATTATCCATTTTGACAAGTTGTAACACAAAGCTAAGGATGTCTCTTTGTTTTAAGTTTTATGTATATTGAAAATTGGAATGCGGCTCAATCTAAAAAGTAAATCAAATGCTGACTGTGACTAATCTCTAGTCCGGGTGTGTAAAAACCCAGAGCTCAGCACTTCAGACAGCAATAAGTTTAAAATGTGGGCTCAACCTACACACATCAACATGTTGAGAAACCAAGTGAAACAATTGTCATCTGCACTCACCGATATACTCAGGTGGCTCGGTTGCAGCGCCCCAACCTGAAGCTTTGGGTGATACATAGGCAATCGAAAAAAAAAAAATGACGCACTTCTGAAGTCAAACGATTTGGATAAAACTTGATTTTATTCCATAAAGCTAAAAGAGTGTCCTGCCGCGTTTCGTATCAAAATACATCATTACACGCTGTTTTAGCTTTATGGAATAAAATTAAGTCTTATCCAAATTGGTTGGCTTCAGGAGTCTATGTTTTTTCTTCGATTTCCAAGAAGATATATCCCCAAGGGAGAAAAATGATTACTTCCCATAATCCAAGTTACTAATGTTTATTCATAAAACCTAATAAAACTTAAAGAAGCATGCTTAGCTTTTGTGCTGCAGAACCTGTCAAAATGGACAGCGCTGCTCACAGTCTTTACCAGTAGGTGTATCGAAACGTAGGACACGCTTTTATTCCATAAAGCTAAAAGAGTGTCCTGCTGCGTTTCGTATAAAAATACATCATTACACGCTGTTTTAGCTTTATGGAATAAAATCAAGTTTTAACCAAATCGTTTGACTTCAGGAGTGCATGCTTTTTTTTTCTGTTCACAGTCTTTACCAGTAGGTGTCACTGCAACCTAACTCTAGTCAAGGTCAGCCAAGTATTTAACAGTAACAAGGAGAGTTGGCTCACTGCAAAATGATTGCTGTTAAATACTGCTCATTACATGTTTCCAGATAACCAAGGTCTTGTCTACAAGCAACCCTTAGCACACAAGCCTGTAGGAGCAGATTCAGGCAGCACATTCTGCTTCTCCCTCAGCAGCAGGCCAGCAGTCTGTAGAACTGAGCCAGTGAGGATAGTGGCATTGGCTGTTTTTTTTGCCATCCATACATTGGTCCATTAAATACAAAATCACGTTGATTCATTTTCACAGAACATTTGGACTTATTTATTATGTAAAATTCCAGCATAAAATGTATAAACACTTTGCATATGCCCTGTAATAAATGTTTTGTCTGAATATGAGGAACCTTAAAACACCTTTAAAGGAGAACTAAACTAAAAATGTATGTGGCTAAAAATGCCATATTTTATATACTGAACTTATTGCACCAGCCTAAAGTTTCAGCTTGTCAATAGCAGCAATGATCCAGGACTTCAAACTTGTCACAGGGGGTCACCATCTTGGAAAGTGTCTGTGACACTCACATGCTCAGTGGGCTCTGAGCAGCTGTTGAGAAGCTAAGGTTAGGGGTTGTTGCAAATTGAGGTTTGTCTTTAATATAATCTGATGCTACAAGGTTGATTTTCAAATTCTGATGCTAATTACACTGGTTTCTGTGCTGCCATGTAGAAATTATCTATATTAATTACTTATATTGGGACATTTCTATTCTATGTGTACTGTATATTGTGAGTGGGTCCCTAAGCTCAGTAAGTGACAGCAGCACAGAGCATGTACAGTGAATCAGCAGAAAAGAAGATGGGGAGCTACTGGGGCATTTTAGGAGGCACAGATCTTCCATGCTAAAGGGCTGTGGTTGCCTTGGGCTGGTACAGAATCCCAAAACATAATGTACAACATTTCTGCCATAATTGATTAGTTAAGCTTTAGTTCCCCTTTAATAAAATCCAAAGACTTAACGGAAGACCATTGCTATAGCTCCTCAATGTTTGAAGGCTGTTAATGGGGTACCACTGCCATGATGTCATACTGTGCAATTCCCAAATTGCTTCAAACCAATTGAGCTATTAGTATTCAATTTCAGCTTATGCTTAGAACACCCTAAGACTGTGCCAAAGATTCTTGCCCTTGTACGCCCTATGTTTCTATGGTTACTAATACAGCTCAGGCTATTCCTACTGATCCATCTCAAGAGAGTTCTGCTTCTTACCCTATTGAATTCTGTGTTTCTATGGTTACCAGCCCATATGGGCTGCCCATTCTTTATCAGCCTGGAAAACACCAGGGAAGTAAATGGAGCCATCTTTATTCTCAGGAGAGTGGTCTCTATGTTCCGGCTCAGGCTGACTTTATTGATACTTATTACTTTGCCTCATACCACTCTCCAGCACTACAAGGCAATCAAGACAGTGCAACTGTTTGGGTCTGCTGCTCATGTTTTCAACTTATTAGTCCATTTGGGATGTCTTTATCTAACTGCTTGAGTAACATAAGGCAATATATAACCGTATGTTAACGTTTTGTCCATGGGAGGTAATATCTCTTTGTTCAATTGTATGGTTCCTATCAGTCCCATTTCAGAAGAACACACCATATTTCAGGACTTTGCTCCTTTGTCCCAATACAGAGTCCCCAGCCGCAACCACCAGCTCAAGAATATCCCCATTTTGGCTCATCCGCCCCACAATTCTGCTGTATTGTTGTGGCCATGACCTTGAGAGGTCAAGGGGATTAGTCAAAAGTAGGTGTGGAATAGATAAAGATGACCCAGAAGATCCCCAGCTTCTCTAATATTGTCTCTGGTTGGCAGGAGTGCAGTGGAGGCAGCTGTGCATTTGTACAATCAGTTGGAGGAGCAGGTGCATGCTCTAGTGACCAAGTCCAACCGAAGGCTGGAACTCCTGGAGTCACTGTTGAAAATTCGAGAGCTAGAGAGTCAGTTTAACCAGGTAAGTTGAAAAAAAAAAAACAGGGAACTACAGACTATACTGTGTCATGGAACTTGAAGTGGTTCAATAAAAAGGATAAAAGCTAGCAGCACTAAGATAAATGAAGACAAGAGGGGATTTAGAGGATTTTGTAGTATTTAAGGCATAAAATTTGAGGATAAAAGCTTATAGGGCGATTCCCACATGCAGCATAAAGAATCCTCTTAATCACACTCTCAAAGGCAATATTTTTGCAGTGTATTCTAGTAAGCATATTTGTAAAAGGTTATGGGTTTACAGCAATAGAACAGAAATGCTGGGATTTAGAATCATATTTTCTGTCTTCTTCTTGGGTTACCTCAGCTGAGTTCCTGGATGGATGGGGATGGAGAGAATCAGTTGCATGAGATGGACACCATGGAGTGGTCCTTGGACATCCTCGAGCAATATCGCAAGAAGTTCAAGGACTTCTTCCTCCAAGCAACGGTTAGCAGTATTAATTTTTCTTCACGCATCTCAGGAAAGTAGAAATTGTTATATATATTTATATAATACACAAAAGCCATGAATATCCTGTAAATTATATCCTTATAAACGGTGAGTTCTGATGTCATCAGTTATAAACGGTGAGTTCTGATGTCATTTCTGTCACATGACTCATTGAAATTTGTGTATTATAATAAATAAAATACCCCCCAGTTGTAAAATATGAGGATATTAGAAGTTACCTCGGAGTTCCATGACCTGTATAAAAACACTCGGCCTTCGGCCTCGTGTTTTTATATGGTCATGAAACTCCTCGGTAACTTATAATATCCCTATATTTTACAAAAGGGGGTACTTTATTCACTATATAAAACTCTCAATTATTTATAATAATGGGCATGATACATCTTAAGCTAGTCCTTCTTGCTCCTCATAAGTCAAATTCTTTTTATTATGAAGTTTTTATAAAGTGACCTCCTATTTGCACATTGAAGGACTTATACATCAATTCTATTCAAGTCTGCCTGACCAAACTCTGCTTCCTTCCTCTTGCTTTTGATGAATATTCTTGGTACTCCAATATCCATTTATAAAGGTCAAATCTCGTTGCAGGTGCATTATAACCATGGGTTGGTACTTCTGGATGATGCCAATAAATTCAGTAGGTCTCACTTCCCAGAGATGGAATCATTTAAGGTGGCACGAAGCAGCTTCCAGGCTAGACTCACCAGCTTTTACATGTGTGTAGAGAGGCAGAAGGAGGAGCTGGAGAAACTTATGAATCTCTACAAGTTTTGTGATAAGGTAAATCTTTTGGTCAGAAATAAACATTCAAGAAATGCTGTTGCCAATACAGCTATGCACCCATTACAGCATATTGAAATCAAGTCTCACCTAGGCCCCTCATAAAAAAAATTATGATGGGAAACTTAGACCACAGACATGCCGATTTGTAGACGCTATACAAAAAAATATTATAGTAATTCAAGAGCTTTAAAGGGCTGAAATGAGATCTGTAAATCAGTGATATTTATTATATATAACATTAGAAAATACATTATCAAATTAACCTAAGCTATAAAAATGGCCCTGCTGATGGTGTGGCTGCTTACATTTCACTCAGATGATTAGGCTACATTTTCTTCCATATTACTGTGCTCTCTATATTAGGACCAAGAATGTTAAATAATATATATTTGTCTGGTCTTCCACCAGATATCTCAGCTGACTGTGAGCTGCAGCCGTTACTTGGGACAGCTAAAGAAGTCAGAGCAGAAGCTATGCCTTCCAGAGACCCGACAGTGCCTGGAAAGTTACCTGCTGCGCCTGACCGATGAACTGTCGGCTGATAAATTCCAGGAAATGAAAGAGGAGTCGTACTCGCTCAGCAGCAGCAGAGGATTAACAGTATGGAACGAGACATGGCTGAGGTGCCAGGAGTCCAGGCAACTCCTAGAGGAGACTTTGGAGAAATGTAAAGAAGAGCAGAGGACAGACATAGCAGGCTGGCATAAAGATACTTCTGGGAGCTCAAATTTAAAAAAACAAAGTGAAAATACTCCAGCAGGTATTTCCAATGAAGTGTTACCAAAAAATCGAAGGGGAGAAGAAGAATTCAGGCCCAGGGGCAGCACGAGAACAGCTGAAACTACTGTGATAAACTGCTGTAGCTTTGGTCTCCACGCTGGTTCTGTAGGGCTGTTCTTGAAGGCATCCAGGAGTAATCGGAATAGGAGACCAGCAAGAGAACCAGTCACTTCAAAGGGATGTTCTACCAATGAAGAATCTAGGAGTAGCAGTGATGCAGACCCAGAGCACACAGAGCTCATGGTTCAAAACTCCAACAATGAAGCTTTGGAGATTCTCCATTCTCCAACCCCAACTCTGTCTCGGAAAACCCCAGTACAGTCACTATGTGCCTCCAAGGAAGACCATTTAGGATGGCTAGCACTTGGCAGATTTCTGAGTGATGACACAAGCACTATTTCAAGAGGGGATAGTGGTAGAGCAATTATGCAACCAGGGAGGCGCTGCCCTCTCTCCAGACATGCCAGCTTCTCCACAGGGGACTCAGGCTCCCAGTATTCCTCAGAAAGCTCTTCTCTCATATCCCCCTTGCTAGCAATGGAGCCACTGACTCCCCGTATGCCTTGGACAAGAGGAACCATAAGCGAATCATCACAGGAAAGTGACTGGTCTATGAAAGCCAACTTTGCGTAAGAAAAACAATGACTGCTCATGTTGCCTTCTTTTTCTATACAGATTTCACCTTTCTATCTACCACCTATCTTTCTCACTGTGTTTTATACCTAGATTTCTATTTGCCTGTTTTTCATTATTCTTCATCCACTGGTTGCCCTTTATATTTTCAACTGTTGTTTGCTTGCTCTACAGAAAGATGCACAAGATTATGGAGGAGCTCCTTACTACTGAAAGAGATTATGTTTGTTCCCTGGGGTATGTCCTGTCTCACTACCTGAGTGAAATGGACCGTCCAGATGTCCCACCGACACTGCGTGGTCAGCATGCTGCCATCTTTGGTAACCTGGAGAAACTCTATGAGTTCCATAGTCATGTTTTTCTACAGGAACTGACTAGCTGCAGAAGAGAGCCCAGTCTTGTTGGAGGCTGCTTCCTTAAACATGTAAGTTCCTATTGGAGAACAGCAGTGTGTCCTCTTTTGATATGGAATGCATGTGCCACACCACCATATGTGGCAGTTATTTAACTTTTACTATGTAATTATCTGCCATATATTCTTATTTTTTCTGGCCCTTCCTTTATATAATGGTCATTTAGTGAGTATCAAATGTCAAAATATTCACTTCATTACCTAATGATATGTCTTGTTTTTGAGTTTGTGTACTCTTTTGATTTACATTGTTTCTTAGTATATGGTCCTCACATAAAGTGCATATGGATGGGCCCATTGTCCATTTTAAGTCAATTTAAAGACAGACAGCCACTGATACCACTAAAGAAGTAGAACACAGAAAACAGAAATTTTTGGACTCAAAAACTTGGGAAGACTTAAATTGGCCATATTCAGGCCCACTATTGTAGAATCCAGAAGCATGAATGATCAGATAATATTATTTGCAAAGCAGATAAAAAGTCATATTATCCATTAGTTCTTTAGTTTGTTTGATTACTATCCATAGTAAAGATCTTATGATGAAAGATTGCACCAAAGGTTTTAGTGAGGTGGGAACATTAGAGTGGGTGTGAACATTTTCCAAACTCTTATAGATCTTTAGCTTTGGATTCTATCCAAAAGTGAAAATATTAATGAATTCACTAGGGTCATCTGCTGGACCTTTACTTTCTAAGGCAGCACTCATCAACCCCTGTATCCACCAGGGACTTCTAAAACACTAACCAATAGAACCCCACATTGCATCTAGGAAGACACAAAGGCCCAGACACTCAAGTCACAAATTGCCCCTTGAAAATTGACAAAAGATATTGGGGCTTAGAAACCTTGAAAAAGAAAGTGCAAGAAGACATCTCCAACCATATTCTCTTAGTACTCTTGTGGTCCATATGTGCAAAGCTTAACAGGGACAAAATCATGACTACTGATCTGAGTCTGATCTGGGCATATTACTGTATGTCATATACAGTACTAATTATACACCAAGGTAAGAGTATCATGTTATGCTTCAAACACATCCATCTTCATAGAAACTCTATAAATTAGTGTTAACCCAAATGTTGAAACAGAATATACTGTCATCATAGGTTTTGTGTTTGCGTGTAAAAATAAAAATATTTATTTTACCTCTTACAGAAAGATCAGTTTGGGCTTTATGCATTTTACAGCAAGAACAAGCCCCAGTCAGACAGACTCTTACAGGACTACGGAGCAGCATTCTTTAAGGTAGGGAAGAGCAATCCTTGTACAGTATGTGTCTTTTATAGCCATTCAACCCATCTGTCCATGTTTTGTAAGAGTTTTTTCAATAAATATAGCCAGGTTTCAACATATATAGCCAGGGTTCTTTCAGACAAATAGTTTGAACTCAATATGTGATCAATACGGATCACTTTTAGGGGCAGATTTACAAAATTCGAGTGAAGAATTCGAATGTAAAAAACTTCGAATTTCGAAGTATTTTTTGGGTACTTCGACCATCGAATTGGTTAAATTCGTTCGAATTCGAACGATTCAAAGTAAAAATCGTTCGACTATTCGACCATTCGATAATCGAAGTACTGTCTCTTTAAAAAACACTTCGACCACCTACTTCGGTAGATAAAACCTACCGAAGTCAATGTTAGCCTATGGGGAAGGTCCCCATAGGCTTGCCTGTGATTTTTTGATCGAAGGATTTACCTTCGATCGTTGGATTAAAATCCTTCGAATCGTTCGATTCGAAGGATTTAATCGTTCGATCGAACGAAAAATCCTTCGATCGATCGATCGCAGGATTTGCGCAAAATCGTTCGACTTCGATATTCGAAGTCGAACGATTTTAGTTCCCAGTCGAATATCGAGGGTTAATTAACCCTCAATATTCGACTATTGATGAATCGGCCCCTTAATCTATGCTAAATCAAGTATACTTCAGTGACTGCATAGGTGACAATTGTAATTGAAATTGTTCCTGGCTAATGCATTAGGCCTAGGTAATATTATAAGACTATCTTTGCTTTTTCAGAGGAAGCAGCAGGAACTGAACGACAAGATGGACCTCTCTTCTTACCTATTAAAACCTATTCAACGCATTAGCAAATATAGCCTACTCCTGCAGGACCTAGAATGGGAGCTGAAGGGACAGAGCACTAGACAAGCTGAGCTGCAGGCTGCTCGTGAAGTTGTACATTTTCAACTACGGCACGGTAATGACCTCCTTGCCATGGACGCTATTCAGGACTGTGATGTAAGTAATCTGATCACCAGATGATTTTTTCAGAAATCTAGGTGGCATTGCCCTTAGCTACCCTTTTGCTGGCCATATACTGCCTAGTCCACTCAGCTGGCCCAGTGTAGCCATCCACACACAGGGTTAATGCTATCTGTGGCCAATTTATCATTAACTGGGTCTATGGAGGCTCATTGGACAAGGACAGGATCAATGTGCTGATTTACTTTTTGTCCAATAGGATTTTCGGTTGGCAGGCCTGTTAGTAGGCCCCATATACAGGCTAATAAATCTCCAACTTGACTTGGAGGGACAGAGTTGGCAACTTGGCACCTTGTAGACAAGCATAGATGGCTTTATCTTTAAAGTCTTAGGGGTAATATAATAAATGGTCTTAAGCTTGTTACTTGCCTAGTAACCCATAGAAAGCAATCTGCATGTAACATTTACAGGTCAGCTGTTTAAAAACAAACATCATATTGCTTTGGGTTACTAGATGTGCACAAACAGAAGACTTTTTATAACGGGGGGTTTGAGCTGTCTGTCATTCTTCTCTTTATAAACTGAACAATAACCAAAAAAAAAGAATTTGTGACATTCAGTTCTATTAATTCTTTCATCATGATGTACAAAAGCCACTTACGTGGAAAAGGGGTGTGCAGTCAAAAATGGTGTCAGTTAAAAAAACTGCATATAAGTAAATGTTAGGCTCTTTTTTCTTAACTGAGGGTTAAAAATGTTTTGCGCCTCACTTGTTGCTGAAAGATGAGACAAGGTGGGTGACAAGCAGGTTTTAAATTGCCGGTGAAATGTAGCGAGGAAGATGTAATATGGGAAGCATCAAAGCATTTATGGCTATTAAAGGCAGAGTGGATTACCGGTGCACAGAGGGGACATTATGGAGAGCAAGACGGATCGAGAAGCAGGGTAACTGCTTGGAACGCAGAGGAGCCAAACAGGAGAAGGTGGCAGATTAATCACAAGCACATAGAAATGGACAGGGGCACAGCGGAGACATCACAGAGGGACAAAGACAAAGTGTCGAATTAGTTGCAAAACACCAAGGGAAAACTCACTGTTTACTAAAAGTGGAAATCACAGACTAAGTCAAATGACATCTTAAGAACCACATACAGCTATCTAGCTTTTGTAGAATCACACTTCCCAGCATCCTCCACAGGCCACTAGCTGCACTGAGCAACAGATCAAATATATCTTTCTGCAAAAGCTACCAGAACAGACAGCCTGCCTTGTCTCTCCATGTGCACCACTCAGCAAGTCACAAAATAATGCTGGAAATAGATCTGTCACCTGCCACTGATTTTAATATCCCTTGTCACCATTAGAACATCCTTCACACTTCAGAGAGCGATGCAGGGCCTAATTTGTTTCCATATATAAAATAATAACTATCACAATGTCATTGGATTCTAAAAGGCAAGACAAATTAATAAATGGCAATATGCAACAGTCTATTTATTTTATATCCCTGTAGTACATGGCCAGAATATTAAGATATATATTTTTTATATAGTGATATATAAGAATATATATACAGTGTATATATGGTAAGGAATATATAGGAATTTAAAATACAGGACTTTTACTTTAAAATATATAAGGATTATTTGTCGAGGTCTCAGGAAAGACGGAAACATTGGAATAATAAATAAACTTTATCTCTTTTCACCATATGGACAAACTTCTGGGGGATTTAATAGGCCCATGAAAAAAGTAACATGATTCGGTCGCAGTCATGAACGTTTAGAGGGACGGATCTGCACATTTGGCCCACAGGCTACTTAATTTGGTGGCAAGAGACCTGTATCTTCATTAAATTGGCCCCATACATCTGGTGGGGGGAATGAGATATTTTTTTGTTTTAGCTCAAAAGCAGCCTTAGTCATTCTTCATGTGGCTTAAAACAGATCAACAAAAAAGAAAAAAAAAGTCCAGTAGTCAGTTCTTTATTTTAAATATAAAGTAAGATGAAAGACTGAGCAGGAGAGCACTGAGCATTTGTGTCAGTATGTTAAATTTTTGCTTTTCTACAGGTGAACTTGAAGGAGCAGGGCCGACTCCTGCGTCAGGGGGAATTCATGATTTCCTACAAGAAAAAGAAATGTTGTAGGAGAGTCTTCCTCTTCGAGGATCTCATTCTTTTCAGCAAAGCCAAGAAGTCTTCATCGGGTATTGAAGTCTACATGTACAAACAGTCATTCAAGGTAATGTGATATACTGTACTCGTCATTCTCATATTTGGGTGATAATTGCCTGTCATATGGAAAATAACATTCCCACATGTATACACTGGTAATCATGGTAAAGACAATACCACATGAGAATATGTGTAACATGAAATATGCAAACCTGAATCTCCAATCTTCTTCCAGACTTCAGAGATTGGCCTAACTCATAGTTTGGGGGGCAGCGGGCTCTGCTTTGAGATCTGGTTCCGAAGAAGGAAATTGGAGGACACGTACACACTGCAGGCACTCTCAGCAGAAGTCAAGGAGGCCTGGACAGGGGATTTGCAGAAGATCCTTTGGGACCAAGCCATAAAGAACCGAGGTAATCACACATAATAAGCCACAGCATCTAGAAGTGTTGCTTAAAATCAAAGAAAATTAATTGAATTTATTACAATTCACTAGATGCATCATTTAATAAACTAATAAAAACTGTAAAGCACATTACTGGTAAAAGCAGCAGGCAGTATTGTTGCTGGTTTTTTGATGCTGCAGCAGTCCCTATTCTACAGGAGGCAAAACTCTCATACTTCCTCATACATCCTTGAATGTGAAAATTAGAAATATACTGTAGATATATGCCAGGCTCCTCATCCACCAAGCCATGCCCACGATTATGGCCAGGCAAACCCCAAACCCATGAAAAACCCATCAACTTGTTTGTGTCCCACCTTAACTTGGACAAGTGGGACGTATGCACTATTTGAATTTGGTGGTGGTTCATCCCACCTTCCTCAATGAACATTGGGTGGGAACAACTGTAAAAGGAAGCAGAGCACAGGGCCAAAGCTGAAAATCATTAAATAGTACGAAAATCGTATTTAGCACAACCTTAGTATTAAAGCAGAGAGGAGTCCAGGCATTCTAAGGTTTACCATTATTTGAGCCAGTCAAGAAGTCACCAGTTATCCTGTACAGAGGGAGGTGATAGTGAAATATGCCTGGGGGGGGGCATTCATGTTGTGCTATGTATGTATTTAAACACTTTAAACATCAATCTAGTGTGAGGGTGACATCATTTTTCCATACTAAATGACTGTGTCAGCAAAGGCCATTGGGACACATTATTTATGCATAGGTGCTTGTGGAATGCTGTGTGCTTTTCTAGACTCTAGAATATGGTTTCTCCTTCTCTGCCTCCAGACGACAATCTTCGATCATCTCCTGTGGTCACTTTGCCATTTCCAACATCTCCTGCCCCTCTGCGCTCCATGTCAGTCGGTTCCCGGAGCAGTGCTGTATCCCTGGGTGGTTGTTCCTCCACCTCCTCTGGCCGAGGCTCACTCAGCCCCCATCATTGCTGCCCTAGCTCAGAGCCCTCGTGGAGGTCTTATAAAACTGAGTCTCCACAGGAGAGGGAGGCTGGAGTGTTCTTAAGTAAGTATGCATGATAAATTCTTCATCTTTAACAGGGTTAGGCACATGCATACAGCCAAAGCTGGTAAATCCCAGCAGCCAATGAGAATTTAGTATTTGCTGGTCTGCTGAAGTTAGAAAAATGAAAGCAGAGATGTGAATTGTTGCAATGGGGTACACTTTTATATCATATTTATTATTGTTATGTCCAATGCACTGGTAAAAAGGCTAAAGAAATCCCTTTTATAAAAAGTCCAGCTGAGACGAGCAACCTTTATATTGTTTCTACTATATCATTCTGTATTAGTTATTGCTATGATTTCTCCTTGTCTCTTATTTCCTACTTCCCTCTCTTTCCCACCACTCATATCTTCTTTGTTTTTCCTTCTCTCAGCCGCTAGCTCTGGTTCATCAGAAGGAAGCGTCAGCGGCTTGAGCTCTTCAGTTCCAAATCACTTTCCACTGGGTCATAAGAACACGTGTTACCCGTCGGACTGCTGGCGCCCCCTGCACACTACAGAGAAGCCCCCTGGAAACAACATCCCTTAAGGGCTGTAAACCTGTAGAAAAGCCTTTTCAGAAACACACATGGACTCCATATCTAAAGCAGCTGGGCTGATATATTTGCGAGACACTGAATTTTAAATATGTAAATAAATTAATATGATGCATTTTATTTGAAATGAGATGTATTCCTTTGCTTTATTGACAGCAAGGTCTTCAGAACAGCAACTACTGTCCAGGCTCTGTGGGGAGCAATTTCTATACTATTTTGGGGATTTGGTACAACTATGGAGTAATACTGAGTGAATGTGAGAGTAAAGCAAACCATAGATCTAACTTAATGTTGCATTACAGGAATTGTTCACCTTAAAGTTAACTTTTACTATGATGTAGAGAGTGATATTCTGAGACAATTTCCAACTGGTTTTCATTTTTTATTATTTGTGGTTTTGGAGTTATTTAGCTTTTTATTTAGCCGCACTCCAGTTTGCAGTTTCACCAATCTGGTTGCTAGGGTTCAAATTACACTAGCAATCATGCATTGATTAGTACAGGATACTACAATATGAGACTATATAGCAGAGGGCCTGAATAGATACACAAGTAATAAAAAAAAATATCAATAACAATACATTTGTGGGTTTACAGAGCATTTGCTTTTTAGATGGGGTCATTGACCCCCATTTGAAAGATGGAAAGGGTGAAAAGAAGAAGGCAAAAATTATAAAAGATAAATAATGAAGACCAATCGAAAAGTTGCTTAGAATTGGCCATTCTAAAACATACTAGACGTTAACTTAAAGGTGAACCAAAATCCTGCTTAAAAGATCACTGTTTGCAGAATTGGCTGCAGAACTTAACTTTCATCCAGTTCACTTACAGACTGAAACCAGGCAATGGGGCAGTGATGGTTTATAAGGTGATGAAAAGGAAAACAATGGTTCAGGAAAAATCCCTCTACTGGGCATAGCTTTTTAATCAGTTACAAAAATGTTTTTTTTTTATTTAAGAACCAAAATATGAGTCTCCCAAAATTATTCTAAATTGATGATCTGCAGGTTAGTAAATCACTTAAATTACACAACCCAAAATTCCAGTTGCACGGAATTTACTACATGAGTCACGCAGTGTCCGTGCACTCCCAGCTAACCAGTTCAGACCAAAACACTATGTTGCTGAATAAAACTTTACTTTTAATAATAGTAATAAATACAATACAAAATAGTATATACACGCTGCCAACTATTGACACAAAGACAAATCACTCCTCCTCAACTCTGTTGGTAATGTGGGACCGTGTCCCTAAAAACATACATGGCTAAAAATACAAGCATATGGTGGAGAGGTGGTAGTTAATGCTAAATGATAATATCTCAAGTAGCCATTAACGACTATATAAGTAATGGCGTTGAGAATAGGACCCATTCATCCTCCCTTCCAGTCTGTTCCCCAAAAATTCTACCTATCTACATGGGGAGTGAGTGGGAGCTGGTCCCCCACCGTCCACCTATGCCGCCAGCCCTACACGTTTCGTCGATCACTCAGCTTTAGGGTTTTGTTACTGCGCATGCATTGCCCTTGTTATCAGCAACTATCATTTGGATACATTATAGGCAATCCTCTGATTACCAATTTTTTAGCGCATGCGTGCGTTATAATTAGGGATGCACCGAATCCAGGATTCGGTTCGGGATTCGGTCAGGATTCTTTTCAACAGGATTTGGATTCGGCCGAATCCTTCTGCCTGGCCGAACCGAATCTGAATCCTAATTTGCATATGCAAATTAGGGGCGGGGAGGAAATCGTGTGACTTTTTGTCACAAAACAAGAAAGTAAAAATTGTTTTCCCCTTCCCACCCCTAATTTGCATATGCAAATTAAGATTCGGGTTCGGTTCGGTATTCGGCCAAATCTTTCGTGAAGGATTCAGGGGTTCGGCCGAATCCAAAATAGTAGATTTGATGCATCCCTAGTTATAATGTTGCAATAGTCCCAGTTTTGCTACTGTGATTTATATGTTGCAACTGTGTGAAAACATTAACATTTGAGGAAGCTTTTTATATTCAGACCGGTTTATTAGATGATGCTGATGGATAAATACTTAGAGATTAAACATAACGTATAGTAATGAGGGGGTGAGAAAGTAGTTCATTAACTACCACCTATCCAGCATATGCTTGTATTTTTAGTCATGTATGTTTTTAGGAACATGTTCCACATGACCTCCGAAGTTGAGGAGAAGTGATTTGTCTTTTGTTAATAGTTGGCAGGGGGAAAATGCTTTTTTTAATTTATTTTATTTAGTGCATGTTTACAAAGGTGGCAAAATATCAGGGCTATGTGCCATTTTCTTACCTTTTCTGTCATTCCTGCTCCTGGCATGTTCTATTTGCAGAGGGTGAGGCAAGCAACCTTAGACCTGTGAAGCATTTGACCCTTGTGCTTGCTGCCCATCCAGGATATGTGGGGCGGGTGGGGAGCGGTTTATCAATGGATGGGTGTTTGCAATGCCAGAAGAATTATACAGAGAAGGTGGGGTACCTACTGGTGATGGGCCCAAATACCCCAGTCTGACAATGATTATTATATCAAATGACATTGTACAACAGTAAGCCCATTCAGTAAGCCCCAGCATGGAAAGTGTAGCCCAGGGAGAGGAAATACTGAGAATAAACCTCACAAATGTTATAAAATCTGCCTTTTGTGAGTCATTAGTTAATGTAGATAAATGCTGCACCTTTAAGATAAATGTTCTTGTTCCTATAAAAAAATGTTCTTCATAAATCTGACATTAGTGCATTATCTTGTGTATTTTATCCATCCACAAGCCCTGACATTTCTTGCATATTTTATAAAAAAAAAAAAAGGTTCAGATGACATTAGTCTCGGGAATTCATCTGGAAACTTCTAGGAAGTTCTTGCTGAGGCAGGATAATTACAGTAGATATAATCCAGAGCCTTGGCCAAATATTCATCTACAAATATTAAAAACATGACTTAAAGGCTTAGCGGTATTGGCACAGGTGTGCGAGTGTGTTTAGTATGACATGTAGGTGCATGCAGAATGAATGGAACACAAATCACAGGATATTGGAATTCAAGGGTTATCTCTAGGCTCATCTATGCCTTCAAAAAAGTCTAAAGTTCAGGAGAAACAAGGCGATGATCAGTCACCCTGTCTGATGTACAACCGGTTAACTGGTCACACCGTATTAACACCCCAGGAGGCGATTTTCCCATGAAACCCCAACAAAATTCAGAGAGAGAGAAGTTTGTGTACAATCAGGGGCATTACTACAGAGGAGGCAGGCCCAGCAGGGGGGCTCAGGAGTGTGGGGGGCCCAGTGAGGCCCTAATTAATGAGCAATTATAATATATCTTGGTAGAACGTATCAATATTTTGGGTTCTATATTAAATTTGCTGTGGGGCCCAGTAACATCTAGTTATACCACTGTGTACAATCAATGTCTTAGAATTAGGGTTGCCACCTTTTTTTATTTTTGAACTAAAATGGGCAGGGGGCGGGCCGGTGATGTAGGGGAACAGGCCAGTGACATCAGGGGGCGTGTGCCATCGGGGGGTGACATCAGGAGTGGGACTAATGACGTGTCGTTCGGCAATTGGCTGTTCGCCATGTCATTCACTTGAATGTCCTGTCTGGATTTCCTAATTTGGAAATCCAGACAGGAACTTTTCACCAGGGCAGCCCTGTGATTGAATGACTGACAGAGAAACATATTAAATATAATTGATATATATATATATATATATATATATATATATATATAATCTGTGTCAAACGACCGCACTCTGAAGACCGGACTTTGTTCACTCTTTGCGGGTGCAGGGTCCAAAAAATTAATATAGAGATTTGTCTGTAAGGATCCGCACACCAAAATTTTCATAAAAAAAAGTGTTTCATTTAGTACATAGATCCGACGTTTCGGCCCACATTAGGGCCTTTTTCAAGGAAAAAGGCCCTAATGTGGGCCGAAACGTCGGATCTATGTACTAAATAAAACACTTTTTTTTAATGAAAATTTTGGTGTGCGGATCCTTACAGACAAATCTCTATATATATATATATATATAATATATATATATATATATATATATATATATATATATAATTGTTATATATTAAATAAATGTTCATTAATTTGTATCTCAAACACACACAGGCATTTCTCCACCAGCTGAAATACATCTGCTGGTCTACAGCATCTGCCATTGGCGTTATGGTAGATGGGACTATTTTCATGAAATTTCAGCTTTAATTCACCAAAACTGCTTTGTCACTGGAATAGTAGTAACTTTTAAAATGTTCAGTGGTGTTATGTTTTGGTATCTGAGGATGAGTAGAGTATAACAGTGCTGTACTAGCAGGCTCATGGTGCCATTACATAACAGTAAGCAACTCTAACACCACAAGCTGTATACAAAGTATGCACAGTAACTTAGTGCGCATCTGTCTGCCATGTAATAATGCTGGAGATGATTGGGTTGTTGCACGGCATGTTGCTCTGTAGTTATGTAGGAACTCTGTTGTAAATACTTTCCAAAATTTCCCAGTAAGATTTGTTGTCTGTAATGTTTCTTTGAGACTTCTGTTGAATCGCTCGATTTCTCCATTTGCTTGTGGGTAATACACTGAAGATTTCCTATGCACAATATTCCTCTCTCCCAGAAAGGATTCAAACTCAGATGAGGCAAACTGTGGTCCGTTGTCTGATATTAACTCCTTTGGATTACCTTCTCTGCTGAAGACTGTAGACAGAAATGTTATTACTGTAGCTGATGTTATATGAGAAACAAATGCAATTTCAGGCCATTTACTGTAATAGTCTATCAAGGTTATAGCAAATCTACAGTCTATAGGAGCATCTGTAAAATGACCGACAATATCAATAGCAAGTTTTTCCCATGCTGAATCAGGGAATGGCACTGGCTGAAGTGGTGGTGTATGTGTGATAGCTGTTTTCTCATGATTCTGACAAGTAACACAAGAATGAATGGCACACATAGCAGCTGCAGTGTAAGCGGGGAGGTTTCTTAAACTGTATGTAGAGATTGAGCAGGCACTTTTACAAACCAATCTTCTAGGCAGACTTTTCAGTTAAAAAGTATTTATTTATTGAAGAGCACTAGGCCCTATGATTAAGTATCCTGTTGATACGAAGCGCGTTTGTGTGGTTGTGTCCTAGTGCTCTTCAATAAATACTTTTTAACTGAAAAGTCTGCCTGGAAGATTGGTTTCTAGAAGTGGCTGCTCAATCTCTACATACGGTTATCCGCTCCCTCAGCTGAAGGTTCAGGGCGGTGCGGTAAACTAGTGAGTGTTTTTCACTTTGAGACCAGAAAATACCTACTACATTTACCCATTGGTGTTTTTGATCCTAATTCAGGTTTCTTATACTGGTTTATCCCTTCATTTGCATTTTTAATGAGAGAGGCGGTGTTGTTCCCCCTGCAGGATGTTCTCACGCAAAATAGGTTAGTGGAAATAGGTATTTTGCAATTAGACGCACGCACAGTAGGCTACAGTCATACAGAGTAACGCAGTGTCAGCTACTTTCATCTTGTAAATAATCAATGTTTATGTTCCAAAAATAGGGCCATTAGTCCTGTTCTGGGCCATGTATGCAAGTGCATAATGACCGAGATTCTTAGGTGTGAACATAGGTGGCACTAATTTTCCAGTTGCCACTTTCCTCTGCAGTCCACTGTATTTGGTACATGTATTACAATGATGTACAAAAATAAACCCTGTATTTAATGGACAGATTCCCACATAATAGAGGATGTGAGACATGACAGTGTAACAGTGTAATCTTTGGCAATCAAGACCTCAGGATATTTCACAGACAGACATTCCTGTAAAGCCATATTGTAATTAAAGTCATTCAAATCAATACTTTAATAACATTATGGCTTTACAGGAATGGCTTATTTATTGAACTGTACAATACAATACAAATTGTTTAAGGAATTAAAGTAGTGTTGGAAATTTTACAATATATTGTCCTGCTGAAATACACGGAATGAAATCCAGCCCCTATGCGGACATTAGCCTCCTCTCCCACCTGCACCCAGAATAGTTGTGTTGGCTCGGGTGCAGGCACACCTGGCTGTTTTTGGCACAAGAATGCAAACTCTTGAGTCTCTTCTCCAAAATCAGCCACATGAGCCTGCACCTGAGCTGGCACAATGGTTCTGGGTGCAGGCAAGAGAGGAAGCTTATGGCCTCGTAGGGGCTGAATTTCAGCTGTCATCTGGCATTAGCCTAACACAGTGATCCCCAACCAGTAGCTCGCGAGCAACATGTTGCTCTCCAACCCCTTGGATGTTGCTCCCAGTGGCATCAAAGCAGGTGCTTATTTTTGAATTCCAGGCTTGGAGGCAAGTTTTAGTTGCATAAAAACCAGTTGTACTGCCAAACAGAGCCTCAATGTAGGTTGACAATCCACATAGGGGCTACTAAATGACCAATCACAGCATTTATTTGGCACGCCAAGAACATTTTTCATGCTAGTGTTGCTCCCCAACTCCTTTTACTTCTGAATGTTGCTCATGGGTTCTAAAGGTTGGGGATCCCTGGCCTAACATAACAAGGCCTACTCCCTAAGGGCCCCCAATTATTAGCCCATCCCTAAATAATAAGCTGTGCAAACAAGTCAAATGGCATACAATAACTGATCCACCCTGCCAGCCCTTTCACATCCCATTAATTGTACTTTTCTATTCTTGAGGTCCATCTCTGCCACAGGGTCCTTGACTGCAAAATACTCACTATACCCTCTAGTTGGTAGCCCTGGCCATGTTTCTATACATTTAAAAAGTTCACAGAATATTCTAAATCAAGAGGTCTGACATGTTACACAGCAATTTAACAAGATTGTTCATCATTGACATCTGCAGCCCTAGGCTGCCTGGCCCGGCATAACGCCCACAGACGCATAAATACCAAAAGTGCTCATGCGCGGAAATACCGGATGCTCGCATGCGAGAAGAAACTGAATGTGCGCATGCGCGAAAAGCCAACGCAGGTATGCGCAAAAATAAGAAGCCGAAAAGAGCAATGTGCATGTGCTAAAAAGCACACACACGCCTGAATTATCTGCAAGCGGGGACCGGACTAGGGGGTAGGAGAAGCAGAGAAGGCACGTGCCTGGCTTTGTGCCCTAGGCACGTGCCTACTCTGCCTACCCCTAGTTCCGGCCCTGGGCAACGCCCCAGGTTTCCCTGGATTTTCCCTGGTTTTGGAGCATTTCCACACACAGTCCCATCATTATTGACCATCCTATCTGTTTTTAATTTATTACACGCTGTAGCTGATTCTGTGTCATTGAATCATTAATTGAGGCTTGTTCCAAATAATAACATGTTCCAATTGATAGCTGCGTGGAGTTCAATTAGTGAGGTCATTCATTCTGTGAAAAAACAGCTGTCAATTCCTGCCCTTATTTAAGGAAGGAAGGAGCAAATGTTGTGCATGCTGGTTATAGTGAATTTCTCTCTGAAAATCTAAGTGCAGACAATGAGAGGCCGCTCAGCTAAAATTATCTTAAATTATTTAAAATGGGAACAAAAACTTAAAAAGACCTGAAAGAAAACAGAGAACTACCATTCAAATGGATAGAAGAATAGCCAAAATGGCAAGACTCAGTCAATGATCAGCTCCAGGAGGATCAAAGAAGATCTAAAGTTACCCCCGCAAAGTCCCATTGTTGAAAAAAAGACATGTTGAAGAGCTTACAATTTGCCAAAAAACACAGACTGGCCTATAGAGAAATGGTGCAACATTTTGTGGACTGATGAAAGCAAGATTGTTCTTTTTGGGTCTAGGAGCCACAGACAGTTTGTAAGACAACCAAACACTGAATTCAAGTCACAGTACAGTGTGACGACAGTGAAACATGGTGGCACAAGCATCATGATATGGGGATGTTTCTCATACTATGGTGTTGGGTCTATTTATCACATACCAGGGATCATGGATCAGTTTCAATACATCAAAATACTTGAAGAGGTCACGTTGCCTTATGCCGAAGAGGAAATTTCTTTTGAATAGAACAGCTAGATGACTATAGTTTTATCCTTGGTCATGTGTCACTATGATCATATAACCACAAACATGATCTTTGTGCAATTGCACACATGCAGTGCATATACTATAGTTAATGTTAAATTTGGTTTATGGCAAGGAGCAGCTTGTATGTTTATAGGCTATGTTATACATTACCTTCATTAAAGTTGTGGCCGACCTTTCTACTCAACTGTGTCCTTGTTGTATTATATTATAAAAAAGGTAAACACCCCCCGAAAACTACTTTTGAACAATGTAAGAAAATGTTATGGAGCCATTCTGAGATCAGGTAACAGATTGGCTGCAAATTTATATTGATAGGTGTTGGCAGGCTTATAGGTTGTCACCTGACCAAACAGTCAATCACAGAAGTGGGCTTCAATCCAAAAATGTAAATAATAATAGCATATATGTTGTTATTAATGGTGCCCTGAAGAGCCAGATTTATTTATCAGCTTGTAGGTGGCATAGTGACTGAATAGTTAGCACACCTGGGGTCTAGAGTTTGATTCTGATTAGGAGACCACGTCCCAAAAAGTCTGTATGTTCTTTTCATGTCTATGTGGTTTCCTCCCACACCACATAAGTTTACAGATAGGTTACTAGGCCCCTGGTTAGTTTGGTGCTATCATGTGTAATGTGGCAGGGACCTTAAATTGCAAGATGTACTGGGGAAAGGTACAAGTGCTGTTAAATATATCAGCATTATCAAGTGATGGGCGAATAAATTTGCCTTGCGTGAATTTGCGGGGAATTTCCGCGTTTCCGCTGCCGGTGAATAAATTCCTGAATCTCCCGTGAAAATTCACTGGCGGCAAAAAACTTTTGGACGCGTGGCCGAAAAGTCGCTCGCATCAAAATCAACACGCATCAACACTATTCGGACGCCCATTGACTTTAAAAATTACAATTTTTCCGAGAAACGGGAGAAATTTGCCCATCACTAATCAAGAATACCACTGACACTAACAAAATTGCTATTTTAGCTTCTTTGCAGCCCCCAGGAATACACAAATACAATTACTTTTGGAAGTTACTCCCATTGTCTTCTAAAGCAGTGGTCAGGGTTCGAACCACAGGCAGTAAGCCATACATAGGGATAAATCTTTAGATAATACATTCTTTGCAGTTTTCTCATATTGGGACAGATGACCAAACAGCAATGTTTCACCTCTTGACCCAAGCCTTTTGTGAGATTATACTACCAGACAATCCAATGACAATTGCTGGGGTTAACTGATTAAAAAAAGTAGTGGGTCCAAGGGCACACGCCCCCGACCTTCAGCTTAGGAGAGATTTGGAACCTTATTCCAAAATTGTATAGACTGGCACAACCACTGGACCAAAAGAAAAAGCATCTCAACATCAGGAACAATTTAACACATTTCGTTCCACAGTAGGTGAAATGATATCCTCAAGACCCCAATACAGAATAATTTGTCTTTTTTTTCTTTTCATTTAATTGATGTTGGGATGTATAAAGTTAGGATGTATAAAGTTTCAGAAATACTGGCATTAAGTGCCATGCATTATAAACACACTTTTCACCGCAGATATTCTTCTCTGCCTGAACTTGTCCCAAAATGATGTGAAATACCAGCATACCTGTGGGTCTTAATTTAAACAGACACCTTTATAAATGCTGCATCACTGTCAAGGATTCTTTTCACAGTCACAAGCATATTGTTTATATGCCTTGAAAATCAGCACACAGATCTGTTTGTCTGCTTTAATACATTCCACATAGTACAATATCCGTGTGCATGGAGGAGGGCAGTGGTGTAACTAGTTCTTACTAGTTCTAATCTGCCAATGCATTATACTGTATCTGTGAGTGTCTGGTACATTCGGAAGTGAAGTCGTAGCTCTTCTTCACTTCCTTCAGTTCCAAACAAACACAACAATGGAGGCAGCCATACTGTGCATGGATACTGTGTGGGGTTGTGGCTTGTTGTATCATTATACTGAAATTATAAAGCCGGTTATGTATGGACAGGTGTTTGGGGAAAGTGTTCTGTTCATAAGAGGTGGTTCTTGCCTCTGGTTAAAGATACCAAGTCTGATCAAAACCCAACAGTCTGTTTTGTATAAAGCTGTGTGCGTCTGTAAATGGCAAGGTGGGCGATTATGCACAGGAAAGAAAAACAATAGGTGGAGGACCTGGAAACGCAGTCCTTTGGAATACAACATATCTGTGATCCCTTGGGAAAGCTATAACTAAATGAACATTCATTAATTACATCAACTCAGTAAAAAACTGTATAATAGGCTCAAATATTTGCTATGTCCTCAAGTGTGATTGAAACGATTTACCAAGATCTTGAAGGGACCATGTGTGACTATTTGTCATCGAAAGTAAAACTAATTTATAAAAAAAGTAAACATATTTAAAAAGTGAAAATATATCTTTATGATCTCAATAGTGCATGTTGCCCTGAAATGAAATATATAATGTTTGCACATTCCTTTTATTGTGGTGTGGTTATAATAGAATGGTTTATTGTGTGCTCAGATATTCCTCTGCATCGTGCCATCCTCTGTATAACATAAACACTGTTTTTAGGGCCAGGAAATACATATTTTGATCGTATAATAGAATGATCAGGACATATGGTGCAACAATTCCTGTCAGTGCCCCACCATAGGTTACCTTGAACATTTTACCTGCCTACTTTTGTTTCTCCCTATTGCTGTGAAGGGTTTGTGTGGAGGCCACCAGTTGTTGGAGAGCGGTGGACTTTTATCCCCCTTTTTCTCCACCGGAAACTTGTAGGTGCAGAAGTTATTCACAGTTTGTGCTTTAAGGTGGGCATACATGGGCCGATAAAACCTGCCGACAGACCATCGACCGCTTATCGTCCCGTGAGTGGGGCCCTCCGACAGGCTTCCGCGATTGATATCTGCCCGAAAGTCGGCCAGATGTCGATCGGGCAGGACTAAAAATCCAGTCGGATCGCGGCCGCATCTGTTTGTTGATGCAGTCCCGCAATCTGACCACCCGTTTTACTTACATTTTGCCTACTCTTGCCTGATCGTTGGACCCTAGGGCCCATGATCGGATCAGCCCGATATCGCCCACCTCAATGTGGGCGTATCAGGGAGAGATCCTCTGATTTGGCAAAATCTCCAAACGAGCGGATCTCTACGTATATGGCCACCTTAAGGGGCATGTTTCTAAACATTGGAGTTAAATATCTGGAGAGAATACTGGAGATGTTGCCCATAGCAACCATACAGATCTTTGCTTTTGTTTTCTAATTTATAGATGGCTGTTTAAATCTAATTGCTGATTGGTTGCTATGGGCAACATCTCCAGAAATCTCTACAGATATGGATCTCCAATGTCAGTAAACATTCCTGAGAACCAAGCCTTGGTCTTACATAGTATCATACAGTGGCGTAAATAGATGTTATTGGGACCCATAGCAAATGCATTTTAGTGCTCCCTAAATATCCAGAGGTTTTCCTGTTTTACCAATATATATTTAAATGGCTCATTAATGAGGGTCTTATGGGGCCCCTTATACCTCCTGGGCCCCCTGCAAACTCAGGGTCTGCTTCCTCTGTATTTACGCCCCCTGTGCCAGGCCAAGTCGGATAGGCACCCACCCTAGGTGCCCCCACCGCTCGCACATGCGCAGAAGTGCGCAAGCAGCGAGGAAGTGCAAGTGTGCATGCACAGAACGCATGTGCCATGGACACGTGAGTGAGCATGTGCCAAAGAGCGCACACATAAACTGCCACAGCTTCTGGACACAATGGTTCGAACTAGAGGAAGGCGTCAGAAGAGGTATGTGCCTGTCACCCCTCTGCATTCCCTAGGCACGTGCCACTTCTGCCTACCCCTAGTTCCGGTCCTGGTTGTGCCCCTGGCATCATATCTTACACACACCCAGAAGACCTCAGTGAAAAAAATAAATTAATATTTGATGAGTCTCCCAAACACAGATCCTCTCATCTTGCCACCATATTGTTTATTATGTGCTTTGAGCTCTAAAGGCATCAGTAGACTTCAGGTTTTCAACACGAAGGAAGTAGATATGAACGGAAATAACCCAATTTAGTAGAAGAATAAAATCCCTCTATGTTGCAGACAATGGAAGACAAAGCCTTAGAGTAATGGTGACATTGTGAGTGGCATGTGCCCACAACGCTCCACAATTTTGGGTTATTATTATTATGGACTTATTTTTTCAGCCTTGTGTTGCTATTATTATGTTACATATTGTAAAGGTGAGGCTGTTCTATACAATCATTGAGCAGTGGAAATGTACTTTCATTTGTGCAGTGTCTCACTCTTGGCAGTTTTAAGACTTTATACCAAAAAGCAGATCACAGTTTATCATTTAGGAAATTGCTTTCCCTGAGGTGTTGGAGTTTGCTGACACCTCCATACGTGGTATGTGTTAGTTCAGAGGGAGACGGAGGGGAGCGGAGGACGAGGCATGTTACAACAAGACAGAGAAATGCAAACATGACAGCTCATTGGTATCATGACAAGACAAGAGACAGGTCAACTAAAGAGTGCGCTTGTCAACCTGCACAACAGGAAAAAAAGTCAGGGAAAAGATTTATTCCTTAGTGGAGCTGAAAATCATTGTTTATAAACAATGCCCAGTCTAATTTTCCTCACATTTTAGTGCATTATTACTGGAAACGAAACCATCCATTATTTACTAGTCCTCTCTTCTGCAAGTTAAAGGTATAAGTATAGATTATAGAGTGCACTATAGACAGATATATGTGACACGCACACACACATATATATATATATATATATATATATATATATATATATATATATATATACAGATTATACATATTATTTTATTTACTGTACACATCTTGCTTGCTCTTGTTGAGCCACATGTGGGTTACACTGTAGTGTAACCCACATGTTGCAGCATCAAGTTATTTACCAGCATCTAGATCTAGAATGATCTGGCCATGATTATAAATGCATGTCTTTGCTGTCATTGTTGTAACAATAAAAACTGAAGACCTAATAATGCAGGCCTGGTTCTGACTGTCGTGCAGTTTTTACTTATACACATGTCCAATATAGATCACCTTTGCAAACATTTTGGGGGATAGTATTTTGCTGGGGGCTGTGTAACTTTAAGTTCCTTTACTAGGGTTTTCTTTAACTGGCCAACTGCTCCATATTTATCAGCCATTCTGCTGTCCATGTGCCAATATGGCCGTTTGGCAGTCTGACTATAGACATACAGTAATACAAGGGAGCAGATAACGGGTACATCTTGTTATTTATCTTCTAGGGAACAGGGATGAAACAGGGATGGAGATTCATTCTCTGATCTCCTTTACCTCTGGGTTAAATTCCCCTATTTCACGTTAAAGAAGCCAAAGCTGATCTATACTTAGCACCAGGCTTGATAGGCTATTTTTAAATACTGAGGCAAAGTTATTCTGTGACAGGAAGATTCATGCTGAGCAATTATTGCCTTCTTATAAATGGAGAAACCCTTTCTGTATCCTGCCTGTTAAAGGATGCTCAAAATTGTAACTTGAGTCAAGATGGTACAAGAGATTCGTCATTCCTCGAGTAGCTGTGTATGCAAGTGCTTTATTCACTTTATGAGACATTAGAGATCCTTGCCAAAGGGATGGGGGGGAGCAAGAAGCAAAGTGCAAAAACAGGAGCAAAATTTTTTTTGCCCACAGTGCACTTTGCTCTCTTGTATTTCTGCCTGGTGCTACCAGATAAAAGATTTGCAACTACAGGAAGGAACTGAGCAATATAACTAATTAATGTAGCCCTGGGATAAACGATTAGTGCTTGTCAAATAGGGGTGTGATCACAGTGGGACATTGTGCAAACCATAATCACTGGGACCTATTAACTAATCATTTACTGCTTCGATAGCTATTCATAGTAATGCAGAAAGTCATTTTTACAGAATCTTTGGGTCCCCATTAACTTGCATTGCCAGTGAAGTCAATTAAACCCATGCCATTAGGGTATTGATCCTATTTTATTTCAGTGCTTATTGATTTCTTGAGGTCTGAAGATTTGGTGCTGTGTTAGAGCTCAGTGCACATAAATGGACACACTGATGAAAGCAGCAAATACTTGTATACTTTAATAAATACCATGTGGTATATATGCAAAAATGTTGACCAGTAACATAACTATGCGCTGCAGAGCCCGGGTACAGGTCGTGCAGCCGGAAAAATTATTCATGGTGGTTTTGCGTGCACACGAACTGCCGGCGGGCCCGGTGTAATCGCACCCTTGGTACTTCCGCCAATGAAGCTGGAATTCTGAAATGCTGAACTGTGTACATTAGATCAAACTGGATGGCTTTTTAGCAAGCTAGAATATGTGGACCTGTCACCCATACACAAAAATCTGTATAATAAAAGTCCTTTTCAAATTAAACATGAAATCCAATTTCTATTTTTTATTAAAGCATTCATATCTGTTGTAAACTCATTTAAAAATCTCAGCTGTCAATCAAATATTGTCTGCGCCACCTCTATGCCTTAGGCACAGAGGCGGGGCAGACAATTACTTTCACTTTCCATTCAGCACTTCCTACATGTCACTGCTCTCCCCACATTCCCCCGTTCTTTTCACCATTTAATTGTGTAGCCAGGGCATGGGGATGGACATCAGGTCCCCCATTCTGGTGCACAAACAAGATTCTGAGATGATACAAGGCTTGCCTTAATAACAGTGTCCACAAAATGGCTGCTGCCTGCTTGCTATAATTATGAATTATCAGACTGAAGGAAACATGATTCAAATTATTTCTATAGTGTAATTAAAGTTCATTTTGCTTGACTAATGTGATAAAATAGAATTTTTTTGGGTGACGGGTCCCCTTTAACTCTTTCTGCAGCTTTGATCCCTCCTCATTCCCATATCATTATACATATATATAAAAAAGAAATGGCTTTCACACATACTGAGGCCCTGGCCTATGAAGCCACATTACCACTGACGGTATCAATACCAAACACAAGGCATAACTCACTCAAGAACCTGGGATTAGTTTCCCTAGTTACAGAGTATATGTAACACATGTAACATTCAAAAGAATATCAGAGCATTTGCTAAAAGAAGTCTGTGACAGAGCAGAGTTCCTATGAATTGTGCTGTCTTTAGTCATTTGTTTTGACAGTGCAGAAATGTATAGGTTTAATAACATCCCTCCTGGCTTTGCCCAAAGAAGGGCTTAGTTATGTGCATGCAATGGATTATGCCTGATAGCAAGTGTCTCTCAGCAGGAAGCTCTATGTGCAGAAATTGCCTTACACAGTCTTTTAATAATTCATCGTGCATAACGTATTAACTTCCATACTGCTTGATACTGACAAGGTGCTGAATTTGGAGACACTGACTTAGTAACATAAGAATACCATTTGATTGTGAAATACTTAAAATGATCTTACATTAAGAGCCAACTTAAAATGAACCTATCACTTTCTCCAGCAGAGGTGCAGGATAATAAAGCCCACTCTCCCAATGGGGTAAACAATAGTTGTTTTTGCATTAAACGAGAAGGAATTTTTTTTTTTGCACTTGGGGGTGCCAAATGTTAGGCACCCCCAAGTTATTGTATTTAATTACCTGAAGCCCCAGGCCAGTGCTCCTATCAGCAGAAAACTGCACTGGCCCAGGGTTATTCCAGTGAACACCACGGAACAATCCTTCTGCAGATCTGATTATGCTGCGTATCGTTTAACCTCCTTAATTTGCAGCTGTGATCATTGGAAAAGGGGATGGTCGAGACAGAGGAGTGGGCCTGGAAAGGCAGGGCCCATGAAGATTGCATTGGCGTCTATAATGAATAAAGGTAATGGCCCTTACTAACAGTAAATATCTGTGTGCTTGATGTGTGCACCCTACCATTATATGGTGCAACAGAATATGTTTATAACATTTTTATTATTATATTCTTTATCAATAAACATGAATTAAGGCAAAGTGCTGTGGGTGATTGCAATGAACTATGGGAAAGACATCATGGGGCAAATTCACTAAGGCGCGAAGCGCCGAACGCTAGCGTTAATTCGCTAGCGTTTGGCATTTTCGCTACTGCGCAAATTCAGTAACGAACGCTGGCGTAGTTTCGCTAGTGTTACTTCGCAACCTTACGCCAGGCGAATCTTCGCTAGCGACGAAACTACGCAAATTCACTAACTTGCGCAGTGTAGCGAACGCTACCTTTTACGCTAGACATCCTTCGCCACCTCAGACCTGGCGAAGCGCAATAGAGTAGATAAAGATTGTTTCAAAAAAAGTCAAAATTTTTTCTAAGTCCCAAAAAACGCTGGCGTGTTTTCTACATGATGGCTGATAGGCTGAAAAAGATCGAAAATTTTTTGGGGCTCCCCTTCCTCCCCCCTACATTTCCTGACTCATGGCAACTTACCTAGACAGTGGGCACATGTGTAGGGCAAAATAAAATTTTTATTTGCAGATTTGAAGGTTTTCTAGGCATTTGTAGTGCAGATACGTGTTCCTCCATTGAAATTTGAATTTCGCGCCGTATGCAAATTAGCCTTCGCTAGCTTCGCAGCTTCACTTTATATAGTGAAACAGCGCTAGCGCAACTCCGCAACCTTACGCTACCCCTGTGCGCAACTTCGGATTTTAGTGAATTTGCGAAGCGCTGGCGAAACTACGCCTGGCGAAGTGCGGCGAAGTTGCGCCTGGCGCAACTTCGCATCTTAGTGAATTTGCCCCCATGTGCTTGGCTGAAATGTGCTTGAATCTGTTTGATTTTAGATTCCTGATATTTTAACACTGCGGTGTGGAATGTTAGAAACATAGACATTAACCTGCCTTCCTGAAGGCAGTGCTGTCCAACTATCAGGTATAACTATATATGGCCATGCCTTTCATTCGCATTCATGGGCAGTTTGTACCAATGGTTTATGCAGAAATAGTAAAATGACAAAATATGACAGTCAGCCATCCAGGGCATTTTAATTATACATAAAGGAAATTCTCCTTCATCAATAGATTTTAGCTGTAAGAGGCAGCAAATTACTCTGAACACACTGCAGGCACCATCTCTGGAACATATGTCTTTAGATAAGAAAGGAATTCTGTGCATCCAGCTGCCAACTCCGACCCATCTCATGTGTCCTCTCCCATCATTTAGGGAACAACACAGGAAAAGTTGGACCGCACTGCCTCCAGGGGTATAATAATGAGAACAGAGCCACTTTCCCTCCATTCCGATCATTATTCCCAGCTGTCGGTCTTACTAACAATGTGTATTGCTATTATCCCTTTTTTAAAACAAAAAACGTAAAAAGAAAAGGTAAAACATGCTTCAATTCAATATTTATATGCATGTATGCAATTGTATTTGTGTAAAAAAGATATCTGTCATGTGCAGCGTTTCTAGGCTTTTATTTATTGGTAGCAATGTAGAGGTCAGAATGCCCTTCCCGCCTGCAGCTAGCTCCCAGTCATTTAAATGAAAATAATAAGCATTATACAGACTATAGCAAACACTGGAAGTCAGTCGAGGATGGTTTGAGATGATTCCATAGCTCCAGAATATGCCAAAGGCAGAGCATTTCTCATTCAAATGAATAGGAAGCAGCTTTTGGAATTCAACTGTTACATGCTATACACACTCTCTCTTAAAGGAACAGTGACACCAAAAAGTGAATTGTGTTTTAATGTAATGAAAATATCACTTAGTGTTGCTCTGTACTGGTAAAACTGATCTGTTTGCTTCAGAAACACAATTATACTTCATATAAACAAGCTGCTGTGCAGTAATGGCAGGAATTGAAAAAAGTCTATATGACACAATTTAAATAGTGGATAACAGATAGAGCTTATCTGCTATCTGCTGTGTAACCTGAGCCTTTTCCCCATTGCTACACAGCAGCTTATATATATACACAAAAGTAATGTTTCTGAAGCAAACACAGCAGTTTTACCAGTGCAGGGCAACCCTGCATTATATTTTTATTAATTTTAAACACTTTCACTTTTTTGATGTTACTGCTCCTTTAAGGGACAAAGAAAGTAAAAATCACCGGTGGTGAGGGGGTGTAAAAGTTAGACACCAGCCTCTGGGTCCACCCCACCCTGGATCCTTCACAGAGGTTGGTGCATGTGTGTTGGGCAGGTTTGCATTTGTGGGTGGTACAGTGAATGTCATTGGCACGGTACGGAAGGTGGTGACAGGTATCATGGTGCTAGTCATCAGTAGGGATGCACCAAATCCACTATTTGGGATTCGGTGAATCCCCGAATCCTTGGTGAAAGATTCGGCCGAATACTAAAACCGAATACTAATTTGCATATGCAAATTAGGGGCAGGAAAGGAAAAAGTGGAAAAATTATTCTTTTGTGACAAAAAGTCACATGATTTCCCTATCTGCCCCTAATTTACATATGCAAATTATGATTCGGATTTGGTTCGGCCAGGCACAAGGATTTGGCCGAATCCGAATCCTGCTGAAAAAGGCCGAATCCTTGCCAAATCCTGAATCAAATCCTGGTTTCGGTGCATCACTAGTCAGCAGTGGTAGGTCCTTCAGTGACCCAAAGCAGTGTCATAACGAATGGGACTTGCTCCCCTCCCACCAGGCCTAGGCCACCACCTGCAACCAGTGGAAATTGTGGGTAAGCCATTATTTCCTGTGCATCGTGGGTAGCCAGGGCCGCCATCAGGGGGGAGAGTTGTAGGGGGCCCGAGGGTAAGGGCCATGCCACACTTTCTTGATTAGCCGGGCCCCCTGCTTTCTGAGAGCTGCTGACTTCGGGAAGGCAGGGCAGGAGCACAGGGGGAGGTATCTTCTGTCCATTACTTTCCCTTATTGGTCACAGAGTTTAAGTCCTGGCTGAGCTGCTCAGGGATTGGATAGCTGAGGTTTGAACTTCCCCTCCAGCTCATCCAATCACCATGCAGCTTTACCGGGACTTGAAACTTTGTGACCAATAAGGGAAGAAAATGCTGTCACTGGAAGAACATGCAGCCACCTGTGCTTCCCTCCTCCCTTCTGAAGTCTGCAGCTCAGTTACAGCAGGTGGGCCACACTAATGAAGTAAGTGCAACATGGCAGGGCCCCCCTAAAGTTAACCCTTTGTGGTCCGAGCCACCAATATTTTTTAATGGGGGGCCCTGACCACAAATATTTTTTTATGGGGGGCCCTGACCACAAATGTTTTTTTATGGGGGGCCCTGACCACCAATATTTTTTATTAACATGTGGGAACCCTAACGACCTATATATTTTTTTTACTGTGTGGTGGGGGGTGGACCTGTGGGGTGGGGAGGGCAGACTTGTAGGTGGGGCTTGTAGTGGGCGCAGCCCATGGGGCCCAGGAAATCTTGTCGTATGGGGCCCTGCGATTTCTGATTATGGCCCTGTGGGTAGCACACAGAGGTGCTTCGCCAATGAGGCGAGTTTAGGCAGTCGCCTCAGAGGGCAGCACCCCACTAGGTACCAGGGGCAGCAAAAATGCTGCTCCTGGTACTTTAAGAGCCGAATTTCCTGTTTGCAAACCGGAAATTCGGCTCTTCTAGCGCAGAGAGCGCAGTTAGGCTCTCTGCGCTAGTGCACTGGCCCTCTCTGCTGCCCTGGTGGACCCCCCGGACCCTCTCAGGCGCAAAAAGTGCTGCTGCCTCGGGTGGCGGAGGGGCCAGGATTGCCCCTGGTAGCACACAGACCCCCTCTACAGAGGAAGCAGACCTGGGCCTGTCTACCTGCAACTACGGGGTTTGCTTCTTCTGTATTTACACCACTGAGCCAAAAAGTGCCCATGGGCACTGCACCAATGAGGCAAGTTTAAAAATTTTCCTCAGACGGCAGCACCCAGCCAAGTGTCTAAATCCAACATCTGCCTTTCTAGTGCAAGAGAAATCAATTGCGCTCTCTGCTCCCTACCCCCAGACCCCACTCCGGGCAGGAAAGGTAAGAACTCAGCTCTTGCCTCAAAAACACCACTGAGACTGTCTACTCTAAAACTGAAAAACCAAACAGCGGGGTGCCAATGTTTTTTTTTTTAAACTGACAGTTTTTATTGAGTAGCATAGCAGTATCATCACAGTTGAGAGGGTATCCGCGACATGCGGTATCCCACTCTCAATATTGGCATATTAATACAAGAACATTGGTTGAGGAGGAAAAGCAGAATAGAAAGAGAGGAGATAAAAGAAAAAAGAGAAAAGAGAGGGACGGGGAATAAAGAGAGGTAGACGAAAAGTGCGTGTTACCTGGTAGAGCAGTAGGAATGGCTAAAAGAGAAATAAATAAATATGGCGGTGGGGCACTATGTACTGGTGCCAATGTTTTTTAATCTGCTCTTTGCATTAGATGATACGTTTCTCAGCAACTGTGGAATATTTTTTCTTTCAAACATTTTTATTTAATTTTTACAATAGATAATGACAGAAACAGTACAAAGAGATTACAATCAGACATTGAAACATCAGATGAACATACATAAAAGTACATGTTCACTCTCATTAGCAACTATTGTATCAATTCTTACAGTTACCTCTAAACTCAGGGATTCTGCTCAGCAGGGACAAAGATAAATATAATTTAGATATGATTTAGAAGAGTTTCAGGGTCTGTAGCACCCCCCTCCACCCCCAGCTGCTTTAGAAAGACATAAGAAGATGAAAATAAAACTTTAAACATCAATATTAGAAAAACTGTCACAAATATAAAGTAGACAGTTATTGAAAAAAGGCAAAAATATCAGGTATTATTAAATGTTCAGCTGGGTTACTAGACCTTTATTAGATTATCCTAAATATCCCAACCAGGCCCAACTGTCTAGCATTAATATCCCTTCCTATCAAACCATTGTAGAAGCAAAACTACATAACACTAATGTTCCCACATTACAAAAAATGGTTGGTAAGGCCAAGTAAGCTCTGAATTATGCATACATTATTGCTGTGCGGGCCGGGCTGAAACCCGCGGGTCAGGTTGGTTTGGGCCGGCTCCTGCACAAAATCTTCGGGTGGCAGGCGGGTCTGGGTTGGGCTCTTTCATGCTCTCCCTGCGGCAAATTAGCAATGCCGGCTTCCAGCACTCAGGTCTATAAATAGAGGGAGAATGGTGGGCCGTGTGCGGGTTGGGAGGGGGCAGGTTAGGGTCGGGTGCGGGTCTGGGTCGAATTTCTTGACCCGCACACCACTAGCATTCATATAAAATTTCCTTTTCACCTTATTTTTGTTCTGTGTGCTGGTGACATACATATACAGCTTAGAGGAACTAATAGCAAGTAGCAGTCATAATGATCATATTCACACACATTCATTTTTCTATTTACTGTCTCGGCAATTGTATGTAATTGAGGTTTGACTGCCCAAAAAGAGGCACTAATGCCAAATAATAGTTACTGTAAACGAATGCATTGATATGGATATTGTACCTAAGATGATGAGAAAATTATGCTCTTTGGGTTTATTCCAAATATTTATCTTAAGTACAGAGTTGATTCTGTACTTCTCTCATACTCCTACATTCTGTAAAACCACAACAGCTACATTTATGCATTCTTCAGTAACTGACTAACCCCAAAGGCTGATACGAAAGAAGTATTAGCAGTCACAAAAATATTCTTTTTCTACTTTAGAAATTAATTTTTTTTTATTCTAAACGCTATAAAAAGTTTGACATTCCTGTGTCCTTTAACTGCAATCTATTATTAACACTTACGGGAAACATTTGATTGTGATGTTTATATACCCCGTATTTCTCAGGAAAAATGGCTGCAATATTCTCCAGCTGTGATAATATACAAACTGACAGCAGATATGATTAACACAAACCTACAGCAATGCTTTACATAAGCTGGCAACACTTAGGAAATCAACATAAACCACAGCACCAAGGGATCAACGAAAGCCCAGAAGAGACCGATACCAAACAATACAACCAAGGTATTCTACACAAAACTACATACACAGCTTCATTTCTTAAGGGATCTACTGAAACCTACAGGAATAAATGGATATAAATAAAACAAAAATAGAGATGTGATCCTTAAAATCCTAGAGCACCAAGGTGCCTACATTTAAAAAAAAACTACTTAATGAAGGAATGTACATAAACCTACATAAAGTGGGACAAACTTACACAAACCTACAAAAATAGAGATGTGATCCATAAAATCCTAGAGCACCAAGGTATTTTACATAATCATACATTAAAAAAAGTGACTTTAGTGTAGGGTATACATGAACATGAACAGTACAAAGTTAGTGAGCCGAAGATCCATACAAACCTGGGGTACCAAAATGATCTACACAAACCTAGGATGTGATTCATACAATCTTAGAGCATCAATGTGTTCTATTCAAATCCAACTAATATTAAATGGATGTAAACAAACCTACAAACCTAAACACAGACATCATCAATACAAATCTTGAGCACCAAAGTGTTATAAACAAACCTTCAATAAACAAACCTTCATTACTGGAAGTACCCAAACCCAGAAACCCAAAAAAACTAAATGAATGGCGTAGCAGACTGAGGTGCCACAGGTTGACCCGCAGGGTCTGATTAGCCTCAGATGGCTAATCAGTAGTCCTTCCAGCCTGGTTAGTCTCTCAGGGGCTCCGTCAGAGAGAGGTCTGGGATCCCGACTCAAAGCAACCTATGTGCCTGTGCACACACAGCCACACATTGTGGAGGTCTAACTTTGCTGCCTTTAAGTAGTTATTGAACTCTTATTGCTGAAAGACAAACTGCCTTTATTTTGCAGCCTGTTGTCTTTTACTGCCCTGACACTTACTCTGTGGGAACCAGCAATAGGTGGACACAAACCTACAGCACAGAAGTGATCCATACAAATCTGGGGTGCCAAAGTGCTCCACACAAACCTACAGTACAGAAGTCATCAGCCCAGTGGTGTAACTATAGAGGAAGCAGACCCTGCAGTAGCAGGGGGGGCCTGGGGGAAAAGGGGGCCTGGACTGCTGGATCTGCTTCCTCTATAGCTAACAAGAAAACCTCCCCTTTCCAAGCCACTCTCTTATCTGCGGCGGGGAAATGGAGTGCTAGTCAGCACAGGTTGGGGAGTGGGCAGAGTCGAGGCATGAAGTGGGTGGAGTCAGGATGAGAAGTGGGCAGAGATGGGAAGTGGGAGGAAGGATGGGGATCAGAATGTGCTGGGCCCCTCTGAAGGTTTTTTTGCAGGGGGTATATCTGTCTCTGATATCTGTCTCTGTGATTATCTGTCTGTGATTACAGGGAATAGCCCCCCACCCACTTAGGCTCACAGTGTCACACAGCCCCTACCTCACCTTGTCCCATTGTGAAGTGGTGGATTCTGGGACCCGACTGGGAGTGCACATTCGTAAATTGATGCTTGTGCGCAAGCACAAATTAATGTATGCACTGAAGCGTGAATCACCAAGGAGAGAGGGGACCGGACTAGGGGTAAAAGGCAGATAAGGTACGTGCCTGACACCACAGCTCTGTGCCCTAGACATGTGCCTACTCTGCCCACCCCTAGTTCTGGCCCAGCTTGAAGTCCCTCTGCTATTCTGTTTCCATAATGTGCGGTAGGCACACAGGTTCTCTGGAAGGCAGAGGTAGCAAAAGAATATTACATTTCCCCTATGTATTGCATATATTATGTATCCACCCTCCATCTTTCTGCATTGCATACATTCTTTTATTGGAATGCTCATTACAAAGCTGCAGGGTGAATGTGGCAGGTGGATTAAGTATCTTATTCCTAACGCTGCAGGATATGAACAAAGATACTGTTCGTATAATTATCCAATACATAATATTTTCCCCCACTTTGGGGATCATCAAATCTCCCCTCTTGCCGGAGCTGTATTCACAAACCGTATGAGTTGAGATGATTCATAGAATTTCAATGATGACCTTCATATAAACTGTAACATATGGTATCTTTCTGTGGCATTTACTGAATGTGAAGCATGCAAAAGAGACTGTTATTTTGTTATAGCTGAGTCTATTCTTAACAATAGCAACCTTTCATTTCGTCTTTATTTTATGAGATTTTGAACTATTAGCCTACCTCTCCAGTCAGCAACTGGATCTTACTGACCCCAGTAAGAATCCCTGCAAATGTGGAGTTGTGCATCCCTTCACAAAATATATTAACATTAAAATGTTTATGGTAATGTTTTAAAATGTCATGCCATTGTTTTTATTGCAGCGCATTCTCCAAGTCTGCTTGACATAAGCTGTCATATTGATTTTTCTTGTTTATGTAAAATCAAATAAATATATTTTAAATCTAAAACTTTTATGGTATTGCTATTCTTATTGTTGCGTATATTCCTATGCAGGCTGGCCTTCAATTCATCCTATATTCTGACTTCTGCACTCGGTTACTATGAGGCAAGTTAAAAACTGTCCTCAGGCAGCAGCAGCTACCAGGGGCGGCAAAAAGTCACTCATAGTAACTTTAAGAGCCGAATTTCAGGTCATTTCCTCGTAAACCTAATCATATGATCACAGCCTGCTAGTAGGGTTGCCAACACCTGCCAAGGCCGGGCTGGTCTTAGAAATTTACCAGCAATGTAGTTGCCTGTAAATTCGTAATAACCTTAGAAAAAAGACCTTGGCCAGCGCCTAATTTACTTAGAACTTACCTTTTCTTCAGCCTTCTGCCCATTGGGCAATGTGGCTCTGCCCCCTTTTTGCGGCACTGGACATGGCCCTACCCCTTTTTGCTTCATGGAACGCCCCTTTTGTTCCCCTTTTGAGAAAAGGAGGAAACCCTACCTGCTACCCAAGGCATATTCCCTACCCACTGACAGTTTCTCTGTCCTGAGCACAGGGCTGGATTTCAGTGGCGGGCGCCCCCTAGGCCACATGGTTCTAACGCACGTTGCCCACACCACTCTAGTGAAAGCAGGCACACTGAGGCACTGGGGAGCTGCGCATCCCTAGTGCTCCTCAGCAAGCAGCTGGGCGGCATGCCACCCCTACTAACTTGCCGCCCTAGGCCCGGACCTTTGTGGCCTCGCCACAAATCTGGGCCTGTCTGAGCATTCACCAAGGATGAGCCCAGAGCCCTTTGTCCTGTTCTACCTAGTTGCTCTTTTGTCATAAGTAGTGGCATAATTATAGAGGATGCTTCCTCAATAGCCACTCTACTACAGCTTGTAAATTCTACTACAGCTTGAAAATTCAGTGGACTGAATAAGCACGCGCCTGAACACACGTAAGCAGATGGTAGGTGGACATGTTGCATGTACCGAAGTAATCAAGAGACAGAAACAGTGAATGTCCTACCACGGCCTGAGGTGTTCAGCAAGTGCATGGCTGAGCCCCTTGAAAAAAATTTTTCGGGTGAGATCTGGATGACTGTAGTTACACCACTGTAAATAAGACTAATATTTTATTTTATCTTCTGGGCTGAGCTTTATAGTCCTATAGGCTTTCTGATGGTGGCCCTAGTTAGACAGGATGGATGCCCCTTTGATTGATGGAGCACTATATGCACTATATACCTAGCTTGCTTTATTTGCTGCATAAACCAGAAAATCAGGAGCCGCCTCAGGAGGCAATAGGCATAGAATAGCCCCGTCTGCACTGCTGTTATGGTAATTAAGCCCTAGCAACCAGACAGAACTCCCAGTTCCCACAGTGCAAAGAACAGTGCTTTGAATAGGTAGAATTGCCCTTAGAGTGTTGGGTGGTGAAATATGGAGGCAAAACTGTGGTGGATCTGCAGTGGGGAAAAAAAGCTGCAATTCTTTAAATGGAAGCTCATGAGACCTATTGCTCTTGGGGCTAGGTGTTGCTGACTGCCAGTGGGAAGGGTGGGGTCTCTCTAGTTGATTGTTTCCAACACCCTCCCCTAGGCTCAAGTCAGGTATAAGAGGGGAGGAGATTTAAGGAGAAACAGACCCTTAATAAAAAAAAACCCTCCCCCCTACCCTACAATAAAAACCTCCCTCCCCCCCCCCGGGCAAATGCCCCTAACGCTTTACTTACCCCTCCTTGCAGATTCTGTCCAGCGCAGTTTGCAGGCGCCATCTTTTTCTCTTCAGTAATCTTTGGAATGAGACCAGCGAAGCAGCACATGTGCAGTTGGAGTAATTTTGTGTGCCGCGACAGATGCGCATGCCCTTAAACTCACGAAAATTGCAACAGTCTCATTTCGAAGATTATCGAAGTGGCTGAAGATGGTGCCCGTGAACCCTATATTCTAATGGGTGATTTCCTCAACATTATCAACTTGACATCTCTCTTCAGTGCACCCCATGGTGGTCCATACCGCAGGTTTCCATGCAAGCCTAATATGATCAAAGCCTGCTAGCCTAGACATAGCCCCTACACTCTGGCACTTTCTCTGTCTTGAGCAGACACCAAGAATGAGCCCAGAACCCTTTTCCCTGCTCTCCCTGGTTGCTCTTTTCTCAGTGCATAACAAGTACATTACTATAGAGGAAGCAGACCCTGCGGTAAGTGCAAACTGCAAAGTACAAAGCACAAAATGTTTCCAGAGGCACCTGAGGTTCTAAAGCTTCAGCCAATTCTAGTCAGAAGAGGTAGAAGGGGTACGCACCCATGCACTGAAAATACCTTTGCTTTGGGCTGTATTGGGCACAGCTCAGAGTGTTATAGGGGGCATGACTAGCGCATGAATGAATGTGGTCAAACATAACCAGATGCGGCCAAAACACACCTGATAAATAGGCCAACATGGTTCTGGGGAAGACACTAGGGAAGATACTAGAGTTACAGGAATATGGCCTCTGTGTGAGGACAGGTGCCTGCTACCTACATGGAATCATCTGCCAAGAAGAGATATTCTGGGGTCGGTAGTGGTACCTGGGATGTGTTTTTTGGAAGTTATTTTGAGCCAGGACTTCAACTGTTCCTTTAAAGGCAATTGCACGCAGTATGTTTCTGGCTACCACAAGCAAAAAAATGTCCCTTGTGTCCGTTTCATTGGCTAAAATGCAAAACGGCAGTGGTGAAACATATGTGGCTCGAAGTTGCCTGAAATTTCCTCCCAAGAAAAAAATAGCCATGCCGTCTATGTTTTCCCACTAACAATTATTATCTCAGCTGATGGGAAAGAAACATGGGATGCTTAGAAACATGCAGTTTGAGCAATTTTGGTGTGGGTGACAAAACATCCTGTGTGCCATCCCACCTTGTGTTAAATTGTGGGGCTATCACTTTAAAAAAAAAAAAGTGAGCCTTTTTTAATGGAAAACAACATTACTAACTAATAAAGACATATATTTCATGTCTGCAATAGAGGGGCGCAGAAGATATCATGCATTTAGATTAGAGTAGACTTTAGCCCAAATAAGGTCTAAATGTTGTTGTTTTGCCCAACCAACAGGAAAGGAGTTAAACGTCCCCCTCTCCTGTGATCTGTTATAGCACTGTGAGTAAAGTTCTCCCTTCTTCACCAGTCCCACCCCTTGAGGGTGTGCTCCAAATGTATAAAAGGAAAGGGCTATAGTTAGGAATATGATCCCATTACAGACTGGGAGATCACTGCTGGAAACGGGACCATGGCAGAAGGTAGTGTAACGAGACTTCTATATCCACAGCCAGGGGGTTCTGAGACTGGTATGTCCATAGCCAGGGGTACTGAAACTTGTGCAACAGATGCACCAACCACTATGTGGGCACAAACTGGGCAGGTACAGATAAATTTCAAAATAATGACTAAAAGTGCTGCTGCAGCCTTTGCACGTAAAGCATTAGAATGCTGAATGAATGTGTGTGTGTATATGTAATAGCTATGTGTTTTTATCACCACACTTATTATTGGCACCCATGTGCACCTTTGGGTGCCAATGAAAAGTTCAGTTCCTGAGTGCAAGAGTTGCCAAGGCGACATCACTGAGATGCCCATGTGGAAGGGGCAAAGCTAAGAGAAGCTGAGGTCCTTTATGTAAGGTCTCCCCCAGGGCAGCTGGTAAATGCTGGGTTCTTTTGCACAGACACACACTGCAGAGCTTTACTTAGAAATGACTTTCCTGAGGGCCCTATTATTTATAAAAACTACTTGCAATCTTATCCGGCCAGTATTGGACAAGTTGTGGTCACAGAATGTGGTGAGTCTGGCTGAAACTTATTTGACTCACTATTTTATTCACAGCTCCCTGCATGGAACCATCTAGCCTTACTATACAAATTGTCCCACAGTTACAGTTCCCTCCTCGACTCTGTTACACATTACTATACACACCATCGCACGACTGTCTCACACTTACACCTCCTTCTCTTTCCTGCACTTTCCTGCCTTACTACACACTCTGTCCATAAATGACACCAGAGTACAGACAGCTTGGCTTTGCTTACTAACACTCAGTGCACAAATATGCATTTTTTAGTTATTCATATGCTCATACCAAAATAAGAAAACTATAATGAATTTTAGTTAGCCCCCCTTAACAGCTATTTTTTTACAACTCATTTTATTTGATTTTTTGAAGACATAGTATTAAACAGTAATAAAGACTTATTATCTTTAAGATAAGTTACAAAGTATACCTGTGAATAATAACAAATAGTAATAACAAATAATAAAGCAAAAATAAACAAAAATGTAATTCAAAGATGAAAAAAAAAATTTGAATTCAAAGACAAAAAAAAAACAAGGTTAGATCCCCTTAACAGCTATTCATACTCATTGATACCTGGAAAAGACTGGTGAACTACATGTTAATTGCTGAATAATTGGATAGTTCTATTTCTATAACATTAGAACTGTATTATTATGCATGCGTTGTGGTGCAAGATGGGCTTCTTAGCCTCATTCAGTAATATTCTATATATATTTTATCAGCCAGCCTGTATTTTGTTATGTTTGCTGCAGATTGGATGGTTCCTTTAACCCATTAAGTACTTCAAAGGGGAACAAAAATGTGCTGACGTGCCAAGTAAAGAACTGAAGGTTGAAAGAGGTGAAATCAGGATTTGTGGCGATATGATTTTATTTTAGTGCGTATACATTGTGTGCATAGTATAGAATGCTATCATATTACTGCTGCTTCCTTTCCTAACTTGCCCCAAGCCAACAATGGACTATTCACCCCTCCAGCACACAAGGAATGAAAGAGTCACACAAACACCAGAATAAGAGAGCGAGGGAACACTTGTACATTCCCAGGTTATTGCATAGCATGTGACATAGAAAATAAACAATAAAGATAATCATTTTCTGCTCTCTCCATATATCACCCCCTCCCCATGAGGCCAGCTGACTGTGTAACCTAATGGAGGTACAGTCAGGAGATTCTTTCCTAATGCCAAACTGGCATGCTAATAACTGGCACTTTGCATTAAAAAAGCTAATAATGCACACAACATTTTTAGCATTCAAATGCTGTTCATAAACAGACATGAATAATAACATGCTCCTCTATAAATATGCAAAGTAAAGAGGAACGGCCAGTATGGGGCTGTGGACCTTTATGTGCTGCACTCCCACATACAACTGATTTGCACCTATTGAACAGCACACTAATCTGGGCACTTTACTGTAATTATCTCATGGCAGAAATTATACCATTTGTACCCGTACCGAAGTCAGCAAAAACACAAACATAACTTGGCTGTGATTGAACAGTGCAGATGCTGATTTGTGTCTGCTGGTAAGTTGCACTCAAGGTATGTTTTTTTTGCACGCTGATGTTATTCCACTGGGAATTCTGGGAAATAACACTGTATTAAGAGTAAAAAAAACATGTCTGTAACCCATTCTACTTATCTTTATATATATATATATATATATATATATATATATATATATACAGCTTGTAAGACTGTTGCACACACTTCAAAGGAGGATCATGCCCTGGTGCCAACAGAATATGTATATATAAATTCTGTAAAAAGAAAGCTGTTGCACGCAGGGCCGCCATTAGAAATCACGGGGCCCCGTACAACAAAATTTTTGGGGCCCCCTGGGCCCCGCCCACACTGACGACCAAGCTCCGCCCCATATCCCGCCCACATCGCAGTTAAAAGACCACACAGACATCATCGCTAAAAAAGTAACCCCCCCCCACACAAGTTGTAAAAAGCTATTGATGGTCAGGGCCCCCTTATAAAAAAAATTGGGGCCCCAAAAAAAAAAAATTAAAATTTTTTTTTTTTAAAAACATTGGTGGCAGGGGCCCCCTGTTAAAAAAAACTTGGGGCCCCAACAAAAAAAAATGTAAAAAAAACTAAAAAATAAACAAACATTGGTGGCAGGGGCCCCCTTCTAAGTTAAAAACAAATTGGGGCCCCAAAAAAAAATTTGAAAAAAAATTAATTTTTTTTTGAAAAAAAAAAAAACATTGGCGGCAGGGGCCCCCTTATAAGTTAAAAACAAATTGGGGCCCCAAAAAAAAATTTGAAAAAAAATTAATTTTTTTTTGAAAAAAAAAAAAAACATTGGCGGCAGGGGCCCCCTTATAAGTTAAAAACAAATTGGGGCCCCAAAAAAAAATTTGAAAAAAAATTAATTTTTTTTTGAAAAAAAAAAAAAACATTGGCGGCAGGGGCCCCCTTATAAGTTAAAAACAAATTGGGGCCCCAAAAAAAAAATTTGGAGAAAAAAAAATTTTTTTGAAAAAAAAAAAATGGTGGCAGGGGCCCCCTTACAAGTTAAAAACAAATTGGGGGCCCCAAAAAAAATTTAAAAAAAAAATAATTTTTTTTTGAAAAAAAAAAAAACTGGTGGCAGAGGCCCCCTTACAAGTTAAAAAAATTTGGGGCCACCAAAAAGAAAATTAATTTTTTTTTTAAAAAAAAAACCCAAAAAAAAACAATGGTGGCAAGGGGCCCCTTACGAGTTAAAAAAAAAATTGGGGCCCCAAAAACAAAAGTTTTAAAAAAAAGATTGGTGGCAGGGGCCTATAGAATATTAAAATAATACATTGGTGGCCAGGGGATTAAAAAAAAAAAAAACACAAACTGGTGTTCAGTAGAATTGAACTCATGGCTTCAGTACTTCAACTTCGCCTCCTTTCGTGACTTCGGGTCTTTTCACCGCTTCAGGACTTCGGCTTCGGCTGTTTTCGTGACTTCGGGTCTTTGCGCTGCTTCAGGACTTCGGCTGTTTTCGTGACTTCGGGTCTTTTCGGCGCTTCGTGACTTCGGGACTTCGGCTTTTTCCGTGACTTCGGGTCTTTTCGTCGCATCGGCTTCGGCTTTTCGGCACTTCCGCATTCGGCACTGAAGAGGCAAGACGTACGGCTCGGGCGCTCGTAAGGGGGGCCCGGATCTTCAAAAAAATGCAGCGCTGCCGGGCCCCCCTTCATGCCCGGGCCCGGTACGCTTGTCCCCCCTGTCCCCCCCTGATGGCGGCCCTGGTTGCACGCAAGGGACTTTTGTCTGAAGGTAAAAATTTAAGTTTTATTTAGATCGACGTTTCGACCCTCACGGGGCCTTTATCAAGATCTTGATAAAGGCCCCGTGAGGGTCGAAACGTCGATCTAAATAAAACTTAAATTTTTACCTTCAGACAAAAGTCCCTTGCGTGCAACAGCTTTCTTTTTACAGAATTTATATATATATATATATATATATATATATATATATATATATATATATATACATATATATATTTACTATCCATGTCATGCTTACATCGGATGTGCAGAAGAGAGTAGAACTTAATGTGAAATTACGGATACAAACTACCTGTATCCGACTATCAGATGAAAACGCTGTGTGCTGCACACGAGGTATAGGGTTCACAATGGAGTACTGACTTTGTAGTTTTATATCTACTTGTGAAAAATTTCTTACTCCCAAAGATAAAGGGGGCCAATCAGTGATTAGCTTTTTAAAGCCAGCTGCAAGTAGAACAATGAAAGCAGCAATCTAATTGCCATGTGTTACTGCCCATGGGCAAATGTGCCCAGTGTTGATAAATGACACCCATTGTGTGCACAGGTTGGCCTGTTCAGTGTCGAACTGGAACACCAGGGGCTCACCCAAAAACCTTAGGTCAGGGGCCCACGCTATTATTCTTCCTTTCCTTGCTCAACCTCTATTCTCCTAGTCTCTTTTCTTTACATACTATAATCTATTATTCCATCTATTTAGTTTCTTTGTTCTCATAGAAATAAGGAATGGCCATAAAATAGGCCAAATGTTTAGCAGCGTGAGGACCCAATACACCTGGGCCAACCAGGAGTTTTTACTGTTATCCTGGTGGGCACTGGGCCTGGTGCAATGGCACTATTATCAGTGTCACTGTAACCACTTTCCAGTGCCTTGTTCAATGCTGTGCTCCCCTAAGTCATTTTTTTTTGGTATCCTGCTTGTCCCTAGAGAAGCCTCTTCCCCTGCTCCCCCAGCCTCAATGAAAGAGGAACGTTTTGATAAAAGAATCTGCCTGCTTCTAAGAAAATGGATTGGAGTTTGAACCCTTCAGTTATCCTTTAGTGTCTAGAACATTATCAAGGGGGATGGTGTGTCAGGTTTCAAATGTTCCATTAAGAGGAATGTTGTAAAGTGCTTTGAAATATCACAGCAGAAAGGAATTTTGGCAGGATTTTGGCAGGGGAGGGATGTATGGGGAGCAGAGGGCTTGGACTGGAGGAGAGGAGAGGAGTGGGGTACTTGAGGACAGATATAGAAGGAATAGAATATTGACATGTGGGGTTAGAATACTAGCACAGAGGGACCACTGGTCTAAAAAGGATAAAGTAGAAAATGGTGGTGCATAAAGTAATGGCAAAGCAGGGAGCATAGGGCTGGCACAGTGGAGAGTAGAGTAAAGCCATAACAGGTAGGAGGAGAAACCACAATAAGGGGCAGTGTTGCAGGCAGCGGACAGAGCGAGGTGCAGAGTGATGTGACAATTAACAGTAATGGATTAAGCAGCACAGTTTTGAGTAGAGGAATAGCACAGGTGGTGCATAAGCCTGGCACATGAGGGAAAAGAGAACCAGCACAGTGGGAAGTAAAGTAGTATAGATTCAGCAAATATAGGAATGTGAACACTTTGCAAAATTGTCTCCTTTTTATTATTAGCCATGAATGTGACCAGTGTGGATGCAACAATTTATGGGAAACATTCCCTATGTCAGGAATGTGCATTTAATGTGTACAAGCCCCTCCCCAATCCAATGTCTTGCACAAACACAATGAACAAGAGTTTAAAGACTATATACAATTAGATCTGTAGAACGAGGAGCAAAGGATTAATGCAATCGGGACTGGCACAGGAGGGATCACATGGGAACATAGTTGTTCTACATCATGGAGTACAGTACATAAAGAATTGGTACAGGGAAGCAAAGGATAGGCACAACTGGAGCAGGAATGGTATAGTAGGGAGGGACAGAAGACTGGCACAGTAGGTAGTACAGGACCATTACAGGGGGTAGAAGAGGACTGGCACAATGGAATATAGAGGGATGACTTAAAAGGACATTATTGTCACTGTAACAGCAAAAGCTAGGAAATAATTCATGTAAAAGGAAATGTGTGAGTGTGTAGAAAGAAAAGTGCCTGTGTGTTGGATTCTGTGGGTGTGACATGTTGTTATTGGCACTGTGCAATGGCATAACTGGAAAACGTAGCATTAACAACCATTCACATTCACAGACTGTCTGTACTCTCAGTAAAAAGTGTGCCCAATACTGTGTTCAGTCCCTTAAAGTGACAATATACTGCTCCTGAGAAGAGACACATTTCCATTTGTTTCCCTTAAGGGGACAGTCATAATTAAAAAAAAATAAAAAAACATCTTACTCCAGGACCCACTAATCTGGAAATGATATTTAAAACAAAGGATTTTTTGGTGGTACAGCTGCCTGAATGTTGAGGCCTGACACATTTTGGTGGTTCACGAAGTTGGGTTGCGAGGATAAGTACGATTTTCAGACCGTGTGTTCAGAGTCCCGACATTTTTCGTCCGGTGGAGATCGGTTGTTTGGTCGATCGGACAGGTGAAAAGATTTCTGTCGGCTGCCGATAATATCTCTGCGTGTATTGCTGATCGTACGATTTTCAGTGAGAGACTGTCACCAGCTTTGGTCGGACATAACTTACGATTGCTGTCAGGGGCAGAACATCGGGTGATCTGTTCTTTTGTACTTTATTTGATCGGAATGGTTAGTGGCAGATCGGGAGATGGGAAAGTCCGATCGTACGATGATTCGTACAATCGGATCTTTGCGTCTATGGCCATCTTAAATCACAGTGCCTCTGAGTGGCTTATATAATGTTGGCCATAGCCTTTAACTAATAAGTGTTTTTGCTTCTGCAGAATTGTATCTGGAGAGCTTTGACCTGGACTGTAGCGGAAATAACCGCAGTCACCGAACAGCAGAAGCCAGCTGCGAGCAATTGATTGTCCGAAGAGGCCAACCCTTTCAGATAACCCTGAACTTTTCCCCAAGGGGTTATGAAGAAGGAGTGGATAAACTGTCGCTCAATGCTATAACAGGTAAAACCTTATTAAGCAGCATTATGATTTGTTATGCAGATATTGCTCCATTCCACTAATAACAGATTATCCCTTGTATGGAATAAAAGCCCAGGACCAGTAACCCATACCAACCAATAAGATGTTTGCTATTAAACAGTTGATCAGTAAATACTACCTGTTGGTTGATTGCTATGGGTTATTTCACCTAGGTAGCCTTTTATTACATAACTCTTTATGAATCTCCTTGTGTTGAACTGATGATCCCAATATCATGGATTAAGCTGGCCATACACTTACCATATACATATTATTTGTGTGTATGGTAGCCCAATGATCCTAACCACTAATGGGCATGCTTATATATTTGATTTATCTTAATCTGCTGAGGCATCATATCTTGCTGAGCATGGTGAATTGGTAGATGTAAAGCCAAGTAAAGAGGATCTTGTTCTGTTTCTGAACAATAAACAGGCAGCCATACCCCTTGTAGGGCATCCATCTATTTGGCCAACACTGGCCCATTTGGTTAGATATCTTTGAGGAATAGCCCAAGTATGGCTGCCTTAAGCATACAGAGTCCGCAATGCATATGGAGCAATATTATGGTAAACTGCAAACTGCTATAGCTAAGGTCACAAACTGACCCCTACATCAGCAATAACTACATTCTACCCTTGTGTATTACTATATGGCACATATGAAATAAAGGAACATTGTAATACAAAGTGCAATATTTGGTACAAGTCTAATTACCTGCAACAGCCAATCAGCAGATAGTTTTTACTGGTCACCTGCTTGAAAGCAAACGCCTGATTGATTGCTTGGACTTTGGCAAATATTACTTTTCATTACATTCCCCTGTAGTTCTAGCTGTTTGGGGGATGTCGTGAGATGCAGTTTGCAATCAAATAATAATGGCAGGGGCTGCTTTACACTCAAGGCTAAATGGATACTAAATATATAATAAAAAAATACCCAGTTGCTAAGGTCAGTGTCCCTATCAAACAGAAAGAAGACCAGAGAGGTTACATTTTTTATATTTTTCATTTGTAAAGAGGATAATGAAAGTGTAATGCACCAACCTGCTATACAGATCCAGTAAATCTTGTGCACAGTGAATGTCAGGTCAGTGAAACCCTTCTGCAAAGTAATTAGCCTCTGGGGAAGAATAGTTTCATTGTGGTTACTGATTGATTTAACCAATGTGTACATTAGGGAACATGGGAAAAAAGATCCTGTCCCTGCCGCTCCCTTTCACTCCTCAATCTTTAGAACAATGTCAGGAAGCACAACAGGGGACACAGCGTACCAAGGTTCTCCGAGGTGAAGCTAAACCTACCTATGATAAGCACAATGCTATTCATTCTTAAAGGAGAACTAAAACCTAAAAATTAATATGGCTACAAATGCCATATTTTATACACTGAACTTATTGCACCAGCCTAACGTTTCAGCTTGTCAATAGCAGCAATGATCCAGGACTCCAAACTTGTCACAGGGGGTCACCATCTTGGAAAGCGTCTGTGACACTCACATGCTCAGTGGGCTCTGAGCAGCTGTTGAGAAGCTAAGCTTAGGGATCGTCACTAATTATCCAGCAGAAAACTAGGTTGGCCTGTAATATAAGCTGATGCTACAGGGCTGATTATTAAATTCTGATGCTAATTGCACTGGTTTCTGTACTGCCATGTAGTAATTATCTGTATTAATTACTAATCAGTCTTATACTGTGACATTTCTATTCTATGTGTACTGTATATTGTGAGTGGATCCGTAAGCTCAGTAAGTGACAGCAGCACAGAGCATGTGCAGTGAATCAGCTACTGGGGCATCTTTGGAGACACAGATGTTTACTGCCAAAGGGCTGTGGTTGCCTCTGGCTGGTACAGAAGCACAAAACATAATGTACAACATTTCTACCTACTTCTTTAGTTAGTCTTTAGTTCTCCTTTAAAGGGAACTCTAACTAAAATTGCCCTCCCAACAATACGAACATTGCATAACATTTGAGTTACTGATGATTTAAAGGGGTAGGCACTGAAATAAGTTGTTTTACTAGTTAGTCTTTCTCACCAGGTCCATGCCCGTCTGAAGAATCAGGCACCAGGAGCCATATCCCTGTCTCAGATGCTCTGCAAGATGGAACATGGAGCGCAGCTGTCAAGAGCACGGATGGAGGCACAGTCATTCTTTCTATCACCTCGCCCCCTGACGCCCGTATTGGCGACTATAACTTCACCTTGGAGACCTCCACTGAATCCCAAGGATCCAGTTTCCAGCTTGGAAGTTTCAAACTGCTTTTTAACCCTTGGTGCCCAGGTAGGCAACAAAGAAGAATGGTATTTATGGGGGGTCAAAGGTATAAAAAAATGTTTTGAAAAACTGCAACTGGTAAGGGGCAGATATAGGAAACATCGACTTCAGTAGACTTGAGGCTCAGAACTTATCTGCTGTTTCCCATTTCAGAGGACTCTGTATACCTGGAGAATGAAGAAGAAAGAAAAGAATATGTGCTATGCCAGCATGGGATCATTTTCCAAGGGACAAAGGACTCAGTTGAACATGTTCCCTGGAATTTTGGACAGGTATGTCATCCTTCAATATATGACAATGTTCAAAGTTCCAAATTTGAAAACCCTTTATTTGACACATGGCTTTATGATCTGCAACAAATACAATGTTTCTGGCCTGCTCCTGGCCCTTTATCAAGTTACTGGTATGTCATCCTTATCCATCCTTTTCTTGATACCATAATCCCCTTCCTTGCAATTGTATTTATTCTGCCAGATAGAAGATGCCTCAAGCAGCTGGCTACTATGCTATGTTAGTGAGTATGGGGTAAAAATGGTACAAAAACATGTATTATTAGTGTGCTGGACCCCTTAAAATTTGATGCCCCATTAAAATTCACTGAAAGAACCTACAATACCCTATGAAAAAAGCATTTGTACCTGCACTTCTTGCTATACATGGAAACTATGCATTAGCCAGTTGCTCCCCTTTTCTTGCTATTAATAGCACTTGCACTGAAGTTCCATCTTTCATTATACCCCTTTAAATTTGATCTATTTCGTCTTACCAAAGTCTCTCTTACTGCTGCTTTCCTTCAACCCTTGTGTCCTTTATCTGCCCAAGCAGTGAGAGCTAGTTTATCAGCTTGTGACCAGCAAGGGGTTCTTTGGTGTTGGTCCCTTGCCATTTGAAGGGAAGGCTTTTATGCCTTTACCATAAAAGGATCTGTGGTCATAAATGTTTGATTCATGGTGTAGAATCTGTTTGGATGAAATAAAAAGCCCATCCTACTTTAGGTTTATTGGGGGGGTCTGTATCTATCCCAAGAATGTTATATTTCTGTAGCAACTTTTGTTCATCTTAGTTGACCATACATCATGCAGCATCATGTTCAGGAGAACTCAATGTATTGCTTCATGTTCAGGAGAACTCTATGTGCAGCATCATGTTCAGGAGAACTCTATGTGCAGCATCATGTTCAGGAGAACTCTATGTGCAGCATCATGTTCAGGAGAACTCTATGTACAGCATCATGTTCAGGAGAACTCTATGTGCAGCATCATGTTCAGGAGAACTCAATGTGCAGCATCATGTTCAGGAGAACTATATGTGCAGCATCATGTTCAGGAGAACTTTATGTGAAGCATCATGTTGAGGAGAACTTTAAGTGCAGCATCATGTTCAGGAGAACTCAATGTGCAGCATCATGTTCAGGAGAACTCAATGTGCAGCATCATGTTCAGGAGAACTCTATGTGCAGCATCATGTTCAGGAGAACTTTGAGTGCAGCATAATGTTCAGGAGAATTCTATGTGCAGCATCATGTTCAGGAGAACTCTATGTGCAGCATCATGTTCAGGAGAACTCTGAGTGCAGCATAATGTTCAGGAGAACTTTGAGTGCAGCATCATGTTCAGGAGAATTCTATGTGCAGCATCATGTTCAGGAGAACTCTAAGTGCAGCATCATATTCAGGAGAACTCTAAGTGCAGCATCATGTTCAGGGGAGCCCTATATGCAACATCATACTCAGGGGAGCCCTATGTGCAACTCCTTCTAGGGAAGTGCACTAGCACTTTATAAGGATTCATTGAATAATTTATGGAAGTTAATCCCTGATTTATTGTATTATTTTTTTCTTCTCCTAAATATTAGTTATAATTTATTGTGTGTTTATAATTAATTGGAATACAATTTGGGTAATCAATTTTATTACATGCTATAATTAATTAAGGGGATATCTTTTTTATCTTGATTAACACTGTCACTTCTCTGATGCAAGTCAGTTCCCTTTAGTTAATTTATTTAATTACACCAGGTGATAGATCTAATTGCTACTTGAAATTGTATTGTTCTGCCTCATGATTCTGCCACCCATAAAGGAACAGTAACACTAAAAAATGAAAGTGTTTTGAAGGAATGACAATATCACTTTGTGTTGCCCTGCACTGCTAAAACTGGTGTGTTTGCTTGAGAAACACTACTAAAGTTTATATAAACAAGCTGCTGTGTAGCCATGGGGGCAACCAATGTGTAAAATAAATGAATCCGCACACACACCGATTAGTGCAGTCGGGGATTATCCCCTTTTATTCAGCCACCAAATCCATCGGATGAAGGGTGGGTGTTCCCCCCCGAAACGTTGATGTTTGGTGGCTGAATAAAAGGGGATAATCCCCGACTGCACTAATCGGTGTGTGTGTGCGGATCCGTTTATTTTACACATTGGTTGCTAAGGGACCCGGCCGGGTCAACGGAAGGAACGCACCACCAGCTTGCAGGATTGGTGAACTACAGGTGTGCGGTAGGAGAATTACATTGTAGCCATGGGGGCAGCCATTTAAGCACAGGGTACACAGTAGATAACAGATTTGAAGTTTCGAAGTTCCGAAGAATCCCATAGTTACATAGTTAAATCAGGTTGAAAAAAGACAAAGTCCATAAAGTTCAACCCCTCCAAATGAAAACCCAGCATCCATACATTCACCCCTCCATACTTTCACATAAATTCTATATACCCATACCTATACTAACTATAGAGTTTAGTATCACAAAAGCCTTTGATATTATGTCTGTCCAAGAAATCATCCAAGCTACTCTTAAAGGCATTAACAGAATCAGCCATCACAACATCACCCGGCAGTGCATTCCACAACCTCACTGTCCTGACTGTGAAGAACCACCTACTTTGCTTCAGAGCTTATCTTGTATCTGCTGTGTATCCTGAGCCTTTTCTACTTTTTCCCTTGAATGGCTGCCCCTATGGCTACACAGCAGCTTGTCTGTATAAACTAAAGTAGATTTTCTGAAGCAAATACACCTGTTTTACCAGTGCAGTGCAACACTACATTATATTTTCATTACACTTGAATTTTTGGTGTTACTGTCCCTTTAAAGAGCCTTTTTGTCCTAGTTTCTCCTTTTTTGGTAGCATAGCTATTTTGTAGTTGTACAAGCTGCATCTGCTCTTGTGTTCCTTTGAAGACAATTGAACAAAGGAATTTGAATCGTGCAACATGGGCAACATGGTGATAAGGTTACCAGAACTAAACACATTATTTTAAATGGGCTCCATCTGTTCTATGTCAAGGTCATGGCACTACAGCTGACATAAAATGCTTTCTTAAAAGGGTAGGTCACCTTAAAATGAACTTTTAGCATGATGTCGACAGCAGTATTCAGAGAACATGTGTATGTATAGTCTAATTTTTTGTTTCAGGGCGGCTGTCTTAAAATCAGAGCCAGGCCAACCCGACCAGGCGCCGTAGGCAACCTGGCTGGGCACAGCGCCGGCTGAGTGTGCGCGCTCGAGCAATCATGCGTGAAACTGAGCTCTAGCACTCGCTTGCGAAACGGCATGCGCAGAAACGTAATTAGGCAGAAATTCTCAGCGGCAGTCGAGAGAGATGGGACCAAATATGGGGGAGGCGACAGAGCAGGTACATGCCTGGCGCCCCCGCAGCTTTGCGCCCTAGGCACGTGCCTACTCTGCCTACCCCTAGTTCCGGCCCTGCTTAAAAAATAGACAAATTTGTTCTGAAATTCTCAGCTAGGATTTAATTAGCCAAGCAACTGCTGAATATATAAATGCAAGTTTGTGCTGGTATCTTATTAAAATATCCACACAAAGCACATACATGAGGCTGCTACTAATCTTTTGTGTTCCTGTTTTCTTAGTTTGAAGATGGTATGTTGGAGATTGCTCTCCAGATTTTAGATACCAGCCCTAAGTTCCTAAATGACTCCAACCGTGACTGCTCCCGGCGGAACGACCCGGTGTATATCAGTCGTGTCATTAGTGCCATGGTGAGTATTCAGAATTATGTTTCTTTTTAACATGACAGGGGCACCAATCAGCAGCAATCACTAACATTGCAGAAGCTTATCGCTTACACTTAAGCCCATCTTCCTGGTTCTTCAGGGCAATTGTGGGACAGTGGAAGCAGTCTAAATTATATTCAGCCTTGTATCTCAATTAGAACCATTGTGTAATGAAAAACTCCTTATGCAAAATCATGTAGGGGGCTCTCTAATGCCATAATAAGTTAGCCCTTATAAAAAATAAGTAATGATGCAAATTTAAAGAAAAGGCAACACATTTTTAGTACAAACCCTATTTATTTGGTTCATTCTGAATATTGGGGGTACATTACTTCTTTCACAGACCCCTTGTAGGTCAGTTTATAAAGTCCCGTAACATTGTATATTTCAGGTGAATTGTAATGATGACAAAGGGGTTCTCTATGGACGCTGGGATAACAAATATGATGATGGAGTCAGCCCCATGTTTTGGATGGGTAGTGTCGCAATCTTACGCCGCTGGAGAAAATTTAGTTGCCAGGCTGTGAAATATGGACAATGTTGGGTCTTTGGTGCTGTGGCATGTACAGGTGAGCAGCGAGTGAGGGGAAGAGTGGAAAGTGCTTACATGATGTTGGTTGTGTGTAGACATTGGGATATTTTTCTGTACAATCTTATCGATCTTTTCCATTGAAGCAATATGGTCACACTCAGCTGGTTATTTTTTTCCCACAGTATTAAGGTGCCTGGGGATCCCAGCCCGAGTAATCACTAACTACAATTCAGCACATGATACTAACAGCAACCTCCTGATTGAACAGTATCTGGATGAACAAGGGAAGAGGCAGGCGAAGCAGAAAGACATAATCTGGTGAGGAAGTGAGTTCCTGGACACTTTTGCCCAACATGTCTCAGTCATTGGGACTGGCTTAGAACCCACAATAATAAGGCCAAACCACAGCAAAATGTAATGATACTTGTTTATATTTAATTAACCCAACCACATACACATACATATATATACCTTTTATACCATACCACATAACATACTGACAGCTAACTCAATATGTAACCTGCTCTTGGATATCATGAACTACTTGCTTCTCCCTGCATAATCCTGTTCTGTTTATTCTTGTGCCCTCAAGGAACTACCACTGTTGGGTGGAGGCATGGATGGGACGTCCAGATCTGGGGGAAGCATACAATGGATGGCAGGTTGTGGATCCAACGCCACAGGAGAAAAGTGAAGGTGGGAAGAACAGCTGTTTGCTAGCAATATCTTCTGTTGGTGTGTTATTTAGACATTTACAAAGTTTAGGCTGGGTGCTATGTGTTAATGTACCTTTGCACCCTGCCATGCACTTTGCACTTTTGGGACAGGCTTTTGCACTGTATTCATGAGGGACAGGCTAGAGGTAGCATCTAGGTGACCCCTATCATGCCCCCTTACTTACTCACCATTCACGTGTGCAAATTAGAGAGTGTCATAATAATGTGCAGAAGGGCCAAGCATTCACTATCCATGAGATGCAGAGTGCAGAAATGCCAATGGGTCACAAGTAAAATGACTGGCGAAAACTCCTTATGCCTATGCTCAGTGTTTCTGCTACATATCTAATAAAACAGTTAAAATAAATGTCCTTGAGTTCATAATGATGGCCACCCTGACAAACATCTATTGACTGGCTTTAAAATCTTGTTGGGCCAGGACTGCATTTGTCCATTAATGTGGGTCTCTCCTGACAGGTCTGCATAGACTCCTATTGTGATTATCAGCAATCAAAGTGGTCCTGATCCCGCCCATATTTATTTATCTGCATACTATCAGTTCATCCTATACACTGACAAGATGATCTCTCCCTTACAGGAACATACTGCTGTGGTCCAGCTCCTGTGAAAGCTGTAAAGGAAGGAGACCTGAATCTGAAGTATGATGTCCCCTTTGTTTTTGCGGAGGTAAATGCAGATGTGGCATATTATGTACAGCAGAACGATGGATCTGTCAAGAAAACCCAATTTATTTCACTGGTGGGCCAGAAGATCAGTACTAAAGCAATCGGAAAAGATGAACGGGAAGACATAACTCACAACTACAAGTACCCTGAGGGTAAGTGAGCATCCAGGTTCAACTTATCCTCTAGAACTCCTTAGGTACTATTATCTTGAACACCTTAGATAAAAATGACTATGAAGATTTTCATTCATCCAGGTCATAGTATATCTAGTATAGGTCAATCTAAAAACAACTGGACTTGCTGAGTAATCAATAAAGACGTTTCACTACTCATCCGAGCAGCTTCTTCAGTTCAACTGAGACAAAAACTGGTACACCCAAAGGATCAAACACTAAAAGAAAAACAAAGCAATGTGGTATACGGAGTCCAGTGTAGCGAGGAATGCACAGATCTATACATCGGGGAGACAAAACAACTGCTCTCCAAGCGAATGGCTCAGCACAGGAGGGAGAACTCTACAGGGCAAAACTCAGCTGTCTTTCTACACTTAAAAGACAAGGGGCGCTCCTTTGAACACAGCAAGGTCCAAATCTTGGATAAAGAAGACCGCTGGTTTGAACGAGGCGTGAAAGAGGCGATTCATGTCAAGGTGGAGAGACCATCTCTGAACAGAGGTGGGGGCCTTCGACACCACCTGTCTGCTACATACAATGCTGTTCTAACATCTGTACCCCGGCGGATTCAGAACACTTCACACATCCATTCATGCAACTCTGACAAGTAACACCTGTATCTAGGAGTTGTATGACACATTGGATAATCCTATCACAACTACACAGAATCAACACCTCTGTGAGTTTCTTCAGATGTCACCTGTTTGAAGAGTTACAATGTGCCATTGTAAATGGATTAGTGGAAGAGTTTATATGACGAGAACTTCCCACACCAGTCAGTTGAACTGAAGAAGCTGCTCGGATGAGTAGTGAAACGTCTTCATTGATTACTCAGCAAGTCCAGTTGTTTTTAGATTGACCTATACCTTAGATAAAGATTACTAGACCCATTAATCTAGAATACCTCAGGTACCACTGATTGAATATTTTAGATATGATCATCTATAACTACTGAGACTCAATCATCAACAACTTAGGCACTATTGACTTAGATATCATCTAGGGTAGGCCAGGCTGAATGAGCTGCTTGCACCCTATACATTGCAAATTGTTCTGTAGGTAATTTAAAAAGTTACTGCATGACAGACGACTGCAACTGTTAGTTGAGCAGTGTTTGTAATGTGAGTAAAGCATGTGAGGCCTTGAAGGAAAAGGTTGAGAACCACTTGTCTCTAGCGCCTTAGAATAATGGAATGACTTCAAAGACCTTTCCTGCATAATCAGGCTGGAACATTGCATAGAACATTGCTTAGACATTTTCACTCATATAACACTTTATCCTTCCAGGCTCAGAAGATGAAAGGCGTGTGTTTGAAAAAGCCAATAAACAATTTGGAGAAGGAGAAGTCAATGAAAAATCTCTTGATGTTTCTATTGAGATTAAAGTCTCTGAGGGGATGAACAAAGGCTTTGACTTTGACGTTTTTGCTGTCATCACCAATAACACAGAGGCGGAGAAACAGTGCCGCCTCATGTTCTGCGCCCGCACCAGCAGCTACAATGGAGAGGTGGGACCAGAATGTGGCATGAAGGACCTTCTCAATGTCACATTGCCACCCCAGGAAGGTAAGACCAATAAAGGACCTTTAATACTTAAACTAACATTGTTACAATAATTCTGCCAGCTTCCCGGAAAGTAGCCAAAACAATATATTAGAAAATTGCCCCAGCACACTCACTATTAGCGTCCATCCTGGTGCTCAGCCACCATAAGGAACTCCAGGAATCATAGATAAAAGTCCAAGAAGCAGAGGCGGCACACTGTTTGGTAATTTGCTGAAAAAAGTGTATTAAAAGAATCACATCATAATGCACTTTTTTCTGCAAATTACCAAACCGTGTGCCGCCTCTGCTTCTTGGACTTTTATATATATATATATATATATATATATATATATATATATATATATACAGGGCAGCCATCAGAGGGGAACAGGGGGGAGAGTTGTAGGGGGCCCGAGGGTAAGGGGGGCCCGGCCATGCCACACTTTCTTGATTAGCTGGGCCCCCCTGCTTTCTGAGAGCTGTTGACTTCAGGAAGGAAGGGTGGGAGCACAAGGGGAGGTATCTTCTGTCCATTACTTCCCCTTATTGGTCACTGAGTTTAAGTCCGGTTGAGCTGCTCAGGGATTGGATAGCTGAGGTTTGAACTTCTCCTCCAGCTCATCCAATAACCATGCAGCTTTACCAGGACTAATGAAGTAAGTACAGCATGGCAGGGCCCTCCTAAAGGTAACCCTTTGTGGTCCCTGTTGTGTGGTGGGGCCCTGGGCACCAAATTTTTTTTTTAAATTCTGGGGGGGCAAGTTTTTTTACATGGACGTTTAAGGGGGGCCCTGGCCACCAATTTTCTTATAACGTGGGGGGGGGGCCCTGGTCACCAATTTTTTTTCCCCATGTGGGGTCCTAGCTACCAATATTTTTTAATGAGGGGTCCTGACCACAAATGTTTTTTTTAATGGGGGGGCCCTGACACAAATGTTTTTTTCAATGGGGGGGCCCTGACCACCAATATTTTTTTATTTTTTTATTAACATGTGGGAATCATAGGTACCAATGTTTTGTTTTTTTTTAGTGTGTGATAGTGTTCTATAAATCTTTTTAGACCACTCTCTCCATCATAAACATGTGTTCAGTAAGTATAGCTGAGAGTACAGCCAACACAGAGGGGAGGAGCCTTTTATCCTTTATTGTACTGGTGGGGACAGATGATAAATGTAGTCCTTCGTGGTTATTATAGATTCCATGGGTGGGGAAGTATTTGCTGCCAGGGAACTGGAGGCCAGAATAGCTCTCCATGTATATTGTATGGCCCCCTGTAACTTGAACGGCTCTATAAACTTGCATAATCATTTTAAATTTAATTTGACTCTTGAATGAGTACTTTAAGAAATAATTAACCCATTGTGAAGACAAAGGTGAAGATTTCACTTAAAAATCTATTCTTAGGTTTGCGTCAGATACTTTGGAACTCAGCCAAGACTCTCCCCCTTAGGCATAATCCTCAAGAATCCTTAATCAGTCATTGGCTGGCTGGAATTAATGGCTGGCCTAGCTTATTAATGGATGGAGCACTGTATGGTTGCACCACAAATGCAGGCCACTCAGACTTGCAGCAAATACATCTTTTTTTTTTTTTTAACTCAAAAGGCTTTCCAGCAGCAGTAGAATGGCAACAGAGCAATAAAAGCCCAACAGAACAAAACAACTTCCTTAAAACACTCCTTGAAAGTCCAGCCCACACCTCCGGCTGGTTATCTCTGCTGCTGGTTATCTCTGGGGGGTGATTCTTACAGGGCTCAAACCCTAAAGAAGGGGGGTATATATATATATATATATAAATATATATATATATATATATATTGTACCTACCATTCAGGATATATCCCTTTCGACTCCATTATACCATTCAGGATATATCCCTTTCGACTCCATTTTAAGTACTGTATATAGCATGAGGCTTTAGCTTGCTTAGAATTCTGTATACTACTTCTTTTCATGTTTGCTTTGTGTTTATAGACATATGACCTCCTTCAGCACTGGCTTTCTACAAACAAGTGTAGTTGCCAGCAGCAGCCAATTAGGTCTTTACTTTCATTTTTGAACTTACAGTAGACAGTTAAAAAGTTATTGCTGATTGTTTGCTATTAGTAACTCCATGCAATATAATACTTATGTTTGTGAATCAGCCCTTCCGTTTAGGCTTACCGTACGCCTGGTCTCATATGCATACAGATTCTTTGTAAAATATTTGTATTTCGAGGGCAAAATCGACCCTGCCTAGAAATCCAACCCTAGCCTAGAAATGTGGCTTCATGGTGCCAGAATCACCCCGTGTGTCATATGCAATAAAATATTGAATAAAAATGGAATTATGGACACAATGAGAACCCTGTTGAAAGTGGTATGGCCATCTTGCCAGTGAGACAATAGCTGGTTGGATGTGCAAGATAAAGAATTAATATGTCGGCTTAAGGAATTAAAGCAGAAAGGAAACTAATATACATTCAGCTTTAGTAAATCTATTAGGCAAATAGAAAATGAGAAATGGAGTGAGTATTGCCCATTACCAGAGAGGAACTTGGGAAGTGTGACTATGCCACATCAAGGCAGATCTAACATGTTTTTATCATGGTGACCCACATTTCTTCCCTTGATTTCATGTCCATCATAGAGAAGAGGGTGCCTCTGCGTATCCTGTATGAGAAGTATGGCCCCACGATTACCGACAACAATATGATCAAGCTGGTAGCCATGCTGTTTGACTACTCATCTAAGGACATTATCCTGGCTATGCGAGATATCCATATTAAGAATCCAAGCATCAAAATAAAGGTAAACTTATTTCATTAAAAGCTGCACTGGGACTGGGATGTGTCGGTGCTACAATACAAATCCATGATCCTTCCATTAGAAAGTCTTATAGGAGATACTGGCACTCGTGGTTATGCATCTGCTGATTGGCCCAAGATATTTTAGTGCCGTGGTCTCTGTCTGAACTACCACTCCCAGCATGCTCCAAAAGCCAGCAACAGCAGCTAAATATCTAGGAATCAATGTCCTCAGTCCAACAGGGTATGCTCCAGCATATCCTTTACATGAAGGCAGGTGGAAATATCATAATGAATCATCCATTAAAAATCCATCTGTGCTCCCTGGAGAGTAGAGCAAATTCCCCTTCTTTCTAAGGATCCACCCCAGAGCGTGAGAATCTCCTATTTTCTGATATACCCATCTTTTCACTGGATGTTAAAAGAGACACTATAAATCCCAGTTAACATGAGCCCAATATGTACTAAAGTCATTAGTGTAGCCTGAAAGAATGGCACTCTTGTGGGCCAAGTCTTTAGTATATTGCAAAACTCATTTGAAAACAATGGAGCTGGCCAGGCCTGAACTGTAGGACATGTGTTGGTTTGCAGGCCCCCGGGAGCCCCCTCCCCCCCCCAGAGTTGCAGTTCCAAGTCGGCCAAATTACTCAGTATGGCACTGCCCTAAAAGGACATTTCACTTATTAGTGCCATATGTCTCATTCTTACTAGAACAGATGTAATTATTCAAACATCCACCATTGAGATATTTCTGCTCCATGCTGTGCTTCACCCTTGTCCTTCATCTCTTGTCTCTCCAGTTCTTTGCATTGATGGTGTAGGTTTTGGTTCTAAGTCAGACTGTACAAACATGACCTTGTCTAATGTGTTCAATGTTCAGCTTGTGTCATACCAGGGCATCTGAATGTCATATAAACAGGACTTTAGCATCACCCTCTGTTGTACAGGCTTATTATTCTCTTCAAAACTATCCACATTCATTTCCCATGTTGGATACATTTGTATCCTAAATTAACATTTCTGACACAAGTGATGGCATTGGGTGGGTAATTTGCACTTCCAGAGACAAATATTATTTTAGTAGTTAAACACCCCCCAACCCCTGCCCTGCATCTATATAACTAGCATTGGAACAAGCTACAGTTCATAGACTAAGGGAAGAACAACAGCTATTGGACCCCATAATGCCTGGAATAGACTAAGGCCCATGGCGCAATAATCCTTTTCTCCTGGTTTGCCCATTATATGACCATGTGTCTATAGTTACTATAACTTCTACATTCCATGCACTGTGCAGGCTTCTGGCACCAAAGGGAACTTCTGACCTCCCATAACACTGTTAATCTTCTCATTTAAATGAAAACTATTTGCTATGCTACCCCTGGGTAGCCTCTGGCACCTACATGGCACCAGCAATAATGCTACAATACTCTCCAACCAGCAGCTGTTGTTACTTTGTGACTCTGCTTAAAAATAAAAGCTGATTGTCTCCTAATTTACTATATTCAGCAGAGCCGCTCACAATTTCTTGCTGTTGGTTTGCCTTATCGGAAGTGTTAGACTGCAGTTAAGTATTTTAAGCTTTAGGCCACACATTAATCTTCAGGACACACACCAGCTCCCTGCACTTCCTGTGGCTCCATTACATCACACATACAGGAATCTAAAAGGCCCACTCACTGTGTCCTGAGTCCTATGAAAGAAAGGAGTGCAAGCATTCCCTATCCTCTGTTTCATCTGCTTTGTACTAGATTCAGAAATGAACTTTAACCGGGATACGTCATTTCATCACTTTCATGTGATAAAAACAAAGAGTTAGTTGTTTCTGGGTGTTTCTTGATAATGTACAAAAAATGTTGCAGTGGAAAAGTACTTTGGTGGCTTGTATTATAAAGGAAATTACAGTTTTCTTTGTTCCATATAACCCTTCTCTATAACTCATCCCATTGCTCTATATAACCCTCTGTATAACTCCTCCTATTGCTCCATATAACCCTCCCTATAACTCCTCCTATTGCTCCATATAACCCTCCCTATAACTCCTCCTATTGCTCCATATAACCCGCCCTATAACTCCTCCCATTGCTCTATATAACCCTCCCTATAACTCCTCCTATTGCTCCATATAACCCTCCCTATAACTCCTCCTATTGTTCCATATAACCCTCCCTATAACTCCTCCTATTGCTCCATATAACCCGCCCTATAACTCCTCCCATTGCTCTATATAACCCTCCCAATAACTTCTCCTATTGCTCCATATAACCAGCCCTATAACTCCTCCTATTGCTCCATATAACCCGCCCTATAACTCCTCACATTGCTCTATATAACCCTCCCTATAACTCCTCTTATTGCTCCATATAACCCTACATATAACTCCACTTATTGCTCCATATAACCCTCCTTATAAATCCTCCTATTGATCCATATAACCCTTCATATAACTCCTCCTATTGCTCCATGTAACCCTCAGGTCTAATTTTTAAAAATCAAATGGCTCATATAGTTCTCATACTGACTTCTATCCCGTTGCAGATTCTGGGGGAGCCCAAGCAGAAGAGAAAGCTGGTGGCTGAGATTTCTCTAAAGAATCCTCTGGCCGAGCCACTGACAGACTGCTGCTTCACTGTGGAGGGGGCTGGGCTGACAGCAGAGCAACTGGTCCAAACACTGTATGTATGATAGAATGATTGCGGTAAAAGGGAAAATTTCAGTAAAATAAGGGGGTTCTGCATATAGGGGGGCAAAGTACCTGTTTTTCCAACTCTACAATGTAGCCAAAAATCCTTATTTGGAGGTAAATTGGGGGAAACTTTCATCAGATGGGAGGGAAGAGAAGCTGCCCAGGTTGATTGGTCTAGCTGAGGTTGAATATGGCTACTTCCATGCTATGGCAGGAATACAGTGGGTGCATTAGATGTTACTCTTGTCTTTGTGCTTTGGAGATCTGGGAGAGGTACACTCTAACTTGCCAAATCTTTCCCCTACAGTGATTGCCCCGTGGAGCCTGGGCAAGATGCCAAGGTGAGAGTCGATCTAATGCCCCAGCTACCCGGCAAGCTCAGTTTGGTAGTGAATTTCGAGAGCGACCTCCTGAAAGCCGTGAAAGGCTACAGGAACATCATCATTGCACCTCTTCCAAAGTGAGAACCGGAGGACTGCGGTGGAGTGGTTTCATATTACTGTCCTAGAATGTGAGCCTTTTATATTCCTGCATATATACAATCAACATATCCATGTGCATTTCTCTGTGGCCCTGGAACCTGCTTTTTTCCCCTTCACTGCCCCTCAACCTTGGCAGGATGATCTCTGCAAAATGTTATTTGGTGGCACGGTCTATACGGTCATTAAACCCTAATACTGAGTGTCAGACATCTCTGTGCTCTCCCAATGGACTGTGTGTTGGCAGTATACAGGAGTCAAGTTATCTCCAGGACTAACCACCACCAAACTGAATATTGGAGAGCTGTAAATAACACATTGTATTCATGTATTAAAATCACTGCTTCTACGAGTGCAGCTGCTCTTATGTCTCTTGTTACCACGTCCACATTATGCTTCATCCCGCCCTCCTTTACTCTGATCCTGAAAAAGGTGCTGTAAAATGAGTAAGCCTGGGACAGGGCCCAACTAAGCTCAGCTGACTGGGGGATAGCAGGGTTCTGGCTCTTGTGCAGTGCACATACACTGTGGGTTTTTACTCCAGAGTATCCTCTTACTGACACCAGTCTTATATAGTCTTAGCGCTAACCCAACGCATCCCTGTCGATAATCTGCCACTGCTACCTTTTACTAACGTCTATCCTGGCCTCAGATAGAACGATTATGCTTTTGTACCACCTACCAAATTCCTCTGCCCATATCACTATACTTGTACTAACTACCTCATGCCTCCATCTTCCCTCCAGAGACATTTGCAGAACATAGAAATGATTTATAGTATGAGGCAGATACTTAATTATTAGGCACCTATTCTGCCTCTCCTCCAGCTGTTGAGTTGTTGTATGTGGTTAAAGTTATTTCCATGTTGCTAGAATTAGAGAGACCGGAGCAAAAAAGAATCCCCTTAAAAATTAAAGTTGAAGGTTTACAGTACAAAAGCAATCCCACAACTTCACATATTTAAAAACAAAGACCAACTGCAAAGTGTTTTAAACTGAGAGCTGCAAGCCAGAGCCACACTATGGATACGCTTTCCCATCCCTACCAAAACATCCACGTTCCTACCTTGCAGCTAGACCCTATACAGGCAGCACAGTGATGAATGTTTTGTTGACCTGCAAAGCAGCTCAGTGCACTCGGGACAATGAAAAGAGATTTTCCAGGCACAGGCCCAGATTATACTTTATAGGTTGAGGGAGTCAGAAAACAGTGGGGAGCAGGGGGAGGAGAAGGACATAGAGATCAGATGAGGACATAAAAACAAGAGAAGAAAAACAGTAGAAATAACATCAAGCTTTGAGGTGCCATTTGCTCTCCAAGTCCTTTTGGAAACAAACGTGCAAAATTGACTTGTCTGGCTCAATAGCCCCCACCCTCCAGTTCCAACAATACGTTCTTGAACTGTGCTGTGTATGAACAAGCTGCCTCTCACTCACAAGGGCTGATCCAAGGATTCTGGTGTCGCTTTACACATAGACCTGGATAGGAATTTAGGTCTCGGCTGCCTATTACAGTTCCCAAATGGTATCTACAATGGCTGGCATGTTTCCCAAATGTTGTAAATTCCTTTTGTTACAAAAGTATTTTTAATCTTCAACAGTTCACTTTGATACAAGGGAGAAATCAGTGCCAAAGAAATGCTGCCACAGAGCGGCAAATGAAAGGGACAGGAGCACAAGCAAACAGGGTTATTATAATGGTTATTATGTACAAACCCTGCAACACGGAACCCATAGCATCACCATATTGCACTGAACCCATTCATGATTGCTGATTGGTTCAGACCTATAAAGCATGACAGTCACACAGTACATTTGTGTTCATAATAACGGCAGTCTGACATCACTAACCTGATCAATCACTGTTTGTAGAAGAATTCATATTTCTATACATGGCAAATAATTTACTAGTAGTTGTAGTAGAGTAATAGAAAACCAACAGAATCAACAGTCATGACTTGCTGCAGATTTTGTGTAATTGAATCATTGAGACTTGTTCCAAATAATAGCAGTGTTCAAAATAGAAATAGCTTGTTCGAAATAATAATAATAGCTTGTTCCAAATAACAATAATAATAGCTTGTTCGAATAATAATAAAAGCTAGTTCGAAATAATAATAATAGCTTGTTTCAAATAATAGCAGTGTTCATAATAGAAATAGCTTGTTCAAAATAATAATAATAATAGCTTGTTCGAAATAATAATAATAGCTTGTTCCAAATAATAATAATAACTTGTTCCAAATAATAATAACTTGTTCCAAATAATAATAATAATAACTTGTTCCAAATAATAATAATAGCTTGTTCCAAATAATAATAATAATAACTTGTTTCAAATAATAATAATAATAATAGCTTGTTCCAAATAATAACAGTGTGGAGTTCAATTAGTAAGGTCATTCATTCTGCAAAAAAAAAAAAGGTCCTTATTTAAGGAAGGAAGGCAACAAATGTTGTGCATGCTGGTTATAGTGCATTTCTCTCCGAGTAAAATGGGTCATTCCAGACATTGTTCAGAAGAACAGCGTACTTTGAGGAGTTGATGATAGGAACCAAATCCTAATTTCCATATGCAAATCAGGGGCGGGGAGGGAAATCACTTGAAGGAAGTAAAAAATGTTTTGCCCTTCCCACCCTGGATTCAGATTCTGTTCTGTATTCGGGCCGAATCTTTCAAAGTATTCAGGGGTGGCCAAATCCAAAATAGTGTATTCAGTGCATCCCTATAAAGAAGAGTACAAAATGATGTCAAATGCTTTTAAATGGCAACCAAAACATGAAAAATGAGGAAGGAAATGGAAAAAGACCATTCAAAAGGATAGAAGAATAGCCAAAATGGCAATGATCAGCTCCAGGAAGATCAAAGAAGATCTAAAGTTACCTGTGATACTGTTACAATTAGAAGACTCCTATATGAAGCCAAGCTATCGGCAATAAGCCCCCACAATGTCTCATTGTTGAAAAAAAGACGTCCTGAGGAGCTTACAGTTTGCCAAAGAACTCATTGACTGGCCTAAAGAGAAATGGTGCAACATTTTGTAGAGTGATGAAAGCAAGATTGTTTTTTTGGGGTCTAGGGGCTGCAGACAGTTTGTTCCCAAAAACACTGAATTCAAGTCACAGTACAGTGTGAAGACAGTGAAACATGGTGGCACAAGCATTATGATATGGGGATGTTTCTCATACTATGGCGTTGGGGCCAGGGATAATAGATCAGTTTCAATACATTAAAATACTTGGTCATGTTGCCTTATGCCGAAGAGGAAATGCCCTTGGAATGGGTGTATGAACAAGACAACGACCCCAAACACATCTGTAAATGAGCAGCAATACTTTTCTAGTAGTATGTGCCATTGGGTAATCATAAATAGAAAATTGCCATTTTAAAAAATAAGGGCCGCCCCCTGGGATCGTATGATTCACTGTACTCACACACATACCAACTAACCATACTTGTTAGGTCACATGAGCCAATTAACAGACAGAGTTGTGTCTTTTGCTTCCTCATTCTTCCTGTTACAGTTAGAGTTGAAGTATTTCTGGTCAGGTGATCTCTGAGGCAGCACACAGACCATCACTAAATGGTGGTTCAAGGCAAGAGATGTAAAAGGGCAATATTTACTTAAATATATATTCCAGTTTGGTAAGATTCTTTAATATGCCACTTAATATGATATGAACTATCTGTTGCTTAAGTGTTCATTTTGGGGGTATAGTTTTCCTTTAATCCAATAGAAACTTGTGGGGTGACATAAAAATGCTGTTTCTGAGGCAAAACCAAGAAATGCAGAAGAATTGTGGAATGTAACAGGTGCCAGAAGTTGGTGGACTCCATGTAACACAGATGTGCAGCAGTTCTCAGAAACACAGATTATACAACTAAATATCAGTTCAGTGATTCAAAGGAAAGCAAAATCTTGAAACATTTTAAGTTTATACAGTGAATGTTTGAGTTTGTGAAGAACAATGAAGACACTGCTATTTTTTCGGAACAGCCTAACATTCTCTTTTCTTCACTTTCTGTTAAGGAATAACACAAACTTGATCCATTTTTCTTCATGTTTTGATTTGGAGCAGAATGTGCAGCGTTCCCAGTGCATTTGTGTGTATGGAAATAAAAGCTTTTATAAGGATTTTCAGCTTTGTTCACTTTTTTTTTTTTAAACAGCAGAAAGTAGTGTTTTCATTTTTTAAAAAGGCCAAGAATGCCTTTTTTTTTTTTTTTTTGCACGCCATCTACTGCTCTTCCCTTATTGCAGTAGGTCTCTGCAATCTGATTAAGAAAGAGGGAACCTGCTACCCCAATAAGCATTTGATTACGTTCCTCAGCTCTGTATTGATGAGGGGTGGGAGGCATGTAGGGACCCTCTCTTGTCTCACTAACTTAGGGGGTGAGGGCAGAGAGCAGCAATCCTCCGGCACAAGTGCTTGTTAAAGGAACTCATGAACTCCCTAGTACTCTATAGACTTGCACCCCAGGGAAAAATATCACCCAAATAATGTACAAATACAGCCTAATACATTGCATGATGTTCCAGGCCAATATGAAAACAAGAAGCTTATACAGGTGACACAGAAGGGTCTTTCAAAATCCAGCTGAAGGGGGGATGATTTGTTATAATGTAAACATAGTTGTCAACATATAAAAATAATTTCCAGGGACACATTGTCAGACAGACTTTGTGCTATTAGAGAAGAACATGGGAGAGGCACATGCACGTACATTTTTGCCGATCTGTTGCTACGGGAAACTGCGCTTGTGAAACACATATGTTTGTACATCTTTCTTCGGGGAAAAGATTAGACACAGAGAACTGATTTAGTTGATATGACTTTGAGAACTCATCCGTTTCAAACAAACATGGCCCAGTTTTGCATGGAGAGAGTCAAAGGTGTCTCTGGAAATTAGGGACACTTGGTTGCTAGGAAACAAGTCACCTACAAGTCCTGGTATTTCTATGAAGCCATGCGGCAAGCCGTTCTTTAATGCTGTAGTTCCACAAAAGCTGGAGCACCACAATTTGAACACCTCTGAACATCATCAGTCTGAATTCATTAAATAACAATGTCACTTGGGCCTTGATTAATTGAAACTTAATTATTAAAAATAGCATAGCCTTTGCTATAGAATGCACAAATACGGAAAGTAACATAGTGCTTATACTTGGCCATGGAGCGACCAGTCATTTCTAATATCCTAAATGGTGGTTCACGGTTTTGCAGTTTTACACTTTTTAGTCTAGCTTTGCAGTTTGATAGTTTGAAGTAGAAAGACGTATTTACCATTTTTTTATTCGTCAGAATATGTACTTTCCAAAAATATATTGTTTTCATGGTCCTTTGTACTGTAAGGGGTCTTATAACACAAATATTTAACCATTTTGGATTCATCAGAAAGTGTATTTTCTGTTTACTGTTATAGGGTCTTGCGCCACATTATATGCAGACAGGGGGCTTTGTTCACAGAACACGAATTAGCAGCAGAGAAAATTCATATACAATATTTTCATTTGGGGTCCGTACATGCCAGCTTCTTTGGTTTAAATATGCATATTGGACATCAAACTGTTCAGTAGACCCTCGGTGTTCATATTTAGGGTGTTTGTAAGAAATTGGTTGTAAGAAATTGCAATATTTTTAGGCAATTTTCAGAAATGTCATATAACATCTGGATTTATCAGAATGTGTACTTTCCAAAAATATGTTTTTCAGGGGTCACCATAATTTTTTGTAGCTTTTATCGCACATAAAACTGGCAGTGTTTATAAATTAGTGTAAATGTAAGCCACCAAATAAGTATGTGCAAGGTAGATTTGGGGTCTTTACATGCTATATACTTTGATAAACCTATGTACGTTGGGTATCAAACTGTTCAGTGGATCCCAGGCTTTCATATTTAGGGTGCTTTATATTGGTACCTAATAGTATGTGGAAAATAAAATTCTGCAAGTTGGATGATTTTCTGAAATGTAACCCAAATCACCAAATTTAGGAAAGGTTTGAGGGTTGGTGCTTTGGAGTAGACATGCATACCCAATTTAGATTCAGGGGAATGTGAACTTTTGGGAAATATATTTTTTCTGGGGTGAACATACTTCTTTCTATGTTTGCCTCCTTAAAAAATGCTGTAAATGTGTTGATTTTGCAGTACCTGAAAAGACAGACCATATGGGGGGGTCCTAATTTTGGAACGCCTATATACCACATACTTAGGTACACCTATACATATTGGGCATGAAACTGTTCAGTGGACCCCAGGCTTTCATATTTGGTGTTTTATCTTGGTACCTAATAGTATGTGGGAGATAAGATGTTGCAAAGTGGAAGTTTTGAGGTGATTTTTGGAAATGTCACCTCGCAGAGAGGGGAGGGGGGGTTAATACAAGGAAGTTTAGGGGGGCTTTTGGTAAGGGGGGGGTTTAGTTCTCCTTTAAGCATAGGGCTCACATTTAAGAGAATGTAAAATGCAGCACCATGGGGATAAAAAAACCAAAACACAATTATTGTGTGCAAAGCCCTGTTGGCAAATGAACTTCCAGATCTTTAGTAATGCTCATTGTACTCATTTGTAAGGACTAATAGATTGAAATAATGGTTTAGCTATGGCATTATTTCTCGATTATAATCTATCGATATTATTATACTCTACATTGCTAGGACATAACAAAATAGAAATAATCTTATTGGCTTCATAACTTTTGGGCTGGGCCCACACAAAACGGGCCATAAGGCTCAGAGTGGGTCACCATAACACCCTGTAATACATTGAAATGTATTTCTACAGAAGACAAAAGGAGATACATCATTGATTCTATATCCGTTCAACTGCAAATCTGAGTCCAATATATAATCTGTGTCCTGCCGAATAAGAAGGTAAAGAAGGTCCCAGGTAACACATGGGAAGCCTGAGCAAGTTTTGCATCAAATTCACGGACTAGTCAATGTTACTTTATATAATCACATCTCTCAGCAATTTTAACTGTGATTGTCCATTGAAAATAATGTTTCCACAGGAGCACACATAGTCAAAGTCACACAGCAGATGCGGTTGAGAAGCACTCAAACATAGCCACGATAGGCACTTTTCATTATGAGAATACACGTGAACCTTAATGTTTAAACTGGTTTACTGATAGATTTAAAAAAAAAAACGCAATGGATCTAAGATGACACTATATTGTGTATGGTTCCTGCCCTGAAGCACATTACAAGAAAATCAGCAATGCTGAAAACAAAATCACTTGCTTATTTATTAAAAAGGAACGGGAAGAGGTGTGCGAGCTGAAGCCATTGAAGAAAGCTGGTTGGAAAAACAGAATTAATTTGCTCTATTTATAAACAAGTCTTAAAAAAAAACAAAAAACAGAGGCCTAGGAAGGCTAATGCCACTCTGCACAATGTAGTCCATCAGCACGGGACACTACAAAGGGAGCCCTGCGACAGTTATGTCTGAGCTTCTAGACTGGAGTCAGCTGTGGCACCACACAATCCGCACAGCAAGGAAGGAATAGGGTTCCAGTCTCGCATGGCTCTACAATCTCTCCTTTGCTGGTGTCAAGTGGAACTTCTAGGAGAGAGTGGAGGGGCGCTGTAGGGAGGAAGTCACTGTTCTCATTCAGTTGAGAAAAGGTCCCCGGCAGAGGGGAGAGGTGCGAGCCCCCCAGTGACATTCGGAAGCAGCGAGAGGTCTGGGAGGCTCTGTATGTGCGATTTCAGTTCTTTCCGAACTTGCGTTACCCGTGCAAGTTTGTGCTTGTATTCCTGAAAGACAACACCATGATTAAACGAGGCAAGGAAGGGAGAATGGGAGAAAAAAATCAATTGATGTGAATATGGAAAATAATCTGTGCAGCCTGAATCTTAAAGTGGTTTAATTTCAGCAAAGGGTTCACTAGCTTAATGGCAATGTTCATAAGACATTGAAAGTTTAGCTAAACAATATAAACAGTGGAATAAGAAGGATAAATATTCACAAACAAAATCAAATGGTGAAAATGTTACCAACGCCTGACCTTAAAAACCAACTTAATTCACAATTTCTTCAATTGCCATTCTGCAGGGAGTTGACAGTCAAACAGTTTAAAACCTTGTGGACTGGCCTAATATTCTTCTGCAAAAAGGTATGAAAGCCTTTCTAACAGCAAGGAACCCAGCTAAGGACTCAAGCTTCAGAGTAAAATTATTTTCTGGTCACCACTTTGCAGGAAGTGTATTTAACCTGCTATAGTTTGATTATCCTCTCTATCCTACTTGACAGCACTTACAGCAGAGATACAGCACAGCTGTGGAACACACTTGCCGCACCAAATGCACAAATCTATTTTTTTTTTTTCTGTTTTATTAATGCTTTGTTTGTTTTTTTAAATTTAATCTCCAAAATGACCCCTGTTTTGCCCTGAAGCTTAGTCATGAATTTCTAGGATCCTAATGTGCTGGTTCATCCCACATTTAATACACTCCCAGCAGTACTTGCTGTACAATAAGGTGTTATGTATTGTTTATGTTAGACAATAAGGTCTAACTATAATGATTTCATGCTTTGGGATAATCTCCCAGATCCCTGAGAACACCTAAGCTCCCAATGTTTGTTGCCGTTAATAACAAGGACTATAATAATAGCTGAATTTACCAGGTCTTTTCAGATATTTGTTTTCATTTGATTATTACAAGGGACCTCTCCTAGTGCATATTGTATCTGTTTTTACAGCTTGAGCAAACCTCACCCATATACACACACACACACACACACACACACACACACACACTAAAGCGACAAGAGGTTAAATTCATTTAGAGCCCTTACGTAGCCTTTAATAGAAACATTGGGTTCTTTCCACTTCTGTCCTACAGTTTCCCACCACTCGTCATTCTGTCAAACTGTTGCATTTGTCCTCCCCAGGGTCCCATGGGAACGACTCTCCAGAGTGCAACCATTCTCTTTTTCATAGGGGAATTTTAGACTTATTCAGCAGACATATTAGGCTTTAAACAGTACATACTACTGAACTCGAATCATAGTCCCAATTTTCCATTTCAGTTTGTTATTCTGAGGTTCTTTAAGTCATCCTCATATGAGGGCTCAACTCAACCCGACAGTCTCACTAAAGGCTTTCCATTGACTTACAAAGTATTTGTGAACCTCTGTTCACAGTATTTATCAGAAATTATCTCATGGTACACAAGCCAAATATTTGTTTATGGTTAAATTAGGGTTTCTGGTATCTCTTATTTATGCCTGATCCTATCAAGTATTTTTAAACTATTGTGGCTCTAGAATCGAGTCAAACCATCTGTACCATCTATTATCGAATTTGTTGCTGTTTTTCTTATATTGGACTCAACCCCAAATGGCTGTGCCAAGAACACAAGACTGAGCTCTGAGGGAAATCTTCTACAAGTTCCAAGACTTGAGAGTAAAGCTTGGATGTGAATGCTGTATATTAAATGTTATAGTATATCTATACTGCCTTTCAGTATTTTTTCTGGGTTCACTCCCACCAGTGCTTGTGTGGGTTTCTTGTGGGTACCATGGTTTCCCTCCACGAGCCAGGTTCACCGAACCTTAGATTGTAAGCTCCACTGCAGCAGCTCCTCATTTCAAAGATCAAAAGCTCTGCAGTATATACTGGAGCTATACAAAGAATAATCATTGTTTATTTTATATTGGGGCAAAATTGCATATGTGCAATTAGCCTACAATAAAGCAGATATCAGACTGGTTGATTTATAAACTAATCGGACTGGTTGATTAATAAACAAAGGTGCTACATTGCAACAGAGAAACCTCCCATGTCTCTCTATCAGAGAGAATTGTACATGACAGGTAAGCACTACTGGGTTTACATAAACTCTTGTTTATGGAAATATATATAATTTATCTAGTGATCTCAATTATGTATGGTTGGTCAGACCTTTAAACAAACTATGTCTGGACTGTCCTGTTCAATTAGCCGGGTATAAGAAGCCTAACAGGACTGACTCATTCACATTATACTTTCCCTCAGGAACCATTTATTTTGCCTGTAAATGTTTATAAATATTCATCAAAGCTGGTGCTCTCTGAGGAGAGTAAGGACAAACTTGTAGTCTTTAATCAAAACGACTTAATTGCCTCTAGAGATGTAGGATATTTGTGCAAAAACAAATGTAGCCTTTCTCTTTCTTCTTTTCAAAGCACAAGACTAAAGGCAGCAGTTTCTTTGCATTTGTACGACAGAACAGAGACCTTGACTGGTCCTTGACTGGTAGCCAGTACTCAAAGGAGTGTTTCTGGGAAAACAACTACGCCAGACAGATGGTTTTACTACTAGAAACTGTTTTTGTGTCTTTCAATTACTATGAAAATTCTCAATGTAAAATGATTCCCAGGTGAACAACAAACAACATTCATAAAGCTATCTATCTCTCTATCTCTCTATCCCATTTACCCTATTCTGTGGTGGGCATATGCTTAGCAAAACAGTACAAGGGATACCTGGGAGTGGGGCAACCTCTGTCCTTTATTTTAAATGAAGAGGTAAGAAATAACAGGGTATAAGGTGAGCACTGGATGGTGGCAGTTAAAACGTTTTGTTGTCCTATCCTCCTCTGACCATGTGCCATTACTTAATTCTCAACTTGTTTTCTACTCTTCCCTTTGGGGGAGTTTAGCATCAAAGGGTAACCTCTTGTCCCTTCTCCTGAGCGATCAATACCGAGAGCATTGCATTGTTAAATTTTATTCTAGAGCCAAGTTCTTTAATGTAGAAGTCAACTAACAGATATACAAAGTTCCTCACTCACCCTGCCTCCTAATCCCATCCTGACACAATAACATGTACACAATCATTGGTGTTTGTAGAAACTGCGCCATTATTCTCAAAAGATGTTGAGCCAAGCAACTGTGCCATAGACTTCTCTCTTTTTTAATCATACAGATACATGCAGCCCACTCTAAGAAACTCCCTCGACCCCAAGCTCAGTTGTGCTCGTTGAAGTGAAGTTTATTTAGGAAAACAAATGTCTCCTTAGAAGTGGTCCCAAAACTGTGGGGCAGGCCCACCTTGTGTGTTTGGAGAAAGTGCAGTAGGGGCTCAGCCTCAATCAATTACAGTGAGAATTGGGAGGCATGGCCATTTGCTTTCCTAAATATCCCTGAAAGCCCTGCTTAGAGGTCGGTTGGAGTGAACAGGTGCCTTAGGTATTCTTGGAACTATGACTGAATGAATGATAAACCGATATTATCTGTACTGATTTCAGGAGCGAAGGTTGGAACTTCAAGGAGAGCCTTTAACTAAGAAAGTTTGCCAACCACTATCTTAGAAACAGATGCTTCTTTTCCAATCGGCTGCATTGGGGTTATAGGTTCAAAATAAAGGTCAGAACTGACACGGATCTAGCATGTCACCATTGTGTCATCACAGCCAGGAATAGGGCATGCACATATAGAAACCACCCGCTAAACTAGTGTTGCGGTCATTAGGGGCAAAGACATGGGATTATGTTGCATCACTTACATCTTGCACCTCTGGTTCTCTTACACAAGTGCAACTAGAGCAGGAGTTCAAAGATTTTGCAATAAAATACGTTAGCAGAAGGATTGTTATGCACTGATTGAGTCCTTTCTTTTGTCCTTAATCATTCTGGACCTTTACTACTTCTTTAATTAAACGTGATTCAATTTCAAACAGACATCAGTTATATTGGCTACACTCCAACACAAACCCCAACGATCTCCCCTAGTATTCGGACATTAATTGCCCATCCTGACCGCAAGGATCATGAGAAATAAAGTGACCACTAAGAATTTCCATTTTGGTAATACTTTTAACATTTGTTGAATGCTGCTATTGTCTAAAAATTTCCTGTTATCCCCAAAGATTAGGGCTGTGCGATCCAGGAAAAGTTGCTTAGAAGGGGAAACAGAGGTCAGGTAACAAAAGCAAACAAAAAACAGACATTTTATTATTTTAATCTGTGGAAAGAGTACATTTATTTCTCTGCTCTTCTGAGATATGTAACATTTTCCATGTTGACATGTGAAAGCCATATTGACAGATTCATATCAATGAGGTATCTTACCACAAATGATCTTAAAGGAAAGTAAAAATACTAGACCTTTACACCTGTTTAAAAGTCTTTGAGGAGGCCCAACACAAGCCAATAAGCTGCTGACTCATTCTGGAGGGGCAAAAATGACACAAAACTCTAATATTGAAATCTAAACCGTTAGCATGCCTGGTTTTTTGAGAATAGCTTCATTAGCGGATATGCTATATATAAACAGACACACATGAACAGGACAGATCCTTACCTCTAGCTTCTTCTCCTTGTTGCCGAGAACGTCCTTCTGGGTCTGTGTGTACTCCATCAGCATCTTTGCCAACTGCTTGCGATCATCTAGTTCTGCTGCAAGCCTCCCATTATACTCAGCTAGTAACAGGCAAGCCTCGTCCACAGTCTTTGAGAGACGCTCTGCTGCCTCCTTATCTGAAAAGTACAGATGCTTAATGGGGGTCTTTAGTATATCTACTTAGCATTATATTACACAAACTGATTTGGTGAAAACACAATCATCCATATGGGTCAAAGAATATTTTTTTCATGCAGAGCTACATAAAAGAGCTGCCACACTGCTTGCTCCAGCTGGACATTCTCCATAGCAGAGTCCCTAATATTTATAAACATATGAAATAAAGAGCAGCTAATAGCAGCCACATGGTTCTTGTTCCTATGCAAAAATCCGAAAACGCAGAGAAGTAATATTACAACTTTAGTCTTTTTTCTATTAATGCTGAAAAATAAAGACTGTGTTGTAGATGCTGCATATTCCTATATTGTTACCCTACATGCATTTTCTATGCCCTTTATTTCTGCCCTACCAAAACAAACCTGTGATTTTTTCCAGCAAGGAGACATCTTGCACTTCCTGTGGGAGGGATGCAATCTTCTGCCTAACGGCAGCATCTCCGGACGCAGCATTCTCCAGATCTTGCAGAGCTTTGACCAGCTCTTCTGTCTGCAAGTGAAAGAAAGGGTAACTTGGTAGATTGCCAAAGGAGTTACTTATTATATTATGGAAGGCATACAGGTGTATCAAAGTAATCTGCATTATTAGTTTAAACATATATTAAGAACGTTAAGAATTTTAGTGATTACAGAAAAGGTCAAAGGATTTTGTTTTGGGGGGGGGGATATGAGTTCATTATCTGAACATAAAGGGGTATATTATATCAAAGGGTGAAAACAAAACCCAAAAAAAAAGTGAACTGGCCCATGTTGGCTATAATTTTAAAATGCAATAAAGAATTATGGATAATAGCCTTTCACTCTTTGGGTAGGCCCCCAAAACAAAAGCAAATGATTAGATCCCCACCCTCTGCTGGAGTCATTTAAGATCTCAGGCAGAGCAATTTGATGCAGCTTCTTGCCTTGATTGTAATAACCCACTTGCTAGCAAAGCAGGAGGCACAGGTTGGAGCTGCCGTTCTAAAGAGATTTATTATGAACATAGCACAGTGAATACTTTATCAGTGGTAAAGCCAAACCTCAGCAGGACTCAACAGCAGGTTGGAAATATAAAATAAATTTTCACATGCATGGAGGTTTTTGTTGGGATGAAAGCAAAAACGAATATGTGATTATGAAGTACTTGGAACACCATACTCGCTGGTACAGTCTGTACTGACCAATAATGAAGAAATAGCGGTGGCTGCCATGTGGGATAAATTGGTGCATGGAGTGGTGAGAGGCAACAATACAGAGTAACAGTGAGAGCAGCAGGTAGGACGGGCAGTGGGAAAGATAAAGCCAATATTGAGCAATGAGGTTTATTGGAAGACAGGAGTATGGGGTCAGTACAGACTGGATATGGGAGTACAGTGTTCAGATGCCTTATCTCAATCCAGCGCTTGAACAGATGATTAATCTTCCTTTATTAACTCTGCTAACCCCCACAAATCATTGCTATCAGTATCATGGAGCGTGCTGCACCTGACACACATTAACCAGTTGAATAGTTACATAGTTAAATTGGGTTGAAAAAAACAAGTTCAACAACAAGTTCAATACCTCCAAATGAAACCCAGCATCCATACACACACACACCTCCATATATATATATATATATATATATATATATATATACCTATATGTATACTAACTATAGAGTTTAGTATCACAATAGCCTTTGATATTATGCCTGTCCATGCACCTTTTCCTGGTCCCTTAAAGGGCAATGGCATCCAAATAATTTTTTTTAAAAATAGTCACATTTTGCAAATATTCTGTGCTTGAATTTGAGCTGGTAGGGCATGTGTTTTCACAGATCTTTTAATCAGATGGCTGCTTCTACACTGGTTCTAGTCAGAAACAGCTGTGTAGAGAATATGGACCCATACTGCTGTCAATAGCCATTCTACAAATAAACCTTTTTAACTGATTTAAGAGCATTACCTTTCACCCTTGTCAGAAATCACTGCAACATGATGGAAACTAGTGGCCGGAGTCCAAAAAGGACACCTCTACTATCCCTGTACTTCATCCAGGTTTCTTCTGCAAAGTGCCCTTTCCCTAGGCATGGTAGGAATAGTGTGCAGGCACTGTTGATACCTCCTATACTAAAGGGCATGCCCATAGCCACCAACAATATGTTTGCTTTTGTTTTCTAAATGGAAGGTGACTGATCAAACCTAATTGCTGATTGGCTTATATGGGCAACATCAATGGTAATATTAGTAATATTATATATATATATATATATATATATATATTTTTATTAGATATTATGTTGCAGCACAGTTAGGGGCAGATTTACTAAGCCCTAGTGAAAAAAAATTAGAATTTCAAAGTATTTTTTTGGGTACTTCGACCATCGAATTTGTCAAAATATCGTTCGACTATTCGACCATTCGATAATCAAAGTACTGTCTCTTTAAAAAATACTTCGACTTCATACTTCGCCACTTTAAACCTACCGAGCTGCAATGTTAGCCTATGGGGACCTTCCCCAGCACTTTTCTAAACTTTTTTTCATCGAATTACAATCCTTAGATCGATGGCTTAAAATCGGTCGATCGCTTAAAATCGTTCGATTCGAAGGATTTTATCGTTCGATTGAACGATTTTTATTCGATCATTCGATCTAAGTATTTGCGCTTAAATCCTTTCGAATTCGATATTCGAAGGATTTTACTTCGATGGTCGAATTCGAGGGTTTTTTAACCCTCGAAATTCGACCCTTGATAAATCTGCCCCCACATGTCCTCGAACACAAATGATCTAAAGCTACATATACAGGCCAAAAAATGATTCTCTTTTCCAGTTACATGTGTTACCTCAGTGGTGTAACTAAATATCACTGGGCCCCACAGCAAATAATTTTATAGGCCCCAAAAATGTCTAGAGATTGACTTGTTTTACCAAGTTTTATTGAATTTGTATATGAATTAGAGCCTCGTGGGGCCCCTATACCTTCTGGGCCCCCCTGCAGCCGCAGGGTCTGCTTCCTCTATAGTTACGCCCCTGTGTTACCTTCTCAAGTGTATCTCCTGGCAGTCATGCAACTGATGCTTTACCCTTCCTGTCAAATAATTAACAGTCAGGCTTTGTCCTTTATGAAAATACCTAAGATGTCAGTTGTGCATGAATAACGGAAGGCTCTACCGACGACATTCAATATTTCAAAGACTCAATGTATACAATTACACCCCTGTATAATGGAGATTCGTAGATAGAATTTGAGCAGGGAGATTAGGTACAGCAGTAAAATCCAAAAGTCCTTTTTTAAAAATATGAAATGGTAGAAAAATACAGATTTATATTAGCATTAATGGGATGACAAAAAAAGGAGCTCAGCATGTATCCATTTTAAAAGTATTTATATAGGACATTTACTATCTCCTTTCCCTGAGTCGCTTACTACTCTTTTCCTATTGACCTTCATGTTAATGTTTTTTTTTAAAAAAAATATAACGCCTTTTATCTGTCGCGCACAAAAGACAGGACACTCGTACAGCACAATCGAGTACAACAGCTCTCAGACATCCCGCTTTATCTCAGCACTGAGCAACATCCCACATGATGGATAGTCTGAGCCTCGCTAAGGAGGCCCTTCACAATGTTTATACGTGCTGTAAATTAAACTTCCTGAATCTGCTGAAGACGCCAAGAAATTTTATTTATATGCACCAAGACCAAGCCAAAAATCTGTAATGTTCGTCAAGAAAGGAATTTTCTGGAGTTTTTTCCTAGTAAGGGCAAACACAAAAGTGTGGTATGGACCAACACTGGACAATAGTAAGTGGCTAATCGGTGGCAGATGACAATTTATCGACTAGTAACTTGTTAGGACAAGTTTTTGCCTTTAATTCTGTTAATTAATTATTGAGATACATCTTACAGACCATCCCACTTGGCTTGTTTATTAGTGTCGCAGAGCCAAATTGAGATCGAGACTTTATGTGCACTGGTGTAATCTGTGTAAAGTGTTCTGTTAAAATATGATTTCATCAATATATAAGGGAAAATGTAACTGTTATTGTAAACCATTCAGGGAACTTGGTACCACCTGTAAATTATAAGGATATTAGAAGTCACTGAGGGGTGCTGCAACCATATAAAACAGCAGGTTGAGTTATACAGGGAAATCTGAGTATCACTCATATATTATAAGGAATAATGTACCCCCTACTGTAAATTATAAGGATATTAGAAAAGTTCTGTGACCATTTAAGGCACAAGGCTGCAGACTGAGTTATACAGGGAACTCTGAGTATCACTTATGTATTATAGGAGATAATGTACCCATATATATATGTCCATAAGTATAGGCAGCGCACACCGGATTTCTTAAAATTATTATATATTTTTTAATAATTTTAATAAATCCGGTGTGCGCTGCCACACACACACCTCAGGGGTTTTCAGGATAAGGGGTCTTTCTGTAATATCTTAAGAATGCTAAGAAATATAAACAGTAGTTAACCCTATTAGGATTATTTTGCCTGCAATAAGGATTAATTATATGTTAGTTTGGAACAAGTACAAGGTACCGTTTTCTTTTTAACGAGAAAAAAAAACAAGTTTTTACAAATGTTAATTTTTTGACTAAAATGGAGTCTGGATAACAAGTTTCCGGATGATGGAGTCATAACAGACAACACATCACTAAGCATCAATTATAAATAATGACATCTCTATGAGCTGTGTTTATGACTATATCTTTTTCCTGTATTACTAATGGATTATATAGTACAAAACATAACACAGTAGTTACATTACGTCCAAATGTAAAGTGGATGTAAAGAGACTAAATGTACAGGTTGCAGGAATAGCATACTTGCTTCAAAATGACACAATGCAGTCCAACTGCCCAACTCTTTAATTTGCCAGAGACCTGCTGCTTGTGCCTAAAGCTGAAAATAGAGAGGCAACGGTTTTACCAGAACAATGATAAATACACTAGGGCTCACCAAAAGGGGTCCAGAGGAAGTTTCCTGTGGTGAGTAGCTGCCCGGATAATCATCATCTTCCTCTTGTATTTGCTGAAAGGTGCGTTTCAACGATTTCTCCTCATTGACTGCAACACAAAAGCATTATTACTGGACAATAAAATTTCATCACACACTTAACATCACACTTTACACAGTCTCTTGTATAGAAGAGACCAGATATGTTCAATACCACCAGGTATATCTTTAGAATCCGTTACTGTGGTTCCGGAGCAGATCTTTGGTGTACCATTTATTTAGCAGTAATCAGGGAGATTGTAACATCTGCAGCATTTACTATTGAACATGTGCTAGTCTGCTGTATGATTCCAAGGAAATCTAGACTAAACCAGATAATGCACTAAATCTATGTTTCATTGTATACATGGAATTATGGGAACCTTCGGACATACCACTCAATAACCTATGATAAGATGACAGCACTATAAAGGACCTGCTTGACAGATACACTCTGATTATAGAAATACAGAAGCTTATTACAGGTCTTGGTTTCAGTCTGAGGTGGTTAAAACTCATACTGTTATCGACAATCAAGTTGAAGTAATTTCTAAAATTATCTTCAAGTGGGGAAAAAGGCCTCTCTGAGCACAAAGAAGCCATGCTTTGCGAACATAAGTCATTCCCAAGAATAGCGGCACGCATTATACTCCTGACAGCAGTGAGCCTTGCTATTGTCTGCTTGAGAACAGCACCAAGTGCATTCTGGGAGCCTCCTAGTAATGCTAGCTCTTCATCTTATCAGGAAAAAGCACCTGAATTGTAAAAAAAAGCAGGCATTAATTGCACATGTCATAAAGTTACAGCAGGGAACACAAAGCGTTGCTAACCCACATGTCACTGATTTTATTGTCAGCCGGCATTTACTTATTATACTAAGGATACAGTCCGGCTGAAAGAGATTAACTGGGAGCCAGCAGAAATGAGCAAGTGTGTATGCTTCTCTTAGTGTCAGGCTATGTTGTGTAACACCCCCACCTTGACAGACAGCGGCCAGTAATCATCCCACAGCAGGAAATTCAATTATTCAATTTTAACACTACTGGAATAATGCAGTAGAGGTTCCATGATTAACCTACTAACACAGTGACTGAAGTCTGGATATTGGGTTTATGAGCTGGCATTTGCTGCAAAGCCTAATTGTAACTGTAAATTCATTGCTTATATCCAAGCTTTCTCCACAGCAGCAGGGGACTAGAAATGTTAAGATGGTGGGACATCCCATTAGAAATAGCATTGGTGAAAGGACGTAGGTTTAAATTTAGCAATGACTTAATATTTCACTGAACGTGGGAGGCAAACGATTGGCCCAGTTTAGAATTGCAATTTTGCAATTTTTGTGACCCTGTTTAAGGCTAAATATAGAATGTGTGGCATAGCAGGCATTTGTGACCTTAATGAACCAGCTTTCTCTCACTTATACTGCCATAGCTAAAAATGAAATGTTATCACTATACAGAATATCATGATCTTTTGCAATGACCTCAACACTGTTCCTGTAAAATACCCTCACCTTTAAAATTCATTCAGCGCTGCGCAATATGTTGGCGCTCTATAAATACATGTTCATAATAATAATAATATTCCCTCCGAGCAGTAAGACAATGTCAAAAGGAAGGGGACATCAATTTCCAAGTGATTATAAATAGCTAAATACAGGGTTGAATCTTCGGGGCGTTGTTTTCCCAAGTCAGCAGTCACAAGGGCTCTCCTCTGCCCGGACAGAAAAACAGTATTCAAAATTATCAAACATACGGTATCTAAACATTTTGCTGAAAAACACAGTAAAAACCCAATAGGTCTAAAATGGTTGGAATAGAAAGGGTTAAAAAAGATTGGAGAGGAAGGGATTTGGTTAATAAAACACTGCAAAGAGAAAGCTGGTGGATACACAGACTGAAATCCCTGTCCCCGCAAGGCTTGAATGTAGATTTTAACCTAAGGGCTTTTTTAATATAGAGCAACAATTTTGCAACATTTGTTTCATACCCTGACAGATTGTGTATTATATTTTGTAACAATTTTTTTTATAGAATAATTTGACAATACGGATCAAGGAGCAAAAGCAAGATTGTACAGGACTAATAAAGCTAAGGATTTCGTGAACGATCGCGGGCAATAAAAAGTGACTGAGGAGGACGTAATTGCTCGAACGGCGAAATGCGTCAGCGAGGCGGTGTCCAGAGAATTGCGGAAGTGTTTGGATATGTGCAGTGGACTGTGGAGAATGCTGAGAAACCAGGAGTAACACACAAAAATTTCACTGATCCTACATGCGGTTTTATTGAAAACATTTGTGAGTGCATTTTAAATATTTATTAAAAGTTTTTAAGGCGCTTCTGCACATGTCACTTTATCTTTTCCCCAAGTGAGGAGAAAAGACAATCAGAAGTGGAGTGGACTGTTCAACATTTTTTGCCTGCTTTGACTCATGTCTCATGAGTATAATAAACCACCAGGAGCACTGCGAGTTACACTTAACTCACGCTTTAACATTGATGGTTAAGATTACTCCCATTTGAGGGCAACACTTAATTGTTAAACTTAAATTGCAAACTTAAAAGCAAACACGAAGGGTGTAACATACAGTTTTCTTAAAAGAAAAACTACACTATATATTATTTTCTGGTTTTTTATCCCCCCCCCCCAACAAGCTTTTTGAGGTTTACAGTAGTCTAAATATTTGTCAAAGGAATAATGTATATATTATCAACACAAATCTAGTGTGTTTGCCATATATAGAACTTGTTTAACAAGGTCATCAAATGTGTATATTTGTATTATGCTGGCTATTATGGGGAGAATGGCATATTATTTACACCTAACCCAACTTAGTAAGTGTCTTACTGCCACTGTACCTAAATAATAGTTTATTTTGACATATTACAGGTCTTTTATAGAGATGTCAGGAATGAGTTATATAATAAAAAAAATATTCTGTTTTATGACCAGATTTAGGTAAATTCAATACCTTTAAGGAATAGGAGATTCATTGCTTACTCCAGCCAGCGGAAAAAAATCGTGCTGCATCATATCCAATAGCAGTGTTAGGGGGTGGGGTTTTTATTATGCAATAAATTTTGCAAAAATTAGCTCTTCACATCATTAACTCCTTGTGATTATGTTTGTTTGTTCCGTGGGACAAGGCTTCTACACCAGTACCTGATCATCAGTTGCTATGTGCCCCTCTTTGCTATGGTAAGTGGTAAATGTAGGTAGGTAAAGTAACACTAATCCAGATTTATAGAAAGTGCTCTGCAGCCAGCATACGAACATAAATGCCAGTATCAAACACTTCCTGTTGTCTAGATTGTCACATTTCCATAAAGATCACCTGCTAATAAAATGTCTATATTCCCAAGGGACATCTCTGTAATCAAAACATAACTGGGGACGTTGCTGTTTTGGGAAAAATATATATAACAAGACTTGCAGAGCCAATCACAGTCAAGTCCTATGCACAGGATCAGCGGGAGCCAATGTACCTGGTGCTTCCTTGGGGCTGTCATCATTATCAATTGCCAGTCTGAGCTGTTGAATAAAATCAGATGTGTAAACACCGCGTTCCTGCCAGATGTGCAGCAACCTTTCCAAGGGCTTCCGGCACCCGTCCTCTGCCTCGCTGTGGGAGAAAGAGAAAAAAAGTGGGTATGTGCTTGTGCAATGGAGATATGAAGAGTAATGCAAAAATAAAATGGCTAACAGAGAAACATTTAATATGGGATCCCCACTGGCACACCTCTACTCAGCTCATATCGATTTTATTCATGAACATTTCAATATCACATTGAAAAATGTATATGACCTGTAGCAACTATACTGCTTCACTGTAAGCACCTACTGTACTTGGTCAATTTTCAATCAATGTTCTTTTGTACATATTAAACCACCCAATCACAGGCATGAAGAGGTGAGAGTGAGCAGTTGGCTGTGGGGAATGGAGGAGTGAGGCTGAGACACAGCCATTGACACTGCTTGCCAGACATATAATTAGTGGGACAGAATGGATGTAGCTTTTATAAAACACATTTTAATAAAGAATTGTTAAAATTTCCAGCAAACTACATTTAGCCTGAAAAGCCATGTTATAACATCAGGAGGTAAAATTAAAGAGAAAAAAAATTGCCTTATTTAAATGCCTATTGCATCTTGTTTATGTTCCCTTTAACTACAAGATATATAGTGGATAATGTACCCCCTACTGTAATTTACAAAGATATTATAAGCCACAGAGGAATTACGTGATGTGAAGCCACAGGTATATAGGATAGTCAAGAGCTTTTTCGCTTTGTTGCCGAAATATGGCTTGTACAAATGTGGTATAGGGTATGATTTTCCAGCACTTTTTTTTTTTTTTTTACAAAATAATAATTGCTTATGACAGACAGTGTGGAAGAGGAGTAGAGATCACCATAATTTATATGGTACATTTATAATGATGCAGGAGAGCAATGCTTATAAAAATATAATTTAGCTTGGTCCCATAGAGAAATGACAAACTGTAGACTATAAGTGAATAACTGTTTTCACTATATTTTTGCATTAAAGATGTCCCTACTCCTGTTTTTTGGCAATTTTTCCCTATAGATTTCAAAGGGAAGCACTACATATTTATGACCACAAGACTGTAATCATTTGATAACCAAAGAGAACTTACCCTGGAGCCAAACAGTATGGTCTCTTCTTCGTATATATACAAAGTCATCAAGTATCAATTGCACAATACTATATTATCAAAATATATATCAAAATTTTGATGTAAAATCCGGGAAAACATTACTTAAAATCAGGGAAATGCACCCGTTAAAATGCATTAGAAATTGGTGGGACCACAAATAAAAAAATGTAAAATGCAAGAAAACTTAAAATCGAGGTTTCACTGTATTATTCAAACCAATGTCAGCCTACCCAGACACATGTGAAAAGGCATCCAAAAGCACATTCTCAAACTCGCGAGTGAACTCTGGTCCTTTGCGCTTGCTGTTCTGGATAACATCATTGGCCAAGTACAAGAAAGTCAGCTTCCGGCTTGTCTTGGCTATTGAAAACATGGAAAACACAGGTTTAGATATCAAACATATTTCATTCATAGCATACAGATTAGATGTATTTATCTTGCACTCAGGATGCATTGGAAACAGATGAAAAGTCTCAGTATAAGAAGAACATAATACGTCTTTTATATGGTGGGGGGGCAGCTGCAAATTCTGCACAATAGCTGTATGGAAATATCAATGTCCCTATTTAAGTGAGGCAAATTGTTTAGTTGCAGATATTTGCTGCTGGCAGCAGAGGGAGCACTAGCTCTACCACAATGCTCGCACATTCTTCATAACTGCACAGTTAGTGAATATAATGTAACCGTGTAAAACCAATAACCCTGCCTTACAATTCGACCCATAATGAATATTGTTTAACAGCTCTAGCCAAGAACGGTCGTTTTCCCAATTAAAGGGGTGGTTCACCTTCAGGTTAACTTTTAGTATGTTATAAAATGGTGAATTTTAAGCAACTTTTAATTTGGTCTTCATTTTTTCTTTTTAATAGTTCTTGATTTATTTGCCTTCTTCTTCTGAACCTTTGCAGTTTTCAAATGGGGGTCACCGACTCCATCTAAAAAAAACAAATGCCTTATAAGGCTACACATTTATTGCTATTGCTACTTTATATTACTCATCTTTCTATTTAGGTCCTCTGCATTTCATATTCCAGTCTCTTGTTCAAATCAATGCATGGTTGCTAGGGTAATTAGGACCCTAGCAACCCAATTGCTGAAATTGCAAACTGGAGAGCTGCTAAATAACTCAAAAAAACACAAATAATAAAAAATGAAAACCAATTGCAAATAGACTCATAATATCACTCCCTACATCATACTAGACGATAAGGTGAAAAAAACCCTTTAACAGCCTTAATGGAGACGATTACTATGTTCATAGTTCTGCTTATAACACTTTTAATGAGAGAAAGGCCAGAGGATGGCACTGCAGTTCCACGTGCGGGAGTAGCTGAGTGTGTATAAGACAGTGAACAACTGGCTACTCTATAGAAATGGCATGATTAATATCTAGCGTCCAATAAAAAGTGCACCTTGGAAATATGTAATGTTAGCGGCTCCATTTAGAGAGAAATAATGGAGCATGTGTCGCATTACTGCAGGCATCATGAAAAAATCTACTTTTGTACTATTTGTGTCCCAGCTACTACCTTTAGCATGTCCTAAGGGTAACGCCAGTGTGTTCCACATGAGCAATGACTGGCCAACTTGCACAGGCGGCAATACAGTCTTTTAAATATTCTGTCACTACACAGAGCACTTATTGCAGTCCATGAGGCTGCTGTGTCTATTACCAAACAAACAGCCCAAAACAAAAGGCATTCTACCCCTGCAGTTAGCAAGGCAGCAGCTAAAGATGCTCTGTAGATAGACAGAGAGCATACTACAGGTCACACCAGTATGGCCGACTTTCTATTGTTCCGATCATTCATGCAAAGAACCAAAACAATTAGAACAGCAGGAGGTTTAGCTGTGGCTATAGACCAGTAGGTCAAAAATGGTGAATAATGACTCCTTGCATTAAAATGCATAGTGACCCATAGCATTAAAGGGGTGATTCACTCATAAGAATATCATTAGAGTGGTTAATTCTAAGCAACTTTGCAATTGGCCTTCATTTTTTCTTTGCTTTGGAATTATTTGCATTTTTCTTCTGACTCTTTGCAGTTTCCAATATTCCAAGGCTACAAATATATTGTTATTTCGATTTCTACTTTCTATTCAGGCCCTCTGCTATTCATTTCCCAGTTAGAGTCCTGCATGGGGCTGGGTATCTGTGGAATACCCACAAAGTGGTTGGTTTTGGGCAGAAAATCCCTGATTCCCTGACCATGTGAGGGTAACCTGCCTGGGTACCAAGCTAAGGTACACGACTGGTCCCCTCCCTTCCACCCCTGTGGTGCAGGCAATTTTCTGTCCCTTTCTTGGTGTTTTGACGAGGGAGTGACATTACTTCTTACTTCAACCTTTCACAGATTCTCAGGTTGGAAGCGAAGTTACTTCTATTGGATCGGAGTTGAATATGGGTTCTCAGTAAGGGATGTGCAGGGTGGTAGGTGCAATTCAGGTTCGGGGTCAGCGGGTCTGTGTCTGGCACGGGTCCGTCCAATTGCACCTGTACGGGACTCTAATCCCAGCCTCTTACTCAAATCAATGCATGGTTGCTAGGGTAATTTGGACCTTAGCAACCAGATTGCTAAAAAGTGCAAACTGGAGAGCTGCTGAATAAAAAAAGTTATAATAATTTAAAAACCACAAGTAATTAAAAATTAAAACCAATTGCAAATTGTGTCAGAATATCACTCTCTAAAAGTGAACAACCCCCTTAAAGGAGATTTATAATTGTTTCCCAAAATGTAGGGAGTCTAATCAAATCCCTTTAAAGGGGACACATAAATAACGAACCAAATCCTAATTTGCATATGCAAATTAGGGGTGGGAAGGGGAAAATGTTATACTTCCTTGTTTTGTGACAAAAAGTCACACGATTTCCATCCCTGCAGCTAATTTGCATATGCATATTAGGATTTGGTTCAGCCAGGCAGAAGGATTTGGCCAAATCCTGGCCAAACACTGAACCGAGTCCTTGATTCGGTGCATCCCTAAAATAAATACCCTGGTATTCTACTCCAGAAACCTAGCATTAGAGTCCTGCTCTATGAGAAATCAGATTCAATGGGGAAGGAACAAGAGAACAATAGGAAACATGCACTAAATGACATTACAATCAGACAGAGCCATTTCTATTGAAATACATCAGATCCATGGAATCTCAGGGAGATGAAAGCGCCAGGTTATATTTTGAACATAACATACAACTCAGAAGAGTAATTTCTCAACGGAAAATGGGAACACTGGTGTTTGTGGACCTGATAATGTATTAGCAGGAGAATCAAGTGTGGTTAGAAATCAATATCTCCCACAAGAGAACATGATAATGACATTATTAGCAAGCGGCGTTCATTTGGCTACCTGCTTAGCAGTTTAGTGATCCCCAGCGCATTCTTGTGTCAGTAAAAGCTTCTTGTTAGCCCTGTCCCTTTTCTGGCATTGGCGTGTGCTTTAAAGGAACAGTTCAGTGAAAAATAAAAACTCGGTAAATAGATAGGCTGTGCAAAATAAAAAATGTTTCCAATATAGTTAGTTAGCCAAAATAAATGCTATGTATAAAGAAAGGCTGGGGTGAGCGGATTTCTTATATAACAGAACAGAATACAACTTCCTGCTTTTCAGATCTCTAACTCTGAGTTAGTCAGCGACTTTAAGGGGGGGTACATGGGACATATCTATTCAGTGAGTTTGCAATTGATCATCAGCATTCAGCTCAGATTCAAAAGCAAAGAATTATGACTCATGTGCCCCCCCTCAAGTGTTCAGGCTATTATTTTACACATCCAGTCACTCCAGCCTTTATACATTACATTTTTGCCTAACTAGTTATATTAGAAACATTTTTTATTTTGCACAGCCTATTTTACCCAGTTTTTATTTTTATATTGAACTGTTCCTTTAAAGACATTGTGTTTCTGCATTTGGGGACTGTGTGTCTTATATAGCAATGCCTCGTGCCAGTACTGTGTATACACTGCAAGGAACAACATGGAGTCACCACTGATGCCATGGGAAAGTGACAATTGAGACTGGTTGCTGCAACAGTCTGACTGGTTTGGATGCTGAATTCAGAAAGAAATACACTGATAGAGAAAATGCCTGTGTCCCCCTACAGAGATTTGATTGCAACAAAGACCCATAATACAGCCAGTTCTACTGCATAATAACGTTAAAATATTTTAATGTCACTTCCCGGGGTCTCAATGAATCTTTACTGAAATATACTTATTAAAGGAAACTATACCCCCAAAATGAATACTTAAAGGGGACCCGTCACCCACAAAAAATGTTCAAAATCCTATTTTATCACATTAGACAAGCAAAATGAACTTTACTTACACTATATAAATTATTTGAATCTTGTTTCCTTCAGTCTGGGAATTCATAATTATAGCAAGCAGACAGGAGCCATTTTGTGGATACTGTTATTAAGACAAGCCTTGTATCATCTCAGAATCTTGTTTGTGCACCAGAATGGGGGACCCGATGTCCATCCCCATGCCCTGGCTACACAGTTAAATGGTAAAGAGAATGGGGAAATATGGGAAGAGCAGTGACATCTAGAAGGTGCTTAATGGAAAGTGAAAGTAATTTTCTGCCCCGCCTCTATGTCTAGGTATAGAGGAGTTGCAGACAATATTTGATTGACAGATGCGATTTTTAAATGAGCTTACAACAGCTATGAATGCTTTAATAAAAATAGAAATTCGATTTCATGTTTAATTTAAAAAGGGCTTTTATTTTATAGCTTTGTGTGTTTGGGTGACAGGTCCACTTTAAGCAACAGTTTATATCAAATGAAGTGGTATATTAAAGAATCCTACCAAACTGGTACATATATTTAAGTAAATATTGCCCTTTTACATCTCTTGCCTTGAACCACCATTTTGTGATGGTCTCTGTGCTGCCTCAGAGATCACCTGACCAGAAATACTACAGCTAACTGTAACAGGAAGAAGTGCGGAGCAAAAGAATACTGTCTGTTAATTGGCTCATGTGACCTAACATGTATGGTTTACTTCTGTGCACCGTGAATCATAGGATTCCAGGGGGCGGCCCTTATTTTTTAAAATAGCAATTTTCTATTATGATTACCCAATGGCACATACTACTAAAAAGTATATTATTATGAAAATGGTTTATTTACATAAAGCAGGGTTTTACATATAAGCTGTTTTATGCAATATCTTTTTATAGAGACCTACATTGTTCGGGGGGGTATCGTTTTCCTTTAAAAACAAATAGTTATACAGGTAGGTGATCCATTATCCGGAAACCTGTTATCCAGAAAGCTCCGAATTACAGAATGGCCATCTCCCTTTGAATCCATTTTATCTAAATAAACCAAATTTTTTTTAAAAAAATTCCCTTTTAATTAGAAAACAGTACCTTATACTTGTAATTAATCATTATAGGAAGCAAACTCAGCCTATTGGATTTATTTAATGTTTACATGATTTTCTAGTATACTTAAGGTATGAAGATCCAAATTACAGAAAGATCTGTTATCTGGAAAGCCACAAACATTCTGGATAACAGTTCCCTTACCTGTACTAAGCTCAGTTTTTATAACTACACTCAACTGGCAGAGCAGAGACAGTTGGATGGGAAGGCCAAATATCAGTCACTTGTTCTCATTCCATATTTTCAGTATTCCTTGGGCCATTAAATAATCTCCTGCTATTTTCTCTAAGTTATCAGTACATTTTTATTAATACTTTATTTAATATTATAAATATATATGTATTATCCAGCCTAATCGATTATCGTGATCCAAACCTTCAGATATAACCCCAGAGTTCTAAATATACAGCTGGGGATTCCTGCCCTAGATAAAGTCAGTAAATAGCAAAATATAGGTTTATTTTATGCAAAGACATTTCTATTTTCTACTTATTTGAATTAGAAAGTAAAATGCCAAAATGACACAATTTTATGTTTTAATGCAATTCATGTGAATGAAAAATGGAGTGAACGCATGGAGATGAATACCTGTACAGATACAAATATACAGAAAGGAAGGGCCACCATCAGTAATCATCGGATCCCTACTAGTAACTTAGCAGGACTGCTCTCCCTCAGGGGGCCCCAATTATTAGTTCACTGGTCACCCAGGCCTAATATGGGCCTTGCTAGCAAGGAAGGCTCCCCAAATGAAAAAAATTATCCTGATCTGCCTTGGTCATGCCCGAACCACTCTACTTTCATGACCCACAAATGGCACAGATGAGAAACTGCATTATTTCCATACATTTTGGAAACAGAAAGAGGTACAAAAAGATTTGAGCGTAGCACAGCAAACATTTTTTACCCCACCCATTCTTGCGGCCACACCCCCTAATTACCATGTTCATTTTAGAAAATTTGGCAGGTTATAGAAGTTAGAACACATTTCTGTGGTTTTTAATTTTGCCAATGAAGGTGAATTGCCCTTTAAGTCACAGTTTCCCCAAGAGACCTGCTTATCTTAAACGGGTACAATTGTTTCTTTGTTTACAAAAGTATCAAAGTCCACCTGCCATGTATTCTGGGCTTCCTGCCAAAAGACAATTACGTTTAAGAAACTGTGTATCTTTTTCTGGCTATTCGGTGCAGAAGATCAAAGAGAAAATCGAGACATTTCAGCAACAATCCGGACTGACGTTTGAGCTGTCAAAATCTGGAGTGTCCTGAGAAAATCGGGACAGTTGGGAGGTATGGGGTTCTTAAGGGGAACTTTGAACCGTGACAAGACAGCTAGGGTGCTGCTATACCCAAACGGCATCGAGGATAGAGTTTTGATTTGACTCGACCTCTAACCAATGATCACCACCATGAATACAATAACACAATAAAGAAGCATGTCAATTCCTTCGAGTGTGACATAAAGTAACTACAAAAGAAAATAATGAAAGAGTGGAAAGCTGCTGGTACAAAGCACTTCAGCAGCTGCTTTTCCTTATATTCCTTCTAATGGCTGCCTGTCTTGCCTTTATACTGCTAAGACTAACCTACATAAAGATGAAAGGCGCTGGTCTCTCCGGGAGAGAAAGCTTATGATATTGCCAAGAACGATCTGATGTTGAACACATTACGCAAACTGCATAATAAATCAAAGAAACAGCAGGAGATCATATACTCGATAGCTCCGATTAGTGCAGATAGTATCTCTTCATGCGACTTCGGTAGAGGTTATCTGCAATATGATGAAATTAAGCAGACTCCATTTCTCCAACACCACCGAAAATATGTAGGAACCAGCTACACATAGTCCTCTTGCACAGAATTCGTTTCACTCAAGGAGAACTCTGAGATCACATACTGCTCTTGGCACAAAAAGGAGATTGTGATCTACTTGAGATACAAGACTGATGTCCATCACACCACATATGTAGCCATTAGATCACCAAGTATTCAGATTTATCTTGGAAATATGATTTGACAGATAGTGGCTGTTTATTTTAATATAACACAGTGTAATGGTGTTTTCTGTGTGTACTACTATTTTTAAGGCACGTTGGATTAGGCATAAAGTCACTAGAAGCTGACTACATACTGGTAATGCTCCACAGAGCTTTAGACCAGAGTATAATATATGAATAAAACCCAGAATACCATGTGCTGTAAAAAAATATATAGTGTATAAAGTACCCCCTCTTGTAAAATATAAGGATATTATAAGTTACCGAGGAGTTTCATGACCATATAAAAGTACGAGGCCGAAGGCCGAGTGTTTTTATACAGGTCATGGAACTCCGAGGAAACTTCTAATATCCTTATAATTTGCAACTGGGGGTACTTTATTTATTATAATACACAAATTTCAGTGAGTCGTGACAGAAATGACATCAGAACTCACCGTTTATAACTGATGACATCAGAACTCACCATTTATAAGGATATAATTTACAAGATATTCATAGCTTTTGTGTATTATAGAGATATATCGTACACTAACATCATTGTGCAGATAACCTATTCTCTTCTTTTACCACCTCAAGAAAAAACACTTGAGATCCTATGAACACATTACACCAGCCACATTGATTACAATTCATGGTTAAATATAGTTTTGCAAGCAACGTATGTATAAAAGGCAAAGAAGGAAAGCCAGGAAAAAAAACCCAACGGTCTGACATTGCCATGAGTTGGGCAGGTTTGGGCCAACCAACTGGTTGGTGCAGCTGGGGTCCAGGGCATCACTCTTTGCCTTTCCCAACAGCATATTTCTTACTGAATGCATGGAACATCCTTCTCTGTATACAATTGTTTCTGACCCAATCGTGGCAGTTCAAAAATGCAGCAGAGCAATCAATTAACTCAATTAATTGATTTGTAGCGTATGCTAGATTGCCATCTACAGAAGTGCCCCATGTCTGCAACTACAATTGTGCAATTTCATTATTGTGTGCTGAATGAACTGGTGTAAGGCTAATGCCACACAGGGATAATTCTTGACATGTGGATAAACAGAAGCCAAGAATCAGCCCACCCTCTGGCATCAGCCTTCTCCTGTGACTGCACCTGGAGTCACCATGTCAAGCCAGGTGCACATGAAATCAGAAATGCATTTTGGTGCCGAAATCTGGTCCATGTGCCTGCACCAGGCCTGATGCAATGGCTCTTGTGCAATCACAGGATAAAGCTAATGCCAGTGGAGGGGCTAATTCTTGGCCTTTGTTTATCTGCTGGCCAAGAATCAGCCTGTTTGGCATTAGTCTAACAGAGCTAAGATGTTGAACACCATGACATCGCTAAATCTACCAACAGGCACCAAGCAGTCTTAAGTTGGCCATAGATGTAAAGGTCTTTAAAAGATCTTTTCTTTATCGTGAGACCACAATTATCTCTAAACGATCTTTTGAATGTAAGATGTGTCCATCAACTAAAAAGACAATTTCAGGCGATATTGCCAGCAAAACTGAAGGGTAGCTGTCTGCTTGGCCCTGCAAACATAGATAGATTGCACTGGGGCTGATAAAGATTTTTTAACCTGGCCAGAAAAATTGTAAGATGTTCTATCGTTCGAATCCCACTAACTTCACGATAATTTGACGGATTGGTCGGATTTCGCTAAAATCGGTCATTTGGCAAAGAAAAATCTTTGCGTCTATGGGGACCTTTAAAGGATCAGTAACACCAAAAAAATTAAAGTGTTTTAAAGGAGAAGGAAAGAGCCAAAACAGTTTATTGGCAAAAGATTAGCCACAATAGTGCAAGGTAGAACGCTATATTTATTCTGCAGGATGCTTTACCATGCCTGAGTACACAGCTCTAGACACTGTCTGCCTGAGTCTCTCCCTGCTCACTTACAGCTCTGAGCTCAGATTACAGCAGGGATGGGAGGAGGGAGGGGGAGAGGAGCAAACGGAGCATGCTCAAGCCCTTCCCTGGAGGTTATGCTGAAAACAGGAAGTCTGATACAGAAGCCCATGTGTACACAATAAAAGGAAAGAAATAAGGGATGCACCGAATCCACTTTTTTGGATTCGGCCAAACCCCTGAATCCTTTGTAAAAGATTCGGCCGAATACCGAACCGAATCAGAAGGGGGAAAACATTTTTTACTTCATTGTTTTGTGACAAAAAGTCACGTGATTTCCCTCCCCGCCCCTAATTTACATATGCAAATAAGGATTCTGTTCGGCCAGGCAGAAGGATTCGTCCGAATCCGAATCCTGCTTAAAAAGGTCGAATCCTTACAGAATCCCGAACCGAATCCTGGATTCGGTGCATCCCTAAAAGAAATGCAGTGTTTCTTTTGACAAAGGACTCCGAGCACCATTACTTTGAGGGTTAACTGGTATATTTATATAGACCTTTCTGATAAAGCTTACTTAGTGTTTTAGCCTTTCCTTCTCCTTTAAAGTAATGAAAATATCATGTAGTGTTGCCCAGCACTGGTAAAACTGTTTGCTTCAGAAACACTACTATAGTTCATATAAACAAGCTGTATCTATGTATCAATGGTGGAAATTGATAAAAGGCTATATGGCACAGGTTAAATAGTAGATAACACTAGAGATGTACCGAATCCAGGATTCGGTTCGGGATTCGGCCAAGATTAGGGCTTTTTCAGCAGGATTCCGCCGAACCAAACCCGAATCCTAATTTGCAAATGCATATTAGGGGCGGGAGGGAAATTGCGTGACATTTTGTCAGAAAATAAGGAAGTAAAAAATGTTTTTCCCCTCCCGCCCCTAATTTGCATATGCAAATTAGGATTTGGTTCGGCCGGGTAGAAGGATTCGGCCGAATCCTGCTGAAATTGGGTTCGGATTCGGTTCGGTATTCAGCCCAATCTTTCACGAAGGATTCGGGGGTTCGGCCGAATCCAAAAAAGTGGATTCGGTGCATCCCTAGATAACACCATTATATTCTACAGAGTTATCTGCTGTGTAATCTGAGCCTTTTCTCTTTGAATGGCTGCCCGCTACACAGCGCTTTAATTATATAAACAATAGTAGTGTTTCTTAAAGGGGACCTGTCACCCTAAGAAATAATTTCAAATTCTTTTCTATCATGTTAGTTGAGCAAAATAAATTTTACTTACACTGTATTTATTATTTAAATTTTGTTTCCTTCTGTTTTGGAATTATACAATCACAGCAAGCAGGCAGCTGCCATTTTGTGGACACGGTTATTAAGGGAAATTGTGTATCACCCCAAAATCTTGTGTATGAACCAAAATGAGGGACCTAATGTCCATGTGCAGTGCCCTACACAATTATAAAGCCTGAGGAGGGAAGGGGGAATGTGAGGAGAGCAGTGATATGTAGGAAGTGCTGAATGGAAAGTGAAAGTAATTGTCTGCTCCTCCTCTATGCCACGGGCATAGAGGCGGGGCAGGTAATATTTGATTGACAGTTTAGATATTTAAACAGCTTTATAACAGATATGGATGTTTTAATAAAAAAAATTTTTGGGGTTCCATATTTAATTTGGAAAGGACTTTCATTATGCAGTTTTTTATGTGTAGGTGACAGGTCCCCTTTAAGCAAACACAACAGTTTTACTAGTTCAGGGCAACACTGCATTATATTTGTATTACTTTAAAACACGCCGGCTAAAAAAAGCAGGGTTTTCAATAGTTCATACTAGGCGGTATGCAGCATATGAAAATCAAGTAGCAACTTTTGCTGAAGCTACGAACTACAATCACCATTAATCAAAAAGAAAATTAGAAAAGAAAACCGCTGAAACTGCAGCACAATGGAGTTCATTTATATTATTAACATTGGACAAATTTGCACATGAACAGTAACCTATAGCAACCAACCAATGCCTCTTTTACAGGTTTTAACATTGAAAGAAAACACTTTAATTGGATGCCATGGGTTTCTGCAAAAGTGCAAATGTGCCCAGTCTTTCTAAATGAGCCCCAGTGTCTCAATAATTGCAACTCTAGGGTCCTGTGTTTGGCTCTGAAGCCCCCTGATAATTAGACGCTAACTACTTCCTCACATACTTATTGCAACAACTAGTGATGCAACATTTTTGCCATGTTTCGCAGCGAAAAAAAGACGCCCGTAGACAGAAATGGGTGAAAAAAATTGGCACCAAAAAAATACGTCACCCATATACTTCAATGCATTTGGCAAATTTCTTACTGTTTCGTGCATTTCCTGTGAAGCAAAACAGTTCAGATTCATCCATCACTAGCAACAACATCCTACAGGCGTTACTTGTCCTCACTGATTCCCACAGCTTTGGGAATGTTTGAAAATCCCGTCGGTTGAGACCACATTTGTGTGTTGATGGGGGTCCTTGTCCATCCTTAGGTCCTGCTGCTGATCTGCTTTATGGCCCCTGGGCCAAAGTTTTGCGAAATTACCAAATGAGCGGATCTCACTGTGTGTGATCAGCTTTTGCCAGAACAATATTTCTAAACTCACTCCTACAGTTACAATACAATTCTACACAGTTAACATACACAGAATACAAGATTTGGAGTCTGTGTGCCAATAACTCCTCTGCAACACTACTAAACTATACCCTATGCACAGTATCCCTCTACCCATACATAAGAGTGAAGTATGGTGGGATTTCTTAGTGTGCACAGGATATTCCCTCTATCTACATCTGCATTTATACCTACGAATGGAAGCTGCTGCACTGCTGGTCTCAGCAGAAGTAAAATAAGATCCTCACTCAAGACAAAAATAACTGCACAGATGTTATAATTGTAGTCTACAGAGATTTTCAAAATTAGTTCAGTGAAGGCAAGCAATTATGGATGCACCGAATCCAGGATTCGGTTCGGGATTCAGCCTTTTTCAGCAGGATTCGGATTTGGCTGAATCCTTCTGCCCAGCAGAAACTAATCCGCATTTGTATATTCAAATTAGGAGCAGGGAGCGAAATCACAAGGAAGTAAAAAATGTATTCCCCTTCCCACCCCTAATATGCAAATAAGTATTCCATTCGGTATTCGGCCAAATCTTTCACAAAGGGTTCGGGGGTTCAGCCGAATCCAAAATAGTGGATTCGGTGCATCCCTATAAGCAATAAAAAAATAATTCCACTTATCATTGAATAAATGCCAATATTTAGGGAAGCAATATTCTATTCAATCAGCTATTGAATGAGCTACTGAATCTATCATCAACCCTGCTTACTGTAAATTCTGTAAGTAACAAAGATACCAATAGTAATGAAGAATACCAAGAATAAAACTATGGCCTCAGGACAAATGTGTATTTATAGATCGATATATTTCAATGAAACGCCACATCATACAAACAAGTCTGACAAGATCAACATTAACCATAAATGAAAGTGCTCTACACTGGTAAAACTCATCTGAACAGAAGCCATATTATAGTTTATATAAACAAGCATTTGTGTAGCAATGGGGGCAATTGAAATTAGGGATGCACTGAATCCACTATTTTGGATTAGGCTGAACCCCCGAATCCTTTGCGAAAGATTCGGCCGATTACCGAACGGAATCCTAATTTGCATATGCAAATTATGGGTGGGAAGGGGAAAACATTTTTTACTTCCTTGTTTTGTGACAAAAAGAAACCCTCCCACCCCTAATTTGCATGTGCCGGGCGGAAGGTTTCGGCCGAATCCTGCTGAAAAAGGCAGAATCCTGCCCAAAAACCAAACCGAATACTGGATTCAGTGCATCCCTAATTGAAATAGGGCTAACGAGCGCAGGTTAAATAACGGATAACAGATAAACAATGCAGAACACCATTATATTCTACAGAGCTTATGTGCTATGTAACCTGAGCCTATTCTCTTTTGCATGTCCTTACAGCTACACAGCAGCTTATTTATATAAACTATAGTAGAGTTTCTGAAGCAAACACAGCAGTTGTACCAGTGCAGGACAACACTACATGATATTTTACTTTAAAACACTTTCATTTTTTGGTGTTACTGTTCCTACATGGTGCATGCTGTTTATCAGCAGTTCACAAGCTTCTTATATCAAGGGCTCCGATCCTTATCATAAGCAACACCCTGACCTTACAACTTTGAAACATTACATTAAAATTACAGTTACAATAAGGCCTGGAATGACGAGGAAGACCATTTATCAAAATTCAAATTAGAATTTCCTATTCGATCCTTGATAAATCTGTTCCTATGTGTGGATTATGGCAAATGCCAGATGGGCTGCTGTAAAATGCCATAGACAGTCACTATTTATTGGGGCTGTTTGGGCCTCTGTGTACTTGCAATTCCACTGCCTATTCTGAATCCCAGCCAGGACCTGGTTAGGATAACCGCCATCTTCATTGTTTATATGGATAGCACTGTTGCCTTGCAATTCCAGCTAGGGCAATATCTGCAAGGAGTTTGTATGATCTCCCCATGTCTGGGGTTCCTCCCGCACAGACAGGTTATTTGTCTCCTCATACAATTACCCATAATGAGTATAAAATGATAGCAATGTAGAGTCCACTGGGTCAGGAACTGATGTAAATAATAAATAGTTTCTGTAAAATTCTGCAGAATATGTTGGTGTTATAATAAGGGGCTTATTTATCAAAATCTGAAATATCAATAAATTTTTACGAAAATTTCTTGTGCGGTAAAAGACTCAATAAATATATTTTAAAAAAACAGAATCGTACCAATTTTTGGGATTTGTCACCGAAAACAGACTTTTTCGGATTATTGCCTGAAAAACCACAAAATCTTCAGATTACTGAACAAAATCTGCCATTGACTTCAACATGAACTCGGCAGGTCTGAGACAGAGCACTTTTTTATTCAAACTTTCAGCACCATTAGGGTTTAATAAATCACCAAAAAGTTTTTTTTTTTCTACGAAACAATGGTGTTTCAAAGGGGTTGTTCACAGTCAAATACTTTTTCCAGTTTGGTTGTTTTCAGATAATCTCCCCGTGTGTCCTTACCCTTAAGGCAGCCGAGAAGATTCAAGCAGAATAGTCGCCTGGCGACAACTCACCTTTTTTTTCGGGCAACAAATCTGCCCGAACTGCCCCCCCCCCCCCGCCGACTAGAATCTAAATCCCAGGCGGGGTGGCATTTGGGGGGCTTCATTTTCCAAAGTCGTCCGAAGTTTCACTGAATCTTCTAGTCTGTCACTGACCTAAAGGCAGCTTTTAGAATAGATACAATTGTTGCTAATGCCACATATGTTGCTGACAAATGTATCAACTAATTTAGCAACTAAGTGTATCCAATTGTAACAGTTCAGAATCTGCTCCTGGATCACTGAGCTTGCAGATTAAAACAATGAAGACATGAATATTAAACGTAAACTTTGGAAAAACTATTAAAATGGGGAACCAAATCTGGTTATCGTGAGAAGGGCTGAAAGGAGCCAAAAATCCCTTAGCTAGCAATTATATGCAAAGTGATGCCTTCTGGAGTGATTTGCATGTCTCCGCCTATGATGCCTTAAGGGAGAATCAAAACTCTCATTTTTGGTATCTAGACAGTGCTGTGTGTATGGCATGAGACAAGTAAATACCTTCTGATTCCAGAAAGCATCACTTTGCGAAAAACTATTAAAAATACAAAATGTAAAGCAATTGAAAAAGTCTTTATTTGTATTGAACAATCTGAAAACAACTGAACTGAAAAAAAGTGTTTGGACCAGAAAAAGAAATCCATGGTGTCCAGGTGTCCATAGATCACCGATAATATCGTTTAATACGATATTCTCTGCATTTATGGTGGGAGACAACCAGCCGATATCAGCAGAAGACTTGGATATCTGTGTCCCGTCAATCGGCCCCACTGGAAAATTCTGATTGGGCACCTTTGGAGCCACCCAAACATCTGCCACTGTTACTGATGAATTGTCACATACAGGCAGAATTCTATTATTTCTACCTGTATATCTGACAATTCAGCTCTATCACGAATGATCTTTCATGCGTCCAACTGTTACATCTATGGAACCTTAAAAATAAAAGCCTACATTTGCCTGGAGATAAAAGTTATAGCCAAAAATAAACCAACTTTCTGGCCAAGCAGCAGGTGGGTCTCATAGCCAGGGCCAATTGCTACACCCTTAGTAGACCCCAAGCTATGTTTCTTAGACCTTGGGTTCTCAGATGCTGCAGGCCTACAATTCCCAGCATGCTCCAACAATAATAGGTGTAGATATTGGACCCGTTATCCGGAAACCCATTATCCAGAAAGATCTGATTTATGGAAAGCCCGTCACCCATAGATTCCCTTTTATCCGAATAATCCAAATTTTTTAAAATAATTTCCGTTTTCTCTGTAATAATCCTTATCTCTTAATAATCCTTATTGGAAGCAGAACCAGCCTATTGGGTTAATTTAATGTTTACATGATTTTCTAGTAGACTTGAGGGCTAGTCCACACGAGGAGTTTCGGGGAGATTTTGACGCCTGGCGACTAATCGCCTCGTCTTTTGAGAGACTATGCGTTTTCAATAGTCGCCCAAAGTTGCCTCAGTGAGGCAACTTGGGCGACTATAGAAAACGCATCGCCGCGTGTGCATTAGCGCGACTTTTCATTGTAGCCTATGGGGAAAAACGCTGAGGCAGTTTGGGGATATAGTCGCTCAAAAGACGAGGCGATTAGTCGTCAGGCGACAAAATCTCCCCGAATCTCCTCGTGTGGCCTTACCCCAAAGCATAACGTTCCAAATTACAGAAAGATCCATTATCCGGAGAAGACCAGATCTCAATCATTCTAGATAACAGGTCCCATACAATAAATGTGTGTTTAGACATAACATACAGAATTACAAAAAAAAATCAAATTGATACACGGCCAAAAGAGCTTACAATCTAAAACCATATTGTCAAGGCATGCTAGACATCTGAGCAGCCAGCAAAGAGAAGTTACAGGGCCCCATGCTAAAATCTTTTTTGAGGGCTCCTCAAAAAAGGACCTACTTAAAGGGGTGGTTCACCTTGAAGTTAACTTTTAGTATGTTATAGAATGGCCAATTCTAAGAAACTTTTCAATTAGTCTTCATTATTTTTTATTATTTTTCGTTTCTGAATGATTTGCCTTTTTCTTCTGACTCTTTCCAGTTTTCAAATGGGGGTCACTGACACAAGAAACAAATGCTCCATAAGGCTACAAAATGATTTGTTATTGCTACTTTTTATTACTCATCTTTCTATTCAGGCCTCCCCTATTCATATTTCAGTCTCTTTTTTAAATAAATGCATGGTTGCTAGGGTAATTTGGACCCTAGCAACCCGATTGCTGAAATTGCAAACTGGAGAGCTGCTGGACAAAAAGCTCAAAAACAAAAAAAATTAGAACAAATTGCAAATGATCTCAGAATATCACTCTCTACATCACACTCAAAAATATCTCAAAGGTAAACAACCCCTTTAAGTGAAACTGCACATCAATTAAAACTTCCACTGAGCCCTGAGCCCTCCATAATCACTGGACTCTCACCTGCTGCAATAGTTACACCCCAATGAGAGGCACACTTACATGTAGAACACTTCTTTTTTTTCCAACATAGGATTCTACACTCACAAATTCACTCATTCATTACATGGATTTATAAATGAGCAGACGTACACGGATAAGCAACATGGCAGCACCCACACGTACAATGCAGAGCTGTAGGGAAACACCCAGAAGTAGGCTCGCATAAAGACTTCCTGTTTCAGTCAGGAGATATTGCAGCTCTGAGGGCCACAGGCATGGTTACCTTTCCTGAGTTCCTTCTGCCAGACCGTCACTATAGTCGCCGCGTGTTTTCGGTGATGGATCAGCCACAGCGACAACGTCTGGACACTTTGCTGCGAGTTGCTCAGCTCCGACAGCTTCTTTTCCAGGGCCGGTTCGGTAAATGACGCCATGTTTACCCGAGTCCCCCCCCCCAGCCCAGAACAAGATGGCTGCCTCACCTCTCACCTCTCACCCCAGCACCGCGCGTCACGTGTGGTGGAACAGAGAGAGAGACGCGTTGCCTAGGCAAACCAGCGCACTTTTTGCACGTCACTTCCGCACGTGAAACCCTCCTAAATGTTGCAGTATAAGCAAGTCTAATATTCATATTAGAAGGACTTGCTGAAACTAAGCAACCGTACAGGTATGGGACCTGTTATCCAGAGTGCTCGGTACTTGGGGTTCCCCAGATAACATCTTTCCATAATTTGGGTCTTACCGAAAGTCTACCAGAAAATCATCTAAACATTAAATAGGCTGGTTTTGCTTCCAGTAAGGCTGAATTATATCTTAGCTTGGATCAAGTAGAAGCTACTGTTTTATTATTACAGCGACGGAACTCATTTGTGAAATTTTGGAATTTTTGGCTAAAAATGGAGTCTATGGGTGATGGCCTTTCCATAATTCAGAGCTTTCTGGATAATGGGTTTCCAGATAATGGATCCCACACCTGTATTAAAAGCAATGCCTTCCCTGTACTGTGAGCTGCATTTACAAATTTTTGGCTTCAGGATTGCTTTTTTGTTGTGGTCCGTATTTAAAATCATACCTCCCAACATGTTGGAAACAGAAAGAGGGACAAGAAGATGTGTGCAGGCTGTTTTGGACTGTATTTCCCCTCTCCTCTCGCCTCAGCGCCATATACATTTCCAGGGGCGGCAAAAAGGAGCTCCTGTATTTTTAAGAGCCGAATTTCCGGTTTTGAAACCAGAAATTTGGCTTTACTAGTGCGGGAGAGTGCAGTTGCCGTACTAGTGTTCCTGCCTCCGATGCCTCCCCTGCAGATGGGTAAGCCAGCGAGGGGGGCTGCATTTTGAGGAGCCGCCTCAGGCGGCTTCTTCACCTGAACCGCCGCTGCCTCTCGCTCAAATGTCTAAAAAACCAGACACTCTACAGGAGATGTTCAGTGAGCTCTGCAGCTGCCTTCCTCCTGATAAAACAGAGCCAGTCTCTGAGGAACTGAAACTTAGTGTTGTCTGTGCCGTGTGCTCTTTGCTTTGCTACTCCTGTGCAGATATCCTTCCAATGCTATATAAGGTGGCTGAGAAAAAAACCTTCTGTCCAAGGGTTATCAGGGCGGGTAGCAGAGCTTCTTGTGCACAGGGATAAGGCCTGGGTCAAACAGACTGCTGGTTGACTCTCAGTTCATCTGTCAAAAATCACATAGCACTGCACATCTGATCCCCACTGGAAAGTAAGACTGTCAGAGGTTAAATTGGTTCAAGTCCTTCCAAAACAGTGCTTCCTAGAGTGCTCAATTCTCAGGATGACTTCTAATAGGTTGCATTTAGTTACTGGGCCCTAGGCTCACATTAACCTTGCACTCCCATGCTCATCTACAAGCCTCTCTGCTGCTCTTATGCAAACTTTGTAGCTAGGTTCGTGCTCAGTTAAAGTGGGGAGTCTCGCCTCCTATCCGCTGTTGCTCCCATTCAGCAGCAAAGCCCACACTTTTTGCATTTCAGCAAGAAAACCTTCGCCTCTTTAGAGGGTTATGATGGAGACCTTTGCTTACTTACAGACTATTTCCTAGGACTGTACAGAGCACAAAGGTTGCCTGTCATAATTGTGCTACATCAGCTAGTGTTGGTGCAGCTGGAATTAAAGTGGAAGTACTTGATGGGAGTAGTAGGGTACTGGATGTAAGTGAGCTACTTGATATTGTACGCCCTCTTCTGGAAGAGTACATAGATCCAGTTAAATGGCATCTGTATGCCTGTCAGAGCAGTCATGACTTAGGGAATCAGTTGGCATTACTCAGCCTTGGCTCTTCTTCCAAGCCTACCCTCCGTGATATGAGTGTCAACGCTTGGAAGCTTTGCCTTCAGTTGGAGGGCATTTCCCTTTGCACAAGTATTAGGAATTTCCTTTTGTCAGTTGCTCATACGGTATCAGCACTGTATCCATTGCTGGAGAAAGCTGGAGACCAATCACCGATGGTCAGTGGGGCAGCCATGGTGGCCATGGGGGAAGTCAGCCTGGCTTGTGGATACCAAGATGTTAGCCAGCTGATTGAGGCCAATGCAGACTACTTAGCAAGTGAGGTCTTGGTTGGACTGAGGCACCTTTGGTGGAAGTATGGGGGCCCTCGGTGTGTGCTACAAGCAATGCTGCAAAACTCTGGCCCCAGCCTTCTGCCTTTGCTTGGGGAACTTGTTCAAGATTTGCTGTCCGCATTGGACCAATCTTGTGAAAATGGCATCCAGATTCTACGGCCAGTGCTGAATTCACTAGTTGATCACTTAGGTAAATATGACTGATGACACTTTATTGTAAACCTTTTTAGTGGCAGGGTGCTTTTGAGCAAGGCATTGGTTTACTGTGACGTTTAGAATAGTCATATTCGCAATGTGGACACAAAACATATCCGAAGGTTGAAGAACAGCATCTCTTATCGATTAGTGAATATAAAAGGAGCTCAATGTTCTAAATTTTCATTAGCCCTTATATGTGATTGAAAGGATAGAAACCTGGGGATAACTATTCCAGGAAATGAGTCTTCTCTGGGTGTCAATATCTGACACCCAAAGAAGACTGTATCTGCCAGCACCCAGATTTGCAGTCTCTTTAAATAATGCATTGATGCTCTCTGAGAATTTTTTCTGACTCCCATAGCGGCTTTTGAGTTGCTAGATCTGTACAATGTCAGTGAATGGACAACATAGCATCAGTGTGAAGAACTGGAACTATCAATTGATTTGTAACTTCAAAAAAAAAAGATTTGAGATCTGATATGTTAACAGATTCATGGCTTACATAATAATGGACAGTGAGCTAAGAAGTTCTGCTCATTGTATTTGGTCTATATCCCTGCCACAGTCAGCAATTTTAAAGGCTATCACAGTCTTGACATTGGTGATTGTATAAAAGGTTATTACCTTGTGGAATGGAAATTTGGAAAACCAGAAATCCTTTACCCATCAGCATATACCAACAGAACTAAAAGATGGTTAGTTAGATCAGGCTGATTCAGCTAGATAGATCATTAGCAGTTGACTGGATGCGAACACTTCTTGGCCAGTTGGAGGCTCGCCAGCTGCATATCACTATCCATGGGTTTTCTTTCGTCCCCCGGCCTACTCAGATTCTTAACTGACTACTTGTAATAACATCAAAGTCAAAGTAAACTTTATTGTCATCTGAGCAATTTACGAATACACAGTGAGACGAGACGACGTGGCTCCAGCTAGTACAGATCACAAAAAAGCACATAGAATACACAATAAATATGTAAACATTTGAAATGAGCAATATATTGGCAGATATTGGATATATACATGTGCAAACCTTTAGAATTGTGCAAATAAATTAACAGTAGATTATGTATTAAAGGAGTCTGGACAAGTAATCTACAAGGTTTGTGAAAAGTAGCAACAATGCAAATGTAGATGTAATGTGTGCAAAAAAGTGTCAACAGTGCTTTGTCAGCAGGAGAACAATTTAAGTAAAAGTAAGATCAGAGTGTCTCTGAGGTAGTCCAGGTGTGTAAAGTACAGAAGTGTGAAACAAAGTTCAGTTCAGGTGTCTCTGGAATGCATACCTCCCAACTGTCCCTTTTTCGGAGGGACAGTCCGTCTTTTGACAGCTCAACCCGCAGTCCCTCATTTGTACTGGAAAGTCCCTCTTTTCTATGCTCTGAACAGCCAGAAAAAGAAACAAAGTTTCTCACTTAATTGGCTTTTAGCAGAGAGCCCAGAACAGCCACAGGTGCAAATAAGATACTTTGTAACAATTTTGAGACACAAAAACACAGTTTAGATAAGGAGAAATATTTTCAAACTTTCATAACCTGCCAAATTTTGTAAAACAAACATGGTAATTAGGGGGTGTGGCCACAGAAAGGGGTGTGGTCAAAAAACTTTTTGTCCCTCTTTTTACTTCCAAAATGTTGGGAGGTATGTGGAATGTAGTGGGAGGGCAGGCAGTGAGTTAAGGAGTCTGATCGCTTGTGGAAAAAAGCTTTCGAGCAGCCTGGTTGTTCGGGCTTTAATGCTGCGAAAGCGTCTGCCGGATGGGAGCAGCGTGAACAGTCAGTGTGAGGGGTGTGTGGAGTCCATTGCAATGCAGGAGGCCTTTCTTGCACAGCACTTGTGGAAGATGTCTTGCAGTGATGGAAGAGCCACTCCAATGATGTTGTCAGCTGCCCTGACAGTCCGCTGTAGACTTTTCCGGTCAGCAGCGCTGGCACTACTGATCAGATGGAGATGCAGCTCGTCAGGACGCACTCTATGGTGCCCCTGTAGAACACTGTGAGGATGGAAGGCACAAGGCTGGCCTGTTTCAGTCGTCTCGGGAAGTGAAGACGCTGCTGAGCCTTTTTGGTGATGGAGACAGTGTTGGTGGTCCAGGTGAGACCATGTTGTTATTATAATACGACTCCGTGATAAGCATCAAATCAAATATAACTGATTTAAAGCTGCAGAAGTGTCTTCTGTGTGTTACTTACCTTGCCTCCCCCAGGATCACTTGTACTGGCAGATACTTTAGATAGCTTCAAGAAGGGACTGGATGGCTTTTTAGTAAGAGAAAAAAATATAGGTTTATGGAAAATATCGCTTTGATCCAGGGTCTGGTCATCTTGGAGACAGAAAGGAATTTCCTGAGGCAAATTGGCAGTTAGGTAGGTTTTATATAGACATAAAAGGTTGTCTTGATCAACATACGTCTTTTTTAAACCTATGTCAGTGCACTATATGCTGCCTCTAACTCATAGACCAGTTATTCAATACCTTCTTCACTTTTTTCCATGTTGAAGTGATAGATTATTGGACGTGCAATCCCTCTGCTTTCCATGCTTAGATTATCTGGAAATTTAAGTCCCAAACTCCATAAATGACTCTGGGTGGGGGATATGAAATGGACTGAGTCAGCCTATCATGGTTTTCTCTTAATCTAAGAATCATGCCTGGTTAAAACAATAAATATCTGTCAATTTTTGGAATTTCAGACTGTGTTTATGCAGCTTTAACCCTCGCCTTTTTTTTCTACATACATTAATTCTGTATTTGTCTGTAGGACAGTGGTATCCTCTAGAGGACAAACCTGTGGTGCCACAGTTGAGTCAAGGACAGCCCAATGTTGGTATCTTGGTTCAGGAAATAAAGGAATTACTTCAGGATCATATAAAACAGCAGCAGCTGGCAAGGGGAGAGTTACAAGAGGAGAATGAAGAGCTCTGAAAATATGACAAAGGTAATATGAACACATTTAATTTGAGTCAGCTAATTAACAACCCTAACACTACGAGGCTTACTTATACTCTTTAAAATGATTAATGCCAGAATAATGGTGTAAAAAGGTATGTCAAATAATTTGTCTTGGTATGTGTTTTATTTTACCTAAACAGTGGATTTTATGCAGTAATTTACACCACTACATACCTCGAGTAAACCATTAATCAACAGGAAACATTCAAGTGGCAAGTAATTTCTTTTTTTTTTTTTTTTATTTTAACAATTTTTACAAAAATAATACAATACCACAAAAATAAACAGATAACACATAAAAAAGAAAAAGAAAAAGTAGGATAGAGTAGAATAAGAATATGTAGGACCCTGGCTATCTCGCAACTGGGTACATCTGGCGTCCGCTGCATCACCCGCAGACCATCTCTCAAGCCTTCGGGGTTGCTTGGACCGGTTACTACCTTTATTATTTCGGCTGCCTCCCTTACCCATTTCCCGATGCGTTCCTGTCTATACTGCTAAGGAACCTCCCTTTATTCCTATTCTGATTGACATCCCTTTTAACTCGATTTATTTATATAACTAACCCATGGTCCCCAGATATCCCAATATGTAGTGCTCTTATTATGGATAATATATGTTATTTCTTCCATTTTTCTAGTGTGCTTTACCACCTGCTGCCATTCCATGCTACTTAGTGGGCCCTTCTGCTTCCAGTGTCTAGGGATTATTGACCTAGCCGCATCCAGCAAGTGTAAGGTAAGTGGGTCCTTTAATAAACCCTTTTTATCTGTATCAAAGCTTAGCAAAATCGAGGGGGCATCATCTAACGACAGATTGGTGTTAGTTATTTCTTTTATTCTTTAAGGATTTTACCCCAATAATCTTGCAATTCTTTACATTTACACCATATGTGCGTATGTGTCCCCCTCTCCTTGCCGCATCTCCAACATAAATCTGTGAGTACAGGAAACATCTTATTCAACCTAGTTGGAGTAAGGTGCCATCTAGTAATTATTTTGAAATTCATTTCCCTCACTCTTACAGCTCTAGATGATTTGTGGGCTTGTAACAAGATCTTGTTCCACATCTCAGAGGGGATCTTAATATCCAAATCTTTTTCCCATTCCCTAAGAGCTGTGTCTTTGCCCAGAGAGATATTTGATAATAAGAGTTTATATGTAATTGATATTACTTTATTAGGGACCTCTTTACTTTCCAGTAATTTTTCCCATTTGGTCAAGTCTCTATCCCATTCTTCCTCTTTAAATTTATAAGTATAATTTTGCAATTGGCAGTAGTTCCATGCATCTCTAACATGTTTTCCCCATTTATTCTGAATTTCATTTAATGGAATCAATTTATTATTGTCCAAGAAATCGCTGATTCTAGTTGGTCTCCCCTCAAGTACCCGCCAATTCCCAAATGCGCCACTCTCCAGGCTAGGTATAAAAGAAATGTTGTGTATTAAGGGTTGTAGTATATAGGGCCTTTTAGTCAAATTCAACTTTGTTCTATTGCTGTACCAAATCCTAAGTGAGGGAGATATTAAAGGGTGGGCTTTCACCTTGTCTGGTATACCTTTGGACTCACACCATAAATAATTTAACAGAGGTATCCCTGCCCACTGATGTTCTAACACTGCCCACTCTTTCTTCCTTTCTTCACCTGCCCATTGTTTAATACGTGTTAAATGAATTGAAATGTAATATAACCAGGCGTCTGGGATAGCTAACCCTCCTCTATGTATTGGTAATATTAATTGTTTATATTGAATCCTTGCCTGTTTGCCGTTCCAAATAAATTTTATAAATAGGGATTTAATTTTCTTAAAAAAAACAGCTGGTAGACTAATTGGCAGAACTTGTAAGTAATAATTCAGTTTAGGCATCAAGAACATTTTCAATGCTTGTACTCTCCCCATCCATGATAAGTTTATTTTATTCCATTTATTAACCTTCTCCTGTAGTATTGTCAATAAGGGGACAAAATTGCTGTTATATAAATCGGACATATTTGGAGTTATATTAACACCCAAGTATTTGATACTGTGGTTTGCCTTTTTAAAAGGAAAGTTGTCTGTTAGACTATCCATTATACTTTCTGGGGTATTAATGTTCAAAATTTTAGATTTTGTGAGGTTAACCTTAAAGTTTGATAGGGTTCCAAAATATTCTATAAGTGATAAGAGGCTGGGTAGGGAGGACATCGGATTTGAGACAAAAATTAGCATATCATCGGCGAAAGCTATTGTCTTATATTCTTTCTCTTCGAACTTCATTACCTCTATCTTCGCCTCCAATCTGATGTGTGACAATAGTGTCTCAATTACCAAGACAAATAGCAATGGTGATAGCGGACAGCCCTGCCTGGTTCCATTACAGATATATATTGGGTCAGATAGTTTACCATTCACTTTAACTCTTGCATATGGATCTTTATAAAGAGCTAAAATGCGATTTATTGTGGTCTCCCCTATTCCAAATCCCCTCAAAACTTTTTCCAAGAATGGCCATCCCACTCTATCAAATGCTTTTTCAGCATCAGTTGTAACAAGTATTGTTGGAGCTTGTACTTTGTGCCCGTTCATTTGCCCAATTTTCAATAATGATAAAATTTTATAAATATTGTCTTTTCCCTCCCTTTTAGGTATAAACCCAGCCTGGTCATCATGTATTAAATCCAGTAAGTATTTTTTCATTCGGTTTGCTATTATTTTAGCGTATATTTTTAAATCTATGTTTATTAGGGAGATTGGCCTGTAACTTTCACAAGACTGGGGATCTTTCCCCTCTTTTGGGATAATAGTGATGTTAGCTTCTTTTGCCTGTTTATGAAACCCACATAATCTATCAATTGTATTATAATAAGAACACATCAAGGGTATTAATTCTGTTTTATACGTTTTATAATACAATGCACTAAAACCATCTGGTCCGGGACTCTTTTCCACGGCCAACTAATCTATGGTATCGCTTATTTCTTGAGGTGTGAAAGGTAGGTCCAGTATATTTCTATCTTTCGCTTCTAAAAATGGTAATTGTGCTTCCTCTATAAATTTATCCATTTCCTCCAATTTGTCTTTATGGTCAACCCCTCCCTGTAATCTATATAATGTTTGATAGTACTGCTGAAATGTTTTGACAATGTTTTGTGTATCATAATAAATCTTTTGATCCTTGCCTTTTATTGCTGTAATATGAGTAGCACTATTCATTTTTTTCAATCTTTGAGCAAAGTATTTGTTACATTTATCCCCCAGTTCGTATCCTTTCTGTTTGCTGTTCATGTATGCTTTGTATGAACCCTGATCTAGTATTGCTTTCAGTTGTATTCTTTTCTTTTCTAGCTGCTCTAGTATATCCTCTGTTATTTTTATTTTATGTATCTGTTCCAAGTTCGAAATCTCTTTAAGTAAATTATTAATTTGTTTCTCTTTTTCTTTCTTTAGATTACTGCCAAGAGCTATCAACTGACCTCTGAGCACACATTTTTTGGTTTCCCACAGTGTCGCCACACTAACCTCTGGTCCTGAATTCTCTTTTAATATTTGTTGTAACATATCCCTTATTTTATTCTTGGTGTCTTTTTTATGTAACATTAAATCGTTAAACCTCCATGTGTATTCTTTGTCGTTTATTTGAGGTATATTCAGCTTTAATAAAATTGGGTAGTGATCTGAGAACAAATTTGTTACAATTTTAGCCTCTGTGACCCAGTTGAGCCCCCTTTGTGAAACAAATAAATAGTCTATCCGCGTGTAGACCTTATACTTTTTTGAAAAATGTGTGTAATCTTTATCTTTCGGGTGTTGGACTCTCCACGTATCAACCAAACATATCTCTTCCAATTTTTTTTTTATACTTTTTATCCCCTTATAGGATATATGGCTTTTCCCATTGGAAGAGTCCAATAATGGGTTAAACATCAAGTTAAGATCCCCTCCCATTATTACTACCCCTTCTTTAAAATTAGTTAACTCTTCTAAAAATTTCTTTAAAAAATTTACCTGTGCTGTGTTAGGCACGTACACACAGGGCCGCTCCGGCCATGAGGCAAGGTGAGAATCTTGCCTCAGGCGGCACGGAGCGGCCAGTTACCAGGGGCGGCAAAAAGCCGCCTCTGGTAACTTTAAGAGCAAAATTTCCGTTTTTTAAAACGGAAATTCGGCTCTTCTAGCGCAGCGAGCGCAATAGCGCTCACTGCACTAGCGATGCGGCCCCTCCTCCACCCGCTCCGACGCTGTAGTTAGAAGAGCGGAGCAGGAGGAGGGGCGGCATTGGGGCTGCTGCCTCAGGCGGCAGCAGCCCCTGAAACGTGCCTGCGTACACATTAGCTATCGTAAGCTTGAAAGCCCCTAGGTTCCCCTTTACTATGATGTATCTGCCTTCCTTATCTACTTTCTTCTCTTGAATTACAAATGGTAGATCTTTATGGATCATTATCAAAACTCCTGTTGCTTTCTTCTCGAGGTTGTTACTATAATAAACCTGTGTATAGTGTCTGTCCATTATCCTTGGGGTATGTCCCTCTTTAAAGTGAGTTTCTTGCAACAATATTATATGTGCCTGAAGTTTTTTACAGGTATTAAGGATTTGACTTCTCTTAAAGTGGACCTGTCACCTACACATAAAAAACTGCATAATGAAAGTCCTTTGCAAATTAAATATGAAACCACAAAAAAAAAATTTCATTAAAACATCCATACCTGTTATAAAGGTGTTTAAATATCTAAACTGTCAATCAAATATTACCTGCCCCTCCTCTATGCCCGTGGCATAGAGGAGGGGCAGTCAATTACTTTCACTTTCCATTCAGCACTTCCTACATGTCACTGTTCTCCTCACATTCCCCCTTCCCTCCTCAGGCTCTATAATTGTGTAGGGCACTGCACATGGACATTAGGTCCCTCATTCTGGTTCATACACAAGATTTTGGGGTGATACACAATTTCCCTTAATAACCGTGTCCACAAAATGGCAGCTGCCTGCTTGCTGTGATTGTATAATTCCAAGACAGAAGGAAACAAAATTTAAATAATAAATACAGTGTAAGTAAAGTTTATTTTGCTCAACTAACATGATAGAAAATAATTTGAAATTATTTCTTAGGGTGACAGGTCCCCTTTAACCGGTTCATTCAACCCATTTACATTATAACTTACAATTGAGCACATTCCCTTTTAGGATACCTTGTTATATCGTGTACCCTGTTGTTTTTTCCCTCTTGTCCTATATTGTCTACTCTAAAAAAATTATGATCCATCAAGAAAGAAAGATTTAGCCTAGGGCCCCAAAGAGAAAAAACAAAAAATAAGATGTAAGAAGAACAAATAAAGAAAATAAGAAAGATGAGATATCCCACTTGCATGGTGGGAGATCAATATGCCGCCTCAGACTTATAGAGGAAATATCCTCTTGCTGTTCCCCATGGGTGGCTAGGTGCGCCTAGGCGCAATTATGTGGGGAGTTATAGCTGCAATTTTTGCTGTCTCCTTCCAGAGATAGCCAAGATCTTATTCTAGATGAACCTAAACCTGGTTGGGTTGCTTGCCAGAGCTTAACCTTTTACTCCCTGTTTTTTTTTTTCCCTAATTTTCCATATTATTCTAGCTTTTTCCTCGACCTTTGATCTTATTGCTAAACTATTTCACTGCTACCCTCCCTTGTCCCCCCTCGTAAAGGAAAGAAGGAAAGAAAAGATCTAAGAGATCTTACATTTCATACCACTGTTACCCCTAAACATTTCCAAGATATCATGACTCCTGGGGGCATCTCAGGCGAGTGTGGCGAATAGCAGTCTTCCAGGGTTTTCAGTGATTTAACTATATCCGTGCCCCACCCCTTCCCTCCGTTGTGTTTGTTTCCCTTTGTTACATTGTACAATTGAGTGACCCTTATCCCTCATATCGATTAACTTGTGTAATTTGTCCTGTGAGGTTTTACTATTACCCGTATTGTGTTGCATCACTCACCTGGGTGTTCTTGTGTTTTGTTATTGTGTGATCTTTATTATTTCAACCCTCTTTATGTGCCTATCGTGCTCCCAGCCCTTCTATAAATGTGTTGTACGTAGACAGTACTTGTCTATCCCTTCAGTGTACCCCCTAAAGTTTGTTACCTCCTCCTCACTCTCTTCCCCGTGTGTAAATGACACTGACACACCAAGTGGCAAGTAAGTTCTGGTGCAAAAAAAAAAAATTGAGATGGATGAGTTCTTTATTTTCACATAGTATTCTCAAGCAGCTGCTTTCATTAACACCTGATTTTAACAGAGAGGTATGGGATTTTAGCACAATCCGGTAAAATAGTCTACTTATAGTTACATTGATGGGGTGAAAACAATCATATTGTTCCGACAAAATCATCCCAACAGTTTTAAAAATTTTCATTGTGAATCGGTCAGTGGATGGGACAGTCAGATAATCACTACATATGACTCTTGCGAAAGTAAACAAAGGAACAGCCATTGATCATATGTTAGATCTTGTAGCCTACGCAACAAAGATACAATGAAAGTCTCCTCAAATATCGTTTACCATAAATGGTGGAATTGTCCATTCAAATGATCGTTTTCCCAGTAAGATTGTTCACAGAGCAGCAACAAAATCTGCCCGTGTATGGCCAGTGTTGATTAACTAGCGCTTGTCTTTATTATCTACTGAACTGCATTCACATAAAGGAATGGCCCATGTTAACACTGTAATTCAGGTGGGCTTTGTGTCTTGCAGATGTGCTGTAACAGCTTACCCTGGAGGTCTAGTGGGGGGACGCCTGCCGGCCCGCCGCGTCTACTTCCTCATGCGCCAGTTTGTTAAGGTGGTGCTTTATAGACGCATGCACGCGAAAATTCAGATATTTAAAGGCCCATCACCCTGGTTCTCATTGCCCGTTATAGGTTTGTTCCTGGTGCTGTTAGCTTTTTGCTATTCTGATTCTGAACTTGATTCTGACTACCTGTTGTGACCCCTGCCTGACCTCTGTATCCTGATCCATTGCCTGAATTCGACTACCCCTTCTGCTAAATCCTTCTGATTGATCTCCCAGTTTTGACCCTTGCCTGCCTGACCTCTCTTTGAACGCTGCCATACCCGGCCTGATTTGTTTACTCTTTCTTTCTGCCTGCCTCGACCCGGCCTGTTCCGACTACAATTCCGTCTAACACCTTGTACCATGACCTTCTGCCCAAAGACTTTGCTAACAGTCGTGCCCCTCTGCTTATCCAGAAACTCTAGCCTTGCACCTTTTGTTTAAGTCCTTGTGGCATCCAAGTAGCTGAGGGCTCCTCCCGAGCCGAGACCAGGGTGCTTGGCATTTGTTCTGGTGTTGGGTGCCGACCGTGACATGTGCCTTCCGAGCCCAAGACAAATACCCACTCATATCCAGATCTCCAAAGAAGTGGGCGAGAAATGCACTCTCTTTCTCTCCCACAGATCCGTATGCAGGTGAGAAAACAAAGGCACGTTTACTATTGAAAACTAGTGAAATCAAAAAAAAAAAATGTAATCTAAGCAACCTGCCTCTGGTGTGCAAGGATATTGGAGTGATAGAGAAGGCAATTAGTAAGGTGAATCAGGGTCCATGATGTTTGTGGTGATGTCAAAGAGGAGATGATGTAATAAAAGGGTTGGAGCCCCTATCCCTCAGACTAATGGATAAAATAGGTTGTCATTTAATGACGTATGCCTGTTATTCACGCTGAAGGGACTTAATGGCTTGCACTAGATTTTTAGAGGCAGTATATATTTTGGGAGTTCCTTTTATCAGACCAATATTTCATGCTGAAAATTAATCACTCTAAACTCACAGCAGAGTACGGATGTGTGTGTTTCTATAACTATGCGTGTTTCTATAACTGTGCCGTGTTCTCAGGCTCTAGACACCCTGCGGCTTTCCCTGCTGTCACTGCAAACACAGGAGAGTGTGCTTCTGCCTCTTGCTCACAAGATCTGGCCCTGCCTGGTAAAGAGACAATTACAGTTGAGGCACTCATACTGCTGCGAGCCTTTCAGGTATGTCTGATGTGTACGTACAAGGGCTTTTTCACCTCAGCAAAGGAGAAGGATGGATAGTGTTGTACCTGTACTTACTTCATCACATTTTATCATGGGCTTTAAAGAAAAATACAAACCCTTATACAAATTAACTGCATCTCGCCTTTTAAACCTCACACCAGAGACTGAACATATGTGGGAGAAACATCCATATTTGGTGTCTGTTTTCGGTAGTTTGCCATAGTTGTGATGCAGACTAACTGCATAGCTGGGGCTGGGCAATCATTATCTGCGGCAACACAGGTCTAATTGCTCTACACTGAAAAACATCCTTGCAAGTACTTTGTGCTACAGTGACAGAGTTTTCCTACAGGTGGCCGCGATCTTTTGGAGGTGATAGAGTCATGTATGCTGTATCTGAGATCCAGCCAAAGAAACTGCAGGAGGCAGCAATAAGGTAACATACTAGTCTATAGCACACTGTACAGCTCTAAAGTGAGCTCTGTAGTGCAATATAAAACACCACTTTGAAACACGCTGCTTTAGTATTCTATTTACAATGTCCGACCATGCCTTCTCATGCTCACAGACCTGAGGGTGTTTTCTTATTTACACAAAGACCTGAGGGGATTACCACACATAAAATACCAGAGGCTATTGCTTCATGCAGAGTACACAGAGATCTGACAGCATACATAAGTTAATGGCTGCTATGCACCTCTGGCTCTTCTATTCCACACAAAGGAACATTTTCTCTGCTGTACTTTACTATATCTGTATGAAAAGTAGTTCTACTTTCTGTAAATGTGCATGTTAGCCTTTATTTCCTACATTGGTTTCCGGTCCGTAATTATCCTCCATAATCAAATCTGAATTATTTCATGGTATCATGAAGCTTTCAGTGCTATATTATTTTGCTGAATCAAGTGAACATTAGCTGCACACCATTGATTATTGATTCCATAATCACTGGTTGTAGACAGTTTATAAAAGTTTCCATAATTTATACTAGGATGGTTCTGACATTTACCTTTCTGTAATTGAAAGATGCAAGTAGATATTTATTTTCTACAAATAGACATGTGCCTGTGCTGTTAGATACTGCAATAGTGCACACTGGCACTTCAAGGCATACTCTTCTGGCTGTGGAACTATACTATCCCTATGTGTTGGTTTACAACATATGACCAATATAACAAAAGATGCGGAAAGATAGCACTTGCATTATTGTAGCACTTGCATGTTATTGACCTTAGCTGAAGTTGTTTTCATGACCAGCATATAAAAACACCTATCCTACTCCCTTGTGCCTTTCTATGGCCATGGAACTATTCAACGACTTTTAATATATATTATATATTATAGTAGGGGGTACATTATTATATTACTGTAATTGGCTTGACTTCTGAACATTTCATGGTAGACTGCAATCTCCAAAGAGACACAAAAATGCAAAGCACACACACATGATACTGTATTATATATAGTGGCCCATGAAAAAACAGGCCTTTATACTCAGTGATTCTCCTCTCGCCTTCCTTTTTTTTGCACGGCTTGTCCAGGATATAGTATGGCTATAGCTGTACCAATGGATGAGCCCGCTGACACTTCCCCATCCCTCTCTCATACCTATGCATCTAGAGCCCATGATGAATATTCACACAATGCATGCAGTAAAACTGGTCAGATGATCTTAACCCTGAAATCTTTGATAGAGTGTCGGCATTTGGCTGTAGAAATCGGCAGAAGTTGGTTGCGCTATAAATATCCTCAACTGCTCTCAGCTGAAGCTCAGACTACAGAGTTGGTTCCAAGAAAGGACAATTTTAAATACACTTTTTGATAAAATTAAAAAAAATTGATAGAACATGATTGACCCTTCTCTTTCAGTCCTCCTGCTGGTGATCTAATATTACCCCACGTATAAAATTGCTGACGCTACCATTTACTTCAGGGTGACCAGTCACCTTTATTTACAACCAGAAAAGTTCCTGGCGTTGCAGAGACCGTTTATACAGTAAGAACAGTTATCCCCAGGACAGTGAATAAGGGACAACATCTCCAGGCAAAGGTGGGTGGGGTAGTCCCCTATTAACACTTAAGCAAAAGGCACGCAGGCGCTGGTTTACCATTTGCACAGCAGAAATACCTGTGCTGGTTAATGGTAATCCAACCCTGCAGTGTCTGTTCCAGCAGCAACAGCATATACATTGCAGATGTTTTGTGTCATTACTATACTTCACACTGCACAAATGTAGTCCTTGCTATTTCAGGGGAAGTAACCTTTTATAGTTACCAAAAAAGCAAAACAAATCATAGCTTTGTAAATGCAGAACTTTTCAAGGCTTAGCTTTTTGTATTCAAAAATATGGGTAGGGACAGCCATATTGCTTTGATTCGCTATAGACTTCTAGAAAACGGCGCCATCTAGTGTTAGAAAATAGAAGTCTATGGAGAATGGCAAAGCTTTTAGGGAATGCACTTGCTTATGGGCACACTATTCACTCCATGTGGGATATTAAGTTAAATGAAGGTGCAAATTTTGGTTTGCTGCCCCTGTAAAGCAATATTTGTCTGACTATTCACATTCCAGCTAGTGCTCAGTCAACTGATGGGGAAACACTAGCTACAAAAATAATGATGCAAGTTGCCGGAGAGCAAGTTCTAAGACGTATCATTGAATAGAAGGCAGTCCCACAGAGAAGCAAAAAAGCTTAATAACACATTAAAGCATTGTAATGTTATTCACACTTGATTATCCAAAGGCAATTATAACATATTTAAACTAGTAATGTCCAAAGTTGTATTTTAGTCTTTTTTTATGTTTTTGTGCTCAAATGAGAAAAGCAGAATAAATGAATATCCAAAGCGAATTTCCCAGAATCTAACAAAAGAGAGCCGTAATATAATCCAAGACAACAGCATTAAATAAAATGGAATTACCAGTGGCTGAGTGGGTGCAGAATACAAACTTTCAGAGACATTTGGGAACATGGGTGGGTGGTCTTGAGAGCCTACAATTGGTAATTAAATATTCCCTCGTTTTAGCTATAGCTCTTTCCAGGACCTAAAAAATATACAAGGTGGGATGTCCATACTACACCCTTTCAGTTATTATTTGGCTAGTATCTAGTTTTCCTTGAAAACAACTGAAAGCTTGCAGTTTGGCCATGATAATAGAAGCACTTTTGAACACTCTGTTTATTATACACTGACCCACACTAATAAATCCCTTTAATAAATAGGGTTTAGGATTGATTCTTTCTGCAGAGTAAAATTATGTTGACCCACTACCAAAATGTTAGCTGATATTTGCCCCTTAACCTCACTTTATGCTGCTGTTCGGGCTCTTGTGATTGGTCCCTAGTAAGGAAAGGGGTGCATCTTGCAGTGATGTGGGTGGTGGTATAAAGTCACAGCAGTCCATTTGCCACCCCAGTGAAAGAGAGTGAGAGAAGAGGTGGGATTAAGGTGTTTAATCTGGGATGCCTCTCGTGCACTCTTTTGTGTATTTGTCAGTCGGACAGTGATCCCATAACAGTCTACAACTGGCACTGCTCACAAGGCATAGCTGCCTGCTTTTTAAGCTCTTTGCCAGGAAAATGGCGATGAGGACCTGTGTCTTGCTGGCGGTGGGCAATCATTCCGCGGCGGCCCATCTCAGTCTCCACTCGCAAGAAAGCTTTGACTCTGTGCTGACGTCCCTTCCCATCGCTGTAATCTAGGACACGACACTCGTAGGTTCCCTCATCTGAGAGCTTCACACTGGACAGACGCAGCTTGTGCGAGATATTACTACCAAACACTTTCACAATCTGCATGGAGTGGGGAGAAATAAGTAGTCTCATTTAAAGGAAAACTATACCCCTCAAACAATGTAGGTCTCTATTAAAAGATACTGAGTAAAACAGCTCATGTGTAAAACCCTGCTTCATGTAAATGAACCATTATCATAATAATATACTTTTTTAGTAGTATGTGCCATTGGGTAATCATAAATAGAAAATTGCCATTTTAAAAAATAAGGGCCGCCCCCTGAGATCGTACGATTCACTGTGCACACATACAAACCACATGTTAGGTCACATGAGCCAATTAACAGACAGAGTTCTGCCTTTTGCTTCCTCACTTCTTCCTGTTACAGTTAGTGTTGTAGTATTTCTGGTCAGGTGATCTCTGAGGCAGCACAGATAGAGTCACGAAATGGTGGTTCAAGGCAAGAGATGTAAAAGGGCAATATTTATGTAAATATATATTCCAGTTTGGTAAGATTCTTTAATATGTCATTCAATTTGATATAAACTATCTGTTGCTTAAGTATTCATTTTGGGGGTATAGTTTTCCTTTAAATGCAACATATTTTTGTGCAATATATATATATATATATATATATATATATATATATATATATATATATATATAATCAAATGGAGTCCACACTCTCGGGACTTAATAAAAGCTATAAGATGACTTTCGGCCTCTCCGAGGCCTACATATATACATGAGAGATGAAAAATGCACTTTCTTGCATTTAAAAATACGCATAAAGGAAATATGTGTCTTGATTAGTTCAGCGTGACTATTCATAAACACATAGTCCAACGCTCCAACGCAAAAACCGTGAATAAGAACTTGTTTTGGGTGATAGTAACTAAGCATCTCCCAGCATAACACATCATGTTAGGGCTCTTACACCCAGGTGTGAAAAAGCCCATGTGGTGGCTTTTTTTGCACTGCACAGAAATGCAGGAGCTAATTGATGCCATTATTCTCTTTGTGTACTGTAGCCACCGTGTGACACTCTGGGACGCAACTTGCAATTTTCCACCTGCATTGGGCATTTTTAAAAGTGTCCTGTCTGCACTGATCCTATAGTGTAGAATAGGCTTTTGGTAACTCTTGTATTCCAGTTAAGTCAAAAGCACAAAAAAAGTCACTGCACCGTACCACTGGAACCCTCTCTTTGTGTAAGATGCCTTAATTAAATAGAGCTGGGAAAATAGCCTATTTTGTGCTGGCATCCATGCAATGTGGAGGTTCTTCTATTTATTAAGGCGTAACCGATAGCAACCAATTAGCCTAGATCAGTCTTGGGCAGCTGGAATGAAATGCACGGTTGCTACAGTTATTGCACGAATTGTTTAGCCAGGGGAGATAACAGAAATTATTTCATGAGAGCATTCAGTCTACAGCAGTGATCCCCAACCAGTGGCTTGTGAGCAACATGTTGCTCTCCGACCCCTTGGATGTTGCTCCCAGTGGCCTCAAAGCAGGAGCTTATTTTTGAATTCCTGGTTTGAAGGCAAGTTTTGCTGCATAAAAACTGTGTGTTCTGCCAACCAGAGCCTCCTGTAAGCTGCCAGTCCACATAGGGGCAATCAATAGCCAATTACAACCCATATTTGGCACCCCTGGGAACATTGTGCTTTCTTATGTAGCTCTCCAACTTTGTTTACATTGGAATGTGGCTGACGGGTAACAAAGGTTGGGGACCCCTGGTCTACAGCAATTGCCATTTATTTTTTTTTCTAATTGGTTTTGATAAAAATGTTCAAATAGTACTTAACCAATATCTTAAACTATAACACCCGCTGTTCTCACTCATATGTATGAGGTATATAAATACAACGGAGGCTAGATTCTAGGGTAGAACCCCTGAGGCTAATGCCACATGGGGCTTTTCTTGGCCTGCGTATAAGTTTAACTCTGACCTTCTTTGTCTGCACCCAGAGCAACTGTGACGGGCCAGGTGAAGACACACAGAGCGGACTTAAGCAGCAAAATCCACTCCATGGGACTGCAGCCTCGTGTGCAGACAAACAACGGAGCTGATTCCCAAGGATTGAATGATTATTGGCCTCAACTGCCCCTCTGCTCACATCCACCCTCTCCTGTGTCGGAACAGATTTTAGCACAAGTGCATACTTATTTTGGCACCAAAATCCACTCTGTGTATCTGCATCCAGGCCAGTGCAGTGCCTCTGGGTGTATAGGGTTGCAGACACCCAGGATTCAAGAGGGGTCGACTGATTCTAATAATATCCATATAATACACAAAAGCCATGAATATCCTGTAAATTATATCCTTATAAACGGTGAGTTCTGATGTCATCAGTTATAAACGGTGAGTTCTGATGTCATTTCTGTCACATGACACTTAAATTTGTGTATTATAATAAATAAAGTACCCCCAGTTGCAAAATATGAGGATATTAGAAGTTACCTCGGAGTTCCATGACCTGTATAAAAACACTCGGCCTTCGGCCTCGTGTTTTTATATGGTCATGAAACTCCTTGGGAACTTATAATATCCTTATATTTTACAAGAGGGGGTACTTTATTCACTATATATTGTACTCACTATTGTACAATATATAGTGGATAATGTACCCCCTACTGTAATTTATAAAGATATTATGTTACCGAGGAGTTATGTGACCATATAAAAGCACGAGTCTGAAGGCCGAGTGCTTTTATACAGGTCACATAACTCCGAGGTGACTTCTAATATCTTTATAAATTATAGCAGGGGGTACATTATGCATTATAATCTACAATTTCTAGGTACAGTGTCATGATTCCTAAAGATGTCTGGCTTTGCTTTATGAACTACAAAATGAGTCTGTTTTGCTTCTGTCCCACTTGCTGTTTGACAGTACCTGTAGCTGAATTCCTAGTTTTTTCTCCCCTAGCCTTCTTGCCTGCCATGGGTAACATCATAGGAGTAAGGCCAGGGTTAGGAGGGAGATTGAAGGTGGGAGGGGGAACAAGGGTTGGGAGAGAGAGAAGTTATGCAAAAACTGGGAGGGTCGGTGGAAAAGAGGGGAGGCAAAAACAGAGAGAGACCATGTGAGGGGAAGGGAGATCGAAGAGGGGGCCTAGATAGAGTGAAAATGGAAAGTCAGGTAGTGAAACTTGAGACGGGGTGCGAGAGAGATAATGGGAAGAGGAAAGGGAGAGCAGACATGGATGTGCTGGGGGGGGGGAGTGAGACATGACTGAGACCGAAGCAATGAGGGCCAGTATCTGAGGAGTGACAAAGGTTCCATTCCTAGGGGGATAGAGGGCTGAGTTTTGTTCACTTCCATCTATTCTGCGAGATCCCCTCAATCCCAGCCTATCGCAAATGTGCCCAGGAACAACCTCTGCGCTGATCATTCCCCCAATTATTTTCTTTTGGAGCACAAGCCTTTCTGCTGCTGCTCTTAGAGAGCCTGCCCTGCCTGCATTGCCTTTGCATTAGAATCAGCAGCAGGGCTACTTGGCAGCACGAGCACTGTGTCAGGCTGCAGCAGTCACTCAGCACTAACAGGAGGGGGAGTGAATCGGCGCCATATAAGGTCAAAACTCCGCCTCCTTAGACGTCACGTCTGACGGTGCAGCTCCCCGTGGCTTAGAGTTTTGTCTCCCAGGAAAGGAGGAGTGTTCCATGCTGCGTGTGCTGCGTAAGGTACATTTAATCATTTAATCCTGGCAGTCAGATGGGCGGGGGGCAAGAGCGGATGTAAAGCTGCAGGGAGACGGAAGTACTGAGCAGCGTGGCGGAAGTGCTGACTCAAATAAACGGCGCGTTCTGACGTCAGAACGCGCCGTTTATAGGGATATAATTTACAGTCTGGTCCCATAGGGAAATGACCAGACTGTAGATTATATGGATATAATACGCAAAAGCCATGATTATCTTGTAAATTATATCCTTATAAACGGTGAGTTCTGATGTCATCAGTTATAAACGGTGAGTTCTGATGTCATTTCTGTCACATGACTCACTGAAACGTGTGTATTATAATAAATAAAGTACCCCCAGTTGCAAAATATGAGGATATTAGAAGTTACCTCGGAGTTTCATGACCTGTATAAAAACACTCGGCCTTCGGCCTCGTGTTTTTATATGGTCATGAAACTCCTTGGTAACTTATAATATCCTTATATTTTACAAAAGGGGGTACTTTATTCACTATATTATAAGTTACAGAGTTATTCCATGACCATATAAAGTTACACGGCATACGTTGTTTGATTCCCAGGTGTAGATGGCTGCATAGCGCTTTTTGGGCCTCCTGATTAGCAGCAACCTAGAAAGTTGGATTGGGCTTTATCTATTCTATGAGATCCTGAAGGCTTTGTTGCAACAGTTGTCAAGTGAGAATATATCCACCATATGATGGATGTCTGCATTTTCCAAACATGTTCCCCGGCAATTTAGTGAAGACGTTCTCCTTAGGTCAGACACCAGTCCCTGCTAAACTGAACTGTGTCTTAATGCATTCAAATCATGTGGAGGCGACAGCTCTATCCAGTCTGCTGCTTTTTCAGCAAAGCTTCCCAATAAATTAGAATGGATGAGGTACAGGCATTGTCACTTGAAAAGTCTGAAACTAATTTAGAAATAGTATTTATTCCTTCCGGTGAGCCAGGTTTATTGCAGCAAATAAGTTTACATTTCAGATAGTTCTTTAGAGTTTATGTAATTGTACTCTGCAAGCTATGCTGGTCTTGGGTATAATTATAGAATTAAGAGTGTGCTCTGCCATATTTCATCCTACAGGAACTGGAAATTGCAAAAGTCTGAAGATACTGCAGATGAGATCACTTTATTACACTTTAAAGGAGAACTAAACCCTAAAAATGCCATATTTTATATACTGAACATATTGCACCAGCCTGAAGTTTCAGCTTCTCAATAGCAGCAATGATCCAGGATTTCAAACTTGTCACAGGGGGTCACCATCTTGGAAAGTGTCTGTGACACTCACATGCTCAGTGGGCTCTGAGCAGCTGTTGAGAAGCTAAGCTTAGGGGTCGTCACTAATTATCCAGCAGAAAATGAGGTTGGCCTGTAATATAAGCTGATGCTACAGGGCTGATTATTAAATGCTGATGCCAATTGCACTGGTTTCTGTGCTGCCATGTAGTCATTATCTGTATAAATTACTAATCAGCCTTATAATGTGACATTTCTATTCTATGTGTACTGTATATTGTGAGTGGGTCCCTAAGCTCAGTAAGTGACAGCAGCACAGAGCATGTGCAGTGAATCAGCAGAAAAGAAGATGGGGAGCTACTGGGGCATCTTTGAAGACACAGATCTTTACTGCTAAAGGGCTGTGGTTGCCTTGGGCTGGTACAGAAGCACAAAACATAATGTACAACATTTCTACCTACTTTAGTTAAGCTTTACTTCTCCTTTAAGGGCTGGGTTGGTTCATTTTAAGTATTTTGCATAAGGATATCTAAATAATATAATGTAAGGTCAGCATAGATGGGCTGCATTTTTTTAGGAACTAATTTGCGCCATGGTTTGCTATTTAGAACTGCACATTTAGATGCCCCCCCCCCGTAGCAGTAAATAATTGGTGCAGTCTGGAATTCCCAGTAGAAGATAATGTGTCACCTGTATTAGAAATCACGATCATATAAAGATCCTAGAATGTTTCTTTCAATATTCTCATAGTCTAAAGTTGGATTTGATTATTTTTTTTAATTATATGTTTCTTTGAGTCATGCGTTACAAGTGACATCACTAAGGGCCCATTATAGCTAATGACAAGACTAAGCACAGATATTGGGAAAACTGATTAAAACCATTCTTTTAAATATGTTGTTTAGAATGATGAAATCAGTGAAGGCAAAACAAATATGATCTCAAGTAAACAAATTGTTTTCCTCTGTCGCTCAGTCTCTCCTCTCAACCACAAGCAAGATCAATGGAAAAACACTCCTGCTAATTAACTTTCCTTCCAGATTGATCAGAGCTTGGTATTTGCCCATTTAAAGCTCACTCTGTTTGGAAGGAAATAGTTGTATATCAAAGTTATTTTCCTCCTCTAAGGCTGTGAGGTAGGCACCCCGCCAGGGGCATGAGAGCAGGGTACTACAGTGGATGAAAATCACAGAAATCTGACAGTAATGCACCCTGAAACGTTATAGGGAGGGTTATATGGAACAGTAGGAGGAGTTATAGGGAGGGTTATATGGAGCAATAGGAGGAGTTATAGGAATGGTTATATGAAGCAATAGCAAACGTTATAGGGAGGGTTATATGGAGCAATAGGAGGAGTTATAGGGAGGGTTAGATGAAGCAATAGGAGGAGTTATAGGGAGGGTTATATGGAGCAATATGAGGAGTTATAGGGAGGGTTATATGGAGCAATAGGAGGAGTTATAGGGAGGGTTATATGGAGCAGTAGGAGAAGTTATAGGGAGGGTTATATGGAGCAATAGGAGGAGTTATAGGGAGGGTTATATGGAGCAGTAGGAGGAGCTATAGGGAGGGTTATATGGAGCAATAGGATGAATTATAGGGAGGGTTATATGGAGCAATAGGAGGAGTTATAGGAAGGGTTATATGAAGCAATAGCAAACGTTATAGGGAGGGTTATATGGAGCAATAGGAGGAGTTATAGGGAGGGTTATATGGAGCAATAGGAGGAGTTATAGGGAGGGTTATATGGAGCAATAGGAGGAGTTATAGGGAGGGTTATATGGAACAATATAAGGAGTTATAGAGACGATTATATGGAGCAATAGGAGTTATAGGGAGGGTTATATGGAACAATAAGAGGAGTTATAGGAAGGGTTATATGAAGCAATAGGAGGAGTTATAGGGAGGGTTATATGGAGCAATAGGAGTTATAGGGAAGTTATATGGAGCAATAGGAGGAGTTATAAGGAAGGTTATATGGAGTAGTAGGAGGAACTATAGGGAGGGTTATATGGAGCAATAGGATGAATTATAGGGAGGGTTATATGGAGCAATAGGAGGCGTTACAGGAAGGGTTATATGGAGCAATAGGAGGAGTTATAGGAAGGGTTATATGAAGCAATAGCAAACGTTATAGGGAGGGTTATATGGAGCAATAGGAGGAGTTATAGGGAGGGTTATATGGAGCAATAGGAGGAGTTATAGGGAGGGTTATATGGAGCAGTAGGAGAAGTTATAGGGAGGGTTATATGGAACAATATAAGGAGTTATAGGGACAATTATATGGAGCAATAGGAGTTATAGGGAGGGTTATATGGAGCAATAGGAGGAGTTATAGGGAGGGTTATATGGAACAATAGGAGGAGTTATAGGGAGGGTTATATGGAGCAATAGGAGGAGTTATAAGGAAGGTTATATGGAGTAGTAGGAGGAACTATAGGGAGGGTTATATGGAGCGATAGGATGAATTATAGGGAGGGTTATATGGAGCAATAGGAGGCGTTACAGGAAGGGTTATATGGAGCAATAGGAGGAGTTATAGGAAGGGTTATATGAAGCAATAGCAAACGTTATAGGGAGGGTTATATGGAACAATATAAGGAGTTATAGGGACAATTATATGGAGCAATAGGAGTTATAGGGAGGGTTATATGGAGCAATAGGAGGAGTTATAGGGAGGGTTATATGGAACAATAGGAGGAGTTATAGGGAGGGTTATATGGAGCAATAGGAGGAGTTATAGGGAGAGTTTTATGGAGCAATAGGAGGGGTTATAGGGAGGGTTACATTGAGCAATAGGAGGAATCATAAGGATGATTTGGATGAATATAAAGAAAATACAAGTTTTACAAATCAGTGCATTTGTAACTTACACTTATTTTTGTGGCTCCTTTTTCAGGTGTCCCAGGAAGTGATTTTAGCTGAAGGTTAAAAAAAAATTACTTATTACTTAGAAGGTAGAAACAGACAAGCAAAACCACCTGCTATTTAGTGGCACGGTTCAACACATAGATTGAACACCCCATGCCATAATAACACTTATCACTTCTTCATTACCACATTCTGCATAGTTCCATGATTATATCAGGAAACACTGTGCCATCAGTGCTGGAACTATAAATGTTAAGGCCCCTGACGCTGGAGGGAGGGAGGCTGATGCATGATTCTGGAAAAAACTATACAATTTTACTCAATTTCATGGACATATCTACAATCCTCAGCCATCATGGCTAATTACCAATTAGATGCACTGCTTAATGTGCAGCCCTACAGATACTTTAAGACACTGTTATGGAGAGCACAGTTTGGCAACCTAGGTGCCAAGCCATGGCTATGTGTACTGCTCAACCCTAATTAACAAGCCAAATCTCTATTTAATGATATTGGTCTCAACATACACGCCTGCGGAACAGAATTAATCAGGAGGTTTCAGCGCAGATCTATGCAGAACAGGGGGAGAACAGGTCTCATCAGTACATACCCCAAGGGAACATTTATCAATACGCCTTTGATTTCTGTTTTTCTCAGGAACAGTAAATACTTGATTTAACACAGGCTTATTTGCATTAATCCTTAGTAGTCAAGAGAAACCCTGGCTGCAATGCTAATAGGGGATCTGGATAGTTTTACACCTAACAATATAGGCCACTGTTAAAAGAGATTCCTTAAAACAGCCCTGCACTCGTTACCCTCTCAACACAGATCTTGCTGTTCTTATTTTGTCTTACTCCCTATGAAACCTTAATGCCCTTTTACTTTGACATACTGGAACCATTCTGTCATATCACTGTTCTCTTTTGCCTCCTCCAAGGTATTTCTTAATCTGCTCTGATATTTAGACTATGGCCTGTACCACCGCTTGCTTAAAGGGATACTGTCATGGGAAAATGTGTTTTTTTTTCCCAAAACACGTCAGTTAATAGTGCTGTGCCAGGCAGACTTCTACACTGAAATCCATTTCTTAAAAGAACAAACAGATTTTTTTATATTTAATTTTGAAATCTGACATGGGGCTAGACATATTGTCAGTTTCCCAGCTGCCCCAAGTCATGTGATAAACTTCAGTTACTCTTTACTGCTGTACTGCAAGTTGTAGTGATATCACCCCCCCCCCCAGCAGCCTAACAACAGAACAATGGGAAGGTAACCAGATAGCAGATCCCTAACATAAGATAACAGTTCCCTGGTAGATCTATGAACAACACTCGATAGTAAAAGACAGTAAAAGGAGAGATAACAGCCTGACAGAAAGTAGTTCCATCCTAAAGTGCAGGCACAAGTCACATGACTGGGGGCAGCTGGGAAACTGACAATATGTCTAGCCCCATGTCAGATTTCAAAATTGAATATAAAAAAATATGTTTGCTCATTAGAGAAATGGATTTCGGTGCAGAATGAGCAGCACTATTAACTGATGTGTTTTGGAAAAAAAACACGTTTTCCCATGACAGTATCCCTTTAATGATTGACAATAATTCATTACATTGGCATTCAGAACAGGTGCCAAGTCCCATTCCTACTGCTCACACTTCTGCTTTGCAGCCAGAGTCTATCTGATGCCAGTGGGTATATTCATGTCTTAACACTTCCAGACAGAAGAACCATTCTTTTCAATCTCTCTCCCCATTCTCCGCACCCACCCTTTGCGTCTTCCATAGATGCTCCTTCCCCCTGTTGAATTTAATTGCAGTTCAGGGTTGATAAAAATGCACCTTGAAGCGTCTGCACAAAGTATCCCTCATTAAAATCCCTGGCACAGAATGACTATCAGAGCTTCTTATCTGAGCATGAGCAACAGAGGGGGTGGGGAAGGTCTAGAAATCTGATGAAGTGATAAGATTCAGAATCAGATAAGAAGGTAAAATTAAAAACTGTGGGGTGTATGAGGAAGCGTACAAAAGTGGAAGACTTAGGTTCAAGGGTAGGAACATAATAACATTTCCACACATATGTGATAAATATTTAATTTTTTTATTATATAGGTTAGACCCTGACCTGCAGATCAAGAATAGTTGCCTGCATCTCAGTAATAAGTACCTTAAGCTGGAAAAGTTTATTTATATAATTATTTACCTGGTTCTCTGCCCACGTTTCCTTATTTGCCCAATCTCTATGGGTGCGCATATACCACCACTGGATCTCCAATGAATAGGGGATGTCTCCGCTGCCCCTGAAGGAACATGCCATCTCCACGTCCTCCCCTGGATGTGCACTAACATCATGTGGTATTTCTGTGAACAACGCTGGAAAAACAACAAACAAAATCACACATTTAGAAATATTCTTGAAAGGTGCTTAATATCTTCTACGAGAGGTTGTGGTCGACAATAAACCAAATCTATCCAGATGATCGTCCTCCTTCAAAGTAATCATTGACTCACATTAAAACTCTAAAATTATTCTTACTGCTTTATATGGATTCAACATATAACTCTAACAATCATATAAACCTCCCTATAACTCCTCCTATTGGTCCATATAAACCTCCCTATAACGCCTCCTATTGGTCCATATAAACCGCCCTATAACTCCTCCTATTGTTCCGTATACCACTCCCTATAACTCCTCCTATTGCTCCATATAATCCTCCCTATAACTCCTCCTATTGGTCCATATAAACCTCCCTATAACTCCTCCTATTGCTCCATATAACCCTCCCTATAACTCCTCCTATTGCTCCATATAACCCTCCCTATAACTCCTCCTATTGCTCCATATGACCCTCCCTATAACTCCTCCCATTGCTCCATATAACCCTCCTATAACTCCCCCTATTGCTCCATATAACCCTCCCTATAACTCCTCCTATTCATATAACTCCATATAACCCTCCCTATAACTCCTCATATTCATATAACTCCATATAACCCTCCCTATAACTCCTCCTATTGCTCCATATAACCCTCCCTATAACTCCTCCTAATTCTCCATTTAGTCTTAGTAATGCCTTTGCATTTTCACTTGGTTGCTTTTATCATTTATCTATAAAGCAATAGCACTCTTTCTCTCTGTTAAATCTGTATGCCAAATGATCCACTTTTTACTTCCACCTAATGGCTCCTTTCTTATTCAGTACACTCACACCCACTATTTCTCAGCTGTAGTATCATGTTAACCAAACCTAAGGGTTTGGTGAGCATTACCATCACACTATACGGTTAATTTCATGTTGTAGCCCCCGCCTTGCTATCTCTCAGCAGTGCATTTCATTGACTAAACTGTGCTGTGCACAGAATCTGTTCTCCTCATTTCTTTTTGCCTTCTCCCTAATATGCCTTCATCACCTACGTTCTCTCTTTATATTGCCCTCTGCTCTCCTAACTTCTTCCTTTGCCTCTCTCTACTCCCCAGTGTTTCTTCTCCCTCTCTCCCTCCTGTCGCTGGCTCCTTAGCTGTAGTATTTCGTTTCCCTTCAAGGGCGGCAACAGAGCACCATCTGTCAACAGAACCGTAAAAAGCTGATACAGGCAGAGGGGGAACAGCCTGCAGCATGGGGAGATGGGGGAAACTGAAAACAAACAAAGACATGCAGCTGAGAAATAAATGAGAGAAAGCACCATTTGAACCAAGGAAAAGAGACAGAGGTACTCCAATACCGAGGGCACAAGGAGACCGTATAGATGAAAAGTAAACTTGGGAATGTACCAAAAAGGAGTTTACAGGAGGAATAATTTGCTCATTTGCTACTAAAATGCACCTCTATTTAACTATAAAGGTAAAAAATGTAGTTTACCGAGAAGATAAGAAGTTTCTTTGGCATTTCATTTCTTAAAGACCATTGAAAAGAACAGGGTGAATAGCTGGGTAAATGGCAAAGAATTAGAGACTGACACAACAATGGGGTTTCATGCCAATTCAGCTCTGCAATCTGATTTTAAAGTTATAATCCTATGGGGCTCATTTATATAATAAAGCTGCAAAACTGTACTTAGCAGCCAGTCAGGAATTTGATCAGTCTCTTGATATTAGTAAAGCTTTGGTTATGATTGGGCAGTTTTGCACCTGTATTTGTAAATGAGCACAGAACACAATGCTGCTCTTATCTGTTGAGCTGCAATTTTAGTGCTGACGTCAGAAATAAGTATAAAAGGTTTTAGGATGAACATATAATTAATGACCTGCTTGTTTTGGACACTTTTGATTGCCACACCCACAGCGACACAATAATAATAATAATATAATATTTAATAAAAATGGCCATATGCAGGCAGATTTAAGTTGCTAATGTGGCCCTTTTAGGCCTGTGTATGGGATGTAGAAAATTGGCCAGATATATATCAGGTAAGTATAAAAATCTGGTGGGGTGAGGACCTCATCGGCACAATGCAGTCCTCTGCTGACGGGCCAAGATATTTATCTTTGTAGATGGGAGAAATGGGCAGATTACACAGGCCAGGTGGTCCTTGTGGAACAGAAGGAAGCATTGAGTTAAAGAAAGCAAAATAAGAGCAAAGTTAGTAAAAGGATGGATCAAAAGGGTATGAAAGCAAAAGGGTATACAGTCATGTAAAAACATTTGGGAACCCCTCTCAGCCTGCATAATAATTTGCTCCACTTTTTTTATAGGAGGTGTCTAGAGGCTATTACATTTGCAAAAGGAGGCTCAACGAAGTATTGATGTAATATCTCTGTTGGGGTGCCCAAATTTATGAACCTGTCTAATTTTGTTATGATGCATATTTTCTGTTAATCCAACAAACTTTATGTCACTGCTGAAATACTACATGTTATATATTAAAAGGAAGTTGCTACGTTGAAATTTCAGCCAATGATAAACAAAACTCCAAAGAATTAAGAGGGGTTCCCAAACTTTTTCATATGACTGTATATGAAAAGGGCAGACTGTAAGCAATGATACAAACTTAGAGAAGGCCAGAAGAAGTCTAGGATAAGGCCAGAAGGAAAGAGGGCAGAGGGTTAAATATAAGCTGTCAATAGATCAGGAGACATGGGACATGGCAAAAGCAAACCAGAGGTATATAAGGAAAAAATTGGATTTCAGTTTTTTAAGGCACTTTTTTTTTTTTAAGAGAACGAGAAGAGTATATAAAGAAAGAATTGTTCAGTGTACCTTCCTAAAAAAGCAATACGTTTTCCGAACGAAAGAGGTGTGATTACCAAAATAATGTGTTATAGAAATGAAAAGAAGTAAAACCCCTCTCTATTCAATTGACCACCAATTAAAGAAAATTCAAGTATTAGTGCAGCAGTGTCAGAGTTTATTAACAGTTTCGTTAACGGTTACTAACCCAGTGTTGCTTCAATTATTGGGCAGCCATTGCTGGGTTACCCAATAAAGTGCTATGTGCTAGGTGCTAATAATTCATTAGCAATTAAAAATCATGTAACAGGATTAATTAATATTGTGCTATAAAGTGCTAGTGCTTCAAATGAAATTAAGAAGTTAACTTAAATAACCAGGATTAAATTGACCCAGGTGAGATTAAAGTTAATTCATTATTATATATCACACATTAAAATCCATTCATTATAGAAGATTGTAAATAACTGATTAACTGTTAAAAAGTAAACTTTACTAAATTCATTAAAATTGCTGCAAATCAATTAAGGTAATCTTTGAAGACTGCATAAAAATTGGTGAGTAATAATTAATCCATACACCCCCGTTAGAGTTATAGGGTGTTAAAAAACGTTTGCATAAAATTATTCAATTATTACTCCTTTGAATAATTTTATGCAAACGTTTTTTAACACCCTATATAATTTCATTTGAAGCACTAGCACTTTATAGCACAATATTAATTAATCCTGTTACATGATTTTTAATTGCTAATGAATTATTAGCACCTAGCACATAGCACTTTATTGGGTAACCCAGCAATGGCTGCCCAATAATTGAAGCAACACTGGGTTAGTAACCGTTAACGAAACTGTTAATAAACTCTGACACTGCTGCACTAATACTTGAATTTTCTTTAATTGGTGGTCAATTGAATAGAGAGGAGAACGAGAAGAGGTAATGAATCCAAGAGAGAGTTTGGGGAGTAAGAGCAGGGAAGTTACAAAGAAATGCAGTTAGGCTGGAGGGGGGGAGCAAGAGGAGGGCGTGAGCGAGAGGAAAGGATGCTTCAGAGCAGCCGCTGGAAGATTGGAAGAGACAGCAACGGAATTACATATCCATTGAGATTTAGAGGAAAAAAACAATGTGACAGGAGAACAGAGCCAGTAGCTGGTCCATGCACTGACTTCACATGTTATTAATGAGAGGACTGGGGAAAGGAGGGGAGGAGAGACAAAGAAATGGAAGGAGAGAAAAGAGTGGAGAGAGAAGAAAAGCGCACATGAATGAGAGCAAAAGAGAGGCAAAGTAGGATATACTAATCATCAGAGGACATTTAAGTGCTCACTATGGTTCCAGGAGACACGATTGCCACCTTTAGTCCATAAGTGTTGCAACTGTATAAGGGGACACCTGAAGAAGATAAGAAATATAAAGAATGCAAGAAGAATGTATTGGTAAAAAATGGCTTGAAAGAGAACTAAAGTAGAACAGGGTAAATGAACCTAATGCAGCTGCAGGTGGCAAAAAAAGAAGAGAAGTAAAGAGGGAATAGCCGTCCCACTATCTGAAGGAGATGGTAGAGCTTGGAGTCAGTTCTGGCTGCACATCAGATGGAATATCCTCCACATGCAGGGCCTCATCTGTAGCAAATTAACATAATCTTGGGATCCTCACAAATTAATGAGAAATCAACAGTATCTTTATAGCAGGCAAGTATGAGTAGAAAGTAGAGAGACAATGGTAAAGAAGGTCCTACAGAGAGGCAGCTAAGCTTAGGGTGAGGTATAGTATAGTGCAGGGCTGTCCAGCCATATGTAAACATTAAAAGGAATCACTACAGAGATTAACTGGCCCCTGCATTGTTTAAACCTCAAATTCAGACTAATCCCCTGTATCACACCTGTGATCCCCCTGCATTGTTCACACTTGTGACACCTCTATTGTTTATATCCTAAAGGCCTGTACTGTTCTACCTGAGACCCAGACTGAAACTGCCCACATTGTTCACCTGTTCACACCTTATTCAAAATGCTAATGGGGCACCAGCACTGTGTCACTGTATGTAGTACATATTAGAGTGGTCCTGATTTTCCTGTCTCCTGCTCTGTTCTGCCTTTCCTCCCTGTGTGTGCCATTCTCTGCTTGCCCAGTGCTGCTTGTGTGTGCACCATTCTCTGCTTAGTGCTGCTTTTGTGTGCCATTCTCTGCTTGCCCAGTGCTGCTTGTGTGTGCTATTCTCTGCTTACTCAGTGCTGCTTGTGTGTGCCATTCTCTGCTTGCCCAGTGCTGCTTGTGTGTGCCATTCTCTGCTTGCCCAGTGCTGCTTGTGTGTGCTATTCTCTGCTTACTCAGTGCTGCTTGAGTGTGCCATTCTCTACTTGCCCAGTGCTGCTTGTGTGTGTCATTCTCTGATTGCCCAGTGCTTCTTGTGTGTGCCATTCTCAGCTTACTCAATGCTGCTTGTGTGTGCCATTCTCTGCTTGCCCAGTGCTGCTTGTGTGTGCCATTCTCTGCTTGCCCAGTGCTTCTTGTGTGTGCCATTCTCTGCTTACTCAGTGCTGCTTGAGTGTGCCATTCTCTGCTTGCCCAGTGCTGCTTGGGTGTGCCATTATATGCTTGCCCAGTGCTGCCGGTGTGTGCCATTATCTGCTTGCCCAGTGCTGCTTGTGTTTGCCATTCTCTGCTTGCCCAGTGCTACCTGTGGAATGTAAGCCTGTCAGGGTTTTTTTCTTGGGGTTTGTTTGCAATTGTTGTTACGGGTCCCTAAGGTGTTTAATCATGTGTTGGGGGTTGTTGTATTATCCACAGGGGAGGATGAGGCATATTGATTTAAGGGTATGTTTTAACATGACTTCAATTTTTCACATATGAGTGATGAGGGATTTCCCTGCAGTGAGCACCAACTATTTGTTTTTTTGGTATGATGCCATCGTTAATGTGGATATGATCTTAAAAGTTCTTGTGGTAACATGGTTGTGGTTTACAGTGGGTGTGGTTTAAAAGGGGGAGTGGCCAACACTGACTTCATTTATCAGCCACCACATACGCCAGTAAAATTTTGGCCCTCGGTACCACAGAAGTTGGTCAGCACTGGTATAGTGGAAGATGAATGGACAGTGTTAGACTTATGCTGGGAAAGAGCTGGGTCTTCTGTAGTATTCCCTGCAGACCAATTGGTCATGCCCTAGGGTTGAGAGGAGAACAAGTAAGTCTTAGAGGGGACACTGATGAGGAGGAAAGAGGTGCACCCAAGGGAGAGCCAACTTAAAGGCAAAGCACTAGCCTGGGAGTACTGGAACATGAGTGTAAGATAGAGGGAATTTGGGGCTAAGATAAATGAAAGACAATGTTAAAGATTCACATTGGGGTGGGACTGTAGGAAAAAGGAAAGGATGAGAGAAGTATGAGCAGATGGATGGTTTAACTTCCCTAACAATATAAAATGACTGCAAGGGGGGAAAATGTGCTAAACTAAAGCCGTTAGATGAGCGGTAAAACATTTTCAAGGATACTCGTCAAGTACAGGTTGACTCCCATTATTAAGATATCATGACCTGGATGATGGAAAGCCTATAACACAGCTGAAAACATTAATAAGAGACAATATAGGCCAGATGCAATAAGATAAAGAAGACATGAAAACACAGACTAATAATGAGTTTGACCAGGTGCTTTTCATTTCTTACCCTCCTGTTTCTACTGGCCCTATTACCCTCTGTCCTGTTGTAAAACCTGTGCTAGGCCTTTAACTTCCATCCATTGTATAATGAGCCCCAAAGTGAGAAACTGATCCTTCACTCATAGATAACCTACTCCTGATAACCCTCCTATCAGCAGTCTGCAAATGAACCATCACAAGTTCATTAGGTTGATGTGTCTCCTTAATAGCATGCTAATTAATATTTAGCTGTCTAATTAGCTTGCAGCGCCCAGATGTTGAGTCTTTTATGGAAGCATCATGGACTCGGCATATCTGAGTAACCGTTGTGCTGCCAGATGCACTGGGGGAGAGCTTTATAAGAGAAAATATCCATAAGAAGTTCTTTAAACATGGCATGAACGCTTCTTTTCATTTACCAAGCAATTACTTCTGACCTCTCAGACCAGGACCCTTGTTTTGATCAGAAGGAAAAGAAATAAAAATAAATATATATATATATATATATATATATATATATATATGCTCATTAATAACATCCCCATCAGGCAAACAACACAACATTTATTCTTTACATCCAAAGACGATTTGGTGTGGGGGGGGGGGCAGTGAGTGAGTATAAACAAGGGATCAGTCACCCTGCCAAGGGGTGATATCCAATAAAGCAGCTGGGAGGAAGAGCAATATAGCAACTACAAGCAAGGTTATAAACATGTTGGGTGCTGCTGAGGAATAGCAGATTGGTGCCCGCTCTCAGCTCTCATTACATACTGACAGCCCAATAGATTTCCCTGTAATGGGAGCATGAAGTACATGCTCTGAAGGTTTTAGCATCTGTGCAAGGGATTTATTGGGGATGATGTTTCCCATGTGCCGGAATGACTAACACCCGATTCACAGAGCAAGTATGGCAAGTTTCTCGCGTCTCTGCACCTGTATATCTGATTGTAAGCTCTTTAGGCCAGTGAATTATATAATTGTATTATATGTTCTCTGTGTTAGAATAATGGATTCTGTGTTAACTGTGTTAAAGGAGAACCTCTGCCAGGGAATCTCAGCATATATTGTGTGTACCAAAGGATCTATGTGCCAGGGGATCTGAAAAGAAGATTCATGCCAAGAAATTAGAGTACATAATAATGAAGGGGTAACAAGGGAAATGGGGAGTAAGGGAAACTATATCCAGTATTGTAGACTTGTAAGCAGTAAGGTACACTTGCCAATATTAATGGGGGGTCCAGGTGCTCAAGCCCCAGACCTTCAGCTTGGGGAGGTAATATCATACATTTTCAATTCACTTGTAGGCTGGCACAGAAAACTGGACTTCACCTCAAAATATGATGCAAATAAAAATTATTTTATTACGCAGAAAGGAACATCTCAGAAGGTGGCATTACACGTTTCGTGCCTTGTGGGCACTTAGTCATAGGCCATGTGACTATGACTAATTGCCCACAAGGCACGAAACAAGTATGGCCACCCTTTGAGATGTTCCTTTCTGCGTAATAAAATAATTTTTATTTGCATCATATTTTGAGGTGAAGTCCAGTTTTCTGTTCCAGCCTACAAGTGAACTGAAATGTAAGAAATCAGAGTGTTCTAATTGTGCCAGGGGAATCAGAATGTAGGCTCTGAATGTAAGGACAAGGTATGTGCGGGATATCCAAGTGTAAGATCTGTGTGTGCCAGAGAATCTAAGCGTAAGATCTGTGTGTGCCAGAGAATCTAAGCGTAAGATCTGTGTGTCAAGGAATCTCAGGGTAAGATCTGTGTGTGCCAGGGAATCTAAGTGTAAAATCTATGTGTGCCAGGGAATCTAAGGGTAAGATCTGTGTGTGCCAGGGAATCTAAGTGTAAAATCTGTGTGTGCCAGGGAATCTGAGTGTAAAATCTCATCTACGAGGTGAAGTCCAGTTTTCTGCTCCAGCCTACAAGTGAACTGAAATGTAAGAAATCAGAGTGTTCTAATTGTGCCAGGGGAATCAGAATGTAGGCTCTGAATGTAAGGCCAACGTATGTGCAGGATATCCAAGTGTAAGATCTGTGTGTGCCAGGGAATCTACTTGTAAGATCTGTGTGTGCAAGGAATCTAAGTGTAAAATCTGTGTGTGCCAGGGGATCTAAGCGTAAAATCTATGTGTGCCAGGGAATTTAAGCGTAAGGTCTGTGTGTGCCAGGAAATCTAAGTGTAAGATCTATGTGTGCCAGGGAATCTAAGGGTAAGATCTGTGTGTGCCAGGGAATCTGAGTGTAAAATCTATGTGCGCCAGGGAATCTAAGCGTAAGACCTATGTGTGTCAGGGAATCCAAGCATATATGTGTGGAATCGAAGTGTAATATGTGTTTGTGCCAGGGACAGGGGCATTTTTGCCATGATGCACGGTGAGAAACATGTTAGATCTGTGTGTGCAAGGAAATCTACATGTTAGATCTGCGTGTGCCAGGAAATCTAAGTGTTAGATCTGTGTGTGCCAGACAATCTAAGTGTTAGATCTGTGTGTGCCAGACAATCTAAGTGTTAGATCTGTGTGTGCCAGACAATCTAAGTGTTAGATCTGTGTGTGCCAGAGAATCTACATGTTAGATCTGTGTGTGCCAGGAAATCTAAGTGTTAGATCTGTGTGCCAGGGAATCTAAGTGTTAGATCTGTGTGTGCCAGGGAATCTAAATTTTAGATCTATGTGTGCCAGGGAATCTCTATGTTAGATCTGTGTGTGCCAGGGAATCTGTTAGATCTGTGTGTGCCAGGCAATCTAAGTGTAAGATCTATGTGTGCCAGGGAATCTAGGTTTAAGATCTGTCATTTATTCTGTATAAATGATGGGACGACTGTTTAAATGGTTTAACTTTCCAGTCCATAGTTGGAGGGCTCTTCAACCTTGCCGACAATCTCCTCTTTATCTCTAGCTTTTGCTCCAAAACCCGAACTGGGTCCAATTTGCATATGCAAATTAGGGCAAGGAAAAGTTAAAAAGAACTGCTCGCTCAGCATATAGAGGGGGACAAAAAACTGTGTGACCAAACGTCACTTGATTTTAAGGGTTTGAATTTCTTTCGGTCAACACTTGGATTTGGCCAAATCCGAAACCTGCTGAAAAAGGCTCAGATTCTACCGAAACTGGATCTACAATTCGGTGCATCCCTACTTACACTACATTTACTGTACATTTACCTTCCTACTGTAGCAGGGCTTTAATCTATGCAGTACCTTAATTCCCAGTTAAAACTGATAGTCAAGAAGAGGAGGGGCTTACAAGAAAGGAAATGGATGTAGAGGCCAAAAAGGTTCCTATTTTTTAATCATGAATGGAAGGTATGCAGTAAGAATTTTGCTACTTAAAGGGATAGGCTGACCAATGTACTGGCAGATGGGGGGGCCATTTACAAAAGTGTCATAGACTGAATTTGATTTGTAGAAATATGCGCCCACTGCAAAAGCTTAGTTCCCCACATCTTGTTAATATCACAGACTTTCATCGGGAGGTGCTGGCTGACAGTTGCACTGCTGACTTGAATCAAGCATTTGACCTGATCAAAGTGACATTTTCACGTATTTCTATTCCTACTGAAACTCATCGAAGTCCTAGACGTCCAACATGTCGAGATGGGTTGTATCAATAACATTGCCAATTATCAATGCAGCCTGTTACAGAACCACATTTCCCATAATCCTAGGGAAAGTTGTCTTTAAGAGCTGGTATGCAAAAGGTTTTCTATCTCTGGTGCTGGTGCTCAGAGCAGCTGATTTCCACCTCCCCTATTCTGTTGTCTATACACAGTTGCAGATTCACAGTAATAAAATATTAATAAAGGATTTTCAGTGCACAAGGCGTCGTCTTCCTCCGGCAGAGCCAGATTTCTCATACAATGAAGGCAGAGGCCACAGAGGCTCTGATTAACATGCTGGCGCATTACAGGAACCCATGCAAGCATCTGATTATGAGAGCAGATCAGATGTAGATACAACAGAGATGCACCGCTCATCCTTAACCCGTAACCGCCCAACAGATCTGCAACACACTGCGCTTATAGCAATGGGAAAAAGACAAGGAGAAAACCCAGTTCATCTTGCTATTCTGCAGCCTGGAGTTCACTCGAGTTAATATCCAATCACCATCCAAGCCCCGTATCAACATTCTACGACTAGTGGCAACCTGCTGCGGTTTTGCTTCTCGGTGGCAGGACTGCAGAAAATCATCACAGAAAGCTTCACATTAATAATCCATGGCAATATTCCACCAGATCACTTCAATATGCTTATGCCTGCCGTCTCAGTGATAATCAAGTCCACACACCACACTTATGGATGATTACCATTGATTATAATCAGAAGCAATCCGGAATACATGTCCGTGCTTCTGAGAAAAGTTGCATAGACAAAAAAAAAAAAAAAGGCAAACTGCCACTTGTGACATTATCATTGCTTTAAAGGGGTCGTTCACCTTTGAGTTAACTTTGAGTATGATGTAGAGCAGTGATCCCCAACCAGTAGCTCGTGAGCAACATGTTGCTCTCCAACCCCTTGGATGTTGCTCCCAGTGGCCTCAAAGCAGGTGATTATTTTTGAATTCCAGGCTTGGAGGCAAGTTTTGGTTGTATAAAAACCAGGTGCACTGCCATACAGAGCCTCAATGTAGGTTGAAAATCCACATGGGGCTACTAAATGGCCAATCACAGCCCTTATTTGGCACCCTGGGAACATTTTTCATGCTAGTGTTGCTCCCCAACTCCTTTTACTTCTGAATGTTGCTCACGGGTTCAAAAGGTTGGGGATCCCTGATGTAGAGAGTGATATTCTGAGACAATTTGCAATTGGTTGTCATTTTTTATTATTTCTGGCTTTATTTTTCAGCAGCTCAACAGTTTGCAGTTTCCGCAATCTGGTTGCTAGAGTCCAAGTTACCCCAGCAACCATGCATTGATTTGAATAAGATCTAAAGAAGTAAGAAGGCGCACACCCTTAAAATAAGATATGAGGTGCTAACCCAAAGGTGAATCCCCATGAGGGTCTCCAAACATATATACAAAAAAAAAACGTATTGAACACTCAATTTTCAAAATTCAAAAAAGTAAATAAAATGTATTATTTATTATTTGTGCCCTTGAGGAAGACCACTATGGTCGCATTGGGTTTACTTATTATTTTTGTAACCCCCTTTTTAAATAGCACTCTCTATCTGAGGCATAGGCACAACATACATCTGTATTACATAAATATTAAGGGCTTAGAGATAAAAGGTGAAAACATGTCTATTCTGTAAATGAAATAGAAGAAATTACCTACATTAGCTACAAAAGCAGCACTGCCCGAGATTATCTGCCCTTTAGGATGTCACGGTACATTATACAGAAATCCATTACCTGCCCGTGTTAATTTGGACTCAAGTTACTCACAGTCCCCACGTCAAACTTTTTCCTCTCCCGCATTCATCATTGGAGCATCCCGACAATTGTGCCCGGCACTGATTAGGGTGGCAGCACGGGGAGCACGTGATAGGATCTGACCTCTTCAGGTGAATACTCTGTAATTATTTGAAGGTGGTTGGAAGTGATGTGCTTGAGAAAAGCAAGAGAATGCGGCAGCGAATACCAATAAGGGGAGCGAGGAAAATTATACAGTGAGCAACAGGCTTAAAAGAGATTGAAATGAGGGGTCAAGAGTAAAGGTGGAATTACCTACTGGGGGCAGGGAGAGGTGGAGCGGTTTGTTTTGGACTGGATCAAAGCATATATTTTCATAGCAAGAGTCTTTGGGTGTTGCTGAACTACAACTCTGAGAATACTCCAACACATGGGAAATAATCGAGAAAGAGCTGAACAGACAAGGATGGGAGATTGGAAAGATAGCACAGTATGGGAGTAGGGTCACAAGAAAACCACTATTCCAATTCTAATGTCACATTTACAATTAGAACTCCTTTACCCCTCTCCATCTCACCATCCAGTGCCAGGTCTTGGAGTATTGACCTTGAAATCAAACTTTTTAATCTCTGAGCCCTGAAAGTGAATTTGTAAAAATATGATCCTGTCTCCCTTAATCTCCCTTTTATTTTGTATTTGTTTTTATCTTCCCATCTCAACCATAACCTTCTTTATCCTTCTGCCCCCATCTCTTAATGTATCATTTACCTCTTATGCCAAGTTTCTCCCCTTTATCATCTCCTCCCACATGCTTTTCACCCCTCCTTTAACCCCTCTTTCTATGTATCAATTGCTCCTCCCTTTAACCAAAGTCTCCATATGTCACTTGGCCCTTTACCCCCACTTTGAGTCTCTCACCTTTATACTCCACTTCCCACAGGTTATTTTCTCTTTTAACCCATGTCCCTGTACAGTTACAAAATCTCTAAATGCTATTAATGCTTTGGACTTTTCCGGATAAACGATCTTTCCATAATTTGGGTCTCCATCTTCTATTAAAATCATTTTCATATTACAGAAACCCAATATTATTGTTTTGCCACCAACATGGACTCAAGCAGCTTATTTCCCATTACATACAAAATACTGGTATGTTATTACAGAGGAATTATAATCAAATAATTCAAATAATCTGTAAGAGATCCCCTTTCTGTAACATTTTACTCTCATCCCCATCTGCTAATATCCGACTCCTTACTCTTTGCTTTTACCTCTGTCCCTATATTACAGACTCTACTCCTTTTTACACTCTCCCAATGAATCTGCCAGTCCCTGTCCCTTTCCCCACAATTGAAAATTTCCACTTGGTGTCCCAATGGCCTATATTTATCCTAATTACCCCTACACTGAGTACTAATGGCAGGCTGCAGAAACATATATATTACTGTGGGGATAAGCACTGGATAAAAGTTTACACTGAACTCCTGCTCAGATATTCAGTTTACTGTGATTGGTTCAAACATTTATCAGAGACGGGAAGCCCAAATGCTCAGTGATGATCTATTTCGCCTGGTTGGGGTCCAAAGTTAAATGGCAGTGTTATGGCCGCATTACTATAAACAGGCACCCAGCTGGACGCTGCACCCCTTCCTGCATTGCACCCACAGTATCCACCCGACCTTCCTACTCCTAGTTACTGCACTGCCTTCCTCTCCCCTTCTTTTCTTCTACAAAATATTGTGCTGCATTTTATATGAAAGATTAAAAAGCTTTTGTTTTCCTCAGTTCTCGCTCATATATTCCCCTCTGATCTATCCTTCTTTCCTTTGCTTTCTTCTCCCACTCCTCACCCCCATCTCTTTACTCACAATCCCCTGCCATATATATATATATATATATATATATATATATATATATATATATATATATATATATATACAGTTTGAAAGCAGAACCTTTTTCCCTCTTGCTGTGAAAGCAGAACCGGCCCCTTTTCCTCTCAACACACAGTTTTTTTTTATTGTGAGCACAATTGCAGCAATTACACCCACGGAGCCTCTTCATGCAGATTACAAGCCTGTGCAGTAATCCGGCTGCCTTTACAGAGCCACTTATATCCCTCCACTTCTCATAGTATAAATGTATAGCAGAGCTTCTCTTGAAACACTTGTGTTCTGAATTATTCTTGTTATATAGGCGCACACACACACAAACACACTGCATTGGCTGAAGTTGCATTCACCAGCTCCTCAATCAGTCACCCAGTCCTTTGCAGATATACTGTATATAACAACACATTCTGTATATCCAGCTAGGAATATATTATAGGGCTCATTCGCTAATGCCGTGCGATGACACAGAAGTGATTAGGCAGAGAGCATCAAGAGCCCATTATTCACTGCAAGCAAAGCTGTAAGAAAGATGGCACCCTGGCGTTTCTTGATCGTCTCAGTATTCTTCCCCGACGGCATCCACTTCCAAATGGGGGTGAATGAGAAACTTATTACCTTATGGCTCACTATAGTTCCATTAAGCAAGAATCTTCCGGAAATGATGAATTCTGAAAGCTTAATGGCAAAGCAGTGTGCCGTAGGGCAGTGCATTTCCAATCTAAGCAACCAATAATCTTGCCACTGGAAGGCAGTGTTTCATTCCAGTCTGCAGCAGCAGTTACCGTGTAAGAATATTTATGGCTGCTCCCAGTCAAACAGATAAATAACTATTCCAGAGCTGCATAACCTATTCCTATATCGGAATATCGTTACAGAAATATATATATATCACTAGTGTATACTGGCCATGTTAAGGACAAATAAAGTCCCTTCACAATTTTAATAGCCTGGTAATGCTGTACATCTCCCCCATAGAGAAGCCCTGTGCAGCACAACACAAATCCACCAGCACTTACATTCTGGGACTCTTGTTGCCCCAATTTGGTTATTCCACATCCCTACTTATGATATACCTGTGTGGGCACTTGAATGCGAACTGGGAGCCTACAGCCGAGGCACCACTCAGTATAGGCATAAGGAAAGTAAAAGGGAAGACTGTGGGGTTGGACATGCCTTGTACAGTCTCACCAACAGGTGCAAAGTGGTACTGCAAGTGACAAAGTCATTTCTGAATCACAATAACATTATAACAACCGGCAACTCCATTATTATAATGGGATAGACATAGTTTATTTGAGCATTGGGGTTGATGGACAAATTGCCCTGTGTTCTGGGGGTGAGCATGTTTTTTCTTTAAAATAATCCAGTGCTACAGCCACTACGTCTTTTGACTACAGATGATTTTAGCAGTCAAAACACCCCACACTCACATTCAGACAGTTTAGGTCATACTCCGCTCAGGGTCTCCTATGGCATTGCAGAGGGGGTGGGGCTTGCAGGGGAGAGGGTGAGGCTTGGGTGGTTCATGTTGGCATTATGGGGCATGGCTAGATTAAATCAGGGGTGTGACCGTCAATGTCCTTCTACTTGTTGGCAGAGCCCACCTCCCAGGGGGCCCAGATGACTGGTGGGCTAATAAATTAGGTGTCCTGGGGTTGCTCTGCCCAAAACTTAGGTTTGTAGATTCTGGCAAACACCAGAGTGGCTGCTGTAAGAGCCATAGTTAGTCACTATTTTTTGGGCCTATGGGGGATGCTATATGGCCTCTTTTGAATACTAACCCAGACCTGGTCCTTCTAACTGAATAGTATGGGGTCCGTTGATTACTATGGCGGCCCTGTACTCAAGTTGCTGTATAACTGGGATAAAAGAAGATTTTTAAAGCTACTTCTTCATGGCATTCTGGGAGTTGTAGTCCTCCCAGAAAAGTAGCAAATAGCAGATATCTACATTAGGGATGCACCAAATCTACTATTTGGGATTCGGCAGAATCCCCGAATCCTTTATGAAATATTTAGCCGAATACCGAACCAAACCTTAATTTACATATGCAAATTAGTGACGGGAAGGGAAAAAAATGGAAAAATAATTTTTTACTTCCTTGTTTTGTGACAAAAAGTTAAGTGATTTCCCGCCCCTAATTTGTATATGCAAATTAGGATTTGGATTCTGTTCGGCCAGGCACTAGGATTCAGCCGAATCTGAATCCTGCAGAAAAGGCTTAATCCTGGCCGAAAACCGAACCGAATCCTGGATTTGGTGCATCCCTAATCTATATATCACATATGCTGGCAGCCATGATCAGACTGATCTATCATGCCCACTTATACAGCACAAGGTTGATTTCATAGTTTTACAAATAAAAAAAACCCCAAATCACCCTTAAAACACATACACACAATCATCTTCAGTGAGCGGGAAGGATATGATATTATTAAAATCCCAGCATAATATAGAAATCCTCAATCACATCTGTGGTTTTTTGATTTATCATTTACCATTCTCTAACTTGATATTTGAAATACGATGCGGTCAGCGACATACAGAAACAGATTCATTCTATTGCAAGACATGTAATTGCTGCGATTTTGTATCACTTATATTTCTATTTAACCTCTCTGCTATTCATCTGTCAGTCGCTACTCACCCCACTGCCTAGTTGCTAGGGAAAATGGGAACCTAAAATTCCAGAATGGACAGGTTCATAACAAAACATCACATAATTCCAAAGTACAAACAAATACAAAATAAAGGCCAACTGCAATTTTTCCTTAGAATACCATAGTGTATATCATACTAAAAACATACCCTATATAGAGTGTATTTGTTACAATAGAATGGAACCCAGAGTTTGCTAGTGCCCCCTTTTATACAAGTCCACCTTGTACATGTGACTCCATTACTAGTGATCTGTGATTAGATGCACTGGAGTCAAACATTCTACTCAACTGATCCTTTTTTATTTTAACTGATTCTTAAATGATTTTATCTCATGAAACTCCCAAACAGATAATTAATCATACACAATGCTAATTCCCCAAATAATATAATAAAGGTATAGGATTTGTTATCCAGAATGCTCGGGACCTGGGGGTTTCCAGATAAAGGAACTTTCTGTATTTTGGATCTCCAGTACTGAAGTCTGCGAAACATCAATTCAACATTAAATAAACCCAATAGGAATGTTTTGTTAGCAATACGGATTCGTTCAGCTTACAAGGTACGGTACAGACATGGGACCTATTATCCAGAATGCTCGGTACCTGGGGCTTTCCGGATAACGGGTCTTTCCATAATTTAGAACTTCATACCTTAAGTCTACTAGAAAATCATGTAAACATTAAATAAACCCAATAGGCTGGTTTTGCTTCTAATACGGATTAATTTTATTTTCGTTTGGATCAAGTACAAAGTACTGTTTTATTATTACAGAGAAAAAGGAAATCATTTGTATTATTCGATTATAATGGAGTCTATGGGAGAGGTAATTCGGAACTTTCTGGATAACGGTTTTCCGGATAACGGATCCTATACCGGTATTATTTAAAACAGACTCGTGGATGGCCTTCCTGTAATTCAGAGCTTTCTGGATAACAGGTTTCCAGATATGGGATCCATTCTATACCTGTGAGGATTATAGCTCAGATTATATTTATTCTAAATAAGTAAAATGAAGCAGAATCTTGCTGGCTGCCTGGGTGTTCTAGAGGACAGGAATCATCATTACGATACTTACAAAAGCCTACAATTGTACAATATAAGGGGTATCATTATAACTTCCCATAATCCTACGTACAATCTCCCATCCAGGCTTATCCCTGAATCCAGCAGCAGCAGTTTACACCCCAACTACTGAAATGCACCATTATCATGGGTCCCAGTGTATTTCTGTGTCTCCATTCCAATGTCAAACAGCTAAACCTCTTTTCTTTCTTGTTTTTGCATCCCTCATCCCAAGCCAAAATCATACACACCAGTCGCTCAAGAGCCTGCTGCCTATAAATCCCAGTATGACCCGCACCAATGTGTATCGCAGGCGAGTGAGGATTAAACAGAGATGCTCGGAGGAGCCTTATTCCTTTTTACCCCTTTAACTGCACATGTACATGTTTCTCTCGTCTCCAGCCAGTTCTGACATTAAACATGACCAAACCGTCTTTGGCTGCTACTACAAATCAAAGATGACATTCATATTTTCAAAAGATCCACCTAAAATGAACAGGAGCCGTAATACAAATAATTGGCATATTAAATGACAATCGTCCAGTCATTAGTCGATACTCACTCTAATTGGCTCCTGATGAAACTGACCATAGCGGCTATGAACATGACAGGGAATTAGATTGTAAGCTCCACTGGGGAAGGGACAGCGATGCAGAATATGTTGGTGCGGGAGAAATAAAGGCAAATGATACATGTATCTATAATACTTGGCTGGCCCTTATTACACTGTTGGAACAGATGTGTGGATAATAAGAGATGAATGAGCACAGACATGTCCCATGTCAGATCCACAGGTTTCCTACAGGGAGAGTCAATGATCTATCAATAATCCATCAATCTCTCTATATAAGCCCCAATCCATTCCCAAACTCAATAGCATGCACCAATATATTTTATAACATTAGTTCCAAGGCAGGGAACTCTCTGAACATGAAGACAGGGTCCCCCAAATCCATAGCACCCCTCCCTCCCCCCCAACAAAAACTCCCCTTTGCACAGACCCTGAACCCCATTACTTCAGAGCCCCTCCGCTATGTCCTCCCTCTGTCCCCTGTTACCATCGGTAGTGCTTTGTGTCTCGCCGGCGCTCAACTGGATGTAGACCCCCAGGCAGTGCAGGACCCCCAGGCTGAGTCCCCAGGCACCCATGGCGCAAACACCCGGGGGATCCAGCCGCTCTCCCTCTGCAGGATGCGCTCGGAGCGGAGAGATCTCGTTGGGAACTGAGACTCGCTGGCTGGCGGAAGGATACAAGGCTGCAAGTAATCGCTGAAGAAAAAAAAACTCCCACTTTAAAGAGACAACAAGGGGAAGGAGAAAATGTGCCAATGGAGTGTCAACAAACAATTCCAGCCTCAATATTTATATTTCGCTATGTATGTACATATATATGAATATAATAGAAGTAAATCTGCATTAACTCTGCATTCCAGGCATTGCCCCTAGAAACTTATAGACAGTACCATATATTTCCTGGGAAACATTGGCATTGGCACCTCCTAAATTGTTCAACTGTAACTCTCTGTACTGCACATAGCACAAGCCTTACGCTGGCTACTTCTGCTCAGCAACAGCTTGATGGCTACAAGTAAAGAAGACAGGATTGGGCATCTAATATATAGATTTATGTCTGCATAGAACTGGTCTATTGAATGTAGCAAACAGGAAAGCACAAGAAACTGGCTGCTGCATCTGCAGGATGATCTTTAGGTTTTGTACCACACACTGAAGGACTTTGGACTGTTTCACCTACTGAAGGCTCTAGGTTCTGAACCACATATGGCAAGGCACTGGGAAGTCTGAGCTGTTTCACCTACTGATGGATCTAAGCTTTGCACCATAGACTGTAACTTTGGGAACTTGGGGGGGGGGGGTCCCTTACTGATCACTGTAAGTTCTGCGCCACAAGCGCCGACCTGTTTCACCTACTGATGGATCTATGTTTTGCAGCACAAATTGTAAGGTATTGAGAACTCTGGGCTGTTTCACCTGTTGTTGGATCTTGTTTTTGCACCACACACTATAAGATTGTGGGAACTTTGGACTGTTTTACCTACTGAACCACAGATTATAAGACTGTGGGAACTTTGGACTGTTTCACCTACTGAAGGCTCTAGGTTCTGAACCAAACATGGAGAGTAGTTGAGAAGTCTAAAGCTGGCCGTAGACGCACAGATCCTATCGAGGATTCGTATGATTTCCGAATTGTGTGTGGAGAGTGCCGACATCTTTCGTCCGGCGGAGATCGGTCGTTTGGTCGATCGGACCGGTTTGATTTTGACCCAACCGATCCCGCTGGAGCCCATTTAGCTGTTTCACCTACTAATGGATCTAGGCTTTGCACCATAGACTGTAACTTTGGAACTTGGGGGGTTTCACTTAGTGAACACTGTAGGTTCTGCACCACAAGCTCTAGGAAGGCACTGGGAACTCTGACCTGTTTCACCTACTGATGGATCTGTGTTTTGCAGCACAAATTGTAAGGTACCGAGAACTCTGGGCTGTTTCACCTATTGTTGGATCATGTTTTTGCACCACACACTATAAGAATGTGGGAACGTTGGGCTGTTTTACCTACTGAACGACAAGGGAACGTTGAGCAGTTTGCACCTTACACTGTAACACAATGGGAACTTACGACTGTTTCACTCACTGCTGGGTCTAGTTATTGCACCACACACTATAAGACTGTGGCAACTTTGGACTGTTTCACCTACTGAAGGGTTTATATTCTACACCACATACTGTAACTATGGGCTGTTTCACCTACTGAAGGATCTAGGTTTTGCTCTATATATATTGTAAGCCATTGGAGATTCTGGGCTGTTTCACCTGTTAAAGGATTAATAATTGCCCTTCACACTACACGAATGTGGGAACTCTGAACTGTAGGTGACTACTGAAGGGTCTATATTCTACACCACATACTGGTATTTATGGGCTGTTTCCCCTACTATAGGATCTAGTTATTGTGCCACATAACTGAGGACATTGGGAACTGTGGGCCATTTCACCTACTGATGGTTCTTTAGGTTTATCAACCACATAGTGTAATACTGTAAGAACTCTGAGCTGTCTCATTTACTGATTGAGCTAGGTTTTGCACCAGGACACTGGAAACTTTCACCCTTTTCACCACAAGGAGCACAATGTGGGGATGCTAAACAATGCTGTTAAACTGTACCCGTCATGTCATAGCCTTCTCCCTTAGCAGCCTTCATAATACAACACAGGTGTCACCTGTAAGGGGAAGATGCCTTAGCCCATGTGATCTGTATCTGTATCAGGCCTAGTCCTGTCTTAAATACACAGGAGAATGCTAAGCTCTATGTCCTTATACAATATCCAGCACAAGCTCATTTCTTCATCTAGCTCTATGGCTTTGTGGAGGTGTCAATAAACCACAGCAGTTTTCTAAAAAAGATTAATAATTTATTTTTCTAAGCTGACATTTGTTGGCCTTTACCTATGACAGCAGCTATTACTGTAGCATTAGAGGCTTAGCACCCCCTCCAGTCTATTGACCACCAATGGCCTAGCTCCCTTTTGGGAATAAGATTGTGTTTTCCATAGATAATGGATGATTGGTCCCTTGCAGCTCAGCTTCATTTAGAACTGACATTTGTCCTCATTAGTGTAATTCAATATGTGCTAACTGTTCAATAATAGATTAGCAGAGAAACCAATTCTTGGGTAAGGAGATAAGGGTGACAAAGTAGAACCACCCCAGAGAGAGAGAAGCTCCTTTCAGAATCACTAACTCCACCGCCCGGTCACATACCTTCCACCCCTCCCTAGAGTTAACCTAATAAAATATGCCTATGAGTCAAACTTCTTTGTCTGAGGGATAAAAGTTATCCATAAAACACATGACATTGGACTTCCGGCAACATGCAATGCTTCTGGTACTACAGCTTCCATGAATGTCCACTATATAAAACCTACAGGGGACTGAGTTCCATTTGCTTTGCTTTATATTTCTTATTAACTCAATCTGTGGTTTAAGGTTCTGCATCAAACATGGGCAGGCACACATGGGAAGGACTTTTTTACCTACTAATGGATCTAGGTTTTGCACCACATACTGTAAAATAGTTTGAGCACCGCATACATTAGTATGGCTTCGGGAACTTTGGGCTGCTTTACCTACTGAAGGGTCTAAATTTTGCACTGTAAGGCATTGGGGACTCAGTGGCTGTTTAACCTACTAATGGATCTAGGTTCTCTCGGCTGTTTTACCTACAGAAGGAGATTTCACCCACTATTTGATCTAATCTTATTTTAAACTTATTACTGAATAAATCAGCTTCACAATCATGTCATAATCAACAAGCAGGCCTGCTCCCCCCCATGAGGAAGTCTTTGCATTTTTTATCCAACCAATGTCTATTGCCTTTGCATCATGTAGTGATGACACTCGCAGGATTTAAACAACAAAGTCAATATGGTTTGAAAAATAAAAAGGTTTATTAGTCGAACCTTTCGGCCCCACACAGGAACTTTTTCAAGGTTGAAAAAGGTTCCTGTGTGGGAAAGAAACATTCGACTAATAAACTTTTTTTTTTGTTTTTCAAACCATATTGACTGTTGTTTAAATTCTGTGGGTGCCATCACTACGGACTCTCTCTCTCTATTTAAACAATTCTGAAATAGCTGCACTATCTATATCCATTTTTATTATAACATTTCCAATCTATCCTTCTTTGCGCACACCCCAGTCTGCCCTAAACATATAATATATATATATATATATATATATATATATATACAAATACAAGAGTCCTCTGCACTCAACCTATTATCAATATATTTAAGACAGAGACATTTTGTGCATACTGCTACTGAAAAATGCCTTACCCTTTAAACAAAACAGGGATTGTTTGTCCATATGTTGCAATATATTTAAGATGGCCAACTACGTCATCCCATATCTGGCCAGTCCTACATTAAATTTTCATCTGATTCATTAAGAATTCAATTGCTTAATTATACATTTTACAAAGGGACTAAGTTTTACCTGCAACTTACTAGCTGCTTTCAAAGTAAACCTCCCAAACTTGGCTGCCCTTTTATTAGACACCAGTGGGATCACCTGACTATAGTTGGGAAGAGTGGGAGCTACAACATGGAGCTGGTCACTGCTCCTGTACAACTATAACAGCAGGAGCTGAAACTAAAATCTCATTGGATGGGCATGGAGATTTATGTTTGCAGCTTTCCATCAGACCAGTTGCTAGTGCACTATAGCAAAACCCCCAGTGACATTATCTTAGGCTGTAGGGATGTTGTGGGCGTTGTAGTTTAACAACAGCCATAGCACTTCATGTTGTATATTGAAACAGAATAACTTTATAAGTAAGTGCTATCCCTTTATTAAACCCATATATCAGTAATATTCCCCTCTCTTCCCTCCTTTCCCAAACCCCTGTAGCTGTCCTAACACTGTAGGATTTGCCCTTTCTCTGACAGATGAAATCATTCCCTTGATATATTAGAAGCTCTGAGAGCTTTTCCCCGCTGAGTTTCCTCTGCTGGTGCTTCATTACTGAGAGTTCAGCACCTCGGACAGCTCACAACAAAAAGGCCAGAGAAAGAGACTGCTCCATAAGGCAGAGAGAACAGCAGAGAGAGGAAAGGAGATAGAGGGGAAATGAGAGAAAGAGACTGTTCTTTGAGGAAAAAGGGCTAGAATATAGCCAAAAAAAAGAGAGATACAAATACTGGTACAGAGAAAGCCCCTGGCAGACAGGAAAAATACATATTTATATCTATCTATCATTAACACTAAAAAGAGGGTGAGCTGTGAGAAAAGTATTAGTGTGAGGGAAGAAACAGCTTTTTTCCAATGTCTCTTTCACCTTTTCAGGGCTCTATAGAGAGACAGAAGCTGAAGAAGAGACAGACACAGATCAAGTGACGGTTTATATCAGATCAATCTCCGATGAAACAGAGCATACAATTTTGGCATTTGCAGTGCATTAAATCAAACCGATCCTGAGTGACAGAGATAAAGAGAAGGACATTTTTATAGAGATAAAATGACGTCTCCAGGGCGAGGCAGATACATGGAGGAGGGACGTTCCTTACAGAAAGAAAGGGCTGGCTCAAGAAACATCTCATTAAGGCACTACAGAGACACCTTGGACTGCTTACAACTAAAAGACCATGATAAATAGACTGCTTAGTGCAGGCAGGGAAACTTAGCAAGACGGGGTGACCTTTAGAAAGTTTAGACTGTAAGCTCTATGGGGCAGGAAACTCCTTCCTACTGTGTCTCATACCACATAGCACTTATTCTCTGTGTATTTATACTTTTCTATGTATTGTGTTTATTATAATACTTGTGCTCCCTGTTTGTTCTTCAGGATTAGGGTTAAGCAATGGAAGAGGTACATGCTTAGCGCCCCCCCCCCATCTTTGCGCCCAAGGCATGTGCCACTTCTGTCTACTCCTAGTTCCGGCCCTCGTCTACTTTGTCATTTATAAGGTTGTACAGCCCTGGGTGTCCCTGTAGGACTTTATAAATAAAGTTATACAAACATACATACATCAGCATCTTCTTATATACCATGGTACTTACTACCCCCACTCTCTCTGCCTACAACTGGCCATGCATAGAGCGTGTAAAACTTACTAGCTATCGTAAGTGTACTCCTCGCTGTATGAAACAGCCAGGCACTGTATGGCAGAAAGGGTTAATTGGAGCATTAACCCATTCATAGAAAGCTAAAGTGCCTGTGCATGAAGCCAATTTTTCAGTCTCTGGGGCCACCATGAGATTTGTTCTTCTAAATGCAGAATCAATAAGGAATTTCATTTCCAAATAAATTCAAGCAGGCAGTGGGAATCCTTCACTGGAATAAGAGTCTGCATGTGTAAATAAGGGTAGGACTACATGGACGTTTTCTGCGCGATCCGACGCACTGCAACAAAACGCCTGCGCCCCCTACATACATATTCACCATCATATCAACCTTTCTCTTTCATACATTGTATATCTGACTTCTACACAAACTCACACACACACAATATTCCTTACCATCTCCCTTGCACATGTATCCTCTAAGGGTAGGACTACATGGACGTTTTCGGTAAACGCATTGTGAATGCATTGTCACATGGTGTCGCATCATTGATCCGACGCTACACGACTGTTTGATGCAGACGTTGCACGCTGATGCAGCGAGTCGGATTGCGCCGAAAACGTCCATATAGTCCTAGCCTTAGAGGATGCATGTGCAAGGGAGATGGTACGGAATATTGTGTGTGTGTGTGAGTTTGTGTAGAAGTCAGATATACAATGTATGAAAGAGAAAGGTTGATATCATGATGGTGAATATGTATGTAGGGGGGACACCAAGAGATGTAAAGAATGATTTGAGGGTCATAAAGGGGGGGATCTTTCAAAAAATTGGGTAAATTGTGGGCAGAGTTTTGTCATAATAAGGCATGGTTTATGTCTACAGGTCACTCGAGCCCCATTCTACTTGTTGGCAGGGCCCAAAGGCATCAGTGACCAAGGGGTTAATAACTTAGGGGTATATTAGAGTGAAGTTAGAGATCGCCACAGTCCTTTAGAGTAAAATTCTGCCACTCTCCATTAATTTCTATGAGTAAAGAGTATTTATCAATGGGTGAAAGTGAAAGTTCATCCTTTGATAAATATGCCTTTCAAAATCCCATAAAAAAGAATGGAAAGTGGCGGAATTTCACGCTAGAGGACTGGCGATCTCTTACTTCACTCTTTGATAAATACATCCCTTGGACTACTTGGGGGGCAGGTCCTACAACGTCAAAGTATGGGGCCCTGTAATCGCTGATGGTGGCCCAGTGTAGGTGAAAGAGAGGGGGGGGGGGGGGAAATAATGTGTATGTGAACAAGAGAAAGAAAGAAAAAAGTAACAGCACAGAATATGATGGTGGGTGTGGGGCTTCAACTATACAAAATTGCACATTTGGACACAAGTACCTTTAATGGAAGTGTTTTTTAGACACAACTCACTGCAGGGAAAATGCTCGAGTTGCCCACTGCGGAAGTAAATAAGCCCTAGAGTCAACTATTGCTATAGGAAGAATATGTGGATGGATCCCGTGGAAAGCTGCATTCTAGAAAAGTGCCAAACTACAGACACAATTCCATATGCACACGAATATTCAACAACTTGCCCTACAAAGTGTTATAGGCAACTTTGATAATGAACCCAAAACAAATCTTTCCTCCCATATGCCCAAATTCTTTACTTAGCCTATATTTTTAGATGATCTACTCAATCAAGGTAGAGTTTTATTATGACCTATTGATAAGCTTTATGGGTGAATATCATGGTGAGCCCCAATAAGATGGGGCAGCAGTAGAAGTCCTTATTGACTTATAAAGTAATAACAGGGTGCAGATATTAGAATGGATAGCGTAAGAAAGTGTTTTAGGGTACGGATGCCTACCACCCTGCAATAACAGAAGGGCCACAGGTTTGGCTCCAGGGGTAGGAAACTGAAAGCCTATAAGAAACATGACTATGCGGATATATGAAGAAGATATAGTGGCACAAATAAAGGATTAAATATAAAAGACAGAGAAAGTTAGACGTTAACATGTATTTTCCTGCACGCCAAGCGGTAGATAAAGCTCTATACACAGACATTGTGCAAGGAACCTCTTTATTAGGCCTTATCACTGCGGTGAGGGGGGAGAAGAGCATGCTGTGGGTGGCAGGCAGTCAGGAAGATGATATTAGCATGCTCTTATCTCTACCAAGAGTAGGGAATCACTTTCTCCTCTTTTATCAGTCAATGTGGGCTCTGCACCTGGCGCTCTGCCACTCTCATACAGAGGTGGTACGGAGCCAAGGCAATGCTAGCTATCGAATACAAGTGCTCTTACATCTGACTTATTCACAATTACGTTTCTGCATATGAAACAGCACATCTATAATGATGACCAACCCACCAGCATCTTTGCATGCATGGAATGCTTTTTAAAGGAAAACTATACCCCCCAAAATGAATACTTGAGCAACAGTTTATATCAAATAAGGTGGCATATTAAAGAAACTTGTCAACCTGGAATATATATTATAGTAAATATTGCCCTTTTACATCTCTTGCCTTGAACCACCAATTCAGATGGTCTGTGTGCTGCCTCAGAGATCCCCTGACCAGAAATACTGCAGCTCTAACTGTAACAGGAAGAAATATGGAAGCAAAAGACAAAACTCTGTCTGTTAATTGGCTCACGTGACCTATCAGGTATGGTTTGTTTGTGTGCACCGTGAATCATACGATCCAATTTTACTACTAAAAAAGTATATTATTATGAAAATGGTTTATTTACATGAAGCAGGGTTTTACATATTGTTTTATGCAATATCTTTTTGTAGAGACTTACATTGTTTGATGGATATAGTTTTCCTTTAAGTAGAGGGGGTTTAAACACAGCTGTAGTGCTGAACAGATCCCAGTCATATATTGGTTTTCTAAGTCTGCTTGGTGCAGCTTGTAATTTAAACATATGTGGTTGCTAGGGTCCCACTTACCCTAACAACAAGGCAAAGGCTTAAATGACAGATAGGAAGATGAGCAGCAAACAGCAAATAATGAAAATCTAGCCTCAAAATGAATTGTATCCGGTTACCAGGCACTGCTGACCCTGGAGTGGAACTTCAGATCTCAGAATAGCAAGCCACTGCACCATGTAGGACTTTGGTCACAGTCACATATTGTCACACACCCTTGTCTGGCTTATGCCACTTGCAGTGCTGATAATAAACTTCCATACTGGAACTAGAAGGTGTGCATTGGAGTATGGAGAGGTAACAAAGTGCAATGGTAAATAGGGATGTGCTATGGCCACTGGGACAGTCTAAAAGCACAACTCATTATCACCATTACAGTCCATTTGTAGGGCTGCTACACTGTACAATACGGGAGCAATATTCAGGCTAATAGCTTTGCCTACAAATAGAGGGTTGGTTGTTCTATTTAAAAAACAGTCAGAGATTTTCTGCAGATATTTTGTGCCGGAACAATGCTTTACTGCGTTATATTTAGTGCTTTTCTTCATAGGGCTCTTTAGCGATGAATCTTTCATTATGAAAACAGCATTTGGGGGGGGGGGGCACGTCAACACCTGACATTCATCACATGCTGGAGTAGGTGGAGGTTATTAGGACAATAAATCAGATACTGGTACCAGCCTGTAATAACAAGTGGTAGTGTAGTACCAGGCAGGGCATAAAGCTGGCATTGGATGTAACCAGGCACAGAAAAGATACGAGAAATCACTGCACACGATGACTCAGGGCATCACAGAACATTACACCTAGAATATTATCACAATAGCTCATTAATCAGTTGGCGGCAAGACAAATGTGTTTTGGGCCGCAAGTAAATGGTTAAGAGATGTCAGAAGTCTCTTCCCTCCACCCCAAACAGTTGCTCACGTTTTTCTCATTACAGTAGGCATAGTGGCCAACGTGGGATAATATGATTTTAATGACCGGAACCGTCTCCCGGCTCCTGTGTTGGTTATCAATTAGAGGATGTATACTGGCTCCAGCAGGGCAGCCTCTTCTAGCAGTTCTCCAAGGTCAGAAAAGAATATGGGCTGCATTTAACTCCTTCTTGGAAGCATATAGAAAGGCCATGTAGGGACAGATATACAGGTATAGGACCTGTTATCTATAAGGCTCCTGCCCTGGAGTTTTCCAGATAATGGATCTTTCCATAATTTGGATCTTCCTACCTTTAGTCTACTAAACAATCATGTAAAATACTAAATAAATCCAATAGGCTGGCTCTGTTTAAAGGAAAACTATAATGAACACTTAAGCAACAGATAGTTTATATCATATTAAGTGGCATATTAAAGAATCTTACCAAACTGGAATATATATTTAAGTAAATACTGCCCTTTTACATCTCTTGCCTTGAACCACCAATTCAGATGGTCTGTGTGCTGCCTCAGAGATCACCTGACCAGAAATACTGCAGCTCTAACTGTAACAGGAAGAAGTGTGGAAGCAAAAGACAGAACTCTCTCTGTTAATTGGCTCATGTGACCTAACAAGTATGTTTTGTTAGGTTTGTTTGTGTGCACAGTGAATTGTACGATCCAAGGGGGTGGTCCTTATTTTTTTCAAAATGTCAGTTTTCTATTTATTATTATCCAATGGCACATACTACTAGAAATGTATATTATTATGAAAATGGTTTATTTACATGAAGCAGGGTTTTACATATGAGCTGTTTTATGCAATATATTTTAGAGAGACCTACATTGTTTGGGGTGTATAGTTTTCCTTTAAGGTTATTTATACTGTATCTTGGTTTGGATCAAGTACAAGGTACCCTTTGGTTATTACAGAGAAAAAGGGAATAATTTTTAAATATTTTGATTACTTGCATAAAATGGAGTCTATGGGAGATTTCCATAATGCAGCGTTATCTGGATAACAGGTTTCCAGATAACGAATCCCATACATGTATCAGCTACCTATCCAGAGAACTCACTGAACACTCAAGCTGTCTCAAGCTACAACTACAAGCATGTTGTGCAAGTTTGCCTTTGTAGTTCAAGAAAACTGGAGTGCTAAAGGTTTTGGGTTTATGCTCCCAGCAAAAGATGAAGAGTCTCTAGAGTCGGGGGGTTCTCTCTCCCCACACTGCTAAAAATAAGTCTGGGTTTAGAGGTGATATTGTGAAGGTCTGTCCAGGAGTTGTAACCCACAGCAACCAATAAGCAGTTCATATTTAATAACCTTTTGTAGTTTGCCTTATGGTAGCAAACATTTAATTAAAATACATTAGCAGCTGCAATACTACAACTCCCAATACCCAGATGTAGACGTAGATAGAGCTGTTAATTGTAAATACAATTAAACCGCACCTGTTACTTCGGCCAATTGGTTCTTGGGTGCACGTCCAGAGACCTGTTCACAAAGGTTCTCCACCATACAGATATTTTCTTCCAATAGACAGCACTCCAATGATATTAAAACCGTCTTTAATTATAGGACAGCAGCACAGATGCAACGTTTCGAGCGGCAAAGAGTGGGGTGCCGCTCGAAACGTTGCATCTGTGCTGCTGTCCTATAAATAAAGACGGTTTTAATATCATTGGAGTGCTGTCTATTGGAAGAAAATAGACGTAGATAGAGCTTACAGAGGAATATTCTGCTGTTCACTTATTTATTTGTACTTATAATGTGGCCAATCATCATGTTGACCCATCCATCTGACACCAAAAAGGCAGAGAACAGACATATCCATCATCTTCATTTAAGAAACCCTCTCCTGCCTCGTAAATGTTACATAATGGTAATGCAATATCTATCTGAAATCAGTCGCTTGCCTTTTTGTAAGGCTGGAATTAGTTGGTGGGGGGGACTAAAGTCATATATACAGTCAGACTTATACTGTATGATTCAATGCATTCAGTAGTTTGTGGAACAAATCCAGGGCAGCAACTTGTCTGCAAAGTTCTTTATTGGGAAACTGAGTTACACAGTGTTCAGTGTAACTCAGTTTCCCAATAAAGAACTTTGCAGACAAGTTGCTGCCCTGGATTTGTTCCACAAACTACTGAATGCATTGAACTATTGGGTATTATACACAGAATACCTGTGGAAGAAGCCAACAACGAAATTTGGTGAGCTTGCTCTGAATATTATATTTATATACTGTATGATTGTGTGTTAATTTCTAAGACCATTTCTCTATATTAGGTCCTGCTTGCTATAGGGTCTGTGTTGCAGCAGTAACACCTAAGCTGCTTCAAGTATAATAGTTTTAGTACTTCATTGCTGATAAACAGGGGTCAATAATTATTTATGGCTTTCTACACAAATAAAATACTGGATACACTCAGTCTCTCAGAGATAAGAGTTTAAAGAGTGTTTTTAAACATAACCGTCGCTTTAAGTTTTGTAACTGCTTTTCAAAAATGACAATGCAGGGATGCAAGTAGCACATATGGTTAATCTAAATGTTTTCTCTGCTCATTGGGAAGGGTCATTAATTCTTCTCATAAATTGTGGGTCAGTTTTTATTGAAGCAACAGGGACAGAAAATCTGCAATATAGCGCAGTGACACGAACCAGACATAATCGAGTTCTACGACTCCCAGTATGGATCAGGATTGTAACCGTTAGCTTTATTGTGCGCTGTCATTTGTCTATTATATGGTTCAGAACCCAGCACCGTGTTATATGGGGGTCACAATGTAACCCCTGCAGGGGCAGTGGGCACCTCCTGACTGCCATAAAATGTCTTTCAGGCATCTGTTGGTATGTAAAATTCGGCACCACAATTATCATTTGGAAAAAAAGATTATATGAAGGGATAAGTATATGTACGAACAGCTGAAAAAAACAGTAATTTACAGAAAAAGTCACAATGACACTAATGTGACAAAGCCCTTAGAATCGCCCTACAAACTGCACGGTTTCAGTGGTTATATGTTTAGTCCCCAGCGAGCAATTATCAGACAGCTGCCATGAGATCAATAACCTCCAATTCAGGGAATCCTTAGGAGCGCTCCTATCAGCCGACAATAGCCATTCCGATATATGGATTGCATCCTTGCAGAGTTTTATCTAAGCACCAAAGGTGCAGCCTGTCTCAAATGTACTCGACTGCTGCCTCTGCCAGCTATTGATCTGAAAGCCAAACAAGATCTTTTAAACAGCAGCGTCTGGCATTTGAGTGGCAGGAAAAAGAGCCAATGAGCCAGTGCTTTATTCAGAACACTGGAAAGTCTGATATACAGCATCAGAATACAGGCTGTAAATATAATCCGACATAAGGCTTCACTTACTGTGACAGGAGTGTTAACCTATCTGCTGCCCTTTGGATAAAGGCCTAGTAAATACTAGCGAAAGCCTTAAGGCTGCAGATGTCAACGGCAGGGAGTGATTTCCCTTGTATTCTCCCTCAGCACCCACTGTTCAAGAGCCAAAGATGTACAGATTTTGTTTATTTTCAGCAATCTCCTGCTAAAGCACAGAAGAATGGCCCCAAACAACAGAAGGAGATGAAAATTAGGATGATTGCACTTTATATAAAAATACCAAACATGGACCTTTGAATGACATCACCTTGGATACGCAGTCACGTCCAAAAAAAAAAGTAGCCGATGGACAGAGGATGAGGCGGGCTGGAGGATAAAATGGTGAATCCAAATGTTAAAGTTCTATTTACATATAGATTGCTTAGAGAAGGGTATTTATGGTGCATTTTGAGAAGGAAGAATGGTAGTTATAGTGTCTCCAGCAGCTCCTGAATTCGCTTTTGCTCACTCTCCCGGAATTCTTCACTCTTACCGTCGCCAATACTCTCAGAGTATTCTACAAGATAAAGAAAGGCAGGGAAATCAGATACTGAAAAAAAATGGCCGCCCCCCTGATAACAGGAAAAACTCACAGTAATGGAATAGATGCAACTTCCAGGAAGGGTCCCGATATATCCCTAAAGAAATCACTATACACCCCCCCTGCCCTTGCAAAACGTAACCCTTCACTGTGCTTATACCTGCTGATACTCCTGCTATTGTTACATATTAAAGCTATCCTATCTAGAATTCCTGTCACTGTTACCTGCATAGAACTCTCCTCATTGCTTTATACAACACCTTTCCTTTTACTCTTACAAAAGTCCTCTGTGATGGTTCAATTTCCCGCCTCCATCTAAATCATCCACTGCACCCCAGTGCTATATTTAACACACAATGATAAATAGCCCCTAATTATCTATCGCTCCTCTATTTCATCTCTTTCTATAATCTATAACCCCTTATTTCTTATGGTTTTTTAACGATCTCCTCAGTTCTTATTGCATTCCCTCCCATGTTCTTAAAAGAACAGTAACATGAAAAAACCAAAGTGTTTTAAAGTAATGAAAATAAAATGCAGTGTTGTCCTGCAATAGTAAAACTGGTGTGTTTGCTTCAGAAACACTATTTTTTATATAAATAAGCTGCAGTGTAGCAATGTGGGCAGCCACTCAAAGGAGAAAAGGCTCAGGTTACACAGCAGCCTGTAGAACATAATGATGTTATCTGTTATCCACTATTTAACCTGTGCCATATAGCCTTATTTCAATTTCCACCATTGCTACACAGCAATGAACTATAGTAGTGTTTCTGAATCAAACAGATCAGTTTTACCAGTGCATGATATTTACATTTTTTGCAGTTACTGTTCCGTTAAATATAAACCAACCAGTTACTTGTCTTCTCGGTACAGAAAAATCTAAAGCTTAACAATATTGTCTGATAGAGAAAAAAAGACAACAGTGTTTAACGGAGAAAATGAAATTCAGTACGGCACATGGGTAAAGTCATTTCTAGAGCCACGCTTACCTTTTAAGATGTGTCTCATTATTTTTATAGAGCTTCCCCTCATGTTTAGAATTTGCAGCACTCGTTGACGAATCTGTAATCAAAAGCATAAGAAACAGTGAGGGAAAGGAGAAACATAATGTGCAGACCAAAAAATGCAAAGTGGAACCACAAGCTGAAAAAGGGAGAAGAATGAAAAGAGCAACACAGCAAGCAGAGGGAGGGATGATTAGCAAACAGTCAAACCGCAGGCAGTGAGTGACTGCAGACTGAGAATATCCACAAGAAGGCGGATTAATACAAGGGAAACAAACTGGAAAGAGAAACGTGAAAGCAGCTGCGGTTAAGTGATCAGAGGCACAGCAAATGAGAGCTGCAGAAAGAAGCTATGGAAGGAAAGCAGACAAAGCCAAGATGGTATGGATTAAGCAACATGGGGTAGAACTACAGAGCCGACATACTAAACATGAGACCATAGACCAATATCACTATTAACAACAACCACAAAGCATCTTATTTGAAGTTCCTAAACCTGATTGTTTTGCCAGCCTGGCCCTTTAGCAAACTTGTCACAGTTTCTACTACTGCACAAATATGGCAGCCCCCTCATAGGAAAGCACGGTGGGTCAGATAAGCAAATACTTCTATAGAAAAATTCCAAATAGCATGTGTAATGAGAGAAGTTTTATCAATGTTGGCTCAGGGTAATACTTGTATAAGGCAGCTTTGTAGGAAAGAACTGTTAAACTCAATTTATCAATGACCAAATATGCTAATGACTCCTATAGTTCCTAATATGTTTATGACTTTTGGAAGTTCTCATGGGAACTCCCTTTAGTATAGCTAGGGGCAGAATATGTACTCACATACGAATAACATTGACAAAAATAAGCTCTTGGCTTTGGGTGTATTAATTGGGAGTCTGGCCAATTCCCGATGAGAGCATCAGAAGCATATAAAACTGAGGGTTGTTGGCTGAGATCTCTCCTGTGGAGTATACACAAGTGCTGCCCAGTGTCCTTGGTTCCTGCTTAAGACCTCTCTGCCGATTGAACCAGGATCTCCCTGTCGCTTGGTACAGATGATGATGATTACTTTTCTTTCTAAAGCTGGCCATACATGTAAAGATGCAATCGTTCGAGGATGCGAACGATCGGACTTCCCCATCTCCTGACCTGCCATTAACCATTCCGATCAAAAAGTAGTAAAAGAACAGATCAGCCGATGTTCTGCCCCTGACAGCAATTGTACGAAAGTTATGTCCGACGAAGCTGGTGAAAATCCGATCGGCAATACACGCAGAGATATTATCGGCGGCAGCGACAGAAATCTTTGAACCTGGCCGATCGACCAAACAACCGATTTTCGCAGGACGAAAAATGTCGGGACTCTCCACTAACGGTCCGAAAGTCGAGCATTTGTACGACCGGATATTTGCGTCTATGGCCAGCTTAACTCTATTAGTAATAAAGCTTTGTTTATCATACTAGTTGTGGTCTGTGAATTATTTCTGAGAGACTCATAGAACCCTAATCAAAACAGCATGCAAAGACTGTTATAATTGTAAAAAAAAGGTTCACATTATGATTTCAGTATCTCTTTACGCTTGCATGTACCATTACCCAAACATTTGCATCCATCACTTTCCAACATGATAAGACAAACAATGTCACAAGAGTACCATGATAAGGGATCATTTGCAGCTGTGATCTGAAAGTACAGGCAATACGTATACTGACCGAGAACTTCATTATGCCCATCCAAAAATGAACCCTGCCCACATTTGAGTGTTTACACCACATAAAGGTTTGGACAGCACTACTGGAAGGCCATTACAGTGCTGCTTATTCATAATCTAACAAATCAAAACTAATGGATAGTCAAATCCCAGTGGCTTAATACAAGATGTTCAGTATAATGCTCCCTCCAAAGTATATGGGCATTGCTGAGCTTTACAGAGTTCATTTTAGCACTAGAACAGCCTGAATCAGAATCCTACCTGTGGCAGGTTGGCGTTAGAGATCTCCGCTGTGATATAACACTGGAGCTGAAGCAGGAAGAGGCCAGCATCCAGTCTTCGCAGGTAAAACTCCTCCTCAAGGTCATCATCTAAAATCTCACCTCGGCGCACCATATCCTGCCAGCACAACATATTTAATTAAGGAAAGATAGTAGAACAACGAAAATAGAAGTAAAAATTTATTTAACGTGGGAGGGCAAATGAGAGAAAAACAGCAAGGGCAGATATGAACAACTAGAGATCAGAAGTGTAAAGCAAATTGACTTGATAAAGACATTTGCTTCAAGCTGGAGAAGGAAGGTTTAATTTGACAAAGAGAAACGGATTATAAGAATGAGATGGGGCATGTTTATAAGTCTGAAATGTGAAATATGAAGCAAATCCACTAACATGTTTTTCTCCCTCTATTTTCTTGTCGGCCACCCGTACAGCCTCCAGATATTTAAAGTACAACTCCATGAGTCGATCCACCTGAGGACAAATCAGAAGGCAAAGAATGAACAAAAGGAGTTTAAAATTGCAGCCCCACTTCCACTCAGTGCTGTGCACATAGCGGAACCATTTCTGAAGGTGTAGGAAGAGATTTCATATTTTACACTAACCTTCTCGCAGTCACTTTCTGTGAACTTGCTGAGAAGACGTGTCCTCTGCTGACCTCTCAGGTTCCGTAGCAATGAGGCCAGGATGGAGCATACATGTTCTATATGGAGAGCAAAGAACAATAAAACATGCATGAGGTATCCATTGAGGGAGGTGGGGCATCTTATTACAATGCTGCTACATACACAGAAAAAGTGTAAATAAGATAAAATAAATTCTGTTGTATGAAAGGAAAAAGTGTAAATAAGATAAAATAAATTCTGTTGAATGGAGACATAATAGATGAACATATGGCTAGATATTTAGTATTACACATACCATTAAAATACTCGGCTTTGCAGAGTAGCACATTGTCTGTAACTCCCACTAGGAAGGAGGATTATGAGCCCATATGGAATGGCTGCCTTAATAAAAGGAACAATTGACCAGCTAACAAGGGAGGGAAGACTTATGTCAGGATATTTTCTTGGTTCCTTTCTCTCAACGTCTGCTAATTCCTTTGGCTTAAACATATTGTGCTGCTAGAAGAATACCGTTACCCTCAATATTTTTTACACAGTTAAAGATTAGCCTCTGTGTGTTAAATTGGAAAGCTGCCAGTTTGCTGCCTGGAAATAATACTCAGCGCTTAGCTGAAGCTCTAGGTAGACTTATGTCAAAAGCAGGGTGGCAAATAGACACTTAGAAAAATTACAGATGGGTCCTGTGAACCCTTAACAGTGGATTAGTTTGACATGCTGGTTACTCACAGTTCCTTACTATTTAGGACTACACCAGCATGCGTTTAAAGCTAAGGAGCTAAGGCAAAGTACTGCCAGACAATATTCCTTCTAATGGCACCTTTATCTGCACCACAACTTGTTGTGCACTGGCCTCAAAATGTGTGTGTGTGCAAAAGCGCACACCTCCCAGGGAACATTACTGCCAAATGATTCCTAAGGCTTGAACAGTGGGCTCAGCTTCAGCTGCCTGTACTAGCCTCTTACCCTCGTGCTCCTTCTCAGAGACACCAGTTTTCTTCATCTTTTTGGGAGATTTCATAAAAAGAGGAAAGATGGTTCGAAGCCCAAGGATGTCCACAAACTTGTGACAGTTATCTGTGCCCTCTGGGCCGATCATGGCATGATCTAATACTCGCAGTGCACTGCAACGGGACATTTTCTTCTCTCTGAAAATAGACAGGGTCATCACATGACAAACAGCACGAACATATATCCAGAATGCATTTAAGGGGGATCTAAACCCAGAGAGAGAAAGAGTGTAAAATGCAAGGGCTCAGAGGAGCACTATTACTAGAGGTTCTCTAGATGTTGTAAAACTACAACCTGCTGAAGTGATTCTGAAACTCAAACTAAAATTATATATGGAGGGCCTGAAGTGGCCCTTTTAAGGACACATTTATTAATGCAACTGAAAAATGCTGAATGATGTCTCTATTATTACATTTTACATAGTACAGGCAAAGCAGGGCTCAAAGAGTTAATTAAACAAGCGGGCATCTCCTCCAATCAGAAGACTTTTCATAATGTGCATTGCTGGCCCCAAACATTTAAATGTTTCTGGTATCTGCTTGGACAGAGTATTTTTCACAAGCCCACAACAGTTCTCATAAAATTTTGCAGGTTTCAGCCAGTTATACAAGACAGATACTTCACACTGCGAAATGCATCAGGAGGGGGTTAAACTAAACGCAAGTTATTATGGGAATAATGAACCCAGTTTCGGACTGGCCCATCGGGATACCAGGAAAACTCCCGGTGGGCCCAGGTGTCAGTGGGCCTCTTGCCTCTCACAATGTAGTCTATTTCATGGTCATTGCCTATTTCTTTATGGAAACAAAGAGGCTTAAAAGAAGAACACAGTATAGTATGTAGAGAAAAGACTAGAAGAATAAAGAGGGCGAGTGAGTAGAGGAGGAATAATAATGGTGGGCCCATGGCACCCCATTCCAGCACTGAATGAACCAGTCCAGGGCACATTAAAACCAGATTTCACGTTGTCTCCTAGATGACATCTCTGGTGCAAACTTTACAAATACCTGAACAAATCTCAGACACGGGCCAGCAGACTCACTGTAATCTCACTGTAGTGCTATCTGAATGAGCATTAAGGTGTTTGCTCTCGCACTTCTGCCCAGGGGAATGGTAATTACCCCTTATGACTCCTTTGAAGTCATAAGCCTATGAAGCCTTTTTCAAGAGAAACAAATCTTAACTACAGAGAACATACATTTACAGTACCCTGCAGACGCTGTCATGGTTTTATGTTGGACAAAAGTCTTAAGGTGGCCATAGATGCAAAGATCCGCTCATTTGGCAACATCGCCAAACGAGCGGATCTTTCCCAGATATGCCATTAACAAACATGGCTATATCGGGGGTAATCTGATTGTTCGGCCGTATGGCGGGATCGGTCAGGTTTGATTTTGACCCGACCGATCCCGCTGGAACCCAGGGCACATTGTAATTGGATCGTTCGGCCATACGGCCGAACAATCAGATTACCCCCGGGGGGGGTAATCAGATTACCCCCGGGATCGGTCGGGTCAAAATCAAACCTGACCGATCCCGCCGGAACCCAGGGCATATAGTAATCGGATCGTTCGGCCATACGGCCGAACAATCAGATTACCCCCGATATAGCCATGTTTGTTAATGGCATATCGGGGAAAGACCAAACGACGATCTCCGCCGGACGAAAGATGTAGGCACACGCCACACGCGATCCGAAAATCATACGACTCCTCGATTCGTACAATAGGATGTGTGTGTCTATGGCCACCTTTAGGGTTGTTGCATAAGTATTGTTAAAAAAAAAAAAAAACATCCCTATTTAGCTGTCACAGGTACTTATAGTGATATAATGCAATTGTACTGCCTAAAGCTGATGGCAGACTGCCCCTTAGACAGAAGCAGAAGCTTCACATCAAGACGGCACCATGTTTACCCATATATCTTTTTTAGAAAATGGTGGCAGACAGATAAGGGGTGGGGTTTACAGTGAATTATTAAGTGTCTTCCACTTTCTCTAGAAAAAAGTGCATATGCAGAAACTAGGCATATGAAATAGAAAAACAAAATCCAAATGTGTGCATGTACCAGTGGCCACTTGTTCTTTCAATCATCAATGCAAGCTACCACTACTAAATTATCCTAATGTGACTGATAAAAGATAGGTAAAGAGGATTTATTTTATTCAAAGCACTGTAGTTGGATTATATTGTCCTTTAAAAATGTATTTGTCACCTGAGCATGAGGTTCATCAGCTGCAGACCCTCTCCCTTCAGGAATCGGTCTCTGTTGCTGCCGAGCATTAGACAGGAGCAAAGAGCATCAAACAGATTCTCCATCATCTCCTGCTCTTCTGCGGTTCCTGGATCATGGCGCTTGAAAACCTATCCCAATGCAAAAACATGTTAGAGCTATGGATGAGTGTCCACTTTGGACTGATCGACTATCCTCCAAGATTAAAATTGTTGATAATGCAGTATAGCCTAAATCAGCAGATTTATTCATCATAAAAATATGAAATGTAAAATTCCAGTGGGCTGTAATGCAAGGGACTCTTAGGGCTATGGGGCATCGCTGGCCCCAAATAAAGCTTGAAACAATATGTTTCCATCCAGGTCTCAGGCATGCAGGCAGAGTGGGACACCCCCAGGCCAAAGCACAAGATTTTCTCAGCTGAAGAAGAAAGGTCTAATAAACCCTTCCAAGTTTGTGTCATTAATTTTTATTGGAAACCACCAGTCACAGAAGGGTGTTTGCCCCAAAACACTCAAATGTGCATTTCTGGGACAATAGTGAGTGCAAGCGACAAATCATGGAATGAAATGCAGATTAACGATTAAGAAAAATTTCTTGGTTTCTTGGTAGCAGCAGAGATGAGATGACGGGAGAGATCCAATATAAATAGCAGAGAAGAGGGAGATAGAGTCACTGGAAGTCAGGGTCAGTAAAGTGGGAGGTGAACAGTGACAGGCAGTTGGTGTACATTGACATTCTCTAGTAAGAGCTGAGACAGCAGTCTGCCATTGTGCTCTCTGAGTAATGCCAAGGTGTAAGAGCAAGCAGGGGAGGGGAGGCACTCACCGACAACTGCTGAAGCAGCACATCTATTCCGTCCAGCTCCCCGAGTAACCCCCGAGTGTCTGAGAGAGAGTGGAGGAAAATGTCAGAGAAGAACAAATCAATCAGCAGAGGGAATCAATACACAGTGACGGGGGAAAGTGGAACACAGCAGAGGATACAAGAAGAGTGTAAGCAGTATGGAAGCAATGCGGTGTCAAGAAACTGGATCACACAACAAGATTTATAAGAGATCACTGGCAGATAAAAACCAAATAAAAGGCAAAGGAAGCAGTGAATAGAGTAAGGAATGAGGCTGTAGAAATGAATAAAGCAAAGGATGAAGGGAATACATGGCCAGTGCATAACTTTTAAGGTGAACATTACACAATTAAACCTGTTGCAGGCCACTGTATTCTGGGTGAAATAATTGGCCTAACTCTTCTGAGAGCATAAAAATTATTCCATTAAAGGAGAAGGAAAGGTTAAAACTAAGTAAGCCTTATCAGAAAGGTCCACCTAAATATACCAGTAAACCATCAAATTAATGCTGCTCTGAGTCCTCTGTCAAAAGAAACACATCATTTCTTTCCTTCTATTACATACACATGGGCTTCTGTATCAGACTTCCTGCCTTCAGCTTAAACCTCCTTGCCCCGGGCGTGAGCATGCTCAGTTTGCTCCTCTTCCCCTCCCCCTCCCTTCTATGCTGTAATCTGAGCCCAGAGCTATAAGTGAGCAGGGAGAGACTCAGGCAGGAAGTGATGTCACTACAAGCTAATACTGCAGCTGCTATCCTAAACAAACAGAGAGCTTCTAGAGCTTTTTACTCAGGTATGGTAAAACATTCTACAGAATAAATATAGCATTGCAGCTTGCACTATTGCAGCTAATCTATTGGCAATAAAATGCCTCCGTAGCTTTCCTTCTCCTTCAAGAATATCAGCGGTTTGGATAGGTTAAGTCCATGTATTAAATTTTAAGTACAACCAATATCAATACTATGCATATGAACATCTATGCACATCTATGCCTTGTTTTAATCAGCTGCAAGAATCACCTGACACACTACATACATACACAGTGGTGACAAGGTTTGCATACCCTTTTGAATTTTCAATATTTTTGCATAAACACATAAAGGTATGGGCCCTGTTATCCAGAATGCTCGGGAAGTGGAGTTTTCAGGATAACGGATCTTTCCATAGATTGGCTCTTCATACCGTAAGCATACTAGAAAATTATATAAACATTAAATAAGCCCAATAGGCTGGTTTTGCTTCCAATAAGGATTAATTATATATTAGCTTGGATCAAGTACAAGGTACTGTTTTATTATTAGAGAAAAAGGAAATCATTTTTAAAAATTTGGATAAAATAGAGTCTATGGGAGAAGGCCTTTCCGTAATTCGGAGCTTTACTACATGATCTCATGGCTTAGTTTTAGGACTGGCCAAGTCAAAGTGCAGATCATTAATACTACCGTATATAAATGTTGTGGAGGGACCTGCAAATGTCTCCAAACCAATATGCAGGACTGACCAGTCGGAAGTGTTTATTTGCAGCACCCATTATATGGTTTTAGTACTTGCATGAAATAGAGATCATGATTTAGGTCATTTTTATGCTGAAATATTAAGAACTCAAAACGGTTAAAAAAAAAAAAACATTTTAAGAAGTGTGTAAAATAATTTGCTGAATGAATGTATAGCAAATCAGAAAAAATGGGAGGTTAGCAGCTCGACTCACCATCATTGTTCTGTAAAAGAATGGCCAAAATCTCACTGCAGTACAGCTTGTTGGCATCAAAAGGCATCTTGGCCTGAAGGGGAAGAAAATCATCAGATTTAAGGTACAACATCAACATCCGAGAAGAAACAAGAGAATGAAACAGTACTACAGAAGTCAATTTAAACAAAATACTAAGGGAAGCTAAAAGGAATGTCATCCCAACTGGAAAAAAGAGAGCAAGTTGAGGTGAAGGAGAAAGCAATTCAATAATAGTAGATGGGATAATAATAATAAATGGATAGATAATAAAAGTTATACAAATGAAATAACAGAAGAGCAAACATAAGTTGCAGACAGGTACAATCAATTTGCATTACATTAACCAACCTTCAGCCTTTTGAGCAGCCAGTGGAGGAGTCCCTGCTGTGCAGCGTCTGAGCATATTTCAGGGCGAAACTCAGTCATATTCTCAATGATTGCTATGGTAACAAATGGGAAACGTGAGCAAGCACTCAAATATATACAAGCACACACATGTATTGAATATTTCCTTGGAGAGCTGATGTAATGGCGGGAAGCAAAACATATAGGTTGGCAAACACTACAAAAAAAAAAATCATCTTACCACAAAGGTCTCCACATCATGAAGTTATAGGGGTGGCTCTCCTTTTTTTATTATATTTAATTTGTTTATTCAGTTTTAAAAAAATAAAGTACAGAATAAGGCAATAGAGATTTTCTCATTACACAGTCATATTCAACTGAAAGATGGTTCTCCTTTTAACTTTTCAATTGGTCTTCATTATTTATAGTTCTTAAAGGGATACTGTCATGGGATTTTGTTTTTTAAAAAACGCATCAGTTAATAGTGCTGCTCCAGCAGAATTCTGAACTGAAATTACATTTCTCAAAAGAGCAAACAGATTTTTTTTATATTCAATTTTGAAATCTGACATGGGGCTAGACATATTGTCAGTTTCCCAGCTGCCCCCAGTCATGGGACTTGTGCTCTGAAGAACTTCAGTCACTCTTTACTGCTGCACTGCAAGTTGAAGTGATATCACCCCCCTCCCAGAAGCATAACAACAGAACAATGGGAAGGTAATCATATAGCAGCTCCCTAACACAAGATAACAGCTCCTTGGTAGATCTAAGAACAACACTCAATAGTAAAATCCAGATCCCACTGCGATACATTCAGTTACATTGAGTAGGAGAAACAACAGCCTGCCAGAAAGCAGTTCCATCCTAAAGTGCTGGCTCTTTCTGAAAGCACTTGGCCAGTACACACCAATATTACAACTAAAAAAAATACACTTGCTGGTTCAGGACTGAAATTTTATATTATTGAGTGAATTATTTGCAGTGGAAACAGTGTAATTTAGAAATAAATCATAAAATCATGACAGAATCCCTTTAAACTATTTGCTGCCTTCTTCTGTAAGCTCTGTAAGGCTTCAAATATATTATTATTGATACTTTTCATTACTCGTCTTTCTGTTCTCTTTCTCTTATTCATATTCCAGTCTCTTTTTCAAATCAATACATGGTTGCTAGGGTAATTTGAACCTTAGCAACCAGAAACTGCAAACTGGCGAGCTGCTGAATAAAAAGCTAAATAACTCAAAAAAAAGGCCAGTTTCATATTTGAAGATTAATTTGCAAACCTGTAATACCTTTAAAGAAAAGCAGGATGATTGCTACAATCATTAGTTAGGAATTGTTAGTTAAATTGAGATACAAACAGATGAAATTGATAGCAAAGCTGCTAATTGAAGTTTGGATATTTCGCTTCACTCAGATGACTATTTTAAACAATCTTCCAAAATCACAAGTACATAGGAAGGCTGATACCTAGGGTATTGTGAACTCCATCTGACTCCTCCTTCACAGATTCATCCAGACGTTCCAGATTTTGCACCAGGAGAGCAACAACTTGGCCCTCCAACTGAAGGAGAGAAAGAAACAAGAAGTGTGAGGCTGTTGGCAGATGGGCAAGTGGGAAGAAGAATATAGAAATGAATGGCAGAAAGTAACAGCTGTAGGGATTACTTCTACACACAGAACACAAAGCTCAGTAAGGGTAAGGGCACACCTGGCGATTCGCACACGTTTCGCTTCGTATTCCGAAGTCGCCCGAAGTTGACTCACGAGGAAGGCGCAAGACAGAGGGCCGATCAGTCGCCAAAATATCTACCGAATCGCCAGGTGTGCCCTTACCCTAAGGGTCAATACTGCCATTGTTCTGTGGTATCATTTTGTAAAGACGATAGGGGAAGTCAAGGTGCTGGTTCTGCAGATTTGCACTTAAACCACAGGGATTTTTATGTTCCCTCTTTGTTCAGGCTTCCAAAGACCTTCCTTAACTCTTTATTGCAAAAAGCAATGTGGTATCTGCATTTAAATCAATTTTAATACTCTCTTACTGTATACCTCAAAACTTTGCACTTTGAAATCCCCTTCAAAGCCATCAGCCTTAGCCATTCTACCTAAATATACATAGTTATTTTCATTTAAAAGTATCACTTGTAAAAATTGAATCCAAGGCTATCTTGCCAAAGCTTTAATTTAAAGGAACTGTTCAGTGTAAAAATATAAACTGGGTAAATAGATTGTATGCAAAATAAAACATGTTTCTGATATAGTTAGTAAGGCAAAAATGTAATGTATAAAGGCTGGAGTGAATGGATGTCTAACATAATAGCCAGAACACTACTTCCTGCTTTTCAGCTCTCTTGGTTTCCACTGATTGGTTACCAGGCAGTAACCAACCAGTGACTTGAGGGAGGCTACATGTGTCATATCTGTTGCTTTTGCATCTGAGCTGAATGCTAAGGATCAATTTCAAACTCACTGAACAGTTATGTCCCATGTGGCCCCCCTTCAAATCACTGACTAACTCAGAGTTAGAGAGCTGAAAAGCAGGAAGTAGTGTTCTGTTCTGTTAGACATGCAGTCACTCCAGCCTTTATACATCACATTTTTGCCTAATGAACTATATCAGAAACATTTTTTTATTTTGCACAGTATATTTACCCAGTTTATTTTTTTTTACATTGTTCCTTTAAGTCAATGATGTAGCTATATGGCTTGGGAATGATTTTCATTAGAACATGCAGAAGGCACATATGAAACAAATAATCCGATTTATCGATCGAGGTACTAATTGCATCATTTGTAGCTCACTTAAAACAACATCTGTTGGATCAGGTCAGTTCCCCAGGAGATAATAATTTAGAATTGGATCTTACACTACATTGCCCATAGTGTATTTCCAATCTTCTATATGTCTTTGACATTCCCATTATATTGATTAGAAAGATTCATTACAAAGACTGCCCTCAATGGCAGATTTCCTTTTCTAGCAGCAGCTTAGTCTGCTTTGTTTTGTTTTTGTCTTCCTTTTTTCCCTGAAGAAATCATTTGGATACTGATTTACACGTCTAAGTTAATTCTGTCTGAATATATAGTTCAGCTAATAAATACAAGATCCTGGAGCTCTTACATTATTGTGACACTGGCAACTTTAAGATAAAATGAAAAAAAAAAAAAAAAAAGGGAGGTTGTGGGAGCACTCCAAGGCAGAGTAAAAATATATTTAAATACAATGGAAGTGCTACTGATCTGTCCAAATGAACTACAAACATAGAGAAAAAGAAGGGGGATTGATCAATGCACATTCCCTGGTCCCCTGTTTCATAAGTAATCCAATATCTATGCAAATGTATGTATTTATAAAAACAGGGGTTTTTAGTTTCAAACTTATGATCATAAAATTGGTTTTGGTACACTCATGCATTTGCATATATATTGGATTACTTATAGGAGAAGGAAAGGCAAAACATGAACAGCTTTCTATCATAAGTCTGGTGGATGTACAAATTACTGAACGTTTTGAAAATTGTCTCCCTGGTGTCATGTAGAAGCAAGACCGCTCTGCGCAGACTGCTGCGTGCGACTCCGGTGAGTCAAGGTTTTTTTGCGCATGCGCAAGAGGCAGAGGAAGCGTCAGTTACTTTACAAAGATGGCGGAACACAAAGAACAGGAACACGGATTGTATGCTATAGGCTAGGCATTAGTGAGTTACAACTATAGTGATCTAGGAGATCTTGAGGAGTACATTAGAGGGGGATAGGTTATGATTTTTGCCTTTCCTTCTCCTTTATGAGACCAGGGAATGTGCATTGATCAATTCCCCTTCTTTTTCTCTAAGTTTGTAACTTTAAGATAATGTTCCAAGAGGTGAAATCAGGAGAGGATATATACTGTCCTTGTAGTAAAACTGTAATAATTTAGTCCGACACAGACATTGGTCTGCTGAACCTCCGGGCTGATAGTGCTGACTTCAGGTGGCCATACACAGAGAGATCCGCTCGTTTGGCGATGTCGACAAACGAGTGGATCTCTCCCAGATATGACCACATTGAGGTGGGCGATATCGGGCTGATCCAATCGTGGGCCCTAGGGCTTCCAAACCAAAATTTGATAAACACATTACACAGAAACCCCTAATATGTCACTGTTATCGGTTTCTTCAAAATGTATGAATGCCATTTTCTATGCTGAAATGCAGCTGGTTAACAGTTCTTCTCTTTCTGCATCATTTGAAATCCTGGCTGGGAAGAAGGGACTAAACACTGATGTTACAAACTGTTACAACTTCTCCACAGCTTACAGACAGCATGCAGGAACTACATAACCCACAATGCATTGCACTGGGATGTTCCATTCTTTATTGAAATCACGTGTGCAGGGAACTGTGGGGTTTGGAGGATGCAGGCTGAGGACAGCTGGTTGCTGATACAAAGTAACAGTAGTCAGCCAGCTCAGCAGGGGGCTAGGCTTAGGGAACTGTTCCAAGTAGTGAGGTGCGGGTCAGGGTTTCCCCGACCCGCACCCCACCGCTTCCGGGGGTCCTTTTATAGACCCGCGCCGCCCATGACGTCACAAAAGGGGTGGGGCGAGCAGACGCAAGACTATAAAACCGGAACCCGGAAGTCAGATGCCGGCATTTGAAGGTGGCGGGCGGGGAGAGCAGGAGAAGAGCTCAAGAGCTTATGTTTTTGTGGAGTTCCCCTTTAATTAAAATAATGTATGTTCAGCACTAGCTTTATTCGCAGAACTCGTGTTATAAAAAGCGGTGCACAACTTTTTTTTTTTAAAATAATGCAACAAAAGTCAGCTCTTTACAAGCCACATCTGCTGGCTTCTGCTACTTTTAAAAGTTGTAGCCACCAGGGAGAGGAACAGTAGGAGACATGCAGATATTGTTTTCCATAGTAATTACATTTACAAATTTTAAAACCACTGAAAATTGTAATGAATGTATATAGGACAAATGCTGAAAACGACATTTCTTTTACTAAGCAAAATGATATTTTGGATTGATATCCCCTTTAAATTACTCAAAAATAACACCCCGGCCTCCAGGTGCAACAACTGAAAACATCATAAATTATAAAGGAACACTATTCTACTGTCTACCTATCAACACTATCTGCCTAATGGAAAATACATACAAAGCCATATTGGGACACAAACAGCCAACTGAAGCACACCAGATCTGGAATTTTTTTTAACAAAACCCCCCAATCGAATTTCGAGTAAAATCAAATTTATTAGAGTTTAAAAAAACAAGAATTCGAAAGTCAACCCTTGATAAATGTGCCTCTCAAAGTTATACTGTACATAGTTACATTTAATCTAAAAGGGCAAGTCAAAATAAAATAATGCCTGATTAAAAAAATAATAATTCTTAGCAACTTTATAAATGTATTAAAACTTTTCAGCGCTTTTAAAGTTATTTGTAAAAACAATTGCTACTGTTGCTGTTACTTTTCAAACATTGTTGTAAAAGTCTTGGTTCCCCAGCAAAGACAGGTCTATTAATCAGCTGCCTTGTCTTACATTTTATCAACAGTCTGAGCAATAGCAATGCATATACAAATAACTTGAAAACTATAGAAAATATGTAATGAACGTATATTGCAAAGTTGCTTAGAATTATGTTTTCTTTTATTAGGCAAAAAAGTTATTTCTGTTTTTTTTTTTGACATGTCCTTTAAGAATAATAGTTTATAGTAAACAACCCCTTTTCCCTTCTTTATGGTCCTTCTTTATGGCTTCTGGGCAAACAAGCAAAAGGAGAAAAGAAAGATCTAAATATGTTACCTACCAGTGCATCTATAAGGACCTGGGCACCCTCTTCGCTCTCATGAAGTGTGTCAATATCTGTTAGTTCCTGCAGCAGGTCAACCACAGCAATGCACACATGTAGCAGGCTAAGGAAATAGCAACACACTTGTGCAAATACCTGAATACTGGTAAAATATAAATGGTGCTTCTCATGCTTGTACCCCATGCACAAAAAAGCTCCACAGTTTAAGCACAGGAATGGAACAATTATGTATTGTTGCCCTGCACTGGTAAAACTGCTGTGTTTGCTTTAGAAACACTACTATTGTTTATATAAATAAGCTGCTGTGTAGCAATTGGTGCAGCCATAGAAAAGAGAAAAGGCTCAGGTTACACAGGAGATAGCACATAAGCTCTGTAGAACATAATGGTGTTATCTGTTATCCACTATTTAACTGTGCTATATAGTCTTTTTTTCAATTTCTGCCATTACTGCACAGCAGCTTATTTATTTAAACAATAGTAGTGTTTTGCAAGCAAAGAGATCAGTTTTACCATTGCAAAACAACAGTACATGATATTTTCATTACTTTAAAATACTCATTTTTTGGCGTTACTGTCCCTTTAAGTGACAAACACACTCAGGATTAAATGAAACATGGAAGGATATCAGAATTGTCATGACTTAACAATCCAAGTAAAGACTGCACAGCATTGAGCTCCACAAGAAGATGGTACAGATCTGGTATAGTGGCAATAACATGCATCTCCTGGATCATATCATTTAGATCTAATTCTGACTCCATGAACCTAAAAGAAATTGGGAAAAAATTTAAATATTAATTTTCCAGTAAAGCGAGAAACTCTCAACAGCATATTACAAAAAGGAGGCAGAGAAGCCTAAATGAAGAAAAGCATGGTGTATAGGGAAAGCAAATACACTCCACAATGACCCATATATCTCTTGCTTTTCAGAATGAGGTTGTAGGTATGGGGAAAAAGTGTAATGTATAATAAACAAGGATAGGTACAAAGTAATAAATAAGTCAAGGTGCAAGAGACAGGCCATAAATTGTGGGTTACAGGCAAGGCTGTGTCAGACTTTATATTATATTAGGGTCAGTACACTGCCTCCACATTATTTTTTGGGTCATATGTACCACATACATGATGTACAGTATATAAACAATGTGCAGCACTTCTAGGACTCACTTCTCAGGGTTGTCTGGGAATTTAATACGCAGTTCTTGGTTCTTGTAGGATCTCTTAAAATTCAGGATCATCCGTTTCACTGCACTCTCATCCATTGCTTCACTCTACACCAAGAAGAGACAAAGGAATGGCTGTTGTGAAACACCCCCTTTGAAATCAACATAACACCAAAGCCAATCATAATACTTGGAAGGAGTACAACAGCCTGAAATAAATCACCAAAAGTATCCAGACAACGTATTCAAAATTGTCGGGATACTTTTTGCCTAAAGCCCAGTTGTGTTGCTGTGCGATCAACCCTAGAAACTACTTTTGCACAAGGCATGCATGATTTAAAGCTGCATTCATTCCTTTTTGTCCAAACTGTAGATGTAAGGGATATGCTACTTGACTATACATGCAGTCCTATACTAATCTCTGCATCTTTTCCACTGTGAAGCAAAAGAGCAATGTTTAAGCTCATTGTACTTTTGATACATGCATTCATCAGTGGTAGCACAAAAACGTTCCAATTAAACACGAAGTGATCTCTCACCTCATCCTCATCGTCACCTATAACATCATCTAATGCATTCCTTTCCTCATCTGGAGGTAGCCCCCTTTCCTCATCTCGATGCCAGTTCCTCCCTCCTCTCTCTTTTCTCTGTGGCCTCAACTCTTCCGATTCATCATCTCGCCCTCGTTTTGTGCCTTTGTCCGGCTAGATAGAGAGAACAAAATATTACATATATCTGGAATTGGAAGATTTCGATTAACATCAGCAGCCAGCAGGTCACAGGAAACAATATTTATTGCTAAAGCCAAAGTTGGGAATACTCTAAACAGGACATGGCAAGGACCATGTTAAATATTTTATGTAGTGACACAAAATATGAGGTATGGAAACAATAAAAGATGAGTTTCAGTATTATACTATGAGGAAAGGCTCTGTGTAGATTACACAACACAACGCTCCTCGGTAGTCATTTGCTAATTGTGCTCCGTCAAGTGCCTGAATGTAAACCTTAAAAATAATGACAGATTCCCTTTAAAGCCATTCATCTCCTATCCTGAAGTTTAATAAAAATTACTAATGAGAGAACTAAAAATGGCATATGAAATTGTAAATAATATGTATAGTGTACAAAAAATATTGTTAGTATTTATATCACACAGATAGCATATACAGCGACCAGTACCACCTCCGACTGCTTTATCACTCTGCAGTGATATGCCCAGTGGTCTGTAACCTGGAAATTAAAAAGTTATCTTATGGGAATGTCAGACAAGTGATATAAATATTATTGAACCTAGAGCAAACCATGGACCACTATAAACTGGCAACAGATTAAGTCAGCAGCTTATTGAGCAGAATATGGGGCCCTCTAACGGGCTTCTATGATCGATATCTGTCCGAAAATCAGCCAGATGTCGATTAGGCAGGTTTAAAAAACCCGTCGGATCCAGGACAACATTGGTACGTTGATGTGATTTTCGATCTGACCTCCCATATTCTCCTTGTCATGATATAATCGTTGGGCCCTAGGGCTCACGATCGTATCAGCTAAATATTATTTACCTGGGCATATCGGGTAGAAATCTGCTCGTACGGCGACCTTGCCAAACGAGCAGATCTCTGTTTGTATGACCACCTTTAAGCAAGAAATCCTGATAATATTTTAGGGGCCATTTACAACCACAGGTGCAGTGAAAAGAAAGTGTAATTTTCCTTCCTACAATGCAGTAATATTTCACCGAATTCTAGCGGTTACAGTCACCAAGGGTTGCCTGGTGCAGCGGAGGCCGATGCTTTAAGATTTGTGCTATTGCGCAGGCACTTTAATGCCAATTGGCCGCAGTTGTGCTGAAAATGTCTAAATCCGGTTGGCATCATTTACTGCTTTCGGCATGAGTGACTTGTAAGCCCTATTCTTTTGGTGCAACCGCACTGGGGCAATTGACACAGGCTGCTATGGAAACCCTATAATAGGATGCATGTATGTCCGCAAACCACAATTTTTAAAGGGGACCCGTCACCCAAAAAAATTGTTCAAAATCCTATTTTATCACATTAGTCAAGCAAAACAAACTTTAATTACACTATATAAATTATTTGAATCTTTCTTCCTTCAGTCTGGGATTTCAAAATGATAACAAGCAGGCAGGAGCCATTTTGTGCACACTGTTATTAAGGCAAGCCTTGTATCATCTCAGAATCTCGTTTATGCACCAGAATGGGGGACCTGATGTCCATCCCCATGTCCTGGCTACACAATTAAATGCACAATATTCCGAATAGACGACACTTCTGGGCTGTTTTAATTGCAGCAGGTATCTGATCACACACCTAACGCGTTTCGGGATAAAATCCCTTAATCATAGGTTATCCCGAAACGCGTTAGGTGTGTGATCAGCTACCTGCTACAATAAAAACAGCCCATTAGTGCCGTCTATTCTGATTATTGCGTATGATACAGTGGGGACACTGGAGACTTAACACCTGGCATAGGGAGAAGTCTGCGGTGAGCTTAAGCAGTCTCTATTTTTGTTTTTTTAACTTGCACTACACAATTAAATGGTAAAGAGAACGGGGGAATGTGTGGAGAGCAGTGACATCTAAGAAGTGCTGAATGGAAAGTGAAAGTAGTTGTCTGCCCCGCCTCTGTGACTAAGGCATAGAGGAGGGGCAGGCAATATTTGATTGACAGCTGAGATTTTTAAATGAGTTTACAACAGCTATGAATGCTTTAATAAAAAATAGAAATTGGATTTCATGTTTTATTTTTATTATACAGATTTTTGTGTCTGGGGGACAGGTCCACTTTAATGCCCAGAATTCTGGCGTCTGCTTGACTGAACCTACCACATTTTGAAGAGTGGTCTTAGGGGGGATTGTTACTGCAGACATTAAGTGTCATTTCAGAGGTGGCAGTAGCTGCAGGTTTCCCCCAGTAGGTGCAACCCAGTGTGCAGGAAGGACTGAGCAGCATAGAGCACAACTATATGGAAGGACACACAGTAACCTTTGACTTTTAATAAAAAGATTTTGATGCCAATTCCCTAAAAGTCTTATTTTTACACCCTGGAAAGACCGTGTCCATTGACTTTAGTCTACAATTGCCCTAGGCCACACAGTACAGAGTATGGCCCCTCTTTCCTGCATATATTCACATCGTATATTGCTTTAAACCGCTCATCGTCCTGTACAATGAGACATCATTCATAGGAATAAAAAGAACAGCAATGCTATCACTCGAACTGTAGGCTCAGGAGCGCCAGTGATTGGACTCAAGCGGATTCCGTAGAAACGAGCTCACCTGGTACCGCAGCAATTCCGCCACATCCATCGCTTCCTCTTGCCTTCTCAGCAGCACAGTGCGCTTTTTGCCGTAAAGTTCTGCCCCGCCGGAAATCGAACGACGCACTTCCGGGTTGTTGCGTTGCCTATTTGCGTTTGCAACACTACCCTGAAGTGGAGTTGAGTTGCTTGGTGTGCTGTAATAAGCATCAGGAGCGCTGTGTTTGATTAAATGGGGGAACAGTTCAGGAAGGTTACTTGCAGAGCTGGAGTATTTTTTAATAAACTTGTATGAAGCAAACTATGGCTTTCTCCGCCATGCTGATGAGTGTAGTTGTAGGAGGTGCTGCTGGCCTGTCTGTCATACCTGACTGAGTAAGGGTCAGGTGAGGCCACACAGGGCGTTTTGGGGAGATTTGGTCGCCTGACCAATCTCCCCAAGCGCCTTCCCTGACTCTGCGCCAGCTAAAATGAAAAAACGCAGACGCTCGGCAATTCACCTCGTGTAATTAGCGTCAGCGTTTTTTTCCTCACAAGGAAACTTCAGGCGACTTTGGAAAACGAATTGCCACGTGTAATTAGCGCCTGCGTTTTTTATTTTAGCTGGTGCAGAGTCAGGGAATGCGTTTGGGGAGATTGGTTGCCGCAAAGACGAGGCAATTAGTCGCCAGGCAACCAAATCTCCCCAAAGTGCCCAGTGTGGCCTTACCCTTAGGGCCAGTGGTGGTACTACTGGGGGAGCAGGGGGTGCCCGCAACCCTAGTAGTGGCACACAGGGAGATTAGTCGCCAAACGATAAATCTTAACTACTGTGGTGAACTCATTGCTGGTGTGAATCGCTGGTGGGATGGCGTTCACATGGCTTCGGTTTTCTGAAGTTGCCTCACCGGAAATTTTTGGAAAACAAAGCGGAGCGAATGCCACCCCGCCGGTGAGTCACATTCTTGCGAAGAACGTGTGGTGATCCCTGAGGTGCTAGCCCAGTCCGATACTGCCTTAGCATCTGACCTATCAAAGGGCAGGCATTATGAAAAGGACTCTGTTGCAGCTAGGGTTGCCACCTTTTCTGGAAAAAAATACCGGCCTTCCTATATATTTATCTTTTTTCTCTATTAATAACATTGGGATCAGCCATCATTTTTGCCGGCCAGGCCAGTAAAATACCGGCCAGGTGGCAACCCTAGTTGCAGCGTGTGCCTTGTGGTGCTCCCTAACACACTAGTAAGGGATTAGGCCTAGGGACACCCTCATGCCTAACCCCACATACCCTTCATAAATACAGCACTGCATGGTGGGATGTAAGTTTTTCCACTTTATTTTGGAAAGCTGCAAAGGGCAGGGTGCAAACTGCAGAAAACATATTTTGGACATTGTATACTTCACCTGATACTTGAACAATTTCCTGGGATGGGCACCTTTGCCTATCCAACAGGCACTGAGAACATGTTTCTGGCCATACAATCTTGGCAAATGTTTTGTACACTTAATAAAGTCAGTTATGAAAACCAGTGGGTAAAAAATCCGCTAACAGAAATCAACACCAGGGACTGTGCATGGAGATTACATATAGTTGGCAGCTTTGGTGAAAATAACTAACAACCCTAAAGCCTGTGGCGCACAAGTGCCCTCCATCCTGTCACAGCTCCTATACTAATAAATGACAAGTGTGCAATTGAATGCCCATGCAGTGATAACAGGCTGACCTCACCTTCAAAATGGTAGTTTGCCATGTTGATGTGGTCTTCACCTGTTGGTGCAGTTCTCCCCATAGGCCTGCAATATGATTTAATCACTGCCCTCCTGGATCAGTAATCAGATCGGCTCAATTTGGCTTTGCATGTGGGTGGTGAAATGGAACAAAGATCTGCTTGTTTGGTATACATGCCCACCAATTGGATTTTTATGGGTATTGCCAGCCTTAATCCAGGCATAATTAATCGGATAAACTCACCTATACACTTTGTGCCACAATATTGAAGTCACTGAGACACAGCCATAATGATTGGACCAGCATTGTGATAAATGTACTCAGAATACCCTTACTTTTCTATCATTGTTTCCCATACCATAGCAATACACAGACTTTGGCTGACACAAATGGGAACAGATAGACACCACTCAGAAACACTAACAACACTTCCTTGCTCCAAGTACTCCCAGCAACCTAAACCCCTTGCATGATGTCACTAATACCCCCCATAAAAAGCTATACCTATGTGCATATCTACATAAATGCCCCTTGTTCCCAGAATTTGAGCTAGGCCACATGGGAGCAATACAGTGTGATGGTACATTATGTTTTGAGCTTCTGAACCAGCCCGAGGCAACCACAGCCCTTTAGCAGTAAAGGTCTGTGTCCCCAAAATACACCCAGTAGCATCCCATCTTATTTTCTGCTGATTTGCTGCACATGCTCAGCTACTGAGCTTAGGGACCAAGGCACAATATACTGAATATATAGAACAGAAATGTCACAATATAAGGCTGATTAGTACTTAATACAGATAGTTATAACATGTCTGCTCAGAAACCAGTGCAATTAGCATCAGAATTTAATAATCAGTCCTGTAGCATCAGCTTATATTACAGACAAACCTCATTTTCTGCTTGATAATTTGCGACAACACCTAAGCTTAGCTTCTCAACAGCTGCTCAGAGCCCACTGAGCATGTGAGTGTCGCAGACATTTTCCAAGATGGTACAATGCACGAACATGGAGAGCTCAACCTAATCCCAAAACACTTGTTGTAAGTGTAGGGTGCTTATCGGGAAGACACAATTGCAACTAACAGGTGTGCATCCGAATTTCTTTTGTTATTTTCCAAGATGATGACCCCCTGTGGAAACTTTGAAGTCTTGGATCATTGCTGTTATTGAGAAGCTGAAACTTTAGGCTGGTACAATAACTTCAGTATATAAAATATGGCATTTTTACCCATATTAATTTTTAGAGTTTAGTTCTCCTTTAATGACTGTATAGAGCATTTGAGATAAACATTCTGTTGATGAATAGAGATGTGAATGAATGACTGAGAGTGGCAAGGAAGGGAGCACAGACCACATAATGCAAGGGGACAATGGGCCTCTGTCTACACCACTGTTAGGTTACGTATATACAGAACAATTGGGTGACCTTATATGGAAGTGGAATAAAGAGAAGTAAGATCAACAAATGTTACAGAATTATCAGTAGCAGCAGAGTATAACAAAGAGAATGAGCACTAAAGGATACTTGTGGCAGCAGACTGTGACAGAATGTGTTAATGCATCTACTCATTTCAGAAACTTGGATAAAAATTCCACCCCGCAGTGAGAGCTTTATATAATACACTGTGGGCTTAATGGACCGAACATTTAGAGAGATGTCAAGACTTCTAATTACAGCTGTGCCATACAAGGGGGATATGGAGACAGCGCAAAGCAATGACTGGGGAGGGAAATTGTAGGCAAATGGCTGAGAATGTCAGAGCAGCAGGGGGCCGGCTAAGGATAGATACAGGCCAAGGAGAGAACTGTGACAGGAGAATGGAAAAAGAAATGGGAGTAGCTGTTGGAAACAGAATCAAATGAGTTTAGTGATAAAAACTAGAGAATCAAGAGGCCATATGTTTTCAGCAGTTGGACCAACTGTGGTTTTATTGCCCAATTATTAGTACAGGGAGTCCTCGAGTTACATACACCCAACTTCCATACAACTCACACTTACAGACAGAGGCTATTACAGTAATGTTCTGTGGTTTGCTTGTCCTTTATTAGCATTTAGCTTTAATAAACCACCTGCCCCAATCCCCTCTGGCGTGTGTTGTCCTCTGCGGAGCACAGAAAGGTAAAAATAAATACTATGTCAAAACAAACATCTGTCTTGTGGCATTCAATAAGTAAATGTATATGTTTCAACTTACATACAAATTCATCTTAAGAACAAACTTCCAGACCCTATCTCGTACGTAACCTGGGGACTGCCTGTATATGTGAGATCACATCTATATCCACACTCCACCCTGCAATGCCATAAGATTGCAACTGATCAATTTGATCTACCAATGTGTCTACTCAAATCATAGATGTGAGAAGAGTGGAAAAAACATCTGCACCTTGTTTGGGACATGGAAGTGATGGCAGAAAATCTCTGTAAGAGCTCTTACAGACGAGCGTTTTTACCTGCGCTCCTCTGCGTTCCGTTTTTCTGCGTTCAGCCGCAGGGGAGCGCAGGAGTAGACGCATTACATTTTTTCCAATGGGGTTGTACTCACACAGGCACGTGTAGCCGCTGAACGCGGTTGAGACGCAACATGCTGCATTTTTCCTGCGTTTGGCGCCTACACGCGCCTGTGTGAGTACAGCCCCATTGGAAAAAATGTAATGCGTCTATTCCTGCGCTCCCCTGCAGCTGAACGCAGAAAAACGGAACGCAGGGGAGCGCAGGTAAAAACGCTCGTCGGTAAGAGTAAGAGCCCTTATCAAGGACACTGTCCCTCCAAACGGTTACAATGGAAATTCCACACTTTCAGCTACATTTTCATTAACTCTGTATCTATTAAATTTTCATTTCTTCAATGCATCTAACCCTGTTTTTTACTACTGGAAATACATAAAACCCATTATCTTCCACAGTGCTTCATTTAGTAATGGCTGGACTGAAGGCTAACCTATGTGAGGCCAATTATCTATTTATTCTCCCAACTCTGGGTGCTGGGATTTGTATTTCAGTGCTTTGAAGCACCATAACTTTTGTTGAGCGATTAATAAAGCGTTACTTTACCATAGCTAGGAATGATGGTTATACAACCAATAGAACAACAAAAAAGCTGAAAGGTATAAAATGACATTAGAGGTTAGCTGTGAGATCTAGGTGAGAAATGAAAGAATATATATAGACAAACAGGAACAGGTGACACAACGTGTTAAAAGAAGGTGACAAGAGCAGAGAAAGAAGCAGGTATTGGAGAAATTAGAGAGGTGGGAGAAATGCAGGGGTGCAGGGAGAGCAGTGCACTTTTCATTTCCACAGTAATTCACATTCCCATCCAACTCCTGCAAAGCAATTCCCATCAAATGTCTGTAACAAGCTGGAAGAGACCTAGGAAGAGATGGTAGAAAATAAATTAGTGGTGGCAACCTGCTCTCACTCACCCCCTGAATATTGATGATGACTGTTTGTTAACCCCTTACACCCCAAGCAAGCCCATAATCACCTTGCAAGAGGGTAGCCATGGATTATTTTTTTCCACAAATTATACAGAGTTAGATTCTATGTTCTAAAATTCATAAACTGCTAATAAAACTGTAGTACAACCTGAATTGGTAAAGTACACATAAGAAAAAGCAATTCCTGTGCTTACATGCGCCTGTGTTCGTACAGCCTGATTTAAAAGAGTAAATTGCATTTTGTCCTTAGATTTTCATCAGCAATGGTCGAAAGGCATGGGGTTTCACAATTCCAACAGTCTACAATAACCTAGCCAATAAATAAAGAGACTCTTTTACAAAAGAGTAAGTATTTTGCCTAAGGCTTTGTACCCAGGGGCGTTTAAATATGCTTGTCGTGTGGTTAGTTTTATGAGTTCCACCTTATGAAATTTCCAGTTGTCTGCACCCACAGTGGGCAACAATTCTGGACAATCAAGACCTATTTGTGGAACACATAAACGTTCATGACACACATTTCTCATACATAATATTTAAGCTGACCAACCCCATCTTCAGTATTTTAACATGTTAGTTAAATGGAAAACTATACCCCCAAAATGAATACTTAAGCAACCGATAGTTCATATGATCTGGGTGGTAAAGGAAACTGAATAATATTGGTTTCAGTATAGCTCTTGCTTGGATTGTGATATGGGTCCATGGATGTTGCCTCTACTCTGTTTCCTTGCCCCATCACCAACCTTCCTCCAATAATTGTCCCTCCCAGGGCTACCTGGGAAATATAGGACTCAGCACAACTGTAAAAACCAGTGCAGGATGTGCACCCGGGCTCACCGCCTGGCCCCCCATCCAGGGAAACGATGCAAGTCATCTCGCTCACAGAAAAATCTCCCTGCCCTGCCTACCGCTAAATAGCTCATCCCCCAAGCCGGTGCAGGCCCAGGTGCGATCTCACCCTGGTAATTACTCCACTGCTCACCAGTGGCTCACCAGCCCCTTGGATGTTGTTCCCACTGGCCTCAAAGCAGAAGCAGACCTCTAGAACTATTTTCATGCTTGTGTTGTTCCCTGACTTTTTTACATTTGAATGTGGCTCATGGTTAAAAAAAGTTGGAGACCCGCTGCAGACTATTGCTCAGTCTTTACACCCATTTAGCCAAGGGTCCTGAACCCTCACCTCATGCCCCCAACCTTCTTACCTGTGAGCCACATTTAAATGTAAAAAGAGTTGGGGAACAGAAGCATGAAAAAGTCTCTAGGGGTGCCAAATAAGGGCTGTGGTAGTCTATTTGGTAGCCCCTATTTGTACTGGCAAAAAGACAATTCTGGTAACTTCAAAAGCCACCTTTTTGGTTTTCTTAACCTAAAATTTGACTTTCTAGCACTCTCTGCAATAATGCTCCCCCCACCCCTTTGGAGCAGGAAAGGTAAGCACTGTTGGGTGAGTGGGGGCGGCATTGCAGGAGAAGCCTCAGATTGCCCCTGCCTTAGAATTGGCCATATTGCAAGTACACCTAGTTTTTATGCAATTAAAGGAGTAGTTCAGTGTGAAAATAAAAACTGTGTAAATAGATAGGCTGTACAAAATAAAAAATGTTTCTAATATAGTTAGTTAGCCAAAAATGTAATGTATAAAGACTGGAGTGAACAGATGTCTAATAAAACAGCCAGAATCCAACTTCCTGCTTTTCAGCTCTATAACTCTGAGTTAGTCAGCGACTTGAAGGGGGGCCACATGGTACATTTCTGTTCAGTGAGTTTGTAATTGATCCTCAGCATTCAGCTCAGATTCAAGAGCAACAGAAATGACCCATGTGCCCCCCCCCCTCAAGTCTCTGATTGGTTACTGCCTGGTAACCAGGGTAACCAGTCAGTGTAAACCAAGAGAGCTGAAAAGTAGTGTCTGACTGACATGTTATACATCAAATCACTCCAGCCTTTATACATTACATTTTTGGCTAACTAACTATATTAGAAACATTTTTTATTTTGCACAGCCTATCTATTTACCCAGTTTTTATTTTTACACTGAACAATTCCTTTAAGGCAAGCCTGAATTTCAAAAATAAGCACTTGCTTTGAGGCCACTGAAAGCAACATCCAAGGAATTGGTGAACAGCATACTGTTCACAAGCCACTGGTTGGGGATTACTGCCCTAAGAATAAGATTGCAAAAATGAGACCACAGTTGATTGAGGCTTAGCTTGCTGAACTTAATGCCCAAACAGACAACACTGGTGCTATTACTATTCAGAAGCTGTGAAACATGGGATAAACATGTCGTAGATGCTGGAAAGTGAGTCCTAATGAGTTTATTGTTCACTGCATAGTGGGCATCTTTTGTGTTTACTCCCTAATAAAAAACCCTCTATAGCAACATTCCCAGAGGGTGCATCGATAGGGTAAAATCCTCTCAGTACAGCATGTACTGTCAAATCTCTCCATAAGGCATTGGCTGCTTCCTCGCTTCTAAGTGTTTTATGACACATTTGTTTCCCAGCGATACTTTCACTTTAATATATGTAATAAATCTCCTTTATGAGTGCACATTTTCTTCTGACATTGATGCCCGCCTTCTCTTTACAAAAGTCTTACAAAGTCAGTGACATTGCCAGCCTTTCTCATACATACACTGCTGCATTTTGCCATGGTCACATAAAACTAGAAGCAAGAGTGCCAGTCACCCTCCCCAGCAAACACACACAGAGTGGCATTATGCCATTATCACTCAGCACAGGCAGCAGCACTACTCGCCTACCCCAGAACACACAAAGCTCCATTATGCCCTAATCACACAACGCATGTCAGGGCTAACATCCTACCAGTGCATAAAAACATGCAATGTTACTTTGTGCCATGATTAAATAGTATAGGTGGTGGCAGTGCCAGCTTCTCCCCCAACAACACACAAGCATGCTATGCTGCATTATGCCATGATCACAGAGTACAGGCAGCCTCCTCCCCTCAGCACACACATACACACTTGCTGAGGCTGCTTTTTCTGGGCAAAGCTGTGAAATTATTTTTCTACTTGAACAGTTTTCAATTTAGATTAGGAAAAAAATTTGAGAGGCTGCGTCAAAAGGCGTCAGTAATTCGGCTGGGAAAGTCTGACATGTGGAGAGGGGGGAAAAGCAGGGGAGACAGATAAAGAGAGGGAGAGAAAAGTAATGACTGGGGGGAAGAAATAAGTGAGATATCTAGAGATAAAAGAAAGGAGAATATAAAGGAATGAGAAGGAGGAAGCATTAGGAAATTAAATATCGTAATAGACATGGAGATTTAACTCAAGGTAAGGAACGAGTTAAAAGATGGAGGTAGGAAGCAGTAAACAGTTAATTTGTAAAAGGAGGACATTGAGCATGTGGCTCATATATTAAGGGGCACAGCATGTACTGCAACTGCCCTATTGATTATTTTAAAGGCCCGCCTTATTTCTGTCGCATTCGTCTTGTCGCAGGCGTTTTGTCGCATCGTGTCGGATCGCGCCGAAAACGTCCATGTAGTCCTACCCTTATAGTATAATCACCTGAGGAAGGATCTCTAGATCCGAAACATGTCGTGCATTTCTGAAATAAAGTGATTACTGATGAAAGAAATTGGCTCTCCAGAGTGATATCTATGATTTATTTTCCCTCTAACCCTTCTTTCCCCATTGTATACATCTAATGTGTAAAGCATGTTAATAATAAAATACTAATTAAGATGGGTTAGGGCAGTACTGCCACAAATCTGTTGCACTATTATTTTTTTCCTGGGCCTGCTAGTGTCTAAAAATGTCCCATGTGACAGGGCTATAAAATACAGTAACTTTGTGATGACTTTTTGTCCCTTTAAGTGCGTTGTGCCTGCCATACCTTGCAGTTTATGGATTGTAATGAGGCTGTGCAGAGAGATGGGAATTTTAATTCCAAATATCTGCTAAGCGTAACTGAAATTTAAGTGAGTCTTAGAGACCCTCTGCCCCTTGGGGGGAAAGACTATAAAACTTATTGAAAGTGTTAATTGCTAAAATGTAATTTAGCTCTTCTTTAAATTAACTTTTGATGGTCTGAAGGTAAGAACAGTGTTTCTTAGAAACTGTGCTCAGCTTCAGTGCTACCCTGGGGTGGGAGGATTCCTATTTAGAGAACTAATTTGACTGCCTAAAAACTGTGAGATTCTCACGGACTTGGTTCATAGGGTACCCTCATTGAATTAGCAACTGTGCTGGCACGGATACAGCACATTATGTATAACCCGCTAGGCTAGGCAATTCGGAGTTGTCATAGGGAGGGGGAGTCCTGTATTTGTATAGCTTTACAGAGTAGCTATTGGAAGGAAAAATTCCATTGTGTTTCACAGATTTGTCTGGCTTCTAGAAATGGACTGTCATTTTAAGATAGTGTGTGTAATAGGCAAGATAGTGGCAGGGAAGGGTCTGTAGCTGTGGGATAGTGTATATATATTAAAGTAAGATGGTGTCAGGGGTAAGGGCTTTAAAAGGGAAGTCAAGTCTAAAATAGAATAAGGCTAGAAATTCTGTATTTTGTATACTAAACATAAACATGCACTTACTGCACCACAAGCCTAATCAAACAAATGATTTATGCTTTCAAAGTTGGTCACAGGAGGTCACCATCTTGTAACTTTGTTAAACATCTTTGCAAGACAAAGACTGTGCACATGCTCAGTGTGGCCTGGACTGCTTAGGGATCCTCATAAATCATCAAAACAGCACAAGTCAAATAAGCCGATACAGCAAGACTGATTAATAATCAGAATAGGCAGACTGCACTGGGCCCTGTGTTGTCATTAAATCTAATGTGGAAAAATAATCCTCCAAATAGAATCCCAGTTTATCTGTTTAAATCTGGCTCCATGATCTTTGTCCCTGCAGCTGGAGTTGGAAACAGTAAAGAGAATGTAAGAGCAAGCATAGAATCCAATACAAATCTCTACACAGTCGCCAACTGCTGTACAGGGAAACAAACAAAGCTGCTTGAGTTCTGCATGGCTGGGAAGTAAGGTGGGGGCTCCCCCTGCTGTTCAAGTATGATTGTTTCCCTGCAGAGCAGTTAGGAACTGTCTGGCAATTCCTATCCACAGCAGTAAATGAAGGGAGAATTTCACTGCATTACAGTCAGATTTCTTATAAAAACTATACACATTTTTAATTAAAGTTTATTGGAGATAGGTTTCTTTTTCATTAAAGAAAGTAAAAATGGGATTTTATTTTTTTGCCCTTTAACTGTGGTTAATATGTATAATTAGGCAATGTGTTGTCAGTGAAGTGGTATAGCCAGGTGATGTTAGGGAGAGGGGTTTAACTGTAATATAGTGTATAGCAAGGAAGGTGGTGGCACCTCATAATGGTGTCAGGGGAATGGACTAACTGTAGAAATGTTTGTATTGTAAGGAAAGATGGTGGTGGGGAAGGGGTAGTATCCATGGAAAAGTTATTTGAATAAAACAATTAGGTGCTGGGGCAGGAGCTATAACTATGAAATAGGTTTTATAGTAATGCAACATGAGGTCAGGAAAGGAACTATAACTGTGGCACAGTGATGGTGTAAGATGAAGTGGCTGCAACTGTCAAATATTGAGCGTAGTAAGGAAAGATTGTATCTTGGATGGGGTTGTAACTGGGGGCAAATTCACTAAAGCGCGAAGTGGCTAACGCTAGCGCAAATTCGCCAGCGTGACGTAATTTTGTTACTTCGCTGATTTACTAATGGGCGCTGGCGAAGTTGCGCTATGGCAAAGGGACGTAACTATGCTAATTCACTAGCTTGCGGATTTTCATGAACGTTAACTCTTGCGCCAAACTTCCCTTCGCCAACTGAGACCAGGCAAAGTGCAATAGAGTAGATAGGGCTTGCTTCAAAAAAAGTTTACATTTTTTCTAACTCCCAAAAAACGCTGGCGTCTTTTCCTTTGTTAAGGGTGATAGGCTGAAAAATATTGTACATTTTTTTGGGGGTATCCTCCTTCCCCCCTACATTTCCTAACATATGGCACCTAAACTATACAGTGGGCACATGTGTAGGGCAAAATAACAACTCTATTTTATGAAGCTTTCCCAGGCTTGTGTAGTGTAATGTATTTGCTGCAACATATACGTCCATTGTACTTTAACTTGGCGCCGTATGCAAATTAGGCATCGCTAGCGTAACTTCGCTTTGCTTGATGAATTAACGCTAGCGCAAATTCGCTACCGTTCGCCTCCCTGAGCGAATGACTTACTCTACCTGCATATTTGTGAGGGTATGAACCGAAAAAAGTGCAACTGTCCTAAATGTTGTGAAGCTGGCAATACACAGTGAGATGTGGCTAGGAAACTCCTTCCAGATATGAATGGGGTATATGTGTATAGGGTGAAACAATGTTTCCCAATCCATACTGGTCCTGATCAGTTTTCTGTGTGCAGCGATATCAGTCACAATTCGTACAGACCCGGTTAGAATTAAATCAATGAACATCCCCCTTGCCATGCATGGAAATACACAGTTAATCCATATGACTACAGAGCCCTATTGTTCATGTAAAATTGCGTTACTATAAGACCACCTCCCTAATACTAGAAACTGCACACCGACTTCGTAAGTGCCATAATTGAGATATGGCCTAAAGACTTTAACTACTTACAAGTGTACTTTGCCCGATGCAAATTTGGTACATGCATCAATAATTCATGTTGCCTCTGATATTATCCCTTTGCAAGGAATAAAAGTAATTGCTTTCCTAAGCCCAGAGTAACTTAACTGTTTTAATGCCAATCAGTCTTGTTTTTGAGGGATGAGGGACCCATAGTTCAGTGTACAAAGTGCAGCATTTGACAAAATTGCAGTGGCCGATGCATCAAAATGAACACAAATCAGAAACAGGTACACCAAAAATCACCAGTTATCTGATGTCTGATTTACATTTCTTTCAGTGAGCACCATCAAAATAAAAGGAGTTATTTACTAAAACTCAATTTTTTTCTCACTATATAAAAAAAAATTGACCAAACTCCCAAACCCAAATCCCCTTAATTTATCAATAATTATTCTCAAAAAAAATTGGTGTGACAAAAAGTTGCTACAGAATTGTGCAACCTTTTCAATTTGGTGCACGAATATTGCGACTTTTTCAACTTGACGCATGACAGACTTTTTTTGACGGAAAGAAATCCACGGCACACAGGCTGCTGCAAGCAAGGAACCCCTTGCACGTTTAATGCGGAAGTGAGCAACGTTTCGGGGTCACGCCCCTTTGTCAAGCCTACGGTAATTAGTGCATACAAACATAAATAGCCATACAAAGGCCATGATTGGTGCAGTAATCAGATCATGTGATAACAGTGCTAAGTGCATTTAGAAAACATTATTCCAATAAAAATACAAACATTCTCATACAAGATAGAAAAACATATTTTTATAAACATTTTTATAAAAAAATTTTTAAAAAAAAGACAACTCAATTTTTTTCTCACTATATAAAAAAAAATTGACCAAACTCCCAAACCCAAATCCCCTTAATTTATCAATAATTATTCTCAAAAAAAATTGGTGTGACAAAAAGTTGCTACAGAATTGTGCAACCTTTTTAATTTGGTGCACGAATATTGCGACTTTTTCAACTTGACGCATGACAGACTTTTTTTGACGACCACCAAGAACCCTGAAACGCAAAAAACATCTTCAGATGGTTAAAGGGACCTCTGCCATTGACTTTTACATTAATATGACAGGTTTTAGCTGGAGTATTTTTGGATTCTGATTTTTTGCTGTTTGGTGGCATATTAAATCTCAAAGAATTGTAGTTTTTTCTTATAAAAATTCAAGATTTTGCACACAAAAAAACTCAACTTTTAAAAATTAGACCCTATAATGTGTAGCCAGTTCTTTAGGTGCAAGTCTGTTGTGTTTATCGATGCTGCTGATGCAGGGAACCCTGGACATAGGGTTCTGTATATTTGCCTTGCAGAAAACAGAGAATCTAGGGAAGACGGGCTAAATTGCATTGCCTGTCCTTGCCAGATACTCCTGGTTTGAAATGATGTTTAAATAATTTATGCTTAATATGCCATCCCAAACCCTTTTTAGTACGGTACTGCAAATCCCAAAGAAAAGGAAAAATACATACATTCCATAATTTGAAGAACATTTAAAGGAACAAAGGTCACAGCTTTATTAAACAAGTTAAGAAATAATCTGCCACATAATAACCATGAGGGCGGCTCCCCATCCTTTTAGAAAATTGCGCCTCTATAATGATCTGTGCTTAGGTTTGCCACTCGGCAGGTAAAAATTATGGCTGATCCCAATGTTATTAATAGAGAAAAAAGATAAATATATAGGAAGACCGCAGAAAAGGTGGCAACCCTATCAGTGCTCCACGCTTCATTGTGCTCATCCTTTATTAAATGGAAGTAAGAGGAGCCAAGCCTCAGTTTACAGTTTGTTTTTCAAAGCAGATGCCATTATAGTTGTCACCAATTGTGTCATAGTGACACTACCTTTTTAGAGCTTTGCAATGAGGCCCGATTGATCCCTGATTGTAATGGTGGTGGTCCTGTGTTCATGCTGGGTGTCTGTGAAGAGGCAGGCTGTAGCCATCTGTAGGGTAGGCTGCCTATCATTCCCTGGTGTAGCTTCTATGTAATAGTTAACTATCTCTCTCTTTTGGCGCTACATGACTGGCAGGTAATTGTTGTACATGGGCGAGGGGTTAATTGAGGTTGGGGATCTGAGTGAGCTGTTGATAGAGCAGGTGTCACTTCCCCGTCTATGGAGTTATCTCTTTTTCTGTTCACTTCCATTTATGGCTGCCTGCTCTTTAACACTTTTCTACCTTGTCTTCTCTCTGTTCTGTCTCTTTTCTTTCTATTTTTTAGTTTACCACTTCTCTTTCCTCCAAGTTCCTTATCCCTTCTCTTTCTGCTGCGGTTCTCCCACTTCTAACCTTCACCTTTCTTTCCCTTTGTATCAGGATCCCTTTCTTGTCTCTGCTTTACAGTATGGAGGCATGGCAGCTATAATGCATTTAGAAGTTCCTCTGCCCACATCATTCCTGGACTATATTTAGCATTATTCTCTACAGGGGGCCCACAATGTTTTTTTCTCACAGGATCCCAATTGAACAATTGGTTTTCTGATGGTGGACAGCATATAGTTAATGCAGCACAGCAGCGGCTGTCTGGAGAAATTTACTTCCCTGTGTTTAAACCGAGTGGGACATTTATCACTTCCCACTCCAAATGGGTTTGTGTGACAGTTTGGCAGCTGTAATCTGTCTCCTGCTAGGCATGTGTACCACATCTGTCACTGTCATACATGGACTAGGAGGGACCCCAAGTAATGGTCCCACTGCTGTAAGTGGCATCACCCTGGCACTGCCATGCATGTAACTCTTTGTGTCAGCCAGTGTTATTCATGCAGGAATAGTTCAGTGACACAATTATCCTCCACTTTCTTCAAGTCATATGCTCCATCCGTGACCCTTTTTTTTCATGTCTGGTTCTCCAATCCTTCTGCCTACTCCTTCATTCAACAAACCTTTATCCAATGGGCACAGCAGCAGAGATATCATTTCCTCTCCCCTTCCCTCCAGTCAAGGCCCCCTTGGCAAAAATCTAAACTATTCATAATTATACTGTGTATTGATCATCAGATAATTTAGTAAACATAAGGTTAAAGGGGTGGTTCACCTTTCAGTTAACTTTTCTATGTTATAGAATGGCTAATTCTAACCAACTTTTCATTTGGCATTCATTATTTACTTTTTATAGTTTTTGAAATATTTGCATTTTTCTTCTGACCCTTTCCAACTTTCAAAAGGGGGTCACTGACCCCATCTAAAAACAAATGCTCTGTAAGGCAACGTATTGATATTGCTAGTTGTTTTATACTCCTCTTTCTATCCAGGCCTCTCCTATTCATATCCCATTCTCTAATTCAAATCAATGCATGGTTGCTAGGGTAATTTGGACCCTAGAAACCAGATTGATGAAATTGCAAACTGCAGAGCTGCTGAATAAAAAACTCAAAAACCACAAATAATAAAAAATGAAAACCAATTGCAAATAGTCTCAGAATATCCCTCTCTACGTCATACTAAAAGTTTACTCAATGGTGAACAACCGATTTAAAGATATACAACCTGTGGCTGTGAAGATGTAACTGAACCACAACTTACAACATCCTCTATTTTATCCTTTACTGCTTCCTTTTTCCACTGTGTCCTCCTCCTTTGATTATTCCTTGTCCTTTATGAACTCCATTCTATACAGCCTTGTGCCCCCTCTCTTGATTTACCACCCCCTCTCATTTCTTGATTGCCCAATTTATCTGACTCTGCAGCTTCAATGCTCAGTGATAAATCTTCCTCCTATGAAGGTTTTATCTCCAGATAACTGGTGATCAGCATTGTCAAGGGCACAGGGGGCAGCCTGATAAGGGTCCTCAGAATGTCATTTGAAAAGGATTTCATGCATGCTGACAGTACCAATATCTTCTACATACCAACACATTGCCAGTCGCCTGGTTCACCCTCCATTTCTGCATGGCAGCAGACATCAATGATTCTCACAATGTGGCTGTAACCATTTCTTTCATAAAGTGAAGCCAACTTTGCATGAAATGAAAAAGGCATCGTTCAGAGTCTGACAGTCAGCCAAACACTACACAGAAGCGTCAGTTATTGAAAGCCTTTAGCTGGCCATAGACACAAAGATACAGTCATACAAAACGAAGATTCATACAATTTTCAGATTGTGTGTAGAACACACCAACGTTTTTCTTACCATGGCAGGGCCGGATTTGAGTGGCGGGCACCCCTAGGCTGCGCGGTCCTAGCACCCGCAATGATCTAGTGAGCGCAGGCATACCGGAGCACTGGGGAGCTGTGCGTCCCCTAATAACTTGCTGCCTCTAAAAAATTGCCTCCCTAGGCCCGGGTCTTTGTGGCCTCGCCACAAATCCGGGCCTGATCATGGGGATCAGTAGTTTAGTCAGACAGGTTAGAAGATTTCTAACTAATATACTAATAATATCTCTGCATGTATTGCCTATCTGACAATATCACTGGGTGACTGTCACTACTATTTGTCAGACATAACTTTTGTACGATTGCTGTCTGTCAATTCATGGGCAGAACATCGTTTGATTTGTTGTTTTTTCTACTTATTTTAATCTGAATGGTTAATGGTAGATCGGCAGACCGAAACAAAGGAGCGTTAGTCACACAAAGAATAAAATCTTCACGTTATTTGAACTATAACCCATCAAATAACAGTATGATGCCACATACTACAACAGGGGTAATACACATACTTTGGTGCCCCTAGGGTGAGAATAATATCAATATTAAGCAGCATGCCCAACAGGGCCAGACTGGGAGTAATAAGCAGCATTGGCAAAAAAAATTAAAGCAGCCCACATATAAATGTGCAACATTAGCACCCCCCCAAGTTAAAAAACATTGGTGGCCAGGGTCGCCCATTAAAGTAAAAAACAAAGAAAATGGTGGTCAGGGTTCTCCGCCATAAAAGTTAAAAAAAAAAACAGAACATTGGTGGCCAGCCCCCCACGTTAAAAAGTAAAAAAAATAAATAAAAAAAATAAAAGGGGGTCAGGACTCTCCCCCTATTAAAGTAAAAAAAACCACTGTGGCCAGGGATTGAAAAAATTGGGGATGGGAAAATTACCTTCAGCTCCACTTCCCCAGCCCATAAATGGAGCGGCTTGCAGGGCCTAATGGCCACATATGGCCTAATATTAGAGAATGACATAAAATTATTGAAAGTTTTTCCCATTTTTATTCTTTAGCACCACCTACTGCCCGAAAATGAGAAAACATGAAACGAGCAAAATATTTTAATAACTTTTTATATTGATGCATGTTAGCCATGCTTGAATTGTAATGAAAAAATATAGGGATGCTATGTATACCTTAATATGTGTGGTTTTCTAAAATAAGCACCTCTGCATGCTGTGTGATTATGATTTTTGTTGGCTGCCAATTTAGTTTCTGCAGCCTGTGTATTGTGTGTCCTAACACAGCACAACCCTCAGTTACCCCACATTATTTTTTATATATTCCTCAATATGCTATCATTCTCTACCTTTATTTTATCTTTTTGTTAACCCTATTTTCTCCTTCTCTCTTGTTCTTTATAATCATCTCTGATGTCTCCACCTTCTTCACCTTCCACAATCTTTTCTCTCCTTTTATCTTCTATTCACTGATTTTCCTTGTGCTTTTTAACCTCTCAATTTTACAAAACTCTTGTGTTCCCCCTGAAGTGATGCAATTTCATAAAAATAAAAAAGTGGAGGGATGGCATCCCTACACATCCCTCCCCAACTCCAACACTGCATATTTGTGATGTGTGAGTCGGCAAAAAGCCAAACTGCCTGCTGCCAATCTAAACTCTACCAAACCCAGCATGTTGCCATATACACATATACCCACCCATCTGAGATATCACCAGAGCTGTGACTATATAAAGAGGTACCAGCCAGAGCATTTTGGGACATGGTAAGGTAGACCTACTAAAAATGTGCTGAGCTAGCCTGAATCCACCCAATCTTTGGATTTCGGGCCGGCCCCTGCATCCAGGGCTGGATTTACATAGTTGGCGCCATCGGGACCCAGCAATGGGGATTGGTGCACGGGAAATTAAAAAAACTATTGTATCTCCAGTGTTTCTGAACCAATGTGGGTATGGTTGGGCAGCATGCCGCCCCGTAAAATCCTGCTGCCCTAGGCCCGGGCCTTGGTGGCCTTTCCACAAATCCGGGTCTGCCTGCATTATGCATATATATGAATGTATGCACATAGAGACAAAGCCACCAAACAACCCAAAACTGAGGCAAAGCATAAGGACAACGGCAATAAAAATGTTGCCACACTTTGGGTCTAACAATCTAAATAGAGCAAATAGCAGAGATTTTCTGTAAATACACACCTTTGTGTTATTTAGACATGCCATCATTGTTTTACCTATGTGTAGAATGAAGAAAAACAAGCAAAATAAAAATCTATATTTTCTCCAGTATACCCCATACCATCCTATATAATAAAGTTGCAGTGTCTCTGCGTCCAGTCCCTGTGTCCGTGGGATTGCGCTACTGCGTCTGCGCATGTGCCCCACGGAAGTACCAGAGACATTTGAGGTTAAAGGGCTACCTGATTTAACTCACCGATTTCAAGCGTCTGATGCCGTCTGCACTATGAAGGCATTTGACCCTGGCCGGCACCTTTACTTTTCCGGAGTTTGTCTCCAGCAGGTTTCAGTACACTCTTGCGACAGGACCATAATAGCATGTGCGCATGCAGCAAACATAGAGTTGGGCGGACAGAGTGGGTATGTTCATTTCACTTCCCCGGTCTCCTCTATGGTATCGCGTAATTCTCCAGATTACTGTGCGCTGTTGGGGATTGGCGCATGCGCAGTGGTGGAGGTCCGGCTGCTGCCAGTGGCAGTAATCTGTAGACCATGGATAGTGCGCTGCTATTTCTGTTCTTCTTTCCTGCTCCTCAAGGCAAAAGAGAGACATATTCAGATAGAAATACAGGAATATGTTCATAATGACACAAACAAACTGCTGATACCGACGAGCAGAAGATTCATATCCTATATCATATATAATAAAGTTGAAGTGTCTCTGCGTCCAGTCCCTGTGTCCGTAGGATTGCGCTACTGCGCATGTGCCCCACGGACCGTCTCTGGCGAATTTTTTTTAGACTAGAACAATTCTGTTTTTATAAATGTTTGACTACATATGTTCTAGCGCCCGTTAATTTAACGGGCTTAATGTCTAGTATATAAGAATTTAAAATAGCCACAGAGAGACCAAGGCTACAAATCTGGGAGTTATTGCCTATTGCAACTAATGACCAAAGAGCAAGCAGCATAATGATGTGGTACTGCCCCCCACAGCCGCAATTTGTGGAGGGGCCAGGCAAGTCTATGCACCTGCTTCTTCACTGTCCCTCCCTGCTGCTTCGCTGTCCTTCTTGCCTGCCCACTGCACATAGTTTGCAGCAAGAGCAGGGCACTGAAATTTACAGGAGCAATAGCAGCTATAGAGGAAGCAAGCCAGGCGGTCCAAGTCCCCTGTTCCCTGCCCCCCCCCCGCCACAGCAGGATCTGCTTCCTCTATAGTTACGCCACTGCAGCATGCAGATTTTAAACATGACAAGATGTAATGTCACATGTAGAGAACCAGGTACACTATAGTACATCACAGACTTGAAGATAAGTGCATCAAAGTTGCTTTATCGGCCCCAAAACAAAAGTATATACATACAAGGCAATGTTTACGAGCGGAAAAGTTGCCTTGTATGTATCTACTTTTGTTTTGGGGCCAATAAAGCAACTTTGATGCACTAATCTTCAAGTCTGTGGTATGCTACCGTGTACCTGGTTCTCTACATGTTTCTTGGATCACAGGTGGGTGGTCCTTCCACGGTTAAGCACCCTACGCATCAAAAAGGGGTTCCTGTTACAGGAAGAAGCTTTTCATATTTGTGTGAAGATGTAATGTCACAGTCTGGTCATGATAGACACAATGTGGCATGCTGGTGTAACTAGCCACAGGCAGACCCAGGTACAGGTGCTCTGAAAAAATGTCCTTTGACCTGCCACCCATGATATGAGTTATCACTGTGGCCCAAGGGGGGTGCAGGTACCCCTGGTAGTTATGCCACTGCCCACCCCCGTGCCCTATGCAAACAACAAAACTGGAACAAGACTCTAGAAGGGGGCTGCAGGATTGGGACAGCCAATCAGAAATTAAATAAGAGGGGCTGCAATGCAAAAGGAGAGGGATTGTGACATCACTTAATGTTGACTAAAACTGATGACGTCACTGAGCTCTGTTTCTATTTCAAAGCGATATTTGGACTCATGTGTATTAGAGAATTATTGTTATTTGGATACTTGTCCTTCAGTGTGTAGGGTTGCCACCTTTTGCTGATGGCTAAACCCGAACACGGGGGGGGGGAGCAGATAACATTAGGGGTGGGGCAATGATGTAGGAACAGGCATGATGATGTCAGAGTTGGACACAATGATATAGGTGGAGTTATAACACGGGGCAAAGCTATTGCATCACTTAGATGCAACTAGCTGGATTTCTATCCAGTTTTCACCATTTTTTAAAGCGTTGATGCCCAGTTCAAAACCACACAGGGTACAGGTATGAGATCTCTTATACAGAAATCAGTAGAAAGCTCTGAAATACAGCAATGTTAATTTAGAAAAAAAAACTTATTTTTGATTGATTTGCCTTTTTTTTGTATCTGTAATAATGAGAAATGCACTGCACTTGATAGTAACTAAGCCATATTGAGGTGAGTATCTTAGTATTTAAATGTTTTTCATGCATTGGGCAGATTTGCTTTACAAAAACCCAAGTGTTGGGGTGAAAAGCAGACAGGTGACACCCCTAATGGGGCACGAGACCCATGTTTCTATTTGGGTTCTGTCATTGTGAATGGGAAGGCTCAGGCAGGTCTGGGAGTTAAAATAGGCCTTGGCATTCCAAGTACACAGAGGCCTAAACAGCCTCCAACCAGCCCATTAAACAGTAACTTTCTATGGCATCATACAGCAGCCCCTCTGGCATTTGCCAGAACCCACAGATTGCCAGTCCAGCCCTGTCCTCAGGATGCAGGGAAGTCACTCTGTGCGAGTGTTTATGAGTTCAGAGAGCCAGGAGTTCACTATTCCATAGTTGGGAGTCTGTGCCCAGGCCAGGGTTTCAGGAGTGTTTGTGATCAGCGTTTCAGGGATCTCTGTGCCCAGGGTTTTAGGGAGAGTTGCACCCAGGGTTTTTAGGGGTCTCTGCATACCTCCCAACTGTCCCGTTTTCAGTGGGACAGTCTCGCTTTTGACAGCTCAACCCGCAGTCCCACGTTTCTACTGAAAAGTCCTGGCTTTCTCTGCACTGAACAGCCATAAAAAGAAACAAAGTTTCTAACTTAATTGGCTTTTGGCAGAGAGCCCAAGAGCAGTCACCAAGTGCAACTAACATACTTTGTAACAATTTTGAGATAAGTAATTGTAACAATTTAGATAAGGAGGTCCCTTGGGAAAAGTTAGATTCACAGCTTAAAAGGCAATTCACCTTCATTAGCAAAACTAATAACTGGAAAAAAAACCACAGAAATATGTTCAAACTTTCATAAGCTGCCAAATTTTGGAAAATGAAGATGGAAATTAGGGGGTGCGGCCACAAAAATGAGTGTGGCAAATTGTTTTGTCCCTCTTTTTATTTCCAAAATGTTGGGAGATATGGGAAATCCATTCAGAATTATTTATCAGGCATTGAAATGTGGCTGAATGAGCTGTAAACTTTTTCGTTAGGTAGAAAAGAAAAGCAGGTAGTTTGGTTGACTTGTCCTGACAGTTCCCCAGATGGAGGCATAGCTGTTAAACAAGTCTGATTATTAGCCTTGTAACAATGACTTTTTTCTGTCGCCATTTACAGACGAGTTACAGTCCGCTCCTGCAGCAGAACATCTGACGCGCTGCCATTCGCTTCCATCCCCATTAGGGGGCAGCAGCACTGACAGTGCAGGTCTATTCCACTCAGTGTCTACACCAGAGGGCGCTATCTCTATAGTATAAGGGCCATGAGTGAGGGGCGGGCAAAGTTGAAGCATCAGACCTAAGAAAAGGCTCATGACGTGGCCTGGGCTGTCTAACACGGTGCCTGCGCGCAATTGGCGGCCTTGCTTAGGACCGGGGGATACTCGGCAAGGGTGAGAGTGACAAAGTGAGTGGCTGGCTATACAGTGCACAGGGCAGTGGGGGTTGCTGAGTGTCGAACATCTTTCCGTCTATGTCTGGGGCTCCAGCAGTGACAGTATGGATGTGCCTGCTCCATTGAGTATCATTATATGACAATAATATACAGGAGCCCTGTGTGACCGACTGGAGACAGACAGGGCCTCTGAACGACTGCAAATGGAGAATGAAGGGCCCTAGGTGTGAGACAGCCAGACAGGGCCCCCGAGCGAGTGCATGGTGAGAGAGACAGGGCCCCTTAGTGAGAGAGACAGGGCCCCTGAGTGAGAGAGACAGGGCCCCTTAGTGAGAGAGACAGGGCTCCTGAGTGAGAGAGACAGGGCTCCTGAGTGAGTGCATGGTGAGAGAGACAGGGCCCCTGAGTGAGAGAGACAGGGCCCCTGAGTGAGAGAGACAGGGCCCCTGAGTGAGAGAGACAGGGCTCCTGAGTGAGAGAGACAGGGCCCCTGAGTGAGAGAGACAGGGCTCCTGAGTGAGTACATGGTGAGAGAGACAGGGCTCCTGAGTGAGTGCATGGTGAGAGAGACAGGGCTCCTGAGTGAGAGAGACAGGGCTCCTGAGTGAGAGAGACAGGGCTCCTGAGTGAGAGAGACAGGGCCCCTGAGTGAGAGAGACAGGGCTCCTGAGTGAGTACATGGTGAGAGAGACAGGGCTCCTGAGTGAGAGAGACAGGGCTCCTGAGTGCATGGAGAGAGTGAGAGAGACAGGGCCCCTGAGTGAGAGAGACAGGGCTCCTGAGTGAGTACATGGTGAGAGAGACAGGGCTCCTGAGTGAGAGAGACAGGGCCCCTGAGTGAGTGCATGGTGAGAGAGACAGGGCCCCTGAGTGAGAGAGACAGGGCCCCTGAGTGAGAGAGACAGGGCCCCTGAGTGAGTGCATGGTGAGAGAGACAGGGCCCCTGAGTGAGAGAGACAGGGCCCCTGAGTGAGTGCATGGTGAGAGAGACAGGGCTCCTGAGTGAGAGAGACAGGGCTCCTGAGTGAGTGCATGGTGAGAGAGACAGGGCCCCTGAGTGAGAGAGACAGGGCTCCTGAGTGAGTGCATGGTGAGAGAGACAGGGCTCGTGAGTGAGACAGGGCTCCTGAGTGAGTGCATGGTGAAAGAGACAGGGCCCCTGAGTGAGAGAGACAGGGCCCCTGAGTGAGTGCATGGTGAGAGAGACAGGGCTCCTGAGTGAGAGAGACAGGGCTCCTGAGTGAGTGCATGGTGAGAGAGACAGGGCCCCTGAGTGAGAGAGACAGGGCTCCTGAGTGAGTGCATGGTGAGAGAGACAGGGCTCCTGAGTGAGAGAGACAGGGCTCCTGAGTGAGTGCATGGTGAGAGAGACAGGGCTCGTGAGAGAGACAGGGTTGTCCCACCTTCCAACCACTTTTTTCAGTTGACTTGACTTCAGATTGTTCCCCATAAACAAAGACTTTTTTTCAATTGATACAATCAGTTAAAGGGGTGGTTCACCTTCAAGTAGACTTTTAGTATATTATAGAATGGCCAATTCTAAGCAACTTTTCAGTTGGTTTTCATTATTTCATTTTTAAGTTATTTGCCTTCTGGCTCTTTCCAACTTTCAAATGGGGATCACTGACCCCATCTAAAAACAAATGCTCTTTAAGGCTACAAATTTATTGTTATTGCTACTTTTTATTACTCATTTTTCTATTGAGGTCCTCTGCTATTTATATTCCAGTCTCTTTTTTTAAAAACCAATACATGGTTGCTTGGGTAATTTGGACCCTAGCAACCAGATGGCTGACGCTGCTGAATAAAAAGTGAAATAACTCAAAAATCACAAATAATAACAAATGAAAACCAACTGCAAATTGTTTCAGAATATCACCCCTACATCATACTAACATTTGACTCAAAGGCGAACAACCCCTTTAACAAATTGGAATATTATCAACTACTGTATCAATTCTACCAGCTGCCTTTAATGAAACTCAGGGATTCTGCTCAGCAGGGATAAAGATAACAAATGTACACACACACGCCAACACACACACCAACTTCTAATGACAGCACTTCCTGTTTCTTGATGGTCAGCGGGTCTCGGATTGGGTTGAGGATAAGGTACCTACGGGTCGGGTTTAACAAATTGGTTCCGCACAGGACTCTACTGCGGGCGTCTAATCTTCCCAAATGCCTTCCCACCGGCAAGAATACAAATGGCTGCGGGATGGCATACAAATCGCTTTGGATTTCCAAAGTCGCCTGAAGTTTCCTTGTGAGGCAACTTCGGGTGAATTCAGACATGTATGCCATTCCACGGGCAATTCATATTCTTGCCAGCGGGAAGGCATTTGGGGAGATTAGTCGCACGAAGTAGGGGAGATTTGACGCTGGGTGATTAATCGCCCCGTCTGCCACCACCCTAAGGAGCTGATAATTCTGGACACTTGTCATCAGAAGAAAATAGATCCATTAATTGATGTCTCCGTGCGAAAGTGACTTTTAGACTTTAAAACACATAAGAGTGGAGACGGATGAAAAGAGAAGCAGCACAGACACATAGAACAAATAAAGTACTGGTTGGATTGACTGGGACAACTGGATAGGAACGTAACAGAAATGTCATCTTTAACACTGGGTTGTCTATAGGAATAATTTTGTTGGCCAAGAATATGCTATATTGTAGATATTGAGAATATAATGATGCATAAACACTTTTAAGTACTGTTGTCAGCAGTGGTGTTTATTTATCCCTTGCTTACTAGTCAATATTGTAAATTCCTTAATCTTCTGTTTCTTCTTTTATCTTTCCGCAGGTTTCAGACAAGAACCCCTAAGAAACTGAATCCTTGCCTTCACCATGTACTGTCTACAGTGGCTTCTTCCTGTCCTTTTGATCCCCAAACCTCTGAACCCAGCCCTCTGGTTCAGTCACTCCATGTTCATGGGATTTTACCTGCTCAGCTTTTTGCTGGAGAGGAAGCCTTGTACAATCTGCGCATTGGTTTTCCTTGGCGCCCTTTTCCTCATCTGCTACAGTTGCTGGGGAAACTGCTTCCTTTACCACTGCAGTGCCAGTGAGCTGCCCGAAGCTGCCCATGATCCTGCTGTTGTTGGCACTTAGAAAGCTGCTATGCTGGCGGAATTCACAGAGTGCTGCTTTCTGCCAAGATGGAGATGCCCTTCTTCCAGCCGACTGACACTGCTTGCACCGTTATGTGTGGTATTAACCTGGGACATTTGGGACTCCATATTAAAATTTGGTGCAGCAGAAAAATAAGTGCACTGTTCTGTAATTGGTGATGGGCATCGGATTCTCTACTGTGTCCCTCCATGCTCATTTATCTCTTTCCCTGGCACCACTGCCAACATGTGGGCAGAGACAATATAGCACTGCCAGGTCTTGTCATTGATGGGGAAAAGGATTTTTAATTGTCTGTATTTTGTTCCTTTGTTTTTGATACTTTACAATCACATAGACACCTCCCAGGCCTGACACAATGAAACACTGAAAATGGCCACTTCGCATATGCCGCACGCAAACTCGTACACATGGCAACAGGCAAAAAGGAGCAGCCTAGCTTTCAATAAAATGGATGTGGCGCCATCTTTGGAGGAATGAAAACTACCCAATAGCATGCAGTATTCAGTGGGTGCTGTTCCTTGTAGCCTGTGTACCTCCAACGGATACTAATTGTGCCAAGCTGGTATGTTTACATACAAGAATTCACTGGAGCGTATTATGAATTTCCAGCTTCTGAGCCCAGTCATTTTAACCTTTTTTTTTTTTTTTTTTTTGGTGTTGAAAAGTTCTGAATAAAGCTTTATTAATCATACGAATGGCTTATAAGTGCTTTGTTAGTGAATGTGTAGAAATATATACAGGTGTAATTCAATAGAACGGCGATCTGTTTCAATTTAACTTTTGATCAAGGTTATTCAGTTCAGAAGTAATTTCTCTTGCTGTATGTAAAGATCTTTATCTTTCACTGGCTAAGTTCATATACTGCTGGGGAGGCGATAGGAAGCATTTGAGATATTGGTGGGTCTTCCTTCCAGCAGGCTGCATATCAGTGTGTCCTAACCACTGAGTATTAGCTAGGGATGCACCAAATCCACTATTTTGGATTCGGCCGAACCCCCTGAATCCTTCGCTAGAGATTCAGCCGAATACCAATCCGAATCCTAATTTGCATATGCAAATTAGGCATTGGAAGGGGAAACCATTTTTTACTTTTGTTTTGTAACAAAAAGTCACACATTTTCCCTCCCCGACCCTAATTTACATATGCAAATTAGGATTCAGCCGAATCTGGAAACAAATCTGGAATTTGGTGCATCCCTAGTATTAGCAGAACCATAACTACAGAGGAAGCAGATCCTGAGGCTGCAGGTGGGCCCAAGAGGTATAGTGGCACCATGACATCCTAACTAATGAACAATTTCAACATATATTGGTAAAAAAGGACAACCTCTGGATATGTTGGGGGCCCTAAATTTAATTTGCTTTGGGGCCCAGTAACCTCTAGTTACGCAACTATTGGCATCACAAAGGTGTATTTAGCCCAGAACTGGAGAATAAGTAGTAGTGAGAATATCTGGTAACACCAACTTTCTTAACTCCAACATTGAATTGTACTGCCCAATAACTTACACCAAATTTTTAGAAGTTGGTCTGACAGATTGGTGTGATTTTAAATGTTACTCCAAATGATGAAAGTGCTGTACAGAAAGGCAGTTTGATGCCAAAAACTCCTTATTCACAAAACTGGAGAAAGGTTTTTAATAATGTGACTTTTAACAACTGTTTTACTTTCATTATTGTTTCTGCAGTTGTGCTTTACACCACCACAGTAATAAGTAGAGTGCTGGAGCCTGTTGATTTTGCAACACCAGTTGGGAGAGATCTAAAAACTCCGTCTTAACATGCAAATGTCTATAAGAGTTCTACAGAAACAATGTGCTCCTTCAATCTTCCTTCTGCTTGAATGCCACAGAAGTTGACATTGGAAAGTGAGTGATATTTCATAAAAGTTGAGATTCTTTAGGAAAGTTTAAGAAATAAGCCAGGGTGGATGCATGAAGAAGAAGCTTTTGTTTCTTTGCAAGATCATTTAGAAATGCGGGTTATGGAACTAACGTGATATTTATATACATTGTTAAACTCTGACACTGCTTCAAAAATCTTATTTTCTGCAGGGGATACAGGATTTATTTTACAACACAATAGTAGCAAACACAATACTGATTTGTGGAGTCTATAGTTACATGATTAGTCTTGAGGATGATTAGGGCTATTTATAATATGAAGGAGAGCAATGTGTGTTAAAACATCCCCGCTCATCCTTTGTGCAAGACAAGCTTGCATCAGATTAAAGAAATGGCTTGTGTTGAACATCATTTCTGCTCTATGGTTTATTTTTTCTTCCTAATCAGGGTAAAATTGAAGCTACTCCTTGTACAGTCCTTGCAAAGAAGATCATCATATTCCCAGTGCACAGATGTATTATCCATTATAATGTGGTGGGGCCACAGAAAGAGGGTTTAAAATATGGAAAAGTCAGAGTATGTAAAATTGAGGATCCACTGTAAAAGGAAATTTGGCTGGGAATCTGCACATTGAGATTGTTACACAACTGTAGCCAACCATGTCCATGTGCTCCATTTATTTTTTAATAGGCATGTGATCCATATAATTATGTTTATCTATGGAGTGAGACACAGCGCAGGTAAAACTGTTAGGGTAGAACTCCATGGGCGACTTTGATTCGATTCCAGTGGATCCGACGCACTGCGTCAAAACACAGGCATCAAACCGGATGCAATGAAAAATAAGATAAGAAATACAAATGTCGGATCTTGTCGCAGCGTTCATCCGACACGACAACTTCGGATGCAGACGCTGCATGCAACTGCATCCGGCATTTCTATTTCTTACCTTATCTTCAGCGCATCCAACTTGACGCCAGCGGTTCATCGCGTTGCGTTGGATAGCGCCGAAATCGCCCGTGGAGTTCTACCCTAAGAAATACAAATGTCCGATCTTGTCGCAGCGTTCATCCGACACGACAACTTCGGATGCAGAAGCTGCATGCAACTGCATCCAGGATTTCTATTTCTTATCTTCAGCGCATCCAACTTGACACCAGAGATTCATCACGTCACATAGGATAGCGCCGAAATCGCCCGTGGAGTTCTACCCTAAGACATACAAATGACGGATCTTGTCGCATCGTTCATCTGACATGACACGACTTCGTATGCAGATGGTGCATGCAGCGTCTCCATCTGACAGTGTCGGATGTATGCTGCAACTGTATCCGACATTTCTATTTCTTAACTTATCTTCTGCACATCCGACGTGATGCCAGCGATTCATCGCGTCGGATACCACCAAAATCGCCCGTGGCGTTCTACCCTTATATGGCTCACATACCCAGGCTCATAGCTGTAGGAAATATTTTCATTTGTGTTGCAAATGCAGCCCCATGCAAATCATTTATATTGCTTCTGAAATACAAAGTCCAGGTTTAAAGCAGCCTGAATGATAAATCCCACACCTGCACTGCAATGCAGTGATTCCAAAAAATCTGAAGAATCAGTTAAGTCCACAGAAATAAAAAAGGTTGTCAAAGCATCTCTACTTTCAGCACAGGTCCTGGTATCTCAATGATGTGACAAAGTCAGAATTTCTTCTAGAAACTAATGCAGGGCCTGATGAAGACCCCAACTGTCGGAGGGTCGAAACTCGTTGGATATCATGTTAGTAATGTATAGAAGGGTTTTAAACAGAAGGTGTATAGCACCTATAACAAAGAGCTGTATATATCTCAGGGTTAATAGAGAAGCACCTAATACAAAATGCTCTATATACATAAGGGCTAATACACAGGGCTGTATATACAGTGGTGTGAAAAACTATTTGCCCCCTTCCTGATTTCTTATTCTTTTGCATTTTTGTCACACTTAAATGTTTCTGCTCATCAAAAAACGTTAACTATTAGTCAAAGATAACATAATTGAACACAAAATGCAGTTTTTAAATGAAGGTTTATGTTATTAAGGGAGAAAAAAAACTCCAAATCTACATGGGCCTGTGTGAAAAAGTGATTGCCCCCCTTCTTAAAAAATAACTTAACTGTGGTTTATCACACCTGAGTTCAATTTCAAAGGTTATAAAGCCATTTCTAAAGCTTTGGGACTCCAGCGAACCACAGTGAGAGCCATTATTCACAAATGGCAAAAACATGGAACAGTGGTGAACCTTCCCAGGAGTGGCCGGCCGACCAAAATTACCCCAAGAGCGCAGAGACAACTCATCCGAGAGGCCACAAAAGACCCCAGGACAACATCTAAAGAACTGCAGGCCTCACTTGCCTCAATTAAGGTCAGTGTTCACGACTCCACCATAAGAAAGAGACTGGGCAAAAACGGCCTGCATGGCAGATTTCCAAGGCGCAAACCACTTTTAAGCAAAAAGAACATTAAGGCTCGTCTCAATTTTGCTAAAAAACATCTCAATGATTGCCAAGACTTTTGGGAAAATACCTTGTGGACCGACGAGACAAAAGTTGAACTTTTTGGAAGGTGCGCGTCCCGTTACATCTGGCGTAAAAGTAACACAGCATTTCAGAAAAAGAACATCATACCAACAGTAAAATATGGTGGTGGTAGTGTGATGGTCTGGGGTTGTTTTGCTGCTTCAGGACCTGGAAGACTTGCTGTGATAGATGGAACCATGAATTCTACTGTCTACCAAAAATCCTGAAGGAGAATGTCCGGCCATCTGTTCGTCAACTCAAGCTGAAGCGATCTTGGGTGCTGCAGCAGGACAATGACCCAAAACACACCAGCAAATCCACCTCTGAATGGCTGAAGAAAAACAAAATGAAGACTTTGGAGTGGCCTAGTCAAAGTCCTGACCTGAATCCTATTGAGATGTTGTGGCATGACCTTAAAAAGGCAGTTCATGCTAGAAGACCCTCAAATAAAGCTGAATTACAACAATTCTGCAAAGATGAGGGGGCCAAAATTCCTCCAGAGCGCTGTAAAAGACTCGTTGCAAGTTATCGCAAATGCTTGATTGCAGTTATTGCTGCTAAGGGTGGCCCAACCAGTTATTAGGTTCAGGGGGCAATTACTTTTTCACACAGGTTTAGATTTCTTTTCTCCCTAAATAATAAAAACCCTCATTTAAAAACTGTATTTTGTGTTTACTTGTGTTATCTTTGACTAATAGTTAAATGTGTTTGATGATCAGAAGCATTTTGTGTGACAAACATGCAAAAGAATAAGAAATTAGGAAGGGGGCAAATAGTTTTTCACACCACTGTACATCTAGGTTAATCAACAGAAGATGTCTCTATATAAAGGGAGCTCTATATACATCAGAATAGAGGGCTGTGCAAACCTTATTGGAGAAGGAAAGTCACATTTGGGGGTGCCAAAATTAGACACCCCCACGGGTTGTGTTTACACTAACCTCATCTCCTGTGATGTCACTAATAATCAGTAGAATCTAAAACAATTTGTGATTGCTTTTTATGTTTTTGTGTTATTTAGCAGCTCTCCAGTTTGCAATTTCAGCAATCCAGGTTGCAGAAATTACCCAAACAACCATGTATTGATTTGAATAAGAGCAGAGACGGAACTAGGTGGGGGTGGGGGTGGGCCCTGGTGCGAGCCGGGCCCCGCCCCACCCCCACCCTCTTCCGTGCGGCGCTGCAGCCGCTGCAAGGGGCGCGTGACTGCCGGGGGGCCCTGCAGGGGTGCAGGCCCTGACCCAATTGCACCCCCTGCTCCCCTGGTAGTTACGCCACTGAATTAAGAGACTTGAATATGAATATGAGAGGCCTGAATAGAAAGATGAGTACGGTAATAAAAAGAAACAATATCTATAAATTTGTAGCCTTACAGAGCATTTGTTTTTAGATGGGGTCAGTGACTGCAATTTGAAAGCTTGAAAGAGTCAGAAGAAGACGGCAAATAATTCAAAAACTACAAAAAATAGAAAAAATTAAGGCTGAAAAGTTGCTTAGAACTATCCATTCTATAACATAGTAGAGGTTGACTAAAAGGTGAACCACCTCTTTAAGAAGTGAAAAGTAGAGACTGCTGAATGCAATTTGAATTGTAGTCACCAGGTGGTGCCATCTGACTCTGCAACAGTACATATCCCTACAGAATTATTTTTGTAATATCTATATTTGATATAATATAAAAATAGAGTCGTTCTATATTTACAAATGATAAACCATCAATAAATGACAAGTCTTATCAGCTTTACAGTACTCTTATTTACGGTACCATGGTTTATTATTGCTACGGAGATTAGAAGCAGTAGTGCCACTGTTTAAAGTATTAATAAAATATGACCCCCTTCCCTCTCCCACCTTGTCTATTGAAACCCTGTTAGAGAGGCAAACTCTCCTTATCATCCTAGAGATAGATCCAAATCTTACAGTGTATCCGGGTATCCAATCACAATACAAGGCTTGTACCCCAGTGGTATATAACCATTAGAAATAAACAAAAAGAAACATATATATACACTGGTGTATATGTTAGATTGACACAGTGAGGGAGAGGGTTAAGTACTAAGAAGACCCTAAATGTCAGCGTCAGAAATGGATCAATTGGGCACCAGGACATGTTCCAGAACTTCTTCACCCTTTCTTCAGTTGGCAGTTAAATTCCCGTACCTTATCCCTGAGAAAATAAGGGCGGACCCACCCGGTAGTGGGCAGGATCTAGATTCTGTGGTACCTATTAAGATTCAACGACAATCCCGTGGCACAGCTGTATAATTAGTCACACATACCAATATCAAAAGCCTTTTCTTCCAATTCATTCAGCATCAACAAAATTAAAAAAAAAAATAAACTGAGATACCCCCCCAAAAAAGGCAGATGGATGCGTTAAGATCCCCTGCTGTGGGAGAGTAGTAACTGCAAATTAATGATTGATTTTCTGGCTACAAAACAGGGTTTGAAACACTTGGAAATTGGTTTTTGTTGCATTAGTTTTGCAGTTGATGGACATCAACAGAGGATACAAAATATTTCATTTAGAACAAGGTAGGAGCCCAGTCTGCCCGCCATTAGCACATAGGCAGTAGCTCTGCCCTGTAAATCCACATGGCAAGAAGATGGAAGACGGTAGCTAGGCCTCAGCCCTTGGAATAATAGTCTTAGAACTCTGAAACCCAAAAAACATCAGTCCGATATAATTTACTGTAGAAAAGATGGCAGTTGTGGTTCATTCCAGAGTGGAATCTCCATCCAACCCTTCTCATGCACTTTAAGGGTAAACAGCAAACAGAAGGGGATAAAGTGGACATACGAGTCTGGTTTCATATAGGCCTTAGAAAGTGGGAAACCATCAAAGAGGTGGCACTATAAAAAAAATTCTCTCCTTTCACCCTCTGGTGATCAGAAGTCTCCATCAATGGAACACATACAAAATTCCAGATTCCACTTGGACTTGTTTGGAAGAAAATTAATTGCACCTTATTATACCTGTGCATTCCCTCGCTGGTAGCATCCAATGTTACCATCTCTGAGGGAAGGCAATTAAACTCTGAGTCTGTTTCCTAAGAGTCCTATACATGTCTCTTGATTATGAGCGAAGCCTAAAGGTTGTCCCCAGGCTGGTACTGCGGTTCGGTAGCTGTAAAATAGTCCTCCAGGAACGCCTGCAGGTATTCAAAGGTAGGTCTTTCCTCAGGATCCTTCCTCCAGCATTGGAACATCAGATCATGGAGGGATTCTGGGCAGTCCGGGGGACAAGGCATGCGGTATCCCCGTTCCACTTGGTCCAACACTTCCCGGTTAACCATGCCTGCAGAATACATGTGCAAGAGAGGATGAGTACGGAAGGAAAGGGAACCAGTGAGCATCAATTGGAGAGTAAACAGGGACTTACCAGGGTAAGGGACCCTGCCCTTGGTGGTGAGCTCAGTCAGGAGAATTCCAAAAGACCAGACATCAGATTTAATGGTGAATCTACCATACAGCGCAGCCTCAGGGGCTGTCCACTTAATAGGGAACTTGGCACCTGCAGGGGAGGAATAAGACCGACTCATTATTCTGAACAATTATAGTTACCTACTGTCAGTATAAAGAACTGGATGTACTGTATATAGTCTACTATGATACAGTATGTTGCATCGTTAACTTTTATTATTAAAGACATGGAATAAACTGCAAAGAGATGAAAGGACACTAGCATAGATTATATAGTAATCTATCTGAAATTGTTGTTTTTTTTTTGTTCCTAACAGGATTCTCCTTTAAGGTTTGAGAGAATTACTTATGGAAAGGGATTTACCATGCCTGAAAGCAGCTGCAAAAGGAATCAGCTGATCTAACAGAGAGTGGAAGCTTCCACATCAGCTGCTTTAGTCATAAGCGCATACAGTAAATTCTACATGGCATCTTAAGCAGATGTTAGTAATTCTTTTTCCAGGCTGATGGGGGATTTTTTAGACCAGGCACGTGGGGGTGCAGTATGCAAGAAGCACCTGACAGCTTTCCTATACGTTTGGAGGAATTAGCGGCTTTTGGAACAGGAGCACTTTAACTCTTGCAGTATCAAAGTGCATTCACTCTAAACATGCCACGTTTTGTCAGTAGATCAAATGAGAAACCCAAGCGATGGAAACTGTGGCATCAGCTTCCATAGTAGTTCTATATAGGTACTGTAGATGGCCTTTTCTTAAATTATGACTCGTGGACTTTACAGCAATAATTTTATATTATGGTTAACACTCACTAAACCTTTTAAGTCTTTGGAAATGTTTTATAGTGATGCTGCTTGTCACATGGCTCTTTGAAACTTTTGTGTATTACAGGAAATAGTGCCCCTATTTTAACACAGGAGGATATTAGACGTCACCTATAACTCAGCCTGCAGCGCAACTGCAGATGTGTGCCTTTATATGGTTACATAACCTCACACGGACTTCTAAAAATTCTTATAATTTAAAGTAGGTGTGTACATTATCCCTTATTATTATCCCTTATCTGTAGCATTGTGCCTTTATGTGGTCACATAACCACTCAGTGACTTCTAATATCCTTATTATTTACAGTAGGTGGTACATTATCCCTTATAATACACGAGTGATACTCAGAGTTCCCTGTATAACTCAGCCTGCAGCCTTGTGCCTTTATATGTTCACAGAACAACCCCTCAGTGACTTCTAATATCCTTATCATTTACAGTGAGGGGTACATTATCCCTTATAATAAATGAGTGATACTCAGAGTTCCCTGTATAACAGCCTGTAGCCTTGTGCCTTTATATAGTCACAGAACCTCTCAGTGACTTCTAATATCCTTATATTTTACAGTAATGAGTACATTATCCCTTATAATACATGAATTATAATTACCTGCAGCCTTGTGCCTTTATACAGTATGGTCACAGAACTTCTCAGTGACGTCTAAAATCCTTATAATAGGGCATACTTAAGTGATACTTAGTGGTATACCAGTCCCTGTAGATTTGCACTGTAATAGTTTCCTGGATTTGTTGAGGGATTTTTGAGCTACATAAAAACATAGAGCCCCTTGTGCAATGGCCCTTATAAACAGAGTTTTGAGGACATACCTCTTTTTTTTGTATATCCACTATAATTTTACCGTTGTTGCCTCTCTCCAGATTAGCAGTTCAATTGTGTGTAACGAACGGACATTCATAATTTCAACATATAAGAGCCTGTGAGATATTCTGTGATCTTTCTGTATGCACAATGCTAGAAATTTCACCTAAGGAGCGCCTACCACACATCCCTTAGGGTTGCCACCTGGGGATTTTTAGCAGCAGTAAATCACAAGGAAAGGCTGTGGCCCATACAGTACAGCAATAACAAATCATGAGGATTCTACCTTGACGGGCTGTATACTCATTGTCCTCAATCAGTCGCGCCAAGCCAAAGTCAGCCACCTTGCACACTAAGTTCTCTCCTACCAAGATGTTCGCAGCTCTCAGATCCCGATGCACATAATTCATGCGTTCCACGTAGGCCATGCCAGAAGCAATCTAAGAGGTGCAGAGGTAGATAAGTGAGTGAAGAGCAGAGTTCATGCAACCACTGTCAGACAACATTGCTTACCACTTACCTGGGCAGCCATATCCACAAGTTGGGGAAGCCGTAGATAACGCCCCATTTCACCCTTCAGGAAATCCAGAAGACTGCCTGCATAGGGAAAGATGGGGTTACCAAAGGCATTGTGTATAACCGTCAGCTGAAATAACATATACTGCAAGTGCCCCCTCACCTTTGCTCATATACTCTGTTACTATGTAGATGGGTTCCTCTGACACCACAGCATATAACTGTACCAGCTTCTCATGCCGAAGTTTCTTCATGACCTGTGCTTCCTGCAGAAATGCTTCAGGTGACATGGTGCCAGGCTTCAGAGTCTTGATGGCCACTCGTGTGGTTCCATTCCAAGTTCCTACAGAAATACCTTTAAATGTGAGATGGTGACCCCAGCCGTCAATCTTGTTGAGCAGAAGGAAGTAAAACATGCTTTGTATTACAAGTATGTACTCACCCATCCACACTTCTCCAAAGCAGCCCTGTCCCAGCTTGAGCTCCAAGCGAAGAGAATCACGTGGAATTTCCCAGGCATCTCTGGACAGGCCCTGAGTTTGGGGCTTGGCAGTGGGACAAACAGTGGTCAGGCGGTGACATAGGCCATCTGCGTGTTCTATGGAGATGAAAAAGGGCTGTCAGTCACAGTCTAAGCTGTTAAAGCCCAAAGCCACAACACATTCTGCTGCCCTACCACAAGCATATGGACCAGACAAGCAAGAATCTTTGTAAAACTAAATGTGCAGATTCATTTGTAAAAATCAGAGGGATCAGCACCGTTCACAGGTTCTGTCAGCCCATGAGCACCTAACCGCTGAGAAAGGCCACATGTCAAAATCACTTATGTCAACCAGATTCAACACCATCAGTGATTCTAAAGATGCCACACATTAGCAACAATTTTATAGATGCAATTCAGATACTACACAAGTCCACACTGAATTTCACAAACCCACTCAGACTCTATATATCTCACACCAGCAGACGCAACCTTACAGATCTTATACGTCAAGTCAATCAGGCCATATACGCAAAGATAAAGGCATACAAAACGAAGGTTTGTACAATATTCAGACTGTGTGTGGATTATTTTTCGTACCATGGCAATAGGTTGTTGTTTAGTCTATCAGACAGGTTAGAAGGTTTTTGTCCAATAATGATAATATCTATGCATGTATTGCTTATCTGACGATACCAGTGACACTACTATTTGTCAGACATAAATTTCGTACGTTTGCCATCTGTCAGTTTGTGGCCAGAACATCATCTGATTTGTTCTTTTTACTACTTTATTTAATTTGAATGGGTTGTGGTAGATCGGAAGGTTGCTATGGACAATTGTTCGTCAGACAGAAGGATAAATCTGCACGTCTATGGCCAGCTTAACCTGTAGGTTTCATGTACTTGCAGTGACCCTCCAGATCTTACACTTCTGTTCACAGCACCCCTAAAGATCTTATATACCACAATGATCTAGCACTAACTTCAGATCTCACACATCCATCCAAAGCAACCCTACAAATGTCATGTTACCCATAGTGACCCCTACAGTTCTCACACAACTGTCCACAGCACTCCTACAGATCTCTGGCATTTACAGTGACCATACAGACCTCATGCATCCACCACAACCCTACAGATTTCATATATCTGTCTACAGCGACCCTACAGGTCTCATGCATCCATAGCCACTACCAATAATTCTACATATGCCCATAAAGTCAGGGATGTAAGGTTCCATACATCCACAATGACTCTACAGAATCCAAAAGGAAACTGGTGGAAATGAGGTTCTTTTTAAATTATATTTTGAAACCTTTGCTGATCACAAACCAGATTCTACGTGCCCACCACCTGCCCCTTTAAAGCCACCCCTGTTCCATTTCCCAGCTCTTACTGCTATAGTAGGCCACAAGTTGCTGCAGGCTGATGAACTGAGTTCGTGACGTGATGTAAAATCCTCCACTGTCTAATTTACGGATCTTGTAATGCTTCACGTTGAGGCCGCGATTAGCATCATAGTCAGAGACAGACAAGCAGTACGCACCTGTGGGTAGAAACAATGGAAATAGGGGGGGGTTAGACAGAAAAAATTAAATGTGGTGGGGGCTTTGAAAAATGATGGCTTGAGATCAGGATAAACAATATGCTTTTTTGGGGCAAGATGCACTATCACCTTGCCTACTACTTTACTAATGCAAGCCATTAGCTAATAGAGCATGATGGAGCCACAGTTCAGCTAAAGAGGAATAGGATGGGGGGGGGGAATAGAATAGCTTATAGAATACACACATTAGTGCTAAGACATACACATGTTCCACTCTGGCAGAAGAACACACATGGGAAACAGATTACAGAAGGCCTCAGGCGGAGAACACAAACACTGCATCCTGTTGCTACTGGCAACGCAGATATTCACATAACTGACCCACTTATTGCAGCCCCCTTGTCCCCCTCCTCACACTGCCGAGAGCAGGACAGACAGAAAGCAACTGATGAAAAGGCACAAGTCAAACAGAAAAGAGTGAGAAAGAGACAACACAGAGAGAAAAGGCCCTTCCATCTTCCTTTTGAATCTTGACCCCCTTTTATTGTCTGAAGACCAGTCGCTCTCTGTTCAGAGCTGTATCCGATTCTCTAGCTCTTTTGTGTGTCCCATGACTCCACCATCTGACCCTAATTCTGTTTCATTCATCATCAGCAGGACAAATGCCCCATACCTCAGGCTAAAATTCCACTCCTGCCCCTAAATTAGATTCCATTTCATACACATTCCATTCCTGGCTTGTGAAAATTCCAGATGGCTACTAAGTGTCAGTATTTACCATCCTGTCCCGGCTTCCTGTGTCTCTTAATGTCTTTGCTCTTCAACTGTCTTCTTTGGTGGCATCATTCTCCCAGAGCACCTAAATACTCAGCACTCACCCGATAATCTAGAGACTTTATCCTGTTTATTCCGGTCACATATGTCAGTATACAGGTTTTATAAATAATATAGAGGCTTTTCTATGGATATGTAATACTTTTAACAAATTTAATTTTTTTTATTTTATTGATTGAACCATCTCACTATTTACGGTTATGATTTAATCCACTCCCTCTGATTGTAAGTTTGAAACCTGGCAACTACATCTCAACATTTTTACTGGTGAGTTTATACATCCTATACACGTATGGGATTACAACTCCATACAATATCCCCATTTTGGACACACTGCTCACCTTTGGTAGTTTCACTCTCCCTCACCAGGAAAGTCCCTCTAGGGTTCTCAAGGCTCAGCAGCAGACGCTCTGCTTCTCGGCGTGTTATCTTCCCCAGATACCACCTATTCCACAAGGGAGAGTTGGTGAGAACAGAAGCTGGCCAGAACATGCCAAAAAGGAGCAGAACAAGGGGCTCAGGTTGGTGCACTATAAACAACTGCAGGTCTCTAGGGTGGTAATTAGGGTTATCCATACTTATAGACAACCTGATGTGTCATGATTATCTGTTTTCTTCCTTTTCTTCATATCTTCCCTGGGTTGGAACAAAATAAGTAAACAGAGCGTGGTGCTCTCAAAGCATGTGGCGCTGATCTCTAATTAGATCTTGAGAAAAGGTCATAGTTACCATACAGGCACTCAAGGGGTGCTGCTTTTTAATGTCTTTACTGAAAAAGGAATACCCTGCAGTTGATATTGATATGCTGTTTTGAAATCAGGAATTTTGTAAATTGCCAATCCCACCAGAGAGTGGAGAAGCCACATGCTGATTTTTACTGATTGAAGAAAACTCCATTGCACCTATTTTAATTCATTTTACCTTTTACCACTTTGTTTGACTTAATTATAATTTTATTTTGGAGATACCACAGTGTAGAAATCACTATAGCACTTTGGTGACTGCACTGAATATTAAAAATATTGCACTAGGTTCGGTTTTTTGTTTTTTTCCATAGCCTGTGGCGCTGATCTCTAATTGGATCTTGATTTGATGATCCAATGGAGTAACTGTGAAAAAGATCGGCAAAGGAAAAAATTCTGAGGGTTTACTTTTCCTTTAAATCTTGCAAATATCTGTTGTTTTTTGCAATTTTAACTCTATTATTCTCAAGGGCCTGTGCCTAGCTCAAAAGCTTTTTGGAGGAGGGGATTCAGGTGCCTATATGGAATTAAAATTTTGGTTGAAAAATAAATCTCCGCCCTTCCCATCAGTTGTCGATCGGTGCATGTGCATGCACTGGATCATGGAGGCCGCCACTAGATCTGGCTGGGAAATACTAGAGATCTGAGGGATGGGGGGGCTGAGGCCTCTACAATTGGTGCATGTGCAGTACAAGTTTGTATGCACATGCGCTGATCCAGGACTGACGAAGAGAATGGAGGTCTGGCGCCATCCAACATGTACTACCCCATGATCATATAATGGCGAAGGAAACCCATAAAATAATTGGCACCAAGTCTGGACCATTTGTGCAAATACAGTGAAAATTGTGATTGTTGTATTTGGTGGGAAATCAGGTTTTTACAGTTCAGAGAGTAATGCAAATGCTGCAATCTAGGACCAAAATGGAACGGAATACGTGTGTGTGCATGTATACATTGTCCAAGGGCATAAAACTAATTACACAAAAATCAAGATCTATCTATTCCATAATGCAAAAGTAACGGGTAGATTGTTCATCTCATTTAGCCTGACCTAAAGTTTCATTATATTTTGTAGGTAAACTAATTTGTAATCATTTTAGGAAGAAGTCCTGGCTCATTGGCATGCTGAGCAGTAAATGGGAATATAGTGATACTCACTCTTCAGCCTGAATGGAGTCCGAAGGAGCTACGTAGTTGCTTGGAATGTAGCCAGTCTGCCCAGAGCTTAGAGAACGTGCCAACCACCAGTCGCCTTCCCTACAGACGCAAGACAACACATTTACTATTTCACTCCCAAAGCAGCAGTAAAACAGAATGAAAATATGCTTGTCCCTATCAGAGATGTAATATAGCTGCACAGACATGGCTGCTGGATGGTCACATACCTTATGTCAGGTCTCCTATGGCACAGCATGTGAGGGAAAGAGAACGTGAGAGGTCACACACAGCGCAAAACAGACGAAATGAAACAGAGAAGAGACACAGAGACCGAAGAATCATAGGAAACTGAGGCAAAAGAACAAGCAAAACAAACAGATGAAGAGTCTGTTGGCAGTGGAAAGATGAAAAGTGAAAAAAACATATTTTTGTTGCTACTTTTATGGTGTACAGCAACTAAAATATTATGTAAATGAATGTCTATAATTTAGTCATCTAAAGGTTTGTGCAATACTTAAAGTTGGCCAAATGAATTGAATCTCTACCTAATTTGGCCACTCTTGCGCAGGGCCAGGATGGACTGATCCAATCCTTAGCCCTCTTACTTGGAACAATAATGTATAGGTCACATGTAGTGCACCTCAGTCAGGCCTTTAGGGACCCAACCCAGCTACTATCCAAGCTACACCTTGGGAGGTTGACCACCCAGGTTATCAACCACTGATTGAGACTAAGAAACATTTGATAGTGTATTTTTCTAATTATTGTATTGGTCTATGATACAAACAACGGACTGGCATACATGTAAGAAGGACCTGTAGCTTTATTATTGAAGCCCAAGATATATGTGCATATATATGTACAATAGCGACAAAGTTTCAGTGTAGGCCTTCTTTAGACTTCTGTTCTCTTCCAGCCTCTTCTTATTTCATTTTCTTTTCCATCCTTCTCTTTAATACGATTTTTTTTTAAACATTCTATTTCTGCCTTTCTTATAGTGATGTGCGGGTTGACCCGAAAGCCAAAACCCAATTTGGGAAGTCCACTCCTCTACTGCTCCTGTAGATTCCCTATCTTGGAACCATGGGTGCATACAGAGCAGGAAGACTTGGGTACTGGTTGGGCACAGGTCCTACAATGGCAACATTCTGCAGGTTAAGGATGGGTGCAAATTAAGTTTTTGTGGGTTAGGGTTGGGTGCAGGTGGAGTTTTTTGCACATCACTTCTTACATACACTTTATATATTCACCCTACTCTCCTCTTTTGCATTTCATCTCCCCATCAGTTTGTACTGCTTTTTGCACTTTTTCTCTTCTTTAGTCTACTTTGTCCCTTCTCTCCCTACACCAAATTAGTCTTCTGCATTATATACTCTCCACTTTTTCCCTGCATCCACTTCTGTACTCTTCTTCTGTTTTAGTCTCATTTTGGCCTCCCCATACACTTCTGCTCCCCATTACTTTTTCTCCAATTCTATTATTCTAATTCTCGCTCCGTTTCCTAAATTCTGTTTTTTTTGTTACATTTTCCCCATCGTCCCATTCCTCTTGCTTTCTCTTTCTGTCCCATACACAATTTATTGCTTCCCTGAGATACATAGAATTGGCCTTTGCTTGAACAGAACAGAGGCATGCTGGGACTGGATTTGCAAGATACTTGTCCAGTTTCTGTACTACTCAGTTCACCAGTAAGCACAATCTTTTACATAGCAATACAGACATATTCATGTTTAACCACACAGCTCTGCCTCCCCCCAGTAATTACATGAAGGCTAAGGCTAAGGCCACACTAGGCGATAGCGCGGCGATTTGACTCGCGGCGACTTTTCGCGGCGACTTTTAAGCCGCAATCGCTGTGGAAACTTTTGCGCTGGCGTCTATGGGGAATCGCGAAAAATCGCCAGCGTAAAAACACACGCGGCGATCTTTTTTCTATTGTCGCTCGAAATCGCCTAGCGAGGCAATTTCGAGCGAAAGTAGAGAAAAGATCGCCGCGTGTGTTTTTACGCTGGCGATTTTTCGCGATTCCCCATAGACGCCAGCGCAAAAGTTTCCACAGCGATTGCGGCTTAAAAGTCGCGGCGAAAAGTCGCCGCGAGTCAAATCGCCGCGCTATCGCCTAGTGTGGCCTTAGCCTTATCTGGCAGGAAGGGGTAAGGCCTACAGGTCACAGATGATGCAGCCTGGGCACTATTACAACAGGGGCATTCTAGGCACTGGATTTATAGACTATGGGACATAAATCAAATAATTTGCAATCAACTGAGAGTTAAGGCATAACAATAACAAGGATAAAAAATGCTAAAGTTAATCTTTTTGATTCTGTACCAGCCCAAGGACACCACGGCCCTTTAGCAGTGACGGTGCCTATAAAATGTCCTCAATAGCCTCTAATCTTTTTTCTGAGCACATGGTCTGAGTTTGTCAGTACTGAGTTTAGGGACTGACTCACAATAAACAGTAAATTTACACAATAGAACATTTTACATAGAAGACTGCTTAGTAGGGATGCACCGAATCCTGGATTTGGTTCGGCCAGGATTCGGCCTTTTTCAGCAGGATTTGGATTCGGCTGAATCCTTCTGCCTGGCCGAACCGAATGTGAATCCTAATTTGCATATGCAAATTAGGGGAAGGGAGGGAAATTGCGTGACTTTTTGTCACAAGACAAGGAAATAAAAAATGTTTTCCCCCTTCCTGCCCCTAACTTGCATATTCAAATTAGGATTCGGTTCAGTATTCGCCCGAATCTTTCGCTAAGGATTCGGGGGTTCGGCCGAATCCAAAATAGTGGATTCGGTGCATCACTTCTGCTTAGTAATTAATTCCTATTACATGGCAGCATTTAAAACCAGATCATTCTGCATCAGAACTGATTAATAATCAACCATGTAGGATCAGCTTCAAGGCAAATATCATATACTTTCGAATAATGTTTTCATGATTTCTCACGACTTTAAAGCTTAAATTCTCAACAGAGTGAACTGGTCATGTGCAGTGTCAGCAACACTCAAGCGACTAAAAAGATCCAATATTAAAGGCATGGATCATTGCTGTGATAAGGCTGTGGAGCTGCTGGGTTGCTAAAGTAACATCTGTATATAAATTGCAGCATTTTTAGCCATATTCTTTTAAGAATTTAGTCTAACCCGAAAGACTGCAAATCACTACAGTGCGCCTTCTACTACGAATTCCTGCAAATGTAAAGAAAAACTCACGCTTCCATTGGCCGTTCCATACGCTGAGGTTGATCATTAGAGAAGGTATGAAAAAAGTAAGTTTCCTCACTTTGATCCAAAGAAAAAGCTTTTTGCAAAAACCGCAACATCCTACAACACCCTACAACACCCTCAGCAAATGCAATCCTATGAAGCAGCACCTTCTGCAAATGCAGTGGTATGAAGCACCCTCTGAAAACACAATCCTACAAAGAAGCAAATGCAATCTCTTGGACCGCCTTCAGCAAAAACAGCCCTACGGCAGCACCCTCACTTGGTTCAATCCCACACATCAGCCACTAATGATGACTTTTAAAATGAATTTCTGAGTCGACATTACAGGAGGCAAATCCTCCCACTGGTTGGAGCCCTGTGATGTGGGACATCTGGAGAAGGATGGATACACAGATGCTCTCCTCACTTTCACACGTTCAGGCAAAATCTATTTTATAATCTATTATAAGCTTCTTTGATTGGCTCTCTTTAACCCTTTTGGTGCAGCCCCCCACAGAATCCATGGCATTGGCATAAAAAGTACCATAGTGTCAATGCCATCTGTTCTACGGTTCCAGGTTTCTGTTTGATCTAGGGATACATGAATTCATCATTTTTGGAATAAGTTGAAAATTTGAGAGAAATCAAAGACTTTCTTGCATTCAGTAGTTCAGAGCATCTGTAAGAGTTGGGATTCATTTCAGGTGACATTAGCCTGAGGATTTGGTTCGGCCAAATCGTTGGAACTTTTTCCAGGATTCAGATTCAGCGCATACCTATTTTGCTATCTGTTGTGTTCTGTATTTACACAAGAAGGCAAGATCAAAGAAAAGTTGGCAGCAAAAGTTTACACCAACCTTATGCTCGCGAGGTGTGGGATCAGTTATTTGGAAACCCGGTATCCAGAAAGCTTCAAATTATGGGAAGATCATGTCCCATAGCCTCAATTATAATCAGATAACTCAAAAATGTAAAAACGATAATAATACAGTACCTTGTGCTTTATTTCAACTAAAATACAATTCATCCTTAATGGAGGCCAACAATTGGGTTTATTTAATATTTCATTTTTTATTTTTTTTTAAAATGTATGGAAATTATGTAAAGATCCGTTATCTGGAAAACCCCAGGTCCCGAGCATTCTGGATAACAGGTTCCATACTATAAATATTGGATCTTACAGTCTCATAGGGACACTAAGTTAGAAAAACCTACTTCTTGGGGAAAACCTTTTCCTATCCCCCTAACTAGGACCCCTGCAAAAGACAAAGCTTGATGCGCTAAAAGTTTCCACAAAATGGCGGCTGCCTATATACTCTAAATTGGATTCCAAAAGAAGATATTAAAAATGTATATAGTGTAAGTAAAGTTTATTTTGCTCAGCTAACAGCATACCACAGGATTTGCAATTATGTTTTTGGGTGAAGGGTTCCATTTAAGGAAGCCGATTTCTTGGCCTTCTATTGTACAGATATAGTTAAACATTTTGGGACATCACCCTAGGAACCAGCGCTCAATGTGACTTGTCCCACTTAATTTTATTCAGATCAATTAGGTTCATGAAAGCAGCAAAACACAATCACAGTATCACAATGGAGTCACAAGTGTCCCAGGTTGTCCTGCCTCCAGACGTATCAGGTACACTACACTAAAAAAGGCGCATAACTATAGAATAAGCAAACCATGTGACTGCAGAGGAAGCCATGGGCATACAGGGGCCTGCAGCAGGACACCGACTGAGAAGCAAAATCAGACTACACATTCGCTATAAAGAACATTCCAGCAGCCAAAGGAGAACTAAACCCTAAAAGTTTCAGTATCTCAATAGCAGCAATGATCCAGGACTTCAAACTTGTCACAGGGGATCTCCATCTTGGAAAGCGTCTGTGACACTCACATGCTTAGTGGGCTCTGAGCAGCTGTTGAGAAGCTAAGCTTAGGGGTCGTCATAAAATTATCAAATGAATTACTAATCAGCCTTATAATGTGACATTTATATTCTATGTGTACTGTATATTGTGAGTGGGTCCCTAAGCTCAGTAAGTGACAGCAGCACAGAGCATGTGTAGTGAATCAGTAGAAAAGAAGACGGGGAGCTACTGGGGCATCTTTGGAGACACAGATCTTTACTGTTAAAGGGCTGTGGGTGCCTTGGGTTGGTACAGAAGCCCAAAACATAATGTATAACATTTCCAGCCTACTTTTTAGTTAAGCTTTACTTCTCCTTTAACAGTGGATACCTAACATTACACCTAGTTGTGTCTGCTAATAGCTTTACAAGCATTGCACAATGCTCAGTCCAAAGTTGCCCTATACACGGAAAGGCTTTCTTGTTTGCATTTCACATGACCGTGAAGGCCTAGATGATGACTCCCTGTGCAGCTGCCCCGCTTACTTTTCAACCAGGGAGTTCACTGAAAATATGTTGTAGACAGCTGCAATTTAAGACCATTTCCATCCATAGTAAAAAGGCCACTGTCATCAAAATGAATCGGCCCTCTGTTGTCTAATAACAGGAGCCTGATAATATGTACAGAAGAATAAAGGGATGGGATAATAAAAGATACTCCAAAAGAGGAGTATAATATAGTCTAATCTTCCCAGGCAATAAAAGTCACTAGTAATTTAGATAAAGATCCCCGACCAACTGTGCCCAATGTTCTGCTAAAATCTTGTAACTGGCAGGAGTTAGAAAGAAATATATTTCCTTATAGGACTAAACAGCAAGGTTTATTGCTTTTAAAAACAATAATAGAATGTGACTTTTTATCAGCGCTAATTTAATTAACTAACTTCTTAGGAGGGATTACTGATCCAGTACCCTCCCCTCTCATGACATCAGTTACACTTTCCTACTCCCTCCAGAGTATGTACTGACGCCTCCAAGGCTCCCAATTGTATTTTAAAGGGATTCTGTCATGATTTTTAGGATGTAGTTTTTATTTCTGAATTACACTGTTTGCAAATAATTCACTCACAATATGAAATTTCAATTCTGAACCAGCAAGTATATTTTTTTTTAGTTGTTATATTGGTGTAGGCAGCCATCTCTGGTCATTTTGCCTGGTCATGTGCTTTCAGAAAGAGCCAGCACTTTAGGATGGAACTGCTTTCTGGCAGGCTGTTGTTTCTCCTACTCAATGTAACTGAACATATCGCAGTGGGACCTGGATTTTATTATTAAGTGCAGTTCTTATATCTACCTGGCAGCTGTTATCTTGTGTTAGGGAGCTACTATCTGGTTACCGTCCCATTGTTCTGTTTGTCTGCTGGTGGGGAAAGTGAGGGGGGTGATATCACTCCAACTTGCAGTACAGCAGTAAAGAGTGACTGAAGTTTATCAGAGCACAAGTCACATGACAATATGTCTAGCCCCATGTCAGATTTCAAAATTTTAAAAATCTGTTTGCTCTTTTGAGAAATGGATTTCTGTGCAGAATTCTGCTGGAGCAGCACTATTAATGAATATGTTTTGAAAAGAATACCCATGACAGTAGTCCTTTAATAAGCCAAGCACCAACGATCCAGTTTTCACAGCCACCTCGTGCTAGACGATCATGTCATAACATACGTAAACAAAGGCCAATGGGAGAGAACCAGAACTACGAGTTGATGTTGTCTTCTACCTAAACCTGCACAATAGAAATCTGTTGGGATGGGCCCATATGCTGCCCACTCAATCTGAATGGGGCAGTGTTAATATCTGCCCGTGTACACCCAGCTTTAGTGTAGCACCAGTCAACCCAAAGCCCTCTGGATTGGGCCAACAATTTACTTTGGGGGGGGGGGGTTAGATATGTCAACTGTATAGCCTACATATAAATATAAAAACACTGCACCTATACAATCAGCTGGTGTTCATTACTAGCGAAGTGTTTAACCCTAACAGTGACTAATGCAATGGAAAATTGCTCCCCCACCATAAATCTTCCATTCTGCCTCTATAGGAAACCTTTACATGCAGATGTATAAATAACATTCAGTGCTTTCTCTATGAATAGATATTACTTTAGGAAGAACTGAAACTATGAAAAAACGTCACTATTTAAAAAGTTCCGTAAGAAGCCTACAGGTGTATTTATATATAAACCAGCACAATAAACTCCGGCGCTGTGACTCACGTGTTATTGACAATCTGTAGTCTTTCCCCCTTCTTGAAGGACAAGTCCGTCTCTGTGCGAGATTCATAATCATACAAAGCGACAAAGGTGGTGACTCCCCCTGCAGATGGGAGATCGAGAATTATAGGAAAGAGAACAAGAACTTCCAATCCCCCCCCCCCCCACCATCAGTTCAATGTTTGCAGTGTGTGATGCAGGGAGTATTAAATGTATATACACACTGCAAACACCACAAAGCATTGTGCTATGGGAATAACCCATAGTTATTAAACTAACACTCCCTTTATCCCTAGAGATGTAATGTAGCAGAGCATAATGGCAAGTGCAGTTTGAAAACATCTACATCTATAAAATATGTTCATGTTCTAGATCCTGCCGTGCATTTTCCCACAGTTACCTGCTAGTGGTCCCGTCCGTTGGGGGGAAGTGATGGTATCAGAGAAATTGATCCCTCCAAAAGGCGTCAGGTCACAGTTGCCCCCAAATGGCTGTGCAGGTGGCCGGTGCGAATCCAGGCTCTTGTTGGGAGTCTGAGAGGCAGAAAGGGAGGTGAAAGGCTGGTGGGACCCTTCCACAATATCCAGACTGCGACTCCGTGGCCCGCCTTCTCGCGGCTTACTTTTAGTGGCACCCATCTACGATAAAGAAAAAAAAAAAAAAGCACTTATTTATTAAATTCCAGAGATGAATCTACTATATTAAATCCCTAAAAATGTCTGCAGACATATTCATGGAGATACAATGGGTTTCAGTCACTAAGAAACAAATATCTCAGGATTATATCCATCTGCCTCTAACTGCATAAACCTGTCACTATAGCTCATTGTTCTTCAATATTCATGGCATAGATGCCTTGGCTGCCTTGTTGGTACTGGACTACAGGCTCCCAGCATCCTCTATTTACCAGAGGGGATGCTGGAATATGTAGTTCAGTAGCAGTAAAACATTACAACATTTCCAGACCTGAAGTGAGCACTTTGAGTTTGTAAAACCCAGGCTAACAAGGAGACAATCCACAACTGCAAAGCAACAAACTGTACATAACAGTGGTTGGGAAGATAGATGGCAATTCAGAAGTTGCAGGGTTAAAGCCATGTCCCACGGTCCCATCTACTTTATGTTATATGGGGGGAGGACAGAGGATACAAGGGCTCCCAGGGCCACAAGAGGTCACAAAGAGCCTTCTGAAGAATGAAAAATGTGCTCCCCCTCAAGGAGAAATGGGGAGGAGTCCAGGGAGAGTTAATTGAATGTCTTGGAATGTGCTATGAAAGCAGGGGAGGGGAGAGATGGTGAAAAAAATGAGGGACTCTCTGAGAAAATAGGAGGGTGAGAGGAGAGGAAGGCAACAGGTGAAAAGTCTGCTGATATGATAATATGGGTAAGTTGGCTTTTTGCCGGTGTGACTAAAATACAAATTGCAGGGCATACTGGGAGTTGTAATTTGGAAACTGGAGAGGCCAACATACATTCTACAAGAGAAAAAATCAAAGAACAAAGATGTTGTGTCTGAGCTAATTCAACACTGTCCTCAATTTAATGGGGTGGTAAAAAATGGCCCTGGCCCCTTTAATCACAGCACCTATTACTCAGACTCAAGCTATCCCATGCCCTCAGCACTTCCCCTTCTTTCTCTCACCAAGTACAATGTCTCATTGATGCCCACAAATGCCACAAAAATGCAGAAGTGAATGGGGAAACAGGCAATTAAGGGGCTGACTGACCAGGGGCACAGGCAAAGAATGTTACACAGATATGGGAAGCATTATAAACAAAGCAACCAATCTCATTCTAAGACCAGTCTTAGATAACTTGTAAATGGACTTTTTTTTTCTTTTTTGTAGTTTTTTACGTCTTTACATTTTTACTCATAATCCTACCACTTTGAACCATAGCAACCAGATAGCTGCTGAAATTCCAATATACCCTAGCAACCATGGTTTGAATGGGAGACTGATGATAAATAGGAGAGGGCCTGAACAGAAAGAAAAGATATAAAAATTAACAATAAGAACAAAATTGTAGCCTCATAGGATATCAATATAATAGTTTTTTTTTCTGCCGTGTTCAGTGACTCCTAGCTGGAGAGAGGCAGAAGCCAAGTTATTCATAGCTCCCAACTGTCCTGTTTTACGCAGGACAGTCCCGATTTTGACAGATCAACCCGCAGTCCCGGATTGTTACTGAAATGTCCGACTTTCTCTTTGATCTCCTTCACTTAACAGCCAGAAAAAGAGACAATGATTCCAAAACTTAATTGGCATTTGGCAGAAAAGCCCAGAATATGCAGGTGTATTTTGATACATTTGTAACAATTTAAGATAAGCAAAGAAACAAATGTAACAATTTAAGCAGGTGTCTTGGGGAAACTGACTTGCAGCTTAAAGAGCAATTCACCTTCATTAGCAAAACTGTAATAACACATAAAAACCACAGAAATGCATTCAAACTGCCAAATTTTGTAAAATGATCATGGTAATTAAGGGGTGTGGCCTCAAAATGGCCATGGTCAACAAATCTTTTTGGCCCACTTTCTATTTCCAAAATGTTGGGAGGTATGAAGGAATTTAAGAAAAACTATAAAAAAAAAAAATCAAGACCAATTGAAAGGTTGCTAAGAATAGGATATTTTCAAGAATCTGACTGGCTGCTACAGTGGGTTAAAAAGCAGTCTTCCCATGCCTCACTCAACAAAATAAGATTGCAAGCTCTATGGGGTGGCCTAGAACAGAATATATATTAATATAATAGCAATGTCTGATATTATTATTAACAACATGTGCACTCCCCCACACACAGAACTCGGTGAACCAGGCTAGAAGGACCACACATTCCTAGCAGGTCTATTCTCGCTATACCAGGCCCATTCCGGAGACATTCTGCAGGGGTTAGAACACATACAGAGACAGGAGACATGCACAGACACTTTTGGATGAGATCACCGAGCAAAGTCAGTCCTGGAACACTCTGACAAGCCCAAGAGGACCAGGAAGGATGGTTTGTGTGAGATAATAGTGAGAGGAAGCAGCAACCACATAATCCACTCCAAGTGTCACCAGCCCTCCCCTGAATAAGTGTAATGTCTCTTTAAAATATATACAAGTGTTAGGAGGAAAGAAAGACTTAACAGCACCTCCATAGGCATACCATAGGCTTGAAATATGGACCAGAACTGTAATTCAGACATATGAGAACAACAGAACAGGTACACATTATAGAGAGCAGAGAAAGGGATATAGTAAGGCGAACGGATACTCTAAATAGTAGACACAAATATTAGAATCATAGAGCAGCTGTGTTCTCTCAGGCCTAAATTATTACTGACCAACTGCATGGGGTTTGCACAAAATGACACTTCCATCCCAACCATTTCTAAGAGTCATGGCAGGCAAATCTAATTGCAGTATCACTGTACATGATAGCAGATCCAATTGTTATGGCAAAGTGACAGGACTCACTGTAATGTTTAGGTGTCACCCTGACTCACAAACCCCACCCTCCTCTGTCCCATGTGGCATAGCACCCAAGGGAGCATCATGAGACTTAACCCTGAATCTGCAGTGATTCAAGTCTCCCACAGACAGGAACAACTGGTCATGTGACGAAGGGCCACTCATGCAGGGCACAACCAACTCCCCCTTATTCCTACCTTCCATTCCTATACTCACTGTAACCAATTCCCCCTCATTCCTACCTTCCATTCCTATACTCACTGTAACCAACTCCCCCTCATTCCTACCTTCCATTCCTATACTCACTGTAACCAATTCCCCCTCATTCCTACCTTCCATTCCTATACTCACTGTAACCAATTCCCCCTCATTCCTACCTTCCATTCCTATACTCACTGTAACCAATTCCCCCTCATTCCTAGCTTCCATTCCTATACTCACTGTAACCAACTCCCCCTCATTCCTACCTTCCATTCCTATACTCATTGTAACCAACTCCCCCTCATTCCTACCTTCCATTCCTATACTCACTGTAACCAACTCCCCCTCATTCCTACCTTCCATTCCTATACTCACTGTAACCAACTCCCCCTCATTCCTACCTTCCATTCCTATACTCACTGTAACCAACTCCTCCTCATTCCTACCTTCCATTCCTTTACTCACTGTAACCAACTCCCCCTCATTCCTACCTTCCATTCCTATACTCACTGTAACCAACTCCCCCTCATTCCTACCTTCCATTCCTATACTCACTGTAACCAACTCCTCCTCATTCCTACCTTCCATTCCTATACTCACTGTAACCAACTCCCCCTCATTCCTACCTTCCATTCCTATACTCACTGTAACCAACTCCTCCTCATTCCTACCTTCCATTCCTATACTCACTGTAACCAGCACCCCCTCATTCCTACCTCCATTCCTATACTCACTGTAACCAACTCCCCCTCATTCATACCTTCCATTCCTATACTCACTGTAACCAGCACCCCCTCATTCCTACCTTCCATTCCTATACTCACTGTAACCAACTCCCCCTCATTCCTACCTTCCATTCCTATACTCACTGTAACCAACTCCCCCTCATTCCTACCTTCCATTCCTATACTCACTGTAACCAGCTCCCCCTCATTCCTACCTTCCATTCCTATACTCACTGTAACCAACTCCCCCTCATTCCTATACTCACTGTAACCAACTCCCCCTCATTCCTACCTTCCATTCCTATACTCACTGTTACCAACTCCCCCTCATTCCTACACTCACTGTAACCAACCTGGTTACATACCGGTACCTATTTTTTGATCTTGAATCATTGCAAACATTTGTGGGGAAAGCAGCTCCATATTTGAATGCACACCCCAATATTAAAACAAATCTATGGCCATTAAGGGGAGGCTATCTGTAGAGCATTGTGCCTTTAGATTAGGACTAGATGTAGTAACCAGAATTCTTAACAGAGAAAGAAGCCATTAATATGTATCTCATGGTGCCGTGTTCGCTCATTTAATGTTTTACACGCTTTTTTTTTTTTTTTTTTACAAGAACACAAACTGTTTTACAAAAGTTATGGTGATACAAAACCAAAGTCTAAGAAACCAGCTGAACAACAAAATGAAAGTGGCATTCTAAGCAACTTTCCAACATACATTCATTTAAAAGGTGGTTTTAAAGAGACACTGACACCAGAAAATAAACTTTTTTTTAATATCTATCATAACATTATCTTTGAATGCTATTTATAATTTTGACATAAAAGTATCTGCCTGACGCTTTTACATTACCTTTCTTACTCCCTTTTTCCCTTATGAGGGGGCTGCCATCAGGTCCGGACTGAGAATTAAAATAGGCCCTGACATTTCAGGTACACAAAGGCCCAATCAGCCCACACAGAGGCCCAAACAGCCCCCACCAGCCCACTAAATACTGACTTTCTATGGCACCTTATAGCAGCCCCTCTGGCATTTGCCAGAACCCACAGATTGCCAGTCCGGGCCTGGCTGCCATATTTGTGCAGCAGTAGTCGGTTAGCATTAGAAACGCTAACGCACAAGTTGAGAAGGGACAGTCAGGTTTAGGAACTTCAAGAACTACAAAAGCAGATCAGCGAAAAACGATCAACATGACCTATAGGTAACTTTTTATGTAGATTAATATTTTGAAAATAAAAATGTTAGTGTCAGTATCACTTTAAGGGTTTTACTTATGTGTAAATACAGTTGCCATTTAAAGGAGAACTAAACCCTAAAAATTAATGTGGCTAAAAATGGCATCTTGTATACACTTATTGCACCAGTCTAAAGCTTCAGCTTCTCAATAGTAGCAATGATCCAGGACTTCAGTGTCTCTGTGACATGCTCAATGGGTTCTGTGAATCTAAGTTTAGAGGAAATGCAAATTTACCAGCAGATAGGAGGTTTTTCTATAATATAAACTGATGCTACAAGGTGGATTATTAAATTCTGATTATAATTACACTGGTTTCTAAGCTGACATGTAGTAATTATCTGTATGAAGTACTAATCAGCCTTATATTGTAACATTTCTATTTTGTATATACAGTGTATTATGAATTGGTTCCTAAGCAGCACCGAACATGTGCAGTGAATCAGCAGAAAAGAAGATGGGGAGCTACTGGGGCATCTTTGGAGACACAGATCTTTCCTGCTAAAGGGCTGTGGTTCCCTTGGGCTGGTACAGAAGCTCAAAACATAATATTTGTAGCCTACTTCTTTAAAACAGCATCACTATTCTCTGAATTGGTGGTTCTGACTTTGAAAAAATGTAGCAGAAGCCAGCCGATTTAAGAGACCTGTTTTGGTTGGATGGGAGTTGACTTCTGCTGCACTGAACTTCCCAACACATATTGGTTCCAGTTGTAGTTGCAAATAATGTAAAAGCAGCAGAATATTTCAAAATTCTCTAGTATTGTTTATTTGAATTGCTATTGTCTTTCATTAGGCCACATTTTATTTTAGGGTTTATGATCCCTCTTTAAACTTGAGAACCTACTGTATAAGGGTCAAGCAGCTACAGTTTCCACTAAATCCTTAAAGGGTCTGTCTGACACTTTCATTTCCAATAAAATGAAGCACCACCAAGTTCTTAAAGGAGAAGGAAACCCTAAAAATAAATAGGACTAAAAATGCCATGTTTTATACACTGAACTTATTGCACCAGCCTAAAGTTTCAGCTTGTCAATAGCAGCAATGATCCAGGACTTCAAACTTGTCACAGGGGTCACCATCTTGGAAAGTGTCTGTGACACTCACACGCTGTTAGCTGTTGAGAAACTAAGCTTAGGGGTCGTCACAAATTATCAAGCAAAAAGTAAGGTTGGCCTGTAATATAAGCTGATGCTACGGGGCTGATTATTAAATTCTGATGCTGAATGCACTGGTTTATGTGCTGCCATGTAGTAATTATCTGTATTAATTACTAATCAGCCTTATATTGTGACATTTCTATTATATGTGTACTATATATTTTGAGTGAGTCCCTGAGCTCAGTAAGTGACAGCAGCACAGAGCATGTGCAGTGAATCAGCAGAATAGAACATGGGGAGCTACTCGGGCATCTTTGGAGACTGTACTGTGGTTGCCAGGGGCTGATACAGAAGCCCAAAACATAATGTACAACATTTCTAGCTTACTTCTTTAGTTTAACTTTCCTTATAAGAAGCTGGGATGGCTACAGTTCCCACGATCCCCAGCTAAACAAAGTGGTCAGCCAATCAGCATGTAGATATTTAATTTCCTCTTCAGCTACACAACAACTTTTGACAAAGAGGTACAATTACACAGTAAGGAACTTTCCTAGTAAAAAAGAAATGCCGTTGGTCTGGAGGTTCCAGCCAGAAATCATTTGTTCCTGTTTTTGGCTTTTTCATTTCCTTAAATATTAGTTTTGTTCTGGAAAACCCATTGAGCTGCCGCGTTACGTGCCATTTGCAGCCGAAAGGTTATTCTGAGAGTGAAAACCGAGAGAGGTACATTTATAGACGGCAGATAAGCTCTCACCACAGCGTTATGCAACTTTACTTCATGTTTCTATAATATCTGCACAACCAACTTTGATTCCTGCAAGACTCAAGAATCATATACACTATTGGGGGGGGGGGTGTTAAAGTGTCCTTGACTCAAAAATTACGGTTCTTTTTATAGGCATCAGATGCCTTATCCTGATATCCAAAAAGCCTAGAATTGCGGCAAAGGACTCTCCCGTTGACTCCATTTTAAGGAAATAATATATATTTCTTGTAATTATTTTTTTCTCTGTAATGATAGAACAGTACCAATCCATATGACTTTATTTAAAAAGATACTGACACATTCCTGTAACTATAAATGTGTCAGTATAGGTATGGGATCCGTTATCCTGAAAACCATTATCCAGAAAGCTCTGAATTACGGAAATCCTGTCTCCCATAGATTCCATTTCACCAAAAAATTATCCAAATTTTTAAAAATGATTTCCTTTTTCTCTGTAATAATAAAACAGTACCTTGCACTTGATTCAAACAAAGATATAAGTTATCCTTTTTGGAAGCAAAACCAGCCTATTGGGTTTATTTAATGATTACACGATTTTATAGTATATATAGTATAGTAGTCCCGAGCATTCTGGATAACTGGTCCCATATCTGTATTACTAAAGGTTTAGGGCTGCCTTCTCTAGGGCCTCTCTATTTGTCTATCCTCATCTCTCAAAAATTCCAGATAATAGCTAGGTTATCCAGAAACCCGTTATCCAGAAAGCTCCGAATTACTGAATGGCCGTCTCCCATATACTCCATATTATCCAAATTTTTTAAAAATGATTTCCTTTTTCTCTGTAATAATAAAACAACAGTACCTCGTACTTGATCCAAACTAAAGGTGGCCATACATGGGCAGATAAAGCTGCCGATATCGGTCGTTTAGACCAATTTGACCGCTTATCTTCCGACGGGTCTTCCCGATCGATATCTGGCCACGATATCAATCAGGAAGGTTTGAGTTTTACCCGACGAACTCGCCAAACGAGCGTATCTTTGAGTCTATGGCCAGCTTAAGATATAATGAATCCTTGGAAACAAAACCAGCCTATTGGGTTTATTTAATGTTTACACGGTTTTATAGTAGGGTAAGATATGAAGATCCAAATTACAGAAAGATCTGTAATCCGGAAAACCCCAGGTCCCCAGCATTCTGGATAACAGGTCACACACCTGTATTACTAAAGGTGTAGGGCTGCCCTCTCTAGGGCTGCTCTATTTGTCTATCCTCAGCTCTCAGGAATTCCAGATAAAAGATCCCATACCCATTTAATGAAAGTCAATGCAATATTAGCCACACGACAACATAACAAAAGTTATTTGTAACTGATAAAAAAAAGCAGCCTCTGCCCGACTGTTTATATTCACCACACTTCTGGTTCTCGCTCCTGAGCAACATCGCAGAAGAGAGCTGGTTAACAGGGCCAAAGGAAAATCCTCTTCTGCTACATTGTTTCAAGAGTCAGAAAGGGAGAAACAAATACTTCCATGTACAAATAACCTTAAACATATTATAAATGTTATATTAATGGATAATGGCAAGTTAAGATTCATATTTTCATTCATTGTGCAAAAAAATCTGTTTTTGAACAGAGAACTCCTTTAAATTAATGCTCTCATGGGTTTGTAAGGGGGGAGGGAGACAGATGTGAGTTTAACCAAGAATGACAGGCAGGCTGTAACATGTATCCTGCTAGAAAGGATAGGAGTGGTACGCTCCAGTTTGCATTCTGATAGCCCAACAGGATCAAGGCACGTGTAAAGGTGAGCTGGGATTTAGCCGGAAATCTCAAGCTTGCTCTAGGGCTGAGATGTTTTAAATTGTTGGTCTGCAGCTTAATTGCCAAACTATAGTCTTCACCTATTGCAAAACTGCAAATTCCATCACCCTCAGTCCCTGGCTGTATTCCTGTATCTATAGCCTGGAATGCATAAATGATCATCATTGTGCCACCCACTGCCACAGCAGATGTCTGATCGATGTGTGTTTTATATGCAGAATTGTTTCATATGCATACACACGATAGTTCTTCTCTCCAGAACTACCCAGCCCTACAGAACAGGTGTGTCATGACAGTTGTTGATGTATAACTCTCAAAGACCAACATTTAGCTAGTTTATTATAGAGAGGAGTCATTAGTATAATCAGAGTACAGCTCATTGTAATATCTATCAAGAAAGATTACTATAACTGGCAGAACTCAAGGCACTACATTATTAGCATTGAATATAAATGATAAAATGGTCAGACAGACAGTAACTATATATAATTTTGAGCCAGGCCTCAAAAATGAGTAACTATATACCATGTTCTATGCCTAAATACAGGAACATCCAACTGCTATTAGAACACATAAAAACTGCACACACACACAATCTGTGAGAAATCCCAGGAGCACTCACTTACCAAAACACCAAAAAACTGCACTCCCTGCACCCTCCGGACGTTTCACGTGCACTCCCTGCACCCTCCGGACGTTTCACGTGCACTCCCTGCACCCTCCGGACGTTTCACGTGCACTCCCTGCACCCTCCGGACGTTTCACGTGCACTCCCTGCACCCTCCGGACGTTTCACGTGCACTCCCTGCACCCTCCAGACGTTTCACGTGCACTCCCTGCACCCTCCAGACGTTTCACGTGCACTCCCTTCAGCATTCCTTGTGCACTCCCTGCACCCTCCAGCATTCCTAGTGCACTCCCTGCACCCTCCAGCATTCCTAGTGCACTCCCTGCACCCTCCAGCAGTTGCCGCAACTCCCTGTAGGTTACAGCAGTGATGGCAACTCCCAGTAGGTTACAGCAGTGATGGCAACTCCCTGCACAATACATAATACTAAATAGTTGCACATTTACCAACATGCTCTCAGCTTCAGACAACCCCAATAAGTCCATCTCACAACCTCCATGTGCTGAATTAACGCAATAGCTAATTGGGCCTGATGTTTACAAGACACATGCTGCACTATTACAGGGCTTCTGAGTGCACAACATAAATACAGACAGTCGTACTTACCAAATGGAGAGCCAGACACAGAATTAAAGCCCCAAGTGATAGTGGTTGCCTAAATACCCCCAGAGGGGTTACACAAACCAAATACAGTCCTTCTCTAGCGCCCCCATTCTCTGCACCCGTGGTACTGCCCTGCGCCCCCTAGCGTTACGCTGCAGTCACATCTTACCTTGTCCTGTTGGAGATATCGGGAGATTCCACTATCCGGGAACCCCCCTCACATAGAGGGGGGGGGGCAAGAGCGGTCTTCTCGGACCTACTATCTTCCGCTGCCTCCTCTCTCCACACATCCGATGTCTCCCGGCCCGGGAAGTTTTGAGCTCTCCTCCGACTACGGTTCACGCCCGGCCGGCTCCAGCTCCCTCCTCCCCTCCGTCTGTTCTGCCCTCCCCCGGGTCCGCCTGTCCCTCCTCCTCCCACTGGATCAACCCTGAGCCTGTCACGCCCTTCGGGGGTCTCTACACTGCTCCAATGACAGACGCTCTCCCACCCTCTCCCTAACCTTTTATTAACTCGGCCTGTCCCTGTTTTTGTCTTTCTCCTTTGTCCTTCCCCTTTTATTTGCATTAATTCCTCTCTCAGATCCCACCTCTAATCCCAACAACACTACCCCCCTCTCTCCTCCCCTCTGTGTCTCAGCCTCAGCCTGGCTTCCCTTTTCTCTCACTCACTCATTCACTCATTCTTCCCTGGTGAGTAGCACTGACTGATTTACTGGAGCAATGACACATCCCCATACCTCCTGCAGCAGCATTCCTTTACTACTTCTTCTCCTTATACACACACCTCTATTACTTCTCCTTATACACACACCTCTATTACTTCTCCTTATACACACACCTCTATTACTTCTCCTTATACACACACCTCTATTACTTCTCCTTATACACACGCCTCTATTACTTCTCCTTATACACACGCCTCTATTACTTCTCCTTATACACACACCTCTATTACTTCTCCTTATACACACACCTCTATTACTTCTCCTTATACACACGCCTCTATTACTTCTCCTTATACACACACCTCTATTACTTCTCCTTATACACACACCTCTATTACTTCTCCTTATACACACACCTCTATTACTTCTCCTTATACATGCCTCTATTACTTCTCCTTATACACACACCTCTATTACTTCTCCTTATACATGCTTCTATTACTTCTCCTTATACACACACCTCTATTACTTCTCCTTATACACACGCCTCTATTACTTCTCCTTATACACACACCTCTATTACTTCTCCTTATACACACGCCTCTATTACTTCTCCTTATACACACACCTCTATTACTTCTCCTTATACACACGCCTCTATTACTTCTCCTTATACACACACCTCTATTACTTCTCCTTATACACACGCCTCTATTACTTCTCCTTATACACACACCTCTATTACTTCTCCTTATACACACACCTCTATTACTTCTCCTTATACACACACCTCTATTACTTCTCCTTATACACACGCCTCTATTACTTCTCCTTATACACACACCTCTATTACTTCTCCTTACACAGCCTCTATTACTTCTCCTTATACACACACCTCTATTACTTCTCCTTATACACATGCCTCTATTACTTCTCCTTATACACACACCTCTATTACTTCTCCTTATACACACGCCTCTATTACTTCTCCTTATACACACGCCTCTATTACTTCTCCTTATACACACACCTCTATTACTTCTCCTTATACACACACCTCTATTACTTCTCCTTATACACACACCTCTATTACTTCTCCTTATACACACACCTCTATTACTTCTCCTTATACACACGCCTCTATTACTTCTCCTTATACACACGCCTCTATTACTTCTCCTTATACACACACCTCTATTACTTCTCCTTATACACACACCTCTATTACTTCTCCTTATACACACACCTCTATTACTTCTCCTTATACACACGCCTCTATTACTTCTCCTTATACACACACCTCTATTACTTCTCCTTATACACACACCTCTATTACTTCTCCTTATACACACACCTCTATTACTTCTCCTTATACATGCCTCTATTACTTCTCCTTATACACACACCTCTATTACTTCTCCTTATACATGCTTCTATTACTTCTCCTTATACACACACCTCTATTACTTCTCCTTATACACACGCCTCTATTACTTCTCCTTATACACACACCTCTATTACTTCTCCTTATACACACGCCTCTATTACTTCTCCTTATACACACACCTCTATTACTTCTCCTTATACACACACCTCTATTACTTCTCCTTATACACACACCTCTATTACTTCTCCTTATACACACGCCTCTATTACTTCTCCTTATACACACACCTCTATTACTTCTCCTTATACACACGCCTCTATTACTTCTCCTTATACACACACCTCTATTACTTCTCCTTATACACACGCCTCTATTACTTCTCCTTATACACACGCCTCTATTACTTCTCCTTATACACACGCCTCTATTACTTCTCCTTATACACACGCCTCTATTACTTCTCCTTATACACACACCTCTATTACTTCTCCTTATACACACACCTCTATTACTTCTCCTTATACACACACCTCTATTACTTCTCCTTATACACACACCTCTATTACTTCTCCTTATACATGCCTCTATTACTTCTCCTTATACACACACCTCTATTACTTCTCCTTATACACACACCTCTATTACTTCTCCTTATACACACGCCTCTATTACTTCTCCTTATACACACGCCTCTATTACTTCTCCTTATACACACACCTCTATTACTTCTCCTTATACACACACACCTCTATATATATATATATATATATATATATATATATATATATATATATATATATATATATATATATACCATTGTATAGCCATGGGGCAGCAATTCAAGTTAAATAGTGAATAGGCACGTGCTGTGCAGCTCTGCATATAAATATTAAGTAGTTACCCGGTTGCTTAGCTTCCATTTACCCTGTAACCAGAGAGAGATGTCAGAAGCTGGGTGCCTCATGCTCACCATAGGCATGTGTATAACATAAGGTGAAGTAATACAAGTCATTTCCATATAGAAGGATGATCTATCTCTGTTCAGTCAACTCACAGGGATTAGTAATATTAGAACCACAGCCCTCAGCATTCACATGTGGAAAGCTGTTGAGGACTGCTGGATAGTGATCTTCATTTTTTACTACATCATCTATTGGACTGCAAGCTCTGCAGGACATGGACATTACCCGGCCTTTCTTTTTATGTGCTCCAGCTTTTACATTTCTCCATAAAGTGTCCCTTGTGGTGCTGGCTGCTTTTGGGCAATATTTCAGGAAGAAAAATAAAACATGTTATTTTCACATGTCGTGCAACAGATCTCATAGTTCACACATCTACTCTCTTGGTAATGGACTCTAATTCCCAGCATCCCCCAAAAGTCAAAGGATTAAATTCATTCATATTTATGTCTTCAATAAGAATGTGGTGGGGTTGTCCCCCTGCTGATCCTCAAAAGGGGATATATCTCTAAAAACATAAACTAAGGACCAAAATCAATCTATTCTCCATTCTACTCTCTTAGCATGTGATGTCGTAGACACAGAGCATTGGACTAAAGAATCAATACAAAGATTTATTAACAACTAAAGGTCACTTTAGCCACTCACTTCTTGCAGGTTTGCATTTCTGAATTGCCTGAGCCATTCTTCATAGAGGGTAATACAACAGCGCTCCTAGTGGTTGTATAAATATGGAAACTATCAAGTAATATAGCTCCTGCATCTACTATACAGGGTGGCTTTTGTAATGAGCCATGTTGAGGAACATTCAGATGACTGGAGGGTCAAAAATATGACATATCACCCTTATTTTCACAGTCAGGCATATTTATACCCCCAGTGGGGCAAACCAGGGCAAGGTCTAAGCATAACATGGGCATTGCCAAAACGCCAATAAATTAAATCCAAGAAGATTGACTTCTTTGAGTCCAGCTATTTTCTATGCACACAATGATGTATTGCAGCCTCATGAAATTGCATATAGCTCACCCACATTGATCCTGACAGCTCCATTTGTTGCATTGACAAGATCCTGTTATGAAGGTGCACATATTAGCTTCTGGGGACACGTAACCCCTGTGGGACCCCTGAGGTTTAAGTGGCCTAGTAGACACTGGCAGAGGGGTTGGTTAATTTGATACAAGCACATGGGATATAGTACATGTGCAACTTGAAAACACCAAATGAGTGACCAATCTGACCATCACTAATAGAGGGAAGCGGATCATGTTATGTTAGGCCCAGAACTATGAAACTAAGCCTCTCTACCGAGCCCTGTTGGTAGTGATCTTTAAAGAATGTAATATATATGTATATGATTCTGGCGCCAGTGGGCCTGAGTGGAATGTACAGTTAAGATTTTATTTTATTGTGATTTATGAAAAATCTTAGTTAATAATTTCTAGATTACATCAAGCTTGTGAAAATATCTGTTATGTATTATAAGAGCCTAAAAAACTGGTTCTTCCAGCTTTGCTTACTCAAGATACTAAACTTCTACCAAAGTCTCATTATCCACTCCTTAGTCACATCCGGACTGCAGTAAGTTCTTGGCTTGATGGGCTCCTGGATTCATTGCCCAAGTTTCAGCTAGAATGCATCACACATACTCCGACATCAGCACCCTGCTTTTGATCAGCAGCCAACAAACAAGTTCAGGGGAAAGTCTTATCTACAGCTTATATTACTATTTAACTCCAGCTACTTGTACTAGCCCTATCATCCTCATGAGATTTCTATATTTAATCCATAAGGTATTATAAATGAAGGGAATTAGCATCAAAAGGAGGCTTTGGTCCTTTAGAAAACCCACCGTTCTTGAAGACTTTGCAAGAAATGCTCAGAACTCGTTCGCTCAAAGCAAAAGACGATCAATAAACTCAAAAAACACTTACCAGGAACATGATCTGAATTGCAAAACCCTTTAGTGAGGTTTATCCGATGGCTAAAGGCAGCTATGTGGTCAGATAATTGACTACCTCAGGGTATGTACAGTAGGAGGCCATGCATAGACCCCTCAAGACCGAGTTGGCAGCATATTTGCCTTTGTATGGAGGCCCTTGAAGGGCATGTCTGACTGATATCTAGTCAAAAATTAAGCAGTCAGGTGAGGATTGTAAGAGCTCTGTTGTTGATATATGGTCTTTGTAAGCCTTCAGTATAATCAAATCATTGGCTCTAGCCAATGATTGGATCAGCCCGACTTGGCCTCCTAGTGCATGGGCAATCAGGCAGTGGGAGATGTTATAGATTGAGGCCATAATTTTTTTTTAATTGTTTTTATTAATTTTCCAAACATGTACAACATTTCCTTTATGTTACATACATCCAATTGAAGATTTATAGTAGTCATCAATGTATTGCCTAATAGAAAATGAAATAAAATTAACATTTAAACAAGGTTAACATAATGAAATATATTCACAAAAATAAATTCCAAGTTTACAGAGGTTATTTATCAAAGTCCAAATTTGTCTCAATATTTTCTGAAAAAAAATCAGACCAAATCCGCACAGGTTTTTTCGTCTTATTTATCAATACACTTTCCCTGAAAATCTTGTTTGCGGGAAAAAATCCGAAAAAATAGTTCCACTCGAAGTCTTATATGTAACCTCGGCAGGTCTGAGATGGCGGATTTTCAGATTCTGACAGTAAGAAGTACGGTGACTCCTGGGGGGGTTCTTGTAATCGTTCCAGACCATATAAGTGTTTTTGTTTCTTGCAATAATATGTTACCCCTCAAAGTTTCTGAATCATAACATGTTGTATTATGAAAGGTATAGGTTGTTAGGTATCAAAGTGGTTGTGGGAGGCAATTGATGTATGTAGTCCATATGGAAATATTTTTTTGATTGAGGCCATATTTGATGTAATATTAGGTAGTATAATGCTGGCTAAACACGTGCAAATAATGGGAACCTATTTTTAAGATACTGGACCAACCTGGTCTTCACCCAACTTAAGCTAGCCATAGATGTTGAGATTTTTAAAAGATCAGATCCTGATCGTGAGACCACGATCTTCTCAGAACGATCGTACGATCGTACGAATTTACCATCAACTAAAAAGACCAATTTACCAGGAAAACAAAGGGGAGCTGCCTGCTTGGCCCTGCAAACATAGAGAGATTGCACTGGGACCGACAAAGATTTTTTGACCTGGCCGATCAATTTCCCGACAGATGTTGGCCGAAAAATCGTAAGATGTACAATCGTTCGAATACCACTAACCACACGATAATTGGTCGGGCTTCCCTAAAATCGGTCTATGGGGAGCTTTAGAGTAGGAACCTTCCAGTTATTTCATTATCTGCCTCCAAGTCATGTGATGTGATCAAATGAAATAATTAGGAATACCAAACCAAATCCAAATACTTGGCAGCACCAGATATTCCTGGCGCACAGAAGAAGAAATTTACACATTTTTACTGTTACAGGGTTCAGATTTGGTTTGGTGAGGCCCTTGGATTCGACTGAATCTTGCTAATAAAAGCTTGGATCTGGCCAAATCCTAATCTAGGGATTCCGTGCATCCCTAGAAATTACAACTTGCATGTAAATGCATCTAAATAGCTAAATAATGGATCCGATCAAGACAGATCAGTTACATTGCCTATGTCAAGGTCACCTATAGTCAAGCCTAAAATAACACAAACATGGTCCAACTTTTTTTATCTAACTGAATGATCTGAAGGCCAGATATTTGGAAATTGCCTGATTTGGCAAAGAGTATTGTGATCCAACAAAATTACACGGTGACCACCATAGTACCACCATAGTACCCACATATGCATTGATATTGTAGCCATACTTCCCTACTTCCTTACCCTTTATACCTAAAGGCAGATTTGATAGCCATCAAAAATTATAAATCAACTAATAGTGACTATAATTTCATAATATATTGTAGTCACCACTACTATTGTTGTGGATCCTAATTAAATCTCTCCTGCCAACCACTAGCCTGTTTCTAATTTCCCTACAGAACTAACAGCAGTGTGTAATTAGGTCTGTCCTGGCACAGGTAGCCCATTCTCTGTCGTGTTCGTGTTCTAAGAGATAAAACAAAGAGCACTAAGGATGAGGCAGCCAGGAGTGAGAAGCATGATAAAGAATGAACTCATTGTACGTCTGGCCACTTCCACTTATACAGTTTGGGTCCATTGTCTTCATAATTCCCCTCCATTTATTGACTCATGCGCTAGAAAGTCTAGTTCCTGCAACTATTATGTAATATTATCATTTACTGTTGCCTTTTTAATTTCTTATTTGTTACATGAAGATTATTAAACCTGCACGTCAGTTTGGATAGGACTGGGCCCTCTGCAGCTCCAGTTTAGTCCATTCTGCTTTCTGAGGATGCAGAGACTAGCCAACCCCATGTCTACCCTGCACCCGCCACCACTCTGCCCCTACTTACTTCTGCACCTATTGCTAATGAAGTGGGCATTTATCATTTATTCCAAAACTAAGGGCATTAATATGAAGTCGGCCCTCCCTTTGCTGCTATATCAGCCTCTGCGAAGGCTTTCTATTAGAGGCTGGAACATTGTTGGTGGGAATGGATTCCATTGAGCCACCAAAGCATTAGCAAGGTTAGGTCCTTCTCTGGTCATGGTTTTGAATCATAGCATACACTTTTGGTTGAGCTGAGGTTCTTGCACTCCTATCCAAGGAAACCAATTTTGTGTGGGCTTTATTTTGTGCTTGGGGGTATTATCCTACTGAACTGCAGCTTCAAAGAACAAGACTTTGCTTCCACTGGAACCAGGGCCTTCGATTCAAACCATTTGAGACCCAAGCAATTTTTTTTTCTTTTCTGCCAAATGTTATACTAGGGGCATTACACATTCAGACAGGGATTGTTCTCTTGGTATCCACCAAACCCATATCTGTCCTTCAGACTCCCAGATGTTACTCAATGAAATGCAGTGTCATTTTGCCCCTGGCTTATTATTTTAAATTTAGTTTGTTTTTTTTTGTTTTTTTTGTTTTTTAATTCAGGCCCATCCGATTCCTCTTATAGTCTTGCTACAAATCCTTATCTGATTCCTAGACTAAACTGGACTCAAGCCACCAATGTAAAATGTGCTAAAGAAATTGAAACCACAAAAGGCACATTTTCTCACTAACTTCATACATTAACGTATTTTTAAGGCGAATGACATTTCTGTTTTCAGGCTGGCACTGCTCAAAAAGATTTGCTTTAATGTCTCTGTGCAATTCTAGTGACAAGGCAGTATGATCAGATCAGATTGGGTCGTAGAGCACTGATGGAGCAGGTGCTAAATATCTGTATTTCCCCCAGCACTGGCATGGTATGGGGCCTTCTATTATTGTATGCTTTCTAATGATTACTGCAGTTTGTGTCAATAGTGCGTCAATGTATAAGTACCCAAGCCTATTGGGATACAAACTTGAAGTCTGTGATCCTTATGATATTATACTTTTCAACAATATTTTTGCCAGCAGTGAAAAACTCTGGTTCCAGGATTGTTTGACAGGCCCCAGTAATCAGGAAAGGGCACTGTTGAGTTCGGAGGCAGGAAAACTCACCCGTTTTATTTTCTGTAGCCCCCAACGTTTTCAGATGAATTTTAAATGAGGGGTTTTAGTCTCAGAAGCACAGGGAGACACAAAGAATTGCAGATTTACATTCGTGCACAGTCATTCAGGGTCACAGTCTCTCAGCCTTGCAACAATGATCTCAGTCTCTGGCTGCACATAGTATCTCAGTCACACAGGATAGCAGGATTACAGTCCCACTTAGAAGATAGAGGGAATCCTGGGATTTTTGCTCTCACAATTTCCATTTTAATGGAACACACTATATAGGATAAAATTCACCCACTGGTTTTTAAAGCACATGGCATCTACAGACCAGTTTTACCATTATAGGCCGTGGTTAGTGTAGTAAATGGTATACTGATCAGAATGAGTAGAATCTAAGTTTCATAACTAAGTCCAAGAAATTTCAGCAAAGGGGTTGTGCAATACCAGGACTCACGATTCTTGATAAGCAATGACTAAAACATTGGCTAAAGGTGAGGTGACTTACTTATTATTTATGTGGCCTATTATGGCCCTTGAACAGTTGGGCCCAAATTTATTATGTGGGCACCCCAAGGCCAGACAGTCTCCATACCCACATCTACACACCTGTACTGGGTCTTGACCCAGATTTAAACAACCGCCCCTGATTGGCACAGGGGTGATTATTGGCTCTCTGATGTCTATGTTTTCTAGTATTTGGGGCCCATCCAGCTGAAATCACCCCATATTGTTGTAGCAGTCTCCTGAAGGTATGCAAGAGCTTGTTAGGTGTTTGTCTTTTGAAAAGATACAGCCTTTCCACATCACAAATGCCTGTGAAGCAGGGTCATATTTCCAACACTATTGCAACAAATGAATTGACTGCCAAAGGACAACACCAAATGTGCCTGATAGGAAAATTATATGTAAAACACATAAAAGAAGAAGTTGGGTGCTTCTTAGAAAACAATGGGAATAAAAGGAATACACGACAAGCAGTTATTGGCTGGCAGCCAAGCGGTCTTGACCACAAATATTAATCTGAGTATAGGTTTGAAGCTATGCCCTCCCTGATCATTATCTGATTGAGGCTTGGTTAGATATTGCTGAGGCTGAAAGTTCCATTGGCTGATGATTGTATTGAGATACAGAGGTAGTGCACAACTAACAGTTCTGCATGGGGCTTCCCATGATCTTATCGTTGGCCCAAATATGAAGGATGGGGTCACTACTGCATCTGTTTGGTTGCAAACCAAACTGTCTGACATCTACCCATGTTGAACTGAAATACGTAAATTACAATTTGCAAACTGTTTTTCCTAATATACCCAAATGTATTTGTGGCTGGTGTTAGTCTCATACATAGTCAATCACATCTTCTAGTCTATCTCTATTAATCCTTCCATGTGATTGAGGCTTTCTAAGATTAGTGGGATTTCAGATGTATCACATGTTAGAATGTCCTATGTATTATTATTAGTTCCAAGTACCGGATGGTGGGAGCTTTCTCCTCGTAACAGTGGGCCGCTGAGTGTTGGAGCTCAACAACACCCGGGGATACACGCTTTACAGGAACGTGTTCAGGCCTCACTCTGATGACTGAAAAATGTAATATTTGCCCTGGGTTACTGACTTCACTTGAGTCCTGCCCCCACAAGTGCTTAGCTGTTTGCTCAAAGCTCGGCATTTCCAGTATTTATACAAAGGAGTATAGATAAAGAATGTCTTTGTAAGGGGAAGTAATCAGCACTTGTGAAAGAAATTCCTGTCTGCTAGCAGGGATAACCTTTTGACAGAGGGTAGGAGGGGCCATTAATAATACACTGTGATAAGAAAGGTGAGTACTTATCAATTCAGCCCTTGGGAAACATGTAGTAGGCCAGGACTCCAGCAGCAACATTGAAGGAAGATGATGAAAGAGAACAAAGCACAGTGATGTGTACAAAAACATATATAAAGGCCTCCATATCCTGGGGGAATTAGAAATTCCAGGCTATACCTCAGTTTCAATGTTCAGGTAGATACCTGGTAGGAGGCCAGGATCTAGCAGGATACCATGGATATCATTAATTTCATAGCAGCATACACTACCCGAAGAGCAGCATGGGTAGTTCATTTGGTTCTTGAGCTAAGTAGACTTTAGTAAAAAGTATAAGTCACAATAATCAAGTATCCACCTATCTAAGCATCTTGAGGATTATCCCACTAGTGGCTTCCAGACTTCCTGTTCACTGCCAGGGGACCAGGATGTAATATAGAAATCCAACTTCCTGGTCACTGCTGCCTGACCCCAGAATACTGATTATCATGTCAAAGAAGGATTGACTGATTCATGGTGGCTTCAATAGTGCAGCAGTTTTTACCAAGTTTAGTAAGTCCTGCCAAACAGGGGCAGGCAAATTAATGGTGGACATACAATGGTGTTTCAAGTTTGTGAACCATTTTGAATTTTCAATATCTGCATAAACATGTCCTAAAATGGGATCTGCTTTACAGATCTCGTGTGTAGGGTGGTCGGCTTGGTGCATGACCAACTTTCTCTTGAGCTTCAGTTCATGGACAGATACCGTGAAATTTCCCTAGAGAATTTGCTGGTACAATTTAGAATGAATAGTTTCATCAATGTTGACAAGCAGTCCTGGCCCAGAGGCAGCACAAAAGACTCAAAACATGATATTGCCACCACTATTTTTTACAAATGACATATGACAAAAGTTTCTATTTTGCAAAAGCTTTTCTGTCTACAGATTTTTAGCAAACTATAGTCAGGCAGCTTTTAGTTTGTAGTTGCTTTCCCCTTGGAACCCTGCTGCACACATTTAGTGATTGGATAGTTCAATAGTGTTTTGATAGTGGACACTGTGAACAATTAAATTCTCTCTCACTTTCCCACCCACTTAATTCTGATCCTGCCCACTTCCACACCTTGTGTCTTATTCCCTTCCCTTTGGATTGTAATCTATTTTGCACAGGACCTTACTTACTTTTTGTACCAGTATTGGTTGTGATGTATGTAAAGCTGGCCATAGATGTAAAGATTTTTAAAAGATCCGATCGTCATCGTGAGACCACGATTATCTCGAAACGGTCGTACGAATTGTCCATCAACTAAAAAGACCAATTTTCCAGGAAAACAAAGAGTAGCTGCCTGCTTGTCCCTGCAAACATAGATAGATTGCACTGGGACCAAAAAAGATTTTTTAACCTGGCCGATCAATTTTCTGACAGATGTCGGCTGAAAAATCGTAAGATGTTCGATCGTTCGAATCCCACTAGCCACACGATAATTTCGAAGGATTGGTTGGACTTCGCTAAAATCGATCATTCGGCAAGAAAAATCTTTGCGTCAATGGGGACCTTATCTCCATGGGGCAGATTTATGAAAGGTCAAGGTGAATTTTCGAATGAAAAAAATTAGAATTTGAGCTATTTTTTTGTGTACTTCAACTAGGGAATAGTCCAAATTCGATTTGAATTTGAAAAAAATTTGAATATCGAAATTTATCATGTACTGTCTCTTTAAAAATTTGACTTTGACCATTCACCATCTAAAACCTTGCTGTTTTAGTCTATGGGGGACCTCCTAGAACCCATTTGGAGTCAATTGGTGAACTCGAAAACAGACCTATTCAACCAAAAAAAACCTTCAACTTAATTTCGGTTGGTCTTTTTGAATTAGAATTTCGGCGTTTTTTCAATTCGAAATTCGACCCTTGATAAATATGCCCCTAAATGTTCTATGTATGTAATTCATGTGATTTAGTTGTATAAACACCTTTACTTTAACAATACATTTGTAGCCTTACAGTGCATTTGTTTTAAAGGAGAAGTAAAGTCATTTCACACTTGGGGTGCCAAATGTTAGGCACCACCAAGTGAATGTATTTACTTACCTGAAATCCCGGGACGGTGCTCCTATCAGCCGAAAACTGCACCAGCCTCGGGTTATTCCAGTGAGCACCACGGAGCGATCCTCTTCTGGCTTCTTCTTTCTTCTTGCGGCTGAGCATGCGCATTAGAGTGAAAAGCCGGATTTTTACTAAAAAGTCGGCTTTTTCATTCTACTGCGCATGCGTCTCCCCCATGAAATTTGGAGAAAGAAGAAGCCGGAAGAGGAGTGGTCCATGGTGCTCGCTGGAATAACCACCCCGGGCCAGTGTAGTCTTCTGCTTATAGGAGCACCTGCCCAGTGTTTCAGGTAAGTAAATACATTCCCGTGGTGGTGCCTAACATTTGGCACCCCCAAGTGGTAAAGGACTTTCCTTCTCCTTTAAGAAGGGGTTAGTGAACCCCATTTGCTGGAAAGAGTCAGAAGATGAAGGCAAATAACTCAAAAACTATAGAAAATACATAATAAAGACCAGTTAAAAAGTTGCTTAGAGTTGGCCATTCTATAACATACTAAAAGTTAACAGAAAGACGACATACCCCTTTAATGCCAGAGCCTTGGTAGGCAGAAGAGGCATGTGTTTCAAGCACAATCCAGGCAGTGTTCGGTACCAACAATACTCGGTGCTGCTCTGCTTAACACTATATATCAGAAATATGGAGGGAGGGCTTGACATATTTTGTACAAATAAGGGGGGTTTGAACATGTCTAAAAATGACATTACTGGTTTTTGGTTTGGTTTTGGTTTTCAAACATGACTATGACAATAACTGACCACACTCCAAATATAGTGCAGTGTGTGTACAGTAAGATCTTAGCGTAAGAGGAATAGATGGAATAAAAACATGGAATGGACAGAACACATTGCAGTGCCCCCTGCTGTAGAACTAATGATTTGCTTGAAATCTCAGAAATAAGATGAATAAAAAGAAACAGGGGAATTTCATTGGTCCGATATCTGGAGAAAACATAAATAACAAAAGGAAATGAAGACTATATTTAAGATAATGCTATTTACATGGCAGCTAACCTCACGACAGGAGAATGACAAAAAGCTGAAGAAGCCGCTCGGACAAGTGGTGAAACGTTTTCAAGTCCACTTGCCTTTGACTTAATTCTGCTAGATACCTAGCCTATTGTGTTCATTGAAGCATTATATTATACATATTCACAAACTGCGTCCTAAAAATCCTACCATAAAAACAACGGTAATTCTCAGTCACAAATATCCTCCAAGTGCAAACATACGCTCAGATTTAGTCAGCCTCATATTAAAAACATAAAATCTGATGTCATAAAAAGAAGTCTGTGGACCCAGTGAGTAGACTATGGGCCTCCAGTTGCCCAGCACTGCCATAAAAGATTGGACAGTGTATAGACATCTGTAGTGAACATTATCTGTTCATTTCCAGGTGGTACTAACAACAATCATAAATCTGAAGTTAGGGTCGCCAGGTAGAAAATAATAACTCACCGCAAGAGGGAAGAGGCCCCGGTGCACCGCCCTGATCCCTCAGCACGTGGAGCAGACAATCTGAAAAGTCTTTGGAGCAGGCACTCAAAGAAGGCAAACTTCCACCAGGCAATAAGTTCAAAGTGAAAAGAGTTTATTGTGGTTTATCCCCGTCTGCATCAGAGATGTCCCATTGCTTTCTGAATATGATTTTCCAATATGAAAGTTCTTCCTCCCCATCATCATCATCTCTAAGACCAATGGCACACTGCCCCATATGTATTTGCACTGACAGTAGGGAAATCCGCTGTTACTGTGCCACACAGGCAGATTTCATCCACAAAATGCACACTGGAGTGTCAATGCACACACATACAATCCGCTGTTACTGTGCCACACAGGCAGATTTCATCCACAAAATGCACACTGGAGTGTCAATGCACACACATACAAGGTTGTATTTAACCCATATTTGCCTTTTCACTGCTGGCAAGAAAAACTCAAAGTGTGCCTCAAACCTAAGGCTAGTGCCACACAGGGGCCGATAGCAGTCTGCTGAAATAAAAAGGACGATTTCAGCCCCTACGTGGGCAGTAGTTTCCTCTTCTTTTTGCATTTTGTGTCAGCTTTAGTGTGAACAGCCACGGCTGATTTCAGAGCAAAATTGCAAAGTCTCGCCAAAATCAGCCGACACAACAGTTCCTGATGCAAAAAGGAGAGAATGCCACTGCCCGTGTAGGGGCTGAAATTGGCCTGCGTATATCAGCAGGTTGATTTTAGCCTCTTTGTTGCACTTGCCTAAAGCTACTGGCAGATCTGATGATTCTAAGCATTATCTTCCCCAAGCCATTTAAGGCTCAGCAGAAAGGGAGTAAAATGCTCAAATGCTCCATGCAAAGTGAACTGGAAACATCATCAAGCATCCGATCCTGTCAAGTGACAGAAGCAATTGGCTTGCACCACGTGCTTTCATGGCAAGGGCATACTAAGTGGATTGTCCGCCTGGTGTTGGCCTGTGGGGAGCAACACAGAGTGGAGATCAGCACAAAAACTTGAATGTATACATTTTCAATCTGTGTAGCTCCCCACAGTCTGAGCCAGCCTGTCAATGGAGCGTGCGTTGAAAAAGGGATCTGTTTTACTTCTCCACTAAAAATATGCCTGTCAGTGCTAAAGTAGTGGCTTATTTAACCAATGAAATCCTCCTTCCTGCTGCACTGACCCCTGAGATATGCCTGTTAGGATTAGTGGATGACCTAGCACCCTTACTCAAAACCAGGTACCTGCTGCGAACCCTTCTTTTCTATGCTTAGAAACAGGTAGCAATTAAGTGGAGTCCTCATCCTCCCACTGTAAAGCAATGGGTTAAACTAGTTAACAGCAGGCTCCAGATGATAAAATTAACATACCTAGTGAGGCACTGTCCTCAAAAATTTGAAAAGATCTGGGATCCATGGCTGGAGGCCTGCCCTGAAGCAAGCTTAATGATAGACTAAGCTAATATAGATGGAGCATCCTGTGACTGCTTACTGGTCCTCTACATAATGTCATTATTATTGCCACACTATAGTCCTGCGTGACTACCTGAGATTAGTATGTGTTTATAGCTCCTTCCTATTGCATTGCCTTGTTCCTGTCTGAATGCAAACATGCTACTTTTCTGTTGATATGCTGTGGTCCTGCGAAACCGAATATATGATACTTGAAATGCCTTTATTGTTTTGTGTTGTGTGTTTAGAATGCAAAATAAAAACCTTTGAAGCGGATTCTCTGTTGGCAGGCGTATTTTAGTTTTTTTTAGTGTACTCTTAACCTTAAACATTATACATCTAACACTTGACAGGAGTCATAGGGATGGGTGAATTTGACCCGTTTTGCTTTCCAAAAATTAACCGCCGGTGAAAATTCGCCGAAATGCATTAAAGTCTATGGGCAAGAATTTTTTTTTTTGATGCGTGCCATTTTTTTTTCTCCCATTGGAGTCTATAAGTGTCATTTCCGTGGCAATATTATGCAAAAAAATTGGCTCATCCCTAGACAGGACCTATCTCTTGATGGTGATTCAACTTCACTTTCAACTGAGGGTATTTTGAACATTGAGCCCTGCTTCCGGAGAGTTACAAAAAGCTCGAAACTGCCCTGTCATTACCCTTAGGGTTTTTCTTTCAGGGAAAACAAAGTCACATTTTGGCTCCAACCAAAGCCTATTTGCATCAACCCCCAATAAACCCCACCCCCTGATAAATGAATGCAAATTCCTGCCTGAAAGTCACAGCTTTGTTTCTTCTTGCTTGCTGCTCTCCCCTAACTGATCGAGAAAAGGGGGTAGAATGTGTGGTATATAGGTTTGTTTGTTGGTTGCACTATTATATCTCTATAGTTCTAATAGGAAATGAAGTGTGATGCAGAGAAGCTTCTCCCTTTACTGGTGACAGATAAAAACAGCAGCCTATAAGGTGCAAACAACTTGACATTTCTGTTCGCGGTATTCTGAGTAAGTGAAGGATCGAATGCCGAAAAGTGTGTTTGTTGATATGTTGAGCATCACTTTATTCCAACAAATTGAATGTATGTTGAATGCATCAAACATGCTCAAATATAAGAGCCCTAAAATATGATAAAGCGACGCCCTACACACAATATTGCAGCAAGTATAAGTTTGCTTTAATAATATTTTATGTACAAACAGTTTACTAAGTTAAAGTGAAAAAAACAAAAACCCAGTTGCTTCATATAGCTTCTGAGGCACTAAAAAAACAAATTGGAATAATACGGAGAAGATTAGCATGGCCCCAGCACAAGGATAAAAAAAACCCAACAACAAATTCATGCCCTTACCCCATACCCAGTTATTATTGTTGTCCTCCAATACACCTGCCCTCAGGGCTGCCATTTTTAAATTGCATAGCTCATTAAGCAGCCCCACCCTAACCACCCATGTCACTATTTACATGAAAAATTTCCTTCGGGAGAGATTTCCCTCCCTTTTTCCCATAACCCTAACAGGCAATGAACCTAACTTTTTGCAAGAGAAGAGACTATTGCAAATGCTGTAAATAATAAATAGGGGCCTTTGAACTGTCAACATGAACTTTACTTTCAATTGAAGACACAGAAATCTAAATTTGTATTTACATAATGCTCTTTTTAAAGAGGAAAGACAACGGGTCAGTTGTAGACCATGCACTGGTTAAAAGGTTACACCCATAATTCAATACTACACAGAGTACAGCTGTATTTAACTAAATGGATTAGCTGCCCCGCCACCTGTGTTTATGTGTCTTCACAAGAAGTTGGGATGTATTATATGCAAAGTAATATTTGCATGATGCACAATGTCTTATGTATCCAAAGCCAAGTGCCTTCATGTTAGACACAGGATAGTAACCAAATATTGTGTACAATGGAATAAAGTCTCTGGGTTGCCCACCAATGATGGCTGTGTATTGTAGACAAATATCAAGAGGGCTGCCACCTTGATCTCATTGGAGAAAGGGTCCTGGATTCCTCATAAAACAGTTTTCCAGGTTCCAATGGGGAAAGCATAAATGTTGCACCTCCCCGTCTCACCTCCTCTTCTTTGTCTCCTTCTTCTGTTTCTTTCCAAGTGTGACTGATTGCATTTTAGGTTTCTTCACCACTTCTGTACTCTTCACTTCTTGGGCATCAGATTCCTGGTAAAAAGAAAAAGAAGAGCAGCGTTTGTGAGGTTTTTTTTTTAACATAATTTACACTTTTCGACTCTGAGCAGGCCCGGACTGGCCATCTGTGGGTTCAGGCAAATGCCCGATGGGCCGCTTGCTTTACAAATGAAAATGAGGTCCATCTCCAATATGTAAATGAGCCGATGGCATTAGAAATGTAAAGGAGTTGTCCGTAACAGACGCCCACATCTAAGCCAATACCTGTATTTGTTAGTGCACATGTAGGTGCTATGGGGCGGGACCAGTATCTCTGCTATCTACCCAATCTCCACGCAGTAGGACAAATCTCACACCTTGCCTATCTACGATCCAAAAAAAATGTGCAGCGTTGCCTGCCCCTCAGCCTTAGAACCCAATGGAAAAGAGCAGATTGTACTCGTTATTTTATTGGGTCCATGTTGTATGGGGTGAGTTACTGCTAAGTGCTGGGATGAAAACTGCAGTTGCATTTTGCTGATCTGGCTTCAAAATCACACAGGCATGGATCTGGGGCCAAAACTTTAGAGTCAGGCTAGTTTATGTGGTTTCAGCACAACGGTTATATAATAATGCTGGAGATTCTATGCTAATGAACTAATTATTAATAAATAGAGCTCTATTTATTAATAAACAGTAGTTCTAGTAAACCTTAGGGTTGAAAATATTTATCATGCACGTGAATACATGGGCTGTTTTGATACTTTTGCCAGGGCTGCTTTTTCCTCCCGGTCTGGCACTGACTCTGAGAGCAATGTTTTTGTAACTGGGATTAATAGAATAAATTGGACCGCTTGATAAAATATCATTACTGTGCTTCAGTTGGAAGAAAATACAGATACTTGGAGGGGCACATGGGTCATAACTGTTGCTTTTGAATCTGAGCTGAATGCTGAGGATCAATTGCAAACTCACTGGACAGTTATGTCCCACGTGCCCCCCCTTAAAGTCGCTGACTAACTCAGAGTTAGAGATCTGAAAAGCAGGAAGTTGTGTTCTGTTCTGTTAGTCATCTGGTCACTCCAGCCTCATACCTCCCAACTGTCCTGTTTTTAGAGGGACAGTAGTCCCTCTTTTGACAGCTCAACCTACAGTCCCGTTTTTCTCTGCACTGAACAGCCAGAAAAAGAAACAATGTTTCTAACTTAATTGGCTTTTGGCACAGAGCCCAGAACAGTCACCAGGTGCACTTGGAATCTTTTGTTACAATTTCAGATAAGCAAATAAGTAATTGTAACTATATAAGATAATAATTCTCTTGGAGAAACTAGGACTCACGGCTTAAAGGGCAATTCACCTTTTTAATAACTGGAAAAAAAACACAGAAATGTGTTAAAACTTTCATAACCTGCTAAATTGAAAGAACATGGTAATTATGGGGTGTGGCCACAAAATTGGGCGTGGTCAAATTTTTTTTGTCCCTCTTTTTATTTCCAAAATGTTGGGAGGTATGCAGCCTTTATACATTACATTTTTGGCTAACTAATTAGAAACATTTTTTATTTTGCACACCCAGTTTTTATTTTTACACTGAACTGTACATTTAACTCAGCAAAGGATTTATGGGTAAGAGGCTTCAGGTTACTATAAGTGTATGCACGCTGGGCAAAAGTTTTTGGGTATTAGTTGCCTATTATGGGGTCTATAGATCAGTAACTGAAAAAAAACATACATATGGATTTAAATTAATCTTCAATAGGATTCTGAGAAAAAATAATCTCTATGCAGGTGGGCAAACCTTTGCTTAATAAAGTCTGCTAAGGCGGTATTCTCTGTGCTAAAGAGTGGCACTGCTAATACTTAAACTGGCTGTATATGGCAGATTTAATCTGCTGAATCAGCTCCTCCAGTCAGCGGCATATCTGTGTATTGGGCCACAAATGGGTCTGCTGGACTAATATCTGGCCAAAAATTGGGTAGATATCCAGTGCCAGCCGATGCCGGCCTAGCACCCTAGGTAACCCAGCTGGTCCTGTCATCTCCCACCCTTGACATATATAGTCACGTATGCAGGGCCAGGCAACCCAGCCGGCCTCTTGGGCCCCCCATCATCACTCGCGTATGTGAGCGTGTGCATACTAACATGCACAGGAGCACATTTGTGCGCTTTGCAAATGTAAAGCTGGACTTGTCCATCCGGACTAAACGAAGGCAGCAAGGAAGGTACGTGCCTGGCACCCCCCAAGCTTTGCACCCTAGGTATGTGCCTCTTCTGTCTACCCCTAGTTCCGACCCTGCAGATATCAATTGCGCAGGTCTGATATCCCATCAGATGAGGAGTGCATGATGAGGGTCTCTGAAGGCACCCAATGGGTGACCGGCCCAATCTGGCCCAGCATGAGGGTGGTCAGATCTGGCCATATAAGCATATAAGACTTGTTCTGCCAGTACTGTGTTTAGTGCAGTCCCTTGCATTGAGTCACTAGCTGCAAAAGTACACACATGTCTTCCATACCATTTCCTGGCCCTTGTTTTTAGGGAATATAATGGCCAAAATACAAATCAGTTGGAAGATGGCTCCACAGTAAAGGCCATAACGAAGCACAGTTTCCAGAAGTCCTGGCTCGGGAATGTCTGGTGGGGAGAGATCCAGAGGTTCCGGCATTGTCTGAACTGTGGGACAGTAATAGAGTATATTATAAGGCTTGAATACACGATACTAAACAGTATATTTCTATGCAATAGTCAAAAAGCACCACGACTTGTATAATGTAACATGAACATCAAAATGCAGAAATGATACAGATGTGTGTCTGCCACAAGAGAAAAAGTGTGGGAGTAGAACAATGCTTCCACTTTCAGGCAATCATTCCTGGACAAGGATATCACAACATATAGGAATGCCTGGCAATTATACTGTAAAGTGAATCACTAAGGTGTCCTGTATTCCTAGAGCGGAGGCAGGACTGAGAATTTTGAATCTCGGTTCCATAAAGGATTCAAATGTCAGTAGTAAATTAAGCAAGTATATAAGGTTATCAGCATGAAACAGATACTGATGTGTAGAATCAAACTCTATATTTACTTCTCAGTTTTCTATGGATCTGACTAATCAGCTGCCTAGAATAACACACACACTGATTAAAGGGCACCTATTTAAAGTACAATTGTTTCTCCCACTGGAGAAGTGGGCCAATGCGGTTTTGGGAAACAATACTATTTGGGCCAGAGAAAGCATATAGTTAGCACTATGAGTAACACTTTGAGTAACACTGTCTGGGGGGAGTAGCTGAAAATTTCCAGGTTTGTGACGTCACAAGAATTGACATCATGCACAGAACCTGAAACCACAGAAAACGATCCCCTGACATCACTAAAGTAGTCTGTGTGTGTGCACATCAGATTTTTGCCTCATCATCAGAAATCGGGGGGATGCAAACGTTACGGGAGACTGGCGGACACTAAAATCTGATAACTTTCAATAGAATATGGGGAGTTGACAGCTCTGACTATGTTGTGTGTGCATGTGTGTAATGTAGGATTGGGGAGGAACTCCCAGATCTCACGTCACATACATAATAATGCATAATGAATCTCCCCGAAGACCATGGAACATGGCTGCTCACACCAGGAATTCTAACCAGTGCAGGCTGCATAATGCTCACAAGCAGGGCCGGAACTAGGGGTAAGCAGAAGAGGCAGAGGCCCCCAGTTTACCCTAGTCCATGTTCTCTCTTCCCGCTCTCCTCTGTGTCACTGCAACTCTCTGGGGGAGAGATGTGACAAGCTGAGGTGGCAAGTTGGGTTGGCTCTGCTCACAAGGAGCATTTTCTGGCTAAAATAATAATGTTTATCCCCAATCAGAGTGCAGAAAACAATGCTACTATGATAGGTGTCCTTTATTGCTTATACAAGCAATACCTTAAAATGCACAGGCAACAGCCTCCATAACACTGGAGTTGCAAAGTAAAACCAAAGGACCGGGCTTAAGATGGTATAATATGGTGTTGGCTGCCTATTTGAAAGGCATTTCTATAAGTTAGGAGAACCCCTATTGTACCAACCTAAAGTTTCAGCTTGTCAATAGCAGCAATGATCCAGGACTTCAAACTTGTCACAGGGGGGTCATCATCTTGGTAAGTGTCTGTGACACTCACATGCTCAGTGGGCTCTGAGCAGCTGTTGAGAAACTAAGCCTAGGAGTCATCGCAAATTATCAAGCAGAAAATGAGGTTGGCTTATATTATTAAATTCTGATGCTAGTTGCAGTGGTTTCTGTGCGGCCATTTAGTAATTATCTGTATTAATTACTAATCACATTTATATTCTGTGTGTACTGTATATTTTGAGTCGGTCCCTAAGCTCAGTAAGTGACAGCAGCACAGAGCATGTGCAGTGAATCAGCAGAAAAGAAGATGGGGAGCTACTGGGGCATCTTTGGAGACACAGATCTTTACTGCTAAAGGGCTGCGGTTGGCTTTAGCAGTACATAATGTACAACATTTCTAGCTACTTCTTTAGTTATGCTTTAGTTCTCCTTTAAGCTGGCCATACATGTGAAGATCCCTTCTTTGGCAACAACTGAGCAGATCCTTGCCTGATCTAGCCACCCTTGTGAAGTCAGTCTGGGGGATGTTGACAGGCTGATACTGAGGATCTACTAATAATAACATTACAGTATAGCCTACTATATAATAAAACACAGTTAAGTAAATCAGTCTTATCCTAATTTAATTTCAAGTTGAACTTGCATGCACAGGAATAAATAGGTGTTCTCCTACATTAGCCTTCAAGCTGAGACCCTGCCCCCCCAACTCCATGTACCCCCAACGGTTCCAGCTCCACAATTTGGAAACCAATGGGAACAAATTTAGATATTAGAAGGACCCCTTGGGGAAGAATTAAAGACAAATTTTTAAATGGAACAATTTATTTTTTCAGTCCATAAAACAGGGATGTCTGACATGTAGCTCTCAGCTGTCGGGGGTACTGGTAGTTGCAGATGGGACATTCCTGATAATGGATCTCCCCCCACTCCCCTTGCATATCCCAGCTTCATGCATTGTACTAAAGCCCCTCTCCTCTTAAAGGGACATTACTGTATGATCATTATCTCATAGCATAGGCATGCTCCCTTCCTCTAAATGTATAGGGCACCATAAAGAAGGTTTCAGTTGCATTTTACCTCGTACTAACGTCAGTATATCAGAGCTGCAGAGAGATCCTTTCTGGTCAGCGTCTGTGCTGAAATGAGGACTGGGCGTGTCCTTTCATTCTCCCACAGGAAGTGGTCATAACTGTGAGTGTCAATGAGAACTATGCAATAGAAGCTCAAGTCCTGCCCCTGTCTCTGTGCTCCCTGCCCAACCAAACTGTGTCACAGCTTTTCCAGCCTTGTCAGTCCTTTGAATGGACGTGAAGCTGCATATCTGCGGATTCACTTTAATTCCTGCTTTTCCATTCATACCAGAAGAACAATATAAAGGTGGCCGTGAATGTGTATGGTTCTCTGCACAGTCCAGAGACTGTTGGCACATCAGTCAGGAACCCTGCCACTGTAACAGCCTCACGTGGAGACATGCCTTCGCCATTAATGGCAGAGACAAACGCGAAGATTTGGGGAGATTTAGTCGCCCAACGACAAATTGCCTCTTCTTCGGGCAACTAATCTCCCTGAAAAGCCTTCCCACTAGAATCTAAATCGCCAGCTGGATGACACTCGGAGCTTTTAGTTTTCTGAAGTCGCCCAAAGTTTCCTCGTGAGGCAATTTTGGAAACCGAATTGCTTTGAGTGCCACCCTGCCGGCGATTTAGATTCTAGCCGACGGGAAGGCTTTTCAGGGAGATAAGTTGCCAGAAGAAGAGGCGATTTGACTCCGGGCGACTGAATCTCCCCGAATCTTAGTGTGTACCCCTATCCTAAAGCCAGGACTGGACTGAGAGTCAAAACAGGCCCTGGCATTTCAGGTACACAGAGGCCCAATCAGCCCACACAGAGGCCCAAACAGGCCCCACCAGCCCACTAAATACTGATTTTCTATGGCACCTTATAGCAGCCCCTCTGGCATTTGCCAGAACCCACAGATTGCCAGTCCGGGCCTGCCTAAAGCAGTAGATGCAACTCCTTCAAAATGAAATGAATGAATCACAGCTGGAAGTTGCCTCCTTATTTACTATTGTAATTATGCGGTTTTGCCACAGAATAACCTCCCTTAACTTTCAATAAAAGCCAGTGTCGGCCACCTGCTCCAGCCGCTAAGCCTCTTCCACCCCCCCCCCTGCCTGAGCCATAAACCCCTCTGCCACTACCTACTATTCCTTGTGGCCGCGCCGGGGCCCAATGAGTAAGGTCAGATGCCCGGAAATGCTTCACGCAGGGAGTGGGTCTGGGCCGACGGGACCCACTATGTTTTTCTCAGTGTCCAACCTGCCCTGTCCAACCCTGAATGTAGTGGCCACTAGTGCCCCTGTGTTGAAGAATGAGATGATTTACAAAATGTTTAAACCATATACCATATCTCCCAACAATATGGAAATAGAAAGAGGGACAAAAAGATTTGCTGTGCGGAGCGAGCCAACATTTTTTGTTCACGCCCATTTTTGTGGCTCACACCCCCTGATTACCATGTTCATTTTAATAAATTTGCCAGCTTATGAAAGTATGAACACATTTCTGTGGTTTTTATGTGTTATTAGTTTTGCTAATGAAGATGAATTGCCCTTTGAGCTGCAAGTCATTGTTTCCCCACGAGACCTGCTTATCCTAAATTGTTACAAAAGTATCAAGGTGCACCTACCACGTATTCTGTGAGCCCATGACTAAGTGCCCTGAGTAGGGCGGATGGAGATGCAAATATCCACTTTTAACTTTGTACAAATAAAATATATTTTTTAACAAATTTTCCTTGGTCCTGTGGATCCGTTTGAGTGCCGGTCGGCCCTACTCTTTCCATATATCTGTTTTATGTGTTATTAGTTTTGTTAATGAAGGTGAATTGCCCTTTAAGCTGCAAGTCACTGTTTCCCCAAGAGACCTGCTTATCTTCAATTGTTAGAATTGTTTCTTTGCTCATTTTAAATTGTTACAAAAGTATCAAGGTGCACCTACAACGTATTCTGGGCTCTCTGCCAAAACCAGTTATGTTTTAGAAACGTATCTTTTTCTGGCTGTTCAGTGCAGGAGATCAAAGAGATAGTTGGGACATTTCAGTAATAATTCGGGACAGTGGGTTGAGCTGTCAAAATCAGGACTGTCCCGCAAGAAACAGGACAGTTGGGAGGTGTGATATACAGTAATTGCAAATAGTACCAAGACAACATATCAAATATTGAAAATAAGAAATGTTTTCTTCAAAATATATGCTCGTTTTGAATTTGCATCACCTCTTCTTTTAACAACACTCTGTAACTGTTAGAGGAGAGCAATTGCTGTAGTTTTGAAAGTGAAATGTCCCATTCTTTCCGGTCTCTTTTGTTGTATGTTTCCTTCAATGGGTGACAGGCATGGATTGCAGGCAGGCCAGTTTAGCACCCTGACTCTATTACAATGGAGCCATGCTGGTGAAATACATACAGAATGTGGCTTGTCATTGTCTTCCTCAAATAAGCAAGACAACGTCTCCTCTTTGGCCTGGAGGATACAGTGTCCATGATTTCTAAAAGGTATTTAAAATTTGATTTCAGACCTAGGGTTTATCCCTGTCCGGTTCAAAACATCATGCCCATTTTTTAAAGTTTAAAAAAAAGGCCAACATTTTACGAGTGGTGCGGGTGGAACTACATAGTCATGCCCCCGATATAACCAAACATGTCCCTAATGTCACAGAGCACACCCCTGATGTCACCACCCTACCCTCTGACATTACAGAAATACCCCTCTGATGTCACCAGCCGTCCCCTGTGGCAAAGCTGGCAACCCTAGTCAGACCAAAGGGCAGTTTTCCACTTCCTCCACTGCCTCAGTCCATTTTAAGTGAGCTTAGGCTCAGAGAAGGTGGTGTGTCTTGATCAGGACGGCCATCATGGGGGGCACATGGGACAGGGCACCACTGCCGAAGCCACTGATGGAGGAGGCGAGGAGCCACCAGAGAAGAATGAAGCAAGCATCGCTGGAGAAGAATGAAGCATTGCCGCAGAAGACTGAAGCAGTAGTGCTGAAGAAAAACAAAGACTGACAACCATTTTTTTAATGTGTAGGGGGCCCTGACCACCAATTTTTCTGTTTAATGGGTAGGGTCCCTGGCAGTTGTTTTTAAATTTGTAGGGGGGCCTGACCATCAATTTTTTTATTTTCATGTGTTGGGGTGGCCCGTCATTTTTTTTGTTTAACATTTAGGGGACCCTGGCACCAGTTCTACTTCTGTAGAAGGCCTTGACCACCATTTTTTTCTTTTAACATGTAGGAGGCCCTGAGACCATTTTTTCTTTTAACATGAACGGGCCCTGGCAACAATTATTTTTTTGAACACGTAGGAAGCCTTTGCACTGGGTTTTATTTAAAGACTTGTAGAAAACCCTGATCACTAATGGCCCTTATTAGGACTGGTTATTTTTTTGACCACATGTCTTTGTGGCCTTAGTGCTGTGGAGTGGTGGCCCCAGAAAATGTTGTTCTGATGGCGGCCCTGGTCTTTATCATATTTATGTAAGATTTCTTCTTGTCAACTGTGTTGACATACAATGGTTTCTGAGCCCACACAGTGATATCCACTACAGAATCATCTTTTTAATGCAATGCCGCCTGAAAGCCATTCAGTATTGGTTTTCAACTTTGTCCCTTGTGTACAGAGATTTCTCTAAATCTTTTAATGACATATACTATATTGTAGATGTTGAACCCTCCAAACTCTTTGCAATTTTACTTTGAGGAATGTTATTCTTGAATTGCTGCAAAATTAGCTAGTTCCTGTATCTGGAGGGTGGGCTGGTACCTGGCACCTCCAGTGGAGGAAACACATTTTTATCATAGGTGCCTTTAATATGAGCAACCCCTGATGGGGCCTCCTCTGCAGTACTGGGGTCCAACCTGTACATTACCTGCAAATAGTGGATATGTTCTATCTGCGTTCACATTTCAAAAACATTACAGGCACACGAATTGGCTCTAGAAAAAATCTGGTCCTAGTTTTAACTTGATAGGGATGGGACCTTAGATGGTAACCTGCAATGAATGTTGTATCAAATTCATCTCTGTGAAGCACTGCAGAGTATGTTGATGCTAAATAAAGGATAATAACAATGTGTATTACTTGATTATTTATAATACAATGCTGCACACAGTGAGCTGCAAGTTGATGCGGGTGCATAATTTATCCCTTGAACATTCTTCATTGTTTGACTTCAGCACACGGAATACTGTGTAAAGGTACAGCATATCTATGCTCACATAAGGAAATGTAGGTTTCTTGTAGCGATGGAGAGTATAGATACTGATACCTGCGATATATAATTGTACGAAGAATCCACTTATCCTATAGAACGATACATATTTTTGTATGTATGGATCTGTTCTTTGAATTATCCTCCGATACCCGTTCAACGCATATGCAAGTGCATAATTACCCCATTCACATCAGCCCCCACCCTTACACTTCCCTCCAGTCTCCTTTCCACCCAATCTCCTCCTACCAGATGAACCTTATTAATATAAAGTCATGGGATCTTATAAAGGATCACTCCTGCAGCAGTGCTCATTCCAAGCTTGTAGTTGGGGCAGCTGAGCACCTCCATATCCCAATTTCGCAGACCCTCTGACTGTAAGGATTTTCCGGCTCTGAAGTACACCACTGGAGAGGGAGAAGTTCAGCAGGGCTGACTACACAGTTTTTACTGCAACAAAAGGTAAGATGGTGGGATACTGTAGAACTTGCGTAGAGATTGTACGTATGTAATTGGATCCAAAATCAGCATAGCAAAATCTTTTGCTAATTTCTTGCCATGATTTGAGGTGTCAACTAGGAATAGCAATGTTTAGGAACCCTAGTACTGATGACTATTTCATAGTGCATGGTACCATATCATACTAAGGGATGTTAAGCTTTGGGTCCAGCTCTTGGGTCAAGTGATGACTTTACACTGGGTGACCATCTCTTGAGACTAGCCCATCAAGGACTGAATCCTGGCATAAATATGTTGACCTGTGCAGTGGCTAAAGATGAGCCTTTATGTAAATCAAGGGTACGCAAGCTTTTTTACCTGTGAGCCACTTTCAAATACAAAGTTGGGGAACAACACCCCTTCACCATATGCATCAGCACAATCAAGTGGGACTCTAGCAAAGGTCACTGGAGAAGAGTTAATCCCCAGCTAATACTAAGGTACCAACTGCTATAGAAATAAGAAGGTGTGCACCTAACCCTCTTTAAGGGTATTCTGTTTTCACTTTACTAAATCTAAGGTGAGCCTCTTACATACAGGGTGATCTCTTCTGGGATGAGTTCCTGAAAGCATTATAGCTCTCTGCAATGTTGCATGGGCAGCTCCCTGTGAAGATACATCCTCACCTGGTGACATGGAGGCTCACATATTGGTCACATAATTGTGTAACCTTATCCCTTTTCTTTTCAGATGCACAGAACACTTTGCCTTTTGCTGCTTCATTTTGGGTTATGTGTGCAGTGTTACATCTTACATCCCAAATACAGGTATTGACATGGCTATATATATATATGAGACCACAAGGGTGTAAGTGAACTTTGCTACATAAAAATAAAGGTGCTGTCTATAAAAAATAAAAAGACCCCAATGAGTTTTTAAGACACTATCTGTAATCCAATATTTAGTAAGATGTCCTTAGCTCATAACATAGGTATAAAAACAAAACAAAAAAGATGGCAATTGCAGTCATCTTGCTCTAGTTCTTAGAATATTGAAGCAGTAAATGCATCCCAGATTACCATGATTGGCCTTTAGATCAGGGTCCCATAGGAAGGATGGACACCCCCACAGTTTTGGACCAGTTGTCTACAGGTAATTAGATAGTATAGGACAAAAATAAGTGGAGTAGTCAGTCACTGATAGTTTGCAGGAGTGAGGGGCTGATGGGACAAAATTTGTCTGCTCACAAGAAGGAGAGGCTAAAAAAGGTACAGAGATCAGATTATGAGCGGTTGGGGGGTTGGTGTGTACTGTGGATGTAAATAGCTGTAAAAAGAACAGGGACAGAATTAGTTGACTGAATGATAAAATGTAATATCTATATATGAAAAGGCAGGAAATAGAGAAAATCTATTGGGTGGTATTTTTTTGGCAGGGGGTTTACAATGAGGAAGTATACCTTGATTTACCGCAAACCTCAATCTTTCATGAATGCCTGGTTATTTTGCAAAAGACTTTTAGCTGATCTTATATGCAGCTACAGCAAGAACAATGATTTATAGAGTGTTGCCACACAAGATTATATAAGTAGTCACCTTAAAGCATGTAACAATTGTCCCCCTAGTAGTCAGCGACAGAGTGAAACTGGCACATAGCATGTATATACCTATAATACCACATAGTATGTATATGATCACCCTTGACTAATGGAAAAACTGACATACTGCTGTTTCATGTTCCTTATTCCTTCATTGTCCTGCAGGTCTAACCAGACTCCAGATGACCTTAATATCCAGGCACTTGAGCCCTTGCAAAGCCAAGACTGGTCATCTTTGGATGAAAAAAAGGAATATATCAGGGGACTGTCAGAAAACAGGTTACTTACATGGACTATATTTGACAAAAGCTAGTATGGCACAGAGTAAGATTAAATCAGTGTGTCCAGCTGCCATAACTATGTACCCTTTATTCCAGGGTGGAACGGCATGTGGATGCCATATTCACCAACACATATAGGAAATTCCTGGGGCAGATTTCAGCCAGGAGATACCTCCAGAACATGATCGGAAAAACCCTGGGGTAAGTATTACAGGAGGAGCAGCATTGTTTTCTGGGATTTATTCGTTTTACCGATCCTCATCTCTAATTAAAGGCAGGATACCCAAAAAAAGGCAGATCCTGATGATGGCAGGTTGCTGGGGGAAGAACTGATCACCCTACTGAATGACAGGTGAGCGTTTATAGAGCTGTTCTGTTGGGGCATTTGTGGATTTTAGAATTGTAGGTATGGGACCTGTTATCCAAAATGCCCGGGACCTGGGGTTTTCCGGATAACAGATTTTTCTGTAATTTGAATCTTCATACCTTAAGGCTACTAAAAATTCATGTAAGCATTTAATAATTCCAGTAGGCTGGTTTTGCTTCCAATAAGGATTAATTATTTCTTAGTTTGGATCAAGTACAAGGTACTGTTTTATTATTACAGTGAAAAAAGGAAATCATTAAAAAAATTGAGCAAATTCTGTGATTCTGAACTTTCTGGATAACAGTTTCCGGATAACCGATCCCATACCTGTAATAGGTTTATTATTCAAACATGAATTTCTATAAATGTATTTACTGCTCAATCATTTCAGAGACATGTTCAATATCCTTGTGCAGTCGGAGATACTCAGGGCTAAATCAAGGCAGTATCCCGTGTTGACTTGCACTGCACCCCCCCCCCCAAACTACAGTGAAAAAGGAAATCCGTTTAAAAAAAAATTTGTATTATTTCCGTAATTCGGGACTTCCTGGATAACAGGTTTCCGGATAACCTGTAATAGGTTTATTATTTGAACATGAATTTCTCTACATCTATTCACTGCTCAATGATTTCAGGGACACGTTCAATATCCTTGTGTAGTCGGAGATACTCAGGGCTAAATCAAGGCAGTATCCCGTGTTGACTTGCACTGCATCCCCCCCCCCCCCCAAACTACAGTGAAAAAGGAAATCCGTTTAAAAAAAATTTGTATTATTTCCGTAATTCGGGACTTCCTGGATAACGGGTTTCCGGATAACCTGTAATAGGTTTATTATTTGAACATGAATTTCTCTACATCTATTCACTGCTCAATGATTTCAGGGACACGTTCAATATCCTTGTGTTGTAGCAAATAATCAGGGCTAAGGAAATTAAGGCAGTATCCGGTGAAGTTCATTTGCACTGCACTCCCCCACAATGCTGAATTTAAATCACAATTTTTTGTATCTACAGCGGGATTCCAGATTGGAGGGCAGAAGAGTACCGTAGTACCCGGTTATAAATGAGTTTCCTGGCAGATCAATGAACACATGTTCGTCTCAATACATGTTAATCCGTGCCAATAAAACGGCAATGGCAACATATGTGATCGAGCATTGGTCATCAAGATTTCAGACTTGGTAATAAAATATAACATTATGGGCAAATAAAAGGAGGTCAGTTGCCAAGTTGCATACAAATTCTTTGTTCAGAAGGAATTGCTTTTTGCCTGTGATGCAGACTTTTAAAAGAAGCAGGTGTACAGTTATTTCATACAATAAATGGTTTTAGTGAACTGTGTCTATTTTGAGTCATTTTTAGTAAAACAGGCTTGTTTGCACAGTGAGAATGGAGTCGCAGCATATCATTACATTATCATAGCTAGGTAGGGCTGGTAAAAATGATGGTTGATCCCAATGTTATTAATAGAGAAAAAAGATAAATATATAGGAAGGCCGGTATTTTTTTTTTTCAGAAAGGGTGGCAACCCTATAGCTAGGACCTATATGCCTGTCTTGGTCTTCCCCAATGGGAATAAAAACACACAAAACACCAGTCCCTCTCACCTTCAATTTTATTTTCACAGGAACAAAACAGATTTTTTTTTTCAGTCCCTCAAACCTATCTTTTCATGGTCACATACAAACATGGCGACTAACTCCATTTTAGTCTGAAAATGAATGAGTCTGTACTTGTGACTGCCCCTCTTGCATACAATGAGGTTCATGGGTTCCCCAAGCACAGTATGATGGATAAATTGTGATTTGGATGACTTCAAGTCTTTAAAAACTTAAATGGAAACAGTAAAGGGAACCACCAAACTTTGGTTATGGGACAAATCAGTGCACAACAGAAAAATATGGGGAAGAAACAAAATACAACTGTTGTAAAAAATAGAAAAAACCCCACGCAGACTGATGTTTGGAACTGTACAAATGCATGAGTGCTGTCATTTTCGGGATGTTTTCTTATCTTGTCTCAACTTACTTCTCTGTCCTAGAGAATGAAAGAGAAAAAAGTGAGTATATGGTCAAGTCCTGCAGGAAATATTGTAGACTAGTAATGAAACATCAACACAGGTTTACGGCTGGTCACTGTTTTACAGTGAGAAAGAAGGATCATATTAGTGTAAAACTAAAATACACAACATTAGCACATGACACATTAGACAACACAAGGTTTTCAGAAGACTTAATGTCATATAATTAAAGGACACTAGATAATAATAATTGTATAATGTTCCTACTGAACTGTGCTAAGTATAGTGGAATGACTAAACAGGAATACTTTTATTATCTCTCCCTGTACATCATATTAACAAATAGGGAGTTGTTCCAGTTATGTCGATATACTGTAGTTCCCTTGGGCAGTTTTAAGCTGGAAGGCTGGAAGCTTTACTGGAAGGCTAAGACAGGTGAACAATAATTGAACAGTCAGTACTACCATCTGAAAAACTGGGGAAAACACGGCAATGTGAAAATAATCATTTATACTAACATTTCCTCAGACAAAATACAAAGTGGAAATTAAAAATTAAAATTGATCCACAGGTTCCCTCTAACTCGGCTTTAAAAAAATTATCTTTTTGCCCCTTTTACCAAGTTAAAATTGCGGTCTGGTTAATAACCTACACAGAAGAAAGTACTTTGTGGGAACAGACCTAATTTTTTCCTGTCTGTCTGCTAGTTAAACCAATGCTGGATTGTTAGGGTCAGCTGAACCCTGGCAACCAGAAAAACATTTATCATATATATTTCATATATAGGGGCTGCATATTAAAACAATAAAAGTCAGCTTTTCTGAGCTTTTCAGCTTCTGCATCATAGCCAGTGATTTAAATTTCCCTTAAAAGGGAAGACGAACATAACAAGCTTTTTGAAAAATAAACAATTTCAAGCAACTTTGCAATATATATCAATTAAAAAATATTCAGACTTTTCATTATTTTTAATGGTTTAGAACAGTTCCCTAAGCCTAGCCCTCTGCTCTCCTGCTGATCTGTCTGACTACTTTGCTGAGCTGGCTGACTACTGTTGCTTTATATCAGCAGCCATCTGTCCTCAGCCTGCATCCTCCAAACCCCACAGTTCCCTGCACATGTGATTTCAATGAGGAATGGAACATTACAGTGAAATGCATTATGGGTTATGTCGTTCCTGCATGCTGTCTGTAAGCGGTTGTTACAATTCGTAACATCAGTTTAGTCCCTCCTTCCCTGCCAGGATTTCAAATGATGCAGAAAGAAAAGAACTGTTAAACAGCTGGATTTTAGCATAGAAAATGGCATTTATTCATACATTTTGAAGACACAGGTAACTGTGATGGATATATTAGGGCTTTCTATGTTATGTGGGCCTCTTTGGAAGCCAGAGTTCCCCTTTAAGTATGTGACATTCCTTCTGTTTAGAGTGCATTAAGGTCAGGTGTTTAGGTCAGAGTAAAAAGTGCAAAGATTGTAGTAAATAAATGTGAGCAGCATGCAGGGTCTGACAGGTGAATGAATGGCAAAAGGCAGATTTGGAAAAGCAGCCTTACTTCACCAGAAGCCCAGAGTCTACCGAAGCGTCCTATACTTTGCCAGCCTACTGCTTTGCTCAGCTGCAGTCCTAAAGGAAGAGTGGGAAAGAAGGAACAGAAAAATAGGAAGGACAGTGAGAAGATTCAAGGAGAAAGGGAAAATACAGGAGAAAACTGTGGAGAGAAAGTGGGGTCAGAGTTGGAGCAGTTCGTAGTTGCAGTAACTGCAGACACCAGATCGACAATGAACCTGAGAAAGTCCTTTAATTTTGGGGAGCACTCTTCAGTAGCACTCATGAAACAAGACGCAGCAAGCCCTAGACATGTAGAGGCCAGATACAGACTATTGCAATAGGGTTTATACTGGTTCCTGTTGTTGGTCTTGTAAGTGAGGCTGAAGAACATAAATCTAAAGGATAGTGCAGCAGATCCCGGCCTATGAAATTCTGATGCTGTAATACCTTTTTACTGCTTTGTGAGCAAGCATGCGGTTTCCTGCCAGGAATGTGATGGTCCCAAGCAAAGCCAAGTACTTCAAAGTCTGGAACATGTTCAGCTGTGTCCAATACACGTACATCAAACCCAACATTGCTATTGAAGAAACACAGGCGATAAGAGTGTTGAGCACAAATATCCATTTGGGCAACTGATTGGAAGGGTATGGAGGATTAAAGGAAAAAGTACATACTTGCATGCCCCAGGTGGAAGATGATCGTGCTGGGCGAGAAGCTGATATTAGAAACATTGGCACCAATCTTTATCCACTGAAGAGGAAAAAACAGACAATGCTGAATACATATAATGCATGTAAATACAGTCAGACCATACTCCTACACTGGTACTGTATACACAATCAGTCTACTCTTTCCGTGGTTATACAGGTATGGGACCTGTTATCCGAAAACCCATGATTCAGAATGCACCGATTTACGGAAAGGCCATCTCCCATAGACTCCATTATAATCAAATAATACAAATTTTAAAAATAATTTCTTTTTTCTGTGTAATAATAAAACAGTACCTTGTACTTGATCCAAACCGATATAAGTAATTGTTATTGGAAGCAAAACCAGGCTATTGGGTTTATTTAATGTTTACATCAGGTATGAAGATCCAAATAACAGAAAGATCCGTTATCCGGAAAACCTCAGGTCCCGAGCATTCTGGATAACAGGTCCCATACCTGTATTAAGATCTACACAGTACTGATTCCTTTGTCATGCACTTCCAGCCAAACAGTACGGATCCCCATGTCCTATATGAATCACGCTGTACTATTTATTTGTTGTGTATAGACAGAGGATGGAAAAATAGACGGTAACAAGGATTTCAGGCAGTGCTTTGTTGGATGCACAGGTACAGTTTACTGTTGGGGGGATGTTAAACACTCACCAGGATAAAAAGCAGCAGTAGAGGTGCAAGGATCAAAGCAGTAAAGGTGTTTGATACCACAGTTGGTGGCCTTTTCTCAGGTTCCCGAAACAGGTGCTGAGGAAAAAAACAAGCATTTAAATGTGTCTATAGAACAATAGGGGCATTCTATTATTTCCTAGTTTTTAAAGCTTTTATTATCTATGTGTCAGCCATATTACATAAGTTCCTTTGCTATCATAACACAGCTTCAGCAAACTGCAAAAGTACTTCGTCTTTAGATCAGATGTCAAACCCAAGCACCACAGTTTGCAGCGGATTTGACACATTTGGAGTAGATTTCTGATGTGTTGGGATCATTTTCCAGATATATAATATATGGCTTGTCACCTGAATGTCTGGTTTAGGGATGAACAAGTTCTTGGATTGAATGGGAACTGGAGAATCCTCATCTGGAAACTTAATTAGTACATCAGCCTATATAAAAAGACAAAAGGGGTGGTTAGAAATTGATAGGGATACCACTTTCACAAGCCAGCTTCTTTACTAATCTCAATATGGTCATATATGGGCCAATAAAAGCTGTACTCTACTGCACCAGACAATGTTGACAGATGTATGGGACTTTCCCCATGGTCTGCCTGACCAATCTATCAGACAGTTTAGAATGCCCCATTAGATGAGCACCTTCTTGTTTAGTTAAAGCTGTCCTCTCCTGACACAGGTCTACCCAGCCCCTATCACGATACAGTTCTGGGCCTGGGGCCAAAACGATTTGGCCCAGTGTGGGGGGTAGTCAGATTGAACAATCTCCTTTGTTGACCTTACCAAGTAACGGGTGGGCCGTGTATGTCCAGCTTTACATGAATTGCAATCAAATAAGCAGCCCAAAATTTATAGTAATTTTACAGTGTTCGTTTTGACCTGTCTTTATACTACTAGATCTCATCAATAAGCTGTAAATGGTACAGTTTATTGATGATTCACAATTTACTTTCACACGATTATCTTAGGGCTGTTACAGTACACTTACTACATTCCATAGCATGGGGTTCTCTATAGTTGCATCTCCCACAATCAGGTAGAGCGTGTATGTTCCTGAAGCAGAGTCAAATTCAGACTTCCTTTCTGATGGATCCAGCTCAAACCTATAGGTGTTCTTATTGTCTGGCTCTGCCACAAAAACAACTTCTTGACCTGTCTTTTGGTTATGTAGCCGAACAAAGGTCTAACAAGCAGAAAATGAAATGTAAAGCATTAGTGAACAGCATCAATGATATCATTGTACTATGATCTGCATAATCTAGTGTATGTTATATGAGATGCTATAAAGATGAGGAATAAAACTGTATTACTAGATTTTGGTTAAATTAGGGCAGTTCTTTATACAGAAGTACGAAGTCCACTTAATGCTCATCAAATTTGGAAGAAAGCTTCAAATTGAATTTTGAGATCATAATGGGCAACATGGCGGACTTCATGATAAGAGATGTAAGGACAAAGTGGGCGGCATGAAGTTCATGATATAAACTTTAGGATTAGGAAATGGTACCTGGTGAGGTGTGAGGCTGGCTCCTGTGTTTACATCTGTCAGCTGGAAGGACAGTGCAAAGTTCTGATGACTGTCTGTAGTAAATGGTCCTTTGGCTTTTGAAGGGAAATTTACTCTGAGGAAAGAGGACAAAAAGACTAAGCAGCCTGTTTCAACATAGACTGATCTCTACAACTCTCCAATAAATCCCCTTACCTAGTCATCTTAGGAGAGATACTTTGGTCTTTGTCAACAATAGAGAGATCGACATTTCCAATCCCCACCTCAGTGGACACTTTCACCTTAAGCTAAAAGAGAAAATATAAATAGTTTACGACTCAGCTGCATTTGCCACCCACATAAATACCCATGGCCGTTGTTTTATTATAAACACTAAATCACCTGACACTGACCACTTTTGCCTGCTTCCCTCCAGTGGTCTCAGGGTTAAAACACTGACCTGCAAGTCCTACTACTTTTTAAATAAAAAAAGAACTATTGCCAACAAAGGCCTACATAGCAAGAAAACAACTCTTTTTTTGTGCATGCTTTGTGGAGTTATTAGTCACAACTTAGAGCCTTTTGTTTGTGAATAGATTTAAAAAGTCAGTATTATTCCTAAAATAACATTAAAAATAGTTCATATAAGCATCTTTATTAAAGCCCACGCCATGACATTTAAAGGCAGTTTCATATCATGTTAGTTATTCAACAGTTTCCAGTGGTAACAACTTTCTTCTTCAGTTTTTAACTGTGCTGATGCCAAATCGATACTGAATGGTTAATTGTCGAAACTGAGCACATCTGTGGTGCCTGGAGAGTTCCATATCACTTCTACATTCACATGCATCTTATACACTGGTGTATAAATAACGGAGAATATCCAAGCGATAAATACTATGCTCACCTCCACCTGACTACCCAAGTAACGGAGATCTCCTTCCACATTGATAGTGAAATCATAGTAGCCGCTAGCTGGCTTGGAATCCATGAAGTTCAGTTCAAAGGAATCCCTAAAACAAAAAATAAACAAATTAGCTTAATTAAAACCTACATTTTGTAGACCGCTTATATCATATATTTTTAAGATATACTGTATAGTAGGAGCATAGAATTTAAAATTAGGGATGCACGGAATCCAATATTGTGAATACGGTTGAACCACTTAATCCTTCGTGAAAGATTTGGCCGAATACCGAAATTGAATCCTAATTTGCATATGCAAATTAGGGACAGGAAGGGAAAAACTTTTTTTAGTTCCTTGTTTTGTGACAAAAAGTAATGCAATTTCCCTCCCTGCCCCTAATTTCAATATGCACCATTATACACCATTGTATAAGATGCATATGCAAATTAGGATTCGGATTCGGTTTGGCCGGGCAGAAGGATTCGAGTGAATCCAAATTCTGCTGAAAATGGCTGAATTCTGGCCAAATCCCGAACCGAATCCTGGATTTGGTGCATCACTACTTAAAATACAGGTATGGGACCTATTATCCAGAATGCCCAGGACCTGGGGCTTTCCAGATAATGTATCTTTGTGTAATTTGGATCTTCATACCTTAAGTTTACTAGAAAATCACAAACATTAAATAGTAATAGTCAGGTTCTGCGGCTAATAAGGATTAAATATATATTAGTTTGGATCAAGTACAAGGTACTGTTTTATTATTACTAGGGATGCACCGAATCCAGGATTCGGCCTTTTTCAGAAGAATTTGGATTGGACCGAATCCTTCTGCCTGGCCGAACTAAATCCGAATTTGCATATGCAAATTAATGGTGGGAAAGGAAATCGCGTGACTTTTTGTCACAAAACAAGGAAGTAAAAATTGTTTTCCCCTTCCCAACCCTAATTTGCATATGCAAATTAAGGTTCGGTATTCTGCTGAATCTTTCGTTAAGGATTCGGGGGTTTGGCCAAATCCAAAAGTGGATTCAGTGCATCCCTAATTATTACAGAGAAGAAGTAAATCATATTTTAGCATTAGGATTATTTGGATAAAATGGAGTTTATGGGAGATGGGCTTTCTGTAAATCAAATCTTTCTGGATAACAGGTTTCCGGATAACATATTCCATCACTGTACAGATTCCTGTACGTTATATATTTTAGAATATATATCTATTTTAGAATTCCATACACTCATGGGTTAAAAATAAAGTATAAAAAAAATCACTTATTTCAAAATCTCTACATCTACGCATTTAGATCCTCTAGGGACAGTTATCAAGAAGACGATCCCTAGAGGATCAAAATGCATAGATGTAGCTATTTTGAAAAAAATTATTATTTAAAACTTTATTTTTAACCGGTAAAAAAAAATCTATGGTTTGAGCTGTACTTGGACAGCATATTTTTAAGTACATCATTATAATTGCACTTTGTACTGAATTCATTATTGCAGTATTACACCCCCCACAACTAGGCTGTAGCAGTAGCACCCTATGTTAAATGTATCATTAGTAAAACTGCTCACAGTTGCCTTTTTAAAATTTACTTAACGGCATGCACAAAACTTACTGGGGTTGCTTTATTAATAGAGGTGCAAACAATCATAATTAATCTTGATTAATTTGCTACAAGTTGTTGGAAAAAATATTTGCTATTGGTGACTGCATTGGCGCAATGTGGCACCTATGTTAGAGCTCAGCCCCAACTATGTTTTAAAAGATAAATCTGTTTTTAATGGTCAGTCATGTGGCCACTACCCAAGTTTGGAAAAAAAATAAAAAATCCACCAAACCCTGCACTGCTAGTGAGACCTGAAGGCATTTTTGTAAACCACGACTTTCATGAGATCTAAGGGTGACACACATTTACCCACCTATGTATAAAAGCAGGTGAAAAAACGAAGGATGCACCAAATCCACTATTTTGGATTCGGCCGAACCCCCGAATCCTTCGCGAAAGATTCGGCAGAATACCGAACCGAATTCTAATATGCAAATTATGGGTGGGAAGGGGGAAACATTTTTTACTTCCTTGTTTTGTGACAAAGTCACACGATTTCCATCCCGACCCTAATTTGTATATGCAAATTAGGATTCAGATTCGGTTCGGCCGGCCAGAAGGATTTGGCAGAATCCGAATCCTGCTGAAAAAGGCCGAATCCCGAATCGAATCCTGGATTCGGCGCATCCCTAGAAAAAACAGCTGGTTCACTCCCATGGTTGTGTTCACACACTGATTGGGTTTCAGCATAAAAATTCATATTTTTACGTTTCTGCACCGAAACATGCAGGTGGCAATAAAGCCTAAAATGTGGAATATAAGGCAATATCTAAAGGTGAAAAAAATAGGCAGCCCATACAGTCTGCTAGTTTCAAATTGGGATTAGAGAACAGGGAATTCACGCACTTCTGTTTATTGTATTGCAAAGATTCTTACCCGGATGTAGTGAATGCAACCTGTTGCAGAACAGTTGCTTTTGTGCTGCTGGACTTGGCTTGATTCACTTTGACTTTGGCTTCTGTCAGTGGCTGAGACAACACGTTTGTGACCAGCAACTGCAGAGAAAACAGTAGTGTATAATGGATCTGGATTAGAGAATAATCCTCAACATTTACTTTTAGTAGCATGTACACTAAGGTTGCTGGCCTATTTTTAAACCAGAACTTGAAGGTATTGTGCAGCTAGGATATTGTATACCTCAATTACTATTCACAGTTTATAGGATCAGTAACCCTAGCAACCACACAACAGTCTAAATGTCAAAGTAAACAGCCTGCAACAAAATACAATTATTATACAAAGTCTGCTAGGACTGTATTTGCTGTCCGGTCATCTTCTGTAAGAGTGCTTCTGTTTCAGCTGGAGTGGTGGGAAATCAGATTATGTTTTTATTTTGTTTACTACTTCTTTTATCCCCCTGTCAGGCCTCTTTCTTCTCTGGGGTGAACAGCAATAGCAAAAAATGTAATTTGAAAATGCTGCCACCATAAAATAGAAAGTATCAAGAACCTTGAGCAGTGGCTGTTTATGGGACACAGCAGCAGGGCCATCGGGTACCACGACGAGAGGAATGTGATAATGATTATCAGATAAAGCAGAGGCTGCCAATGCCACACTGAATGCTTCTGAGATGGAATCAAATTTCTTCCTGCTGAAAATGGCATTCATCAGCTGGACAATCTGTTCCTGAAGAGGAAGAAAGAACACGGAGTGAAGATCCCCCGTTACTGACCAAATGTTTCTACCTTTAATATCTGCTGATCAATACAGAAAATGTGCATCTACATAATTTGTATACTACAGTCTAGGAAATAGCAGAGGCATATGATCCAACTTTTAATTACTAAAGTGACACAGAAGAAATTGGAAAAAATATAGAGCCTAAGCCAATCATCCTGGTGGGATAAACGATTTGCATAAATGAGAAAGGAGAAGATCTCTGTTGTTCTAAAGTCTGAAATGCCCACAAAGCAATAATGTTTGTGTACTTTGATGATTTTTCAACAGTGCAATTAGGCTTAACATTATTTACAGTGATAATTCAGCCTTCCTCTGAAATGGAGAAAGTCCAATTGATTTATTTAGAAGTTACAAAGTTTAAGTAGGCTTTAATACATTACATAGTTAAATCGGGTTGAAAAAAGACAAAGTCCATCAAATTCAACCCCTCCAGATGAAAATCCAACATCCAAACACCCCCCTCCATACCTTCACATGAATTCTATATACCCATATCTTTACTAACTATAGAGTTTAGTATCAAAACAGCCTTTGATATTATGTCTGTCCAAGAAATCATCCAAGCCATTCTTATAGTCATTAACTGAATCAGCCATCACAACATCACCCGGCAGTGCATTCCACAACCTCACTGTCCTGACTGTGAAGAACCCTCTACGTTGCTTCAAATGAAAGTTCTTTTCTTCTAGTCTAAAGGGGAGGCCTCTGGTACAGTGATCCACTTTATGGGTAAAAAGGTCCCCTGCTATTTGTCTATAATGTCCTCTAATGTACTTGTAAAGTGTAATCATGTCCCCTCACAAGCGCCTTTTTTCCAGAGAAAACAACCCCAATCTTGACAGTCTACCCTCATAATTTAAGTCTTCCGTCCCTCTAACCAGTTTAGTTGCACTTAGTCTCTGCACTCTCTCCAGCTCATTTATATCCCTTTTAAGGACTGGAGTCCAAACTGCACTGCATACTGCAGGTGAGGCCTCACCAGGGACCTATAAAGAGGCAAAATTATGTTTTCATCCCTTGAGTTAATGCCCTTTTTTATGCAAGACAGAACTTGCAGAAATTTGCTTTAGTAGCCACAGAATGACACTGTCCAGAATTAGACAACTTGTTATCTACAAAGACCCCTAGATCCTTCTCATTTAAGGAAACTCCCAACACACTGCCATTTAGTGTATAACTTGCATTTACATTATTTTTCAAAGTGCATAACCTTGCATTTATCAACATTGAACCTCATTTTCCAGTTTGCTGCCCAGTTTTCCAATTTAGACAAATCACTCTGCAAAGTGGCAGCATCCTGCAAAGAACCTATAGTTCTGCACAATTTAGTATCACAGTTTAGTACATTAGCTTAGAACTAAATATAACAAGGGAATAATGTTCCCAGTGAATATGTAAACACATCAGAGCAAGTGGGACGTCTCTTACCTCCTTCAATGCGGGCTCCGTACCTACATGGTCTGACAGTCTGTAAGTTGCTGCCACAAACAGAGCAGTGGCTTCCAGACCTTCTTCAAACTGCAAGTACTGACCCCCTAGGTCATCGAGACGAGCAACAAGATCCTGGAAGGTACAAATACAAAACATTTCAATCTGTAGCAACCACCGGCCCACAGCCTCTATGTGGCTTAACAACTGAGATGGAGTTCAATCAGAGAGAGACAGATGTGCAATGTAAGTGTGTATGAGTGAAATATATATTTTTTTTCTTGTCCCACATTACACAGATAATGTTTTGGTTTAGAAAGAGGTGGAGAGCCACTAAACATGCACAAAAGGGTTCAAAGAGGAAACAAATGGTTCAGTTCCTATAGGAAAGGCTTTGGGATCAGCCAGATACTGAAATGCATTAAAGTCAAAGTATTCCCCTAGTTCAACACTAGTTCGAGAATAGAAGTTTTGTGGACCATTCTTTTGCTTGTTTTAATTACTACAAGGAGGTTTTTGGTATGTCTTGAGCTAAATCACCCCAAGGCTGAGTTAAGCCCAAATTCTAATCTCAGCTTTAGCATGCAGATCTGATTCAAATAAATGGAGCAGGGGCAATAAGCAGATCTGCCTCTCTCAGCCTGCAAAATTATACAGGCTGACAACAACCTGTGTGCCCATAGCCTAAATGGATATCCTATAGTTCATTGTGTCAGTGCTGCAAGATACATCTCATTAGGGGTTGTGAGATCTCTAATAGGAAGAAGCTTCACTAACCCCTTAACCAAGCCTAATGGAGAACTAAGAGTGTAGGAACAGGAAGTGGGGACAACAAGATGAGCTGCTTTATCTGCCTAAAGACCTCAGGAACTCAGGAGTGCATGGGTACATTTTATTCAAAAGTCTGCCCAGACTGTATGGAAAGATGCAATATTTACAACACATGCTAGTATACCATCTCCTTCTCCATACCTCTATCTCCTCCACAATCCCACGTAAGTTAGCTTGCTGGGACAGGAATGAGGCCGTGAGCAAGGCTTCAATGGTGCTGTGGAAATAGAATTATCCAAATTAACAATGCAGAGCTATCCTGGGAAGAAGGGGTTACATTTTTGTGATTTATTATATGAGTTTGGCATGAACAATGCTAACTACATCTCCCTCTGAAACTAAAAAAACAGTCACATGCCTATAAGAGACCCCAAAATAGAAGATGTTCTCTCACTGGAGGAAGAAAATCCGACGGCAATGGGTAATTCTTCCTGCTATCTGACAATCTCATTTCAATGATAATGCAAAGGGTCTCCTGGGCCAAGATGAGGGGGACCAGGCATTGAATAGCGAAGCATTGCGTGGCAGTGGAATGACAGACACGTCTGTATGTGAATACTAGAAGTACAGGGTTTATGAGTATGATGGTTTTCTGCTGTCTCTGGGGACTGCTATTATTACTGCAATGTACATTTAAAAGGCTTCTTGCAAATTGCTCCTGCTTTCATACTAAGAATTATATATGTTGGTAGGTGCCACATTTATATGGAGATTAGAATTATTCATTATTCAATAGTCATAAAGTAATTTCCCACGTACAATACCAAATAAAATGTTCGCAGGCTTTCAAGTAGTTGTGTCTCTTGGGGACTAGAACAATATGACAGCAATTTGTTAGTTTAAAAGAAAATCTGTAAAAGGAATAATCATCGATGGTGGCTTGCATAGATAGGAAAGCCGGTCAAACGCAGAAAGATCCACGTTTTAGCTAGTTCAACCAAGCTGGAGTGAGTCAGATTAGGGTTATCCAATCATTTATGCCTTTTGTTAAAGGAGAAGTAAACTCTAAAAATGAATGTGGCTAAAAATGCCATATTTTGTATACTGAACTTTTTATATATTTCATATATTGCCCAGGCTAAAGTTTGAGATTCTCAGTGGCATCAATGATCCAGGACTTCAAACAAGTCATGGGTGTCACCATCTTTAAAGTGTTTGCGACACACATGCTCAGTGGGCTCTGAGCAGCTGTTGAGAAACTTAGTGATTGTTGCAAATTATCAAGCAGAAAATTAGGTTGTCCTGTAATATAAACTGATGCTACAGGGCTGATTCTCAAATTCTGATGCTACGTGCACTGCTTTCTGATTGGACGTGCATTATCTGTATTAATTACTAATCAACCTTATATTGTGACATTTCTATTCTATGTATATATACTGTATATTGTGAGTGGGTCCCTAAGCTCAGTAAGTGACAGCAGCACAGAGCATGTGCAGTGAATCAGCAGAAAAGAAGATGGGCAGCTACTGGGGCATCTTTGGAGACACAGATCTTTACTGCTAAAGGGCTGTGGTTGCCTTGGGCAAGTACAGAAACCTAAAACATAATGTACAACATTTCTAGCTGGTTCTTTAGTTAAGCTTTAGTTCTCCTTTAAATAATGGCGTTCTATAGCAGAATGCATCAACAGCTGAATAGGATCAGTATCAGATAGATTAAGGAAGAGGGTGTATTTATACCCATATGCAGGCCAAGAGACTGTGGGCTTGGTGATTTTTTGGAACATTATTCTCCTTGCTTCCTATTTGTTCACTACAGCATGCAGAATGCATATCAACCTTGTACAAAAGGATCATACTAATGGCATTTTCTCATTAGACCAGCCACTTGGATGGAACTCTGACCTCCAGACATTTAAGGAAACAAACAAAGATCTGTAAGAACTTGTTTGGAAACCCTGCAGCCCCAATTTCTCTCTCTGGCACAACCACACCACTGGGCAAATTGAATAATCGAACACATTTGCAAAGGAGGGTTTAGTAATAGTGAACAGCAGAGGGTATTCATTTAATCTTTCCTGATATGACTGCATTACTGCAATTGTTAGGCAACCTCCCCTCTAATCACCACCACTGACTGTAGTTCTTTCTCCTCCTATTCTGCCTGGTGCTCCCACCTTTTTAAAAAACAAAACAAAAATAAATCAGCCCCAACCTGGGCTACCCTGGACATTTGCACGAGCAGTACAAAATACTTTATTTTTTGTACTACAAACACATCCTTCTAGAGTTGGTAAAAGGGCTACCTGGGAGGTCGGAAAAAGACGTAGGCATGGCACTTTCCTTCTTCTTTAAATTTAAATGTTTAAACTAAAAAAATAAAAGCAAAATTTCCTGTGTGATGTCTGAATACTGAACTTGAAAATATAGTTTAGAGTGCCTCAAGAGTTTTCATAAATCAGAGCAGGTTATTTACTAGAAATAACCACTTTGGCAATGTAAGGATTTTCCAATTTTAGGGGGCAGATTTATCAAAATATAAGATTAAAATTTACAAAAATATCAAGGCTAAACCACAGTAATGTTCTAAGATACCACACAATTTATATCTTCTCCAAACAGCATGGGCTGGTGCATCCATTCTCCAAAACTATGCTGGCCCCAGGTACTAGTGTAGGATCACTTTGCTGCCATAACTATCTTTTTCCAGGATCCTCTCAACAGGTTGGTCCAGCCCATATGTGCAGTTGAGTAAAAATAAGGCTTTTCACTTTACTGCACATTCACAACTAGCCCAAGAACCCAGTCTCCTTTAGAAGTATCGCAGGGTATTTGCATGGTAAGTGATATGAAAAATACAGGAAAAAAACCAGAAATCTATATTGTTGATTTAACAGACACATTTGGGGGGAAACACACTTATTTCAGTTGGGAGGATGTTCTGTCTGGGGGTATGTAATGTGGCATTTAAAGGGAAACTATAACTGCAAGTTTATTAATAATTTTACAACATTATGAGAGAGAGAAAATGGGTTTACATTCAGCGTGTTCATCCATTTTGCTTGCTTTTATACCATAACCTTGTAGTCTAAATAACATAGGTCATCTAGCTCCGAATGCCAAACCCCGAAAATGAAAAAGAGCCGAAGAGTAATGTAAGGAAATGAACAGAGTAAGAAAGAAAAGCATAAAAAAAAAAAAAGAGATCCTTCTATAGCTGTCCGAAAATGTTAATGAAAAAAGATTTTTTTGAAAAAAAAAGTGCTTATCCACCTGGGCTTATGTAGATAAACACTATCTGAACCTACAAAAATAAATCTAAGGGCCAGATTTATTAAAGGGGTTGTTCACCTTTTGGACAATAAAGCTAATTTAACAGCCCATGTCATTAAAGTTTTTGTGATTTATCTTTATTGCTTAAAATGTTTGCTTTCAGGGATACATACCATAGAAGTGGATCATCTCTGCAAAAACTCTCTACTTTGTTAAGTGATCGTGGGACACGCTCTGTGAAAATGCAACGAAGTGAACAAGGAAGTTCACGACTGAATCTGCACTGCGCATGCTCTCTCTCTTCACTTATCTTTATCAGATTGCCTGAATCTTGCCAGCCAATGGAATTGAAGCAAACAGAGTTTTTGCAGAGATGATCCATAGCTTCTGTGGTATGTATCTCTGAAAGCAAACATTTTAGATAATAAAGATAAATTACAAAAATGTTTTTTATGACATGGGCTGTTAAATTAGCTCTATTGTCCAAAAAGTGAACAACCCCTTTAAGGGTGAGATTGAAAATTCGAATTCTCAAATTTTTTTTATGGTCAAAACTGTCAAATATGACTAGGGAGTTATCCAAATTCAATTTGAGTTTTTTTTTTAAATTCAGATTAGATTTTCGAGCTTTATCATACTCTGGCCCTTTAAGAATTCGACTATTCACCACCTCAAACCTGTCGAATTACTGTTAAAGTCAATGGGAGAGGTCCAGGAATCAATTTGGAGATGTTTGCAGCCTTCCTGGCATTTGAGTTTTTTTCTGAGAAAAAACTGGAATCCAGTTTGATCTAATTCAATTCGAATTTTCGGGTTGTTTCAATTCGTCAGAGTTTAATTTGATTTTATTAATAAATTTTGGAAAGTCAAATTTCGAATTTATAAAAACTCACATGAATTCGAAATTCAACCCTTGATAAATGTGCCTCTAAGTGTGTTCATTTTTGTTTTTACAAACACAGATTGAAAGAAAACAGAAATGGAACAAGGTTAGCCTAAGTGGGGGTGGGGGCTAGTCCCAGCAACCACACACAGACTACAATGATCAATTTTTAATCTGTGGAAATAAGTACATGTGTTGAAAAAATACACATAAGATCTTGTATTTGGATGTTCAGACAGTGTTTATGTATCTTATACATAAGCTTTACTAAAAAGCTAATGTCAAAAAGGAGGTATATTGTCCCTTTAAAGAAAAACAAGGGCAGTCTTAATGTCCTAAAAACTAATTTTACAATTAGAATGCATAATGCAAGTGCTGCATATCTACAGATTCAGTAGTGCCATATAGAATGATAGATTTCCTGTACCAATATTCACCTTGAAAAATAAGGATTTCCTCAGACAACTTAAGTACTTACACATCTTTTGACAAAAAACTTAAAATAAATCACAGCTCACAAAGAACCTAATTTAAAAAGCCAAATAAACCGTAGATACTCACGCCAAAACATTTTCCTCCTTGCTGAGTCTGGTGGTAAGAGCACTAACCACTTCTTGAGATGCAAATGGGAGACCAAAACCACTGAGAGCACCTACAGCCTGATATATCTGGGTAACGGAGGAGTCTTCGCTGATTGCTCCAAGCAGGAGGTCCCTGGTCTCATTGGTAATAGTCACCTGTAAAGAAAAATTATTTAAAAAAAAAAACAGACCAAGAAAGTCTTCTATAACCACAAGGTTTACTGCAAGAGCCCCCCCTACCTACAGCCATTTGTACTAAATGGAGCATATATTTTACTGCTTCCACTCCTACCTTAAGGGTGAAGACACACAGAGCTGCTACTAGCACAGCTATAAAAATAGACAATGCTGATAATTTACTGATAATTGTCTCTATGTGTGTTTTAGTAGAGGCAATTCTCAATATTGTCTCTGGCGTGGTATTCTCAAAAGTTTTGTAGCCATGACAAGTAGTTGCTACTAGTAGCTCTGTGTCTTCACTCTTAGGCCTTTCCTCAACATTCATCTGTTACCCAGCTGACAAGAGGTCACCCATTCCGTTTAGAAGAAAAGAGGTTCCGCCTAAATATTCGGAAGGGGTTTTTTTTACAGTGAGAGCTGTAAAGATGTGGAATTCTCTCCCTGAATAAGTTGTACTGGCTGATACATTAGTTAGCTTTAAGAAGGGGTTGTATGGCTTTTTGGCAAGTGAGGGAATACAGGGTTATGGGAGATAGCTCATAGTACAAGTTAATCATTGGACTAGTCCGATTGCCATTTTGGAGTCAGGAAGGAATTTTTCCCCACTTTGAGGCAAATTGGAGAGGCTTCAGAAGTTTTTTTGCCTTCCTCTGGATCAACTGGCAGTTAGGCAGGTTAAAAAAAGTTAAAAAGGTTGAACTTGATGGACATGTGTCTTTTTTTCAACTACCTGTGTAGCTATTGTCTACAACATCACCACCCATCCCACTTCAAACACACACTTTATGAAGTTCAATATATTTAAATAGACCCACCTCACAGCTAGATAGAGCCTGGCTGGCCTGAGCTGCATAGAACAGAGAATCCACACTACCAGAGTCAACATTGGAGCGGATGATATCACATGCTTCCTGCAGGAATAAAGGATAAGTTCAGTTATGTATTTAGGCAGCACTGTATATCATGTAAGATTAATGTTTTTTTCCCCCCTTAGCCTAGTGTGGGAATAATGTGCTTTTTGTTTTTAATACTGCCCGTACCAATGCTGTGCCCGTCTACTTGTTAAAGGCAAACACTGTTCAGATTCTGCACACAATGCAAAGGCTGCTATCCCATGGATTATGACACTCTTACACTCACCTGTTCATCTGACACACTGTGCCCAAGTGCTTTGAGTCCTACTACGTAGTAGTATGCATTTTCTAAATTAGACACGGGTTGTTCCAAAGCATTCTTAAGTCGCTCTACGTCGGCCTGGCTCAAATAGTGGCTGGGGGTCAAAGCTTGTACGCTTGCCAGGAGCAGGAGAGACCAGGCGAAAAATGAATGTGGAATGTCTTGACAAAAAGAGAAAAACAATTATTTAGATAACAAATCTATTGCTATAGTCCAGAAACTGCTACTAATTACCATGGACAATAAATGATCACAACAAACTCTAATGATCAGCTCAGGCCAAAAATACACTTAGCCTTGAACTTAAGTGAAAATGTTTATGCATTGTGACTAGATAATGGTAAAAAAGTATCTCCTTTTTTTTGCACTCAGTAAATTACTTCAACTTAATTTATTAATCTTTTAATATTTAATTAGAAAATATTAATTGAGGTTAATTCATATATGTAACATTATCAAAATTTCATATATATATATATATATGTATATATATATACACACACACACACACACACACACACACACACACACACACACACACATCAGTTACTTAGTTCATATATGTTATTCAAATCAACTGCTCAAATGATAATGTCCAAATGTCTGTTGAATGTCAATCCATCATTAATTCGAAAATCAATTATTATTAAAAGCAACTCGTGGAGGTGCTAGTGGATTTGCTCATTTCTTATAGTGTCTCTTAGCGAAACCAATAATATCTTTAATATAAAGCTGCAATGTCTCTTTCTGGCCAATATATAACTTAGGGAAGATTTTGTAACTATGTAGCATTCCGTTTCTGCATTAGTTACATTGTTGTAAATGATGCAAAGTCTTAGAGGAAACAGTGTATAGCAAAGCTTTAATTCTCAATAGGCACTATCCTTATTGGATACTTTTTACCATTTGCTACATGGATAAATATACCACTGTCAACTGTATGGCACAAAAAAAACCTGCCTGACGTACAGCTCAGTCTGCCTTATCATGTACAACCTATGTGATATGACCTTTTGCATAATTCCTGTGCTGAGGCTGTAACCTAAAAAGATTATCACTTCTAAAGCAACTGTACATAGTATAAATTCAACTGCAAAAGTGATTTTAACTGTGAAGTTGCAATAAAAGGGCACTAAAAAGACATGATGTAAGCGGTCAGCTACAGAAGCAGAAAGCATATGCAGGTACTATACCTCCATCTAGTGCATATGTTCTGCCACTGTGAAAAGAAGGCAAGAATGAGAACAGCATTTGTACCTAAATTGTAAACCATGCTGCCTGGGGAACCCAAACAATCTAGGGGTCAACAATTTTAAGTTTTAATAGTTAGATTTGGAGTGACAGCTCGATTTCTGTATTGCATCTCATTTCTTTGAGTAGTATGATAATGTTTCTATGTACATATCATAATCTGTCCCCCATATATGTTGTATAGTGAATGGTCAGCTCATTATATAGGAATAGCTGGACAGCACTAGAGAAAAAGCAAGCCAAATAAATCTTTAGTTTAGTTTTCCTCCGACTACTACAGTTTCTTATTACACTCCAAAAAAAAAATACAAGCAGATTAAGGGTTTCAACTGACCATAGTGTTTATGAATATGATAGGGGCCTTGTACTCAACACTAATTGACTGATGTGAACAGCAACGTTGGAGATAGATATATCTTTATCTATATGTGTGTACAAAAGATTTCACAGAGATGCCTAACTGTTTTATTAATGCCATACAAGTCAGCAAAAACAAGAGAGTAAAAGGAAAGTTTTAGTATGGGGGGGATAACAAATGAAAAAACAAACAAATACAAAAAGTATTGTAGAAGTGATATCTATATTGGCTATTGCCCTTTGTCAGGCAAAATACAAATGAAAGCAAGAAAGGCACAGCATATATACTGTTAGATCAGTAAAAAGAATTCATGGGCAATACATTAGGAAGTTACAGAAAGATAGAGATCAATTGTAGAGATAATACAATGAATAAGGGTGGGTTGTAAATAGTCCAGGAGTCTGGATTCAGTCAGGTCACATAGTGTGACATGAAACCTGACTCTGAATTAAAGCTGGCCATAGACGCAAAGATCCGATCGTACGAATCCTCGATTCGTACGATTTTCGGACCATGTGTGGAGTGTCCAGACATTTTTCGACCCTCAGTCGATCGGCCAGGTTAAAAGATTTCTGTCGGCTGCCGATAACATCTCTGCATGTATTGCCAATCGTGTGAGTTTCAGTGGGAGACTGTCACTAGCTTTGGTCGGACATAACTTTCGTATGATTGCTGTCAGGGGCAGAACATCGGCCGATCTGTTCTTTTACTACTTTACTTGATCGGAATGGTTAGTGGCAGGTCGGGAGATGGGGGAAGTCAGATCGTTTGAGGATTCGAACGATCGGATCTTTGCATCTATGGCCAGCTTTAGCCTGTGTCTTAATTTGTTAAAGAACATACATACAGCATGACATACATACAGCATGGGGGGGGGGAGAGAAAGTGATATTTGAAGACAAGAGAGATGGCCTGAACATTTTTATTTTCTTTTGGCAATTCTGTCAGTTAATGTATTAATGGGGCAGTGGTTGTGCAAGAAGCTAAAGTCTAAATAAAGGCATTAAAACATTTTTTTTTTTTTTTTTAAAAACTTGCTGCTCAAATACTATGCATTCTTGTTGAAGCTTACCGCATTTAAGATGGAGAAAGACAGATAAGAAAGCCAAATAACCATAAGACCACACAGAATAAAACATAACCGTAGCAAGATATCGCCCTTCCATCCACCCTGTTGACTGCGAGTTCTATTTACCCCCTTTATCCATCAGTTTGTGTGTCATTTGCATATTGGATGTATGAACTCTTCTCTTGTTTAACAAATGTTGGCAGTTTTTCCATACACACACACACACACACTATATATATATATATATATATATATATATATATATATATATATATATATATATATATATATATATACACACACACACACATCTCTATATCTAGCTATACCTCCAAAACAATAAAAGATAAAGATCTATATATCTCTCTATATCTACCCCCAAAGCAACGTCACAGGCTTCAGATCGGAAGCAGAATAATGGAGCCCCTAATATAGAAGTGACAGACGTCCCCCTCCCCCCTAAAATGTTAGGGATACAACTGGCAGTACCCTCTGAGCTGCTGGAATAGTATACAGGTTGTAGTTGAGTGAGCTGTCACTGCTTGGAGGAAAAGTGCTAGGGTACGTGGAAGCAGAGGACAGAAATGGCTACTGGTGACACTGAGCCGAGCTCACGCCACAGAGCAGCCACACAACAGCATAAGCTATGCACCCGGAGTAACATGCACACCCCAAGACCCCATTTAACCAGTTATACATTGTACCCCCCATGTCCAGCTCACCCGCCGCCATGCTGCTGAAACCCCGCCCTCACAGCGTCACCACACCGGCACAGAGCCGACTACAACTTCCGGCGCGAATAAACAGGACACGTCAGGAGGAGGAGCTCGACTAAACCAAAGATGAATGCAAGGGGGGGGGAGTGCGCACTATTCTATCACTTTATTGTCTTCCTAACTTCACCTAGCAAGTGTTTTCTGTGTTCACGGTCTATAATGTACGTGACAGCCTAAAAAATAGCTCCCATAACCGGCCGGGAAGCGGAAGTATTTTCGAGCCAGACGACAATAGATTTGTCATTATAAGGACACTCATGTGGCTGACTATAATTGGTTGGAAAGCCCGCCAATCACAACAACTGGGGCGGAGCCCGCTGGTTGACATGAATCATCGCCAGAAGCGAGTCAAAAACTCTGTTGAGGCGCGCGTTCCAGTGTTTATGACGTGTAACTATACATTGTCACTGACTAGGATAGCATCATAACGTTTCCCTATAACGCAAAGTCAGCAGAGGAAAGAAACACTTTTTTTCTGTGTGAAAAATGTTTGTAACTAGAGATGACTGGGCCCTACAGCAAGTTGTTTTTCAGCCCCCTAAAATGTCTCTAGGTTGACGTGTTTTACCAATGTTTATTGAAATTGTATATGAATTAAGGGCCTAATGGGGCCCCTATACCTGCCCCTGCAGACAAAGGGTCTTCTTACTCAGTAGTTACGCCTCTATGTCCGAGGGTTGGGTACCTGTGGGTTACCCGCAAAAAAAAAAGGAGGATTTACAGGTGCGGGTATACCCCTGGGTCTGGGGGTCGGGTTGCGGGTCTCATCATTAATTATCTTATGTAATATTGTCTATATTTTACTACATTTAAAGTTGTTTCTGTCCTGCCCACTTTTGATGATGTCACTTCCGTTTTGCAGCGCCATCACTTCCTGTTTAATGGAGGTCGGGTTGAGGATAAGGCAGTTGCGGGTCCGGTAGCAGATAGGGTTGCCACCTTTTCAAGAAGAAAATACCGGCCCTCCTATATATCTATCTTTTTTTCCCTATTAATAACATTGGGATCAACTATCATTTTTACTGGCCAGGCCGGTAAAATACCGGCCAGGTGGCAACCCTAGTAGCAGATCAAAGTGGGTAAATATGCGGGTCCTGGTCTTAGAAATTGGTTGCGAGGTACTGCTGTAATATGCCATAGACACTCATGCCACCTCACCCCTTTAAAAACAGAACACATATGGAACACACAGCCTGCATGGCTAATTAGCATTTCATTTAGATGCACTGCTGCACATAAATCAGTTTAGTCTGCAGTATGCATCTAAATGAATTGCTAATCAGCCATGCATGCTGTGTGTTCCATATATGTTCGGGTTTAAAGGTGGCAACCCTACTCACTACTTCTTGGGCCTGTGTGTACTTCAAAAGCCAGGACTTATTATCAGTCTCAGTCCAGGCCTGCTCCTCACTAAAGACTGTGTTGCATTAACCACTGTGAATCCCATGGGTGATGGCACCCCCGCGACAGTTACATTGTCAGATATGACCCCTTCTATTTGCTGAGCTGTTGCCGAAGTGACAGCACTGGGCACCAGTGACAATAGATGTATTCACATCCTAATAAAGAATAACATATTTACTTTGTGCATTGATAAGGAAATAAATCAACTGCCAGTGATAACATGTGGATTCAGAGTACTCACACCAATCTCCAGTTAGGGTAGAAGATAGGTATAGTCCCACCAGACCCACACTCAGATTCCAAATTGGTCTTAAAAGTACAAACAGGCCCCAAGAAATAATGACAGTCTATGGCATCTTGCAGCAGCCCCTCTGGCATTTGCCATAATCTATAGATTGCTAGTTTGGATCCCACCACCAGTTATGACAACTCAATTTACTGAATGCTCTCAATTGAAGCCTGGATGAAGCCTGGGGTTTACTAAGCCCACACTTGCTCTCTTTAGTCCTTAGGATATAAGTAGTACTCAGGGTAAGACTGGGCTGGCGGGATAACGGGAAAAAACCCGTGGGCCCTGGCCCTCATGGCTGGCTCCATAAAAAAACAAAACGCGGGCCAGCGCGACATCGATTGCTCATATGTGCCACAGGGGCCCTGGAGTTTTGGAGCCCGATGGGCCCACAATGGTCCAGTCCGACCCTGGTAGTATTCATTGCAAATCCTTGACTTGCAGCCTTTCACCTTCTTAAATTCATTAACTTTGCATTAGGTGATGTTATCCTTTGTCCTGTCAAGTGTCACACAATTACAGGCAAATCTTTCAAAATGTGAGATTAAAGTTTACCACAGAAAAACTCCCCCACTTTTTATTCATTCCTATGGGATCTTTAGAAGTGTATTTATGAAATGGTGAACGCCACCTTTCACTCATTGATAAATATAATTCTAAATATCCCATAGGAGTGTATAATTCAATAGAAAATGGGTGACATTTTCTGTGGTAAAATCACATTTTGATAAATGCCTTTAGTGTGGTGCCCTGTAGCATAATAATACTTTAAAGCCTGGAAAGCACAAAATCCCACAATTAAAATATTTTTCAATCACACATATCGTATTACTATGAATTTGCATAAATAACAAGAAAAAAAACATTAAACAGGTATTATATTAAGGGAGAACAAACATTTGCCTATAAACTTGCCACAATGTATTATTCTTGATTGAGGTAGAATTTAAAAAAACTCTATATTTCCACTTTTAAAATGTCTCAGACACCAGTGTTTCCTTACACAAGACACATCAACCTTCTACCTTGGAATATCCCTTAAAGAAGAAGGAAAGGTTAAAAAGTAAGCTTTATCAGAAAGGTATATATGAATACAGTAGTAAACCCTTAAAGTAATGCTGCTCAGAGTCCTCTGCCAAAGAAAACACAGCATTTCTTTCCTTCTATTATGTACACATGGGCTTCTTTATTAGACTTCCTGTTTTCAGCTTAAACCTCCAGGGCTTGGGCTTGAGCATGCTCAGTTCTCTCCTCACTGCTGTAATCTGAGCCCAGAACTATGAGCGAGCAGGGAGAGATTCAGGCAGAGACGGTGTCTAGAGCTGATTACTCAGGTATGGAAAAGCATTCTAAAGAATAAAAATTGCATTTTTAGCTTGCACCGTCGTGGCTTATCTATTGGCAATAAACTGCCTTGGTAGCTTTCCTTCTCCTTTAATGATAGTGTTAGAACCAACTATCTGGATAATTATCATTAATAGCAGGCATCTCATAATGCAAGACTGAGGTCACTCGTATGTCAGAACCTGACAAGTCTTGGCAGGACACAGTTAAAGGAACCCTTTCATCTCTCAAACCTGTTGCACAACATATCTGTTGCACAATATATATAGGCTATATAGGGTATCCAATATATATTGTATTATAAGTTTTAAGTATTAATGGGATTTCCCTTCTCCCAGAAGGAAGACATGACTCAAATAGGCCCCAGATTACATCTACAAGGCATTTTCCACTGCAGATGAAAAACTACCATCTCCTTGGGGAAAGACTGTGTCCCTACAATATATTTTGTCTCTTCCTTGTGTCTTTCTCATGGAAATTTTGCTTCATTACCCAACAGGAGTGCCCGACCCTTGAAATCATCAATAAATTAGAACAGTTGAGAGAAGGTATTGAAAAGTTAAACTCAGTGTCATCCCTGTCTCAGGTAATTTCTGAAAATCCATCTCAAAAAGCAAGGGAATTAGAAACCTTCTGGTTGATAATATGTATTACTTCCCTCTCTCTCTCTTGAACAGTTTCTATGCAGCAGAGATGTTATGCGGCATACAACACCTTCATGCAAAGTGCATTGTTCATTGGTAAATAAAACTTCTTTGGGATTGACAGTACCTTTTTTTAAAAGACATTATTCTATAGCAAGTAATAAAATATACTGCCTTAGCCCTGTGCTGTATTTTGCTTATGTTATCCTACTCACATTAAGATTCTAATTCCATCTAATTCTTTACCTTCCATAGATCATAAAACTCTATAGCGCAAACAGTCCAATCAAGTTACACAGCACCAATGCAGTAGATTTTTAATATTCTGGGTTAGAAGTAAAATGAACAGTTCAGTGTGAAAATAAAAACTGTGTAAATAGATAGGCTGTGCAAAATAAAAAATGTTTCTCATATAGTTAGTTAGCCAAAAGTGTAATATATAAAGGCTGGAGTGACTGGATGTCTAATAAAACAGCCAGAATCGAACTTCCTGCTTTTCAGCTCTCTAACTCTGAGCTAGTCAGGGACTTGAAGGGGGGCCACATGGGACATTTGTGTTCAGTGAGTTTGTAATTGATCCTCAACATTCAGCTCAGATTCAAAATCAACAGATATGACCCATGTGGCCCCTCCTCAAGTCTCTGATTGGTTACTGCCTGGTAACCAGGGTTACCAGTCAGTGTAAACCAAGAGAGCTGAAAAGCAGGAAGTAGTGTTCTGACATGACATGTTATACATCAAATCTCTCCAGCCTTTATACATTACATTTTTGGCTAACTAACTATATTAGAAACATTTTTTATTTTGCACAGCCCATCTATTTACCCAGTTTTTGTTTTTACACTGAACAATTCCTTTAATGAAGGAAGTTATTGAATGATAGCACCCACAGTTATCCATAATCAAATGGTTCTCCCAAACAGCTGGTTAAGATGATGGTTAAGATGAAATATAATTCTTTAGCCTTTATAAAACTGACATAGTGAGTAGATTAACGACTATTATTGTTTCAGAGACTTCATGCCAGACTACATCCTTGTACTGAAGAGGAACATGTAAAAATCGTCAAATTTGTTCTGACTACTGAAAATCAGATTTGACAGTACCATCAGAAGCCCAGCATGAACTCTGTATATGGCTCCAGAGGTAAGGCACTCAACAAAATATTAGAGAATTTCCAACAGCAGGGGGTTATCATATGTACCCAAAACTACTAGCTGGTACCTGAAACCTGCTCTTTCCTCATTACAATTGATTGTTAAAGGTGTTTTTCACTTTCAAAAATACTTTTTCCGGTGGAGCTGTTATCAGTTCCACCAGAAGCAAAGACTTTTTTTCCAGTTTTTCCATCTTTTATTATTTACCTTTTTCCAAAAATTTAAGCTTAAAGTTCAATGATCTTGTGTCTGGTGTTTCAGTGTGGCACTGACATTAGTTGGGCCATTTATCAGCAGTATCTTTGGAATATTAGCAACTATTGTATCAATTCTAACAGCTTCTTTTAATGAAACTCATGGATTCTGAGGGTCGGCTGCTTTAGAAGGTGAAAAATGAAACTTTACACTTCAATATAACTATTATAACTAATTGAAAAAAGTTTTGAAGGTGAACAACCCCTTTAATACAGTAAATACAGATAGAAACATATATATATGTGCTATATGCTAAAAACAGCAGTTGTTAGATATCCTTTTGATGCCTTTTTATAGGTTAGAAGATATGAACTGTTTCTAAATGATTTACTAATGAAAGAATTTTCTAAGTTTTTCCCAGTTAAATGAGCATCCTTGAAAGGTTTCAGCTTGATCATGACCCCTGAATTAAAGGACTAATTAAGTGAGAAATGCTAACTTTTGCAAAATAATTTGATTTCTTATCAATGGGAAGAAAACATATTCTGTAAATGAGTAATTTATTAATGCTGGGTACAAGCAATATGCACACTACCACTTGCAAAACTGCACCCATGCATGCTGGTACGATATTTGATCCAGGGGCTGCCTGCCAATTGATGGAGTGGTGAAGGATTTTTTCACTATCTTTGACTGGAGCAATGTGTTTTTTTGCCTTTCTCTGAATAAGGTAGAAGATAAGATTTAAAGGGGAACTATCATGAAAATAAAATATAAGCGTCAGCATACTGAAATAAGAAGTTCATTAAATATGATCAATTAAACGTTTTGCACTGTTTCTGAAATAATCAAGTTTATCTTCACTATCCCTCTCTCAGCATCTGTTTCTCTTCATTCTCTCTTCATGTAGGAATTGGGTGTCAGATCTCTGCATGTATTACCGATCGTACGATTTTCAGAGGGAGACTGTCACTAGATTTGGTCGGACATAACTTTCGTACGATTGCTGTCAGGGGCAGAACATCGGTTGATCTGTTCTTTTGTACTTTATTTGATCGGAATGGTTAGTGGCAGGTCGGGAGATGGGAAAGCCCGATCGTACAATGATTCGTACGATCGGATTTTTGCGTTTATGGCCAGCTTTAGTGGTAGACAAGGCAAGGTCAGTAAACAGGCAGAATGGTTGGGCTGGCAACAGATAGGCAAGGTCTATAAAGCAGGCTGAGGTCAATGGCAGGCAGCAGACAAGAGAGGTCAAGAAACAGGCCGGATGGGGACCGAAACAGGAGCAGGAAAACAAGGCAGGGACTTAGGAACCAGAAGAGCACAGGAACAAGGAATACTGGATCACAGGAATAACAGGCAAGATCAGGAGGTTTGATAATAAAGCAACTTTGAATAGCAAAGGACAGGCTTATATATGTTCTTAATTACTTGATCATTGGCACATGTTAATAAGGTAGGTGGAGTGATGAGAGTGCTGCATCTCCTGAATACTAATGAGCTCTAGCTCTAAAGCTCCCAATGACTCACAAGAAACATGAAGGAGATTGTAAGTTTACAGGTCAGTGGTCAATTTCAGGTTCCTGACAATTAGCTGGTAAATCAAAAATTGTTCGCAATGCGAATAGCAAACAATTTTGCCTTTGCAAAACGTTACCTCTCACGATAGTAAGAATAGGCAGTACAGGGCAGTATATTGTGTAAATAGATAAATGATATTCAATGATTACCTTACCAATGTAAAACAAACACTACATTAATATCTCACATGGCTAATATTGCAGACAGCACCCATTTCTGTGCAGTCATCCCTTAAAATGTCCAGTTTAAAGTCAATCAATCGCCATGAAAATATTTGCATATCATGAAATTGCTATAGAGGTCAATTTTGGGTGTCTGCAATGGGAGGAAAAAACATTTACTGTATGTACAGTAGGCAAAAGAAAAATTTAAATAATCCCTGGCCAGATATCAGATGAACAGGTAGTTGGATTTTTTCTTGTCCATGGGCCAATAATCTCTCAATTTGGTCTGGAGGGGTAAAGTAAGCAGCTAATATGTATGATTGGTTTTAGGCATTCACTGCATTCACCACAAACCATATTCATCCCTCAGTTGACTTTTTTAAGATTTGAACAATATCCACCAATAAATATAAAGTATTTTTTTTAAAAAGTATTTCACTAACGCCAGAAATATGAATAACAATTGCTTTCAAGAAAGTGATGTTGGACAAAATGCCCTGGTAACAAAATTCTTGTATTTGCCTGTTCACCATTGCCCTAAAGGCTTGGGGACTGCAATTAAATTCTTCATGTACCAGATAACATATAGGGTCAAATTTACTAAAGGGCGAAGTGACTAACACTGGCGAAAATTCGCTAGCGAAGGAGATAGACTCTTGCGCTACTGGCACTCTTACGCCAGGCTCTGGTGAAGGAGCATTACTTCACAAATTCACTAAGATGCGGATTTTACTGAACGTTACCTCTTGCGCCAGACTTGCCTTCGCCACCTCAGACCAGGCGAAGTGCAATCGAGTAGATTAGTTGAAAATTTTTCTAAGTCCCAAAAAACGCTGGCAACTTTTCATTTTTCAGGATGATAGGCTGCAAAAGATCACCTACATTTCCTAACATATGGCAGATAAACTAAAAAGTGGGCTTATGTGTAGAGCAATATAACAACTTTATTTTATTACGGTTCCTTGGGCTTGTGTAGTGTAATGTATTTGCTGCAACATATAAGTCCATTCAACTTTAACTTCCCGCTGTATGCAATTTAGCCAACACTAACGCAACTTCGCTTTGCTTGCCGCAGTAACGCTAGCACAACTTCGCCAGCATTCGGCGCCCTGGACGCAACTTCAGATTTTAGTGAATTAGCATTGTCCTGGCGAATCTACGCCTGCCGAAGTGTTGCGATGTGATCGAAGCCGTCGCTGGCGAATTTTCGGAGGTTGTAGATAAAATAGCATCAGCTGGCACATAAGGAGGAATGATTGTAGAAGTAAAAAGGAAATATATCAATATGATATATCATGAGCATGAGAGAAGTAGGCCAGGCACAGATTAGGGGTTGTTCACCTTCAAACTATTTTTTCAGTTCAGTTGGTTTCAGATTGTTCACCAGAAATAACGACTTTTTTCAATTACTTTTCATTTTATATTTGTGACCATTTTTCTAGTATTGAGCTGTAAAGTAACAATTTTTACCTTCCAAAGCAACTCTGGGAAGGGGGGGGGGGTCACCAACCATTTAACTGTTCTAAATTAATACATTTAGTTGATATATTTGTTATCTTTGTCTCTGTTGAGCAGAATCCCTGAGTTTCATTAAAGACAGCTGTTGATGAATAGTCGCTAATATTCCACAGACACTGTTTATATACGTATCAACTAAATGCAGAAAATTGTAACAGTTCAGAATGCTCCTGGATCAATGAGCTGCCAGACTGAAATACTAGAGACACGAACATTAAACTTGAATTTTGGGAAAACGGTAAAAAATAAAGTATGGAAAGCAAATGGAAAAAGTCTGTTTATGATGAACAATCTGAAAACAAATCAACTGAAAAAAAGTGTCTGGAAGGTGGACAACCCCTTTAACATGTGTTTTCTATATATAAAATGGATTGGACGGCATATCAGAGGAGGAGTAATTCATCATCGATCCCATGATTTCGTTGTATCTATCCGACGCTTTGAATTGAGTCCAATAAAACAAATTTAAACCATTTGTTTGATCTACTGCTTCTGATTTGAGAAGATCAAACTGCAATTATGTAAGTATGCTGGCTGCTTTAATCTATACGTATGAAACATATCAATAAAGAGGAGGCAGAGTGCCTAATGACTGTAAGCTCTACAGGACAGGAACCTGCTTCCTTCTATGGGGCAGATGTACTAAAGGGCAAATTTCCCCTGTGAAGGCTTCGCCAAACTTCGCCAAGTGCAAATTCGCTACCACTATGCAAATTCACTAAAATGCGTCCCAGCAGTCGAATATCTCCCTGCTCCTCCCTTCTGGATACTGGGAGTCGGTTGCTTCCGACTTTCCTTCTACTCTTTGGGTCTCTTGCGGGAGGGAGATTTAAAAACAAGGCCGATCCGGTGAAAGAACCTTCGTAGGATAGTGCGCGGCTCCGGGATGAGGTCAAACTGTATTATGTCGCAGAGCAGAGGGAAATAACAGGACGCGTGAGCTTTAAACTAGAGGAGACACATTTCAGATGTTATTCTCAATATACGCTACAGGGGGACACATTACTGCTTATACTTTGCCTTTAAACTCATCCTTAGCCCTGTGTGAGCGAGGAATCTCCCCAGATCTAATGAGATCAATACTATACAAAACGTGAAGATCATGCTGCGTGTAGAATAATCACAAGAATAATTACCCGTTATCCCGATGACTTATAGGAGTCACTGAGCTCCTAGTAACACGCTGCTATTGGCCTATTCTACTGCCATTTAAATTCAGTGGCAAGTCAATGAAATGTTCTGAAATGAATCTGCGGTTGGATCTTCTACCGCTGCTCTTTCCGGCAATGAACCCGACGCCTTAGGAGAAGACGAGGACATTCTGAGATTGTTCTCTAAAAAGTCAAGTAACAGAACCCATTCTGTGGACACAGTGGACACTGACCCCAGGCTGCGCCCCGGAACATCAGAGACACTGAAAAGGTTTAAGGCCGGCCAGGACAAAGCTTTACACGACATCGCCTTTAACTTGCAGGGTCTCTCCACCGCTCACGGTTAACCGGCAGCACAGACAATGTCAGCCACTGATGCACTTTCCGCGCTTCCCTGATTCAAGAGCGTTTATAATAGAAAGAAGAGAGGATTTTCCCTGCACACAGATGTATTTTTGGAAAGATAAACTACTGATTGGAGCTTGTTTTGATTTTACAGAGATGTATGCATTGTGCTAAACCATATGTATTGATTATTGATGTACTATTGATGTACTGTATCGCAGCTGTACGAGGCTCCTCCTCTCTCCGCTTTGCCATATACAATACACTCCAGGGGCAGAGCATTATGGGAAATCCATGTCAAGTCCATAGTGTTGCCCAAAGACAACATTAGCGCAGGGGCACACAAAGCTACTGGGGGGAGATTAGTTGCTCAGCCACAAAACGCTTTTTCTTCGGGCGACTAATCTGAAGTTTCCTTTTGAGACAACTTTGGCAAACAAAGCGCTCTGAGTGCCATCCCGCCGGCGATTTACATTCTAGCTGTCTGTAAGGCAGTTTGGGGAGATTAGTCACCCGGAGAAAAGGCGATTTGTCACCGGGCAACTAAATTCCCCTGAATCTTAGAGGGTGCCCTGACCGTCAATGAGGAAATGTTCCTATACAGCAATGCCTTCTTGTGTTCCTAATAAGCAAACAACGGGTTCTTTATCATTTGGATTTACATTCCAGAAAATGTATTGATCTTTATAATGAGGGCGTAACTCCTGTTCTACATCCTCAGATCTGGCTTTGTACACAATAGGGCTAATGTATCAACGCTGGGCAAATTTGCCCTATGTTAGTAACCCATAGGAACTCATCAGTGCTTTGCTTTTTTCAGGCAGCTGCAGGTAGAGCAGTGAATGCAACAATTTGATTGGTTGCCATAGGTAACTGCCCACAGGCAAATTTGCCCAGTGTTGATTAATGAAGCCCAATATTCCTAACCAAAGTCACATGACATTTAACTCAGTTTCCCTAGTTGTACGTACACCTCCCTCCCACCTTACACCTTACACCATACATCACATCCCTACTCAAAAGCAGGCAAATTGCTCAGGCAATTTTTTTTATTATTTTATGCTGGGCCCACACTGACCACGCTAAACTCAAAACTTTATTGGTTGATGATACTCCTATGCAGGTTGTTCTCCAGCAAAAAATTCATTTCCATACTCACATCCCAGCTGTTTGAGCTTCTGGCTGTATGTTGCTACCTGTCTCCAAACCTTAGCAACTGGGAATTGTCCTGTGTGTGACTTTTATTCCAGGGTTTTCTAGTATGGAACCCAATCACCAATGTCTGAAATCTAATAAAGAGTGGGAATGTGTGGGGTTCCATAGAAGCCAGACTCCTCCTAGTGGTGCAGCCCCTGTCACTAGCAAAATGATCTGACCATTTTTTTTTGTGTGTTTTATTATGTGTGTGTCAATAAAATGTATATTTTGTACCATGAAGTGTGTGAATGTTGACTGTCTGAGGCAGTGATCCCCAACCAGTGGCTCGTGAGCAACATGTTGCCCCCAACCCCTTGGATGTTGCTCTCAGTAGCCTCAAACCGGGTGATTATTTTTGAATTCCAGGCTTGGAGGCAATTTTTAGTTACATAAAAACCAGGTGTACTGAAAATAGTCTCCTGTAGCTGCCTGTCCATATAGGGGCTACAAATAGCCAATCACAGCACTTGTTTGAGACTTTTTCATGCTTGTTGCTCCCCAAATCTTTTTACATTTGAATGTGGTTCCCAGGGGACTCCTGGTCTAAAGCAATCATGTCAGTGTGTCTGTGTATGTTTTTTTTATCACAACCCACATTTTGCTCAGATGATGGCTACATACCACCGATCTCTTTCAGCTGATTTGAACTTGGAAGCTCAAAGATTTTGCTCCGCACAAGCATATTATTGGCCAGACATGATTCAAGTTGTGGACTGGTTTTTAATCAAAATGAGCAGGGATTCTGAAACTTTGGCACAGCACCCAAACATGAGTCTCCAAGATCCCTTTCTTCCTAGAAAACATGCTGCATTTATGGTTCTAACCATTTTTTGGTCCCTAAAATGATTTACAAACTTAATCTGTAAAGGTTATGTATTTGGAAACCGTTACTTGCGAAAGTATTAGAGATCTCCCAGTGTGTCCCATCCAAGGACAATTCCCATCAGCCTTTTCTTATTCCCACCATAGGTCTATATGGCCCCTACGTGCCCCAGTCTGACTCTAGTAAAGTATGACACACAAGTAGCCAGATTTAACCTAGCTAAATTATAGTGTAAATTAAGATTGGTACTATCTACAGTATGATGCAGCAAACCTGGGCACTAAAGCAGCACCTGTCCTGTTTGTGTCAGTAGCAGTATCATGTCACGTTGCCATTTTGTGATGTGCTTATCTGTAAATGTAATGTAAAATGAAGCACAGACAGGTAAGAAGCAAATGAGAAACTTTGATTCCTCCACTAGACACAAATAATGGGATGATGTGGATTGAACTCTATAGCACACTTTAAACTAAAAGCGATGGTGCATGAGCCAAATATCAATGGCTCCAAATGCCAAAACCCATATTCTAATTTGTGTTACTTGTGTCTTGTAATGGAGGCTTTTTGTTCCAAACATGTTACCTTTCCAATTACATTGGTCTGTCTCCAGTGACATAACTAGATACAGTATTACTGGGCCCCACAGCAAATTATTTTTTAGGTCCCCAAAATGTCCAGAGGTTGACCTGTTTATGAATTAGGGCCTTATGGGGCCCCTATACCTCCTGGGCCCCCCTGCAGCCGCGGGGTCTGCTTCCTCTGTAGTTACACCCCTGGCTGTTTCAGTAATGTCCCCTGTGGTGTGTTTACTGGTATTGGTGATGACTAAAGATGTCAGTGTTTTATGCCAAAAAAATAGTAGCCATGAAATGGATGAGCCTGCTAGCTCCAGCACAACAGTATCTTAAACATAGTAGTAAGAAGCTCCAATCCAGGCAGCTTTTATAAAAACCGGGTTGTCCAGGTCAAAACCAGACAAGTACCAATTCTAGTCCCACTGCTAAATATTAATGGCTGCTAGCGGCTTCATCTTGACCTTCCAAGGGGTCCCTCTTACCTACATGTCGTCATGACTACTCACTACTGTTTCTTGGATATGCCAGTTGTTGCTAACTTGCACTCGCGTCCTTAATTGACCCAGAGCATTGTTGTCTCTGTTCTGTAAGAAAAAAAAGAATAATGAACCTCTGACACTTCCCAAATCCAGCACATACATCCCCACATTTGAAAAATGGAAAGAGGGACAAAAAGATCTATGGCCACACCCCCTAAATTCCATGGCCATTTTACAAAATGTGGCAGGTTATACAAAGTTTGAATACATTTCTCTGAATTTCAGGTACAGGTTTTATGTGTTATAACAGTTAATGAAGGTGAAGTCCCCTTAAAGCTGCAAGTCACAGTTCTCCCAAAAGACCTGCTTATCTTAAATAGTTACAATTGTATCTAAATGCAAGTGCTGTGATTTATGGGCTCTCTACCAAAAGCTTCTTATTTAATTACATTTCAGAAACATTGTACTTTTTTTCTGGCTGTTCAATGCAGGAGACCAAAGGGAAATGTAGGACATTTCAGTAGCAAACCTGGACTGTGTGCTGATATGTCAAAATTGGAATAGTTGGAAGATACAGTATGTCAGCAGAGCAAATCCACAGGATGTTGTTGGTTTATGGCTTAAAGGAAAACTATACCCCCAAAATGAACACTTAAGCAACAGATAGTTTACATCATATTAAGTGGCATATTAAAGAATCTTACCAAACTGGAATATATATTTAAGTAAATATTGCCCTTTTACATCTCTTACCTTGAGCCACCATTTTGTGATGGTCTGTGTGCTGCCTCAGAGATCACCTGACCAGAAATACTAAAACTCTAACTGTAACAGGAAGAAGTGTGGAAGCAAAAGACAGAACTCTGTCTGTTAATTGGCTCATGTGACCTAACAAGTATGGTTTGTTGGTATGTTTATGTGCACAGTGAATCCTACGATCCCAGGGGGCGGCCCTTATTTTTTAAAATGGCAAATTTCTATTTATGATTACCCAATGGCACATACTACTAGAAAAGTATATGATTATGAAAATGGTTTATTTATATGAAGCAGGATTTTACAAATGAGCTGTTTTATGCAATATCTATTCATATAGACCTACATTGTTTGGGGGGTATAGTTTTCCTTTAAGAGTGGGTACCTTTGCTTCCTTGGGCCTAAAAGACTAGTGTCCTCTCCCCCATGAAATCCCACTGTTGACATCACTGTGCCATGCCTACTCCTGTGCTCCTTCAGTGCCCCTTCTGCCAACTCCTCTACAACCTGCCAGAAGGCTCAATTAGTTTCTGTTTGCTGTCCTGTCCTGTCCTGTCCTGTTTCTGTCTGAGCACAAAGGTGAAAAGTGCTTTTGTGCCTTTAAAAAACAAACTTTCTTCTACCCCGGGCCACCATCAGGAGAGTACAGGAGATACTGCAGTCAGGGGTCAGTCAAACAGAGGCCCAAATGTAAAAGCACAATGGGCAGGGTTTGGGTGGTTCAGGGGTGGCGTTTTGTCATACTTCAGGGGTGACCAAAGCAGATCTAGGCATGGCCATAGATATAAGGGGAATCGTATGTTTCATTGAGGCCCCATTTTGCATTTATATATTGGAAATTCAGATCATCCAGGGGGCCTAGGAGACTAGTGGGCGAATAATTGGGGTACTGTAGGGTGAGGTCCCTACTACATTATTAGTATGGGGCCCAATGATTACTGATGGTGGCACCACTTTTATCCCCTACACCCCCTGTTCTTTGCAACTTCTTCTTCTAACAAATGTATAACCTCCATGTAACGGACGCACTATTGTGCAAAGTTACTTACAGAATGTATTATGTAAAAAAAACTTGGCCATAATATATAAAAGTGTAACTAACCAGTGTATGTCAAGCTAGATTTGAATGACAAAATAGATATTTGTGACAGAAAGCAAAATTTTATAGTACAGGATTCATTCTTTCCACAAAATGAAAGATCAGTTTCAGTTTTCACAGAATATCCATTCTGTGAAGCAACACTGTCATTCACATTCATGAACCAATAAGAACAAAGCTTATTGCCATATAACAAACAAGATGAGAAGCTGTCAGCTCTGCTCCACATGGCTGCATCATCCCTAAGACATAAGGGTAAATTCACTAAGCGCCGAAGCGCCTAACGCTAGCGTGAATTCGCTAGCGTTGGGCATTTCTGTTACTTCAAAATACGGACGCTGGCGTAACTTCGCTAGTGTTACTTCGAACCTTTACGCCTGGCAAATTTACGCAACGGACGTAACTACGCAAATTCACTGACACGCGCATTGTTCTGAACGCTACCTTTTACACTAGACTTCCTTCGCCACCTCAGACCAGGAGAAGCGCAATAGAGTAGATAGGGATTGCTTCAAAAAAAGTAAAAAAATTTTTGGCTGGCGTTTTTTCTTTATTATGGGTGATAGGCTGAAAAAGATCGAAAAAATGTTTGGGGCTCCCCTCCTTCCCCCCTACATTTCCTAACTAATGGCACCTTAACTATACAGTGGGCACATGTGTAGGGCAAAATAAAAATTTTATTTGCTGTTTTGAAGGTTTCCCAGGCTTGTGTAGTTCTGCTACATATACCTCCATTGTAACTTGAATTGGCGCCGTATGCAAATTAACCATCGCTAGCGTAACTTCGCTTTGCTTGGCGAATTAACGCTAGCGCAACTACGAAACCTTACGCTGCCCCTGCGCGCAACTTCGGATTTTAGTGAATTTGCGGAGCGCTGGCGAAAATACGCCTGGCGAAGCGCAACTACGATTCTTAGTCAATGCCCCACAAAGTATCTGGCCTACTATAGAGGGCGCCCTCTAATGTCCCCTCCCCTTTATGTTTTGCATACTTTTCTTTCTCTACAATCATTATAAGTGCAGCATTATATTTCTCAGCCATTTGTAAAAACTTCCAATTAAGAACTTGTAGTGTTTAACAGCAGCCCTTTTAGGAAATGTTTGTTCATGTTTATTACAATGCAGCACAGGGGACATTAGAGGGTGCCCTCTATAGCAGGCCACATACTATGCCTTAGCCATGTGGAGCAGAGCTGGCCACTTCTCATCTTGTATATGGCAATAAGCTTTGTTCTTATTGGTTCAGGAATGTGACTGACAGTGTTGCTTCACAGAATGGTTATTGTATCTGTTTTGTGAAACAAAACTTTCATTTTGTGGAAAGAATGAATCCTGTGCTATAAAATCTTGCTTTCTGTCACAAATATCTATTTTGTCATTCAAATCTAGCTTGACATGCACTAGTTAGTTACACTATTATATATTATGTCCAAGTTTTTTTTACATGATACATTCTGTAAGTAACTTTGCACATAAGTGTGTCCATTACATGGAGGTTATACATTTGTGCGACAGATTGCTTGTTAAAATATACAGAATGGAGTTTGTGATATAATGACATCCTTTTGTGCACTAACCAGATTTTGTTCTCATTCTTTAATAGAAATAAGTCTTTTGTATATTTTTTTATCTGTATATGGTCAAAAATCCTTATATACCATGAGAGACATTCTTTCTGTGTATTAGGGATAGTTTTGTATACAGAATGTATTTGGGACAAACGGCACCCCATAATTTTCTGCCCCTTTTATATTTAGCATTTAAGATTTTGTGTTGCTTTCATTCCATCCCACCAGTCTCCCTTCCCGTCTCCTCTCTTCCTGCAGGATGCTATCATAAGAAATTAATGTTACCTCTCTGTGTTTATTGAACATGTGTTATGCACGTGTGCCGTGCAATAGAACAGAGGGCGCTCTGTCCCACTGCTCACATGTTTAAGGCTTGTGCATTTTTCCTGCATTTGTGAGTACATTCTGAGCAAGAATATTTCATAAATATGCGTGATTTGTTGTTATTGTTGGTGTTTATGTGTCCAGATGTGTTGTTGTGTTTGTATGATAATAAATGAGTTTGCTATGCAAGTAATTATGTTTCTTTTAAAGCTTCAGCTTTTATTTTTCTTATGTTTGTTATTTATAAACCTCCATCTTTTTGGTGCAAATTCTACAAAGAAATGTTTCACAAACTATTTTGGGATCGAGACAAATACCAGGGCATTTTGCAAGACTTGTGGAATCCTTGGTGTTCATGTGAAGTAAATGTATGCCTTTGGGGGAATGTTCCAGGTCTAGTAACACAAAGCGAGCAGTAGGACCATAAAATGCTGCCTGCTGTTGCATATCACTCATTTAATAAAATATGACTAAAACAGAGCAAACTAGTTTTTGGTGACAAAATACACATAATTCAGTTGTGGGTCCCTCTCTGGAACCTTTGACTGTTTATGTGGCCGCTATGAATTGCTGGGACTAAGCAAGTAAACTTGAAGGAGAAAAATAAGCAAACGTTACTAGGGGTCCCCTTCACTGCCTTCCTCCCAAACAGCCCAAAACAACCCAAAACAGCTGACATGACTGAGCAATTGAATTCCATTTCTCTGGCAGCAATCAAGCATGGAAACTTAAAGGGATTCTGTCATGATTTTATGGTATAGTTTTTAATAATTCACTCTACCATATACAATGTCACTCCTAACCCAACAAGTGTATTTTTTAGTTGTGATATTGGTGATATTGGTGATATTGGATATTGGCAGCCATCTCAGGTAATTTTGCATGGTCATGTGCATAGGCGGAGGGTGAATTTTTTGTTTGAGGAGGCTAAGATGGGCCATTCATATACTGACCTTAAGCTAATGTGAGGCTTAGTGGATGCGTCACTGCCATGAAAGTGAACCCCCCCCCACCACCAACCTCTAACTCATTGGGGCTCATTTATCAACTCTGGGCAAATTTGCCCATGGGCAGTTACCTATAGCAACCAATCAGTGATTAGCTTTTTAAAGCCAGCTGCAAGTAGAACAATGAATGCAGCAATCTGATTGGTTGCCATGGGTTACTGCCCATGGGCAAATTTGCCCAGTTTTGATAAATGACCCCCATTGTGTTCCAGGAAAAGCGCAGGTGGGAGTGATTTTTCACCCTAAAATTCTCAGGATGTTAAAGTATTTACATATGTATTTCAATGGGTTCCAAATAAGGTCATATTATATGGGTTCTCTACCCATTTGTGTTCACAGATGTCCCCTTCATTTTAACAATGGGGTGATATTTTTTATGAAGTGTTAAAAAGTATTTAGCTTAAATGTGTTTTAGCTTTATAGAGAGAAGGCAGTGGGTACTGACATCCCAGGCACACTATATAAAGTATCATGCAGTCTATATTTACAAAACAAGCATATTATATGCAGTGAGATGCAGTGGGTACTGGCCCCCCAGGGATTTTATGCAGTTCGGGGTGCCACCTGGCCAGTATTCTACAGCCTGTTGGTAAAAATGATCCCTGATAGCAATGTAATTAATAGAGCAAAAGGTTAAAAAATATAGGAAGGCTGGTATTTTTTCCTGAAAAGGAGACAACACAGTATGATGTTGGATGCAGTCTAAATTTAAAAAACAAGCTTATTTAATGAAGTGAGTTACAGCGGATACTGCCCCGTGGCACATTACTTGCAGTGTCATGCAGTGTGTACTGATGCCAAATATTTAGGCATGCCACCACACTGTAACATTGCCACTGAAACACAACATTGATGTGTTTCCCAGCCACCTTAACTAACTATAAATTAACAAAACAATGACAAAGAGAAAAAACAAGTGCAAAAACAAAAAAAAACCCATTAGTTAATTCAGGACTGTGAATTGATTGGTTAATTATACTGTCTGTCAAGAGAGTGGCACTCTGATTTGGGAAACCAGGGGGAAAATGATCCAATCAGAGTGCAGCCAATTACAACAGAACCAGAGCTTGCAGGAATGCAAGAATCGTACCATGATGTTAAATGTACCAGCGCAGTACAAGCCATTAAGGTGACAGGCAGGTTTGGGGAGGCTTTGCCTCCCCTAGCCTTATTGAAAATCCGCCCATGGTCATGTGCTTTCAGAAAGAGCCAGCACTTCAGGATGGAACTGCTTTCTGACAGGCTATTGTTTCTCCTACTCAATGTAACTGAAGGAGTTGCAGTGGGACATAGATTTTTACTATTGAGTATCTACTGGGGAACTGTTATGTAGTTACTTTCCCATTGTTCTGTTGATGGGCTGCTGGGGGGGAGTGAAGGGGTAATATCACTCCAACTTGCAGTGCAGCAGTAAAGAGTGATTGAAGTTTATCAGAGCACAAGTCACATGACTGGGGGCACCTGGGAAGCGGACAATATGTTTATTCAAAAAAATATTAAAAAAATCAGTTTGCTCTTGAAAAACAGATTTCAGAAGTCTACTGGAGCAGCACTATTAACTGATGCACTTCCAGTTCTCTACTTTCTGGCTGTGATCACTGACCAAGACCTGCACACTTGAAGCAAAGATCATACCAACTTCAAGTTCCCATGCTTGAATGCTACCCTTCCAAAGAATGATGATAATATTGCCAATATCTGCAACCTCATGGGGAGAAGGGGATGCTGAGTACAAAAATGTTTAATTTATTAAAGTTTGTTCCTTATTGCCCCTATCTATATTGGTATATAATATTTATAACTTTGTGTTTGGTCTGAATTATTTCTTAGGCTGAACAACTTGTATAACTAAAGCATTGACTGTGCTATGAAGTCTGGCCTCAGCCCCCAATAGAAAATTTCTATTCCATGTCATGAGATGTGTTATAATATTGTTTTAGTGCTCACTTTTTTATTACTTATTTGATTTTATCCCCCTGTGCTTTTCAGGTTTTTTTAAAATATATTTCTCTCTCAATATATGAGCATTTCTTCCCACTTTTTTTTTGCATCTCCTCTCATGTTCAAAGCCCTTCAGCGGAGACAAAGAAGCTATGTCTCTGTCTTCTTCCTGGAATGCAACGTAAATAGCAATATCCGCCTTGGTGATTTTACTATTTACTCTCCCAGTGTATGCACATTTTTTACCCAAAGTTAGTGATGGCAACATACATGTTTTTATGGGCTTCACATGTGGGCTCTGACTACCCAAAAGCAACACAGATATATATTTTAGATTGGGGATTGCTTAGTACACTACATTTTAATAAAAGAAAAACATGTACACTTTCTTTTGTGCCAATTTATATAAAAAGCATGTAACGTATGGGCAGTGTTATTTGTCATGTGTCTGCAGAATAGTGTGCCAAGTACATGAGATTTAATTACAGGTGGATAAACATAAAACATTTCTGATGACTCCATAATATGTTTGCAAGCAGTAGTGATAAGCTGTCTGCTGGATTCCCAAGCAAGGGGGTTGCATCTGAGACTGAAAGGCTCCAAGTGCCCCCAGGTACAAAAAAAAAACAGTAGAGGGTAATCACACCAATAAATGTCATTATGCTGGTTTTACCTGTCTGAATTAGCCCACACAGATCAATTTAAAGTGACAGGCCATGTCAGAAGCAAAGGCCTCCATTGGTAGAAGGGCAGTCCATAGAGTTGACACCTTTTCTGGAAAAAAATACTGGCCTTCCTATATATTTATTTATTTTTTCTATTAATAACATTTGGATCAGCCATCATTTTTACCGTCCTGGCAACCCTAGCAGCCCAAGGAACAGCAAAGAGTATAAACTAGAGCTCTGAACATTAGTAAATGCTTTAGACTGCTGAATTTGGGTTCTGCTTGGGCTAATGCAACTTGGTTCTGTGTTTTTTAATGGAAGTTTGTCTCTTTTACTACAGGGGAGCACAATACCACTGCCTACTAGTTATATACATTCAATTGTAATAACAGTTGGGGAACAACACAAACATGCAAAAAGTCCCTGGGGATGCCAAATAGGCTGTGATTGGCTATTTGTAAGCCCTTATGTGGACTGGCAGCCTACAGGAAGTTCTGTTTGGCAGTACATCTGGTTTTTATTTAACTCAAACTGGTTTCCAGGCCTGGAATTCAAAAATAAGCACCTGCTTTGATGCCACTGGGAGCAACATCCAAGGGGATGGTGAGCAACATGTTGCTTACGAGTCACTGGTTGGGGATCACTGACCTATAGTATTCATTGATAGCATTGATTCCCTTCACCTTCCTTCTTCTTCATAAAGTTATTGCTTTCTCTCTTCCTGCTAATCAATGCCTTTCTATTTCACTAATTTCATCCTTCCTCTACTGTCCTTTTGTCCCCCCTATAGCCCTTTCAGGCCTGGACTGGGAGTCAAAATAGGCCCTGCCATTCCATATATGCAGAGGCCCAAACATCCCCCTACCAGCCCACTCTATGGTAACTTTCTATGGAACCATACAGCAGCCCCTCTGGCATTTGCCAGAACCCACAGATTGCCAGTCCAGGCCTGAGCCCTTTTGCTTGCTTTACAGAACACTAAGGAATTTGTTCCCCCCATGTTCCAATATCTTGCACTGATGAGATCTAATAAGATCGAAACAGGCTGTGTGCAAGTTTGGATATATGGCTCTGAACCAGGCTGTATCTGTGCTATAAACCAGTGGTTCTGGATGCATAGTTGGCCAAAGGGACACAAAGGAGTGATTTGCATGTCTCCGCCCATGATGCCTTATGGGAGAATCAAAACTCTCATCTTTGGTATCTAGGCAGTGCTGTGTATATGGCATGAGACAAGTAAATACCTTCTGATTCCAGTAGGCATCACTTTGCATATAATTGCTAGCTAAGGGCTTTTTGGCTCCTTTCAGCCCTTCTCACCATAACCAGATTTGGTTCCTTATTTTTCCCCCCATGTAGAAATTCAGTCTCCTGACAGCTTTAAATGATTGTTCTCCAAAGCCTTACATTAACTGGAATACATAAACCAGAGTCCCTAGCTCTCTGTGTCTTTGTATACATGTCTCTTCTACCCCTCCATCCTTTACCAACACTGGATTCTTTTAATTGACCGTCGCAGACAGCTGAAAAATGTTAATAAAGTGCAAAGAGAAGGTAAGATAGAAATATGAGACTTTGCCAAACATAACTCTCCTCCCAGAAGCCCCCTCCATGCAACCCTACTCATGGTCTGCAGAAAAACCACAGAAAGATAATTGCATCTATACGATGTTGCACTATAGTGTGATCTAGAATATACTTTTCATAATACTGATTCTTAAGGCAGGTTTTGCATAGCCCATTTAAAGTGTTGGCAGGAGCAACAGGATATGACACTTTCACTCCTAGGATGGCCCCCTGTTTTACTCAAACATATATAATTTAATTAATCTACATGCATATGTATAACACAACCTCATATACACTATGTATGACCAAGTTCCCTGCAAATTGATACATGCAGGGGCTCCTCAGGGGACACTATGGTCAATTTCATTAGGAGCCAATTAGCCTACCTAGTGGGTATAATAACCCTTACCCCTTGCTGCAACACCATGAACTTTGTAGATCACATGTACAGTTTACAACTATGCATCTCCCTCCTCCTTGCATTGCCTGTAGGGGAAACACTGCGCACCTGCACACATAGCACAGCTCGACATCCCGTGACACACACTCTGATGCGTAGCCAGAGGCTAGGAGAAATTTATGGCTCTCAGAACACAACTCACCTCCATTCTCACTTCCTATGCTCTACAAACCTCCTTCTCTCTAGCTCCCCATCTCATTCCATCTGTCTCTAACTCTCATGTTATTTGCCTTCTCCTTTGCTTCACTTTGCTACGCTCTGCTCCACTCTTACTCTTTATTTCTCTGATACCAAATAGAATCTTTAGGTTCATGATCATTTCCAAGCTAAATGAGCAAGATGCACCAATCAGAAAGGGTTATTAAACCTGCATCTCTCCAGCTGATCTAATGGCAAAATGTTTGATCTTACTCAAGTTCATTTTCCACAGACACAAACAAAATATAAAGTGAATATAATACAAAACGGCAGCAAAAATACTTTATATACTTTCTGTGTGAAACAACAGAAGTTTATATTCAAATAGTGTCTAAAAAGTAAGAATAAGACAGAAATTATATTTAGACCTATTGCATAGGGTGCAGCTTCCCATGACCATTTACCTTGTGCCTCTTAAAGGAGAAAATAATATATAACCACTGGGGAGGGTGGGTGCCAAAATGTTAATCCTCCAGTGATTCTAATAACTCACCTGAGACCCCAGGTCGGTGCTCCTGTTCATTGAAAACCACCTGGGCTACTACTGTAGGATTGCCACTGCACCCTGTTCTACATAATCTCTATGTTTTGGTCTGGATACATCGATTATATAAGAAGTGTAAGGAGTTTGGGACACAGTGCTACTATAGAATACCCACGGCCGGTGTACAGTAGTTTTCAGCAAACAGGAGCACTGGACTTGGGTCTCAGGTAAATTATTATAATCACTGGGGTGGTGGATTATAAATTGATTGCAGATTACAGGTATAGAGTAGCTCCAGGCCCAGCTATGGACTCTATGTGGTTACTCTAAACTCTGTATTAAATTGGGTGAGTGCTGAAGGGTTACAGGTATCACTGATAGATTCTACTGTTGTCATCTTGCCCTTCTATTCCTGCTAAGGGTCATTTATTTATTTTACAGAATTGAAGTGGGCTAAATGCAATTTTGAGCACAATCACCATGTTTTAACCCGCAATGCAGCATTTTTTCCACAATTCCAGGGCAATTACGGTTGTTAGAGGAGATGTGCCTGACGCAGTTGTGGCAAATGCATCAAGATTTGGGTTTACACTTTGATACAAATTTGATGCAATTGCACTGAATTTCTTTTGTCTGGTTGGGGTTTATTTCCAATAACTGATCATAAGCAGATGCATTTGCAGAGAGACCAGACCAGAGAATAAATTATTTCTGAGAATCCCCTCCTGTGTAGTGTAGGATACTGGATATACTCAGGGGAAACCAAATATTGTACCTGTGGAGATTCTAATTCACCTCAACAAAAAGATGGTGCCAGATCGCCCCTGATTTGAGATGTTGATTGCACAAAAAAAATCAAAGAAATATCCATTTCCCCAAAAAATTAAAAATGCAATTGTGCCAGAAATGTGTAATTGTAATAAAACCCCACAATTATGATTTTTTTTGGGGAAAAATCTGAGTTTGTAGTCTTGAAGCAGGTGCAGTATGTTTAGTTCCCTTAACATGTCTTTGACATTTTTCTCCCATAACAATTATTCTGCCCACTCTCATTGACACAGACACATTAGGGCATGGAAGTGTAGTTTCAAAACAATCTGCTGTCAGTAAAATGGTTGTTTGATTGTGGCTAAGGATGCTGGGAACTGCAGTTCAGAAAGCCAGAGGGCAGCAGGTTGTGCTGAGGAATGTCTGTGTGTAGTTGCTCTGCTCACTGTCTGGGCACCCGTCCAAGCTGAACGCGCATGCCTTTGTGCACACATTATTTTGATACATTATTGTGGGCCTAGTGCCAAGTTACTGGGACAATTGCCCTTCTCTTTCCAGGTCCATGTGTATCCCAGCAGTAAATATGTGTGGTGTTACCCAGGTGATGTAATATATGTATAATATCTATCTGGCTCCCTGTCACTAAGGTGTTCCATGCACAATAACCTGACACCATGCTGCCCACCAGCTCCTTGACTCTGCTGAGGGTTTCATGGACCCATTAGGACTCTGTCTTAATGCACTTGTACTCACATGCTCTGTGTATATTACAGATACTCTCCCCTGTTCTGTGTATAATACAGACACCATTCCCTACTCTGTGTAAAATACAGATACTCTCCCCTGATCTGCGTTTAATACACATACTCTCCCCTGATCTGCGTATAATACATACTCTCCCCTACTCTGTGTATAATACACATACTCTCCCCTGTTCTGTGTATAATACAGATACTCTCCCTGTTCTGTGTATAATGCAGATACTTTTCCCTGCTCTGTGTATAATACACATACTCTCCCCTGCTCTGTGTATAATACAGATACTCTCCCCTGCTCTGTGTATAATACACTCTCCCCTGTTCTGTGTATAATGCAGATACTTTTCCCTGCTCTGTGTATAATACACATACTCTCCCCTGTTCTGTGTATAATGCAGATACTTTTCCCTACTCTGTGTGAAATACAGATACTCTCCCCGGATCTGTGTATAATACACATACTCTCCCCTGATCTGCGTATAATACACATACTCTCCCCTGATCTGAGTATAATACATACTCTCCCCTGCTCTGTGTATAATACACATACTCTCCCCTGCTCTGTGTATAATACACATACTCTCCCCTGCTCTGTGTATAATACACATACTCTCCCCTGCTCTGTGTATAAGACAGATACACCCCCTGCTCTGTGTATAATACGCATACTCTGTTTGCTCTGTGTATAATACACAGTCACATACTCTCCCCTGCTCTGTGTATAATATACATACTCTTTTTGCTCTGTGTATAATACAGAAACTCTCCTCTGCTCTGTATAATCAAGTTACTTGCATCCCCTGCTTGGTGTGTAAGTAAATGTGCTGCTTTGTCTGCAATACAGATGAACACACGGCTCTGTATTTAATACACTTACATTCATGGTTTTATTTGGTGACATAAAACTTTCTGGTTGGACAGGAAATGATTTTCACTTTCTGTTCATTTCTTGGGGCAGAGCAGGGATTTAAAGATCTGAGAGGAATTTCTGACATGACGCAAGAAAGATGGAGCGAGGGAGAGCCAGGAGGGCAGGTGAAGGGAACGATAGGAATAGAGCAACATAGGAAATGTGGGGAGAGAAATGTAATCATAGGGAAGAGAAGGAGAGAAACAGCATTGTGAGTGGAATGTGCTGTAAGGTTCAGGTATAGGCAGTGTTGTGAGGGAAATAATGCAAACTCTATAGGGGTCATTTATGAATGCACATTGTTGTGATGCCTGGAGCTGGTTCTTCAGCTGTCAGACTAGGCACAGACCACTGGGGCTGTAATACCCTACTTTTAGTGTACCCTTTTCATGGGCATTCTTGGTTTCTGAAGCATTCATTTTCCATTACTATTCCCTGGGTAATAAGGGGAGGTCCTTGTTGTTGGGAACAAGAGGTTCTTGTCCCCCTTGCAATGAGCAGTTGAGAGATTAGCCAGTTTTCATAATCTGAACCCAGAATAAAAGTATTATTCTAGAGTGTTCCTTGCTTAGCCATTGAGCTACTTTTCCTGCTTTACAGTAATTAGGTGGCCAAGAAAGTTTGGGTTGATTAGCACCTGAAATATACAAATCCAAGGATAAGTGCAAATATTACAAGACCTATTATACTGCTACAATGGATATTTGCAAATAACATGTTTGTACTTTGTCTTTCAGCACGTGCCTAATTAGTTTTTTCTAGATGATGTCCAGCATTTGGTTTTAAAGGTGTTTTTGGCCCATAATTCCCTGGGAAATGGATGCCTTGTTACAGTATATAGCAACCTGGAACCTGACATTCATAACATCAGCAACCTAAGGTTCAGTGACGCTCATTGTAACATAAGCCCACTACTATTAAAAGCACATCAAATCATTCTTTCTCCCTTAATGTGCATTTGGTTGCAGGGAGACCTCTCAATTCTAGGTATTTTCTCCTTGTATGAGGACTGAAACAGCTGCATATAGCAGAGGACGGTGTTGAAAGATGAAAGGCAGGACATCTATTACGTGAAAGCCTAGGCGAGAAAGTAGTCATTTAGTTTGGTAAACTTTATAGTAGATTAACAAGGGAAAAATTGAATAACTGATTTACTGCAAACAAGCAAAAATGTATACGTTTTTTTTCCATTGTACAGTATGTCCAATGTCAATGTACTTATTATTTTATTTTATAACATGGTTTGAGAATATAGAAAGAAATAGGTTTAAAACCCGAATAACTGAGCTGTATGTCCAGAAAGAATACCAGCCATTCTTTGTGGGTCAATGGTGGCGCCAGTCTTTCAATCCAGCAAAGATAAGGTTGAAGATACACAGAATACTAATAGCAACTACTTGTTGTGGCTACAAAATGGCAAAGAAAACCCTGCCATAGACAATACTGAGAATTTGCTCTACTAAAACATACTTATTTATCAAAATCCAATTTTTTCTGAGTATTTAAATAAAAGCAGTCTGACCAAACTTGAATCCAGCATATGACCTTAATTATTATTAAAAAGAAGCAAAAACCCGAAACGCACAATGTTTTCCAGAATCAGTCGATTTTTCAGATTTTTTTTTTTTTGGGCTAATTTCAGCGCAGACCACAGAAAATTTCAAATTGGATAGGGATCTCTCTCATTGACTTATATACAACCCCGGCTGTCTGAAATGCCGGATTTTCAGATTCAGACTTTTTCCATCCTCGGAGTATAATAAATATCACAAAATTAGAGTTTTGATCTAAATCGCCGGCGGAATGGAACTTGGGGCACTTTATTTTCTGAACCTCGGGCAACTTTGGAAAACAAAGCACTCCTAGTGCCATCCCGCCGGCGATTAAGATTCTAGCCGGCGGAGAGGCAGTTCGGGGAGATTAGTCGCCCGAAAAAGAGTTGATTTGTTGCCGGCCGAATCTCCATGTGTGTCTCTGCCCTAAATGGGGGCCAAAGGCAAAAGATGGATAACCCAGCCTGAAGATAAATTAGGGTGATATCTGAGTGTCTTATTAGTGTCCTAAAGTGTAATATCTGAGTGTCTTATTGGAACTATAAGTGAAAGGCTGAAATACAGCAACATATCAGTAACCTTGCATACTGTCTGCCATATCACTTGTAAACCTTCTCAGCTTGTCCAGATCCTAATCTGGTGATTGATAATAGCCTGCCTCTAAGAACTTTATTTCTTCTCTCATATGCACAGACTCGGTCTTTTCCTCTGTGATTATTGACAGATCTGGCTCACAGCTGACAATATAGCAGGATACTTCATGCCCCAAAAAGCTCACTGGAAAATGCCAGAGCTGGTGCACCTTTCTAGGGACCTTTCTTTAGAAAATTTAGACCATAATTTTAGACCATAATTAGGAATGACCCATATGACTGGACCCAACATCAGAAATCATAGGGCCTCGTGCTATTTAGAGAGCAGGGTTACCAGCCATCTGAATAAGTATAATTTGTACCCCATTGTGAAAAAAATGTCATCCACATAGAACACCCCTGACACTTGTGGTCACATCTGCAGTGACCAAAATTCCACCATTCCTTCAATGAGACCCACTGCTTTTTCAGTCCATAAATCGGCCTACTTCTTCTGTCTGGACCCCCCACTGGCACATGGCTCCCAACTGTCCCAACCCTCCGATGGCAGGTCTACAAGTTACATTATTAGTCACCATTTGTAAGGATATATTTTACTTCAATTCATATTCATGAAGATGATGTATTCACATTTTGGGAGTAGGTGATCAGTCCACATACATAGGACAGGTGTCACCCAGACAAGGAGTGTTAGGCTAACCTTTGAAGGACTATAGCCAATTCATTAACAACACCTAGTACAAGAGAGATCAAGTCTTGGTGACACCTTCCTGAGAAGAAATATCCTATATCCTGAGAAAAGCAAGATCTGTTTGGCTGCCTGACTTCACTGTTCTGTTTGTTTGGACAAGGCTGTGTCTCCATGCACATGGCTCTGGTATTCTGCAAGCAGCTGTGGCCACCTTCAGTGGAAAATAATATTTATGTACAATGACCTGTGTATCTCTGCATGGCAACAGAGAATTGTGCCACTGGAAAAGTCTGTTTTAATTACTATTCAGCCCTGCCCATCAGAATACCATCAAAATGCATTTACTTGGAGTAAATAATAATTTCTAGCCTTGATTGTCTTAAGTACATTACACCCTATAATTTGCCATGGAGGTATGAATACGCCATGTACACTATACTCTGGCAGATTCCCTCACACACTGATGAAATCCACGCAGACAGTTTACTATCAAATTCTCGGATAATATTTATTTTCTAACTGCCCTTATCATTCCACTGATAAATTTGTCATCCAAGCTCTTATCTGATCCTGAGTGGAGTATTGCCATCTGCTGCTGAGTGGCCTTCTTGAACCCATAATGAAGTCCACCTAAAGATCTGGGTTCATTTATAAAGGAACCAACACATGATATTCATTCACATTTGCTCTGCTCCTGAATTTAAATGCCTAGTATAAGAAAGACCAAACATACACAAACTTTGCTACTCATTAATAGGCACAGCCAATCAGATGATGTAGGGGAACTGTGTACTGTACTTAATGCCAGTCTATGCAGTATGGGCCTATACCTACGGTGCTTTGAGGTGACACTGGGCCTACAAAAAAGTGCACTAATCTCTGGGCAGTCCAGTGGATTCTCTTTTCCACCTTTGAGTCACCCTTTCTATTCTCAGTTGGCATGTGCAAACATTTACTGTTGTACTGTTATATACAAAAATGTACTATATGTTGGGAAAAACCATATTGTGCAGGGTCAAACCACCCATCTAACAGAGTACAGATCCCTGTACATGTATGATAATTCTTATTGTTTCAAATGGTATAAAAATAGCAGTAGAGACATCGGTGGGAGAGTTGCTTTTGGAGGACTGTTGTGCAAGGTTCATCTTTAATCTTTTAATCATTCATCATTCAAGGAGAAGGAAAGGCGCTATTTACTTGGTTGTACCAAAAGTTAGTAACCCCAAGTGATTGTATTTACTTACCTCCACTTCCTTCTTTGCATGGGTGTGCATGCGCAGTTGAGTGAAAAGCCGAACTTTAATGAAGAAGTCGGCTGTTTCGTTCTACTGCGCAGGTGTCTGCCCTGGGAAATTTGAAGAAAGAAGAAGAAGGAAAAAAATGTCTCTGTGGTGTCTACATGGTGCTCGCTGAAATAACCCCGGGCCGGTGCAGTTTTCTCCTTATAGTAGCACCGGCCTGGGGTGCGAGGTAAGTATACAGTATATAATCACTTGGGGTGCGCCTAACTTTTGGCACCCCCAATTAATTAAGCCTTATCCTTCTCCTTTAACAAACATTGTTGACACTTTTGCAAAAACGCTGCAAATTAAATCTGAGGCAGCACTGTGTCTACAATATTTTCTGTGTGCGCTGGAATCAGAAGTTGTGCGGGTGCAACTTATAGGGAATAGTGCTGGAATGTCCTGGGAGAGGAGTGCAGCTGGGTGTCTGCAATTTGCATACAACTGATGTTGTGGCTCTCTATGCTATTGTGGTTCATTAGTTCATTGGGTAGTAGTGCAGGGTTCACAGATGTAAGGAAGGCCCAAAAAGGACCACTTGCTTGGAATTCTGTGACATAATATTGTAATGTGGGTAAAATGATGATGGATTGTGTACCAACTGTGTGCAGATTTTGGGGGAACTATGGTATTTATGTACTTGGCAGCCCGTTAATAACTTTGTAAATAATAGAAACGTTACTTGCACACAATGCCTACAAATGTGCCTGCAAATTTCTTTTGTTCTAGAACTGGTTGCCCTGATAGTAGTTCCATTGCTCTAAGAAAAAAGTCCTGTGCTTTATATTGCCTTTTCCTGCTTGATTCCTTTTTCATTCCATTTTGCATGTCTTTTTTGCTTTCTCTCATTCTCTGTCCTTACATCTTTCTTCCTTCTCAGAATCACCCCCACTGCTATCCATTAATACTGCCCAAGCCCCACCTGTACCCGTGCCAGCCCAGCAGCCATTAATATTTCTCCCAAGACGGCATGCCTGCCCACGCCCCCCATGATCTGTACCTGTGCCAGCAGCCAACAATGAGCCCAGCCATACTGCTGCCCAAGCCCACGCCCCCACCTGTACCTGTGCCAGCCCAGCATCCATCAATATTTCCCCAGGCCCAAGCCCCCCATGATCTGTACCTGTGCCAGCTCAGCATCCATCAATATTTCCCCAGGCCCAAGCCCCCCATGATCTGTACCTGTGCCAGCCCAGCATCCATCAATATTTCCCCAGGCCCAAGCCCCCCATGATCTGTACCTGTGCCAGCTCAGCATCCATCAATATTTCCCCAGGCCCAAGCCCCCCATGATCTGTACCTGTGCCAGCCCAGCATCCATCAATATTTCCCCAGGCCCAAGCCCCCCAATGTGATCTGTACCTGTGCCAGCCCAGCAGCCATTAATATTTCCCCCGGCCCAAGCCCTGTGTATGGAAGTGTCACGCACCGCAGCCAACTGCGCATGTGCATCGACGTGTCAGCATGGAAAGTCACGCTCCAGAGTGGGAGAGCGCCATCACAATCTAAATCTGCTAAAACAAATCCCAGAGGGGGTAGGGGCATGCGATTTTGAAAAATTATAATGCCATTAATAAAGGCCAAGCAAACTGAATAGTAAAAATCAAAAAAAAAAATGTTTCCTTGAGAAGTGCACCCCCCCAGTGATTGCGCCCTAGGCGGTTGCCTACCCTGACTATCCCTTGGCCCGGCCCTGGCACAAAGATTTTTAAATTTTTCACATGCGCTGTGTATGCATTCCATGTGTTGAGGGAAAAGCAAGGACTGCTGTGTCTTACATTGTACCTGTGTTGTGTTTATGGGGCAGCAGTGTGTGTCTCTTCAGCTAAAATTACATTTTTGTGGTGGGATAGCGGTGGGATTACTGGGCCAATATTATATTCTCTGCTATTGCCTCTGTTCTTTCTGGTTCCCAAGAGAGAGAGCAGAGGTGAACATGCAAGGTAAAGTTAAAAGAAGGGGGGCAAAGAAGCAGATGAGAAAGGAGTCATGGGGAAGGTTAAAGGTACAAGTTTTAAACAGCAAGGGTTGTTTACAAATGCTATAACCACAAGTGCTAGAATACTAATACAGAATGCTCTCATTCACTAATAACTTACATCCAGGGCCTTGCTCCTCATGCAAGATTACAAAGCAAGGTTTCATTTAGCACCCTGCACTGTCCAGGACTCCCTAACTTGCACCTTGCTTTGGCTTTTAAATACAGGTAAAATGTTTTTAAGGGACAGTTCATGTCAGTCAAAGGTAATTAATGTCGAAGGAAGTAGGAGGTTGGATGGGGGCACAATAGATGTGATCTACAGTATTTGAATTTTCACAAAGCTTTTGATAAAGAGCTTGATAACCACAGGCCTGGATATGAGGCAAGGCTACAAAGGCCCGGACCTAGGGAACCTGAAATTAAGGAGCTATTGTATCAGCCTGTACAACTGATTCAGGGAGAGAATTCCACATCTCCACAGCTCTCACTGTAAAAAAAATCCTTCCAGATATTTAGACGGAACCTCCTTTCTTCTAATCAGAATGGTTGACCTTGCCTCAGCAAGAACTTCTGGTAAATAAAGCATTAGAGAGGTTATTAATGTAAAAAGAACATAATAAATCTCTAAGAAGAGCAGCTAAGCGTATAAAGGGTATATGAGGTATGTCTCAGTTATGAGGAAATGCTCACCAAGTTGGAGTTGTTTATACCAGAGCAGGGTACTTAAGGGGGATGTTATAACTATGCATAAATATATAAGGGGACCATACAATAAAATGTCATGCTTTATTCACCAGCAGGTCCATCAAGCAGACACAAAGGTGTCCATTCAGATCAGAAAAAGGTTCCACCTAAAGGGGTTTGAAGTTGTGAAATTCTCCCAAGCAGTTCTACTGGCAAATACATTTTATTGCTTTAAGGGTTAGATGGTATTTTAAGAGCAGAGAAAATACAAAGTTCTTGTAATTAGCTCTTACCACAATGTTGATACTGGGACTGGTCCGCTTGCCATCATTGCTTCAGGAAGCAACCTTTCCCCCCATTTGAAGCAAACTGGAGTGGTTTCAGATTTTTTTTTCCATTTCTTTGGATGAACTTGCTATAAGACAAGGTTGAACTTAATGGACATGTTTTTTCCAACTTCATCTACAGGTATTATGTTACTGTGCATGTTACTTTAATACAACTGTCAATATCCATGGAAGCTACACATTATAGATCAACAGCAGCTGTAATATGAACAACTGGAGGATCCTTTAAGCCTATCATGATCCACTATGCAGCGGCTTTATAAGTCGGCAGCTGGGGTGTAATAATGCATCAACCACATGCCCTAAAAAAACACTGACTGATATAAGGAAAACATGGTAGATGAGAACCATAGTATCAGTAGACTAAATCTGAATTTGACACTATTGTGCTCAGCTAAATGCAGCACTTCCAACCAATCCAAGGAATAAAGTATATATCTCAGCACCACTGGGCGCATATAACCCTCTTTCTGCCAGACTTTACCTGTTGGGAAGTAAAGCAGTAATGTTAGGATGTCCTTGCAATAGCAGGTCTACCCTGAGACCCCACCACTCAGCAATGATGAGCCACTGAGACCTTAAAGGTGCCTTTGTACACAGTTCTCAGCTCTTATTTCCCCTTCTCTGAAACTCAGCATGTCCCAAGGATAATAGGATCCATTGTGAAGTGGGCGAGTGGAGAACAAGCTTGGAGAAACATGGGAGCAGAACCTGCACTGGAAGAAGCAAGGCATATTCTCTCCATGTTTTACCGAGAAAACAAAAAGCGCAATCTAACCCTTTGTTTAAACACTGAAACATAGAGCTTTTAGTTATCACCTTATTTTATACATGTACCAAGGCATCAACTTGGTTGTAAAATTCTGAAGGCAGAGGATTTCTATATTTTTGTGTTTTAAAACAATAGGGCTCATTTACAGTTGCAGTACTAGGTGCAAATATCTGTGCCAATTCAGTTGAAAGACTGTTTCCCACTAATGTTCCTCAATACTTTTGCTATGTGCCAAATGCACCAAAATGCCATTTGCGCTTGCAAAGGTGCATGGTAACTTTTACCTGAATCACGCAGACTGTTATTTCAGGGTTCCTTAAAGGGGTTGTTCACCTTCCAAACAATTTTTTCACTTCAGTGTTTTTTTTTTTGATTGTTCACCACGAACAAAGACTTCTTTCAATTACTTTCCATCTTTTATTTGTTACTGTTTTCCCAAAATTGAAGTTTAAATTTTAATGTTCGTGTCTCTAGTGTCTCACTGATCCAGGAACATTCTGAACTGTTACAATTTGCTGTATTTAATTGATACAATTACAATTAGTTGATACATACACAAGAAGTATCTGTGGAATATTAGTAACTATTGTATCAATTCTAACAACTGCCTTTAGGGTCAGGGCTCACAGGCAGATTTGGGGAGATAAGTCGCCCGGTGACAAATTTCCTCTTCTTTGTGGAGACTAATCTCTCCGAGTTGCTTTCCCCTTTTGTAGGTGAACAACTCATTTAAGTATGTTGTGCCAATAAGCCTTGATACTACTGCCAACTGAATCATGCACAAATGTCATTATTGATTAGTGCAAGCTTTGGCACACTCAACTTAATGCTGCCATCAATTGCACCAGACCAGCCATACAGGTGCATATATATTTTATTTTTATATTATATTTTAGCTAGTGCAAGTTGAGTTGTGAACACAAAAATATGCTGAAATGCTTGGTGAAAACTCTGCATTTTTGGTATAAAAACAGTGATATGTGCAAATGCCACCAGCATAATAATGTATCTAGCTTGACAAATAAATGCAATACCACAATAAGGCCACACCAATCATCATCATTATGCTTTTCAGTAGCAGTATGAACAAAATGTCTCTGTCTTAAATATATTGATAATGGGTTGAGTGCAGAGGAATCTTGTACCTGACCAAAATATACTACAGCCCCAAGGCATGGATGCCCCCTTGTTAACTGCCCCACCCTCACCCTAACTGCCCTTTAGCTATTAGTCATAAGCATTTAACAATTTTTCTGCTCTAGATATTCTTGGAATTATGACTAAGGGGGGCTAACCTAAGGGGGCCTTTACCACATGTTGAACCTCAAAGGAGGCTTGAACCAAAAAAGTCCGAAGACCAATACCATGAAGCTAACAGCATATGTGCTTTCAAACTAATATCATAGGGGCCCCTTGAAGGTGATTCTGATTCTTTGTTCTGCATGTCTGGGCTACTAAATACACAGGGGGTAAAATGCCCCAAATTTCCTCATGTGCCAGTCCCTCAAGTGACTGCTCTGACCTCTTGGTTCATTCTGTTTGTTATTCCTACCGAGTACTTATGATCCGAAGAAGATGTTCCAATCCAGAGAAGACGTACTCAGCCAAACTAATTCTGGCTCTGGCTTCTGATTTTCCAACCTTACAGATGATTATTTAACCCATGACATGCCAAGCTAAAACTCCCTGCTGCCACAAGAGTCCTGACCCTTTTAAGTGTGTAAGTTATGGAGTATTTCAGCTGCCGGATACTGTATTCAGCATTAGTACTATTTCCAGCTCGCTCTCAGTGCCAGAAATATGCAGCTAGTTAGAGGTGTTCCTGTTGCCGCTGTGTAAAAATTTCACCTCGTTCCCAGCTGCTGCAGGATTGAAGAGGGGAGAGGAGAGAGGTGCTGGCTGTATTGGGAGGAGGGTTGGGAAATTGTGGTTGGAATTTCCTTACCTTAATAATGTGGAAAAGAAATAAAGCAATAAAAAAAAGGTGAGGGGAGAGAGGAACTTAACCCCTGAAGAATGGAGAAGGTTGTTCTTAACTACTTTTTTTCTACACTAGAGGGTTTAAGCAAAAGTCTGGGGTAGAGTAATTATCAAATCTGCCCTCTATTTACATTTATGTTATGTCTCGGGTTTCACCAGACTTGGAGTTTCCTATTGTAATTTAGAGCTCAGTGATCAAGGTGAATCTTCAATAGACATATACTGTATTTGCTGCTCTTGGTCAACAACATGCTGAAGAAAAATTCTTCTCAGAGCAAGCTATGTGAGATAGGGCCACATGGGCTGGAACTCCTTAGAGCAAATTATGTGAGATAGGGGCCACAGGGGCGGGAGCTCCTCAGAGCAAGCTATGTGAGATAGGGCTACAGACATACATCTACACAGAGGTTCAGTTCCAATGTCTGTGATGAAACAAATTATTGTTTACATGTGACATTGTCACCCATAGATGACATTCTAAAGGTTATTGTGAACAAACATGAAGCAGTTTCTGCATTACCTCCCCCATTTATACTCCTCCACCTCCCTCAGGGATGAGACATATTTGTGTGTGTGGGGGGGCCTGTACTTGCAGTGGCCACATCCGCCATGAATATTCTATAAGAGTCTAAGCATTAAAAATCCCAAACCCACTTTCCTTCACTGTATATGATGACACCATGGCTGCAAATAAACCCCCAAGCCTTATGAATAGTGTTTAAATAATTTTACACTTATACTGAGACACAAAAAAGTCATGCAGAAAAGCATAAACGAAAAGGCTGAGCACCCCAAATCCATCTTTGTTGATGTAAATAGTAGGCATGATACCTGCTGTGTTAAGATGTGGTCTTTATACTTGTGTTATCACACTTCTTAAGCTTTTAAATTAAAACTATTAATGGGCACCTGCTTCTTTGCTCTTGCCTGCACTATGTTTCTACTATACAGGTCTGGCAATCACAGAGCTTGCATGCTCTGTGATTGCCAGACCTGTATAGCACTGTTTTCAAAAGCAATCACATTTACAAATACCTATAGTCACATGTAAATGAGTTTTAAAAAAGATGCACATCTTTGCCTAAGGGAAAAATTCCCTTTTAGAGTTCACCCAGAGTTGTTCGTTTACAATAAGCGGTTGTTCCCTTCAGTTTTCAGTTCCATATACCGCTAGCATTTAACATAATGTAATTTTTAAAATTGCTTTATAAATTTTCTTAGATAGATAACACAATAGATTAAGCACAGCAGAGGGTGAGCATTTTTTAAGGAGGTTAATACATTGCTTTACTGGTACATGAATGGGATCTGTTATCTGGAATATTTGGGGCCTGGGGTTTTCTGTATTTTGGAACACTATTTCTTAGGCTGGTGGCACACAGGGAGATTAGTCACCAATCGATAAATCTTTGCTACTTTGGGCGTCCAATCTGCCCTAAATGCCTTCCCACTGGCAAAAATGTGAATCAAGGGTGGGACGGCATTTGTGTCGCTTCGGTTTTCCGAAGTCGCCCTAAGTTGAAACTTCGGTTTTCTGAATTTGTCAGCAGTTGAAAGCTCGGGCGATTTCAGAAAACGACGCAACATAAATGCAATTCTGCCAACGATTCACATTTTTGCTGGTGGGAAGGCATAGGGGGAGATTAGTCGCCTGCAGAAGATTTATGGCTTGACGACTAATCCCCCCATGTGCCACCAGCCTTAAAGGAGAACTAAAGATAAACTAAAGAAATATGCTAGAAATGTTGTACATTGTGTTTTGGGCTTCTGCGGCTGAGGTTGCATAAAAGTCAGTGGGAGAAGTCCCAAAGATATCTTGATCTGTGCTGGGATTTGTGCAATAATCAGGCAAAAATCCGAAAAAACATAGTTTTCGTGTGGAAAATAAAAAAAAATTGTATGATTTGTTTTTTTATGATTTTTTTCGGGTTTTTTCCTGCACAGGAAATTTTTGGGAAAGTGTATTGATAAATAAGGGGAAAAACCTGTGCAGATTTGGTCTGAGTAGTTTTCAGAAAATATTGAGAAAAATTCGGACTCTGATAAGTGGGCCTCCCGGTGTAACTATCCTGTATGATGTGTTAAATAAACAATGGTTATTTAGCAGTTAAGAGTTTTTGCTTATTGATGGTGAATAGTAACATCACAAATATTATATCTGATGATGTCATGATAAGTTTGGCCTAATTTACTATTTTGGGCAAGCAGGTGCACCCAAACTGCCCTTTTGCCTTACTTAATCCTAGTAATATGAATGACTCCTGATGTCTAGAAGTCTTGTTTGGGGCCTTAAGCTCCACTAACAACGCTGAAGCATTCTGGGCAATCAGGAATAAGCTAGTTACAATAAGCTTGCTTCTCATTTTTTTTTGTAACTTAGATTTTTATTGTTTTTACAAAAATCACATTAAAGAATGCAGTTTAACAATTCTGTGGTTCAGCATAAACAATGGAAACAGATAAAGGTACAAGCAAACAGATACATGAAAGAGTACCAGGGGAGAACCCCAGTACAACACAACAATTGGCAGAGTTCTTAGGCGTGAGAGAAGTAGCGCAGAAAGCGGTGTTCTAAGTCTGGGGTAGAATGTATTAGAACGGGAAAGCACTTTCCCTAAGGAAAATCAAATAACGACCCAATAGGCCTCTCACGTCTAGTCAGCAGTTGGGGGGTGGATTCCTTGCGTCCCAGTGGCAGCTGAACCTCCCAAATCCCACATATCCCAGATACTAATAAACCGATCCATAGTGTTAGACAAAAATGCAATACCTGCTTCAAAGGCTCTGTTGGCATTAATTCTTGAAACTATCTCAGACAAAGTAGGCGGCATAGAGTCTTTCCAGTGGGAAGATATGGCCAGACGGGTCGCGGTCAATATTTGGTTAACCAAGGCTTGACCACAATTACGAAGTCGTGGTATTGGTTTGCCCAGCAGGAAGACAACGGGGTCCAACGGGATCGGACTATGGAAGATACGACTCAAAAGTTGAGAGATTTCAGCCCACAGTGGTTGTATTACTGGACAATCCCAAAAGATATGAAGCATGGTGCCCCGAGACCCACAGTTCCGCCAGCAGAGGGGCGAATGTTGCGGAAACAATTTGTGTAACCTGTCAGGGGTGTAATACCAATAGGTCAAGATCTTATAAATGTGTTCTTTCTGTCGCACACAAGTGACCATACGTTTCGCGTTGTTCCATATCAATGGCCATTCCCTAGGATGGACTGGGTGTGGTTGGTCCCGGTCCCATTTATCCATATATTTGTGTCTGGGTGGATCCAAGTCCGGAGGAGTAGTCAATATACTATATACCCTAGAGATGAGGCCCTTCTGTGGTAGGCCCTGAAGAGCCAAAGTCTCAAACATCGTGGGGGGATGCGACTTGAGGTATGCGACATAGGGAGCTAGAAAATGTCGTACTTGAAAATATTCGAAAAGTTTTATGTCCGTTAAGGGCTGTTTCTCCTTAATCACTTGAAAAGGCATCATTACTTGAGTGAGCGGAGTGAGCAAATCTTTGACCGTAAAGAATTGCAATTTAGCCCACTTGGCACAAAACGATGGCTCAGTACCGGGCGAAAACGCCGGGTTATTCAAAAAGGTTTTAGCGGAGACCAATTTGTATTTAAGTCGGGTCTTCAGCCAGATAGAATAGGAAAGCCCGGTGGCTGAGAGGGCAGATGATGGAATCCGTGTAGAGAAGGTAAGGTCCCAAATGAGAACATTTAAATGATAGTCGTGCACCATACAATTTTCAATGTGACCCCAGGTGGTAGATGGAAAATGATGAGACCATGCTAGAAGTTGCCTCAACTGTGAGGCCTCATAGTATCGTTGAAGATTGGGGACCCCTAGACCTCCCAAGCTCGTATGAGTCATCATCACAGATTTAGCCACTCTGTGACTCCGTTGGGCCCATATAAAATTATGAAACAAGGCCTGTAGGTCCCGAAAGACTTTAGGGGGTAACGGGATCGGCAAAGTCTCAAACAAATAGAGATATTTGGGTAAAACCGACATTTTTAGAGCGGCTATCCTCCCGAGCCATGAAATAGGGTAATTAGTCCATCGCATGAGAGAGGCCTTTGTTTGCTGGATGAGCGGTTTGAAGTTCAGGTTATATAACTGATCATGAGTTGCTGCCATCTGGGTCCCTAGGTAAGTCAAGGAATCCACCCTCCATTTGTAATTAAATTTAAGTTGCAATGCTTCAAGTTCCTTGGGCGGAATGTTGAGTGGAAGAGCTTCTGTTTTATTAATATTAAGTTTATAGCCCGAAATCTTACTATATCTGTCCAGGACGTGGTGGAGGTTTGGAAGGGAAACATGTGGATTAGTCATGGTAAGTAGGACGTCGTCTGCAAATAGAGCTATCTTATAATGTACGGAGTCCACGAGAACCCCTCCTATATCAGGGTGTGACCGTATGGCTGCCGCTAGAGGTTCGATGCTAAGGGCATAAAGAAGGGGAGATAGAGGGCATCCCTGCCTAGTGCCATTCCTAATTGGGATCGCTTTACAAGACTGTCCTGAAAGTTTTAGGTGAGTGGATGGGGTGCTATATAGATTGCGGAGAGCATGTAGGTAGGGGCCAGAGAAATTCAAGTGTTCCAAAAGTTTAAATAGGTAAGTCCAGTCTAATCTATCGAACGCCTTTTCGGCGTCTAGGCTAAGAACTAACGAGGTAGCTTTATGTCTCTGAAGTATTTCAATTAGGTCTATAGTACGTCGAGTGTTGTCACCAGCTTGTCGCCCCAAAATGAAACCCACCTGATCCCTATTTATAAGCCTAGGTAGGATTGGGGCCAAACGGTTTGCAAGAATTTTAGTGAACAACTTCAAGTCCGAATTCAGGAGGGCTATTGGCCTGTAATTGGTACATAGCGTAGGATCTTTACCTTCCTTGCGTAGCAGTGTCAGGTAAGAGGATAGTACAGAAGAAGGGATGGGTTCACCGTGTAAGTATAGGCTTGCTTCTCATTTAGGAACTCAAAACTGGCACAGACTGAAAACAAAAATCACATATTACAGGAAAACTTATTTACAGTACACTTGTAAGCAACCATTAATCTAAATGATGGAAGTTATTGCAAAGCTGTAGTACAAAGCCTGCATTTCAAGGTCCAGAGCTTGCAATTCATAAACCTCAAAGTGACCCCTCCATACACTGCCAACACTCTCACACCCTTACTGGCACAGTGTATGTAAACCTACAGGCTTCCGTTCTCCCTGTCAAAGTTGGAGCTACTTTCCCAGTGTAAAGTGATTCATCTCAGTCCATGATGATGGCCTCCTGCCATGCTGTAATCATTCCCTATGCCAATCACTGGCACTGCCCCTAAACTAGCTTAGTGGGGCTGTTTTCTCTATGTTCACAGGTTGTTATGCTGCTTTGCAGTGTATGATTACAGCTTTACCCATATACAATTAATGCCATATGTTGGGGCCCACACCTGGGAATTGTTTGTATAAAAATACCCAATATGTTTTTAGTCATAAGCAACTTGCCTGTTTTTAGTCATATTATAGTAAAGGCAAACAACCATCCCTAGCCTGGAGCATTAGCTTAAAGAGTGGAAAACTGCAATTGGTTTTCATCTGCCAGTGTCTACTATGCCAATGTTATGGTTTTAGCACACAAGTGGGGGTCATGTAATAAAAGGTGCTAAATTTGATACAGGGCTAATCACCTATCCTATAGCAACCATTCAGTAGGTAGCATTCAGTCATCACCTGTGTGTAAATGCAGGCATCTTGTTCATTGCTATGGGTTACTGCACTTCGGCAAACATTGATTACATATAGGGAAAGACGTTTTGATCACAGTTATAATTACTGCTCCAAAGACTTATGGGCAGATTTATTAAAGGGATTGTTCACCTTTAAGTTAACTTCTAGTATGTTATAGAATGGCTAATCCTAAGAAACTTTTCCACTGGCCTTTTCATTTTTTTTTTTTTATAGTTTTTGAATTATTTGCTTTTTTCTTCTGACTCTTTTCAGCATTCAAATGGGGGTCACTGATCACACAAATGCTCTGTAAAGATACAAATACATTGTTATTGCTATTTGTTACTCATATTTCTATTCAGACCCTCTCCTATTCACATTCCTGTCTCTTATTTCAATCAGTACATGTTTGCTAAGTTAATTTGGACCCTAGCAACCAGATTGCTGAAATTGCAAACTGCAGAGATGCTGATATATCTAGTATAGGTAAATCTAAAATAATAAAATAAAAATAGAAAAAAATAAAAAAAAATAAAAAAACATAATTATTAAAAAATGAACACCAATTGCAAATTGGTATTGGTCTCAGAATTTCACCTTCTACATCATAGTTAAAGTTAATTTAAAGGTGAATAACCCCTTTAAGGTTCGAATGGTAAATTCGAATTAGAGATCTGTCACACCCTGGGAACAATTTGAATTCGATCGTATGCCACCTAAAACCTGCCCAGTTCAGGTAGAAGTCAATGGCAGAGGTCCAGTGACCCATTTGTATAATAGCCTTCCTGACATTCAAGTTTTTTTCGGAGAAAAAACCTGATCCGAGTTCCATCTAATTCTATTAGAATTCAATTAGAGTTTTTGTTAATATTCGTTGGAGTACGAGTTCAAGTTTTTTCTTAAATAAGATACTATTCTAGTTTTGAGGTCATTCGAGGTAAAAAAAAACTCTATCACTTAATAAATATGAGAAATATGCACCTTATGGTTGCACAGTTTCAGGTACCATTTCTAGGCCAGGGGGTAGTTGTGATACTTCTCTGAGCCTACCCATAAGAAACAACCGCCTGGACAGCATAAGTCTTTTGATCTCCATCAACACCTCAACCTCAAAGGAATATATTAAGTATTATTGCTCTGTGATAATACACTGCACTGTAAACTTCCATATTTTGTCCCTATGGTAAACGCATCTTTCTCCTTCATTAGCACAGTACATCCTAAGACTTCATTGTGTTCAGCTGGTAGACGATTCTAACTTGGTGCCACACTGATAGTTCAGGAGCATGTCAGGCATAATGGGAGATGGCTGTGTGTGCCCTTTCCTCTGTCTCTTGGGGGAAGATCTCAGCCTGCAAACAAAAGCCTAAGTGACAAAAATAACATCCGTGAGATAGATGGCAGGATAAAGCTTAAGCTAACACATAGATGGTCCTCAGGCGGAGATCTGTCTGTGAGACTGAACATACATGGCCATCATTCTATTACACAGCAGGTTATCTGCATCTAGATAGACTGGATCATTGGTGATGTTTATTTAAATAATTTTCTATGTGTAGTATTACCATAGTAAGAGTTAACATAAGCCATGTATAATCTTTATAAACTGCAATTTAGCCTTTATATGGTCACATTGCATATCATTCCTTGCTGCTATGGCCCAGTGTGACTGCTGATATCCTTATAATTTACAGTAGGGGGAAAATCAAATCATCTCTTATAATACGAATGATAATCAAAGTTCCCTGTAGCCTTGTGCCTTTACAGTAGGACTCCTATTTTACAATTTTCAGGGGATCAGGAAAAAATTGTGTAAAATCTGGGAAATAACCAATGTATAATCAGGGAAATCCATTATGCACTATATATTAGAGGAACCACAAACATTAGTGTAAAATGAGGGAAAACTTAATATTAGGGGATGTAAAATTGATGTTTCACTGTGTAAGGTCACATATCTCATAAATGACTTCTAATATTTTTTTTAATTAAAGGCGGAGGTAAAACAACAAAAAATGCAACTTTCAACACTTTCCACCTGTGAGCTGTTGGGTTTCTTCTTGCATTCCCCTGCATATTGCTGCTGGGGAGACATGTGATTCAGCTGTCGAGGAAACTTTGGCAACATTGCGCCAAGTATGTTTCCCCAGCAGTGATTAACATGTTAGCTGGTGGAGAGGAAACAAGAGCGGTTTTGTTGCCCTTTGTAGCCAAGATGAATTGGGGGCATCAAAACATCTCGTGTATCATTGCCCTAAGTGTAGAAACCTTATAACTGCAGCAAGTTGCCCCCATTAGCAACATCTCCACCAGAACTCACACCTTTTCAACTTCCAAACGTTTATTTTCGGTCAGCGTCAAAATGACTGTGTAATGTTGCACTGTAAATAGACGTTTGTTTGCACCTCTATGCAGTTTGTCGTTACTCAAGTGCTAACACCAGTCAAAGCAAACATACCAAACGGATGCAGAAAAGCATAAAAATCTCTTTATGTTGCTTCCTGTAAATTACATTCTACACAGCCGATTGGGGGTAAATACTGTCCTGCTGCGACGTGACTGCAATATGTTAAGGTGATGCACAACATTTATGGACAAAACTATATATATATATATATATATATATATATATATATATATATATATATATATATATATATATATATATATATAAGCAGCAGGATGCCGGCACATCTCGTGTAGGAGTATATGGTGCCTGGGTGCAGAAAGCTCAAACAAATGTATGTAGACACCAGTGGGATCACCTGACTAGCTATAAAAATTAGTGTGAGCACAAATTTCCTTGTTTGTTATAGTTATACAGGAGCAGTGACCAGCTCCATGTTGTAGCTCCCACCCTTCCAGATATAGTCAGTTGATCCCACTGGTGTCTAATAAAAGGGCAGCCAAGTTTGGGAGGTTTACTTTGAAAGCAGCTAGTAAGTTGCAGGTAAAACTTAGTCCCTTTGTAAAATGTATAATGAAGCAATAGAATTCTTAATGAATCAGATAAAATTGAGCATAGGACTGGCCAGATATGGGATGACTTTGACGTAGTTGGCCAGCTTAAATATATTGCAATATATGGACAAGCAATCCCTGTTTTGTTTAAAGCAGTGGTCCCCAACCAGTAGCTCGTGAGCAACATGTTGCTCCCTAACCCCATGGATGTTGCTCTCCGTGACCTCAGAGCAGGTGCTTATTTTTGAATTCCAGGCTTGGAGGAAAGTTTTGGTTGCATAAAAACCAGGTGTCCTACCAAACAGAGGCTCCTAAAGGCTGCCAGTCCACATAGGGGCTACCAATAGTCAATCACAGCCCTTACTTGGCACTAGCCAGGAACATTTTTCATGCTTGTGTTGCTCCCCAACTCTGGTTACATCTGAATGTTGCTCACGGGTGGAAAAAGGTTGGGGACCCCTGGTTTAAAGGGTAAGGCATTTTTTAGTAGCAGTATGCACAAAATGTCGCTGTCTTAAATATATTGATAATGGGCTGAGTGCAGAGGACTCTTGTATTTGTCTCTCTCTCTCTCTCTCTCTCTCTCTCTCTCTCTCTCTCTCTCTCTCTATATATATTTTTTTTAGTTCCAATATGCCAGCACTCCATCCAAAATAATTTTTGCGAGGTGCAAGATCAAAAAATCACTATATATAATTTGAATGGATCAACACTCTCTGCAGGTAAAAAGATTTAAAATGTATTTGATCATGGTGAAACACACATTAATCCAAATTTGGATAACAAAGGTCCCCAGGTGGGACCAAACGTTGGATTAAGATGTGTTTCACCATGATCAAATACATTTTTAATCTTTTTACCTGCAGAGAGTGTTGATCCATTCACTTGACATTATGGGGGTTATTTATGAAAGTCTGAGTGCTAAAAACTCAAAAAATTTTGTTTTTTACTATAAAAAGAATTTTTCAAGATTTATTATACCCTGAGTATGGAAAAAGTCAGACGCTGAAAAATCCGGCAGCTCAGACCTGCCGAGGTTGTCGGACTTTGTTGGGAAAAAGCCAGAATAAATAGAGCGATCCGGGAAAAAAATCTGAAAAAATCAGACAATCCGCATTTTTGTTCGATTTAATCAAGTTTGTCCCCAATCCGATTATAATGTGCTTTTTTTAATTAATAAATAAGGTCCAATCGTGGATACTAGTTTTGTCTGACTTTTTTTCATTTAAATACTAAGGCCCAATATATATACATATATATATATATATATATATATATATATATATATATATACATATATATATATATATATATATATATACATATATATATATATATATATATATATATATATATATATATATATATACACATATATATATATATATATATATATATTTCTCTTCTGTTCCTATTCAGGCAAAATGTGTGTGAGTGACTGTGTGGTGTTTCCTGCAGAGTAAATTCCCACACTTACACAATGAGCAGCCTGATAATACAGCTAATTAATCACATAAGCACTAACCCAATTAGATCAACCCCTATAAGCAACTTATAGCTGGAGGAATAATAAGAATGAGGATAATTAAACAGTTATATCGTTTCTAATAAGAGCAGGACAGAGAGGAATGTGAAATATTATAGGAACGCAAATAACTACAGGGACCCGAAAGCCGCTTTCTTCCAGAGTGATGGGAAACACATTGCAGGATGAAACCAATGCATTCAGAGAGAGGGTTATTAATATGCAAAACAGATATGTAACTGTAATAAGAACAGAGAAATAGAATGGTCATAGAGAAGGAGACTGTGCATTTGCCTGCCTTTAGCATTGTGAAACCCTGGACAATAGTCAGGACTAGGGATGCACCGAATCCAGGATTTGGTTCGGGATTCGGCCAGGATTCGGCCTTTTTCAGCAGGATTCGGATTCGGCCAAATCCTTCTGCCTGGCCGAACCGAATCCGAATCCTAATTTGCATATGCAAATTAGGGGCGGGAAGGAAATTGTGTGAATTTTTGTCAGAAAACAAGGAAGTAGAAAATGTGTTTCCCTTCCCCGGTTCGGTATTCGGCCGAATCTTTCGCGAGGGATTCGGGGGTTCGGCCGAATCCAAAAAAGTGGATTCGGTGCATCCCTAGTTAGGACACTAAATGGAATACCCTGATTATAATGAATCTGTGCCATGATTCTGCTTTGTAAATGCTGTTACGCATTACAATAAGGTCAACACATTACACATCCATAGGGAATGATGAGAGAATATTACATGAATGCTTTTGCGTAACCATCAACATTTGTTTAACATAAGTATTGTTTTCACATAATTTTTTCTTTCTAGGACAGAGACCCCTAAAAGTGGTCTCTGCACCCCCCCCCAGAAACCCCCAACTCTTTTTACATTTAAATGTGGCTTGCAGTAAGAAGAGCAGTTTAATTTACAATATAACTTTAGAACTATTGAAAATATTTAATTAATGTGTACTGAATAGTTGCTTAGAATTATATTTTGTTTCGTAATGCTAACATTTTTTTTTGGGTGGAGCCCCCTTTTAATTTATGGAATGCTATTGTTATTATGCAATGTGGATGTGGTTTTGTTAAGAATTTGGCTCTATAAAGAAGCAGGAGGCGCTGAAGAGTTTCCAGTTTTTGATTATTGGATTTTGTATTGATCTCATTAAAATGTAACTGTGTAACTGTGTTTTTGTTTGATTTGCATGTAAGCCTGCAGTTAACAACTGGGCAAGATTATTGGGTGTGAGCAGGGCTCTACCACCCAAGGGGGTCTCTATTATTCACCCATTGGTTAACTTGATGGAGGGCCCTGCCAAAAAGTAGCATGGGGCTACTCTGGCTACACCCCTGATCCACCCAGTTAAGCATTTTATACTAAGGGGACGATTCACCAAGGAAAAAACTTAGGAAAGCCTATGGGGACCCTCCCCATAGGCTAACATTGACTTTGGTAGGTTTTAGATGGCGAACTAGGGGGTCGAAGTTTTTTCTTAAAGAGACAGTACTTCGACTATCGAATAGTCGAATAGTCAAACAGTCGAATGATTTTTAGTTCAAATCCTTTGATACAAAGTCGAAATAAAGTCGAAGTATGGTGGTCGAAGTAGCCCAAAAAACACTTCGAAATTCGACGTTTTTTTACTCCTTCACTCGACGTTACTGAATCCGCCCCCTAGAGTTGCTTCCTATAAAAAATTCTTACCATTCAGCTGGCGACAAAAGGCTTAAGTGGACAGGCTAGGGGCTTAATTTAAGAGAATTACAAATTTATCAACAACATTGCCGGAATATTCGTAAAACTGGTTAGGCTGGTAAAATAAAGGCCATAATTATAAGAAAAACACAATTTACAATCTCTTTAACGCCGCCCACTCTCCCATGGTGCCCCTGACTACAGGAGCCCCTGTTACTCCCTAATGGTGGACATTGGTGCTATTGTGATAAAGGCTATAAAGAACCAAAAAAACCAGAGCAAATTTCAAGGCAACACAGAGAGAAAGGAATGGTCTCTGAACTTGATTTTCTTGATTTTTTGTTTTATTCAAGCTCCCAAACTGTGGCTTTGGCCTGAGGGTACAAAATAGATGGCACAGCCAGGCCTGACTGGCAGTCTGTAGATTCTGGCAAATGCTGTAAAATGCCATACACAGTCACTATTTATTGGGCCTGCGGGGGCTGTTTGGACCTTTGTGTACTTAATATACAATGGCTTATTCAGAATCTCAGTCTGGATACTGGCACATCTGAAGAACAGAGACCCGGCCAGCACCCCCTCAGGACCCGGTGGAGATTATCTGTCTGAGATTACCCTGGAACTACAGCAGGAAAAATGGACAGTGTTTCTGTGTATCTCTAAGGGCAGGGGCACACGGGCAGATTTGGGGAGATTTAGTCGCCTGGCGACTAATCGCCTCTTCTTCGGGACGACAATCTCCCTGAACTGCCTTCCGCCTGCTATAATGAGAAAATGGCAGCGCAATGGCACTCACGGTTCTTCGATTTCCCGAAGTCGCCCGAAGTCGCCTCATGAGGAAGGCAGTGTTTTAAAGGAATGACAATGTAATGCACTGTTGCCCTGCACTGGTAAATAATACTATACTTTCTTAATGCTTAGCCGACAGATAATTACAATAAGTGCCCTATTAAAAAAATCTTACCAAATTAGAGTATAAAGATCTGGAAATATTGCCCATCTTTTCCCATGAGCCACCATTTTGTGGTGTCCCCTCAAATGATAGCCTGACAGGATATAATGCAGCTTTAAAGGAAAACTATACCCTCAAAATTAATACTTAAAGGGGACCCGTCACCCAAAAAAATTATTCAAAATCCTATTTGATCAGATTAGTCAAGGAAAATGAACTTTAATTACACTATATAAATTATCTGAATCTTGTTTCCTTCAGTCTGGGATTTCAAAATTATAGCAAGCAGGCAGCAGCCATTTTGTGGACACTATTATTAAGACAAGTCTTGCATCATCTCAGAATTTTGTTTGTGCACCAAAATGGGGGACTCCATGTCCATCCCCATGCCCTGGCTACACAGTTATATGGTACAGAGAACGGGGGAATATGTGGAGAGCAGTGACATCTAGAAAGTGCTGAATTGAAAGTGAAAGTAATTGTCTGCCCCGCCTCTATGCCACGGTCATAGAGGAGGGGCAGACAATATTTGATTGACAGCTGAGATTTTTAAATGAGCTTACAGCAGCTATGAATGCTTGAATAAAAAATAGAAATTGGATTTCATGTTTAATTTGAAAAGGACTTTTATTATACAGATCTTTGTGTCTGGGTGACAGGTCCACTTTAAGCAACAGATTGTGATGGTCTTTGTGCTGCCTCAGAGATCACCTGACCAGAAATACTACAACTCTAAGGGGCAGATTTATCAAGGGTCGAAGTGAATTAAAGGGAATTTTCAAAGTAAAAAAATTTGAAATTTGAACTAATTTTTTGGATACTTCGACCATCGAATAGGATACTACGACTTCGAATTTACTTCGACTTCAATTCGAAGTAAAAATCGTTCTATAGTAATTCTACTATTCGATAATCTAAGTACTGTCTCTTTAAAAAAAACTTTGACTTCAATACTTCGCCAAATTAAACCTGCGGAAGTGCTATGTTAGCCTATGGGGACTTTCTACAACCATTTTCTAAGTCTTTACACATCAAAGTAAAATCATTCGAATTCGATTCAAACGATTTAATCATTTGATCGAACAATTTTACTTCGATTGTACTATGGCCAAATTTGAAGTCGAAGTATTTCAATTTGATGGTCAAATTTCGAAGTATTTTACACTTCGAAATTGATAAATTTGCCCCTAACTGTAACAGGAAGAAGTGTGGAAGCAAAAGACACAACTCTGTCTGTTAATTGGCTCATGTTTATTTACCAGTAGGCCACTGAACAGAGAACAATCTGAAGACCAGTACCAGCACATGATCTACATACCCCGAAATATTTTGAAAGAATGGGTATTTGATGCGGTAGAGGTACTAACCTTGAGTCTCAGATTGCTGTATTTTTAACAAAAAAAATTTTTCAAATTTTTTCAAACTTTAAAAAAATTCTCAGATTTTGTAAGAAACCTGTTCTAAAAAATGTATAATTGCACTGCCTATTTTCACTGATATTTTAATATTTTATGAAGATACATGAATTTGCACAAGGTGTCTGTATGATGGACGTTTTTTTAATATTTTTTTATATACCTTAAAGATAAAAGTGGAATACATTGGATCTGCAAATGTTTAACAAATGTGGATGCAGTTTAACAAATTGTTAATTGGATAATTTCCTGGTCCCTCCCACTTGGTTGTCACACCACCCCCCTTCTATTGTCTATTTAACACAGCACTTTGAATGTAATTTTAGGCTTGAGAAAGGGCCCTGTGCGGCTCGAAACGTTGCCATGTTTTTGAAGTTTGCAATGAGCCAATAAAAGTCACTTTTTGCATTGACAAAACTGAATTGTGTGCTACAGCTACTTTAGACTTTGTTGCAATATTACTGGCTCTTCGCAGGGGGCCTTGTATGCTGTTTAGCACCAGATACCTGAAAAGGTTGATGGAGTAACAGGTGAGCGCTCTAATTTTTTGTGTGGAATTGCTTTTCCTGCCAAGAGGAGCTCCCTGAATAATTCTCCACAAATGTCTCAACATGGCTCACATTCACAAGAATCGACATCCTTTGCTTATACTGAAGCAGATGCAATTCGTATTTTGGGTCAAGATTCGAGCAACAACTCTTTCCTGACCGAACCTACTGGACAAAACCTTGCACGGGAACTGGAGAAGGAGAAAAGACACCTTACAGGTTTGGAACTCCACTCCATAACACTTAAAGAATATTATAAACTGAAGCGGATTCCACGTGGTTTACGGGTAAGCCTGAGACCCACTATTTTCCAAGACAATACTGACTTTATTAAACGCTATGAGCAAATAGTAAATAAGTGCTCGTTTGATATATTACTGCTAAACATTGAATATCTACAGAATAGTATTCCGGAAGTAGAGACACGAATAAAAGAAATAGAAGTGCAATTGAAACATTCCCTGCAAGCCGATGAATTAAGGGAAATCCTTACCAAAACAGATGAAATAATCACTAGACACCGGAGGACTATTGAGGACCGGAAGAGAACGAAGTTCCATCGAGATGCGGAAGACTATAGAACCGGACAAGTGTACCAGTGGAACGCAGGAGGCGGTGGAACGCAACGTGGAGGACGCCGCGACGCATCACGTGACCGCGTCGAACGCGCTGACGTCACACAGAGAAGACGACCGCAAGGGAAGAAGCTCCGCTGGAACATTCCTGATGATTACACAGAGAACGCTACAGAAAGCTCCACATCGTCCTCTTTTTTAGATTACAGCCCCCCAAGACGCGTAGAGGCAAGAGGAAGCGCAATGGACGACAACAGGAGGCAGAGCTATCCCAGGGACTATACCACTGCTACCGAACGGAGACAACAACCCCCCAGGACAACAAAGAAGACAGAGAAACGTTAATATTCAATATATCAGATACAATGTTAACACCTAAACAGTTATCTGTATTACAAAAAGGCCTATCCTTTAGCCCCACTAGCAAATGTGATACATTTGAATTAGATGTTGATTTGCAGAAATTCTATCGCAATTTACGCCTTAAACGACATTTCTCTAAAGTACCGTGTATATCAGATAATGTTTATAGTCATGCGGGGGTGGGCCACTCACAGTTATCCTTAAAAAATATGGGGCTACGTAATAAAAGCTATTTTACACCATCGACTACAGATAATGTCGTGGAGGCCTATATTAAATTGGTACAGGGTGATATTGAAACTATGAAACAAAAAATCAAACGTAAACCTATGTTAAATAGTAAACCCAATCTGTCCTATCAAGAGAACAAATGTTTACAGGAATTGGTTAACAATGACAAGCTTATATTCAAACCTGCTGACAAAGGGGGCGCCCTGGTGATAATGAATAAGCAACAATATATGGATGAAATTATGTTACAACTTTCGGATACCAATGTTTATAACAAAGTTAACTCTGACCCATTAACATCTATACAGCAATGCATCCTGGACAAAGTCCTTGACGCGAAGGAGACAGATGTAATAGATGAAGAAATTAAACAATTTCTCATCAAAGATAACCCTATTACCCCTGTCTTCTATATTTTGCCAAAAATTCACAAGGACCCTAAAAATCCACCAGGACGCCCTATTGTAGCAGGCACAGATTCAGTTTTATGTCCATTGGCCATTTTTTTGGATAAAATACTACAACCCCTGGTACAAGATACTAAATCTTATGTGAAAGATACTACACACCTTTTGAATATATTGGAACAAATCACATTATCTAATGACAACATTCTATTAGTCAGTTTAGATGTATCTAGTCTGTACACCTCTATTAACCATGAGTCAGGGATTGCAGCGGTTAATTTCTTTTTGAACAAAACAGACTATTCATGTATACAAAAAAAGTTTTTTCTGGATTTGTTGGAGATAGTATTGCATCAAAATTACTTCCTCTTTGAAGACAGTTTTTATATACAGCAGAGGGGGACAGCCATGGGGAGTAATGTAGCCCCCGCTTACGCTAACTTATATATGGCCCATGTGGAAGAATCTAATATTTACAATAATCCTCTCTTTAAATCCCACTGTATCCTATATATTTGATATATCGATGATTTGCTACTACTATGGGATGGGGATAGTGAGAGTCTTATGACCTTCTATCAATCTTTGAATAATATAGAGGAGACCCTCAAATTCACAATTAATTATGATTTGACATATATTAATTTTTTGGATGTTAAAATAACAAAAGATGCCAATCATCTCAAGACTCATTTATACAGAAAAATAACTGATAAGAATAATTTATTACACTATGATAGTTTCCATCCAAATTCTCTTAAAAATTCTCTTCCCATATCGCAATTTACGCGAGTTAAAAGGATAGTGAGTGATCCAGGGGAATGTGATAACTCTTTAAATGACATGATGTCACGATTTGACAAACGTGGGTACCCTCGAAAAACACTCACTAATTGTTTAGATCAAGTCCAACAATACAATAGACAAGCTTTATTAACTAAGAAACAGGATAGACGAGATGATAATAAGAGACTTGTATTTGTTAGCCGTTATAATACAGCTAGCAGACAGATTGGCACGATCATTCACAAACATTGGCATATTTTACAGTCTTGTCTTCCAGAAGTTCAAAGTTTCAACCTACCACCAATGTTGGCTGATAAAAGGGCTAAAAATCTAAGGGATCGGCTGGTTAAAGCTGATGTGGGCAGTCAGAAGCCCCAAAGGGGACCTTTTCTACAAAATCCTAAATTTGGCACCTTTCCCTGCCTCCCCTGCTGTCAGTGTAATTCAGTAATAAAAGGGAGCACATTCCATCATCCACATTCTGGCAAACAATACAATATCAAACATTACTTTACGTGTGAATCGTCCTTTGTGGTGTATTTATTAAAGTGCCCTTGCGGCCTATTGTATGTGGGGGAAACAACACAGAAAATTAAAGATCGTATATCTAACACAAATCAACGATTCGTACAGGACAAACTGCCCTACCTGTACCCGCACATTTTCAAAAATCTGGCCACACAACTGGGGCTCATTTATCAACACTGGGCAAATTTGCCCATGGGCAGTTACCTATAGCAACCAATCAGCGATTAGCTTTTTAAAGCCAGCTGCAAGTAGAACAATGAATGCAGCAATCTGATTGGTTGCCATGGGTTACTGCCCATGGGCAAATTTGCCCAGTGTTGATAAATGACCCCCAGTGAGTCAATTAAAATATCAGGTTATTGACACAGTCCCAATACCCAGAAGGGGAGGTAATAGATTACTGGCTTTACACAAACTAGAGATGCAGTGGATTCATAGACTAGACACAGTGTGGCCACGGGGTCTAAATAAGGACTATACACCAGCAATGTTTATTTACCAGTAGGTACGCAGACTTCTTTGTACATAATTGTATCTTATTGAATTTATCTATATTTATGATTACTAAAGATATTTTCTCTTTTAAGGCCACAGAACAGAGAACAATCTGAAGACCAGTACCAGCACATGATCTACATACCCCGAAATATTTTGAAAGAATGGGTATTTGATGCGGTAGAGCTACTAACCTTGAGTCTCAGATTGCTGTATTTTTAACAACAAAAAATTTTTCAAATTCTTTCAAACTTTATTTAAAAAAATTCTCCGATTTTGTAAGAAACCTGTTCTAAAAAATGTATAATTGCACTGCCTATTTTCACTGATATTTTAATATTTTATGAAGATACATGAATTTGCACAAGGTGTCTGTATGATGGACGTTTTTTTAATATTTTTTTATATACCTTAAAGATAAAAGTGGAATACATTGGATCTGCAAATGTTTAACAAATGTGGATGCAGTTTAACAAATTGTTAATTGGATAATTTCCTGGTCCCTCCCACTTGGTTGCCACACCACCCCCTTCTATTGTCTATTTAACACAGCACTTTGAATGTAATTTTAGGCTTGAGAAAGGGCCCTGTGCGGCTTGAAACGTTGCCATGTTTTTGAAGTTTGCAATGAGCCAATAAAAGTCACTTTTTGCATTGACAAAACTGAATTGTGTGCTACAGCTACTTTGGACTTTGTTGCAATATTACTGGCTCTTCGCAGGGGGCCTTGTATGCTGTTTAGCACCAGATACCTGAAAAGGTTGATGGAGTAACAGGTGAGCGCTCTAATTTTTTGTGTTAATTGGCTCATGTGACCTAACATGTATGGTTTGTTTGGTTTGTTTCTGTGCCTCTTGAATCCAACGATCCCAGAGGGTGGCCCTTATTTTTTAAAATGATTTCTATTTAGGATTACCCAATGGCACTGCTAAAAAGTGTATATTATTCTGAAAATGGTTTATTTACATAAAGCAGGGTTTTAAATATGAGTTGTTTTTATAGAGACCTACATTGTTTTGGGGTATAGTTTTCCTTTAATTGTAGCAGGAAGTAGTGTGAGTGTAAAAGATTCAGCTCTGTCCATTCATTGGCTGGTGTAATTTAGCAAGTATACGTGTCCTTGGTTTGTATGTGACCAAAGTGTCTCGTACAAGGCCTGAGGCAAAGTACTTAGAACGTAAGACTGACATCTTCCCAAAGAGAAAAGGCTAAAAAGCCACTATTATTATTATATTTGTTGTGCAGGTGGTTCCTGAGCACATTGAGTGCACATCATGTAATAGATGAGTAATAGATCTTGCCAGACTAACTTAAAGGGATACTGTCATGGGAAAAAAAATTTTTTCCAAAATTAATCAGTTAATAGGGCTGCTCCAGCAGAATTCAGCACTGAAATCCATTTCTCAAAAGAGCAACAGATTTTTTTATATTCAATTTTGAAATCTGACATGGGACTAGACATTTTGTCAATTTCCCAGCTGCCTCAAGTCATGTGACTTGTGCTCTGATAAACTTCAATCACTCTTTACTGCTGTACTGCAAGTTGGAGTGATATCACCCCCCTCCCTTTTCCCCCCAGCAGCCAAACAAAAGAACAATGGGAAGGTAACCAGATAACAGCTCCCTAACACAAGATAACAGCTGCCTGGTAGATCTAAGAACAACACTCAATAGTAAAAACCTATGTCCCACTAACACACATTCAGTTACATTGAGAAGGAAAAACAGCAGCCTGCCAGAAAGCATTTCTCTCCTAAAGTGCAGGCACAAGTCACATGACCAGGGGCAGCTGGGAAATTGACAATATGTCTAGCCCCATGTCAGATTTCAAAATTGAATATAAAAAAATCTATTTGCTCTTTTGAGAAATGGATTTCAGTGCAGAATTCTGCTGGAGTAGCACTATTAAAAAAAATGTTTTTCCATGACAGTATCCCTTTAATTTCTTTTTATAAGAAGATAAGCAGGGACCTCGATTCTGGGATGGCAGTGGATGTGATTTACTTAGACTTTGCTAAAGCATTTGATACAGTGCCACACAAAAGGTTACTGGTTAAATTAAGGAATGTTGGCCTGGAACATAGTATTTGTACCTGGATAGAGAACTGGCTAAAAGATAGACTACAAAGAGTGGTGGTACGATTGAACTCTGCCTGCATCTGACTCCGGCCTACAAATCTGATTTAGACTGAACTCCACCTGCACTGACTTCGGCCTGCCTTTCGACTACTCTTCTGCCTACCCCTACTATACTACTACTGCCTGCAACAGCTTGTGACACTCCTGCTGGACCTCGTCTCCTCACTTCTGGAATCTAGACAGGTTAGGCTTGACAGGTTGGGGTAGTAAAAAAAAAGTACAAAAAAGGCACTTGCGAGGGGACAAGATTACACTTTACAAGTACATTAGAGGACATTATAGACAAATAGCAGGGGACCTTTTTACCCATAAAGAGGATCACCGTACCAGAGGCCACCCCTTCAGACTAGAAGAAAAGAAATTTCATTTGAAGCAACGTAGGGGGTTCTTCACAGTCATGACAGGTGCAGCGTCGAGTCTGTACCTCTCCTCTCTGCATTAGACCCCATAACTCATGCCCAATGAACACTCACACCACTGGTTTGGAAAGAGATAGCTGCAGTTGTTTATTTAACAAATAATACCATAATTAACATGTATAACATATTTAACTTAACAAGCAGTTTGTATAACAAACCATTTTACCCAACCTTTATATTATTCCCCCTTTTGGGAAAAAGGGGGAGGGGGTGGGGGTGCTGACCTCACTGGTAAGATTGGTTCCTCAGGCTACATCCCATGAGGACCCAGGCCTACCAGGCTACATCCACTCACTGTGAAATACCCCCATTTAACCCCCCCTGGGGGGTCCTTGTAAAGGTACCCTCCGCCAACTGCAACTGCAAACACACCCTGCTACAGGGAGGGTGGGCGGGATGCTGCGTCCTGCTGCTTCCACGTCCCGGCGCCGACTGGTAAGTATCCTGTGGCTCTGCCTCTTCTGCCGCTCCCGGGGAGAACCGATCAGCCAATCCCTGTGCACTATAGAGAAAGGGGGCGGGGAGTGGCCCTCTCCTAAGCCCTGTCATGCCCTGCTTCCCTATTTGGATCATTGGGCCCCAGGACAGTGAGGTTGTGGAATGCACTGCCGGGTGATGTTGTGATGGCTGATTCAGTTAATGCCTTTAAGAATGGCTTGGATGATTTCTTGGACAGACATAATATCAAAGGTTATTGTGATACTAAACTCTATAGTTAGTATAGATATGGGTATATAGAATTTATGTGAAAGTAGGGAGGGGTGTGTGTATGGATGCTGGGTTTTCATTTGGAGGGGTTGAACTTGATGGGCTTTGTCTTTTTTCAACCCGATCTAACTATGTTACTATGTAACTCGGGTGCAATATTATCTTAGCTGTTTTAGCTGGCCAACTTTTAGTCAGGCTTTGGGATTTTATTGGGACAATACCTACAAGCCATAATGCAAATGTGTGTGAGTAGAATATTATTGAATGGAAGTACATGGAATATTACTTGGAGTAGCTGCACTGTTATTCCATGCTGTTCTGTACAAATCACTTCTTGGCATATTGCGGAATTCCATGGGCTTTTGATCCTGCTACGTGTTCTTTTGTCCTTTAGTAAACATAACCCCCGGCAGCACCACCACATGCTGGCATTGTGTTATCAGAACATGTGATTGCAGAATACAGGGAGGGGACATTTGGCAATTCTTCCAACGTGTTTGCTAAATTTGCTCTAATAATAGTGATTGCCTGTCACTGGGGCAAACAGAGCTGTTAGAGGCTCCTGTGTTGGGCCCCAGAGAGCCGTCATTGTAGGAATAACATGTATAGTAGGGCATGATGGCAGCAGCACAGCAAAATGGCAACAATAACATTTTTGCACAATCTGCAGCCAATCACATTTTGCACTCTTCCCTTCTAGAGCCGTTCACTGCTCCTGGCCTCCTGTGGGAAAACTGTAATACCACTCTGAGCTCCTAGAAACCTGCACGAAGGGAAATTTCTTCCACGCAGCAATTAAAAATAGCATTTTGGAAATCTTCATTTCTGCCAAGGCACGGAAACTTTTCTACGTATACTGTGTGTCACATACTCCTTCACTTTAGCTACAGTTTTCATAGATACAGCAGCACATTACATTATATATAGGTATGCGATCCGTTATCTGGTAACCCATTATCCAGAAAGCTCCGAATTACAGAAAGGTCATCTCCTATAGACTCCATTTTATCCAAATAATCCAAAATTTTTAAACGATTTCCGTTTTCACTGTAGTAATAATAAAACAGTACATCGTACTTGATCCAAACTAAGATATAATTAAACCTTATTGGAAGTAAAACCAGCCTATTAGGTTTGTTTAATGTTTACATTTTCTAGTAGACTTATCAAGGGTCAAATAGTAAATAGTTCATATGTAAATTTGAATGTGAGATTTATCACACCTCGACCATGGAAACAGTCCTAGTGGCAGAAAGTCATTGGCAGAAGTCCGTTGAGCCATTTGCAGATGTTGATAGCCTTCCTGAAATGTAAGTTTTTTTTGGAGAAAAGCTCGACTCGTATGAATCAAATACAAAACGAATATAAATCGAATTTTCGAGTCAGAACCATTCGATTGAATATTAGACATTCTATTTTTTTCTTAAATGGTCTCCCAGTCGAATTGTGAGCATATTCGAACTTAAAAAAATTTGAAATTTGACGTTTGATAAATGGGTCTCTTATTGTATAAAGATCCAAATTATGAAAAGATCCGTTATCCGGAAATACTTAGGTCCCAAGCATTCTGGATAACAGGTCTTATACCTGTACTCAAAACTGTTTATCCTGCCACGTGGGACCTCTAGCTCACTTTGCAGTTCAGCAGGCAACTAGTCAGCATGTGAGTTAGGCTTTAAGTGACATAAAGGGAATATATGTTCTGCATACAAATTAGGGATGCACCAAATCCAGGATACGTTTTCGGGATTCAGCTTTTTCAGCAGGATTTAGATTCGGCCGGGGGTTTGGCTGAATCCAAAATAGTGAATTCAGTGCATCCCTAATACAAATGAATACATAATGTCTTCTCTTGAGACCCAATGCACTCCCAACCATATTTGCACCTCCTTAAAAGACAGGCTCAGCTGCCTCACCTCATTGGCAAAAGTAGTTTGTATCTGAGCAGCTTAATTATCTGCATGTCTGGCTTGAGTCTAAATTCACACCCAGTAGCAAAGATTAGAGGGGGGATAATGCCAGCTAGAGTGGCATTATTACAGGGTATAAGGTCTGTGCACCTGAATGCACTGAGGATAAGTTCCTTCCGCACAAGCTGAAAACTTTCTACACAAGAGTTGATGCACTAAATAATACTCTTGTGAGAAAGATTCATCTTCCACCAAATAGTCAGGCTATTTGTTTGTCTGCAGCTAAGGTACGGAGGAGTTGATTCACGTAGAATTGATTCACGTAAAGCCAGGGCGGGTCCTGACCAAGTCCCTGGTCGGGTACTAAAATAATTTGCAGATCAGCTGGCAGGTGTCTTTACTGACATTTTTAATACATCTCTTGGTTAGGCTGTGGTTCCAGAGTGCTTCAAGGTTAACACTGTTATACTAGTGCCAACGAATCAATCTGTAACTTGCTTAAATGACTACCAACCCATCGCACTTACCCCGATTGTTATGAAGTGCTTTGAGAGGGTAGTCATGTGGTGTATTGTCAACAACTTGTCTCTCAATGTCCTAAAGAGCTGATCATTAATTTTAGAAAAGTGCACCCAGTTCATAAGGCTCTTCAGATCAATGGCTCAATTTTTGAGAAAGTTAGTAATACTAAATTTCTTGGGGTTCAAATTTCAGATGACCTCACATGGAGCTTAAATTCCTCTGCTTTGAGTTGGTAAAGCACAACAACGGCTTGTCTTTTTAAGAAGGTTGAGGAAAAATCTCCCTAGATCTGTACTTGTGCCCTTTTACAGAGGAGTTATTGAGAGTGTAGTGACAAATTCTATTATGGTGTGGCAACTGTAATGCTTGTGACTGCAAGAGGCTGCAAGTTGGCAAGTGTAATTATTGGAGCGTTTTTACCTTCAATTCAAGAGATTTTTAACGAGATGTTTACGTAAAGGTATCCAGTATAGTGTACGATCCTTCACACCCTTTTGATACGTTTTTTGATCAGCTGCCATCCAGAAGGAGATATTGTAGCATTCGTGCATGTTCAACCAGGTTTTGCACCAGTTTTTATCCCTCAAGCTGTAAGTTTCAGAGAGCAATTGCTCTCTTAAAATTGTGGGTAACTATCTGGTCTTTTTGTAGAAATTCAATGTTTTAAGTTCTGTTTTTAATCATGTCCCTCATAGACTAGATATAAAAGGGTTGCACATGGGAGCTGAAGATAAAGGTGGATCATTAGGGATGGGTTTGTTTAGATACTATGGGTTATGCACAATAAATGCACTTTGTTATTGGTTGAGAGAGGAGGTAACAGATGCACTTTATTGCGCAGCATAGTGATGGAAATAAAAAATTGATAATGTGAATTATGGTTATAGGCACAAAAATAGTACCTTATATTAGGTACAATCAGGCACAATTATTGCACTTTATAGTAAGGTTGGTGGTAGATTTTACTGTAGATAAGGTGTGATTGCACAAATAAATGGCACAAAAAATAAAGAAATACTCTTGTATTAAAAATGAAGGAGTGGGAGTTAGAAACATGGATTTTCTTCTTTTTGTATCTTATTTATATATTCTTGACTTGAAAGTGTATACTGAAATATGTTTTGGATTTTTTTAACACATTATATGTTTGTTTGGGAGTATTTGTAATATGTATGTGGTCTGGGGCTGGATAGAGACATTGCAATTTTGTCTCATTATGTATGCATTTTTTTTGTATGCAGAAGAGATGACAAAAATATGACAATGATTATGCTATTCACAGGGTGCAAGTGGACGCAATTTGAGTTGCAATTATGGCAGCATGGTTAACAAATCCATAACAAAACCTCCCGGAATGGTGAGTCTCCTTCTTTCCATCGCAGCAGTTTAATGATCCGTGTATAAACAGAGTGCTGCATGATTTTTGACCCCCCCCCCACCCCCTAGAAATTCTGTTCAGCCTGACTATGAATGGGATCTTTGTGAGACAATGCATTTTTGTGAGACGGTACATATTAATAACACCAGAAGTGGTAAAGTTCACTTTTATTTGTTTTAATTTCTGCCACAAATTACCCAGGTCAGAGTCTTTTATGTTGGAGGCTCCATTTCACAGATGCAAATCATATTGTTCAAACTGTCACTTTATGATACAAATCTTAATCATCACTGCCTATAGTAAAATTTGGACCAGCTGTCACCCTGTGTAATGCTCTGATTGGTCATGTTGGGATCGAACATTGTTGTGATTAGTACTTTTCTTTTGAGCAGATATGGGCAGCATCTGCACATACTTAAAGGGATACTGTCATGGGAAAAACCATTTTTTTCAAAATGAATCGGTTAATAGTGCTGCTCCAGCAGAATTCTGCGCTGAAATCCATTTCTCAAAAGAGCAAACAGATTTTTTTATATTCAATTTTGAAATCTGACATGGTGCTAGACATATTGTCAATTTCCCAGCTGCCCCAAGTCATGTGACTTGTGCTCTGATAAACTTCAATCACTCTTTACTGCTGTACTGCAAGTTGGAGTGATATCACCCTTCCCTTTTCCCCCCAGCAGCCAAACAAAAGAACAATGGGAAGGTAACCAGATAACAGCTCCCTAACACAAGATAACAGCTGCCTGGTAGATCTAAGAACAACACTCAATAGTAAAAACCCATGTCCCACTGAGACACATTCAGTTACATTGAGAAGGAAAAACAGCAGCCTGCCAGAAAGCATTTCTCTCCTAAAGTGCAGGCACAAGTCACATGACCAGGGGCAGCTGGGAAATTGACAATATGTCTAGCCCCATGTCAGATTTCAAAATTGAATATAAAAAAATCTGTTTGCTCTTTTGAGAAATGGATTTCAGTGCAGAATTCTGCTGGAGTAGCACTATTAACTGATGCATTTTGAAAAAAACACGTTTTCCGATGACAGGATCCCTTTAAAGGAAAAGGAAAGGTCTTTTTACTTGGCACCTCCAAGTGATCGCATGTACTTACCTGAAACCCCAGGCCAGTGCTCCTATCAGGAGAAAACTGCATCGGCCCAGGGTTATTCCAGCGAGCACCACTGAGCAATCATCTTCTGGCTTCTTTTTTCTTCAAATATACCAGGGCAGACGCATGCGCAGTAGAACGAAATAGACGACTTTTTCGTTGAAGTTCAGCTTTTCACTCTACTGCTCATGCACAGCTGCAAAAAAAAGGAGGAAACCAGAAGACGATTGTTCAGTGGTGTTTGTTGGAAGAATCTCAGGCCAGTGCAGTTTTCTCCTTATAGGTGCACTGCCCTGGGGTTTCAGGTAAGTACATGCGATCACTTGGGGGTGACTAACTTTTGGCACACCCAAGGAACATAACCTTTCCTTCTCCTTTAGGAGTAAGTTAACTTTTAGTTGTTATAGAATGGCTAATTCCGAACAACTTTTCAATTGGCCTTCATTATTTATTTTTTATAGTTTTTAATCAGAAGCCTTTTTACATTTTACATATACATATTCCCGCCTCTTATTCAAATTAATTCATGGCTGCCAGAGTAATTTGGAATCTAACAATCAGACTGCTGAAATTGCAAACTGGAGAGTTGCTGAATTAAAAGCTAAATAACACAAAAAAACTAAATTAAAACCAATTGTAAATTGTCTCAGAATATCACTCTCTGCATAATACTCAAAGTTAACTCAAAGATGAACAACCCTTTTAATACACCAAGACCAATCATAAATATTGTCTGGGAGAAATATAGCACATACTATCCTGGGCCTCATATATAAAAGACAGGCTTAACTAAAGAGCGTTTATCTGACCTTACGCTCTCCAGGTGTTATTGTACTACAACTTCCAGTATTCTGATTGAGGGTTGCTGGCAATGTAGTTTTGTAACATATAGAAGGGGGAAAGATATTTCCTGTATCACAGCTGCTGATCAATATGTTACATGGTGATACTCTCTCTCAGTTGGGCCCTTGAAAGGTGTTGTAAACTGTAGCTCTCAACATATATATACCATACGAGGAAAGACTCAGTTGCCAGTGGTTCTTGATCACACGGTTGGTAATTAGCTCAAAGTAACTTGAATAAGGTACTTCTTGTGTACAGCACAGGTAAGCAAAATTAATGCACCATTTCTGTATCCATTAGGATGTGAAGGAACAATTTCACCAGTTGAGAGATATCTCATTTTTCAAAGGTCGAATTTCGAATTCATGTGAATTTTTTTAAAGTCGAACATGCTCACAATTTGACTGGGAGGTTTTTTTATGAAAAAATTTGAATCTAATGGTTCAGACCCGAAATTTAGAATCGTATTCGATTTGTTTGATGCGTACTGAATGTCAGGAAGGCTATTAACATCTCCAAATGGTTCAACGGACCTCTGCCATTGACTTGTGATGAACTCAGGTTTTAGGTGGCAAATATTCGAATTAGGACTGTTTCCATGTGTGAATTTTTAGACTCGAAAATTAGAATTTACTATTCAACCCTTGATAAATCTGCCCCTTAGTGAAATGGATCCCCTTCAGTGGAAACCTCTTGGGGAAGGCTCGAGACACATGAACTTACACAGTGGTTCTAACTCCATACTACTTCCCCTTGATAAAGCAAATGGTGCCCTGTCTATCTCACATTCTTTTTTTTATGGTATCACTGCTTCCTGACTTCTCTAAGGGGTTCAAAGCTCGATACTGGAGCCAAAGAGACAAGGATGAATAATGTGCTCCTTTTCTTTATATAAACTAGGGACTGGAATTTGTCACAGAACCCCTGTGCCAATAGGTAAACCCCCACCTACAGGACATAGGTTAGAGACCTGGGACTTCCTGAGCAGTAGTGGAGATTAATCCTTTGGATCCCCTACAGTTTAATAACACCTGGGACAGCACAGGTAAAGCAATGCTAATCCGATTAAATGTCATTCTAATTAAAAGACAAGCCCTACTACTCTGATGCCATGGTTCCACCTCTCAGTGGTGTAACTAGAGTTACCCAGCACACTCCAAACCCCATCCTCCCTCCCACTTCCCGCCTTCTCCCACTTCCCACTAGGATTCTCCCCACTCCCCACACAGACTCCACCCACTCCCCATCCAGACTCCACCCACTATTCACCCCGTGCTGACGCCCTCTGCTTCCCCACCGCAGGTAAGAGAGCGGCTGGGTTTCTTGTTGGCTATAGAGGAAGCAGACCCTGCAGTCCGGGACCCCATTTTCCCCGGGCCCCTCTGCGACTGCTGGGTCTGTTTCCTCTATAGTTATGCCACTGCCACCTCTCCTGCAAACCAAACTGCCATTGAAGCCATAATGGTTTTCATGGCTGCATGTGACTAGGCACCTCTCATCACACTCACTGCAGAGAAACTAAATGGAAAAAGAAACATCAGAAATATTTAATATAAACCCCCTAAAAGTGCCTGGACTGCTGTACGTAATATAAAGTAGATAAAGTTTATAGAGCATGGAGAGGTTAGCACGGAATGGAAACTCACCACACTTTCTTGGCAAGCGTCAGGGCAGCACATAAATGCAGAGTGGAGGGGTTTCACACGGCACAGCACTGCATACCTTTGGTTATAGCCTATTCTCTCAATCATTTTCTATAATGGGTCACTAGCATCCAAACATTATACTTGGCCTGAAATGTTTTGTAAAGTGAATCTGTTTGAGGGAAAAATTTGTTATATATTTAGTTAGTATATTTTGGCCTTGGGTAGCAAAGTCTCATCTACTCCTTTCTCTCACAAAGCAGCAGTTCTTTCATGTTTTATGGCAGAGATTCTACAATTCAGACCATAGTGGCCTGAGATCCTATCTAGAACCTGTTCAATAAAGCCTGTGGCCAACAGAAAACATACCAGGCAAGCTCTGCATTGTCCTGGTGCTAATCAATCACTGCCTTCCATGTAATGCTCAGGTAATATTGCAGTCATTTATACCTACATATGTAATGTATGCTGTTCTTCCCCAGCTCCTTCCAATAATCTGTGTACAGTTTCTTAAGTGTACAAAATCCTAGCCTAATGTCACTCCTGTCTCCGGCACCACCGCATCCAAGATGGCGGCGCCCATGACCCACGTGGATCGATGACGGCGCCCTGACACACGCGTGATGACGTCATGCGCCTGGTGCGAACTTTGAAAATTAAAGGACTTCCAGGTCACGGATTCGATGCCCAAATATTGAAATACCTGACTTGTGTTTCTGGGTTCCCTAAATTCCTATTCTGCTGTTTCCTGGATTCCTCACCTCTGCTTTGACCCCGATTCTGATTCTTGCTGCCTGCCTTTTGAACCTTTGCCTGAATTGACTACGCTTTCGCCTGACCCTTTTGGATACCGCTGTACTTTTTACGCAAAGCTTCCTCCTTGGTCCGGACTTCTCCTGCTGGGAACCGATAGGCCCCTGTCAGGCTGATCCCAATCTTATTAATAGGAAAAAAAGATAAATACATGGCAAAGGCCTGTATTTATTTCCAGAAAAGGTGGCAACCCTAGCTAGGACCTCAAAGAGATGTTCAACCTAGATCTTGCTCTAACTGGCCTCAAAGATAGGCTTCCAGAACTTTCTCCCCAATGTGTTCCTTCAGCGTGGCTTCACTTTGCTCATTTATTGAAGTAAACTACCTTACAAAAGACATCCTTCACTTCTTCCCCTACTGTACAGGCTAAATGATTTGATCACCACAGTTGTTTGTAGTACTTGATCACCGTTATTTGTTGTAATTGTTTGCAACCCTATGTAGCACTCCGTTGTTCTTGTTTGTAGTGCCTACAGCTGTTTGTTCTAATTGTAATTGACGTGGATGTTTGTTGTATTTGATCACAAACTTGTTTGCAGCTATAAGATAGTCTTGATCATTGCTACTTGTAGTACTTGATTGCAGTGGCTATCACATAGTCACAATCAGTATTTGATTTCAGCTATAAATAGTACTTATTTACAGGTATTAGTAGCATTTCATTCCCTCTACCTGCTGTGCTTGTTTACAGCTGTTTGATGCACTTAATTTTCACTTCTGCCTATACTGCTCCATCTGCACCCCTTAGTTCTATGGCCCTAGCGCCTGGTCTGCAGACAGTGTCACAATACTATGGATATTATTTTAAACTAAACTCATTTTACATTAAGGGGCAAATTCACCAAGGGTCGAATATCGAGGGTTAATTAACCCTCGATATTCGACTGGGAATTAAAATCCTTCGACTTCGAATATCGAAGTCGAAGGATTTTAGCACAAATAGTGCGATCGAACAATCAAAGGAATAATCCTTAGATCGAACTATTAAATCCTTTGTATCGAACGATTCGAAGGATTTTAATCCAACGATCGAAGGATTATCCTTCGACCAAAAAAACTTAGGCAAGCCTATGTGGACCTTCCCCTTAGGCTAACATTGGGTTCAGTAGGTTTTAGTTGGTGAACTAGGGGGTCGAAGTTTTTTCTTAAAGAGACAGTACTTCGACTATCGAATGGTCGAATAGTCGAACGATTTTTAGTTTGAATCCTTCGATTCGAAGTCGTAGTCGAAGGTCGAAGTAGCCCATTCGATGGTCGAAGTAGCCCAAAAAACACTTCGAAATTTGAAGTTTTTTCACTTGGAATCCTTCACTCGAGCTTGGTGAATTGGCCACTAATTGTTCCAAAACAAAAAAACTGTTTATTAACAGCTAACAGCAGATTTTCTTCCCTCCTTCTAACAAGTTGGGGCCCCAGCCTACCTTAGCTAGCTAACAATATATTACTAAACTACAAATAATTGCAATGCAAGATCAACATAACTCAGTAAATAGCTATACAGCAATGCAGGAAGAGATTTATCAGAAATGCCAGTCTAACAGGGTTAGGGTCTTGATTAGCATCAGATTAAAAGCCTAATAGATCTACAGCTGAAACCTCTAATGGGCTCTCTTCTATTGACAGCTGGAGAAAAGAAGCACAGTAAGTACAGTTCATTATGAAAATAACATTTTATTTCAATGGGCTCTAACATGAAAGATATTCTAATTTCTGGGTGATGGTTTGTTTTCCAGCCTTGATTACAAGAAGTAACAGTTCTCAACGGAGAGTCCTACCCTGTCCAAATCTGATGGGATGGCAACCAATTATGGATTTAGAAAACAATAACAGCTTTGTAGGGCTGAGCAAAACAAGACTGTCTCTATGCATGATTGATGCACAGTTCAAAAGTTAGCCAATAGCATCCATAATATTCATAATCACGGTAGGGAAGTTATACAAGTGGAATCATAGCAACGAACCAGAATTATGCTTTCATTACTGCAGTTGGCTTAACAGAGCTAATTGCTGATTAACTGTGGTACATTGGTTAACACTGTTACTTTGAAAAGGGGTGTGGGTCCAAAGTTAAATCTCGTCCTGACCACTGTTTGAATAGAGTTTGTAAAGTCACAAAACATCAAAACATATCCCTCTCATCTCCTGATCTCAACCCAGAACTCCTAACCCACGTCTCCTCCTGCCTGTCCGCTATCTCTACCTGGATGTCGCAACGCTACCTTAAATGAAACCTCTCTAAAACTGAAATGGTTCTCTTTCCTCCAACTAACACCAGTAACATCCCAGAAGTATCCATCGTAGTTAACAATTTCACTATCACCCCCTCTCCCCAGGCCCGCTGCCTTGGGGTTATCCTAGATTCTGCCCTGTCATTCACTCCTCATATCCAGTCACTTATTAAATCATGTCACTTCCACCTAAGGAACATATCCAAAATACGATCATTTAAACCCAAGATGCTGCCAAAATTCTTATTCACTCTCTCATCAAATCGCGTCTAGACTACTGTAACTCTCTTTTACTTGGCCTTCCCCTCCAGAGACTGTCACCTCTCCAGTCCATAATGAACACTGCTGCGAGGCTCATACACCTCAGCAACCGCTCCTCCTCTGCCTCGCCATTCTGTCAATCCCTGCACTGGCTTCCGTTACCTTTCAGAATCAAATTCAAATTAATGACACTGACTTTCAAAGCACTTCATAACTCTGCCCCACCCTACATCTCTGAACTCATCTCTATATACTCACCCAATGGCTTACTACGCTCCTCTACTGACCTGCTACTCAACACTTCTCTCATTACCTCCTCACATGCTCGCATTCAAGGGCTGCACCCCTCCTCTGGAACGCTCTCCCACGGTCTGTCCGACTTTCTCCCAACCTTTCTGCTTTCAAGAAATCTCTGAAAACGCACTTCTTTCGAGAAGCCTACCCTCACTCTGCTTAACTACCAAACGCAACACCACATACAATACCACATTTCTCACCCACTTAATTCAATCTTGCCCACTCCCACACCTTGTGTATTACTCCCTTCCCTTTAGACTGTATGCCTATGCATAGGGCCTTCCTCACCTTTTTGTACCTGTATTGATTGTGATGTATGTAACTCCATATGTTCTATGTATATAATTCATGTGATTTAGTTGTATAATCACATTTACTTTACAGTGCTACGCAATATGTTGGTGCTATATAAATACATGTTAATAATAATAATAATAATAAAGCCTACTAGAGTAGAGATCAAGGTGAATGATGATCAACCTCTGGAAAACTTTCTGGAAAATGTTGGCGCTAAGGAATGTTTAAATCTGACCCTATGAGTGAAATGACAAAAAAAATTTGCACTGGGGCAGGTGGGTCAAGTTACTCCACTTGTATTTTGCTGCGCATTTATAGGAAACTGGACAGTAATAGTTTGTGCATTGGTTTATTCAACAGCTACTGTTATATAAAGCACCACAACGTGGGCACATGTTGGACATGTAGGATTGAAGTCATACTCATTAGGGACACATCCACCAGGGAACCCAACCTGTAGGTCTCTGTCCCATGTCTGCTACCTTACATAGCACACCAATCATACCCTGCCTGTGCACCCCCCCCCCCAACACACACACATAGGCCAAGGCCTGTCCGACCCTGCATACAACTGATTAGTTCCGCTGCATTACTGTACCAGAATTAGGTGAACTGACCGTTATAAGCCTGGACATGCCCAGTAAGATCCACTCATTAGGGGGAGTGACCAAATGAGCAGATCTTCACCTGATATTGCCAACAATCCACTGGATTAATTTGGAATGGTCTGGTCAACTAAACTCAAGGCCACAAATAGGGCATAGGGAGGCCCAATGGGATTTTCTAACATTCTGATAATAGGCAGGCCCCGTATATACATCTCTAGAGAGACAGAATTGCCAGTTTTTCGAGCTTATGTGTGTGCACCACTGGACCATATCCAAGATTCCTACCCAAATCCATGATTACCGTGCATATTGTCCTTACACAGGTTTATAATATGGAGCTTGTGCACCACTGCTAAAATATAATTAAATAAGCCATTCTCCTTATTGACTTGTTAATTTAGTCCTTGTTTTTCTTAATTCATTGTCTCTGCCTGTTATTCTTGTAATGTGAGGCACAGAGAAGGCCAAGGCTGGCATCCTAGCAATTCTGGCATTATACCACAGCAGGGGGCAATTGTTCTCCACCGAGGGTGTGCGTACATATTTATTTAGTATAAAGCCGCAGTCTAAACTTCACCCTTTGTGCTTAAAATTCCAGGGCCAGTTTTTCCTCTCAATATATTAGTGGCGCTGAGTGATCAGAATTACAAATACTGACATCCAGAGAGTGGAGTTCATGTTCAAAAATGTAGCAAGAATGTCTTATACTACACAGACTTTCATTTTTTGGAACCTTTCTGTATTTATATCCTATAAGACACTGTGTTTGCCCTTCACTGATACACATTAAATAGAGTTATAAATAAAAATGAAAAGTGTAGTCCTTATAAAAGTGTACTAACAGGAGGGGCTGCTCCCCCCAGTAGCAAGGTGCTTAACCCATTTATTCTAAATCATAGGGGCAAATTCCCAAAAGGGCGAAGTGACTAACGCTAGCGAAAATTCGCCAGCATGACATCATTTCGGAACTTCACAGATTTCCCTAACGGGTGCAGGCGTCACTTCGCTAGCGAAGGAGATAGACGCTAGTGTTGCTTCACACTCTAAAAACTGGCAAAGTTTTGATCGGGCGAACGGACGAAACTCCGCAAATTCACTAAGATGCGGATTTTACTGAACGTTACCTCATTTGCCAGACTTGCATTCGCCAGCTCAGGCCAAGCGAACTGCAAAATTTTTCTAAGTCCCGAAAAACGCTGGCAAAGGTCCGTAAAATTTTTTAATGGGTTACCAGGTTCCCCCCTCCATTTTCTAACATATGCGTTTGACCTAATTTGTTCTTCATTTTGGAACTAAAATGTTGGGTGGGATCAAGTTTGATGTGCACCAGGGAATAACTAGGTTTGACCTGGTCTGCTTGGGATGTGGCCCAAAAATGTCTCCATATTCAGACATTGCATACTGGGAAGCATAAAACCAACGCTAACCCAGTGTCCAATATTTGTTTGCAGGGACTACCAAGAATTAGGCAAAAAAAAATAGTGCAAAAACTGGAAATCAAATGACGTGTGCCAGAATCACCTGGGATTTGTATAATCCCCCCAAGCACAAGCACTCTGGTCACACTGGTCAGTGAGGGAGGTTATAAATAATTCCATAGGTTCCAGAGATAAATCCAATATGTTTGGAATGTGTAAAGATTGAAAACCTCAATTTATAATAAAAGCTAAAATATTTTCAGTAGGTTTATGGAAAATTGCGGAAATGATTTCTTCTTCAACCCCCCCCCATAAATCATTGTAGATTTTAAATGAACACAATGCATAGGGGGTTATTTACCATGGTCTGATTTTTTCCTGGTTGGAGTTTTAAATGGGAAAACATATTTTTGTGGGGGGAAAAACTTGAATTTTTAGATTTATTAAACCCAGAGGCTACTAAAAGTCAGAATAAAAAAATACTCCATCTCAAACCTGCTGAGGTCATGTAGAAGTCAATAGCAGATGTCCCTTTTACAATTGGTAGATATCATAATCTGCGCTGGGTTTTGTATGAGAATCTCCAAAAAAATTGTGGTTTTTGGGAGATAATCCGAAAAAGTCAGGCATCAAAATCAGAAAAAAAATGTATGATTTGGACTTTTTTAAGATTTTATCGAGTCGTTTCCTGCACCAGACTTTTTTGAGTTAATTTATTGATAAATGAGGTAAAAATGTGGATGGGAATTTGGTCTAAGTGGTTTTACTAAAATAATGAAGACTATTTGGATTTTAGTAAATAACCACCATAAAGTTTATGGGTCAAATTTACTAAAGGGCGATGTGACTAACACGGTGAAAATTCGCCAGCGTGAAGTCATTTCGGTACTTTGCCAACTTACTAATGGTCGCTGGCGTAACATCGCTAGCGAAGGAGATAGACTCTAGTGGTACTTCGCTCCCTAACGCCTGGCGAATTTGCGCTCTGGCGAATGGATGTAACTACACAAATTCACTAAGATGCGGCTTTTACTGAACGTTACCTCTTGCAACAGACTTGCCTTCGCCACCTCAGACCAGGCGAAGTGCAATAGAGTAGATAGGAGTTCCTCAAAATTTAGTTGAAAAATTTTCTGTCCCAAAAAACGCTGGCATCTTTTTCTTTTTTCAGGGTGATAGGCTGCAAAAGAGCGTAAATTTTTTTTGGGGTAACCTGCTTCCCCCCTACATTTCCTAACATATGGCACATAAACTATACAGTGGGCTCATGTATAGGGCAATATAACAACTCTATTTTCTTTTATTAAGGTTTCCCGGGCTTGTGTAGTGTAATGTATTTGCTGCAACATATACGTACATTGAACGTTAACTTCCCGCCGTATGCAAATTAGACAACTCTATCGCAACTTCGTTTTGCTTGGTGCAGTAACACTAGCGCAACTTCACCAGCGTCCGGCACCCTGGATTTTAGTGAATTAGCGTTGTCCTGGTGAATCTACGCCTGGCGAAGTGTTGCCATGTGAGTGAAGCCGTCGCTGGCGAATTTTTGGAGGTTAGTAAATTTGCCCATATGTAAAATAAAAGAATGTATTGTATTACTTCAATTGAACATTGTCAGTAGGCAAGGTTCATAACCCAGCTAATACACGACTCGTAAATTATAAAAGGATTTATAAGGCTTAGAATTCCATGCGGACATGTAGGAATGACAGTGCAGAAATACAATGCAGGCTTATAATAACATGCAATGACATCCAAGGATCAGAGGAGAAAGGTAGATAATCCAGAGGATCCACTTACAGATATATGGAATGCTAAGTATGGCGGGTATTTGAACACTGTTGCAGTCAACATTATTTCATGGCAGCTTATCTGCTCTGAATGCAAAACACACTTCACATACAAAAGGCAGCTGCAACATCGCCCCCCACAATCTCATGGTCTAAGTCCTCAGGGACTGCTAATGTCCTTATAATTTACAGTAGGACATACATTATCAATTATATTACACGCAAGAGCTATTATTATCATGTAAATTGTATCCTTAGAGTTCCATGACCTGAACAAAAGCATTTCTCCTTTACTGTATTTGGTGATAAAAAGTGACTTTTATCCATATATTTTACATTTGGGGGGAACATAATTGTTTTCTGAGTGATATATAGAGTAATAACTCAGCCTGCAGTCTTGTGCCTTTATATGGTCACAGAACTCTTCAGTGGCTTATAATATCCTTTACAGTAGGGGTACATTATTCCTTTTAATACACAAGTGATACTCAGAGTTCCCTGTAGAACTCAACCTACAGCCTTGTGCCTTTATATAGTCACAGAACTCCTCGATGACTTTTAATATTCTTATAGGCTGTACATTATCCTTGTAATAAATTAGTGATTCTCATAGTTCCATTTACAACTCAGCCTGTAGACTTGTACCTTTATATGTCACAGAACTCATCAGTGACTTCTAATATCCTTATCATATAGAGTAGGGGTACATTATCCTTTATAATAAAGTGATACTCAGAGTTCCCTGTATAACTCAGCCTGCAGCCTTCTGCCTTTATATGGTCACAGAGCCCCTCAGTGGCTTTCAATATACTTATAAATTAACAAGAGGGGGTATATTTTCCCATATAATACATGGGAGCTATTCGTAGAGTGGAATTCTCTGAGTGCTTTCTATAAAGTGCTTTAATCTCAGGAAATAGCCAGTCTGGGGTTTGGGGCCAGGGAAGTCCACAAACCCACATCGAATATTTTGGTCCTTTGAAAATATTACTGTAGTGGTATAGCTCTCCTCTATGTGCAGTTCTTCCATCTCCCTTACCCCCTCCAGATAGGTGGCACAGTATAATATTTCTTTCTTTCTTTTGATTGGCCAACATTTTCTGTGCTGGCAGGGATTTGGGTTAGAGTTCAATATAAGGCCCCTGGGCAAGGCAAAAAAAGAAAACCTCCAGCTGTTTAGAGATGCTGGGAGTTATATACCAGCAGTGGTTGGAGGCCAGCAGGTTGGACATTTCTGCGGAGCAGGGCCATTATCGGGGGGGGGCGACAGACAGGACTCCTGTCAAGGGCCCAGTCAAAGGTCTGTGCCTTGGTTAAATTGTGGGTTAAGACAGATTAGGGGCATGGCTATGTGAGTATAGGGTGCCATACTTTTCCTTATGGCAATCCTGCAGAGAGGATACGAAGGCCTTTGGAGCCCATGGCGATCTCACTACATTGCCAAATATGTTTTTCTATGAGCAAAATGTTGCACCTAATCACTTCAAATCCCCAATGCTTCAGATGGAATCTTGATTCAAATCAGATGGAAATCATGTAGAAATTGCCAGTTTTTTCATCTATTTTTCATTACCCATAGAAACCAATCATGTTCCTTCTCCGAAGGGCTGTTGCACAAATGTCACTCGCAATAAATCTCAAATCTCACAGGTGACAAAACAGCCAAAGTTTCCTTCCTATCAGCAGTGGGATTTGTTGCCACACTGGAGGAGATTTAGCTTAAGCGACAACACATCTTGTGTGTCAAAGAGTTAGAGGTTGGGGAGCACCGTCCATCCGACACAAAGAATGGTGTACAGGGTCAGATAATGATTAATAGCACAAAACAAGGAGAAAAAAATGACCCATCCAATTGCACCTTCCCATCCATATATTGCAAAACTCCAGTGAAGTGATTCTTAAAACTTAACTTTTAATAAACCATTAAAACCAATGTCTAGATAGCACCATTAAAAAGAAGGTTAAGTAAGGAGGCTGATAGACTGAATAACAGGGGGTTAGAGGGTTTTTTTTGGGGTCAGGAGTGACGGTTGGTTCAAGAGAGTTGATATATGATTATCCGGCACATTGATCGCACTATATATCTATAGGTACACCAAGTAGTACCCCACGTACAGCCACCCCTTCACCCACTTCAGGATCCCTCCCTTCCATTGCACGGGCGAACTGCTGAGGAATTAGGTTAGCAAAGACCTCAATTCATTTAAATTATTCCAAAACTGTGTATATTAGGATACTGACATCGTTTGGTAAACCCACGGATCGTTCGTTGAACCAACCCCTTCACCCTCCAAGGTCCCCTCCCGATCCGATTGCCCCCGTAATAGATTCTTTGTCCCTACCAGACGCCTACCTAACCAGAGCTAAAAGTGCACATCTTGTGTGTCACAGCTTTTAGGGACACACTGAATCCACTTTTTTCAGATTTTGGTGAATACTGAATCTCCCACAAAGAGTTTAGCTAAAGTGGGATGCAAATATGTATAAGCAAATGAGCAAAATCCTTGGAAAAAAAATCCACATGCTAAAACAACACTTTTTCCATCAAGTGGTCTAAAGTCATGCAATTTTAAGGGTTCTGGTTTGGTTCGGCTGGATCCAAATCCTGCTGAAAAAGGTTGGATTTAGTTAAACTCGGAACTGAATATGGGATTTGGTGCACAAAAAGGGGCTGATGTATGTGTACAAAGTATGGATTTATGAGAAATAATCCTGGAAGACTGTACAAAAAGGAGACTTGTTGCATGAACATTAAAACCTTGGGACTTCTTGTTAAATAGTCCACACACAAACATAGCTTTGTTACTACAATGCCCCTTTCCACTGTACCTACATTTTGAAGTCTAGGTCTTCCACTCACTTGTTACCCATGTGGTAACAGTCTGACCCAGTGGCACTACTGTTTGTTCAGCTGATGAAAGAGATGGTGCCATGAAAGAGACAGACGTCTCTGTTTGGTGACAGTAAGGTGCAGAATTCTGGGGCTGTCCTCAGCAAACCCAGCTAAACGCATTCCATGGAATCACGTCAATCTGCCATGTCTTCTTACTGTGAGTGTGTGATAGGGGTGGCTGAGGTCTTGGGCATGTTATGGGACCTCTGAATTGTCCCTACAGCCAGTGCTGATCCCACTGTACTCAGGAAAGGGACTATATATTAATATAACTGCATTAATCATCTTAGTGTCCAGCTGGGGAGAGAGAGTGTTTAAATGGACAGGATATTTTTTAAAGGAACAGTAGGGAAATAACCCGAAGCATGTATCTTTTTATAGGGTATAATAATATAATATACCTGTAATGAACCTGTATCAGTAAAACCTGTGCTTACCAAGACTTATCCAGGGGCCCCGGGAAATACAGTAGAACAAGGCTGGGGCCCAAATTCAGAACAAACAATATCAATAAATTTCCAACCAGCAGCCCTCCAGCTCACCCAGTTTTTCTGTAACAACTGCAGAATGCAAATCTCCCTGAATGAACAAGGGACTTTTTTAGGACTGCAAATAACTGGCCCAGCTAATTAAATCATAACCTTATGGTTACTAACTTCATTACTGGAAATTATGGCTTGTATTCAATCACATCACATGATTGTAACATACATGCATAAATACATATCGCTTAACACGCAAGGAACTGTCATCTGTTCTTCATCATGGCCAGGTCACTTTATATCCATGCCTTTCAGGCACCAAATTTAAATTGTAAGCTCTATAGAACCTGGACTCGTCTGCCTGCAAGTATATTATATAGTGCCTGCATATAATGTAGTGCATTACAGAGATGGTGCATCATTGACTGCTTACAGTATTATCAAATGGACACAAACAAGCAGACATACAATAAATATGACAATATATTTATAAATACTTATAGGGAAACTGTTTTTCACTGAGGGGGGGTGGAGTGCAATTTTGCAAAGAATGGTACCAACGTCCACGTATTTGGATCTATCATATTCTGTCTAATGTAGAGGCATTACTATAGAGGAAGCAGACTATGCATTGAGGTCATTACCATACAGAGGACCCCATGGCTGAAGGGGTCTGCTGTATGCAAGTCTCCACTCCCTAGTCCTTTCTGTTACCTCTTATTATAACACTTCTTCAAACAAGCAGGTGGGCAGGCAGGCTGGGGGTACTGCCTAAAGTGGGCAGCTTATTCAAGTTACACTGACTTTATGGGGTATATTTATGAAAGAGTGAAGTTAATAGTGAAGTTCCGCCACAAGAGTGAAATTCCGCCACTTTCCATTCATTTCTATGGGATTTTAAAAGGCGTATTTATCAAAGTGTGAACTTTCGCTTTCACCCATTGATAAATATGCCTTTCAAAATCCCATAGAAATTAATTGTGCGCTGCAGAATTTCACTCTAGTGGCGAAACTTCACTCTTTGATAAATTTACCCCCTAGTATGCATTTTACATACACACAAGTCTATTCCTTGTAACAAACGGGCCACCATGTTTTTGTACTGTGCTGCAGCTGTCAGATGAAAGCGAAAGACTCATTAACTTTTGTAGAATACTCTGTTTATAGTGACGCTGACTGGGCCCCTTCGTAGAAAAGGTAATATCATGGCATTTCTTCATAAGAAGAGTTTATCTTCCATTTAATGTTGCTCAAATAGATGGTAAATCATGTACTAATCGTGCCTTCTCTACATATTTTCTTTTATGACTATGATGGGGGGCTAATATCCTGTTTGTTCTCGCTTACATTTTCCTACAGACGGCAAAATCAGCATCTAAATGACTACTAGGGGCGCTGTTGATAATTATTTCCAAGTAGAAAAAATAAAATGCCCTGCCAAAGTAAGCGGCATAGCAGCTTCCAAGTTCCACTATTGTATAAATACAAAAATAGGAATAAGGAATGTTCAGTTCACACTGTGTGCCATTATGGCCTACAGTATATTTAAAGGAATCTGACAGCTGAAAACTATATATGTAAGTTTGCGTATATATATATATATATATATATCTATATATATATATATATATACACGAATAAGATCCGCACTCACAGGACTTATGAAAATTATAGAAAATTTATTGCGAAAGCCTAACGTTTCGGCCTCCTCCGAGGCCTTTTTCAAAGTAACAAATACATACACACAAATGCTTTAAATACCCAGATTGGCGGGAAAAATATATTTTTTGGCCAATTAGAGATGACGTATCCACCCCATCATTAAAGTACGACAAATATACAAATCCCAGATAACAAAATAATTATCACAAATCACTACATAAACATAAATAATATAACAAAAACCCACTTCCTAATACAATGTTAAAAACGTTTTAAAACCAAGTATTAAGTAACATTATATCACTACCCCATTTGTTGTTAAAGTTGTTACCATAGTTATGACTTGTTACAAAAATATCAAAGTTTGAATAAGGATGGAAGGTCTGCTCAGGGGCTCACTCCACACACATATATAGATATATATTCGTATAACAATGCTAATATCTGAACCTAGATAACATCACAGTGATTCCATATAAAGTGTTCAGGTAACAGCCGTATTAACCCTCTCTCTACCGTTTAGTATCATAATATCCCAATGTTTCTCTCCCATCACTAATTAATTGCTAGGACCTGGTAAGTGTACTTCCCATCGATATACCCATTATTAATGAACCCTTTATTGATATACCCATTAATGTTCGCTGGGGGGTCCGCGACAAACAAAAGGGCATGTATTCACTCTAACCCGATGATCTATATCAATATAACCTGATATTCAGGCGTGTATTCACTGTGCTTGTGCGTCACATTGCTTCAGTGTATAGCACCAACACTCCTCCGTGTATAACCCTACAAAGGTTAAAATATAAATATGTTAATGTAAAAATAAAAAGATTTTTTAAATGTGAGTACCCCAAATCATATACTATAATACACCTCAATCTATTAAAGTTGATCCTTAATAAACATATGTACCTGTGAACATGAAATACAAATGAATAAAAAATTTAAAATAAAAATAAAAATACAAATCCATATAATATGCCCCTAGTGTCCAGAAATCATAATCCCGGTGTATCAGTCAATCTTCATTAACCCTATAGTGTCCAAAGAAGAATAAATAAAATCATGCCTTAATAGGTACTAGTCCGAGAGAAGAATGTCCTCTGTGTGGCCGCTGCCCCCCAGTCGATATATCCGGCACCCGTCCTCTATTAGTGTTCTCCCATCGCAACGGTAAAGCCACACAGTGGCGAGGCAAACCCAGCCCCACCACCGCTGTGAAGAGCATCCAGAGGGACAAGGTACCCAAGACAGGGTACAAGCCGAGAGACGCCGCAAGAGGCCAATGCGCCGCAGATGCATCCCAGCGTCAGCCACCGGCCATCCGCGAACACAGACCTCCCGCTGGTAAGTGTACACATATTAAAAAAACCTCATTTGCTTACGGCTCACAGTCCAAATCCCCTTCAACTGTAGGTAATAGAGGTAATTACATCATGCTCCCAGCTCATACTCCAACACCTCTCCAACTGTCGGTAGTAGATGTAATTGGATCATGCTGACGGCTCTCAGCTCAGGACATTTATCCAAATGTGGGTAATAAGTGTAATAGGAACATGTTTACGGCTCATTGACCGGATCACCTCTCCAATCACGGATAGTAGGAGTGAATGTAAAAGGGTCATGCTTACGGCTCACTGTCCGGATCACCTCTCCAATTCCGGATAGTAGGTGTAGTGGGACCATGGTACAACCCACAGATAGTTCCTTGTGTCAGGTGGCGAGTCCCCTTTCCAGACCATTAGAGACCTCTGGGAGAAATCTCGGAACGTCAGTCCAAATTATGTTAACCATGCAAATCCAAGTATTAGCATTTTGGTAAATTCATTCGTTTTCATACTTCAAAACTCACGGGTGCCCGGCTTAAATTAATCCGATACAGTCCTCCATGAAGCCAGCACTCTCGATAAAATAGTTTCAAACGCCTGGGTGCAGTATCAACAATTACAATCTCTGCATACACGAATAAGATCCGCACTCACAGGACTTATGAAAATTATAGAAAATTTATTGCGAAAGCCTAACGTTTCGGCCTCCTCCGAGGCCTTTTTCAAAGTAACAAATACATACACACAAATGCTTTAAATACCCAGATTGGCGGGAAAAATATATTTTTTGGCCAATTAGAGATGACGTATCCACCCCATCATTAAAGTACGACAAATATACAAATCCCAGATAACAAAAAATTATCACAAATCACTACATAAACATAAATAATATAACAAAACCCACTTCCTAATACAATGTTAAAAACGTTTTAAAACCAAGTATTAAGTAACATTATATCACTACCCCATTTGTTGTTAAAGTTGTTACCATAGTTATGACTTGTTACAAAAATATCAAAGTTTGAATAAGGATGGAAGGTCTGCTCAGGGGCTCACTCCACACACATATATAGATATATATTCGTATAACAATGCTAATATCTGAACCTAGATAACATCACAGTGATTCCATATAAAGTGTTCAGGTAACAGCCGTATTAACCCTCTCTCTACCGTTTAGTATCATAATATCCCAATGTTTCTCTCCCCATCACTAATTAATTGCTAGGACCTGGTAAGTGTACTTCCCATCGATATACCCATTATTAATGAACCCTTTATTGATATACCCATTAATGTTCGCTGGGGGGTCCGCGACAAACAAAAGGGCATGTATTCACTCTAACCCGATGATCTATATCAATATAACCTGATATTCAGGCGTGTATTCACTGTGCTTGTGCGTCACATTGCTTCAGTGTATAGCACCAACACTCCTCCGTGTATAACCCTACAAAGGTTAAAATATAAATATGTTAATGTAAAAATAAAAAGATTTTTTAAATGTGAGTACCCCAAATCATATACTATAATACACCTCAATCTATTAAAGTTGATCCTTAATAAACATATGTACCTGTGAACATGAAATACAAATGAATAAAAAATTTAAAATAAAAATAAAAATACAAATCCATATAATATGCCCCTAGTGTCCAGAAATCATAATCCCGGTGTATCAGTCAATCTTCATTAACCCTATAGTGTCCAAAGAAGAATAAATAAAATCATGCCTTAATAGGTACTAGTCCGAGAGAAGAATGTCCTCTGTGTGGCCGCTGCCCCCCCAGTCGATATATCCGGCACCCGTCCTCTATTAGTGTTCTCCCATCGCAACGGTAAAGCCACACAGTGGCGAGGCAAACCCAGCCCCCACCACCGCTGTGAAGAGCATCCAGAGGGACAAGGTACCCCAAGACAGGGTACAAGCCGAGAGACGCCGCAAGAGGCCAATGCGCCGCAGATGCATCCCAGCGTCAGCCACCGGCCATCCGCGAACACAGACCTCCCGCTGGTAAGTGTACACATATTAAAAAAACCTCATTTGCTTACGGCTCACAGTCCAAATCCCCTTCAACTGTAGGTAATAGAGGTAATTACATCATGCTCCCAGCTCATACTCCAACACCTCTCCAACTGTCGGTAGTAGATGTAATTGGATCATGCTGACGGCTCTCAGCTCAGGACATTTATCCAAATGTGGGTAATAAGTGTAATAGGAACATGTTTACGGCTCATTGACCGGATCACCTCTCCAATCACGGATAGTAGGAGTGAATGTAAAAGGGTCATGCTTACGGCTCACTGTCCGGATCACCTCTCCAATTCCGGATAGTAGGTGTAGTGGGACCATGGTACAACCCACAGATAGTTCCTTGTGTCAGGTGGCGAGTCCCCTTTCCAGACCATTAGAGACCTCTGGGAGAAATCTCGGAACGTCAGTCCAAATTATGTTAACCATGCAAATCCAAGTATTAGCATTTTGGTAAATTCATTCGTTTTCATACTTCAAAACTCACGGGTGCCCGGCTTAAATTAATCCGATACAGTCCTCCATGAAGCCAGCACTCTCGATAAAATAGTTTCAAACGCCTGGGTGCAGTATCAACAATTACAATCTCTGCATACACGAATAAGATCCGCACTCACAGGACTTATGAAAATTATAGAAAATTTATTGCGAAAGCCTAACGTTTCGGCCTCCTCCGAGGCCTTTTTCAAAGTAACAAATACATACACACAAATGCTTTAAATACCCAGATTGGCGGGAAAAATATATTTTTTGGCCAATTAGAGATGACGTATCCACCCCATCATTAAAGTACGACAAATATACAAATCCCAGATAACAAAATAATTATCACAAATCACTACATAAACATAAATAATATAACAAAAACCCACTTCCTAATACAATGTTAAAAACGTTTTAAAACCAAGTATTAAGTAACATTATATCACTACCCCATTTGTTGTTAAAGTTGTTACCATAGTTATGACTTGTTACAAAAATATCAAAGTTTGAATAAGGATGGAAGGTCTGCTCAGGGGCTCACTCCACACACATATATAGATATATATTCGTATAACAATGCTAATATCTGAACCTAGATAACATCACAGTGATTCCATATAAAGTGTTCAGGTAACAGCCGTATTAACCCTCTCTCTACCGTTTAGTATCATAATATCCCAATGTTTCTCTCCCCATCACTAATTAATTGCTAGGACCTGGTAAGTGTACTTCCCATCGATATACCCATTATTAATGAACCCTTTATTGATATACCCATTAATGTTCGCTGGGGGGTCCGCGACAAACAAAAGGGCATGTATTCACTCTAACCCGATGATCTATATCAATATAACCTGATATTCAGGCGTGTATTCACTGTGCTTGTGCGTCACATTGCTTCAGTGTATAGCACCAACACTCCTCCGTGTATAACCCTACAAAGGTTAAAATATAAATATGTTAATGTAAAAATAAAAAGATTTTTTAAATGTGAGTACCCCAAATCATATACTATAATACACCTCAATCTATTAAAGTTGATCCTTAATAAACATATGTACCTGTGAACATGAAATACAAATGAATAAAAAATTTAAAATAAAAATAAAAATACAAATCCATATAATATGCCCCTAGTGTCCAGAAATCATAATCCCGGTGTATCAGTCAATCTTCATTAACCCTATAGTGTCCAAAGAAGAATAAATAAAATCATGCCTTAATAGGTACTAGTCCGAGAGAAGAATGTCCTCTGTGTGGCCGCTGCCCCCCCAGTCGATATATCCGGCACCCGTCCTCTATTAGTGTTCTCCCATCGCAACGGTAAAGCCACACAGTGGCGAGGCAAACCCAGCCCCCACCACCGCTGTGAAGAGCATCCAGAGGGACAAGGTACCCCAAGACAGGGTACAAGCCGAGAGACGCCGCAAGAGGCCAATGCGCCGCAGATGCATCCCAGCGTCAGCCACCGGCCATCCGCGAACACAGACCTCCCGCTGGTAAGTGTACACATATTAAAAAAACCTCATTTGCTTACGGCTCACAGTCCAAATCCCCTTCAACTTTGATATTTTTGTAACAAGTCATAACTATGGTAACAACTTTAACAACAAATGGGGTAGTGATATAATGTTACTTAATACTTGGTTTTAAAACGTTTTTAACATTGTATTAGGAAGTGGGTTTTTGTTATATTATTTATGTTTATGTAGTGATTTGTGATAATTATTTTGTTATCTGGGATTTGTATATTTGTCGTACTTTAATGATGGGGTGGATACGTCATCTCTAATTGGCCAAAAAATATATTTTTCCCGCCAATCTGGGTATTTAAAGCATTTGTGTGTATGTATTTGTTACTTTGAAAAAGGCCTCGGAGGAGGCCGAAACGTTAGGCTTTCGCAATAAATTTTCTATAATTTTCATAAGTCCTGTGAGTGCGGATCTTATTCGTGTATGCAGAGATTGTAATTGTTGATACTGCACCCAGGCGTTTGAAACTATTTTATCGAGAGTGCTGGCTTCATGGAGGACTGTATCGGATTAATTTAAGCCGGGCACCCGTGAGTTTTGAAGTATGAAAACGAATGAATTTACCAAAATGCTAATACTTGGATTTGCATGGTTAACATAATTTGGACTGACGTTCCGAGATTTCTCCCAGAGGTCTCTAATGGTCTGGAAAGGGGACTCGCCACCTGACACAAGGAACTATCTGTGGGTTGTACCATGGTCCCACTACACCTACTATCCGGAATTGGAGAGGTGATCCGGACAGTGAGCCGTAAGCATGACCCTTTTACATTCACTCCTACTATCCGTGATTGGAGAGGTGATCCGGTCAATGAGCCGTAAACATGTTCCTATTACACTTATTACCCACATTTGGATAAATGTCCTGAGCTGAGAGCCGTCAGCATGATCCAATTACATCTACTACCGACAGTTGGAGAGGTGTTGGAGTATGAGCTGGGAGCATGATGTAATTACCTCTATTACCTACAGTTGAAGGGGATTTGGACTGTGAGCCGTAAGCAAATGAGGTTTTTTTAATATGTGTACACTTACCAGCGGGAGGTCTGTGTTCGCGGATGGCCGGTGGCTGACGCTGGGATGCATCTGCGGCGCATTGGCCTCTTGCGGCGTCTCTCGGCTTGTACCCTGTCTTGGGGTACCTTGTCCCTCTGGATGCTCTTCACAGCGGTGGTGGGGGCTGGGTTTGCCTCGCCACTGTGTGGCTTTACCGTTGCGATGGGAGAACACTAATAGAGGACGGGTGCCGGATATATCGACTGGGGGGGCAGCGGCCACACAGAGGACATTCTTCTCTCGGACTAGTACCTATTAAGGCATGATTTTATTTATTCTTCTTTGGACACTATAGGGTTAATGAAGATTGACTGATACACCGGGATTATGATTTCTGGACACTAGGGGCATATTATATGGATTTGTATTTTTATTTTTATTTTAAATTTTTTATTCATTTGTATTTCATGTTCACAGGTACATATGTTTATTAAGGATCAACTTTAATAGATTGAGGTGTATTATAGTATATGATTTGGGGTACTCACATTTAAAAAATCTTTTTATTTTTACATTAACATATTTATATTTTAACCTTTGTAGGGTTATACACGGAGGAGTGTTGGTGCTATACACTGAAGCAATGTGACGCACAAGCACAGTGAATACACGCCTGAATATCAGGTTATATTGATATAGATCATCGGGTTAGAGTGAATACATGCCCTTTTGTTTGTCGCGGACCCCCCAGCGAACATTAATGGGTATATCAATAAAGGGTTCATTAATAATGGGTATATCGATGGGAAGTACACTTACCAGGTCCTAGCAATTAATTAGTGATGGGGAGAGAAACATTGGGATATTATGATACTAAACGGTAGAGAGAGGGTTAATACGGCTGTTACCTGAACACTTTATATGGAATCACTGTGATGTTATCTAGGTTCAGATATTAGCATTGTTATACGAATATATATCTATATATGTGTGTGGAGTGAGCCCCTGAGCAGACCTTCCATCCTTATTCAAACTTTGATATTTTTGTAACAAGTCATAACTATGGTAACAACTTTAACAACAAATGGGGTAGTGATATAATGTTACTTAATACTTGGTTTTAAAACGTTTTTAACATTGTATTAGGAAGTGGGTTTTTGTTATATTATTTATGTTTATGTAGTGATTTGTGATAATTATTTTGTTATCTGGGATTTGTATATTTGTCGTACTTTAATGATGGGGTGGATACGTCATCTCTAATTGGCCAAAAAATATATTTTTCCCGCCAATCTGGGTATTTAAAGCATTTGTGTGTATGTATTTGTTACTTTGAAAAAGGCCTCGGAGGAGGCCGAAACGTTAGGCTTTCGCAATAAATTTTCTATAATTTTCATAAGTCCTGTGAGTGCGGATCTTATTCGTGTATGCAGAGATTGTAATTGTTGATACTGCACCCAGGCGTTTGAAACTATTTTATCGAGAGTGCTGGCTTCATGGAGGACTGTATCGGATTAATTTAAGCCGGGCACCCGTGAGTTTTGAAGTATGAAAACGAATGAATTTACCAAAATGCTAATACTTGGATTTGCATGGTTAACATAATTTGGACTGACGTTCCGAGATTTCTCCCAGAGGTCTCTAATGGTCTGGAAAGGGGACTCGCCACCTGACACAAGGAACTATCTGTGGGTTGTACCATGGTCCCACTACACCTACTATCCGGAATTGGAGAGGTGATCCGGACAGTGAGCCGTAAGCATGACCCTTTTACATTCACTCCTACTATCCGTGATTGGAGAGGTGATCCGGTCAATGAGCCGTAAACATGTTCCTATTACACTTATTACCCACATTTGGATAAATGTCCTGAGCTGAGAGCCGTCAGCATGATCCAATTACATCTACTACCGACAGTTGGAGAGGTGTTGGAGTATGAGCTGGGAGCATGATGTAATTACCTCTATTACCTACAGTTGAAGGGGATTTGGACTGTGAGCCGTAAGCAAATGAGGTTTTTTTAATATGTGTACACTTACCAGCGGGAGGTCTGTGTTCGCGGATGGCCGGTGGCTGACGCTGGGATGCATCTGCGGCGCATTGGCCTCTTGCGGCGTCTCTCGGCTTGTACCCTGTCTTGGGGTACCTTGTCCCTCTGGATGCTCTTCACAGCGGTGGTGGGGGCTGGGTTTGCCTCGCCACTGTGTGGCTTTACCGTTGCGATGGGAGAACACTAATAGAGGACGGGTGCCGGATATATCGACTGGGGGGGCAGCGGCCACACAGAGGACATTCTTCTCTCGGACTAGTACCTATTAAGGCATGATTTTATTTATTCTTCTTTGGACACTATAGGGTTAATGAAGATTGACTGATACACCGGGATTATGATTTCTGGACACTAGGGGCATATTATATGGATTTGTATTTTTATTTTTATTTTAAATTTTTTATTCATTTGTATTTCATGTTCACAGGTACATATGTTTATTAAGGATCAACTTTAATAGATTGAGGTGTATTATAGTATATGATTTGGGGTACTCACATTTAAAAAATCTTTTTATTTTTACATTAACATATTTATATTTTAACCTTTGTAGGGTTATACACGGAGGAGTGTTGGTGCTATACACTGAAGCAATGTGACGCACAAGCACAGTGAATACACGCCTGAATATCAGGTTATATTGATATAGATCATCGGGTTAGAGTGAATACATGCCCTTTTGTTTGTCGCGGACCCCCCAGCGAACATTAATGGGTATATCAATAAAGGGTTCATTAATAATGGGTATATCGATGGGAAGTACACTTACCAGGTCCTAGCAATTAATTAGTGATGGGGAGAGAAACATTGGGATATTATGATACTAAACGGTAGAGAGAGGGTTAATACGGCTGTTACCTGAACACTTTATATGGAATCACTGTGATGTTATCTAGGTTCAGATATTAGCATTGTTATACGAATATATATCTATATATGTGTGTGGAGTGAGCCCCTGAGCAGACCTTCCATCCTTATTCAAACTTTGATATTTTTGTAACAAGTCATAACTATGGTAACAACTTTAACAACAAATGGGGTAGTGATATAATGTTACTTAATACTTGGTTTTAAAACGTTTTTAACATTGTATTAGGAAGTGGGTTTTTGTTATATTATTTATGTTTATGTAGTGATTTGTGATAATTATTTTGTTATCTGGGATTTGTATATTTGTCGTACTTTAATGATGGGGTGGATACGTCATCTCTAATTGGCCAAAAAATATATTTTTCCCGCCAATCTGGGTATTTAAAGCATTTGTGTGTATGTATTTGTTACTTTGAAAAAGGCCTCGGAGGAGGCCGAAACGTTAGGCTTTCGCAATAAATTTTCTATAATTTTCATAAGTCCTGTGAGTGCGGATCTTATTCGTGTATGCAGAGATTGTAATTGTTGATACTGCACCCAGGCGTTTGAAACTATTTTATCGAGAGTGCTGGCTTCATGGAGGACTGTATCGGATTAATTTAAGCCGGGCACCCGTGAGTTTTGAAGTATGAAAACGAATGAATTTACCAAAATGCTAATACTTGGATTTGCATGGTTAACATAATTTGGACTGACGTTCCGAGATTTCTCCCAGAGGTCTCTAATGGTCTGGAAAGGGGACTCGCCACCTGACACAAGGAACTATCTGTGGGTTGTACCATGGTCCCACTACACCTACTATCCGGAATTGGAGAGGTGATCCGGACAGTGAGCCGTAAGCATGACCCTTTTACATTCACTCCTACTATCCGTGATTGGAGAGGTGATCCGGTCAATGAGCCGTAAACATGTTCCTATTACACTTATTACCCACATTTGGATAAATGTCCTGAGCTGAGAGCCGTCAGCATGATCCAATTACATCTACTACCGACAGTTGGAGAGGTGTTGGAGTATGAGCTGGGAGCATGATGTAATTACCTCTATTACCTACAGTTGAAGGGGATTTGGACTGTGAGCCGTAAGCAAATGAGGTTTTTTTAATATGTGTACACTTACCAGCGGGAGGTCTGTGTTCGCGGATGGCCGGTGGCTGACGCTGGGATGCATCTGCGGCGCATTGGCCTCTTGCGGCGTCTCTCGGCTTGTACCCTGTCTTGGGGTACCTTGTCCCTCTGGATGCTCTTCACAGCGGTGGTGGGGGCTGGGTTTGCCTCGCCACTGTGTGGCTTTACCGTTGCGATGGGAGAACACTAATAGAGGACGGGTGCCGGATATATCGACTGGGGGGGCAGCGGCCACACAGAGGACATTCTTCTCTCGGACTAGTACCTATTAAGGCATGATTTTATTTATTCTTCTTTGGACACTATAGGGTTAATGAAGATTGACTGATACACCGGGATTATGATTTCTGGACACTAGGGGCATATTATATGGATTTGTATTTTTATTTTTATTTTAAATTTTTTATTCATTTGTATTTCATGTTCACAGGTACATATGTTTATTAAGGATCAACTTTAATAGATTGAGGTGTATTATAGTATATGATTTGGGGTACTCACATTTAAAAAATCTTTTTATTTTTACATTAACATATTTATATTTTAACCTTTGTAGGGTTATACACGGAGGAGTGTTGGTGCTATACACTGAAGCAATGTGACGCACAAGCACAGTGAATACACGCCTGAATATCAGGTTATATTGATATAGATCATCGGGTTAGAGTGAATACATGCCCTTTTGTTTGTCGCGGACCCCCCAGCGAACATTAATGGGTATATCAATAAAGGGTTCATTAATAATGGGTATATCGATGGGAAGTACACTTACCAGGTCCTAGCAATTAATTAGTGATGGGGAGAGAAACATTGGGATATTATGATACTAAACGGTAGAGAGAGGGTTAATACGGCTGTTACCTGAACACTTTATATGGAATCACTGTGATGTTATCTAGGTTCAGATATTAGCATTGTTATACGAATATATATCTATATATGTGTGTGGAGTGAGCCCCTGAGCAGACCTTCCATCCTTATTCAAACTTTGATATTTTTGTAACAAGTCATAACTATGGTAACAACTTTAACAACAAATGGGGTAGTGATATAATGTTACTTAATACTTGGTTTTAAAACGTTTTTAACATTGTATTAGGAAGTGGGTTTTTGTTATATTATTTATGTTTATGTAGTGATTTGTGATAATTATTTTGTTATCTGGGATTTGTATATTTGTCGTACTTTAATGATGGGGTGGATACGTCATCTCTAATTGGCCAAAAAATATATTTTTCCCGCCAATCTGGGTATTTAAAGCATTTGTGTGTATGTATTTGTTACTTTGAAAAAGGCCTCGGAGGAGGCCGAAACGTTAGGCTTTCGCAATAAATTTTCTATAATTTTCATAAGTCCTGTGAGTGCGGATCTTATTCGTGTATGCAGAGATTGTAATTGTTGATACTGCACCCAGGCGTTTGAAACTATTTTATCGAGAGTGCTGGCTTCATGGAGGACTATATATATATATATATATATATATATATATATATACAGTATACTGAATATCTGTTTATACAAATCCCAATTCTGTGTGTGCAATTTTGTGGTGCTCTATCTGGGAACTCTGCTGCTCAGAAATTCCATATACATCACAATAAAATAACAGCAATCAGATGGCGCTCACACAGCAAAATGTGCTTACTGCTTTTGGTTTATTGAGATCTCCACACAACGTTTTGAGGGGTCTACACCCTTTTCTCAAGTGTTCTCTAAGGGCCTTATTTATCAAAATCCGAATTTTTCAGAGTATATAAATAAAAAAAAGTCCAACCAAATTAAAATCCACAATTGGACCTTATTTATGATTATAAAAGCACAATTTAATAGGATTGGGGACAAACCCAATAAAATCGAGCAAAAACCTGAACCATTTGATTATGAGTTTTTCCCAAATCGCTCTATTTTTTCGGACTTTTTCCCGAAATGCCAGAATTTTTCAGAGCAGACCACAGAAACTTTAGGATAGGAACTTCTCCCATTGACTTATATACTACCTCGGCAGGTCTGAGCTGCCGGACTTTCAGATTCAGACATTTTCCATCCTCGGGGTATAATAAATCTCGAAAAATTAAATTTTTTTTCCACACTGAATAATTCTGATTTTATAGTAAACAAATATTTGCATATTCTGAGTTTTTGGCAATTGGACTTTAATAAATAAACCCCTTAATGTCCAGTTGCCTTGGAATTCATTCTACTAGATACTGTTTATCATGACCTGGATAAATGGGAATCTTCATAGACACTGTATATATATATATATATATATATATATATATATATATATATATATATAGCTCAAAGTTGTAGATGTAGACAAAAGAAAAAGCTCGCACTCACAGGTCTTGCAAAAAAATAAAAAATGTTTATTGGAAAAGAACAACTGACGTTTCGGCTATCACTCTAGCCTTTCTCAAAAGTATATATATATACACAGTCTACCCACACTTTGATGTTACTCCCAGTGGCCTCAAATCAGGAGCTCACACCCCTGTAAGGACCCCCACATCTGTCCTTATTTCTGCACCATATCAACCTTCCTATCTGTCCTACTTATTTTGGCTTCTGCATCCTCCCTTCTGCATGCCCAATTAAATTTCCGACTAGTGTATGTGAGCAAGAATGCAGGATAGGGGGTGCTGTAGGGTCATCACTGTGATATGTAGGGGTCCAGCTAATTCTTGTTACACTAATGATCAGACATTAACCCACAAATTAGGATTTGAACCCAAAAAGTTGAAATCCTTTGCTGCAATTTATGTATGCCCTTTTTAATAATCAGCATGTTCTCTCTTGTTTTTATTATAAGTGTTATGCCCTTTTAAAGAGCCTAATCTTGTAGGGCTAGACAAATTAAATGGCTTTACATAAACATGCATGCAATTCCCACATCTGCTCACAAGCAGGCTATCAGTGGCAGATTAAGACACACTTTTACTCTGGGCATTTCCCTGGCATCTCCAATCATGCAACTCTTTTCAATGCTGCCATAACTTGAAAAGTAGGTTGTAGTACGATAGGCTAAATGACGGTGAGAGGGTCATTACCTGTCCTATAATATCATGGTGGGGAGGCAGTTTTAAGTGCTTCATAGTAAACTCCCATTATAGGTGATGCCCCACAAAAAGGAATGCAATGCACCTGACGGAGCAGGGGTTTGGCAGCATTAAATAAAGGGTGGGTGGGAGCCTAGAGATTCATACTAGACTGGTATCTGTAGACCCCAGTTGTTGCCCAACCTGTCCTAATTATAATCAATTGTTACATATTACTATGATGTGTAACTATGAAGCACCAGCCAAAGAAAAGGGTTACTGCAATCGTCTAAACCTGTTTTGGGAAGAGCCTGAGTCTATGAATAGTTTAATAACATGCGCCAAGGGGGAATTTATAGAGTGCTAAATATGGGGTTGAAGCAGAGGTTTTTTAAAGGAACAACAAAGGCTTGCAACAAGAGTGTGTTTATTAGGTGCCTTGGAAAGAGGGTTTTTCTACTTAACACCCCCCCCCAAAATTGGCTCACAGCAGCCTACATAAGAATTGGGGTTATCATCCTACTGTAAAACCTGGTGCAAGAGGATACTGGGCCAGGGACAAGAGTTTTTTTTGGCAGGGAGCTAGGATTCAGGACTGTTCATGGATTTGGGATAGTTGGCAGATATGAGCATCTATACATATGTTCTCTAAATTTCTACATGTGCATGTATATACTTGTGCATGAGTTGGTGCATTCTAGCTGCGCATTTGCTTGCAGGACGCTTGAATGTGACATGCAGTGCCAGCTCTCATATTGCTGCTGGCAGAGGTAATACAGCTTCAGGAAAGGGAGTAGGGGGGTATATTATTCTACTCGTACAGGCTCCACCTCTCTCCCACCCCAATCCCCCTCCTCCTACACTGGGTCTGGGGTATAGAGGGAGCTGTGAGGAGCTGACAGGGACACAGGGACAGAAGGAAAGAGTTAGCATAAGGAAGAGTTAATACAAGACATAGGGGAGAAGAATCTATAGGAGGGAAGAGCTAGGGAAGAGGAGAAGCAGGCTGATTAGAAAGGCATAAGGCAAGTGTAATAAGAGGGAGGGAAAGAGAGGGGAAGAGAGAATTCACAAATTAACTTGCAGAGTAAAAGTGAGAACAGACGTAGTGACAGAGTGAAACGTGGGAAGCAAAGAGAGAAAGAGAGGGGGAAATAATTAAATAGATGGACTTAGTGTTTGCATGAGCCAGCAACCTTAGCCAAGGCTGTGACACAGAGTCACACTAAGAGACTGTCAGCCAGAGCCAAGGACACAAACAGTTGCAGTTTGGGAAGAGTACTTGGCAGCTGGCTCACCACTGGAGTCCTGAGGCTGCTATCAAGGACAAAACCGTGTCTCTGTAAGTGTGCCAAGGAGAATAGATTGTCTTCCAGCATCTTTAAGGAAAAGGAGTCCCTGGATTGAACAAGAGACTTGTGAACTAGCAGGGGTGTCCAAGAGCCCGCTCACAGGAGGCAAACCTCTGGACTGTGCCAGGTAGAGTACCTACACCCTCTTGTGCCAGGTACAGTACTTACACTCTCTAGCACAATGCAGGAGACAGAACACAGACCCTTACTTGCCATTGCCATCCTTTGCTGCCTGGCCATTCTTCCTTTCTTAGTGGATGCCAAAGGCACGTATTACCCACCGCCAGCCACAGGAAGATTCATTCACAACCTGTATACCTCCGGCTCCCAGCCTCGGCTCTACGGCAAGCCTATTGGGAAACACAGGTAAGTTTGGGAACCCATTTAGTACCTTTACTTGCTTGACAATGTACTCACCAGATCATTCGGATGTCAGATACGCAGAAACAAATTGGGTGCAGTTATGTATTGGCTATATTGTAGGTGCATGTGCTGCTCCAGTGTATGTACTGTCCTTATACAGAGCATCATGTCTATTGGTCTTATACAGAGCAATATATATATATATATATATATATATATATATATATATATATATATATATATATTGTAGGGCACATTTACAATTTACAACTGCAACTGCAGTGGGCAAAGTGATAGTTTGAGCACAATGGAGTTTTTTCCTCCAAACTTCCAGTATCGTTGCACTGCGTCTGACGCATTTATGTCTGATTCCTCAAAATTAACATAACTGTGGATTTACTTCATTGCAAACTGGACACAATTGCACTGGATTCCCCTGGTGTCATTTCCGGTGTTCATCGTGCACGTGACATCTATAGTTGATGGTTTAGGTGGAACAGAAAGTAGTAAGGACTCAGCAGTGCTTGTACCTTTAATGAATGGGGATTAATATGCAACTCACTGCAGGAAACATTGCGGGAGTGCGACTGCACTTCCTGAAATATGTCTAGTCACAATATAAGGCCATTATCCTCATTCAGAGCAGCAGGTCCTTCAACGTCATATTCTTAGGATCATACAGAGCAGATCAGCATGCCCATTGAATATTGCAAAGTATTATTATATAGAGGAACAGATCAGTGAAGTATATTCACTCACTGGGGCTCAGTTACAGATGCATGTGATTCAGTCAGTAACTTTGCTGCATACAGGGAAGTAAGTGTTAGTGTACAGGTGAATTTTTTTCTGTATTAAAACTCCTTTCCCATCATGTAGCTTATTCCTAAAGGCACACATACTGTATATACACCATAGGCATGTATATACACAATGTGTCAGGTGGCAGTTTTCAAAGACAGTGCCATCAGACTACTTAAATTGTATAGACTGAGAAAATGGGCAAGTATAGGCTGAATCCAGCTGCTGGTGCTGAAAAACCAGCAGATCTAGAAAAAAACATGATGATTACCTATATGATTTCTTATAATACACACAGTGAATCCATAATTATTGTAATAGCTCCTACAATATATATAGCTCTAGAGCTTAAAGCTTGATAGCTAAAGGTTGGAAATGACTAGGCTAGAGTCTATATTGCTACACAGACATTCCTCCATGTTTATCAGGTTCATAACCATTGCTTACACTTGTTACACAGTAACAAGTAGCCTCCTGCATCCCGGCTGCTGCAGAATTAGCTGCTGGAGGGAGAGACTGTGACACATTTTGGGCATAATTATGAGAATGTGTTGTTGGAATTAAGAGTGCCAGTGCTTTAAAACTTGCCACTTACTCTGTATACCACAGAAGATACGGCAGACACTCACAGATCCCACAAAAAAAGCTGGCCTATGAGAAGTAACCAGTGAATGAAATGCATAAGGCTATGTGTCCTACATTTACTTCAAGAGAGGACAATTTTCTCTTCCTATAACGATGACAATTACTTAATGTCTCATGGCTGACCTGGGCCTGTAACTAGAGCACCTTGCTCGTTTATTGTGCGTAAATGCACAAAGGGGCGTGCCCCCGAAACGTTGCATTTCTGCATAATAAACGAGCAGGGTGCTCCCTGCAACGGTAATGCCTTGTGTGCTGATACCTTCTTCCCAGATCGATTGTGAGTTTGCCGGATCCTTTAATAATGTGCACCGGGCTGATCTGTAACTAGAGCAGCAATTTTCAGTAATTCACCAGTCTAGTTGGTAAACTCACGAGCATTACACACTTACCAGCAATGTACAGCCCCAATGCACACTTCCAATTTGCCCCAAAGCACAGCAGCTCTTGCAAACCCACCCAATCACTGGCCGCATGAGCCATTGCTCAGTCCTCTTTAACTCTAGCTTATAAGGGAGTCTAGGAAATGTAGGGTAGCCCCTTTTCATGGTACAGGTATGGGATCTGTTATCTGAAACCCTGTTATGCAGGAAGTGCCAAATTGTGGCGATGACATCTCCCTTAGATACCATTTTAATCAAATAATTCTCATTTTTCTAAAAATGATTTCCTTTTTTCTCTGTTAAAATAAAACGGTACCTTGTACTTGATTCCAACTAAGATATAACTGATCTTTATGGGCGGAAAATCAATCCTATTGAGTTTAATCCATGTTTAAATTACTAGTAGATTAGTAGACTCAAGGTATGGAGATCCAAATTTTAGAAAGATAACAGGTCCCATAAAAATATCCAGAGAAATTTGACTCATTGTCAGTCTCTCATGTGTCAAACATCTCTTTTTAATGTTCAGGAACAGCTTGGAGTTCTGCATCTGGTGTTCTGCCCGTCAGATAAGTAAAAGCCAACCTGAAACCCTGTGTTCCATATACGTTTTTATGCAAGTGGTGTGTTCATTAATAAAAGTAATAAGTACTCCACTATCATCAGACTGAGTAGTGTAAACATTATCTGTATATAAGTACTACAGTATCTGTACACTGAGCAATATATAAATTATCAGTATATACAGTAAGTACCTCGATATCTGCGGAGAAGTGTATTCATTATCAGTAAATGCGCTTCTGTATCAGCCCAAGCCAACCACAGCCTAGTAACAGGGAAGATATGTGCCCTCAAAGATGCCCCAGTAGCTCCCCATCTTCTTTTCTGCTGATTCACTGCACATGCTCTGTGCTGCTGTCTAGTGATGGGCGAATTTGCGTCGTTTCACGGACAATTCGCGAAACGGTGCGGGCGTCTCGTTTTTGACGCCGGCGCCCGTTTTTTGACGCCAGCGGTCGTTTTTGACGCCGGCCTCCATTTTTTTTCGGCGTTTTGCGAATTTATTCGCTGACAGCAAATCCCGCAAATTCGCCGCAAATTTGCCCATCACTACTGCTGTCACTTACTGAGCTTAGGGACCCACTCACAATATACAGTACACATAGAATATGTGTCACAATATAAGGCTGATTATTAATAAATACAGATAATTATTACATGGCAGCACAGAAACCAGTGCAACTAGCTTCAGAATTTTGATAATCAGCCCTGTAGCATCAGCTTATATTACAGAACAACCTCATTTTCTGCTTGATAATTTTCTACGACCCCTAAACTTAGCTTCTCAACAGCTGCTCAGAGCCCACTGAGCATGTGAGTGTCGCAGACACTTTCCAAGATGGTGACCCCCTGTGACAAGTTTGAAGTCCCGGATCATTGCTGCTATTGACAAGCTGAAACTTTAGGCTGGTGCAATAAGTTCAGTAAATAACATATGGCATTTTAGCCTAATTTTTAGGGTTTAGTTAAGTTCTGAGGTTTAAATATGCTGGTCAGTTAAAAATACAATGGTCAGATAACCAATACCCAAACATCCTCATGTGCATATTTCCCTTACTTGTCTACCTCTCTCTAACCATCGCACTCTCATTTTCTTCCAGGAATTTTTGCATGTATATTGTAGAGAAGAATGTGACCTGCACACAGCAGGATGGAATGGAACCATATATCAAGGCCGAGTATCTTACTTGTACCTGGGGACCCAAGTGTCAAGGCACAGTTGTGTGAGTGATACATTTACTTAACTTACCAGTAGAGCATCACTAAGCAGCACAGGGTTGCCAATTTAAAAGGTGTGAATAATGTACGAAGTCTGTGGCATGAAGAGCATGTTTCTACCATTTGAGTACTTGAAGAGGCCAGGGGCACCACCCTGAGGCCTTCAGCTAGGGGAGCAGATCAAACCATCAAAGAGCAGTCTTCCAAACTGACATTTAAAATCCAAAACTAGTTTATTTAGCTAAACATATTGGTAGCCTTGCACGTTTTGTGTTGAAAAACACAATCATAATTGAGTGTTTGTTGAACCCAAAACTTGAAAGGCTACCTTACACTTAATCATAATTAAGTGTTTATTGAACACGAAACGTGGAAGGTTACCTTTATGTGTACCTAAATAAACTATTTTTGGATTTTACAAGTCTGTTTTGAAGACAGCTCTTTGAGGGCATTTCCTATGCCAATACGATTGTTCCACCATCCCACAATGCTTTACTAACTCTACTGAGCTCTTCCCTGCTAATCTGTACAGACCTAATGACATCAGCAATGACATCACTGGCATAGACCACCTGCATAGCAGAAACAGGCTCATGACACTAGCATGCTGCTCTCAGTGACCCATAAAGGATTCCCCAATTAGTCCAGCTAACCTCTGGGCCTAATAATCAAAAGGAGGGGAGCAATTACAATAATAAGGTCAAGGTTCTCCTTCCACTAGATGTTTTTCAGTACAAACAGTAGGCTGACACCACTTATTATTTTCCTATGCAGACTACAACCCTCTTTGTTTGGTGACAAAGTTACCCCATTTCAACATAACAATCAGAAGTTAGCTTTTCTGGTCTTGTCCTGTCAGAGCAATGGGACAAACATCTGACTGGTTCTGTTGTTAATAGACTAGGGGAAACTTTGCATTTGTCAGTATAAACCCTGCACATTCTATGATGGCGGGTTTCAAAGCTGGCTGTGGCTTTGCACATTTAAATGATTATATATAGGGGAGGAATTCTTCACCTTAATGTCTCCCACATGAAAACACCCCACACACTGACTTTTCCCATTGTTTTATCACACTTAAAGGTATAGGACGCTCTACAGGCCCAAGTACAAGATTGGGTACAAGGTGGTGACTGAACTAGAGTGGCGTTGCTGCCCTGGACATACTGGAGATTCATGCCAAGATGGATCCATCCCTCACTCTGGTTTCCTGCCTCCCTACCAAGGACCTAAAGCTGGCCCAGCACACAGGCCTTTACCTCCACCCAAGAGCCCTCCAACATATAACCTGCAGCCAAAAAATGGCTTTGGTAAGTAGTATAACTCACACACCTAACTGGCTTGGTAAACAAGTTAAACTAGTGAATTAGGTACAAAAATCCTCATGATTGGACATCCGTGTAGTACTAACTATCCTGGAGACTTCAAACTTTTTTACACTGAAGCTCCCTGTTTCCCAAACCAATCACTATGTTGGTAGCTGCATCCTCAGTCCTCAAAGTCAAAGTCAAAGTCCTCAGCTGGTTTTGAGACTCCTTGACATACACCCCAAAATGTCAGCAAGCTTAAAGAGCATCTCAAGTAAAAGAAAGAAAAAAAAAGTGCTGATTTCTTCCTCATGTTTCGGCCATATTCGGAGCAATGTGTGTAGCACATTTGGATTTGTGGTTCTGACAAAAGGACCCTGGGTTTGTGGTTGGTACACTGAGCTCTTGCAGGCTTGACCTTTTCAAACCATGTCTGATCATGTAAATACAAGTTCAGGCCAATACTGACAGCTCCACATGGTCTAGCACTTTGATGTGCAACATTATGTTTAAGGATCAAAGTAACCCAGCCAGCGTTTCAGAACATACCACAAAAGCTGGCACCACATCAGAACACCGCCGAACTTCATGGCTGGGATCATGTAATCAGGCATAAAATGTCTCCCCTGCCAATATACAACCTGTCACCCATTCAGTAGACTTGTCAGGTTAATATCATCTTTCTATTTAATTTGCCCATACTAAATTTCATTTTACACTAACAAGTGATTATAGACTACTTCCTATTCATCACTTACCATTTAGCATTTATATGGCCATGTAATTCCATGGGCAGATGTGAGATGTAGCACAGGGATACTAACGACTTGGTCTATAATGTAAACATAGCACCCTTGGCACCCACAATATGCAGCTATAGATAAAAACAAATTTAAATATAATAAATACATGAAGATTACATATGAACGCTAATGAAAAAAAATTGTACGTAAGAGACTTATAATTGTTGCTTGTGTATATGTGCTGTAGATTCCTATTTCACATAGACCTGCAACAAATATCTTCCTATCACCAGATTTCTGCAGGGTTATTAATAAGGTTCTTGTCTTCCCCTTGCAGGTCGGAAGATGGCTACTATATTTGGAGAACGTATGGACCGCGTGGAGGAAGAGGTCAGGCGGCTTTCTCAGTCATATGAAAGTTTGCAGGGAGTAGTTACCAGTTTGGGAGATTCCCTACGCCTTTCTATCCAAGAAGATACAAACAAGATGATTGGTTCCCTTATCAACAGTCCCAGTTCTGCCTCACAGTCTTCTGTGGAATTTGGAGTGATCCCTGATGCACTTGCTGAAGCACCCCACATCCCCGGAGACATCTCTGGCAAGGTAGCTGAAGTATCTGATATTTTGCGCACCAAGACTGAACTGCTGGATGAGGTCAATGGGATGGTAATGGGACATGAAGCCCAACTGAAGCACCTGCTGGATGCAGCAAAGCCATCTGCCCTCACCTCCACTGAACTACTGGATCAATATCTAGAGGGTAAATTAGCTGAGTCCAGAGCGCAACTGCTGGAAGGAATAGAGACACGTCTACAGAATATCCAGGGGGTATGCGATGTCAAGGTGCAAACAGTGAAGAAAGAATGCATAGATGGGGAGCAGGCTGCATCTTATAGGATTCAGCAGGAAATGGATGGAAAGGAAGTGGAGATGAGAAAGGAGATGTCCGCTCTGAATGCCAAAGTGATTGGGTTTAGTGCCCCTGAAGGTTGTTGTGGAAGAATTGATGGTCTTATTAAACGTATAGAAGAATTAGAACGTAACATGCGACAGCTTACTGAAGACCACCATAGCCTGAGACAAAAATTGGATGTGGAGATTGCACAAATTATGGTAGAACCTCAAGTTAATATGAGGTTGGATGATGTTGAAAGCAGACTGAACCTTACAGAGGAAGGCATTAGGAGGTGCTGCCAGGAAGGAGGGGATAATGGCCATTTCCTGGCTGAACTGGATGGAGTAAAAGTCTCTGTAGATGATAAGATGAGAGTTCTGGAGGAGAGGCTGATAACTGCCGTAGGAGAGCTGGGCAATGCCACAATTCCACTGGATGGGGCCGTGATGCCATTGCTTGATGCTCAGATCTCTGAGTTGCGTAGAGAGGGCATGGAGGGCATGTCAGTAATTCAGACCCGGTTAACTGCTGTAGAGGAATTGTGTGCTACTGGATGCTCTGTGCCTGGTGGTGAGTCCATCACTGACATCCACAATGAGATTTTGCAATGCCGTGAACAGGGTCAAGACCTTCGCACCCAAATCGACCACCTGAACAACACTATTCTGGGAATTCAAAGGCATCTTGAAATTCAGAAGGAAGAGGCTTTGCAAGGAGAAATTACTCTCCTACAGGTAAACCTGCGGAGTGTGGGAAGGTCCCTACACGGTCTAGAGGAGACAGTAAATAAGTATGCAGATACTGTTGTCCAGATAAACACCTCAGCAGAGGAAAGGGGAAGTCGTCTAAATGAAGAGTTAGTTTCTGTGCAAGGCCAAGTGGTAGGACAAGGTTCACAGATCCGTACAAGTCGAACACAACTTATGGGTCTACGTGGGGACATGGAGAGGATTAAGGCTCGCCTTGCAGGGCAGATGGGAACCTGCCATGTCATTGCTCGTGATCTAAAAGGAGAGGTGTCTCAAGTTGAGCACAGGTTGAAGCAAGTGGAGGGCTCTTGCCATGGCCAAGAAACAAGCCTCTTAAGCTACCTGGACCATATTAACAATACTCTTGCCTCCCATGAGCATGACTTGGTTTCCCTCAGACATGGAAAAAACTCAGTCAACCAGCAGGCACCAAGCTTGACATTGCCACCTACCACTGCTGCCACACCAGGGAAAAAGTAGCTGCAAAGAACTAGGTGGACGTAACATTCTTGAGTGCCTCAGGAAGAACTATGGGGTTAGACACTAATATGCACCAGTGGGGAGCTGCACACAAGATCGAACATTAAGCAGCAAACATACATTGATACTGTGGTTAGAAATATCAGACTGAGTGGACAACCAGACCTGCTGCGTGGGAGAAAGAAGAAGAGGAAGTGCTGTTTGGTGCTAGGGCATTATACATCTATATAAAGGGGTATTTCACAGCAGTGCCTTTATCTATAGACTCTCATATTGTGGTTCTCTGCCCCCTTATTTATCTAAAAGTAAACCGTAATGCACGGTATCTTGTTAGAACACTGTGCTGTAATGAACTTGTTTTTCTTGGGGAGTACAATGCCAAAGGAAACTCAGATACAACAACACGTCTGGGGAAACAAAAGAGTGACGCCGGGACTGTGCCAGGACTGGCATGCTGAATATTTGCAGATAATAGATCAGTATCAGCCCATTCTGCATTCCTAAAGTCTGTTATTCTTAATATCATAAAGACCATGGATGCCAAACTCATAGTTCAACAGCTAAGCTAGAACTCCCATCACCCTTAGCAACGTATGGGTAGCCACAGGTCCAGCTAATAATTAGCATTCATCTGTATGTCATAACTATCTGTGTAACACAGGTGCCCTCTGCTGGAATATGGGATTAAACAGACAGTTGTATGCCTAGGGGTGGCAGTTAGATTAATTATTTAATAGGGCAAATGGGAATCACACCTACGGCCTTCTCATAACCTGGGCCATGAACAAACCCTTTTTTAAACCTTTTTCTCTTTAATTATTTTTTTTACAGGATTGTGCAAGATCTGAAACAACATTAAGCCATTTTATAAAAATAAAAAAAGGAAAAGTATACCCCCAAACAATGTAGGTTTCTATACATTAATATTGCGTAATACAGTTCATATGCAAACCCCAGCTTGATGTAGATCCAGCATGATCTTGCAGGCAGAAAAACAGTTCACGTTGATTTCTGTGAAGAAAGCCAAATGGATTGCCAGTAGCTGGAAATCACTCTTTCTTTACACGGAGAGTCTGATATTTAACCAGAAAGGTCACTTAGCAAATGCAGAAGATCTGAGTAGGTCACAAGAGATATCAGGTAATGAACTTCGCTTGGTTATCTGTATGCTGGAGGTTGCAGTCCAAGCGACTGCAGGAAGGTCCCTCCACTAGAGCAACCAGGGCACAATCCCTTATAACTAAACCTTGGTTCTCTCAACGCTATACATTAAGCTTTTTTCTTTGTCAAAAGCATCCCTGACCCAAAGATGAACCGTGTGAATACTTGATGGCATCTAAGCTGCACATTCATGATACATGGCTGTTACCAAAGTTCAGTTCTCTCCACAAAAAGCAAGTTTTGTTACTGTAGGAGGATGCTAGGACTTGTTGTAGTTCAGCAATAGCTGGGAAATCAGGTGTTTTTGCTGGTGTGTAGCTGCTGACTTGATACCAAAGGATTGAGTGGGTTGGCCTGAATTGATGCCCTGGCATCTACAATTTTTTCACTGTTTCACAAATTTCACGGGAAATTCTCGAAACATCGAAAAATTTGTGGAACTCTCATTTTGACGCCCGTGTAAATTTTGATGCCGGCGTTCAAGTCAATGGGCGTCCGAACAATGTTTTGAAGTGAGCGACTTTTCAGCCGCGCGGGGGGAATTTTCGATGCAGTTTTGCGAATTTATTCGCCGGCGGCAAAAAGTAGAAATTTGCCGTGAATTTGCGCCTCGCGAATTTATTCGCCCATCACTATTCATAACCTCTCCTATCTTCCAACTGTCATTATCCATCTAGTTGCTAGGGTCAGGGGGATCCTAATGACCAAATAATAGTTTCAGTGTTAGACCTGGAGAGCACCTAGAATGTTTGCAGTTTCATATAATGGTATGTACAGAAGGTATCAAATCCATGGCTGAGATGCAGTGCCCTTAGAATATTGCCATTTGAAGTAGAATGCTCTGGATCACTCAGTCCCTTCATTAGCAGGGACCCCACAACATCACTCTACATAATCTCTCAGACTTGAACATCCAACTAACACAGGAGCCATTGGGTTTTATTCTGTGGGTTACATGATTTTCTTATCTCTTTTTTTTTTTTTTTTTACAAAAATGAATATTTTTTGTTAAAAACAATTTAAACAAATTGTTGGGCTCTTTTTGTATTATTTGTTAAATATGTTTGCATACGAATTGTCTCTCTGGTTTTGAAATAAAAATGTCTTTAGTGAAACTAACGCAATTCAGCGTGTGTCCCATACAGGATAAATAATGCCCTGTTTATAGACAGGGTTATTATTAGAATGGCTGCAAAGTAGTAAAGCAGAATTATATATTCAAAAATAGCACCGACCAGATGGACCTGCCTGCAGAACCCTACAGTGTCCAATGGAGGTGCCATGCTGCAGGTCTGTTTATATTGTACAAAAGAAATGAGGAGTTCTGTGTGTGTCCTTATGTAAAGGGTAGGGTTATCGGAGTTGTATATCGGAGTTGTATATCAGCAGATGGCAGATCTCGGTGCTAGGAATAGTAGGAAACCTGTGTCAATTCCTCCTTGCTGAGACTGGGCAGTGGGTCCCTTCAGAAGAAAAGTGGCTGAATTCTGGGAAAAGTAGCGCAGATGCAGAGCAATATTTGGTTAAAGGAAACATATTGACCAGTTCACTTAATGCAGGGTACACTAGAGCTAACCGGCCAATCAGAATTCAACATATATATACAGATATATAGACTTCAAATCCCATGATACAACATGAGCTCTCAATCACATCATCCAACACAAATAAACCACCAACAATTGCAGAGTTCTCTAGGTACTTACTCACAATATACAACAAATACAGAATATAAAATCAAGCTACAAGGCTGATTAGGAATTCATTCAGATTCACATTATAAAATGGTAGAATTATAGAATGGTTATTCTGGTTTTTGATCCCTGCCTGTCTGACTTTGCTGCCAATCCCGACCTTTGCCTGCCTGACTATTCTTTGAACTCCGCCTGTACTGACCCCGGCCTGTCTGACCACGCTATATCGTCCACTCCTTGTTGGTGTTGCCTTCCATTCTAATATTGGTAACGTATGTGCCCCTTTGCTTGTTCAGAACACTTACTTGGCTCCTCTCAAGTTTAAGACCTGGCGGCATCTGAGTAGCTGAGGGCTCCTCCTGAAGCCAAAGACGGCTGCTAAAGGCAGAAGATTGAGCTGTGACCTGGGAGCCTAGCACTTGTTCTGAATTTAGGGAGCCATACGTGACAATACCCTTTGTATAAGGTATCCAAGTATAATGTATAATATCTCCAACATGATAAGGTCTATCTCACTGGAACAAAACTAATCTTTAATCCAGTTAAGTAAGGGACTGTAAAGGTGGCCATACATGGAGAGATCCGCTCGTTTGGCGATGTCGCCAAACGAGCGGATCTCCCTCCGATATGCCCACCTTGAGGTGGGCAATATCGGGCTGATCCGATCGTGGGCCCTAGGGCCCAACGATCGGATCCTAACGATGCCCAAACGGGCGGTCGGATCGCGGGACCGCATCAACGAATAGATGCGGCCGCGATCCGACGGGATTTTCTGTCCCATCCGATCGAGATCTGCCCGACTTTCGGCCAGATCTCGATCGGTGAAGCCCGTCGCGGGGCCCCATACACGGGCCAATAAGCTGCCGACACGGTCTGTCGGCAGCTTTTATCGGCCCGTGTATGGCCACCTTCAGTTTAAACAAAGAGGAGACATCTCTGTCTACAGCTCCAGGTTCTACCTCATTGGTTTAAATGGAGACACCTGCTTTGCAGGGTTTTCAGTTTCACTTGGACATGGACACACTTTTAAAATTCAGGGAAGCCTCTACCAACTGCTGGGGGTTTTCATGGTGTGGTCACCTAGAAAATCCACATGCTGCAGGCATGGCAGCTAAAATGCAAGCTTTTGGCTTCACTATTTTTTAAACAACCTAATATGTGGGTTCTATTGGCACTGGATTTTTAAAGACAGGACATTCCTATAAATGTAAGCCTAGACTAGAGCACACTGGTGGCAGAGGGGAAAGAGTAAGGTCCAGCAATATGCTATTCTGCACAAGTTAGATTTGAGGGAAGGGGCTGCAGGTTAATTACTCTTGATTATGATTACATAATACCTGATCCTTGTAGTGGGAGCAAAGTACAGCTTTTTCCTGGGCGCAAGTGTTCCAAAGACTAAGCACTAAGGGTCAGACTGTTGCACCTCATGGATCTGTAAATTACCCCAATGTAATTTCTACATTCACTAATGGGATTTTAAGGCCAAGGGTTCAGGCTTGGGGGTCCAGAGCACAAGGGCTTGCTCTGTTCTACTCTTTAACTATTCCTGTAGATAAACCTTCAGCCACACAGGTTAGACATGAAGAGTTTACTTACTCAGTAGGCTGTTTTCCATTTATTAAAAACAGAAGTCCCATCTGAGGATTTGCCAACTGGAAATCATTAGCAATAAGGCTTAAGGCAAGATCACAATATGGATGAATATGAATATGAATATGCTAAAGGACCTCATTCGATCCCATGCTCCCAACCAAATATGGTCTGCTGTACTGGAGACATGCACAGGTAATTGCCTGTTACAAGCCCCCTGTTTACATTACTATAGTTCAGGGAAATCAGCAGCAAAGAAAATGTCACCACGGCAGGAGAAAAATATGTATTAAAGAAAGGAATGTATGGCAGGAGGAAAAAGAATGAATTCCTGCCATGGGTTCAAACATGGAATCCTATGTAGACTTGTGTCATTGATTGATTAACAGGATGCCAAGTGAAAATTGTCATTTAGATACCAAAGTAAAATTGTTCTAATTAGGGGTTACTTTGCTTTGGCGAAGCACAACAGTCATTCATAACAAAAACAAAGAAACATAAACATAATGACTAATGGATTGGCTATTTTATTTTTCTGAAATATACATTCAAGAGCTCTTTCAGCTGGGTCCAACAAGGAGCCTGCCGTTTTTGGTACTTTTCTATTGCAGATGGGGGTAGAAATTGGCACTGCAAGTGACAGCTAAAACTGCCATTGTTCTTGCCCACCTAGTCTCTCTGACTAATCATGTGCAAGTGCACCTATTAACTCCCTAGGGCCACCCTGAAAGTGGCAGTAATGCAAGGTCTCCGCTGCAGGCTGCATCATTAGGAGATAAATGGCACCCAGTTTATGCCACTTTTTCATGTTGCCTTCTGGCAGTGGAATGGGAATTATTTATTTCTTTGCAATATTGGCTCCCTGCCACCATTCACCTTGATGTTATCCCATGAATCTGGGGCTGTGTTGTCAAAGCCTTGCTCACATCCAACTCCACATCTTCCCATTTGTGGCCAACTTGAGACCAAAAATATCCAGCTTTTCGTTAAAGTTAGGTTTTTCTCTCTACTGGGCATGCACACCCACAAGAAAAAAGAAGAAACCAGAGGACAATTGTTCAGTGGTTCTCGTTTGAAGAATCTCAGGCTGGTGCAGTTTTCTCCTATTAGGTGCATCTGCCCAGGGTTTGAGGTAAATACATGCGATCACTTGGGGGTGCCTAACTTTTGGCATCCCCAAGTAAAAAGACCTTTCCTTCTCCTTTAAGAAGATTAGAAACTGGAGGCGGCCAACAATTTGATCTTGCCCTAACCTGGCAAGTGCCAGGGCTTTTCAGAAAACCAACACATGCCCCTACATAGAAATGGGTTTGAGCAGAAGCCCACAAACTAACTCTGCAAAAAGAACAGTGATTATTTCCCCCCTTTTAAAAAGGTTCCTTTATTCAGTGAACAAAAGTCTCCCTTCCTTACTATTTGTTCAGAAGTCAGGCGCAAGGACCTCTGATATGTTAAAGGTTTGGCTGGGGCCCCCACTGGTGCCATCATCATCATCCTCCTTTAATCTGGAAATAAGACACAGAAACAAGGCACTTATGCATGGGTTCCAGAAAATGATTCCACTCTGCTGTATTCAAACACAAAACTTTATGAGGTGAAACCATTTACTCAGGGTATTCCTTATTGATTTTCTAGAATACACCCCCAATATATATACAACTATGTCTGTGTGACAAGAAGGGGGATGGCAGTACCATCAAAAACTTGTTCGAGGCTGCGGGTCCCACCAGCTCCTTAAAGGGGCCCTGATAAAGAAGAAAGAGAAAAAGTGCACAATAAAAAGTCTCACAGATTGGAGCTGAATCCACCTTCTGCTCCCCACATTCTGGATGTTTGGAGACTGTCTGTATGAATGAATAGAGAGTGTGGGGTGAGATGGTGTGATATGAGAAAGAACTGGGTTGCGTGTCAAGGAAACTCATGGGAAGGTACCCAACATGTGGCTGCCCAGCTGTTTTTGAACTTGGATGGTGGCAACTAAAGCTCAGGAACAGCTGGATATCAGAGAATAACAGAAGTACATGGAAAGTGAAGAAATGGCTGATGAGATTGTGAGCAGGTGCTTGATAGGGTGGTGGGACAGTTAAAAGGGGAGAGCATTGATATGTATGAGAGCAATTAAACAAAAAAAAAAAGGAGGGAAGCGGGATGGAATGTAAAAATTATGGAAATACCAAATTCTATAAAGAGTTCACTGACAGTGCTAAGTATACCCTAACCCCCTCCTCAGGAATCTGCCTTCCCATCATCCCTTCAATGCATTTCATACCGGACCAATGTCTCTTTTGCACCAGGAAAACCACCAGCTTCAAAAGAGAGAGAGAGAGAGAGAGAGAGCGAGAGAGAGAGAGAGAGAGAGAGAGAGAGAGAGAGAGAGAGAGAGAGCTTAGTTAAGTTGCCTCGAGGCTAAAAGTGATATTACCTTTGGCAGCTCTCAGTTAAACGCCTGTGTACACAAAATAATAATTGCCCAATTGTAGTATCTGCAGAAAGAGAATGTGGGGTGGGGAGAAAACTGGCCTGATAAATAGGGCACTTGATGGAGACACATAAAGAACTGGAGGGAAAGAAGCGAAATGGACATATACACAACTGATTATGGAAAGAAGACACAACTGGGAAAACTGAGCAAGAATATTTGGTTCCCACCAGCTTCGGATCTTCCACAATTGAGGGATTTTGGCAGAATTCAGAGTAGGAGAATTGATGTTTCAAGAACCAGTCTGGTAGGGGAATCAAGCTCTTTGCTGGTGGGATTTGGAGGAGCAGACTGGGTTTTCTGGTGTACCAAATCAGACCAGCTGACCTTAAAAGAGGGTTGACAGAGAACTGATATTTGTTTTCACTCCTACTGGAAGGGTTTTCAGAGATTAAATCCACAAAATGTGCTGTTATTGTCTTTCTGTTATCTCACCACTGCCAGTCCCACTCCATGCATTGCTCAGAAGAAGAATTAATGGGTCTCATTTCCAGCTCAGAATCACTTTTTGGTGATGGCGATCGGCTGCTAAGTTACAGAGTGTGAATTACCGCAGGGACATGTTTATTACTAAATCAAAAATGTAATTATCATCCCATCATGGAAGTGTCACAGACACCAATTACTTCTCATGGTTACCTCCTGTGCTCTGGGAAGGAACCTTCACATGGTTCATGCAAGAAGTCTTCTGACATATCCACAAAGGAGAAATATATGGAATCATTGGTATTGAGGGAAAAAGACCAATTGCAATGTTACCACTATGTCTAGACATAAAAATGTGCATGTAAGTATAAATACACATTAAAAGTCTACATGCTAATGATTGGAACAGATTTTAAAAATTAGAAATGCAGAAAGAAATTCAAGATGAGGATTTGTTTTTTAGTGCTCCTATTGGTTTCCCAGTAGTTATTCCCCTGGTATTGTTTGTATACAAAGATCAATGATAAAGCCCCTGTCCCTCACCAAGCAGACAAAGTGAACTTGCCAACACCGTCAGCTTCTCTTGCTGTTTCATCCTCTTTCCTTCTCATCCTTCTTTTCACCCAGCACTGCATCTTCGTGGGGGTGTCACAAGCAGGTGTTGTGTGAATGGAATGGCGGTCATTGATGTTTCATTCCTTTCTGGAAGAGGTGTTGAGGGCTGGATCACTGTTGGTAAGGTGGTGGTGGCAAACTCCACTTTTCCCCATATTAATAGTTCCATTTTCTCCACTCAGATTTCCTTTCCCACCTCACTTCTATCCACCTCTTGGACAAAGAAGCCTTCTCCGTTCTCTCCAAGTCCCATCTGCAGATCCAGAAGCTCCCCATTCACTTCAATATCCTCCTGCAGAGAGGAACAATTGCTTATAGGAGTGGTCTGTCTCAAGTGACTAATAGTTCAACACTGCATAGACCTACATAGAAAGGAGAACCTACATAGAAAGGAGAATTATCTTCAGGTAGTGTCTCCATCATCTCTGTACATATTTCTTTAAACCTGTCATATGACCCACCAACAAGAAGTAAGGTGTTGAGTTCCTGTGTTATAGCTGATCCCCCTGTGGTACAGGCTGAGCCCCCTGTTTTTTTGAACTGATACCTTTTGTCTAACAAGCTCATTCCCGTCTTACAGACTGATTCCTCTGTTTTATGGACTGATCCGCCTATCTTATGGACTGATCCCCCTATATTATCAGGGCCGGATTTACATAGTGGGCGCCCCTAGGCCCACTGCTGTTCGTCACCCGTGCCCCCCCTTTATTCATGCAAATTTTTCATAATCGGTACCTGAGCAATGTGGTTTGGGCACGGGAAATTTACAAAATTATTGTATCTTCTGCGCATCCCCAGTGTTTTTGAACCAATGAGGGTGTGGTTGGACAGCATGTCCAGCATGCCTAGTCTTACAGTCTCATACCCCTGTCTTGCTGACTAATCCTCCCTTTCTTATGGACTGTACTTATATCCCCAACATAACTGACTAGAAGCACAAGTAGAAAGGCAAGTGGAAAGAGTCATCTGGTTGCCTGACCACTACCACATCAATAGCCCCAGAAAGTGTGGCTGAATTCACACCACTATACAGCTCCTGCACCCGACACAGCACAGAGCCAGCCAACTGTCAAACATAATTCATTCCCTAAGGACAAAGAAAGAGAAGAGGTATCAGCATCGTCAAGATAACTTTTACTTTTAATATGAAGTTTATCCATAATGGGTGGCACTGTTCTTCTCGGGTCTATGGAAGGATGTTGCCACTGGCAACAGGCGAAATTGGTACTGCAAGTAAAAGATTGATCTATAAACCACAGCATTGTCTCACAGAAAAAACAGTTGTGTTTAAGAAAAAAATCTCTTATGTAAATGTGACCTCCCCAAACCAGGGCATCTATATGTGTAGCAAATTTAATTGACCTGGAGCAAACCACGTGCCTACTACTACATAGCAACCAATCAGATGATTTCTACCCAGGCCTGGACTGGCAATCTGTGAGTTCTGGCAAATGCCAAAGGGGCTGCTATAAGGTGCTATAGAAAGTCAGTATTTAGTGGGCTGGTGGGGGCTGATTGGGCCTCTGTGTATCTGAAATGGTAGGGCCTATTTTAATTCTCAGTCCGCACCTGTTTCTACCATTATTCTAACGGTATTATACTAATGTAAGCTACTGAATGGTTGCTATGAGTTACAAGACTGAGGCAAAGGTTGTCCTTGCTTGTGTTTAATCCCCAGACTCAGGTGGAAGATCCATAGGAAACATGGCAGTTTCTACACCATTTTATTCCAGACCTGACCTGCAGCCATCCTCATTTCAAAGTCTACATGTGCCTGGCTCCTGGGGCTCTGGAAAAAGGAAACTGAATATTTAGGCCTTGTTTAGAAAACGAAAGAGGGGGAAAAAGATGATTTCTTTGTTTTCCATTTTCAGCTGACTGCTTCCAATCTTTCATTTAAACGTGTGGGATTCAGTGTGATTGTTCCCAGTCTCCAGAGAATTACAGTTGTGCTGTTTGTTACAAGATACAAAATTACTCAAAGCCAAGCTGGTGCCCTACCGACTGCTCAGTACAAACACTGGCACATTCACCATATATATCTACTTTGCATGGGCCAATGACTCAATAACAGACCTGTCATCTCTCTAGTATTTGTCAGGGGTCACACCTATTATTTACTGCTGATGGCAGCTGAGAATGGGGCGTAGCCTAGTGGAATGATCTGGGCATAATGGGTCATGGCTAAATAATCAGACTTGTTTATATGGTGGAAGGGTAACATCTTTGTAAAGCAGTTATAAAGTGCATAAACTAAAGGTGGCCATATATGGCCAGTCCAGTCGTTTAACAATGTAGCCAAATCAGGCTGATAGGGCCATCAATTGGATCATCTGTTGGGACCTAAAGTGACCTATCTTACAAGGAGCTTAGCAGACATGATTTACAAACCTGGCCAATTCTGGATGATTTTTGTCCATATATGAGTTGGACAGGCCTGTTGGTGAGCCCTATACACGGCAGATAAACTGCAGACTACTATCTGAAGTAGCAACTGCCCATGTATGACCAGATTACTCCCAGCTGTCCTTTTTGCTGCAGTCTTGTTTTTCAGCCCCCCCCCCACAGTCCCAGATAATTAGATAAATATCCCATTCCCATTTTGAGATCACATCCCGCTGGCTCAAATAGAAAAAACGCTTTTATTGGCAAAGTGCTAAAAATAATACCCCTAAAATGAATATTTAAGCAACAGATTTATATCATATTAAGTGGCATATTAAAGAATCCTACCAAACTGGTAGATATATATTTAAGTAAATCTTAAGTAAATCTTGCCCTTTTACATCTCTTGCCTTGAACCACCATTTCGTGACTCTATCTGTGCTGCCTCAGAGATCACCTGGCCAGAAATACTACAACTCTAACTGTAACAGGAAGAAGTGTGAAAGCAAAAGACACAACTCTGTCTGTTAATTGGCTTATGTGACCTAACGTAGAGTTTGTTTGTGTGCACCGTGAATCCTATGATCCCAGGGGGCGGCCCTTATTTTTTAAAAATTTTTAAAAAAAAGGGATATTATTATTAAAATGGTTTATTAACATGAAGCAGGGTTTTACATATCAGCTGTTTTATGCAATATATTTTTAGAGACCTACATTGTTAGGGGGTATAGTTTTCCTTTAATGAGCTCTACTAATGGCTGGGGGAGGGAGGATGTGATGAAATACTCGTGTCACTCTATGTCATAAAATGCTTGTGCTACTCTGTGTTATGAAATGCTGGGGGCACCCTATGCCATGCTGGAGTCATGTGCCATGAAATGCAGGGTGCAAACAAAAATAGTCAGCACAACCTTATTAAATCTTCTTACTTTTCTTTGGATGGGTGCAGGTTCTCCAGTGGCCACTTTCCACCAGCAAATGCAGTCAAAGTACGATATGAACAGCACCACAATTGTAATGAAGTTAAAATGCCTTTATTGCTCAAGTAACGGGCATTACCGCAACGTTTCAGGCCTCATTTGGCCCTTTTTCAAGCTGAAATGCAGGGTGCCACATACCATGAACGTTATAAGAGCTCGGTACCACCAGCACCAATCCTGCACCTAGTGCCGCCCTAAATCGGCTTGGCAGATGCCCCACTCTTGATTTTTTTTGTGCCAGAACAGGTCGAAGGGGGCCGCATCTCTAGTGCACTATAGGAGCCAAAATACTGATTTAAAAACGAAAATGTTATCTCTTTTACTAGGAGTACTGTTTGCTGTCCCTGATCAGTTGTAGAGTGCTGTGCTGCAGCCTACTTTCTAAACTCATCCCCCATGGCAGCAGCACCCCTGGGTGCAATGCTATGCACAGGTCTGGACTGGGAATCAATTCAGGCCCTGGCATTCCAAGTACAATCAGGCCCAAATAGGTCCCCACCAGCCCACAAATTAGTGAGTGTCTATGGCATTTTGCTGCAGCCCCTCTGGTATTTGCCAGAACCCACCAATTGCTAGTCCAGGCCTGGCTGTGCATGAAATGCTTGGAGACAGGCTATGACATGAAATGCTGGAGCCATACTGTGTCTATAATAAAATGCTGGCACACATAGTGCTTCTTTACTCGTGATATTACCATTCTGTGTTTCGTTAAACTGACATGGTCAATGGGATGTAGCTACAAAGTAGAAGAGGTCAAAATGTCAGCAATGGGTGCTATGTACCAGTAAGAGAAGGAACAACACAAGCACAAAATAAGATCTTACAGGAAAATAACTGCAGTGTGATGAAACAGTGGGGTGGCACTTTAAGTGGAGTAACCATCCCAAGTGAACACTGCCCAAGGCCTTATTCTGGAGAGGGAACTGTGGCATAATCAGAACATATAGACATGTGACTGTTAATTGTTATGTGCAAGGTGGTGCCCAAAATATATTGTCCAAAATATAACAAAAAATTAGTTGGGTTGTTTAATAAATCCTTAACCAGTCAGGGGTAATAGATCATATATCACGCCAGAGGTTTCTCTTCTGCCAATACATTTGAAGTATTTCAGAATGAATTATGCTTCTTGAGCATCTTGATTGGAAATTGTTTAAACCTGTGCAAGCACCACATGGTATACGAAAAAACCCTTGTGATTACGATGGCCATCCCTCTTGCAAAGGCTGTTGGGTAATGGCGTGCAGCTGAGCAATCAGTCAGGGAAAGCAGATAGTTGGCGCACCCATAGTCTTACTGCACTTGGTGCACAGATGTTTAGGGGATATATTAGCATCAGGCAGGCAATAAGCTGGCAAGGAAGTGTGCGTTTTGGTTGATACCGTCTGCCAAACACCCCCTGGCGCAGGTTGACTGCATAGCAAACATAAAAGCCAGTACAATTGAATACAATTAGGGATGCACCGAATCAGCGTCCGACTGGAACACCAGGGGCCCAACAAAAAACCTAAGAACAGGGGCCCACTCTCTACTATTCCTCTTCTCCTCACTCAACCTCTATTCTCCTAGTCTATTTTCTTGACATACTATAATCTATTTCCATCTATTTAGCCTCTTAGTTCTCATAGAAATAGGGAATGACCCTGACATAGGCCAAATGTTTAGGAGCAGGAGGGCCCACCGGGAGTTTTCCTGGTATCCCGGTGGGCCAGTCCGACACTGCACCGAATCCGGGATCCAGCCAGGATTCGGCCTTTTTCAGCAGGATTCAGATTCGCCCGAATCCTTCTGCCCGGCCGAACCGAATCCAAATCCTAATTTGCATATGCATATGCAAATTAGGGGAGGGGAGGGAAATCGCATGACTTTTTGTCACAAAAAAGGAAGTAAAATGTTTCCCCCTTCCCATTCCTAATTTGCATATGCAAATATGCATATGCAAATTAGGATTTAGTTCGGTATTTGGCCAAATCTTTTGTGAAGGATTCGGGGGTTCGGCCGAATCCAAAATAGTGGATTCGGTGCATCCCTAAATACAATACATTAAAAAAAGCACACAGCAAAGTTAATATCAGTTATAGATATTTTTTCCTTCCATGAAAGGCCAGCCCCACCATTTGGAAGCCACTACATTGGCAGTTATAGCTACTTAAAGGGATACTGTCATGGGAAAATTTTTTTTTTTCAAAATGAATCAGTTAATAGTGCTGCTCCAGCAGAATTCTGCACTGAAATCCATTTCTCAAAAGAGCAAACAGATTTTTTTATATTCAATTTTGAAATCTGACATGGGGCTAGACATTTTGTCAATTTCCCAGCTGCCCCATGTCATGTGACTTGTGCTCTGATAAACTTCAATCACTCTTTACTGCTGTACTGCAAGTTGGAGTGATTATCACCCCCTCCCTTTTCCCCCCAGCAGCCAAACAAAAGAACAATGGGAAAGTAACCAGATAACAGCTCCCTAACACAAGATAACAGCTGCCTGGTAGATCTAAGAACAACACTCAATCGTAAAAACCCATGTCCCACTGAGACTCCTTCAGTTACATTGAGAAGGAGAAACAGCAGCCTGCCAAAAAGCATTACTCTCCTGAAGTGCAGGCACAAGTCACATGACATGGGGCAGCTGGGAAATTGACAAAATGTCTAGCCCCGTGTCAGATTTAAAAATTGAATATAAAAAAATCTGTTTGCTCTTTTGAGAAATGGATTTCAGTGCAGAATTCTGCTGGAGCAGCACTATTAACTGATTCATTTTGAAAAAAAATTTTTTTCCCATGACAGTATCCCTTTAAAGTGTAAATAAAGTGTACAAAGGGTAAATAATCCAGTGATTTTGCAACTTTTCATGTCTACATTGGATGCAATCCCTATAAAGTGAAACGGATGGTTTGGGTCATATACAACAGATATGGAAAATGTATATATAACAAAAGGTAATAGAGAAATATCGCCCTCTGCTGGATACTGCTGACACTAACCACTGGGTGGTGCTGCTAACTAGGAAATTCACCAAAATCAGCACTTGCCTAAGTGCTTAGTGAAAGTTTCCCAACTATAGGCCCCTTGCAAGCCATTCTACTGATAAAGCACAGGGGAGACACAGATAACTGAATACATCAAAGGGCCTAACAGGAAGGGAGTATACATCAGAGAAGGGCTGCCCAACTAAAGGATGGAGGTCAGATGTGGCCCTCCAAGTCATTTTATGGCCCCCCTGCCTGCGGCATACACGGAGAGACTGTTTTTCTGCATATGTGCAGTGTGGGTGCTGCCATGTTGCCAAAGTAAAATTACACCTATTCTATGGATTACAACGATAGAGAAATGTCATTATCAAATTTTAGATACTAAATTTGTGGATGCTTTGCAGATTCCCTTTACCTGGGAGTTTCTCGGTGAGCTCCAGTATTTTGGCTGCAGTGCCATTAGGTGAATAGGAACTAAAAATGAAAGTGATTATTATAAGAAGGATGTCACATGATGTACAGTTACTGCCCTGCTGTATGGACAATCCCTTGCTGTAATGGCTCCATTATTTAATGTTACTGCCAGACACACTCACTCCATGCCTTACTGACCTCCACCCGCAGATTCCTGAAATTCTTTAATTTCATTGTTCCTTCCCTTTCCCCCGGGCCTGAGCCTGCCCAGCTCATTCACATCACCGAGTAGAGAGTACAGGCCCATTACTGATGCCAGGGGATCGTCTTACCCCAGGTATAATTCCAGCCTTGATCAATCCAACTAAAGTTACATACATAGGCATTGTTTTCCATGGGTTCATATTGTGCAGCATAATAACTGGATACCTGGGGACATGGCGATTTTACACATATAATATAGGGCCTACAGATTTGGAACAATGGCATAACTATTCATACCTCCCAACTGTCCCATTTTCAGCGGAACAGTCCCGCTTTTGACAGCTCAACCTGCAGTCCCGCATTTCTACTTAAAATTCCCTACTTTCTCTGCACTGACCAGAATTTGAAAACAAAAAACGAAGTCTGATATTACTGGGCCCCACAGACATGTTTTACTGATTTTTATTGAAATTGTATATGAATTAGGGCCTCCTGGGGCCCCTTGCAGCCACAGGGTCTGCTTCCTCTGTAATTACGCCCCTGGGCTGGAAGTTAGAAAATAATAAAATACTGTCATACAGCCCTTCTATACCCACTTCCCCTATACACTCAAATATGTTTGTATACTCCATAACACTCCCATACAGTCATTTACTTTTATATTCCATAATACAGCTCTTATTATTCGAGGGGTCGCCATAACTCTGTTTTGAGGGAGGCATCATTATGGTGCAAATGCAACCCTGTAGCCTGAACCAATCATGTTTTTTGAAGTAGCTCGGAGAATTGTGTAGCTATAATACAGTAAAATCTCCATTCAGCTCCAGCAGTAGAGGAACTTTCCCTTTAATACATAAGATTACTTGGACGCCATACAGGACAAACCACATTAACGCTTTAAAATAGTGGGAAATCCAAAACAACAGCAACAGACCCATGGTTCCTGCTCACAAAAGCTTACAATCTAACACAAAAAGTGCAGAACTACACTGGATAAGGGATTTAGTCCTCCTTCATTGTTAAATGATGAAATTAAATATTAGCATAGCAGGGTTACAGCAGAAATACAGCAATGTAGAGGTTAAATAAACAATTAAACCCCCCTCTGCCCCCACCATGAGGTTAAAGGAACAGTAACACCAAAAAATGAAAGTGTGTAATGAAAATATAATGTATTGTTGCCCTGCACTGGTAAAACTTGCTTCAGAAACACTACTATAGTTCATATAAACAAGCTGCTGTTTAGCAATGATGGAAATTGAAAAAAGGCTATATAGCACAGGATAAATCGTGGATAACAGATACCATTATGTTCTACAGAGCTGCTGTGTAACTTGAGCCTTTTCTCCTTTGAATGACTGCCCCCATTGCTACACAGCAGCTCATTTATATAAACAATAGTAGTGTTTCTGAAGCAAACACACCAGTTTTACCAGTGCAGGGCAACACTGCATTATATATTTTTATTACTTTAAAACACTTTAATTTTTTTGATGTTTCTGTTCCTTTAAAGTCTTAGCTGTCTCTGTGCTTGAGCTCAGCAAAATGAACCCTATCCCTTCCTGGTTCCCGCCCTCTACCTGTCACAGGTGATCTCACCCAGCCCGTCACACTTTCCTATCCCTGCCGGAAGAGAGACACAGGTATTGTGTGTGTCAGATATAAATATTTGTATATTGTTTCGCTTTGTGTATTGAAAGCAGATAGACACCTTTGTGCTAGAGACAGGCAGAATTCATTGCTGAGTTGGGTGTCTCTTAATGTGGATGTTTTGAAGATGGCACTGGCTTGGCACTCTGTGATCATATAATGGAAGTAAACCCTGGCGTTTAAAATGTGTGGCCTATAGAATGAAAGGGGCAATGCCTTTAAAAAATCGAGATATAGGGATGTGCACTGTTACCTTTTCTGATTCATTCATAAATCCATATGTGAGTCAGGCAAATGCAGTAAGGTTAGTATGTTAATTCGATAGTTTTGTCAGCATTTGGCTTCTAGGGGATTCTGGGAGTTGTAGTTTCAAACAGCAAGTGGTTTGTGAGGTTGTCATTACTGCAGGAATGAATGCAAAAAAAAAAACATAAGTAGGGATGAGCTTATGGCATTGTTTAGTTCTATACATTGCACGCAGCCTGTGCTTGTATTTTCTTGGGCAAAGCATGTTTATAATAACATGCCTCTATATAGCTCTGCCTATCTCTGTACTCCGCAGCATCCCCTCCATATGTACTTCTATATACAGCTGCACCCCCTTACCTCTGTATGCATGTCCCACAGCTCCTGCTCCACCAGAAATACCTGCCTCTAACTCTACCCCCATATCTCTAAAATTACAGCTTTAGGGATCTTACTGATGAGCGGTTGTAGCTGCACTCCCCTGCGTTCCGTTTTTCTGTGTTCAGCCGCAGGGGAGTGCAGGAATAGACGCATTAAGCTTTTTTCAATGGGGTTGTACTCACAGAGGCGCATGTAGGCGCCGAACGCAGGAAAAATGCAGCATGTTGCGTCTCAACCTGCATTCAGCGCCTGTGCGAGTACAGCCCCATTGAAAAAAGCTTAATGCGTCTATTTCTGCGATCCCCTGCGGCTGAACGCAGAAAAACAGAACACTGGGGAGCGCAGCTACAACTGCTCGTCAGTAAAAGCCCTTACAACTAGATTTTACTTCCCTGCTTACCCTAAGTGTCTGTGTGACCCTAAGCACCTGATATTTGTGCAACCCCAGCCATATACATATTAACCATTGCCTGGGGGCAGTGTTGGACTGGGATGCCAGGGGCCCACCAGAAAACCTTAGGCTGAAAACCCACTTTCCAAACTATTATTCCTCCTCTCCTCGATCTCTCTCTTCCCCTAATCTCTTTTCTCTACATACTATACTCTATTCTTCCATTATAAAGCCTCTTTGTTCCCATAAAGAAATAGAGAATGACCATGAAATAGGCTAAATGGTTAGAAGCAAGAGGACCACTGACACCTGGGCACACAGGGAGTTTTCCTGGTATCCCGGTGGGCCAGTCCAACACTGCCTGGGGGATAAGGAAATCTCACACTGTCAGATCCATTTGCTTGTGGGCATGGGGTGGAGGAGGCTGCAGTAACGTGCCATGGAGGAGGCCTGGAAAGTAAAGTTATGGCACTGGATAGCCCCTTTTGCTTTGCTATACAACTATGTCCCCTTGCACCAGGCCTGGACTGGCAATCTGCGAATTCTGGCAAATGCCAGAGGGGCTGCTGTAAGATGCCATAGACAATCACTGTGGAGTGGGCTGGTAAGGGACTGGTTGGGCCTCTGTGTACTTGAAATGCCATGGCCTATTTTGACTCCCAGACCTGCCTTGCACTGCATTAATGCTGTGTCCCCTACACATATTACACACCTTTATTCCCCCTGCACACAGTATATAGTTTTGCTCCAGTATCTTTTACACAGCTGTGTTCCCCATTGCACACACAACACAGTGAAGCCAGAGTGCTGTTCCCCATCTATCTCAATGATAGTTATTATGCCCCCAGAACCTCACTATGTGGCTGTCTCCCCTGACAGAGTTGCGCTCTCTGACTTGGTACCTCATCCCTGTAAAACTGTCCCTTCTCACTATCTGGCCGTGCCCCTCCTGTACAGCTATTTCTCATCTAAGCTCCAACAAACAACTGTGCCCCCACCCTCACTCTAAAGCTCTGTGTGCCCCTCGCAGGCTGTGACATGTCGGTACATGTGTATTAGCCACCAATGCAACTCCAGTAGGACCGGTAGTTGCCCCTCACTCGCTGACTCTGTACCATTAGCCCCAGGTGTGGATTAGGAGTCGAAATAGGCCCTGGCATTCCAAGTACACAGAGGCCCAAAAAGACCCCACCAGTCCACTAAATAGTGACTGTCTAAGGCATCTTACAGCAGCCCCTATGCCAATTGCCAGAAACCACACATATTTGGCCTGATTAGCCCCCACACAGTTGCGCTTGGATCGCACTTGTGCCCCATATAAGGCGCAGTTGTCATTTCCAGGGGCACAGCCTTGTATAGGGGGCTCCCCGTGTTGCAGGAGTGGGGCTGACAGCTATAAAAGGCAGAATATCCTGTGTTTGGGTTTGGATCTCCTTGTCCCTCATATCCCTCCATCCTCCTCAAATTCCTTCTCCTTGTATGGCCAAATCCCAGGCGGGAGGGCAGGCAGGGGGGTTAGGGCCACATCCCACATTGGCTGCATTCCTCTTCTGCTATTAGAATCGGAGAAAGTTAGTGCAGAACTTCCCTGGCTACGGAGCAGAGCAGCACTCACATACCTACTACAGGTAAGACTCACTGGCACGTAATTACCGGCTGTGTGGCTCCATGCCGGGCACAACTTGTACCAGCACCCTTCTCCCTCCACTAGATCCCCTAAACATGTTCCTTCTCAATAACACATCCAGCTCATGTCTGCCACTGCTGCTAACCTACTCAGTCACAGCCCTGCCACCTCTGCTTGGAGGCAGATCCTGGAAAGGAAGGTAACAATAACTAAATGGCAGAATGCTAGGTTGCATAGAGCACAGCTGACTTTGAGGGTTGGGGTGGGGTGTCTGTCAGGGGACTCTGGGGTTTGTAGTTCAACAACAGCTGGAGAGCTACAGGTTAAATCATAGATGTGTATGTGCTCTTTTACACTGTGTGGCGGGCGTTGAACCCTTATACCAGACTTTTAAATGAATATCAACATACAGTTAATATCTATGCCTGGGACATTGTTTGCACAATTCTATTGGCAATAATCTTTTCCATGGAGTTTAGTGCTGGAGGTGCAGAAGCATTAAAAGCCAAATTAAGGGCCAATGATTGAATCATTCTATGGGTCTGCAGGGGCCCCATTGGGCGGGGATGGCATCACTAATGCTATGTGGTCCTGCCCAATGGCATTTTTAGACCTGTTGGGTTTTTGGGTAGGTTGGGCAGGGAGTTGTGAGTGCCCCATCAAGAGGTCTATAAGTTACTGATTTTGTCTGGAGGATCTAATTGCCCCCCCCTTTATGTGCCCCTTTATGGACAGTGTGAAGCAATGCTGGGGGCTGCAGTATGAAAGCAGCAGGGATTAGACAGTTATCTGGGGGGCGGGGAGGTTGCTGCCTGGGAAAATACACACTACTTGTATACGATTGCGCAAGAGGCTCATCTCTGTGAGATTGTGGCGTGGGTGCATATAGCTCTACCTAGGGTGGTGCCATATAGATTTATAATAACAATAAATTATAAATGGTGGCTAGTGATGTCATCTGTTCTAATTTGTGCTTTGTGAGGTCACTTGTATATGTCCTATGATTCATTCCATAATATGTATAAAATGACAAAGCCTGTGCTCACACATTATTAATGGCACAGGGGGCAATTTTGAGCATTGGGCGGGGGGGGGGGCAGGCGACAGAACACTCAGAATCTCCCTCATCAATTCCTATGCAAAGCAACACAAAACTGCATAATAACCTCTTGTGCCATTACCTATAGGCAAGGAGCTAAACTATAACTGTTTTCTGTATTCTGTATAAGTCTTGCTTCTTATTGTGCTTGTCATTGGACATTTCTGTGCCTTCCCCAAAGCAGGGTCCCTCTGTATACAAGAACAAAGGATGTACATATATGGGAATAAGTGCAGCTCTACTGCTTATACAGTAATAACAGGGTGCCCTGTACTCCATAGATAAATCAACAGCAGGAAGAAACCCTGTTTTCCCTAGAACAGGCAGTATGTGGCCCTCAAGTGCATTTTTATTAACCCTTCCTGCCCAGGGCTTCCATATTTAATAATACAGGTATGGGATCTGTTATTTGGAAGCCCGTTATCCAGAAAGCTCCGAATTATGGAAAGGCCGTCTCCCATAGAATCCATTGTATCCAAATAATTCATATTTTTAAAAATAATTTCTTATTTTCCTGTAATAATAAAACACTAGCCTATTGGGTTTATTTAATGTTTACATGATTTTGTAGTAGACTTAAGGTATGAAGATCCAAATAATGGAAAGATCCGTTATCCGGAAAATCCCAGGTCCCGATCGTTCTGGATAACAGGTCCCATACCTGTACTTCATAGTGGGCTAGTTATCAATCAATAGTTATCAGATTACTGGCATTCTACACAGAAATTTTAGGACACCCATACCCTATGGTCCTGTCACTCAGTTCACTGCTCTAATATGTACCAATTATTAGATTCATTAACCCTATATAAGCCACCTCCTTCTGCCCTGTATATGCCCCATTGACAGGACTCACTCTCCTGTAGTAACACACTATTAAGTTTAAACAGCATGCACTTTGTGCTTAATGCACCTGCTCCCACAAGTAGAAACTGCCACTCCCTTACCCACTCTCAATGTATAACCTCTCCCTGCAAATTCTTCTACAAGTAGGTACTTAGCAGTTAATTAATGTACAGGCCTCTTAACTCTGGGCCAGGAGTGGGGTGTAATGCACAATTTTCAGTTCAGTGACAGTTTTGCAAAGTGCTCTCTTGTACATTTAGAAGTCATTGCTGGAGAGCAGATGGCACCAGTGCAGTAAGGAAAGTATTCAACATATAAATATGCAGCATAGGGCTGCTGGATGTGGAAGGGTCCACTTTCTCCCTTCTAAACTGTTGTTCTACCACTCCCTACAGTGCTGTATGGCCTTACATATTTACTGTCAGGCACCATCTATGTTTAATTTAGAGACATGTCTACTTTCATCTTTGCTTCTAATGCTTTGCCCTTCCCAGAGACTATTGTCCCTGCTGCTACTATAGGCACAATCTCTCCCTACTATACCTGCTATCCCACAGCCACAGTCCCTTCCCAGAGACTATTATCCCACTGTTACTATAGACACCATCTCTCCCTACTATACCTGCTATCCCACAGTCACACTCCCTTCCCAGAGACTATTATCCCCACTGTTACTATAGGCACCATCTCTCCCTACTATACCTGCTATCCCACAGTCACAGTCCCTTCCCAGAGACTATTATCCCACTGTTACTATAGGCACCATCTCTCCCTACTATACCTGCTATCCCACAGTCACAGTCCCTTCCCAGAGACTATTATCCCACTGTTACTATAGACACCATCTCTCCCTACTATACCTGCTATCCCACAGCCGCAATCCCTTGCCAGAGACTATTATCCCACAGCTACTATAGGCACCATCTTATATTAGTCCTTTTTAAGTCTAAGGCCGGCGGATACTGGCTACTGACTACACCTGCAGTTAATTGGATCTTGTATGTGACCAAAAATGGCCTCCATGGCTAATATCTGATTAGGATGGCTGGAAAATCCTGCTGAGTATGGATGGCATGAGAACATGAATGTGGTCCTTTGATGACTACACACTGGTCGTGCAGATACTATACCGGCCTGGCCAGTGTATGGCCACCTTCAGCAAAGCAGCCTTGTAGCTCTTCTATTACAAATCCTTGGGTCTATCCCAAGGATTTAGCCCTAACAAAAAAAATTGTATACAAGCTATACACACCCATCCTGAATAATTTAATGTAGCATGATCAGACCAGCTTTATATAAAAGAACTAAAGAATATAATTAACAAAAGATATTTAATGTGAAGTGATCAGACCAGATTAGTATGAAAGAGATACAGTAGATGGAGAACAATGAACAAAACAATGATGCCGGAAGCAACAGAAATAACAGAGGAGTTCCATTGTGTAATCTCAGCATTCATGTTGCCAGTTTTTCTCCAGTTTGGCTCAGAAAGAACCAGGACACAGTTCAAGTTAATTTCATATCAACCTTCTTGCAGGCTGTTTCTGAATGGACTTGCTATAAAATAATACAGATCACGAAATTATCAAACAACTGACATGGTTGTCCCTTATCCCTGGGGTGTTTGTGTTAGGCTTTAAACCCCTACTAAGTGGGTAAAACCACTGTAGGACTATAGGATTGGGCAACCCAGTGTAGGACAGCGTGCCTTTGTCATTCAGCAATGTAAAAACCCATCTGTGGCTAAACTGCTCCCCCCTACAGGGATGTCTCTTGGTTTCCTATTCTGGCCTGGCCGGGGGAACCCTGGGGAAAGCCCCATTCACAGGCCACCAAGCTTCTATTTCAGAATGAAGTGGCTGTGTTGGCAGCTTTAGTGTATTTGGCATTAGCTGCAATGCATACACTAAGGGGCTGATTCACTAAGCTCGAGTGAAGGATTCGAATGAAAAATACTTCGAATTTCGAAGTATTTTTTTGGTACTTCGACCATCGAATTGGTTAAATTCGTTCGAATTCGAACGAAATCGAACGAATTGAACGAAAAATCGTTCGACTATTCGACCATTCGATAGTCGAAGTACTTCCCCTTTAAAAAAAACTTCGACCCTTTACTTCGGCAGGTAAAACCTACCGAAGTCAATGTTAGCCTATGGGGAAGGTCCCCATAGGTTTGCTAACCTTTTTTTGATCGAAGGATTTTCCTTCGATCGTTGGATTAAAATCCTTCGAATCGTTCGATTCGAAGGATTTAATCGTTCGATCGAACGAAAAATCCTTCGATCGATCGAACGAAGGATTAGCGCTAAATCCTTCGACTTCGATATTCGAAGTCGAAGGATTTCAATTCGAGGGTCGAATTTCGAAGTATTTTTAACTTCGAAATTCGACCCTTAGTGAATCTGCCCCTAAGTGTATTATTATAACTGTGTCATTAACAGATTCAAAGTCTATGGTTGTTTATTGATAAACACACAACATATATTAGAGCTGCAAACTCAATATGGAGTGCACAGTGTGCTCAGAAATATTACCCAACTGTCCTTGCTGATAGGGACACGAATAGTGCAAGTTACATGGCTACAACACCCTATTGCATATATTATGGGCTTGCACATTCAAAACTATTTGGAGTTTGCAAGCCCATAATATCTGCAATAGTGAATATAATCCACCAAATGGGGGTGGTTTGGGGCTTTTTTGCACCTTGTTCTATTTTTGCTCTTATATAATTTGAGTGCCCTCCACCCATTTCTTGTTACTAAAAGTCAACACCCTAACATAGGAGTGAGGTGGGGTTGCCCTTAAAACTCAGCATATTACAGTATGGACCAGTAGAACAACACTTGTTTAGCTTATAGAATACTGATTTTATATGGAAGTTACAATATAATCAGTTTTTTTTTTTTAAAGCATTTCCCATCTCCACCACCGCTCTCACTGCCCATTTGGGTATTCTGCCTGGGACTGTTTTGGGGTTGGCAGCTTTATCAGGGGTATGAGTTTACTTAGGGGCATATTTATTATGTGGTGTAAAAAACAGCAGAATAATTTGCCAGGCATCGCCGTGTAAAAATGGCGTAATTTTTATTTATGTGCTTTTTCTTTGAGCAACTTCTGTCAGAACTTACTTTCAAAGGTCTGAAGCAGTGTACAATAACAGCAACAAATCATTATACTGATACTGGTTTCTCTCATCCCTGTGCATATCTAGTTATTTGCCTCTTCCCGAAATGTGCTGCCTTGGGTCCCCATTTGAGATATCTTCTCTAGATTCCATCAGGCTCAGCTTGGGCTCAGGGCCTAGATTTTTTTTGCTTTTGGAAGGATCTGCAGGCCCAGGGGAAATGGCTGGAAGGGCAACATTACAGAAATAGCAATAAATTCATGGAATGGATTTCCAGCGGGAAAAGCAGAAGGAAGCATTTTAGTGGGATTCAAAATTTCTTTACTCAAACATCATAAAGAAGGAGGGTATAATTGTAGGAGGAACACAGAAAAATCTGTAATCCAATTCTGCACACACTGTACCAACACATCTATATGATGTATGTATGATGTATGAGAGACAGCTATGTATTTTAGAGGCTCATGGTTCCTCACACTTTTTTTACAGTTTCCATAACCACACGCAACCATGTCCAGCAAGAAGACAAAAGCAAAGACTACTAAGAAGCGTCCACAGAGGGCGACTTCCAATGTGTTCGCCATGTTTGACCAGTCTCAGATACAGGAGTTTAAGGAGGCCTTTAACATGATTGACCAGAATCGAGATGGCTTTATTGACAAGGAAGATCTGCATGATATGCTGGCCTCTATGGGTAAATACACAACATAACTACACAATCGATATAGAATTAATGTCTGCAGATGCTGGACCTATGGGAAAAACACTACATAACAATGACTAAAGCACTAATAGATGCACATACTCATGTTGGGAGAAGCAGCTCAAACAAGCAGGGTTCAAATAAACATAATATTGTATTATATGTAAGATGATATGTGTCCTTCTATAAACTGATAGGGTGTTAGTAGTTACTGTGTTTGTTCCATAACCATATAACAGCACTGAGTTATGCAGGGAATCACTCATATATGATAAGGGACCCCCTACTGTAAATTATAAGGACATTAGAAATCACTGAAGGATTCTGTGACCATATAAAGGCACAAGGCTGCAGGCTGAGTTATACAGGAAACCCTGAGTAAAACTCATGTATTATAAGGGATATGTACCCCCTACTGTAAATAATAAGGATATTAGAGGAGTTATGTGACCATATAAAGGCACAAGGCTACAGGCTGAGTTATACAGGGAACTCTGAGTATCACTCATGTAAATTAAAGGATGAATTATAAGGATATTAGAAGGAGTTCTGAGTCACATGCACGAGCCAATAAAACATCTTTTGTCGGGAGCTTTTATCGTCTTGTTTATGTGCACTTTTAGGTTTTGTTGAAGGAAATAAAAAGCCATTAGGCGTTTGTTACAGGCTACTGAGGGATGTAAAATCCTCTGCACCTATGGATATGACAAAATGGGGGAAATTTCAGCTGGAATGGCCAAAGTCTGGATATCCAGATCTTCTACCCAAATTGTAGATTGGAGTATTAATATATGTTTTTATGTATATACCACTACCTGTAAAAAGCATGTAGTCCCATTCCCAAATATCCCAGCCTGCACACGCAACTTCAGAACTTGGGTGCTTGCTGATTTACAGTTCTGAACACACATTGTAGAAGGGCTATTATGACATTCATTGGATTCAGGGTATTGCTGTTTTTAACAGGTAAAAACCCCACTGATGAATATCTGGAAGGAATGATGAGTGAGGCCCCAGGACCCATCAACTTCACTATGTTCCTGACTATGTTTGGAGAGAAACTGAACGGCACAGACCCTGAGGATGTCATCAGGAATGCATTTGCCTGCTTTGATGAGGAAGCCACAGGTACAGAGAAAAGGGACACATTTTGATGTCTAGAATAGATCATCATCACTAGAGAAGATATTAGTGGTCTACCATGGGGACATTTACCTAAAGGTGGAAATGCCAAAAACACATGATCATTTATGGAATGCTGGTCTATTCTGTTAATATATATATTAACCTCTTTCAATTCAGGATTCATCAATGAAGACCACTTGCGAGAGCTCCTCACTACGATGGGTGACCGCTTCACAGATGAAGAGGTGGATGAGATGTTCAGAGAGGCCCCAATTGACAAGAAAGGCAACTTCAACTACGTGGAATTCACCCGCATTCTGAAACACGGGGCCAAGGAGAAAGACGACTAGAAATTACAACGACGGCAATGGTCTGTGGCCGTAAATGAAAGAGATGCTATACAAATGATGGGCAGCGTTTAGGTCTCTCAATTTGTAATTATTTAATATGAGAAGCCTCCCCATGCCAAGCCAACTGTGGCAGTGGTCATATTTAAAATCCTTCACAAAAAAGACTGTAATGCGCCCACTCCTCACCCCTGTCACCTTAGCCGCTCTAATGGGAAGACGTCATATTAATAATATATAAATAAATCAATTTATTCAAGAGTTGTGTGGAACAAGGACATAGCCGGCTCTTATCTTACCATGTGCTGTTTTTAACACCATAACCAGCCGCATGAGGCAAATTCTGCTTTGTATCTGCCACATCCCCTCTTCCCACAGTTCTGATCATTTGGGGTTTTGATCTAAATAAACAAGAGGATAGAATGTGTTCTTGCACTTGTATAGTATCCATGGTTCAATTAGTTTTTTAACAAGGGCTAATAAACCTTCTGACTCTGTCCCTCCAGACCTAGGTGGCGGCTTATTGGCTTGTGTATAGGACCCATGAAAATGCATATAACAGTCCAACAGCTTTGAAAATCCCTTTGCACAAGGACCACATCAGTCCTCATCCGATGGACATCCATAGGGCTCATTTTATGATCCATTTCTAATTGGCCCTGCACATGGGTGGCCAAAGGTAACCGTGTGCACATAGGGAGCTTTCTCAAGGATAAGTAAAGGCTGATTCCAGAGATGACATCAAAATGAATGTGTCTGGTTGCTAAATGACTAGGATCATGAATAAAAAGTGCCATTACTATTAGTACCATTTAGTAAACCTGAATGAACCCTCTTATGCACATTAACTAGGGAACCAGGGCAACTGCCAAGGGCTTCTCATGGTTCAGTTGCATGAGGAATGGAGTTGGGTGGATCAAGGGTATGGCCAGGCAGGTGTATGAGGGCCCACTCTTCCTAAGGGAAGCTTGATATCAAATACTATTAGGCATATTAAATACCTTGAAAAGAAGTGCAACACAAAACTATAAAACCCTAAGCATATATAATCATTGCTGAATTCTTGTCTTGAAGTCAAGCTTTAGTTGCATAGATACATGTACTGCCAAACAGAGTCTCCTGTAGGTTGACAATCCACATAGGGTCTACCAATAGCCAATCACAGCCCTCATTTGGCATCCCAGGTACAATTTGCATGCTTATGTTGCTCTGCAACTTTTTTTTTAAACTTTTGAATATGGCACATGGGTAAAAAATATTGGGGATAAATTGTGCAGCCTTCTAATGGAGAGGAACATGGATAGAGACAGTAGATGGCAGTGTTGTAGCTGGGAAAAGAATAGACGGACTTGGAGTGATCTCTATATGGAACTTGGTCAGTCATCAATTAAAATCGGGGCTTAGTCATTAGCGTCATTTATCATCCCCCTCCGGTTATAAAATATCAGAATATTAAGTTTTATGTAGTGGTGGAACTGTGTAAAAAAGGAGCATCTAGCTGTCACTTCAATAGGACATTTCCCTTGTCATGTTTACATGTTAAATATAAAGAGCCGCATTTGTCAAGGCTTGAATTTCAAATTCATATGAGTTTTTTTAAAACTCCCATGAACTCGAAATGTATCCAAAAAAACCAAATGTTTGAAAGTCGGGTGAATAGAATTGACCCAAAAACTCGAACCGAATTCGATTGAATCTAAAAAACTTGACTGTCAGGAAGGCTGCAAACAACTCCAAATTGATCCCTGGACACCTCCTATTGACTTAAATAGCAATTTGGTAGGTTTTAGGTGGTGAATATTCAAATACGAGGTCTTAAAGGGCCAGAGTATGATAAATCTCGAAAATTTAATTTTTTTAAAAACTCTAATCGAATTTTAATAACTCCCTAGTCGAATTTGACAGTAAAAAAAAACTCGAATTTTCAATTTGACCCTTGATAAATCTGCCCCTAACTGTTATATACGGGTAAAAATCCATCATCCAGAATCCTGTTATCAAGAAAGCCCCAAATTACAGGTTGGCTGTCTCCTATAGACTCCATTTAATCGAATAATAAAAATTAAAATGATATCCCTTTTTTCTAATAATAAAACAGTACCTTGTACTTGATCCCAATAGATATATAATTAATCCTTACTGAAGGCAAAACAATCTTACTTGGTTTATTTAATGTTTACATGATTTTTTGTAGACTTGAGGTATGGAGATTCAAATTAAAGAAAGATCCCTTATCCGGAAGTCCCAAGCATTCTGGTTCCATACCTGTACTATATAAAAACAGGCATTTAACTTCCATCTGATTTCTCTTCAACAGACCATGAAATAGGCTATAGATATAGTTACTGTGTAACTGACATTCCTTCATTGATTGCATTTATATGTGAATTATATATATATTACTCATGTGACCACTAGAGGTGCTGAAAGATGCCCTATGTCAAGTAAGCGACATGGCAGCTTCCATGCACTTACATGTCCAGGTATGGGACCTATTATCCAGAATGCTCAGGATCTGGGGTTTTCTGGATAAGGATCTTTCCGTAATTTGGATCTTCATACCTTAAGTCTACTATAAAACCATGTAAACATTAAATAAACCCAATAGGATTGTTTTGCTTTCAATAAGTATTTATTATATCTTAGTTTGGATCAAGTACAAGGTACTGTTTTATTATTACAGAGAAAAAGGAAATTATTTTTAAAAATTGGGATTATTTGATTATAAGGGTGGTGGCACACGCTGCTACTTGGGGAGATTAGTTGCCCAGCGACAAATCTCCTCTTCTTTGGGCGAATAATCTCCCAAAATGCCTTTCTGCCGGCTAGAATGTAAATCTCCGGCGGGGTGGCACTCAGATTGCTTCGGCTTTCCAAAGTCGCACGTGGTTTTCTGGCAACTTCAGAAAAACAAAGCGATTAGAATGCCATCCCACTGGCGATTTAAATTCTAGCCAGCAGGAAGGCATTTCGGGGTGATTAGTCGCCCGAAGAAGAGATGATTTGTCTCTGGGCGACTAATCTCCCCAAGTAGCAGCGTGTGCCACCACTGTAATAGAGCCTATGAGAGAAACGACCTTTCCATAATTCGGAGCTTTCTGGATTTCCTGATATTGGATCCCATACCTGTACAGAGAAACTGAATGTCCCATAATATCCCCCCCAAAAAAACTAGAAAAGGAAAAGTATGGAGCGATAAAGAAGAGGTATGGAGTACACATGACAATTCAACAGACTGGTGACAGGTAACTAAACTGGGCAAGGCCCTGTGGTGGTGCTGAAAGGGTTAACGATTAACACATTCATGCAATCAGCTCAGAGGGAGATAAGGAATGATAGGGGGGAGGCTGATTGTCTTCCTGTATTTTGCACCCCCAACTCCTGTCATGCACAACAATAGAGCTGAAGGGGACAATGTCCCTTTGTAAATGCCAACCAGCTTTCCAGGTGCAATAGACAGAACAGAGGGGGGTCGAATGTGGCCACAGCCCAATATTGAAGCCCATAAACACACAGATCTGCACAGCATTACCTGCCTTTTGTTCTGTAGATACACACTCATTTGTATCACTATACTCCCCTGCACTGCAGCCTTTGTCAGCCCCTTACAATATTTACATGTATCAGAAAGGTTCATTTGAAGTCCAGGTGTTACCTACACAGTTTGGGAATAAAAACTGCAACTGCTAAAATAACAGCACAGAGCAATTTCAGCTTTATCATTCTTATCAGGATTTATGCACGGCTAGGGTCATGTGACAGGGGCAGTTGTAACTTTCTAAGCACATTGGCTGAGGTGAATAGACTGGGTCATTTATTCCATGGGGCTCAATAAGCTGCAGGGAAGAGACAGGCTCCTCAATAAACAAATCTCTATTTTGTGCAAAGGGAAAATGATTTTATTACATTCATTTTTATATGGTAGATCAGTAAGAATTATTGCTGCACGTTATTCTACATACAGATTGTTTTTTTTCTACGTAGCTTTGTTTTTTTTTTAAATATAAGTGGGAGATGTCATATAAAATGTAATTCTCAAACTCTATTCCATTATATTTTCCAAGATGCCACTATAAAGGGCACAATGCTTGCTGGGCTTTACCAAGCATTAAACTTTATATTTTCTCAAACAGTTCTGTTTTTTTTCTGTACAAATCCGTCCGATTGTCTTACAAGTCACCAAACTGTACTTTTCCCTGTTTATGGCCGATGTAAGCCTTGTTATATGGCCAAATCTGTCCAGTGCTTTCTCTTGCCAAAAGCCTCATCACATCATCAATGCACCAATTCAGTTACAATATTCAAACCCGACTGATAAAGATCTGACTGATTTTTTGGGCAAAGTTGGGAAAGGCACATACATTTATGTTGCCAGTATATGGCCATCTTAAATAAGTGTTTGTTTTAGTATGTTATAGAGTGGTCAGTTATTAGCAACTTTTCAACTGGTCTTCATTTTTTATACAGTTTTTTCATTATTTGCTTTCCTCTTCTGACTTTTTCAAATTTGATTTCCACTTTTCATTATAATAATAATCATTTTACTGTTAGAGTTACTATAATTATTACATTTCTATTCAGACACCATGGTATTCATATTCCAGTTTCTAATTCAAACCATTGCCTGGTTGCTAGGGTAATTAAGACCACAGCAACCTGATAATTCTTAAAATTCCAAACTGGAGAGCTGCAAAAAATCAAAAGTGAAATAATTAAAAATACACACAATAAAAGTAAACTAAAGAACTATTACAAATTGTCTCAAAATATCACTCTCCACAACATACTAAAAGTTAATTTAAAGGGGAACAAAACCCTTTAAGATAGAAACCAGCATAACATAGTTTATGGCAAAGTGTGACCAAGTTTAATATTGTTGCTCCCCATTTTACTGCCTATGGAAATGCCCCAAATATGCCATTAAGTAAAAGTGGGCTCACTGTGGAAATTCCAACACTTCTTACTTGGGGGTGGGTTTTCAAGGTATGGTCAAACTACAATTCTCTGTTCAAGAGCATGCTTGTATATATGCTTTAGAGATTCTAAGCGGAGAGATGCATAATATTAAGGAGTGTTTCTCTGAAATCACAGCAAGTCTACTACCCCTTCTGTGGGGTAATAGCATGGAATCCCCTTTCAGACAAGGCAGAAAACACAGAATGTACAGATAATGCACTCGGCAAACATATATTTATTCTTTAGGGTAAGGGCACACCTGGAGATTCGGGGAGATTTAGTCGCGCAGCGACTTATCGCCTCATCTTTGGGGCGACTAATCTCCCCGAACTGCTTCCCCGTGTCTTCTGCCAGCTTTAATGAAAAAACGCCTGCCCCAATGCACTCGCGATGCTTCGATTTCCAAAGTCGCCCGAAGTTTACTCGTGAGGAAGCCAGCACGGGGTAGCAGTTCGGGGAGATTAGTCGCCCCAAAGAAGAGGCAATTAGTCGCCCGCTGACTAAATCTCCCCGAATTTCCAGGTGTGCCCTAACCCTTATAGTAAAGATCACAGAGTTGGCTAGTTGCTACACTATACATTAAGTTCTACTATTCATCCCACACTTATCCATTTAGGCAAAAAATAATTATTCAGAGGAATGAAAGCTGTCATACTGCTTGAGAAATGTGGCACACGCAGTAAAAGTACCGTGGAATTTAACTCCCAGCATCCCTCCAACCCACTTAACATGAATAAAAAACGAATAATTGACGAATGGGCAAATAAATTAATGTGTGTTCTGTTTTCAATACTGATAAAGAGGCCCCGATATGGAGGGAGAAGCCCCAATACGAATGAAGAAGTTGTTTGACCAGTTGTCTTTGAACTGTAACTCCCAGCCAAAGTTGCCTTTCAATGACTGCCAGAGGGGCCACAGTTTGGACATTCCTTCCACTATCAGAACATGAAGATTTAAAAACACCCCAGGCAATAAGTACTGGAACCATGGGGCTATAGAGAGGGGGAAGGGACCATTTGCTGGTAATTGAATCTCACACACACAAAAAGTCCCCATGAAAGGATTAGTGGGAAAGAGATTTTGACAGTTAACCCTTTCCATACCAGGGTTAAACCCCCAGCTACATTACTAAGAAAAAACGGCCAAGAGATAGCAGAAAACAGCAACAAGCAAAAATATAAATTTGCTGGGGATTTTCCCATAGTTCAGTGTAGTATTAATGTATCGATTATCATAACGTATAACAATAATGTGATAACATCTGTATGGGTGTGTGCGCTGAGAAATATGCTGGCGCTATATAAATACACGTTAATAATAATACAGTAATATATGGGGTATATATATATATATATATATATATATATATATATATATATATGTATATATATTTTTTATTTATTTTTTTAATTTACTTATTTATTTATTTTATATATATATATAAGTTTTTCTTCACCTGCAATAAACATTTTTTGTCCACTATAAGTCCTGCGAGTGCGGCTACCTTCTTGGATGATTTATACGATTTGTGGAATTGCACCCAGGCAGAAAAAACAACTTTTTCGTGAGTGCCGTTATCTCAATCACCAAGTCATGGGGTGTACAAAAGCTAGAAATGCAATGGCTCAAGTTACAACTCTGGTCATTTATTTCTTAGCTTTGGAATTATTTTACGGGTGCCATGGCAGTCGGGAATTGCTTTGGATATAGCAAAGAGTCTGTGCCTGGTGACTTTATTCCAGGGGCTTGCCATTTTTTGTTTCCATGTGGCTACTTCTTTATTCTGACCCCTGGCACCAAAGGAGTTAAGGCCTTTTCCAACCCCCTCAGGGGTTATCACTAGAACCCTCCAACTGACCGGTTTAGTCCAGCCAGGAGATGAAGAAGCCCAAATTCTTTTGGCAAACAAATTCCCTTACAACCCCCCCCCCCTGCCCACCTACTATGTAGGAATAATGGCTAGAGTAGAGTGCATGTGAAATCTGACACTAGCACTGATAGCAGATAGGCTTTCCCTCTGCTCCCTCCAGGACTGTAGCTTCCTACACCCAGGGGCTACATTTTGCGACTATCTTTTCCACCTCCAGTATTCCATCACACCATGCCCTTTGCCTTGAGTGTTCCTTCCGCTCTGTGACAGGGAAGAATTACGTCAACAGATTCCTCTTTACCATGTATCAGTCTGGGAATGTCAGTCAGTGGGCACCCACTGCTCCAAGGGCACAGAATCACACTTAAAAATAAAAAGGGAAAATGACAATTACATACTGTGCTCATTAAAAAGTACATATGAAAAATATCTATAAACCTGCTGCCTTAGCATGGCAAAGAGACACTTGTTATGTTTTGGGTAGCCGAGGATGAGTAGAGTATAACAGTGCTTTATTAGCAGAGTCATGCAGCCATTACACGCTGTATTGTATTTTCAGGGGAACAGATATCTCTAGCAAGGACAACAGGAAGTGAAATGAGCATGTTAAATGGCTTCTCCCCAAAATAAAGAAAAACATTATGTATGCAATACTATGCATAGTATTATGCAGCTGATAACACACCTAAAACCAATGTAAAATCAAAGTAAATAAATGTCATAAAAATGTTGGTTTGGAAGATCCAACAGGTCCAGAGTGCCGAATATTCTGGATACCAGCCTGTCCATCACTTCTTCCTTGCTTCCCTGTTGCTAATGTTGGCAGCACGCCTCGGGACATGGAGAACAATGATGGAAGCTGTGGCGCCGTTTGCCAAACAAGGGAAAGCATCTAGAAAGAGAAGCTGTGTTTATTAAGAAGAGACAGACAGACATTTAACATGATACATCAATGCTGTGGCCTTGAAACAGTGTGGCAGCCTCTTATAAATGCAAATATGGTTTATTTAATGGCTGATTCACCTTTAAGTTCACTTAAATCCTTAGCAACTTTTCAGTTGGTCTTCATTATTTTTTTTTTTCTACATTTTGAATTATTTGCCATCTTCTTCTGACTCTTTCCAGCTTTCAAATGTGGGTCAATGACCACATATAAAAAAAAAAAAAAAAAAAATGCTCTGTAAGGCTTTCACATGTATTGTTATTGCTACTTGTTATTACTTATCTTTCTTTTCAGGCCTCTCCTATTCATATTGCAGTCTCTTGTTCATTCAATGCATGGTTGCTAGAGTCATTTGAACCCTAGCAACCAGATTGCTGAAATCGCTAACTGGAAAGCTGCTGAATAAAAAGCTAAATAACTCAAAAACCATAAATAATAAAAAATTAAAACCAAATGCATATTGCCTCCGATTATCACTCTCTACAACACACTAAAAGTTAATCCAAAGGGGAACAGTCCCTTTAATCAGACCTCCCAACATTTTGGAAGTAAAAAGAGGGACAAAAAATATTTTCGCATGTAGCACACCAAATTTTTTTGACCACACCCATTTTTGTGGCCACACCCTTAATTACCATGTTCGTTTTACCACATTTGGCAGGTTATGAAAGTTTGAAAATATTTCTCCTTATCTAAACTGTTTTTTTTGTGTCTCAAAATTGTTACAAAGTATCTTTTTTGCACCTGTTAGCTGTTCTGTGCTCTCTGCTAAAAGTCAATTAAGTGAGAAACTTTGTTTCTTTTTCTGGCTGTTCAGTGCAGAGAAAATAATGTCCCAGTGTATGTGTGCTCATTAGTATAACACATGCCTAGTTTAGGAAATCATTACATTTGAGGAGTTTAATCCCACTATTCCTCTTCTATCACTTGCCCGAGTTTCTGCCCCCGCTATCCTAGACCTGGCTTTGCAGGCACATGCTAAATGGGGGGGCTGACATGGCTATACTATAGTCACAGCCCATTCCCTTGACACCATCTTGCCTTGCTATACACACTTCCAGCTGCTGCACTACAACACCCAGCATGCCTCAGCACTTGGTTATATGTCGTTGGATGCTGGGAGTCGTAGTCTAGCAAACATTGACCGCAGATAAAATGACAGAATGAAGCGATTTTTTTATAGTTTTAGGGTAGGACTACACATAAGTTTTGTCGTGTCGCGTCAGATCAATGCTGTGACTTCATCCAACATTTCTATCTCTAACCTTAATTCCGTGTCATGCGATTTGTCGCATGCGTTTTGTCGCAGCGCGTTGGATAACGCTGAAAATGTCAGCGTAATCCTACCCTTATAGTTATTTGCCTTTTTCTTCTGACATTTTGCAGCTTTCAAATGGGCGTCGCTGACTCCCTTCTAAAAACACAAATGCTCTGTAAGGCTACAAATCAATGCATGGTTGCTAGGGTAATTTGAACCCTAGTTACCAGATTGCTTTAGATGCAAATTGAAGAGCTGCTGAATAAAAAGCTAAATAACTCAAAAACCACAAATAATAAAAAATGAAAACCAATTCCAAATTGTCTCAGACTATCACTCTCTACAACATAATAAAAGTTATCTCAACCCTTTTTTTTTACCTCCTATCTTAGTTAGGATCAAATACAAGGTACAGTTTTATGACAGAGAAAAAGGCAATATTTTATAAAAATGTGAACGATTAGCTTATAATGAAGTCTATGGGATATGTCCTTCCCGTGATTCAGGGCTTTACAGATCACGGATCCCATACCTATTCTGCCCAATGTTATATAGATTACAAGTGAAGAAATGATAAAGAGGTACAGGGTGAGACATAAATCATCACTCTGGAAGCCTATGTGTAACCAAAACATATGACTGCTGCTATATTAAATGGAAAGCAGGGGTTCTGGCAGGAAAGAGTTTAATTGTTTTCACACCACTAAAAACCACCAATTTCATCCAAGCTAATTAAATAAGAAAAAAGGTTTCATTCTGTGACAGAAACTTGAGACTGTCCCTCACCCCTTCACATTCCTTATCCAATCCAGACCCTAAATTCAAATTGTGCCCCTCCCCTGTCAAAGAAGCCTGGCTGGAGAGGGGGGTATATCTGTCACTGTCTGGCAGCTCATGAAAAGATAAACTTGTAAGTCTGATGCTTCACTTTCTACCTGCTGCTCACAGCTACAACTCCCTCCCCATTCACTCACCTGGAGGCAGGTGACAAGGAGCTGAATTCACCAGGGGGAGATTCAAGGAAGATGAATTCTACTTTTGACAGTAAGTTATTTGCTTTTTTATGGGGGAGTTTTGCCTGAAATCTGATACCTTACCCAGGCACATAAGGGAGATTCTTATTTTATTTGAACAGAAGCTTGAGTGCAACCAACCTGGCTGCTTTACCTGCTGCACCAAAATTCGGAGAATTCTGAGAATGAGAATTCTGCGTGGAATTCACTCTTTTTTTTTTTTTCAAACAATCCCAAAGTTAGTTTGAGGCTGGATCTCCAGAAGTGACAGCTGGAGAGGGAGGGAGGGAATAGAGAGAGGGGGAGAGCCCTGAAGTTCCTGTTTCTGTTTGAAACAAAGAAAGGAGTCAGTTAAAAAGGGGGACAGACACACACTCAGTATTTGGAAGAGGAAAAGTGGGGGAACCCTTACACTAACTAACCACGCAGTGGACCCCCCTTATCTCTCGGAAATGGAGGCGACCAGTAAGTGGAAGTTTGTATCGTGGCCTGTGGGCGGGAGTTTGGTTTAGGAAGTTACTATTTGCACTGCGAGGAGGGATGTTCTGATTACAGGCAGCTTGATGGTTTCCCATGTGCTCTTAGAACGTCTTTGTTCCATTCTGCTCAACAGTATCCCTAGGGTTGCCACCTTTTCTGGAAAAAAATACCAGCTTTTCTATATATTTATCTTTTTTCCCTATTAATAACATTGGGATCAGCCATAATTTTTACCGGCTAAAATACCGGCCAGGTGGCAACCCTAGTTATCCCCAATATCCACTTATCGCCCCCCTACTTTGAGTGTCCCCGGCCGACACTTGTAAAACACAAACAATATTATATTTTCACTAATTACTGGGCGTGGGATATGAAATTGTTTTGGAAATCTATATATTGTATGAGTGTGTTAATGTAAGATCACAACCATTGCATAAAGTTTCATCCAGCTCTTTGTGACCAATAGAACTGTTATCTGTATATTATTATTATTATTATTATAATAATTGACTGAGCAGAATTATTGGCTGTCATGGACAATGGGGGAGAGAGGAGTTGTTTTTATTGATCAGGTTTTAAGGAGCTGTTGTTTATTCATTTTGAGTAGGTAAAATGCAAGTTACATCAAACCTTGAGTTTCCTCTTTGCACAGACACAACCCCCCATTCCAAATGTTTTTAAGAAGAAGTGAAGGGGGGGTGGAGAGAGGGGAATCTCCCATTTGCTCCTGAATTGGCAGCATTGATCTTCTATTCTGCTTGTTTTGGAGGGAGAAGTGTTTTTGTCTCTTTGCATTACAAGAGATTGGGGGGGGGGGTTTCTAAATACCTCTATTGTGATTGTTGTGGGATTGCAGGAAGCCAACACATATGCGCACTTTTGTATTTGTCATGGAGGGGAGGCTGAATGCAAGGCATGAAATTATGTTGGAGAAAAAAGAAATCATTTTATCAGAAGTGTCGTTTTGTTTTCTTTGGGATTTAATTGTATAAAAGTAGATCCAAATAATATAAAAGTGTTTTTTTTTAAAATGACTGATATTGTTACACAACATTTTATTTATTATTATTATTCATTTGTATATTTTTTCACCTCTAAATGTAGGGTTTTTCTTTTTAATAACTGACATCAGGCACCAATTGGGGTCAGTCCACACGAGCAGATTCGGGGAGATTAGTCGCCCCAGCGACAAATCGCCTCTTCTTCGGGGCGGCAATCTCCCCGAACTTCCCTCCACTCACTAAAATGAAAATCGCCTGCGGCGATTCGTTTTCCGAAGTCGCCTGAAGTTTTTGCGTGTGAATTGCCACAGGAGATTTTCGTTTTACCCGGTGGAGGGTAGGGGGAAGGCAGTTTGGGGAGATTGTCGGCCCGAAGAAGAGGCTGGGGCGACTAATCTCCCCAAATCTGCTTGTGTGGCCTGACCCTAAAAGGGGTTGGTCACCTTCAAACAACTATTTGTTTTCAGTTAGATCACTAGAAATAACTTTTTCCAATTACTTTCTTTTTTCTATGTGTCATCGGTTTTCTAATATTGAAGTGTCATTTTTCCCCTTCTAAAGCAGCACTGGGAGGGAGGGTCGCCGACCCTGTAAACTGTTCTAAATTGATACATTTAGTTGATACATTTCTTATCTTTGTCCCTGCTGAGCAGAATCTCTGGTTTCATTACAGGCAGCTGTTAGAATTGATACAATAGTTGCTAATACTCCAGAGATAATGCTGAGAAATGTATCAACTAAATGTTGCAAAATTGTAACAGTTCAGAGTCTGTACCTGAATTACTGAGCTGCCAGATTCAAACACCAGAGACAGGGACATTCAACTTTAAACTTAGATTTTGGAAAAACAGTAAAAAGTAAATAATGAAAAGTAATTGCAAAAAAAAGTCTATTTCTGGGGAACAATCTGAAAACAACTGAACTGAAAAAAGTGCTTGGAAGGTGAACAACCCTTTTAATTAAATGAAACTCTAGAAGGTAATGGCTGGCTGGGCAATATCTAACATTTTGTGACTGCACTATTTCTGCCCTCAAAACAGTAGATGCGAACCCCCTGTTTAAAGTGAATGGGAATTGCCACTATGGGCTGGGTACTGGCAGCATTTTCCATTTCCCTTGAGTGGGAGAGATTTCTAGCACTTTGCCCCCTCCTGTAGATGGGGTTGCCACTTTGGCGGTAGTCTACCGGCCTGGCCAGTAAAAATGATTGTTTATCCTAATGTTATCAATAAGGAAAAAAGATAAATATATAGGAAGGCCGGTATTTTTTTCTGGAAAGGTGGCAACCCTACTTGAAGAGCAAAAAACCATTGGGGTGAGAAAATGCTACAACTTGTACAGCCATTACCCTAACAGGGACCCTGTAATATTGAGGCATCAGATCAAATGCCTACTCTACTCTGCCCTACCCTAAGGCCTGTGACATCCATTGGAATATGTCGATTTTTTTTTTTTAAATGCTTGAAACATTCCAACACGTGCCCGATGATTCAAACTCCAGCATTCAATTCTTACAAAATGCCCCAAATATGTAGATGTGCCATTGGCCTAATGGGGGGGGGGGTGAAAGGCGAGTTATAAGATGCAGTGTTAAGCCAAAAGGTTTCCAACGCCCCAGCCCACAAACAAACACAAGACAATACTGCAGTATCTCTACTTACAGACTCCATGCTGCTCTGAGTAATGGTGTCTGCACACTGAAACTTGCCTTTAATGAAGATGCGGCATTACGTATCCAGAGCAATTTCACAATATGTTCTGCTAATCCATTTGCTAAGTACCGCAGGGACAGCTTTAGTGGGGTAAAGCACTGCAGAATATGTCGGTGTTATCTAATTAAACCATAATAATGTTAGAGTACTCCTTTATTGGGGGTCTCACTGTCCCTTCCTTCAGATCAGCAGTAAAACAACATGCAAAAAAATCTAAAAACAAAACTTTTTATGCAAGTCATGAAGTTCTTGCATATCACTCATAATTTACAGTAGGGGGTACATTATCCCTTATAATACATGAGTGATACTCATGACTTCCCTGTATAACTTAGCCAGCAGCCTTGTGCCTTTATATGGTACATATCCCTTATAATGCATGAGTCCTACTCAGAGTTCCCTGTATAACTCAGCCTGCAGCCTTGTGCCTTTATATGGTCACCTAACTCCATCGTCACTTCTAATATCCTTATAATTTACAGTAGGAGGTACATTATCCCTTATAATACATGAGTGATACTTTTAAGACATTTGAATAAATTCACATAAACAATAAGTCATATGGTGGTGCAGGACAGACACAATATAATATGACACAACATATATGATTAAAACATCATGTGTAATGTATGAATACAGTGTGTTATGGTTCAGCTCTTGTTTATTTCCTGGTAGCCACGTGGCAACACTTAATTCCTTCCTGCCAAAAGCAAGTAGTTGTGTTTTATGAATGACATTGCAGGCAAATAAGAGTCTGATGAATGAGGACAAAGAGAAGAAAGCAGATTCTATTGTGCATGTCACTAACATACTGAGGTGCCATAAAGGGATACAGACAGTTTCATTGCCATTAGAAAGCTCCCATGCATGGCCTAAACTCTTATCAGAGCTACATATTCACCTTAGTTAGCATCATGCAGCTTGGCTGGCATGCCAGGGCTGGAGAACTGAACTTGTGTTTCATTGAGTACCTCTGTCTCAAACCGCTTGCACTAAAATGGTTCATAGATTTGACTGAATGTTTGTGTTTTCCCTCAGGTTTAGTGATTGACCATGAGATGGACCCAAGCCTCCATACAGACAGTGGGGAAGATGAAGGCAGTTCAGAGCATGATGTTTCGGGAGCCAAGAGGAAAAGAAGGGGAAACCTCCCAAAGCAGTCTGTGAAAATCCTCCGGGACTGGCTTTTTGAGCACAGGTTCAATGCTTACCCATCAGAGCAAGAGAAGTTGTGTTTGTCTGGGCAAACCAACCTCACGGTCCTGCAGGTGAGTGGCCTGATTGTAGGGGCATGACCAGTTGTTGCCATTTGTGGTTTCTGGATTTTTGCTTATAACACATTAGGATAGTAATGGGTGGTGATAAGGAAGGTTGTACCCAGTTTGCCTGAGAGGCAGTGGCAGCTTGGCAATAGTAAACCTGAATCTGGTAGTGGGGATGAGTATCAAGAAGAGAATATGAGGTGGCTGAGTAATGATGGTTTAGTTCAACAGGCCGTTGGAATTTTTAGTTCACTGTCTAAAAATTAATTTTGTGCTTCTCTTTCTGCAGATCTGTAACTGGTTTATAAATGCCCGCCGGCGCGTTTTACCTGAGCTGTTGCTCAAGGATGGGAAAGACCCAAACCAATTCACGATTTCACGAAAAGGCGGGAAGTCACCAGAGATGCCTTCACCAAAAACACCTACACCTCTGCCTAGCGTCTTGGTGATGCCCCCTACAACTGCCAATGCTCTCCCCGCAAGGATAGTCTCCGTACCTCTGCTGTACCCCGTAGCACAGCCTGTACGTAACTTGGCAACCGTTTGTCATGACCTCATTTTGCCAAATATGGTTCCCACCATCAAGACTGAACAGAGTGGCGCAACTGTATTACTGCCCAAGAAACGAGCCCGGAGCCCAACAGATGAATTTGTCAACACACCACCCCCTTCACCCTCACCTCCTCTGCTGTTCGGAGGGGCAAGTATTAGCAGATTAAACATTCTGGCTCAAGTGGCAACAATGTACATGGCAGAAATGGAAGCTGAAGAGGCAAAAAGAGAGGCTGCCCGCTCTGCTCTTACTGCATTGTACAAGGCTGCACCAATCCCAACCAGCGCCCCCAATTAGAGTTGTGCGGAATAAAGAGGGGGTCATACTCCTGAACTTCCCCTTGTTTGGACTGTTTTGTGGGGCACTTACAATGGATGCTGGGGAATAACAAGGATTTAAACATTTTGTGACCAAGAAGGACATTCTGGCCCCAAAGATGGTGCCCACACATGGCTTCCATGTCTGCAAAGAATGCACAACCCTTGTTATGACATTCGGGGGATCCTTTGCTGCATGTTGGATTGGAAGGTGAAAGAAAGGTCCAAATATATTTTCACATAAAAGAAACTTTATCTGTTTACATTGAATATTTATCCCCAGTGTTTCACTTTGCTTGTTCGGGGGTGAGATTGGGATAAGGGCAATAAGGCACCTTGGGGGCAAGACAGTTCAGTTGACATCTCCCTTACTCCTTCCCAGCAAAGTGCACAGTGCTGTGTTAATATGCTGCTACCCCCTCCCCTTTTGTGCACTTTATAGGTCAAAATGGCCACCAGATACGCAGCATGCTATGAACACTGAGTATCTTTCACACCACTACAGCTGGATTTCCAGAGTCGCTTAGACTGCACACAATAATTGAGCTGAGTCTGTCATACTCGGCACCACTGTACACAGTTGTTTGGTAATTACGCAAGTGTGCTTAAGGGGATGAGATTTATGTTGATGTTGTTGACTAATCCTCATTAAATGAACTTCCTTTCTGACACTGTTTGACAACATTGGCCTCTCCAGCTGTTCTGGAACGACTACAGCTCCCAGCATCCCAGAGAGCATGTTGGGAGTTGTTGTTTTCCAACAGTTAGGGTGATAAAGGTTGTCTAAAAATGTTACGAGTTTACCTTTATTTTTTTTTTTAAATTTTATTTTGAACTGTGAATATGTAGTAAATACCGTGTATCTATTACTCCGTATGTATATTATCCAGTATTTAGTGCAGAGAAGACGAACTTGCTCTCTGACTTTATGTAGACTGGAAAATGGTACAGAGGAATGTTTTAGTTCTTTTGTTGCCTTACAATATATGTCATTTATTGCCTTCTCAGCAGGGTATATATACATCTAAAGGGATTGGGGTGGGAAGTATAGGGTGCCAATTAATTTTTCATGAAGGCACAATTTATATTCTGCATATATGAGGGAACTGCCCTATTGCTTGCAGCATTTTGTATTGAACAATATCCTCTTGACCATTAGGGGAGCTATTTTGTTGTGTGCATGTGAGAAGGAGCCGTCATATTCCTTTCTACAGCAATAGGCTGAAATAACAGGAGCATTGCTAGTTATGACTAGATGGTACTGTTGTCGATGCAGAAACAGATAGTATGGCAGCTCCCATTTAGGCATATATGGCATTCTACGTTATTTGGAAATAACTAGAGGATGAGCCCTGACTATATATTATATGTTTTTTTACCTTTTTAAAAGGGTCCATTATCTGGAACTGGTCCATAAAATGGTTTCACACTCCATTTTCTTTGCATTCCTTTTCTTAGGGCAGTGGTAAACAGGGAGATTTGGAGCTCACTGCTTTTAGTAGCCAGGGGACCAGAATTGCCTCCATTCAAAGCCAGCGATTTCAGGCTTTTGCCATGCCATTGCCCTTATTGCAGACTCTATGACATCATGCAGTTCTTGCTGCTCTTATTAGGGAGATGGGACTGGGGTCCCATAATACTGATTGCTAGATCTATAGCAGAAGTAATATTGCAACTCCCTTACATGATAAATTTAGATATGCTAAGAAAGGCTGTCCTTTGTCTGTAACAAACAACCCACATTCGTTATTGTCTGCCATTACCCTTTCATAACATTGGGGAATCGTTTTTAACAGTTCACTAAAAGAAGGCTTCCCAACATTAGACAAGGGAATCGGAGTGCAAAACTACAGCTTCGAAGTGGCTGCTGGGAATTGTAGTCCTACTATAGCCAGAGAGATGCAGGCTGCTCACTGGGTGCAAGTGAAGTCATAAACCCAGTCATTGTACTTGTTTTACTCCCTATTGGCCACTAGATGGAGAATCATTGCCACAAATGAAGCCTTGTGATAATTAAGGCTTCAAGTAAAATTTTAGCCATGCAGTGAATCTGGATTAAAATGGCAGAGCTTTTATTGAGCGCTACAGTTCCACTACTACAGACTAGTGGCATTGTTCTGCATCTCTATAAAGTGAATGTTATGAGTCAAGCCCCTCTTGCTCATTGGGAGAGAATGACTTGTGCGAGACTAAGGCAACTCATTTCCAATGTATAAGGGAACATAATCCCCATGTCTAAATAGGCTGTTGATAAAAATTCTATGTCAGTGCAATGTCTTTATTATAATAACAGGATGGAGTAGAATAGTTTGCATTTTGGATCAGAAAGGAACAAGTCTCGTGATTCCATTGAAATTACCTCAATTTTTAAGAATAAACGTTTTTCTCAAGCTGTAAAGTCATTAAATTATATAAACCAGGAGATCTTTAGGCGTAAGGTGACCGCAAGTAGCACGTGTTGCCTGTGAATCTCATTTATTGGTTTTTATGGTACAAACTGTATGAATGTTTTAACAGATTATTTCTGTGTGCATTTTTTTAAAATATGATTTGTAATAAAATAAACTGTTTTGAAAAGCTAAAATTAGACCAGCGTTGTGTTTCTTCCCTTGGCCTGGTTACCAGAGTATTGGGTTTGCCGGCCAGTTGGCTGGATAACTGGAAGGACTAGAGGCTGCATGAAGTGGACTAAGGATTATTGGGCCTATTGGGTAGGACTGCTGGGAGTGAGGGAGACCAAGGTACAGAGCTAAAGTGGATGCTCCCTACAAATTTTGGATCTTGCAATTCATCCGCAGGGGTACCAAGCCATTGTCTGACATGGGTTACTGAAGCCTACCAGGGAATTTGACGATAAGGGCCAACGCTGGTAATACTCTAATCTCAGCAACCCCCCCCCCCCACACACACACATACTAAAATGGAAACGGATAATAAGTAATTCTGTGCCACTCGTTTAATGTATTTGTTCCCAAATCCACACCTTGCAATTCTGCATGGATGGTTTTGTTGCAGCTGGGTCTATAATGCTTTTTGTTGTGAATTGTGGAAAATGCATCTGTGGGCAGTGGAGAACCCCAAAACTCAAATGTGTGTGTGTGTGTTATTAGCCTTAGCCATGTTCATCCCAATGTAAGGGGCCAACACACAATCCTATATGCAGTGACTGAGTAATATTAGAAGGCCAGAGAGGCATGGGCGTCCACAAATAGGGGCAAGGGAGGACACTTGCCCCCCCTTGGAGTTTCTGACCTGAACTAACTACCTGTAGATACGATCTCAGTGTCTAAGTCCCGGTACAACTGAACACCGATTGGGTAGGCTAGAGAGATCGACCCAGCAGTATACCCAATCACTGTGCAGCTGTACACTGGATAGACTGGAAGGATTCACTCTGCAGCCTAGCCAATCCCTGTGTAGCTGAACTGGGACTTAGACTGAAGATGGGGAAGATGAGCAGCTGGTGCAGGCAGCAGGCTTGGAATAAGGTAATGGCACTAAAATGTATTGTCAGGGAAAGCTCCAGATTTGTTCTGATCTTCTAATGTCTTGTGTGTGTTTTTTTGCTGCTGTCTAATGAATTGTGTATTATTGTGTGTGTTTGCTAAGTATTGTCACAATTTCTCTACTTGTGCAATATATAGTATAAAGTGATGGCACTCGCATGGTTTGTATATCAAAACAACGTATGGGGGTAAAAAGAAAAATTTTATTAATCTGACACAAGGACCTTTCTCAAGGAAACCCTTCCTTGAAACCTTTCGTTTCCTCGAGAAAGGTCCTTGTGTGGGACCTGAAACGTCGGATTGATAAACTTTTTTTCTTTTTACCCCCATTAATTTTTTTGATATACAAACCCTGCGAATGCCATCACTTTATACCTTCTATGAACTTTGCATGCATGAGCACCCAGGTTTCGACTATCTTCAGGGTGTGCGGCCCATACATGCTGCTCTTTATATATATATATATATATATATATATATATATATATATATATATATATATATATATATATATATATATATATATATATATATATATATATATATATATCTCTATCCGTCATCAGGAAGGGCTCGAGTCTAAGAGCCGAAACGTTGAATAAACCCATTTTTTTTCTTCACAAAAGTGCGGATTTCTTTGCTCTATAGATTTTGATATATGTTCCAGCACCTAGGCATTTCCATTGTTTTCTGAGTGCACCTATCGAGTAGTTTGTTATATATATAGACAAATACAAGAGTCCTCTGCACTCAACCCATTATCAATATATTTAAGACAGAGACATTTTGTGCATACTGCTACTGAAAAATGCCTTACCCTTTAAACAAAACAGGGATTGTTTGTCCATATATTGCAATATATTTAAGCTGGCCAACTACGTCAAAGTCATCCCATATCTGGCCAGTCCTACGCTTAATTTCATCTGATTCATTAAGAATTCTATTGCTTCATTATACATTTTACAAAGGGACGTAGTTGGACGTATATGTATTTTGTGGTCACAGCCTCATTGCATCCCCGCCTAATGGTTTTAAAAATTAGTGGTGAGCACAACTTTCCCTTGTTTGTTATAGTTATACCGGAGCAGTGACCAGCTCCATGTTGTAGCTCCCACTCTTCCCAACTATAGTCAGGTGATCCCACTGGTGTCTAATAAAAGGGCAGCCAAGTTTAGGAGTTTTACTTTGAAAGCAGCAAGTAAGTTGCAGGTAAAACTTAGTCCCTTTGTAAATATATTAAATTTTATTTGATTGTGTTTTTTGGATTCAAAAAACTATTTCTAATTATTAATAATTATATATCACACAGTATATAGTTTGGGGCAATTTCAAGTTTATTTTTTTTAAAAAAAGGGGAGGGCTTTTTACTAAAATCCAAATTTTCTCATTATTTTAATAAAAAAAAGTCCCACCAAACTCCCATCCGCCATTTGACCTTATTTATCATTAAAAAAAATTTGATAAAATCCAGGAGTAAAGAAAAAAATGAACCCTGGTGCTGGCCTTGTCCTGCCGCAAATAACCTGAAAATAGTAAACTACTTCTACTTTTTTCCCACTAGGGGATTGGCTAGGCTTAGGGAAGGTTTCAATTTCTTTCTCCAAGCCCAGCCAATACCCTGTGGCAGGACCGGGACTTACAATTTAAGGGGGAAGACACAGTCAGTAAAGCTTTTTCTTATTTTTTTTTTGTCAGGTTTGGGAAGCCTTAGCCTTCTTGAGCCTTAATGAAAATCCAACCATGCTCCCAGCCTAATTTAATCCCACCCTGTGTCTCTCTGCTCCCAACCTGACTAGAGATCCAGCCCCATGTCTCTCTGCTCCCAGCCTTATTAATCCTGCCCTGTGTCTCTATAAAAGTCACAGTTTTGATAAATAGGTCTCAGCCCCAGAGCTGTTCATGCAACAGTAAAGCTGTTTGAGCTGTTGAGGCAACAGTAAAGCAACACTGAAGGTGTCATGTGACCTTTTTATGATGATGTCATAGGAATGTGGAAAGGATATATATGAGTAGCAGTATATATGAGTCGGGCAGCACGGCGGCTCAGTGGGTAGCACTGTGTCTTGCAGCTGGGAGTCCTGGGTTCAATTCCAACCTGGGCCCTTTCTGTAAGGAGTTTGTATGTTCTCCCCGTGTCTGTGTGGGGTTTCCTCCGAGTACTTCGGTTTCCTCCCACATTCCAAAAACATATGGGAGGTGGGCAGAGGTGCTAGGTAGGGGGTCTACCCGGTACTCACAGGTGCTGTGATAGGTGCTGGGAACTCCTGAGTGTGGCTGAGGGCAGCCAGGCTTAGGCGTGTGGAGAGACCACTGGGAAGGATAGGGACTTAGGGAATAGGGTCTCCCCACTGCCCACAGGTGAATGTGATAGGTGCTGGGGCACTCCTGAGTGTGGCTATGAGCAGCCAGGCTTAGGAGTGTGTAGGCCATGGATCGGTTAGATTAGCTAGAGGGAAGTTAGTTCCTGGGGAGGGGGGTCCCCTTTTCCACCTTAGAACCACATTCAAATGTAAAATAACCTGCATTGAGGCCACTGGGAATAAGATAAAATGCAAATATCCCTGTTATTTTGCATGGACAGTGTTCTCCCTCAGGATTTTTTTTCTACCAGGTGGGAGGAAAAAATAACTGGGTGGGGATATAAAACATGCAGCAGCACAGAAACCAGTGCAATTAGCATCAAAATGTAATAATCAGCCCTGTAGCATCAGCTTATATTACAGACAAACCTCATTTTCTGCTTTTCTGACATATTTTTATTGTGAAGCTACAGGTTGATGTTTCGGCCTACCCGAAGGCCTTTCTTAAAGTGGGGTAGGCCGAAAAGTCACCCTGTAGCTTCGCAATAAAAACATGTTTTAAACCTAAAAAGTCCTGTGAGTGCAAATCTCTTTGGAATTGGAATGGATGAATTTGTGGATTCTGCACCCAGGCACATGAACTATTTGTCGAGAGTGCCGGCATGACTGGGTATATATGTATATATGTGTGTATAAATATATATATATATATATATATATATATATATAAAACATAGGGCCAGTGCTCACAGGTATATGCCTAGGTGCTGGAATACTCAATCTTAATTTAAAACAGCAAAAAACCACACTCGTAGAACTTAAATGCAAAACAAAAAGTGTTTAAGCACTTTTTGTTTTGCATTTAAGTCCTATGAGTGTAGTTTTTTGCCTATATATATATATATATATATATATATATAGTCGTGTTCCAAGGAATGACGCACTCCAGGACTTCATAATGAGATGAAGCAAAGTGAAGTTTATTTGTCAACGTTTCGGTCCAGTCTGGACCTCAGCAAGCCTACAGGTCTGAATCTAAGGAGTAATCCTTAGATTCAGACCTGTAGGCTTGCTGAGATGCAGTAGCCAGTAGGGATGCACCAAATCCAGGATTCAGTTCACATGTGTGTCCATCTCATGCTAGTGCCACACGTGTTTATTGGCTTAGACCCACTTACTTATGTCTCTGCAATGAGAGGGCACTGTTTCAGTCTGGGTAAATATACAAAGAATGGGATTCGGCACAAATGCATGCTTTCAAATCAAAATCTGCTCTGTGTGTGTATGCACCCAGGCCAACACGTGCCTGTAAATGAAGAGGCAAACGTGAGTGGGTTCCAGCAGATCAGTTGTTTCTCTCTAGTCTGAGACTGTAAGTGCAAGTGTGTCTCATTGCAAGTGTGTAAGTAAGAAAAACTATGGTTACTGACCATCTGATGCACTGATTCACCTGCCCAAGGCATGATTTGCTTGTAAAGTGGATAAAGATGGCCACATTGGCTCAGAGTTATGACTCTTATATAGTTTCCTCTGCACCGTATTCCTTTTCACCATCAGGCTATTTAAAATTTTAGCTGACCAATAGTTAGTTCTCTTTCAAGTTTATTAACAATTCCAAGTCCTAGATTTGTGTTTTTGCCATTAAAATATTTGTAGACATTTTGCTTGTGATGCTTTTAGCGACTTGCCCCACCCTGAAAAATATTCTGTGGACGCCCATACAGAGAGGGTCTGTTGAAAGAAGAAACTGCTGGTTTTTGGGGGTCTCTAAATGTTACTGGAAAAGCGGGGCCACTATAAGTGATCTGGCTTCCAGACCTGTATCAGGTCTGGTATTATGTCCTGTTTGATGCCTGATGAAGAAGTGGCTTTATTGGAAGACTGCTTGGCATCTGCTGGCAATTTCCACTTTAATTTCTCTGCTTATAGAAGAAGAAATGAGAATTTAACATGAATAAAAGGCATGAAAGATGCAGTGGCTGCCATTCTCGTCACCCCAAGATAAAAGAATCACGCGGAGCAAGAAAGAATACATCAAACTCAGCAGTGCACCTGCCGCTTGAAAGCCAATTAAAATGTATGATCCTAATGATGCTGCGGGAAACCAGGGTGATCCGACACAGATCTGTCAGAGGGTATGGCAGCTGAAATGAGCTGAGAATCGAGCTGCACAAAACCTGGGGCGTCTGTGTGGAATTAAAGATATACACCAAACCCAAGTGGATTAGAAGGAACTACAAATCCCAGCATTCTCCGCCGCTTTCCAAAATACCAAGTGTAAAAAAAAGTTCTGTCATACTTGCTGCTACAGAATCCAGGGTACGAACATACATGTGCTGTATTTACCTACTGCTAATCCCACCTGTCTTTGGGGCGGTGTGTACAGCAGTGTGTATAGCGTTGGACAGGGGGGCCCAGGGCCCCCTGGGGCTGCTGCCTCAAGGTCCACCACAACCCCCCAGTCTCCCACCCCAACCACAAAGCTCACTTTGGTTACCATGGTCGGCAAAAAGATGCTCCTGGTAACTTTAAGAGCCGAATTTCCTGTTATGAAACCGGAAATTCGGCTTTTCTAGCGCAAAGAGTGCAATTTCGCTATCTGCGCTAGCGATGCGCTCCACCCCCGGACCCCCGTCAGCTATTTTGAGGTAAGCGCGATGGGCAGGGGGAGGCAGAATTGCGAATGCCCTTCCCAAGCCACAACCCCTCTCTGGCCCCCCCAACGCCTACCTTCTTCTTTTTGCAGTCGTGCTGGGGGCCAGGGAGGGAGGTTGGAAGACTCACTGCCATGGCAATAGCTTCATGCAGAGAGGGTCTGGGTTTTTTCCTGGTCAGATCCTGTGTGTGTGTGAGGCAAGATGGCGGCAAGGGAAGGAGCTATAACTGTGGGATAGTACATCAAGTCATATATAGTATATTTTTATTGTGGAGCAGCCATATCAACCTGCACTAGGGTTCTGTATCGGGTCAGATGGCCTGGTTCCTAATTAAATCAACTTGTCCAATGATCCCTTTGGAATATGCATATTGGAAACATATTCCGCCTTTCACAACTTTAGGGCTCCTATACAAGGGCAGTTTTTTGCTGCATTATCCTGCAGTAAATTTTAACGTGTTCAACCGCAGGGGAGTGCAGCAAGAAATGCATTCTATTCATTTAAATCAGCCCATACTCACACAGGCGCTTGTAAGTGCCGAATACAGTGTGTTGCTTTCCACCTGCATTCAGCATTTTCTAGTGTCATCACGAGGAGAGCACCATAGAGAAGAATTGCCTGCATCTGGGCCTGCACTCCCCTGTAGCTGAATGGATTGAAACATAACGCAGAGGAGTGCAGATTATGTGTAAGAGCCCTCAGCTGCTGGTCACATGACAGATGCCAGGGGTTCCTCTCCCAAAGAAGAGCTGCTTGGGGGAGAGGCAAATGTGTGTAGGAGGAGACAAATAGGATCACTTTTTGTAACACAGAGAATTTATACATATGGATCTTCACCGTATATTTCTGGTGAAAAAGGAAAGCCTATGGCACGTACCAACGTTCTTACCTAGCTTGCAACGCGTAAACATCTTCATGTTACTGTTTATTAGGACCAAACCGGGTCTTAAATGATTTCTGACATCAGTTAACACTTGTTTCATATCATGGACTAAACCAGTGGAGAGTATTTACCAGGCTTTTTCGCTGTAATGGGTCTTCTCTTAAGCCCCAAATGTTATCAAATGGGCTGGTTCCTCCCCAGTGCATTCAGATCTATGAGAAAGGTAAGAGCAAAGTCAATGTTCTGTCCATTAAAAAGTGTCTAGTGTTTGGTCTAAGCATAAATTTCTCCTCAGCAATAAGTTGTGTATCCACTGCTATAGTCATTGTTTGCTGTGCAGCAACTTTACTGAGTTTGCATTGCATAATAATAGTGAAGTCCTGCAGGGCACATGGTGCTTTCCAAGATGGCTGCTGTAACCTCCACAGGCTGAGCAACAACCATTCTACTTCAGGAAGATTTTGTTATTAATTGATTTTTTATGTATTTTAGCTTTTATTGCATAATTTTAGGTTCTAAAAATTAGGGATGCACTGAATCCACTATTTTGGATTAGGCTGAACCCCCGAATCCTTTACGAAATATTCGGGCTAATACCGAACCGAATCCTAATTTGCATATGCAAAATAAGGGTTGGAGGGGGAAACATTTTTTACTTCCTTGTTTTGTGACAAAAAGTCACGTTAATTTCCTCCCCGTCCCTAATTTGCATATGCAAATTAGGATTTGTTTCGGCTGGGCAGAAGGATTTGGCCGAATCCGAATCCAGCTGAAAAAGGCCAAATCCCAAACCGAATCCTGGATTCAGTGCATCCCTACTAAAAATCCTTTAATGTCCTGTATATAGTAATAACTATCTGTTGTAATTTAGGTGGGCTGGCGGATTTTCAGTGTGTGTGACAATATGTTTCCTTGCTGTTTTACAAGTACGCCATTTCCTTTATTTTTATTTTGTATATTATATTGTATTCAAAAATTGTATCCACTATACGATCACTGATCCGGTTCAGTTAAAGTGCATTTAGATCTATGGGAGTTGGGCTGGTGGCCTTGCAATATACATGGTAGTGTGATTTCCTGCTGTTTACAGTGCAAAGTGCACCCAACCTTTCATAAAAAAAGCTAAAAAGAGGTCTGCATTTACATCAAATCCTTTAAAGAACTAAAGCCTAAAAACGAATGGCTAAAAATTCCATATTTTATATACTGATTGATTGCAGAAGTGTAAAGTTTCAGCTTGTCAATAGCAGCAATGATCCAGGACTTCAAACCTGTCACAGGGGGTCACCATCTTGGTAAGTGTCTGCAACACTCACATGCTCAGTGGGCTCTGAGCTGCTGTTGAGAAGATAAGCTTAGGTGTTGTTATTAGATTATTAAACAGAAAATTAGGTTGGCCTGTAATATAAACTGAAGCTACAAGGCTGATTATTAAATCCCTATACTAGTTGCACTGGTTTCTAAGCTGCCAAGTAGTAATTATCTATATTGATAATTAATTAGCCTTATATTGTGACATTAATATTGTATGTGTACTGTTTATTGTGAGCTCAGTCCCTAAGCTCAGTAAGTGACAGCAGCACAGAGCATGTGCAGTGATTCAGCAGAAAAGAAGATGGGGAGCTACTGGGGCATCTTTGGAGGCACAGATCTTCCCTGCTAAAGGGCTGGGGTTGCCTTTGGTTGGTACAGAAGTCTAAAACATAATGTACAGCAACTCTAGACTACTTCTTTAGTTAAGCTTTGGTTCTCCTTTAAGCAGCAACTCTATGCCTATATGCTACAATTACCAGATTTTGAGATTGAAATCTGGGGACAGATGTCAAGATGCAGCACTAGGGTTGCCACCCAGCCGGTATTTTACCGGCCTAGCCAGTAAAATACCTGCCGGGGCCGGTATTACAAATTTACCGGCAATGTAGCTGCCGGTAAATTTGTAATAAGATCAAAAGGAGCCCTCGCCTGCTCCCAATCCCCTGCAATTTACCTTTTTCTTTGCCTCTTCTAGCGACCGCGGGTCTCCATCGCGTGGCCCAGCCCTTTTTGACATCACACCCCACCCCTTTTGACGTCACGCCCGCCCTTTTTGAGGTCCCGCCCCCCCAACAGCCGGTAAAAAAAATTATAAAAGGTGGCAACCCTGTGCAGCACACACATTTGTGTATCACATATCCATTCAACCACAGCCACATTTATTTTTCCTTTATATATTTCCCTCGCACAGGCACAATACACTGGAAAAGTGTGACCTCAGAATTTCATGACACCAATATTATATAACAGACACCCTGTGGCACTTAGATTTTCATAGCACAATGACACAGTGTGGGTCCAGCGTTTCATGACAGACACAATGTGGCCCTAGTATTTCAGAACACAGATGTAGCACCAGCATTTTATGACAGGCTGGCCAGCAGCACTTCATTCCAGAGGTTACTGGCACTCCAAGAGCATTAAACGGTAGAGGGGGTCTGGTCGTGGGCCCACTGGGTTTTTCCCGGTGTCCCGCCGGGTCAGTCTGACCCTGTGCACGATTACTGAAACACAATGTGTGTAATGACTGAGTGAGGCATTGGGTACTGGCACCCCAAGCATACTACATTCACTGAGAAGCAGTGAACACAGGAACCCAAGCACATTATACAGTGAATCTTTAGAATTATGCTCTAGCAGGCAGGTGTTAACAATGTGCATTCCAGAAAGAGTAACACAGACTGAAAAGCAGCCCCTTCGCTCATGTCTGCAGTTTTCTGTGTCTGCACCAGGAGCCAATGCATCAGGCCAGACACATGGAGTAATGGATTTCTGTGGAGAAGTGCATACTTGTACATTTCATTGCCAAAGTCCGCTCCATGTGTCTGCACCCAGGTCAATGGCCAGAGGGTTTCTTTATCGGCCTGCACTTATATGCAGAGAGTCTGTCCATTGTGGCATTAGCCTAAAAGAAATGTGTCAATTTCAGGAATGTGTTAACTACTATCAGTCTTTAGCTATTGTAGACAACTCAACAGGCTAGAGCAGTGATCCCCCACCAGTGGCTTGCGAGTAAACCCCAGGGACTTTTTTTCATGCTTGTAGCTCCCCAACTCTTTTTACATTTGAATGTGGCTCACTGAAAAAAAAAGGTTGGGGACCCCTGGGCTAGAGCAACAGAAGGTGGGTTACAATTGAGTCACATAGCAAGACGCCTTTAACACCTACATCCCTTGTATCAGCTGTGAACCCAATCTTGCTGGTTTTATTTTGTAAACACACAGAGAGGCTTTAGGGTATTCATTCTGTCAATGTCAGACTGGGGGCTCATGCCTCCTTTGTTTGCCTTCCCCTGGTTTAAGCCAAAAAAAAGACAATGATCCGTGCCTTTGTTACGCCGTATCGCTGCATACGTTTTCCAACACAGGAAGGTAATGCTAAATACAGTACAAGCATGACTAGCTGCCTGGGGAAACAATCGGCTTGGCAAGATGGGGTTTCTATGGAGATCTTTTACATTACTGAGGGCAATAATTAGTAAGGTGACTGTAATATTACTCACCGTTTCTCACTACTGGCTCCTTTCATTACATGTGCTACCTTGTTGGATTTGCTCTGTATTGAGCTTTATCAGTTGCAGGTGCATTAAATCATTATCTTTATTATATTCCCCAATTCCCATTATAATAGGATTAAATGAGGCACGTGAGCATTACAGGACATTGCTAACCTTGTTCCACACAGCCTGTTGATTGTGATCGCACTGGTTAAATTCAGTTCTTACTGACTTATCAGTACCTAAAACACTCTTCATACACTTTGCTTGGTTAGCTTGAGATCTGACATGTTTTTGGCACTTTGTAAGCTGCATATAATAAAGCACAGAGGCCTGTATTCCCCCAGTGAATACAGCACTAATTTTGCTTGGTAGTGCTGTATTCATGAGGTATGGGGGCACTTAGGCATCCCACCTCCTGCTACCCTAACTTGTGCGTTGTTCTGGCACAGACGTTTGAGAGCACTGGCAGATGCCGGCCACAATGGACTCCTGTCCTTATCATCCGCTGTAAGACCTGGACTTGTGCCTGCTGACGTTGCATTCTGCAGCAAGGTCTTCAAGGCAGCCAGACACCTGACAGACCAGTGTCATAGTAAATGGCATCTTATGTTGTGTACCAGATAAGAAGCTGCAAATGGATATGCATTTGCTGTCAGCAAATGTCTTACAACACTGTTATGCTCTGCTACGACCCAGGGCACTTCCACCCATATCGGAATGTGAGAGGGTTTATAGGTCTTCTCAGTTCATTCATTTGGATGCAGATTATGGGCAGCTGGAGAGGTTTACCAAAACTAGTGACTCTTGGAAGAGTTGACATGTCTGCCCAATGTATAATTGAGTTAAAAGTGATGCTCAGCTCCTTTATTAGAGCAATACAGTGCATCCTTACCGTAGAACAGGCACCACACAGCATAAAGTAGAAGCAGGAAGTTCTGATTGAGCTTCGGCCACTCTGCTGTTTTCTCTATGATCGAGTTGATACATTGTAGTCTCAGAAAATAGTCCTGCGCTGAACCAATTTTTGAAACCCGACCCACAACCCGCATTCTTACCCGCTTGGACCCGCTAGTACTTTATCCACAATGCGATCTGCTGACCATCAAGAGAAAGGAAGTGCTGTCATAAATTAGAAGTGACATCATTAGATGTAGGCGTGATCATAAAAGGGAAAATTGTATCATACTTACCGTGATTTTCCTTTCCTTGACGTACTCCATATCGGTACTCTCCGGGATATCCCCACCCCCCATCAGAAGGACCCTCCCCAAAGCTTTAAAAGCCACTCCCACCCCAACATGGCGTCTTTGTACCAAGCTTTAAGACAACCATTGTAGAAGGGATGGGAACGTGCTGATATGGAGTACGTCCAGGAACGGAAAATCACTGTAAGTATGATACACTTTTCCCTGGACATACTCCATAACCGTACTCTCTGGGACATAGCAAGCTTAATGCCCAGTTGGGAGGGAACTAGGCTCTAACAGCCTCTTGGATAATATTGTAATAACTTACTGTTTTGGAGTACAGTAACTTGTCATACTATCTGCTCCAGGTGCAGAACCTAGTAATGTACAGGCGACATTATAGGATTAGCTGATCTCAACTGCAACCTAGAGGAAGAGAGTAATGAACAATGATACTCTGGAGAAGAAAATCCTGCTAGGACCTAGTCCTACACAAGGAAACTCACAGCAAGAGTGACCCCAAAAAAATATTGCTTCCAATGGAGCAAGGAAAACAGAAGAAAATTACGCCATGGTGGGGGTTGGAGTGGCTTTTAAAGCTTTGGGAAGGGTCCTTCTGATGGGGCATGGGGGGCGGGGATATCCCGGAGAGTACTGATATGGAGTACATCCAGGGGAAAAGTTTTTAAAACATAGGTAAAGGAGTAAAACTCACTACTGAGAAGACCCGCACCCGACCCATGACCTTCAAACCCGCAGAACCACTGGCCCACGTCTGTACCTGCACCTGAAAGTTGTACCCACAGGTTAAACGCTATTTTGCGAGTAACCCGCAGGTACCCAATCTGCTGCAGGAATCTACTAGAAAATGCACTCACATGGCTCTGTATGGAGGGATCTAATGGTATGTGTTTTAACAAACCGATTTTTGTGGGCGAGGGGCGGGGCTGCAGCAGGGACACAACTATAGAACAAACAGCCCCTGTAAAGGCTGGAGGGCCCAGAGGTATAGGGGCCAACAGAGCAACGACTGATAAGTGGTTTCAGTATATATCTAAGAAACAATATCGAATGCTTAAAGAGTCATTCCTCCATCTTTCCCAAGACATAGTACCATTAGTGTCAGCTTGGTCTCAAAACTGCGTGTACTAGGATTTCCTTAAGCATGGTATAGGTGCTACATTATGCTCTGTCATACTGCCAGCGTTTTCATTCAAGATATTCTAAGGCAATCACGTTAAAGTAACATGTAAACATTTTGTTCTGAGGGTTACAATGTCGGCAGCAAGGACTTCAATACATTGGGCAACTAGGGATATGTGGGCACATCTGTTCTTGTAGCATGGTAACTTTGGCTGTACCCATGGTTGAGTCTAGTCTTGGATCTTCAAAAGCCCCTTTAGAGTAGGCTAAGAAGCAGTGCTACTTAGAAACCAGATTATTGTAGCACCCAATTCTGGATAGTAACATAGAGCAACTTTGGAAATACAACCCTTTCCATTGTGACTCTATAGAACCAACCAGGCAGAGGCACTTCTTGGCATTTTGCTTTCCAATGAAGCAACCCCAATGCTTCCCTGTCATGTATTCAGAGGGGTTAGGAACTTCAGCTATGTAAAGACAGTGCAAATAGGGTCTTCTGCATTAAAGGAACAGTAACAACAGAAAATGAAAGTGTTTCAGAGTAATGGAAATATCACGTACTGAACTGGTACAACTGATCTGTTTGCTTCAGAAACACTACTATAGTTCATATAAACAAGCTGCTGTGTAGGCACTGTCTGTGATTATGAAAAATTCAGGCCTTGTGCCAGTGCTTCTGTCTGCAGAAAAATGCACTAACTCGGGTCCTAGTCCTGCCAGAATCCTCTTTTAAGTTCCTTTGCAGTGATCAGGGAGAAAGGCACTTTTTGCTGCCCCATGGGAGAAACACCAAGGCAACCACTGAAAACAAAGCTTTCATGTCATTCTAGATTAAAGAATCAGCCTATCCAATTCCCCTGTGTCCCACCAATAGGCTAAGGCTGATGTGAACATGTAATATTGCTTCATGCAAGGTCAAAGCAGGCATTTTAATGCTGATCAGCTCCAGTACCAATTTTAATGGTCTTGGAAGCTTCTTATATTGTTTGTAGGTTAGGTTTTCGTTCTTTTAAAATAACAGTACACCACTTACCAGTAGCCCTAAATATGCTGTGTATTACTTACCTTGTTATTCACAGGCTCATGTGTAGCTTTGTTGCTGCAGACAGTTTCCTTGTCCAGTAGGGGGTGCTCCTGCTATACACCACTGCTCAGACTATTATTTGTACAAAAACTGCCCCATTAAAGATCCTATCTGTCAAGGGCATGTCTAGCAACAAGTACTGAAATGAGACCTAAATCATAACCAAAGAAGTAGGATAGAAATTTTGTACATTGTTTTGGGATTCTGTACCAGCACAAGGCACAACAATTGGCGTCTCTGAAGATGCCCCAGTAGCTCCCCATCTTCTTTGCTGCTGATTCACTGCACATGCTCTGTGCTGCTGTCACTTACTAAGCTTAGGGATCCACTCACAATATACAGTACATATAGAATGGAAATGTCACAATATAAGGTTGATTAATAATTAATACAGATAATTACTTCATGGCAACACATACACCAGTGCAACTAGCATTAGAATGTACTGTAATGATCAGCCTTATAGCATCATCTTATATTACAGACCAAACTAATTTTCTGCTTGATAATTTGCAACAACCCCTAAGTTTAGCTTCTCAACAGCTGCTCAGAGCCCACTGAGCATGTCAGTGTTGCAGACACTTTCCAAGATGGTGATTATTGCTGCTATTGAGCCATATTTATTTTTAGGGTTTAGTTCTCCTTTAAGGTCTGCACGGGCAGATTTAAGCTGCCAATTCTGGTCCTTTAGACCGATTCGGCCAGAAATCATCCAGGTATAGATTGGCAGGTTTGATTTTACCAATGATCAAGGACCACATTGGCTAGTTGATGTGGTCCTAGTCCCCTTGGCACCCATTCTCATAGTTGTAATCCGATCGTTTGGCCTGATATTGCCCTGCCTTTGGTGGGAGCGGATCTTATGGTGTATAGCCACCATTACTGAGGCACTGGTTTAAGGTGGCCATACACAGGCAGATTAAAGCTGCCGACATTGGTCCTTTAGACGGGTCTCCCCGATTGATATCTGGCCAAAAATTGGTTCGAATTTTCTGGCGATCAAGGACCGCATTGTCTAGTTGATGCAGTCCTACGACCCATCGGCACCCATTCTCTTTGTTGTAATATGATTATTTGGCCCAAGGGCCGAACATTGGGATTAACCAGATATCGTCCTTCCATTAGTGGGCATATCGGGGAAAGATCATTTGTGTATGGCCACCTTAAAGGTGGCCATACACAAAGAGATCTGCTCGTTTGGCGATGTCGACAAACGAGCGGATCTCTACCTGATATGCCCACATTGAGGTGGGCGATATTGGGCTGATCTGATCGTGGGCCTTAGGGCCAAACAATCGGATCAGAATGGAGGATAAACGGGCGGTCAGATTGCGGGACCACATAAATGACGGGATTTGTTGTTTTTCTTGGACACCAAAAGGAGACAGATTTAAGATACTAATTTAAATCCTTTAGATCAATCTGGCACCTTGCCTGCCTGTGTTTGGGGGCCCTTTCACTGATATCTGGCCAAAAACAGTCAGATGTTGATTGGGCAGGTCAGATAAAGGACCTCATGTGGATCTTTGCTTTTATTTTTTAATTTGTAGGTGACTGTTCAAATCGAATTGCTGTTTGGTTGCTATGTGCAACATCACCGGTGACATTTGTCTCCACTGTTAATAAATACACTTGGGTACTTCTGTAGAGTAATAGTCTAAGGTCAGGCATGAAGACTGGAAATGTGTATCTGGTCCAGTAACCACAGCAACCAGCCAGGATTCAGCTTGCACTGCTTTAATGCAGTACAAAATAATAAATGCAGCGTTCTGATTTGTGTGCTATGAGTTAACGAGAACTCTAAGGCTAATATGAATGTATTAATTTCCCCATCACAGACTCTATTGCTTTTATTGGTTGCATCCCTAGGAATCCTTTTTTTCCCTCCAAAATTCATTAAAACATGTTTTGCTTTTTTTTTTTTTTTTTTTAATTTATTTTGTTTTTTGTCCTAAAAATGCTGTTTCCACGTGTGTAATACGTGAACTTCAGTCCTGTTCATTGTCATGTGGGGAAGAAACCAGCGAACCTTAGTGATGTCATCGATCAGCGGGGGGCAAGGGAGCTCATGATGTCATCAATGTATACAGATACTCAGCATCAATATACAGCATGAAGAGTTCCTGCTCAGCGTATAAGGACACTCCATATCTTTATACAGAGCTAGTGTACAGAGATACTCCACGTCATGTTACAGTGACGTCAGTGTGCATATTAGTTGTGTAGAAATTGCACGGCCTGTTCATTATCAGTGTATAGCAACATGTAGCATCATTAAGGAGCTTGGTGGGTTCATCCATAGAGTCTAGTGGTGCTCTGCTTTACTATATAGTGCAGTGTGCTTTTATATACCAATTTGTTGCCAGCCTGTCTAGCAGATAAGGGTTTAAAATTACCTAAAATCACCAATATGCTAACATATTACAATCAAATAGAAAGGGGCTGGCCCATTCCTTTAATTCCAAGGATAGAACCCAGTCGATCCTAAGCCACCAAAATCAGTATAAAACTCGTATCTATGTCAAAAATAAATAATCATTATCTGCCAGTAGGGCCAGGAACCTATGCAGAGCAGGATGGCTCCATCTCGCTCATCTTGGTGCTGCACAGAGCAATGGTTATGTGTAAGTGCAGAACACAACAGGTCACTCTGCCTATAGGTGAATGGTTCCAAAATGGAACACTTAGGACAAGACGAGCAGTGCATTGCCCAGTACCAATTAATAAAGCCACATGCTCCTGCTCCAATAGGAAAGGGTGGGGAGAGTTTCATTATTGCAATGGGTGCTACTAACACAGACGAGTGCTTAAAAAATACGGGGTACAGTCCAATACTGGGAAGCGTTAAGGGACTCTTTGTATTGATGAGACTTACTGGTGCCTTATTGCCATTGCTCTGGGAATAGAGCTGAGTGTCAGGAGGCTAGATCACATGATTTTGCCTCCTGCACACTTTCTTCAGAGATCTCTTCCCCACAAACACCTGATAAGCTCCTTAATATTAATGAGAATAATTAGATAAGAAATAGTCCTGGCTTGCTCTCCAGAGCTCTGTGGTCAGCACTTTCAGACTGCCAAGCACTATTGGCCTAAACTTGAGTGCTCTTGCGCCCAACTCCGTGTGTCTTCCATTTGAGTCTGTCGGTTTCTGGTTGAATACCACGGCCTCTTTGTTAGTCTCCCGCAGCACAACCAAAGCTCGTACACTCAGAGTCGCGTCTGTGCCTCGGGCACATAGATCTCGATGCTGTCCGAACTCTCAGTAGCAGAGTTCTGGCGAACGGAGGCAGCTCGTTTGGCTGCCATTAGCCTCTTCCGTGCTTCTTGTCTCTGCTTGTCACTGTTGGATGGGCCTGGCGCTTTGTCACGGCTCAGAGGGGGCTTGGGCCGGGCTGGCTTCTTTGGCACTGGGGGAGGGGCCCTCTTTATCTCCTGTGGTAGAATAGAAAGGAAAGGATTTTACTTGGAGACTACAAAATTCTAGAATGCACATTTTTATTGAAGGGGGACTCCAGGCTAAGAAAAAAATACTTATTATATGCACTTACATTGAAATAAGCTTTTAGCATTAATTTCTGATGAATCTGCCTTCTAGTAGCATCTGATCAAGGTGATAAACCCCCCAAAATGTTGACATATTCAGTGATATTTTTAACATTTCTGCATTTACATTCATTTTCTATTTTTAGTGGTTTCTGAGACATTTGCACTTTTAGACTGCTGATATTCTGGCCTTCAAAGATAGCTGTTGCACCGAAAATGGCTGATGTCAGTGACCTTAATCGTCTTTGCGTTACTATATTCAGTTAATCTACAATTTGCTGAATCTCAGTTGAGCTATCTAAAAAGGCAAAGAAACTGCTAACAATATAAAATGAATGTAAACCCCAAAAGCCCTCATGGAAGCTCTCTGAGCATGTCTGCAAAATCAATATTTTGGGGTTAGCTATGCCTCTCACTGCCAATAGTGACCTTTAACAGGAGACAGAAGATTTTAATTATAAAGTTGCAATGATCGATATCTCATCTACCTGGCCATGCCTGGGTACAATGCCTTCCTTCAGTCTTCAGCAGATAGCAAACCTGTTCTAAACTGTCATATCACTATTATGAACACTAGATTCATGCATGAAGTTGTTAAAGGAATTCTCTCACCGATTCAGTTGTACTGGCTCATAACATTAGATAGCTTTAAGTAAGGGTTTTTATCAATTAAGCAATGAAAGATACATGGTTATGGAAGATACAGTTAGGTCAATTTGGACAGACAACTTTTTTTTCTAATTTTGGTTTTGTACATTACCACAATGAATTTTAAATGAAACCACTCAGATGCAGTTGAACTGCAGACTTTCAGCTTTAATTCAGTGGGTTGAATAAAAAGATTGCCTAAAAATGTGAGGAAATAAAGCCTTTTTTTTTTTAACACAATCACTTCATTTCAGGGGCTCAAAAGTAATTGGACAAATTAAAAAAACTGAAAATAAAATGTTCATTTCTAATACTTGGATGAAAACCCTTTGCTGGCAATGACAGCCTGAAGTCTTGAACTCATGGACATCACCAGATTCTGGGTTTCCTCCTTTTTAATGCTCTGCCAGGCCTTTACTGCAGCGGCTTTCAGTTGCTGTTTGTTTGTGGGCCTTTCTGTCCTAAGTTTAGTCTTCAACAAGTGAAATGCAGCTCAGTTTGGGTTCAGATCAGGTGACTGACTTGGCCATTCAAGAATATTTCACTTCTTTGCTTTAATAAACTCCTGGGTTGCTTTGGCTGTATGTTTTGGGTCATTGTCCATCTGTATTATGAAACGCCTCCCAATCAATTTGACTGCATTTAGCTGGATTTGAGCAGACAGTGTCTCTGAACACCTCAGAATTCATTCGGCTGCTTCTGTCCTGTCTCACATCATGGATAAACACTAGTGTCCCAGTGCCACTGGCAGCCATGCACGCCCAAGCCATCACACTGCCTCCGCCATGTTTTATAGATGATGTGGTATGCTTTGGATCATGAGCTGTTCCACGCCTTCTCCATACTTTTTTCTTGCCATCATTCTGCTAGAGGTTGATCTTGGTTTCATCTGTCCAAAGAATGTTTTTCCAAAACTGTGCTGGCTTTTTTAGCAAAGTCCAATCTAGCCTTTCTATTCTTGAGGCTCATGAGTGTCTTGCACCTTGCAGTGCACCTTCTGTATTTACTTTCATGCAGTCTTCTCTTTATGGTAGACGTGTATATCGATACGCCTACCTCCTAGAGAGTGTTGTTCACTTGTTTGGCTGTTGTGAAGGGGTTTCCCTTCATCATGGAAATGATTCTGTGATCATCCACCACTGTTATCTTCCATGGACGTTCAGGTCTTTTTGCGTTGCTGAGTTCACCAGTGCTTTCTTTCTTTCTCAGGATGTACCAAACTGTAGATTTTGCCACTCCTAATATTGTAGCAATTTCTTGGATGGTTTTTTTCTGTTTTTGCAGCTTAAGGATGGCTTGTTTCACCTGCATGGAGAGCTCCGTTGACCGCATGTTGTCTGTTCACAGCAAAATCTTCCACATAAAATCACCCCCCCCTCAAATCAACTCCAGGGCTTTTATCTGCTTCATTGATAATGACATAACAAAGGAATTGCCCACATCTGCCCATGAAATAGCCTTTGACTCAATTGTCCAATTACTTTTGAACCCCTGGTCGAATTACTTTTGAGCCCCTGAAATGAAGTGATTGGCTTTAGTGCCTCACATTTTTATGCAATCTTTTTGTTCAACCCACTGAATTAAAGCTGAAAGTCTGCAGTTCAACTGCATCTGACTTGTTTCTAAAATTCATTGAACCAAAATAAGAAAAAAAAACAAAATTAGAAAAAAGTGGTCTGTCCAAATATTTATGGACCTAACTGTAGCTTATAGTACAAGCTGATCCAGGAACTGGCCATTTTGGAGTCAGGGGGGAATTTCCTGAGGCAAACTGTAGAGGCTCCAGTAGGGGTTTTTTAAATGGTAGAACTTGATGGAAATGGTTCTTTTTTTTTTTTTTTCAACCTAACTTAACTATGCATAATTTCAAACAGCAAGATGGCACTTACATTTCTGTCTGGCGTTTCGCTCAGTACCCATCCGTTAGCCTTGAGTTGGAAGAGTTCATCGAACTTCATACTGATATCCTCTATGGAAAGCTGCAGCAGGTCCCAGAAACCAGCCAAATCCTGTGCAGTGGTGCGTGGGTTGGAATTAGGGTTCTGCAGAAAAGAGAGAAAAAAAAACGTGTAAATATTTTTTGATTAGGCCATGTACAGTATTACTCACTGACAGCTACTCTACTTAGTTTGGATTATTTTGTCAGTTTATGTGATCGTTCACAGGTTTGTTCTCTAAGTCACTTTTTTCTGATAGAAAAAATGAACCGTATTAGCTGCTGGCCTCATTTGTTGGCCCCCAATGCCTGAGGCCCCTGTCCAATTAGGGCCTACATACAGTATGTGGGTATTCCCTGCCTCTCAGCTCTGTGAGCATCACGTCCGAACACTTTGAATGTCTGAATACACAGAAATATATTTAAACTGCCCTGGCACAGCAGTGTATGAGTCATGGCTGATTAGGACATGAACAAATGCTTCACGCTGACTAATTTCCTCCTACATGCATAGAGAAATATTTCTATTTAATACACATAATACAGACGGTAGGTGTATACCAAAGATGTGAATCCATACCCAGAGTTTCTAAACACGCCTCACACACCAGAGGTTCTTGGTGAAGTCCTTGAGGGCCAATATTTGGGCAAGAACCATCTTAACTACTAAACATTACAGATGGAAGAAAGCATTGCTATATCAAGTCACTCAGCCATAGTTCCAAGAATATACCAAATCTCACATTCATTGACAAATTGCCTGGGCTTTTAGGTCTAGCTATATATTCATGTTTTCTTCGGCAGTTCTCAAGTTTGGAATTTACAACTGTTACTTGGTTGTTTGGCAACCAAGCAGCGGGTTAAATGGCAGACTAAAGAAAGAAAGATAACTAAAAACCAGCCTCAGAATGAATCAGCTGCCCAGGCACTGTGATACCCAGCAAAATATATAACTCCCATAAATAACAGAAACTAAAAACAATTACATACTACCTCCAAATAACCTTTTCTATAATATATAACAACAAAGCCGAAAGTTTAAGTTCCTCCAAAAATAAATCAAGCAGCAAGTAAAAAAAATACAAAAAGTTTAAGACCGAAACGGGTTTCGTGCCTGTTGGGGCACTTTCTCATAGCCCTATGAGTACTCACAGCCTATGAGTAAGTGCCCCAACAGGCACAAAACCTGTTAGGCCATGTCCTAATGTCTTAATAAACTTTTTGTATTTTTTTTTTACTTGCTGCTTGACCTATTTTTGGAGGAACTCACACTTTCGGCTTTGTTGTTATGTATACACTCCCTTGGACAGGGGTTACCTCTGAGTATGTCCTCCCAAATTTCACTTTTTTTTTTAACTGGTATTTATTTCAGTAGTGCTTATAGAAGTTGGATGCACCATCTCCTTTTGTAGTTTCACTTTTCTACAATATGATCAAATTGCAGCAACCCTGGGTACTAATGGCCGATATCTGGAAGCAGCAGTGCAATTTAAAGGGACACCATACCTTTCAACTTTCCAGCTAAATTGGGCCTAATACCTGGAACAGACAGGGTCTCTCTCTAAAATGGAGTTGCCCCTCTTATAAAAAGTATAAAGCGTAATATCAATTCATATATTCCTAGGGGGAGGGTTGTTTGTGCCGCCCTGCACCCTTACTCTAGGCAGTGACCTTTTTTGCCCACCCCTTGATCTGGCCCTGATGCCCTACCCTATTTGTAGAGATTTGGTTTGAGTTCAGATACAGATATCCTGCATCAGATATTAATTTCTAACAACTGTAGGAAGAACACAAAAAGACAACATAACAGGAATACAATAATTATAGTAACAAAATATAACAAACAATAGACTATATACAGGGATTGTTTAATAGTTCTAAACTTTCAGCAGAAAGCTTTGGCACTGCCCATAACATGACTAAGCGCCTGTCAAGGAGCCAAGGAAATAAAAAAGTTCTTGTTTTCTCTTCTGGGGAAAATCATATACTACTTTTATTGTTCTTCCTTTTTCAGCTTGTGTTATATTAAACCATGATGTAACCAACAAAGTGCAGGTAAGGGATGATCTGGGACACAGTATATCGCATCAGGAACAATGGCTTGTGTACAGTTATTTAAAGGGAAAGTATGTCTTGGAACAAAAAAGTCAGTCGAACCAGTCAGTAAGGTCTTACAACCCAGGGGTGAGGCTATCCACCATATCATAAATTCATGCAAAGCAGCTGTCTCATGAATGGAGACAAATACTTCACATTACACAAATACAGCCAGTGCATCAGAAAGCAAATGCTTGGTACACTAATCTATCAATAACTGCCCTGAAATGCTTTACAAACAGCTGAGAACGGCAATGTATGTAAGGTTCATAGGTTGATTATTGATTAATGCTAGGCACTTGCAATGCATCTTTGTGGCCATGTTTCTGCACTGCTTCTCAACAAATGTAATGAGCCAAACCCAACACCTTATTTAGTTGTCGGCATCACAGTGTCTTCTATCTTTCCTGCACAGATACAATCCATGCATTGCCTATCCCTGCATATGCAATCACAACTTACCAGGTTTTGCTCACACAAGCCGCGGAACTGCTGGAATTTCTGTGACACTAAAAGCTGGCCACTTCCAACTGCACTAAGAACCTTCCCAATCACTGAAAGCAGAAAGAAATGTTAATAAATGTATTGCATTTGTGTCAGTATCCCTCCCTTCTTGTCAGCATAAATAGATGGCACTACTCTACTCTAATAATTACTCAAAAAACAGGGACAAGCAATATAGGATATTCAATGTTCAGGGCAGGCAGTAAGTTATCCCTTGCAACATACTATCTATTAACAAAAAGAAAGATTACTTATAACAATGGGTGTATTTATTAATAAGAATGTTATGCAAATTGTATGCACAGATACAATAACAGAGTTATTCATATGAGGCAATGTCATGTTAATATGTTTAACTGCTTAAAGGAGATTGAAACCGAAGGCCCAATAGAGGCTTCTCTCCCCCAAACCGTTCCATTAGGGACTCCTAAAACAGCAGCTATCACTTTTCCTGGATAAAATGATAGCTGCTGCTTTGTGAGTTGTCAGCAGTGCAGTTCAGGAGGGGTGAGGGAGGTCTCCGAAGTCCTGCATGGGGTCAGGTACCTAGACAATACCAGCAAAACACTCAGGTTTTCCCCCATTAAGTCCCTGGTTCCCTGACCATGAGGGCTGTCCATGGGTACCCTGGTTGCAGGTTAACATTTCTCCCACTTCCCCAAGTTAAAAGGTATTTTTCCCCCTGACCTGGTTAATCCCCCTGCAGAGTGACATCACTTCTGGTTAGGCAAGACCCCTGGTTGGGTTAAAGGTGCAGGTAGGGTCGGGTAGCAGGGACAGGGTGGGCGTATAGTGGACCATTGGTCGTAGGAAAGATCTTTTGTTTTAATACAGACATGGTAGAGCTGAATTGTCAGATCTACAGGTAGAAACAATAGAATTCTACCTGTATCTGATGATTCAGCAGTAACAGTGGGCAATGTTTGGGTGCCTTTTAAAGACCAGTCTGATCAACAAGTCAAGCAATATCCAAGTCTTCTGCTGATAACGGTCAGCTCATCTCCCGCCATACACGCAGCGAATATTGTACAAAACGAAGTGTGACATTATTGGTACGTCTATGGCCACCTTAAAAGTTTAACAACAATATAGGCTTACCTTCTTCACAGAGGTTGTTATTGGCTGTCTCTTTCTGCATCTGTTTGCACCAGCCCTCAAGTCGCTCTGTCTCAGCTTGTAGCAGCTTTAGAAACCAGTGGCCATCCCTGCGGCATGCGGCTGCCTGGGCTGGCTCAGAGGAAGGAGGAGAGGCTGCAGAATCCAGCCATGGATCAGGTGGTGGAAGGGCAGAAGCTTCTGTTTCCCCCCCATCTCCATAGGAGAGGTGCTTCTTAGGGAGGGGAACAGGAGGGCATGAGGTGGTCTGACAAGCTGTGGGGCAATCTGTGACAATTTTGTCGGAGGAATTACTCGGCTCTTGTGTGTCCGAGTCTGTCTCCTGCTTGGACGTCATGCTGCTGGAGCGGCTGTTTCTGCAGAAAATATAGATATGGCACAGAGCTAGTAACATCAAAACCAATGTAACATTCTTATCACTATACTTTATAAAAATGAATTTACCCTTATCTCCTCCTATTGCTCCATGTAACCCTTCCTATTACTCCTCCTATTGCTCCATATAACCGTCCCTATTGCTCCATATAACCTTTTCTATATCTTCTCCTATTGCTTCATATAACAAGATTTTTGATACTCACCGTTAAATCTGTTTCTCTGTAGTCAAAAGGGGACACAGGGTTAAGCTCTTCCCTCCAGGAGGAAGGACACTTGGAATAATTAAGCGGTGTGCCAACTAGGCTTAACCCCTACACTGTAATCACCAATCAGTTTGTCCCAAAAAAACTTTAATAACAAACAATAACAATATAACTATTAGGCAGATTGATAATCCAGGGGGATCCTGGACACGACCAACTGGTCAAGGCTCCTCCTGAGGGCGGGAAGTCCTGTGTCGACTACAGAGATTTAACAGTGAGTATCAAAAATCTTGTTTTCTCTGTCATCTTAGGGGGACACAGGGAACGATGGGGACTTAACAAAGCAGCCCCTTACAGCCGGGCGGGTACGAGCCTAGTTGCTATAATTTCACTATTTGAGTACTGACTGTAACAACTTATGCCTGAGTGAAGCATCGGCAGAAGAAAAGGTGTTGAGTCTGTAAAATTTGGAGAATGTGTGCGTGGATGATCAGGTAGCCGCTCTGCAGATCTGGTCCCACAAGGCTGCGTTACCACTTGCCCATGAGACTCCCATTGCCCTTGTCTAGTGGGTTCAGACGTCGTCTGGTGGTATCTTTTCTTTTGACAGGTTGGCTTGTCTGATGGTCAGTCTGATCCACCTAGTGATGGTGGCCATGGAGGCTGCCTGTCCTCTACGAGGTCCAGCTGGCAGGATGAATAGGGATTGAGAGTGGCGGAAGGATTTTGACTGTTTCAGATACCACTGAAGCACTCTGACTACATCTAGGTTGTGGAGTCACCTCTCTCTGTAGTCCTTAGGATCTGAGCACAGTGACGGTACTACAATCTCCTGATTTATGTGGAAGGATGACACTACCTTGTGGAAGGTAGCCTTATCCTTGTGGAAGACCAGGAATGATGGATCGCAGGATAGTGCACTCAACTCTTCTGGTTGATGAGATCACCACTAGAAATACCAACTTGTGAGCCAAGTATCTGCTATAGAGCTCAATGGTTCAAACAGAGGATCCAGCAGCGCCTCAAGCACCAGATTAAGGTCCCAACACGCAACTGGTGGATGAAAGGGGGAACCATGTGTACCACCCCCTGGAAAAATGTTCATATTGTATCGCTAGTCAATGTTGAAATAGTTTAGATAGGGCTCAAACTTGCACCTTTAAAGAACTGAGCTTTAGGCCTAGCTGTAAGCCCCGTTGCAAGAATAATAGAATTTGCGGTATGTTGAGCTTGAGGATGGGCAGATCGGACTCTTCACACCAATTTGAATGTTTGCCACACATTGTTGAAATCACTTCCTCTGCTAGTCCATGACTTCGCCAGATGGATGCCTCAACAGCCGTTCCATCAAAGTGAAGAGACCTGGGTTGGAATTAACTATTGGTCCTTGTCGAAGAAGATCCGGCCTACAATCCAGGCAGACTGGTTGCGCCACTGACAGTTTCTGAAGATCTGAGAACCAGGTCCTCTGAGGCCAGTATGGGGCCACTACTATTACTGTGGTAGAAGACTGTGTGATCTTTTGAGGACTCGAGGAAGCATGGGAAGAGGAGGAAAGACGTAGGCCAGGTCGAACCTCGAGACCTGTGTCATGGCGTCATGACAGGAGTTGCCAGTATGTCTCTGTAACGAGTAAAAAACCTTGGAACTTTTCGATGGCCGACACCATTAGTCCCTGTACCTTCATTGCCATGTGGACAGTTATCCTCGGTTTGGAAAGTAATGAGTGAACCTGATTTCTGATCTTGGTTTGTTTAACTTGTGGAAGACATACTATCTGTGTCATGGTATTGAATTCTAGCCCTAAGAATGTCATCTGATGGCTGGGTTGTAGGGTGGAGCTTAACCACATTGTTCCCTGTGTCCCCCTAACCCTTCCTATAACTCTTCTCATTGCTCTAAAAACCCCACCTTTGAATCTTTCTTCATATAACCCTGCTCCATAACCCCCCTTTATTTATTCATTTATTTATTTATATAACAAGCCTTATATCAGTTCCTACTGTTACATATCATCCATAGTTTTATATAAGCCCAACCACACAGAAGTTTATTTTACCTCCACTCCTCCTCCACTTGGACTCCAATGGACTGGAATTTGGCAGGTGGGGGCAGCTCAGGAATAGGCACTGGCTGTATACTGTCCACCTGTGGAAAGAGATACTTATTATTATACAGCAGAGCATGTCCCTTGATGGAGTTTACACACATCATTGCTGTACAGAGCAGCAGGTATATAATCTAATCATAAAGATTTGTAGTAAGTGTCCAATATCCATACAAAGATACTCCTCATCAGTGTATTCATGTATCAGACGAAGCATGAGTCTATAGATCGGTAGATAACAAATATATACAGTGTTTCATCTGACTTATCCAGTATTGTAAGCATCAGCCTAAATAGAGAATCAGATCATTTCTTGTGGGGAGGGCAGACAAACCACAAGCACAGAGTGAGAGAGGGACAAGTATATACAATGCAGTATAGGCACACACAATGCAGTGAATATCACAAGCTTGCATGGACGCAGACACAAACACACAGGGCCATACAAACATAGCGGCACTGCCACAGAAACAGACACCCATGCTTAACAGAAACACACAGTTGCGTGCAGAGCGACACACACATTCCAGACACAAATCTCAACACATGCACAGCGCTTAACACCCTTGAGACTGGGTTGTCAGGGGCCCACCACAAATCCCTTCTCCACAACCTCTTAATCAATCCTCCCTCTGTTTCTTCTCTTTGTAATGGGGAAGGGCCATGGCATAGGCGTTAAAATCAAATGGTTGGGTTAACTGAAGGACCCGCTGACAGCTAGGCTCATTGGGAGATTTCTGGGCTCCCCAGTGGGCCAATCGGATATTGTACAACAGTATACCAGCCTTATCCAATGGGCAAGCGGCATAGTCATAATTGGCCCATCTGTGGTTGCGATAAACATCAGAAACCGCCAGAGAGGCACATATTGGGGGCCACATACATGCAACACGCACAGTGTAACATGCACGGCACTGTGCACAGACATACTGCCGCACATACACTTAGTCTCTCTCTTACCTCCCATGTGGATCCTACAGTCTGCTCCCTCTTCTGCTCAATTTCAGTTGCCCAGTGCAATGCTGGGCAGCTGGAATCCTTCTGAGTTAAAAGCTTAGTAGAATGCACTGCTGTGTCAGTGTCCTGCTGCTAATATTAAATGAACATGTCATAATTGGGCAGGCACATTGTCCCTGTAGGAACACACCTGGTTCTGTACTACTGCCAAGGACTACGCCAGCCATAAACACCTGTCTGACAGCAGGCGACATTCTGACAAGGAATAAAAGGTGGAAATTACCCAGGTAGTAAAAATTCCGGCCATTAAATGGCAGAAAGGTTAGAGGGGAACAATATAGAGGTGGCGGATGGATCATCACTTATGAAAGGGGAACTCCACACAAACATAACTTAAGCTTTTTGAAAAGTAAACCTAATTTCAAGCAACTTTGCAATATACAATTAAAAAATATGCAGACTACCCCCCACCTATGGGCAATGGCTTTCTTAGGTAAACCAATTATATACAATAGAAAAACTAATGTATAAGTCTAGAGGCTCACCCAAAAAATTTGGGACCAATGGTTGGAATAACTGGATGCCCCCTAGCTTTGCTATGCTGAGTTACTAAGGGGATTACGGGACTCGTATGACTTTGTCTGAGTGCTATAGGATTTCAAAACATGTTAATTATGCTTGGAGATGTCCTTCTACACTGTATATCTACCTTGCTTGTTCCTTGGTAAATCTTGGTTTAAACACTGTATATGATGTGCTTACCAATTGCTGTGACTTCTATGTGCTGATTTTTCAATAAACTTGCCTGAGTTAAAAAACAAAAATACGCAGACTTTTCATTATTTTTAATGGTTTGGAAAAGTTCCCTAAGCCTAGCCCTCTGCTCTCCTGCTGATCTGTCTGACTACTTTGCTGAGCTGGTGGACTACTGTTACTTTGTATCCTTAGCCTGCATCCTCCAAACCCCACAGTTCCCTGCACATGTGAATTCAATAAGGAACAGAACACAGTGCAATGCATTGTGGGTTATGTAGTTCCTGCATGCTGCCTGTATGCTGTGGAGAAGTTGTTACAATTTGTAACATCAGTGTTTAGTCCCTCCTTCCCTGACAGGATTTCAAATGATGCAGAAAGAGAAGAACTGTTAAACAGCTGGATTTCAGCATAGAAAATGGCAATTATTCATACTTTTTGAAGAAATGGGTAACTATGATGTGTATATTGGGCGTTTCTGTGTTATGTTGGCCTCTTTATTAAATTTTGGTTTGGAAGCTGAAGTTCCCCTTTAAACATACAATTAAAGGAATACTGCTTACAGGAAACAAAACAATAGATACTATCCTTGCATATTAATATATATATATATATATATATATATATATATATATATATATATATATATATATACATTAACTTTGGGTAACCAGTCAGTGATTAGCTTTCTGCAGCCAGCTGCAAGTAGAACGCTTAAAGCACAAATTCCATTGGTTGCCACGGGATATTTCCCACATGCACATTTGCCTAGTGTTGATAAATGAGCAGTTACAGGTTTTATTTGCTCATATCTTGCACTGTATCTTCACCTAGAATCTATTAAAGTTGGAGCACGCCCCTTTCAACATGAACGCAATGAATAGGGCTTGGACAGGACAAATATTTTGCGTTATGTTTTAATTAAGAAATATCTATGGTTTTTGCTATGTCTTGAACTAACTGAGAAGTTGTAGCTGCTTTCACTTTCTAACTTCCTGGTTCTATTGAGTCAGAGTTTGTGGAGGAGTACATAGTAAAACAAATTATACGTTCACAGTTAAGCACTGTGTATAATGAGCTCCTCCTTATATCACGGCTTTACAAAGACTGCAGATGGGGGGGGTGGCGGATTGGTTTATACAGAACTCATTTTCAGTACATGTCCTGAGCTTTTTAGGTGCAAATACAGGTATACTGTATATTGCTCCTAATCATAGATGTAGCCTGTAAATAATGAATTTACGCTCCAAATCCTAGCATCAATCGCTTAAATCACTAGCAATTTAATGCACTTACCACAGCCACTTCCTCATCTGGCTGCCATGGTGCATTGGCCAATGACATTTTCAAACATAATCCATAATACATATGTAATGGTCCTGACTGTCGGGCTGTACTTTCAATTGTTTCATACAATTTTAACCATGCGTATGGTCATTTTACTATAATTAATGCATTAGACCATAAGTGGCATCAGACAACAGCTAAAAGAAGGCCAAACACAGCACCACTAAAGGCCCCCTTACATGGGCCGATAAAAGCTGCCAACAGACAGAGTCGGCACCTTATTGGCCCATGTGTGGGGCCATCCGAAGGGGTTCCCCAATTGATATCTGGCTGAATGTCAGCCAGATCTCGATCGGGCAGGTTAAAAAATCCCGTCGGATCACGTGTATGCAGTCCCGCAACCCAACCGCCCGTAACGGATCCATTATGATCCGATCGTTGGGCCACTTCAATGTGGGCATATCGGGAAGAGATCCACTCGTTTGGCACGTCTATGGCCACTTTAAGAGCAAACATACGCTGCAGCCTGTTAAAAAATGGGAACACTTAACCTTCACACAGAGGTATACCAATATAGCTATGAGTCTTGTCAAACTATTCCACTGACTGCCTTTCGAAACTCTTATGGAGGGACTGCTGCATTTGTCATTACTACGGCTACAGGTAATGGACCCCCACCGCACAGAATATTTTTTGCATTGCGGCTTTCCATTGCGGCTTTCCATTTCAGCTTTCCATTTCAGCACCTGATACATTGCACACTATTCTACTCCACATTACTACACAGGACAAGGCATTTATTTTCAATACACAGCATTTAAACACAAGCATAAGCAGTTGTACACATTACACCTCACACTGAGCAGAGTGTTTATTATCCATGAATGGCTTTACATCATCAATATACAGCACAATGCGGTTTGTCTAGAGATCACGTCATAACACAGTACAGTGTTGTCATTAATATTTAGCAATTTCATACAGTATAGCATGTTCATTGTTAGCGTGCAGAGGTTATCTTAGGGCTGGGTGCCTATTTTCTGCCTTATTATTTGTATCTATTATCTATACATCACTATTTGATGCAGTGTGTTTATTAGCAATATGAACTCCTCAAATTCAAGCAGTGGCGATGAAATGTAGATTTGAGGGGCTAGAGTATGTGCTTTATCTATATCATTTAATCATATACAGTCTAAAACTGTACCTTGAAAGTAGCACCCATGCAAAAACTAAGGAACCCATGCCAAGGACATGAAGAAGTCCCATGGCTGAACTAATACACTAGACTTACCTTACTCATATTAATGGTTAGAGGAGGCTCTGGAGTGTGTAGATATTAAATAGAGCAGGGTTAGGCAACATACTCCAGCGGCCTCCTACCCATATGGTAATGCTGGAATTTGTAGTTCAGTAACAGCTGAAATACAAGACCTTTCCCCTGTGTAATCTGTGATTTTGCTGTGTGTTTCACCATATAGTGTTATGTGTTTTAAGTCAGGGTATAGATATGAAGTATCGTTAATCAGAGCCAGTGTGGTTCGTTATCTGCATGCGGATATTCAACATCATTAGACCGCAAAGTGCATGGATTTCTGGGAGCATCAGGTGATACTCAGCGGAGATTTCTGCTGCGCTCTCACCTGGATGCCGATGGATGACAGCTTGCGTTTGGGGAGGGGCACTGGGGCACGTGGCTCTTCCTTGTTGATTTTCACAGATGCATTTTTAGGGGGTATCTCAGGGGGGACCTGTCTGATAGGGGTGGGGGGTCCAATGCGTGTCACGCTGGGTGCACGGGTGCTCTCCAGGCTCTCGGTGGAAGTGCTGAGCCCTGATTGGCTGTTGGTCTCACTCTGCCCCTCCTGTGCATCCAGGTAGGAGTCCTGGGCAGATTCAGTACTACTCTGTACAGTTACCGATATGAAAGGTTTGGAGGTGGTACGAGGGGGCACTGGTGGAGGGGTCTTCTTGTAGCCCACCAGACACGAGGAACCTGTAGAATGCAGAAAAGGAGACAAGTCAGCACATCCCACAGCTTGGAGCATAAGAACTGATATTTCTGATTCAGTCAAACCATGTCAAATTACGAATAACCACATTACACTAGTACATTTAAGTCAATTCCTGCATTCTGTACAATCCACATTCTAGCTGTAGGCATTACTGGCCACTGTGATTCAAAATGGTAAAAGTTCATAAAATCACACAAAGAATGCTTTTCATTCTACAGAAGCGCTGACTAAATAGCACCCACTCAAGTGCAAGGAGAAGTCACCCTAAGTGTACTGTCATATTTCAACAGGGATACTAGGGACAGGGTAGAAAAGCTCAGACAGATTATGGACAAATCAACAAAACAATCTGTGGGCAAATATTAACCTGCACATCCCATGAACCTAGCTCATTTAAAGGGAAACTGGCATGCACATTATTTGCACTAGAAACTACTGTGTAAAGCTCCCCATAGACGCAAAGATTTTTCTTGCCGAATGACCGATTTTACCGAAGTCCGACCAATCCTTCCAAATTATTGTGAAGTTAGTGGGATTCGAACGATCGTACATCTTACGATTTTTCGGCCGATATCTGTCAGAAAATTGATCGGCCAGGTTAAAAAATCTTTACCGGCCTGCAATCTATCTATGTTTGCAGGGCCAAGCAGGCAGCTAATCATAATTTTCCTAGCAAATTGGGTCTTTTTTAAGTTGATGGACAATTCGTACGATCCTTCCGAGATAATCGTGGTCTCACGATGACGATTGGATCTTTTAAAGATCTCAACATCTATGGCCAGCTTTACACTTATAAAGTAGAGGAAAGACTAGTTTGTGCCTCACCTGAGTGAAGAAGATCGTTTTATATGGGTATAACACATAGGGTGCATTTATTGTGCCACTCTCAGCCCAAAGGTGGCTGTGCATACACCGATTTGGTAGGATGATTTGGGTTCTGTCATTATTAACTAACCATAGGGCTTGGAAACTTTACAGGGGTCCAGGAAAGCTCAAGTAGATTTCTCTTTAAGAATCACATACAAACCTTGCTTACATTGAGAGCTGCTATGAGACAGGACAAGGCTGTGTACAAACATGGCCCCTAAGCAGCTGGTTTTGGGTATCCATGGGCTTCCATACAATTTATATTATTATCAGAAAAACAGATCTGCCTTGAAAGCTAAATTGGAAAATAATGGGGCACTGTGTGTCTTGTGCATGTGTTTCTGGGATATTCATTCCACCCAAAATAGGCATTTAACCGTCTCCTGCAACAACGCTGCACATGAAATCCTACTCCTAAACAGACTCAGAATAAACAAAGATTAGCTGCCAGTGTCTGCATTGTGACTTCAACCAATGTTTCAAATCTGACAGCCACCAAAATGTCATATTTTCTACATTAATTCTTTCTAACGTGATTTTTGCCTTTTCATGTCTTATTTAGGGACATAAGTGCTAAATGAATGCACAGACATACTGTATGAAAAACTAAATGGCAATTCCTTTCCCATACTGGATAAAACCAAGTGATATTGTTTGCACAGCGTTGTTTAAACACAGGGAGACTTTTTTACATTTGTACTTTGAAGTCGTGTTGACATAATGATAAACACTTAATGTGGTTATACACAGTAGTACAAATGATGTATACACACATTTTAATGGCAATGATTTGTATTTTCTGGCTTATGTTAGGGCCACTATGCACTTACATTATTATCCCAGGGAAATACCTGTGCTGTATCTCTCATGCTAAGGTAGTTCATGTTGCAGCTATGCATGTGCAGTTTCATTAGCCCACTTGATGGTTTTTTGAAAGAGTAAAACTGGCCATACAAGGGCAGATTTAAGCTGCAGATTCCACTTCCTTCAGACCATGGGGTATATTTATCAGATAGTGAAATTTGAGATTGCCACAGTCCTCTAGAGTGAAATTCCGCCACTCTCCATTCATTTCTATGGGATTTTGAAAGGTGTATTTATCAAAGGATGAACTTTCACTTTCACCCATTGATAAATACTCTTTTAAAATCCCATAGAAATGAATGCAGAATTTCACTCTAGAGGACTGTGGCGATCTCTAACTTCACTCTTTGATAAATATACCCCAAAGTCTGCAGATCTCTGCCCATGCATTGGCCATTTCTGATGGACCCTCCAGCAGATATCTATTTGGCCAGGACTGTACTGAGCCATTGAGGCAGCCCTCTCCTAACAAGACAGCACAGGCCTCCAATGCGGGCTTCATTGCACCCACTGGCAGTGTTCTATTCATGAAAAACTTGCATCTATAATGAAGAGCAGGGTATAAGAGTCCAAAAATTAGCCTTTCTGACAATGTCCTTGTCAGAATTGAACTCCGTACCCAAGCAGCACTACTACTGGCCTTTAAACAGTCCTACTTTATATATGTCATTGGGCCCCAGGCCCTGCCACAACTAAATCCAGCCAGAGATCAAGGTTGTAGAGGAGTCATTGAATTTACTGCTGTAAGGATCAGGGAGATGTCGGGCCAATCAGGCAGCTCCAGGGAGGTTATATAATAGGAAGAGGCAGAAAATGCATTAGTGGAAAATATGAAGAAAGGAAAGGAAGGGGTGGGGTGGTGGAGATGATCAAACTCTTGCAAATTACTCCTTGGAATTTCAGACCAGCCTGTTATTATAGGAACACACACACACAGCTCACTAACTCCCTGTCCGTATACTAGCTACAAACCTTACATCCAAACAACTTACACTCATCATTAGAATCCCAAGTGCTCTCGGCAGGTCAGACATCCTCACAACAAGGGCTCTCTGTAGATATACACGCTGCATTCCACTCCATATTCTGCATAACACACATACACATACCCTGCACACACACTTAGAGGGATTACTGCCTGTCTGTGCCTCCTGATAACTTGCCTTGATGTATGACCTACATTTACTGCTGCTTATACTGCCTGACTCATCCCGCTGCTCCCTGCTCACACACAACCCTATAAGTACAAGTGTGTACATTCAGGGCTGGTTTAGGGGAAGGCCAGAATTGCTTCCAGCCCCTCAGCTAAAAATGTCCTTGGACAAAGTACAATTGCATTTGTTTTAAATATATGACTGGGATCAACATGAAGCCTTGAACTATAGAATTAAAAATGTACAGACCCAACATCTGCATGGCCCTTAGGGCACATGCTTTCTAGGAGATATAGTTGCCAACGATAAATCGCCTCTTCTTTGGGGCGACTAATCTCCCCAAACTGCCTCCCGCCGGCTAGAATGTTAATCGCTGGCGTGATGGCACTCGGAGCGCTTCGTTTTCCGAAGTTGCCCGAAGTTTCCTCGTGTGGCATTTACATTCTAGCCGGTCACCGACCCTGTAACCTGTTCTAAATTGATACATTTAGTCGATACATTTCTTATCTTTGTCCTTGCTGAGCAGAACCTCTGGCTTTCATTACAGGCAGAATTGATACAATAGTTGCCAATACTCCAAAGATACTGCTGAGAAATGTATCAACTAAATGTTGCAAAACAGTTCAGAATCTGCACTTGAATTACTGCGCTGCCAGTCTGGAACACCAGAGACAGGAACATTCAATTTTAAAGGAGACATATAGGATAAATGAAAACACCCTAATTTTGTAGGCAATTGTAGTAATATATGGTGTTGCTTTTACATGGTGCTAAAAATGAATATCTTTAAAAATAGCCCCTTTATTGGAGCTCCCTATAGATGTTCTCTGGTCCCTGTCTGTGTTTCAAATGAGGGGTGGGCATGTCCTAACAGTCCCCATCAGGCCTGTCTTCTATCCCACTAGGTTAAGGCTCTACTATGGCTAGTCAACCGTTGCAAACCTGCGTCCCAATGCTGCCTAGCCTAGCACCGAATTTTTAATTTTACCAATACGAGATGTAGAGCAAACGGACAGGCCAGGGGAATAAGCACTGTCTAAATGAGCACTAATGGATGTACTCTTAAGCAGGCCATAGATGTAAAGATTTTTAAAAGATCTTTTCATTATCTTGAGACCACAATTATCTTGAAACGATCATTTAAATGCACGATTTGTCCATCAACTAAAAAGACCATTTCAAGCGATATTGCCAGGAAAACGGAGGGTAGCTGCCTGCTTGGACCTGCAAACATATAGATGGCACTGGGGCTTATAATTTTTTTTTTAACCTGGCCGATCAATTTTCTGACAGATGTTGGACGAAAAATCGTAAGATGCGCATCGTTCGATTCCCACTAACCTCACGATAATTTGATGAATTGGTCGGATTGCACGGAAATCGGTCGTTCACCAACGAAAAATCTTTGCGTCTATGGGGACCTTTAGGGTGGCCATAACAATTACAATCTTTCCAAGAAAGGTAGTTTCACTACACATGTGCAGAGCTAAATCGTATTCGATCCTTTTTCCAGAAAGCTTCAAGTTATTGGAAGGCCCTCTCCTATAGACTCTATTTTAAGAAAATAATTCACATTTTGAAAAACTATTTCCTTTTAGGAAGCAAAACAATGGGGATGAGCTTATTTAATGTTTGAATTAATTTTTAGTAGACTTAGGATAAGGACACACTGGACGATTTGTCGCCAACGTTTTTAAAAAGTAAATCGCGACGACAAGACGATTCGTCTTTTTTGAATAGACGATTCACAGCGACTATTGGCACAGAGCGATTTGTATCCCATTACTCTGTGCGGTACGTGCTCCACCCAAACCGGAAACGGTTTGTGCTTGTAACCTGGCGTCTTTACGTGCTTGCGTCATTGCGTTCGCATTGTAATTTGAATACAATTGCTGCTACTTATCTGTATGTGTGTGCGTGTCTAGGAGATTTCAGTGCTTTTCTAAGTACATGCTATTTCTGATAAATCGCTCGGAAAAGGGTCTCAGTGTGTTTTGGAGCTACAGGCGATTCACAAACGCGCTGTGGGCACAGGAGCTGGCGTCTTTCATTTGGTTTTGTTCAGAGACAAAACGAGCGATATGTCGCCGCGATTTGCTTTTTACAAACGTTGGTGAAAAATCGTCCAGTGTGTCCTCACCCTTAAGGTTGGAGATGCAAATTATAATTATATGGAAAATCCAAGGTACCAAGCTTTCTAAACCTTGGAGCATGGCCTTTAAATAGGCAATGGGAAGCCCAGGAGGTAATTAATGAGCAATTTTAACATATATTAGTAAAAAAAGGCACTCTGGATATGTTGGGGCCCTAAATTTGATTTGATCTGGGGCCCAGTTACATGTAGTTACACTACAGCATACGTGCACACTACACAAGCAGCACTCCATACTGTTACTACTGTATGGAAATTAGTGAAGGATGAGGAGACAATATTATTCATGTTATGGAAGCCTGCTCTTAAAGGGAAAGTAACTCTAGAAAAAAAAACAATCTGAAAAAATACAAATAACTATTACACTTACTTGTAGATATAATAGTGTTTTCCTTAGAGCTTAAGGGCTGGGAAACACGGAGCATTCTAAATGTCCTAATCTTGTCACTGTGGCAAGAACAGATTATGGAACGTCAGTTCCAATGTTGTGTTGAAGAGTATTCCTTGTAATACATAAATGCTGGCTGTACATAGCACAGAAGTTCTGTCTCTATCATTATCAGCCCTTGAACATTACAAGGATGTAATAATGCAGGATCGTGAGAGGAACGGATACAAGAAGAGATGTAGGTGTTAACAGGGAGGTGATTAATTCCAGCCATCACTGCGTGACGTGTGAATGGTGTGTGGGGGGGTAGATTATATTTAGACAGAGCCCTTATTACATATTGCAGCTGAGTCAAGAGGATGATTTGAGAGCTGCTGCCTGATGCAAGCTGTCACTGGCCGGCAGCATGGGTGCGTGTGGCCTGCAGGATAGACAAGCATTGCTGTGGGCTGTACATTAGACTTTTCCTCAAGAACTAACAGTAGCATAAATGATAAAATCCTAATGTACTAGGGCAATTAATAACAAGTAAAATATAATAATGCTTAGTGGTGTCAATTGTGTAACATGTTGTGCTGAGGCTCATGTGGTAAGAAACCATGTGCATCCTATTTGGTTGTAACAACCAGCGTTCCACGCAATGATGGAGTGCTCAACCACTGTGCTTTATCCACTTAGATCAGGTGCTGAACAGTATAATAACCACCTGCTGTGGGTCCAAAATCATACATGAAGTCCAATAAACTGCAGCACGCACACGATTGTTAATTCAAATCTGTGTCATTGTGTTTTTATTTGGCTCACACCAAGGTAGATCAGTGAAGCGTTGAAACCAATAAGAAGCTTGAATGGATGGAAAGTTGGTGTTATTTTATATATATATATATATATATATATATATATATATATATATATATATATATATATATATATATATATATATATATATATATATATATATATATATATATATATATATATATATCTCTATATATATATATATATATATATATATATATATATATATATATATATATCTCTATATATATATATATATATATATATATATATATATATATATATATATATATATATATATATATATATATATATACACACACACACACATACATGGTGTATTGTATATAATTTCCTACTAAAAAAAGCATTATTTGTGTATTGCCACACCCTGCATTCTTCCCAGCATATAATATGATGTGCCTGGATCTCCTGTCTTCCTCACTTTCCAGGAAATGGCCGCCAGGCCTCAGATAGCAGTTACTAGGCAACGGCCCATTTTCCTTCTCATCGTTGCCAAGGTGACGCCCTTTCAAGCGCCCCCCTGTTAACCCCTCAGTGACTGTGGCAACTAAATTAGGCCCAGAAGCCTGTCTGGATACATTTTCACTGTGTAATTGTTTAACGTGTCATACGTAATTGAGGGCGACATAATACGTTATCTAAAATTCTATATTGAAGCCACCAGACAGCTCAGCCATTGTTACATGGCCAGACCTCCGTATTCACACTGGGGATGAGCCATCGTTTCATCCTACTGAAAGATCCTGCTGTCCCCAGTCCAGAGCGAATGACTGAACTAGAGCTAGGGCTTGTACATGCCACTGGGCTGGGTAGGCAGGGCTGTCATAATGGTTATACTACATAGTCCCATGATGGAAAAGAGAGATTCTTTTGTTGTAAAAGGGGTGGGATGTTTGGGGTGGGCATGACTTGGAAAGCTGGCATAATTGGGCATTTTTTCAACTGGAGTTCCATTTTATTTGTTAGGAAGCACACCACCTAGAAACACAATCTCTCCCTACTAGCCTACAGTCCCTTCCCATAAACTATTTTCCCATTGCTACTATAGGCACCATCTCTCCCTACTATCCCACAGCCACAGTCCTTTCCCATAAACTATTTTCCCATTGCTACTATAGGCACCATCTCTCCCTACTATACCTGCTATCTCATAGCCACAGTCCCTTCCCATAAACTATTATCCCACTGTTACTATAGGTACCACCTCTCCCTACTATACCTGCTATCCCACAGCCACAGTCCCTTCCCATAAACTATTATCCCATTGCTACTATAGCCACCATCTCTCCCTACTATACCTGCTATGCCACAGTCACAGTTTCTTTCCAGAGACTATTATCCCACTGCTACTATAGGCACCATCTCGCCCTACTATACGTGTATCCCACAGCCAAAGTTCCTTCCCAGAAACTATTATCCCACTGTTACTATATGTACCATCTCTTCCTACTATACCTGCTATCCCACAGCCACAATCCCTTCCCAGAGACTATTATCCCACTGCTACTATAGGCCCCATCTGTGCCTACTATACCTGCTATGCCACAGACACAGTCCCTTCCCAGAGACTATTATCCTACTGCTACTATAGGCCCCATCTCTCTCTACTATACCACAGACACAATCCCTTCCCAGAGACTATTATACCAACTGCTACTATAGGCCCCATCTCTGCCTACTATACCTGCTATCCCACAGTCACACTCCCTTCCCAGAGACTATTATCCCACTGCTACTATAGGCCCCATCTCTCCCTACTATACCTGCTATCCCACAGTTCCTTTCCAGAGACTATTATCCCACAATAGGCACCATCTCTCCCTACAATACCCAGAGCAGTCGGCCCTCTTGGAAAACATCTGCTTATTATCACAATGAGGCAAGATATGTATATGTCGCCACACTATCACTGTACAATATACAAGTCCGACTCCTGTCTCTCTCCCTAGCCTGGCTCTCATGCTTGTTTACATGAGCTGAGATTGCTGGCTCCTGAATCCTGCTGTGCAATGTGGTACCATAAAAATGTACTTGGTCTCCTAAAAGAGTTTAGTATCCACCCTCCCTTTTCATTGTGCTCAATAATAACTGATGCAAGTGTGTGCAAGCAGAGCTAAGGAACCAACTGAGGGTGGACGCCGCTCCCTGTTGTCACCACATCCACGTGTCCTGCTGACCGTTAGGAGAGTAAACTGTTGACATAATTATTTTGTCTCTCCCTGTGAAACAAAATCCAGCACCAGACACAGAGTTAGATGCTGCTGATTGATACATTTCTACTAAAATGTGCAATGGTATTTATAGCTACATGCTTTTCTGTCTGTGAGCCTGACTGGCTTATGCCATTAATTAAAGATTGGTATAAACATGACACCAGCTCCAGTGGTTCATCTTTAAGGTTAACTTTTTTGAATTAGTTGCCTTTTTCCTCTGAAATAAAATAAATCCATTGCAAATTGTCTCAGAATATCACTCTCTACATCATACTAAAAGGTCATTTAAACAACCTTTAACCAATGAGTAGGGAAAATGTTCTGCTAAAAACTGATATTGCCAAGATGCCTGTTATTAGCAACAAGCAGACCATTCTGTAGAAGGGAAAAACCATTCAACAAAGCTCATTATTATTGTACAGACTGTCCTAGTCAAAACATACATCTGGTAATAATATGGACCATGTTTGAATAACATGCAAACATAATACAGAGGGATAAGGTTTTTGTTTTTTTTTGAGTGTGTGCTAGTATGAGACCCATGGGTCAAGCAGGTTGTGGTTGGCAACTACTTATAACTAAGTGGGTTAACACTGGTCACCAATTAGGGCTACACTACATGGGAGATTTTGTAGGATTTGAATGACAAAACGCATCCTACAAGTCGGCTGCAGACACATGGCTCAAAATATAATGGGACTGAATCAGAAATCTGATATGTAAACTACATATAAGATTTGCCATCCCATACAACATTCCTGTCGGATGAAGACGCGCCAGTCACATCTAACAAGGCAAGTGCCGGACTGTCTTTTTTTTCTCGTTGAAATACATTCAGGGGCAGATTTCGATGAATTACAATGGGATTTTTAGAATCTTGTTTATCAATGGAGTTCACCATTTGATAAATATGCTTTTAAAAATCCTATAGGAATGACTAGAAAGTGGGCGAGTTTTTCTGTGGTGAGTTCTAATCTCAAACTTTGATAAATCTGTCCCTTTATGTATTTCAATGAGAGAAAAAAAAAGACAGTCAGGCACTTGTCTTGTTGAGTAAAGACACAGCATGCAGCAGTCATATCATGTTGTGTCGGATGACAAATCTTCCATGTAGTTTAAGCTGGCCATAGACGCAAAGATCTCATCGTAAGAATCAAGGATTCGTACGATTTTCGGACCGTGTGTTGAGAGTACCGACATTTTTCGACCGACGGAGATCGGTCATTTGGTCGATCGGACAGGTTAAAAGATTTCTGTCGGCTGCCGATAATATCTCTGCGTGTATTGCTGATCATATGATTTTCAGTGAGAGACTGTCACCAGCTTTGGTTGGACATAACTTTCGTACGATTGCTGTCAGGGGCAGAACATTGGCTGATCTATTCTTTTGTACTTTATTTGATCGGAATGGTTAGTGGCAGGTCGGGAGATGGGAAAGTCCGATCGTACGATGATTCGTAAGATCGGATCTTTGGGTCTATGGCCAGCTTTACACATCAGATTTTTAATTCAGTCCCATTATATTTTCACCAATGTGATTGCAACCAACTTGTAGGATGTAGATGCATGAACAAACTACACCATCCAACTTTATATTATAGCTATGGGGATCATATTTTGTATGCTCCAACAACATTTTGTGCTATTGCATAGTGTTTCATGGCAAGATCAGATAAAATACTGTGTAGCTTATAGTTGACCCACGTATCGGTAGTTTTTTTTGGATTTTTTGGTATACTTACCAATATTCCCCTTACCCTTCCAATCATAGGGCTCTATCTGTCTGTAAAGCAGAAAAAGAGGCACATCTATGGCCCCACAGATATTAGTAGCAACATGGGGTCACTTATTTCTTGGGAATCATTTATGTATTATGTATGAGAGCATTGCAGCCCTGCCAATAAGACTCCATTTTTAATGAATTTTTTTTTATGAACTATATTTTTGAACAAGGACACTGCACTAATGAGGCGAGTTGAGAAGCTTGCCTCAGGTAGAAGCGCCCCACTGGTTACGAGGGGCGGCAAATATGCTACTCCTGATAACTTCAAGAGCCGAATTTCCATTTTTCGAACCAGAAATGTGGCTCTTTTCTGAGCTAGCCAAGATGGCCCCTGTTTCTGAATGATATGAAGGTGAAGTACAAGTGAAGCCTTGCCAACCAACATGTAGAAAAACAGACACTTATATGGCCATGTACACAGGGGTATTAAACTGACACAGATTTTATGGATGTAGTAAGCAGTATTGTGGGGTGCAATGTAACCACACTACTCATAGGGTTTGTCCAGACAAGCAAAGGCCCCATAATACTCATATTTTAGGAATATTCACATCTCCTGTACTGTTAATGTACATCATCGGGGAAGGCATCAGTACACAGATATAACAATATCCGTATGTAACAGATCATAATGAACATGTTATGTATATGTAAAAGTGGTAATTAACATACGTCGCTGTGTAACCACAATGAATGTGTCTATTCTCTGGCTATGAATGCCGCTGTGATGAGGAGTACAAAGAATTGACACTGAATTCACTTTACAATGTTATGCCACATTGCTGATCCTGAACAAGCCTGGTTGTGTAATGTCACACAATGGGGCAGAATCAGTAAAGGTCAAAGTGGCTAACGCTAGTGACATTTCGCCAGAAATTTTTTTGCTCTAGCAAACGGGTGTAACTCTGCAAATTCACAAAGATGCGAATTTTACTGAACGTTACCTCTTTCATCAGTTTCCTGATGAGAGACCAGGCGAACTGATAAGATGAAGCTACGCCTTCCTCAATCTTACGTCAGTTACATCATATCCTATTTGCCGGAAATGCATTAAAGACGCGTGCGACTTGTACCTTAAAGCGGGATTTGCCTGCAAAAGTCCTAACTATTAAACTTATTTGTTTTAACATTTTTCCAGACATGATAAATGAGAAGATACCCTTAATTATTATTTATCCACACAATAGAAGACGAGGTCTCATTGAATCAGTATAACTTTATGAAAAAGTATAACTTTATGAGAAAAGAATCCCTCTTCTATCAAATACCCTAATGGTCTTTTGTAATTGATCAATTCCCAACTTCAACAATCAATCTTCAATATGCTCATTAAATGAATCTATATTCACAACCACTGCATTTATACTCCTCAATTAAAGTGCAAATGCGAATTTCATTTAGTTAAAACTATTAATTAAATTCCATGATTATAGTTTATAACTTCTAGTGCAAATTTTCCTTTTTTCATTTTTCCAGACATTTGAGGGGCATAGAACATTCGTTTTAGGGCTCATGTGTAGGGCATTAGAGGATCTATTTTGTCTTTATCCAGGTTCCTCGGACATTTGTAATTAAAAAGTGGCCATTTCAAGCATTTGCACCAACATCTCTAATAAAGACATCAATACGACTTTTTACGCCTTTTCAAATTGACCTAAGCGTAAGAGGACTAATAAAGTTTCGCTAGGCAGAAGCGATCGCTAGTGTCATAAAAGTTACCAGCGATCGGTGCCCAATATGCATTTTAGTGAATTAGCGTAGTGGTAACGAATTTTCATCTGGCGAAGTGTTCACTGGAGACAATTCGCCCTTTAGTGAATTTGCTCCAATAAATGCATCGGTGAATACACTAGGTTACTATGTGTAAAAATACTGAGCAGTCAGAACGCAGTACAGAAAGCAGTGATGGTCAAGTATCAGTGCACAATAATAAGCTCACAGCATCCCTTCAGACCTAGTCTACAACTAATTACCCGTTTATGGGCCCTACCAACAGACCTGCCAGCCCAATATCAGGCTGAAAAATGGCCAGATCTAATAAACTGGGCAGTTTTGAAAGTCCTGTCAGATCTCATTGGTCCTCATCTAGCAGGTCACTCTAGGCCTTTTCATATAATCTGATTGTAGGCCATTGATTGGATCAGACTAATTTGGCCAAGCACTTTGGCCACCTCACCTAACTTGCTGCCTATGTTAGTCCATTTACATGTCAACTAACTGAATGAGCTATAAGGGAGGTGTGCCTTGCATAACTTACTACCAGGTGTTGCTAATGGGACTACTTGTCTCGTTCTCCAAATACAATCAGAAAGAAGCATTCATTCCTACGCTCGTTTAAACCTAATAAATGAAATGGTCACAATACATAAGTCATAATCACCAAGAACATACAGAAATACAGAACAACCAGTAATCAATACAAAAGGTGAAGAGGGCCATGCCCAAAAGAGTTTACAAGATATAGCAAAACCTCATCCCCTTGCCCCCAAATAAAAACTTCTACGGCATAGCACAGGTTAAATCCCCCCAATATGTCATGTATAGTACAGAATAAGTTAAAATAGCCCCATATCAAGTAAAGAAAGTCCACCAACTGCTGAATCACAACTTGGCACCTATCACTGAAGCAGTTGTGGACACATTGGGGCTCGCCGGTTGTCCCATCCCTGTGTATAGATATAAATTTTACTCTATATGCAATAAAATGTTATTGTGGTTCCCTACACAAAGTGGTGTCACGTTTTGTGGGATGTTGGAATGGGTGTATACAGGGTACCACCCAACTGTGTCATACATTACTAAAGGTGGCCATACACGGGCAGATATCGGCCCTTTTCAGCAATTTATATGCCTGTGTATTGGGGCTTCCGACGCGTCTTCCCGATTGATATCTGGTCATGATATCAATCGGGAAGGTTTAATTTTCCGCCGACTCGTCTGAGCCCATCGCTCCACGTTGTAATCTGATAGTTCGGCCCTGAGGCCCGATATTGCCCTGCCGTCGGTGGGCATATCAGTGAAAGATCCGCTCATTTGGCGATGATGCCAGACGAGCGGATCTCTTCATGTATGACCAGCTTAAGAGTGAAATCATATCACGAGTTGCCTCACCCTTGCACCATTAACTTGCACAGAATAGGCAAATACAACCATCGAACCAGAAAACATTTAAAGAAAAATACACATTCTGTGGAGCTAATGGGTTAAGTGAAGCACTGTTGCACCATACAGTCTCATTCCTTTTTTATTTTAAAGAGACCGCATCATCTAAATGAAATCTTTGCCCTGAGTCAGAACTGCATCATCACACACACCCAGTCTTTGTTGTGTGTGTGTGTGTGTGTATGTAAGTCTATGTGTGTGTGTGTGTGTGTGTGTGTGTGTGTGTGCTTGGTTATGCATTATGTGCATTCATTTTTGTCCAGGCAGCATACTGCCCTATTGTATCTTACTCTCCATTCATTCATTCCCCTCCTCCCCCTCCCCCTTTATCCTGTCTGGACCTTTTTAAGTGAATGCAAATGGGAAACGGGAAGGAGTTTAGAGAATGCTCAGTGAGCTTGTTGTACCTCACACCATTTCCAGGAAGTGACTGTTAGTCACAAACCCTGCGGCTGCAGCTTTTACACAGCAGGACTGGTATTGACAGAGCGTGAGAGATCGAGAGAGAAAAACATAATACCTTCATGTCCAACCGGCTGTTCCGACTAGCGAGCGATGGGACAGGTGTGGGACAGCTGCCTGTGTGATAGTGACAATATGATGAGTTTATGTACAGAAGGGTTTTATTGCTGGGTGTAGTCATTAGTGCTGATGTCTACAAGGGTTGCACCCCCACCCATTTAAAGCCAAACCTGTATTAAATCCACATGCTACAGTTTGCATAAAATGAATGACTAATTCAACCACTGACTAGAGATCTCACGTGTACCCAGTACAGGTATGGGACCTGTTATCCAGAATGCACGGGACCTGGGGTTTTCCAGAGAACAGATCTTTCCATAATTCAGATCTTCATACCTTAAGTCTACTAGAAAATCATATAAACATTAAATAAACCCGACAGACTGATTTTGCTTCCAATAAGGATCATTTATATCTTAGTTTGGATCAAGTACAGGGTACAGTTTTATTACTGAGAAAAAGGAAATCATTTTTAAAAATTGGGATTATTTGGATAAAATGGAGTATACGAGAGACTACCTTTCTGTAATTCTTAACTTTCTGGATAACTGGTTTCCAGATAACAGATCCCATGCCTTTATTACAGGAGGGAAATTGCAACCCTAATGTCAACTGGTCCTTAGTGAAGTTCTGACCCAATCAAGGCTCTTCCTAGGCCAATTACTGGTCCCTTTTGACTAACATCACTTTGCTATCACTTTACTTTATGCTTATACCCTCAAAAACGAAACATCTCTTTCCAGGGATTCACCAAATCCTGGATTTAGCTCAGGATTCAGCTGAACTAAACTTTAGGTTACTTGATTAAGGGGAGAAAATATTTTATGTGCTGTAATTTGCAGATGCGACTAGGGTTTGGACCGAATCCTGCTGAAAAAGGCTGAATCCCGAACCGAATCCTGGATTCGGTGCATCCCTATTATAGAACGCCCAATTCTAAGCAACCTTTCATTTGGTTTTCATTATTTATTTTTTATAGTTATTTGTCTTTTTCTTCAGATTTTTTGCAGCTTGCAAATGGGTGTCACTGTCCCCTTCTCAAAAAACAAATGCTCTGTAAGGCTACAAATGTATTGTAATTGCTACTTTTTATTACAGATCCTTCTATTCAGACTCTCTCCTATTCATACTGCAGTCTCTTATTCAAATCAATGCATGGTTGCTAGGGTCATTTGGGCCCTAGTTACCTGATTGCTTAAAATGCAAATTGATTAAAATCAATTTTGAATAAAAATTTAATAAAAAGCTAAATAACTCAAAAACCAATAATAAAAATAATACAAATAATAAAAAATGAAAACAAATTGCAAATTATCTCAGAATATCACTCTCTACATCATACTAAAAGTTATCTCAAAGGTGAACAAATTGTTTAAAGATCAAATACTTCATTGCTGTTCTGATCACTGCAGGAACAGAGACTGTGACCAAGCAGAGAGAAATTTGCCCTTGACCAGACACTAGTCTTAGATGAGAACTGTGCTGGTTTCCATGCAAACCAATAGCATGCATCTGAACTGATCAGTCAACGAGCATGCGGGGAGGAACCCTTTCTCTGCAGAATATAATGGGCATGCTAAAGTTTACTTTTATAAAGGGCAATGCCTCTGCCACAATGGGGCTTATTTTCCAATTCCAGGTAAATTTGCACAAGGTCAGTACCCCATTTTAACCAATCACTGAAAAGCTTTTTTTTGTCAGCTTCAGGTAGAACAGTGAAAGCAAACAATTTATTGGTTGCAAAACTGGGCATACAAAATTTGCACTGGCCCTGTTGTGTTTACATATATGTCCAATCCAATCAAAAAAACACATACAGCATATGAATAAGCACAGTTGCTGAATTGAACAGCAGGGCCCTATACATTCACCTGGCCATGGTCCTGTTTGGTTGCTATGGGTTACAGGGGTCAAGGGAAAATATGACCTTTAGCCACACATGGATGGCACTGTATGACCTCCTGGCCACACTCCTGGTTGGTTACTCTGGGTTAAAGGAGCTAGGGGAAATCATACTCTGTTCTTTATAAAAAAAAAATTGAATTATAATTATTATAATATTATTTTAAAGGGTTGCTTTTGGCTTTGGTGGGCCCCAATTCATTTAGGTGTTAAGACTATGCACCTGATGGGCCTTCAGACAGTGTACAGGTGCAACTGTTATAGTACTTCAAAGTTATATTTTAACTAAAAAAACGATAAAAAATAGCTATTTCTTCAATACATGGTGCTTTACTGCTCTTCCACAGGGCACTTATTTGTGTTTGGGGGCCCAACCTGCTTAGTCCCTTAAAATGGGGTACTGCCCTTGTGCAAATTTACCTGGAGTTGTAAAATAAGCCTCATTGTGGCAGAGGCATTGCCCTTTATAAAAGTAAACTTTAGCATGCCCATTATATTCTGCAGAGAAAGGGTTCCTCCCCGCATGCTCGTTGATTTTAAAGGGTTGCTTTTGGCTTTGGTGGGCCCCAATTCATTTAGGTGTTAAGACTATGCACCTGATGGGCCTTCAGACAGTGTACAGGTGCAACTGTTATAGTACTTCAAAGTTATATTTTAACTAAAAAAACAATAAAAAAAATAGCTATTTCTTCAATACATGGTGCTTTACTGCTCTTCCACAGGGCACTTATTTGTGTTTGGGGCCCAAACTGCTTAGTCCCTCCTTAAATACAGCAAAGGAATCCAAATCTCCTTCATGTGAGCGATTAAAAAAACGTTTGCCTATTTTTTTTTTTTTTTAAGCGACAATGCTAATTAGTATGCACTTATTTCCATCCTCTTGCAATGAATACATCTATAGGAAACGCGGAGCCTGTGCTACAGATTTATAAGAACAAGAAAGACAAATACACAGGGCTTATATCATGTCTATGGGATTTATATTAGCACAGCAAACAGAACTTTGCACTAGAGTCCTGCAGGGGGTCAGGTATCCGCGGGTTACCCGCAAAAACCTGCGGGTAGAAGTTCCGGGTGCAGACGCGGTTCTGCGGGTTTGCGGGTCGGGCCGCAGGTCTTCTTACTCCTTTTTTCTAATCACGCCTACTTCCGATGATATCACTTCTGGTTTACAATGACAACACTTCCTGATTCTTGATGGTCAGCGGCTCGTGGGTTGCGGATAAGGTACTTGCAGGTCGGCTAGTGGGTCCAAGCCGGTAAGAATGCGGGTCCGGATTTCGGGTTTACAAAAAATGGACCCGCTCAGGACTCTACTTTGCACACAAGCCTCATGGGTGTGTGTGTTACTTCACTATGTTGCTTATGTCACTAGGGCAGCAGAGTCGGCCTACACAGTCACCATGAAAACAGCCCCCAGCCTCTCTTTATGTCCCCAATAGCCATTCATCAGCAGGACACATACTCTGTTTGTATGATGTGGGACTGAGTGAGGAAGACAAATGCCATGGCTGTCATTAATTGGTTGCAACTAATCTGTTTATTAACTGGATATCCACATTTCACACACATAAACGGGAGAAAGAATTCCTTATATGCTTAGAACATGCCAGCAGATTTGTGTATATTTAAAGAGACATCGTAAATAAATCAAGGTTTTCCCTTTTTTTTTTTATTTAAGATATACAGAGAATTCATATTCTAGATATTTTACATTTTCTCTAGCTACATGGCAGCTCTTACAGATGCAATGGTCTCTCTGTCCCTACAACCGGTAAACACTTTATTGCTGTTTTGTTTTTTAAAGGAAAAATACTCCTAAAGGATATAATTTGCCTTTACTAAAAGATGCATTTTGGCCTTGTTCCAAATCAGGAATGCATTATGCATTTTTTCCGACTCCTGGCTCACTCCATTTCAGTGCTGCTGGTGACATAAGGCCACAATACCAAATGTGGAGATTAGGAACAGCACACAAGTCATAGGGACATACAAATCCATCCATCATCATAAGCCAATAGACTACGTATTTCTAGGTAACATCATAGGAATGGGGGAATCGTTAATGGTGACAAGGAGGGGTAGATACCTGGAACAGCCACCCTGCAGATATGGCAGAAACTGATAATTGTGAAGAAATACAAAAATCCATGGGACAAATTTAGAGATACAATGTAGTAAGCACACTGATTTGGTCACCAGTTAAGAGCTGTATACTCCACTCCATCGTGGGTTCCTGGCCATGAAGATAATATATGTACATATATCTTTAATTATATAGTGCTACTATTAAAAAGTAAAATCATGTGGATCAAACAGGGCAATAAATAAAAACAAATATACAAAGATTAAATGCCACATATAAAGAGACACAAGAGTGAGGAGCTCCCTGTGCCTAGAGCTTACAATCTAAGAGTACAAATGTCAATAATCCTTGGCCAGACACCACATTTTGACCTTATAAGCACCCCACATCTAATAAACATCTAGGGAGATCAGTAGAGGGTGCAACAAACAGTGGTTAAAATCCACTATCAAATATAATGTGTCACCACATCTGGAATATGAAGCCACTGTCCCCTTACACCCAGAGTTATAGACAGGTCCCATAAAATACGCTGCATAGGCAAACTACAGTCATATCACCACTGTGATAGCCATTCATGGGTTAAATTAGTGGCTACTGCACCTGACCTGTGAAATGGCATCTTTCCTCAAGGCATCACAAAGCTACAGCGTTTGTGTGAAAATAGAGTTTTAGGGTAACAAAACACGTGGCTGCTCACACTATCATTAGAAAACTTCAATCCCTATGCCACAGTGGGGGGGCATAAACTCAGATATTCCCATTATTATTCCTAATATTATATGGACTTTGACAATACAAAACGCCACGTTGCCGCTGCCCAATAAGAAAAAAAAACTTCAGGCAACTGCAGAGCATTGCATCAGCACCAAACCTCAATCCAGCATCTCCCCCCCCAGGATCATATGGCATCCCCACTGAACAGAACAATGCTGTTATATTGACTACCGGTAAACATGGCAGAGCATCAGAGCAAAGAAAGGAACAGATGCTTGCATTCCTGCAGGGCATCACACTCGCTTCCTAGCCGGCTATTCAAAGAGCTCGACTGGTAAAAGGAAGCCTGACACCCATGCGACAGATATAAAATCCCGGGGATATAACGTGGGCAACTGAACATGCAGAGTGCTATTCAGAAGGATAAATTCTGTTCGTGCCACTGTAACCAGCCGCTTACAACCATAATAGTATCACATGCCTCATCCTCTTTATTGTGCCAGCAAAGTAACTCAGGAGGCTTATCAATGCCCAGACTCATTAATGAAAGTGCCAGCCCAGGCTCCATGTGCCGATATAGACGGGTGCCAGCTGGCAGCAGGGTGCACACCCATTCCATGCAGGACAGCCGAAAGCAAAGCCTCTGAGTCTGACCCCAGGTTAACTAGTTGAATGCTGAAAGCCTGTGCCCATTTCATGCCCTTAAACCACCCTTATCCCAGGTGCCCACAGCTTGTGGTGCTATTAGCAGCACTGCCTACACTGCTTAATAAACACATTGCAGTTTAAAATTACTGCCTGAAGCTGTTTGGATTCAACTATTATTCTTAAATATAAAATCACAGCTCAAGAAAGGGAGCGGTGGCATAAAGCCTGGTAGCTGTTGCCAGCACTACACACACATTTACAGGATTAAAGGCGGCATCTCCTAGTATTAAATATCCCTCTTTTTTAACTGTATACTGCCCCAGAATAAAAATAGAAATGGTTTAAATAGCGTCTTTACCTTGTGAAAGTGTCAGTATATCAGAGCTGCAGAGAGATCCTTTCTGCTCAGTGTCTAGGCTGAAATGAGGACTGGGCGTGTCCTTTCAGTCTCCCACAGGAAGTGGTCATAACAGAATCACATTACCACAAAGAAAATGGCTTTTTTTTCTTTTTTCTTTAGCTGTGATTGACAGTCAAAGCTGTGCAATGGCAGCCCAGGTCCCACCCCCGTCTCTCAGCTCCAAGCCTGATGCTCGCCTGTGTTCTTGCTCATGAGCTGCTGCTTCGCCCTCAATAGCAAAGTCTTATTGTGTCCATTGTTCTCGAAAGGAAACTGGGTATTTGCAATGCTCACCCTGACCTTGTCTGGTATTTTACAGGTTAGGCTTGTGAAATATCCACCAGGTGGCCCCCTCCATTATATCAGCAGCTGTGGCCCTTCAGCTGTCACTGTCAGATAGCCACAACACCCCTGGGGTTATTCACTTTTGAGATATTTAAAGTATGATGAGACAATTTGCAATTGGTTTTAATTTTTTTATTATTTGTGTTTTTTGAGTTATTTAGCTTTTTATTCAGCTAAATTCAGCATTATTCTTCAATTTGCATTTTAAGCAGTCTGGTTGCTAGGGTGCAAATACCCCTAGCAACCATGCGCTTATTTGAATAAGAGAGGAGCTGAATACATTTGTAGCCTTAAAGAGCATTTGCTTTTTAGAAGGGAGTCAGCGATGCCCATTTGAAAGCTGCAAAGAGTCAGACGAAAAAGGCAAATAACACTATATATATATATATATATATATATATATATATATATATATATATATATATATATATATATATATATATATATATATATATACATAGTAACATAGTAAGCAAGGCTGAAAAAAGACACATGTCCATCGAGTTCAACTTTTTTTTTTTTTATTAACTACCTATCTGCCAGTTGATCCAGAGGAAGGCAAAAAACCCATCTGAAGCCTCTCCAATTTGCCTTAGAGGGGGAAAAATTCCTTCCTGACTCCAAAATTGCAATCGGACTAGTCCCTGGATCAACTTGTACTATGAGCTATCTTCCATAACCCTGTATTCCCTTACTTGCTAAAAAGCCATCCAACCCCTTCTTAAAGCTATCTAATTTATCAGCCTGTAAAACTGATTCAGGGAGAGAATTCCACATCTTCACAGCTCTCACTGTAAAAAACCCCTTCCGAATATTTATGCGGAACCTCTTTTCTTCTAATGGAATGGGTGACCTCGTGTCAGATGGAAAGACCAACTGGTAAATAAAGCATTAGAGAGATTATTATATGATCCCCTTATATATTTATACATAGTTATCATATCACCCCTTAAGCGCCTCTTCTCCAGCGTGAACATCCCCAATTTGGCCAGTCTTTCCTCATAGCTAAGATTTTTAATACCTTTTACCAGCTTAGTTGCCCTTCTCTGTACCCTCTCTAATACAATAATGTCCTGTTTGAGTGATGGAGACCAAAACTGTACGGCATATTCTAGATGGGACCTTACAAGTGCTCTATACAGTGGAAGAATGACCCCCTCCTCCATTGACTCTATGCCCCTTTTAATACAACTCAAGACCTTATTTGCCCTTGACAGTGTCGGACTGGCCCGGCGGGACACCGGGAAAAAACCCGGTGGGCCCCGACCCTCGTGGGCCCCCGCCGGGCCAGGCCCCCTCCCCCGATGCTTGTTTTTTGAAAAAAAAAAAAAAAGTATCTTCGTGGATGCGCAGTGTGCGCATGCGTGCAGACGCAGCGCCGTGCGCGCATGCGTGCAGACGCAGCGCCGTGCGCGCATGCGTGCAGACGGAGCGCGGTGCGCACACAGAGGGGGCCATCGTGTGAGGACGACGCGTTGCAGCAGGGGGACGGGGGTCTGTAGGGGGGCCCTGGACTGGAGTCCCGGTGGGCCCCGGGCCCCCCAGTCCGACCCTGGCCCTTGATGCTGCTGACTGGCATTGCTTGCTACAGCCAAGTTTATCATCTACAAGGACTCCAAGGTCCTTTTCCATAATGGATTTGCCTAGTGCAGTCCCATTAAGGGTATAAGTGGCTTGGATATTTTTACATCCCAGGTGCATGACTTTACATTTATCAACATTGAATCTCATTTGCCACTTTGCTGCCCAGATTGCCAGTTTGTCAAGATCATGTTGCAAGGATGCCACATCCTGGATGGAATTAATTGGGCTGGATAGTTTTGTGTCATCTGCAAACAGTGATTTACAACACCCTCCCCTAAGTCATTAATGAACAAGTTAAATAAAAGTGGACCCAATACTGAGCCCTGGGGGACCCCACTAAGAACCTTACTCCAAGTAGAGAATGTCCCATTAACAACCACCCTCTGTACCCGATCCTGTAGCCAATTTCCTATCCAAGTGCAAACAACTTCATTAAGCCCAACAGACCTTAGTTTAGAAAGCAGTCGTTTGTGGGGCACAGTATCAAACGCTTTGGCAAAATCCAAATAGATCACATCTACTGCCCCCCCACTGTCCAGAATTTTACTTACCACATCATAAAATGCAATCAAATTAGTCTGACATGACCTATCCTTCATAAAGCCATGCTGATTGTTGCTCATAATGCCATTCATTAGGACAAAATTTTGAATGTGATCCCTTAACAAGCCTTCAAATAATTTGCCTACCACAGATATATAACTATAAAAAATAAATAATGAAAACCAATTGAAAAGTCGCTTAGCTTTGGCCATTCTTTACCATAAGAGTTGCCTTAAAGGTCAACCACCCCTTTAAGGTCGCCATACATGTTACCATTATGACCGTCAAAAATGCAGGTAGAAACTAAAGAATTCTATGATTCAACATTATTGCTTTGCCGATGTTTGGGCGCCATCAAAGGTGCCCGATAAAAATTTTGCATCCTATCCGACCGGTTAGAAAAACAATATCCAAGGTAGAGTCCTGCAGCGGGCCGGGTACCCGCGGGTTACCCGCAAAAACCTGTGGTACTCTGTGGGTTGCAGGTAGAAGTTCCTGGGGGGGTACAGACGTGGGTCGGCAGTTCTGCGGGTTTGTGGGTCGCAGGTCAGGCCGCAGGTCTTCTCAATTGCGATTTTTACTCCTTTTTTCTGATCATGCTTACTTACGATGATGTCAGTTCTGGTTTACAATGACAACACTTCCTTCTTGATGGTCAGCGGGTCCGAGTTGCGGATAAGGTACTTGCGGGTCCAAGCGTTTAAGAATGCAGGTAGCGGGTCTGGGTTGCGGATTGCAGGTTGCGGGTACGGTCGGGTACAGATTCCAAAAAATGGACCTGCGCAGGACTCTAATCCAAGGCTTTTGCTGATATCAGTCGCCTCCCACCATATATGCATCAAATATTGCATGAAACCTTGTTATGTGCAATAATGTTGATGCGTGTATGGCCACCTTTAAACTGAGCAAACTGCGATGTTGTCATGGCCAGAAGGCTACATCCGTATTAACTACTGTGACTAGCTGGCCCTCCAGCTGTCACACTACTACTACTACTACTTTAGAGCTGTCAAACCCTTTCCCCCCATTTTCTGGAGTTACCAGATTTTACAGTCTTTCCCCCAGTCTCCCATAACTCTTAAGAATTCCCCTGATTTCTGGAGATTTAACAGAAATTGCTGCAAAAACTCATGTGCAGAACATTTCAGTGACATCAGTAGAACGATATGCTGTAAACTGTAAAGGGCAATTTCAGCTTCATTAGCAAAACAACACAAACCATGGCCCTAAAACTCTCAGAAATGTGTTCAAACCTTTATAACCAGCCAAATTTTGTAAAATCGACATGGTAATTAGGGAGTGTGGACATAAAACGGATGTAGTTCGCCGACTATGTGTGGCAGATATTTTTGTCCCTCTTTACATTTTTCAAATGTTGGGAGATATGCACACGTGTGTGATATCCCTTCCACTGACATCACTTTCACTTATTTTACAGACCTGGAAAAAATGTCATATCAGCCGGCAGCACCATCTAATAGGTTGACAGCTTTCCTACTTTTAGTCAAGGATGTGAGCAATTCTGTAACAGCTGGTGGGACACCGACAGATCCATTGATTGATTGCTTTTGGACAATAATGGTGGCCATACACATTACAATTCTCACAAAATATTGTTTGTTTTCTCTACTAACATTAAGAGCTGAATTGTCAGATATGCAGGTAGAAACAAAAGAACTCTTCCTCTATGTGACAATTCAGCATTAATATTTTGCAGAGGCAAAGCTATCAACTTTCCCCTATTGGTATCAGGAAGACATGTGGTGTGCGCAAGCTTCCCGCTAAATATCTTTCCAGGTTGTGAAGTCAGTGGACGTGAAGGAAGTTATGTAACTCGCATGTGCAGAACCTCTCCTGAAAGCCACCAAAACCACAATGCTTGCACATACATACACTTGATTTTGCCTGAAAATCTACAGCAGTTGTCAAAAATTTGGGGAAATGCATTTGAGTTACAGGAGATGGGGGGACTTATCTGGAAAATTTGGTAACTTTGGGGAAAGTCGAGAGAGTAGACAGCTCTGGAAATGTTCAAGAGCCTTTAAAGGTGCTCGATAAGAATTTTCCAATCTGTCTGATAGGAAACCAATATCAATGTCAAAATACACCTTCAATTCCAAAAATCCTGGAATCACTAAGCACACCTAGGGGCCATTCTCCAGTGGCACTCACCCTCTGAAACATTGTGTTGGTTAGCTATCACTGATTAGTGTAGAACTAAGCGCTGTTTACATCATTGTTGTCCAGTGGCTCTAAATGTAGTTCGATCAAACCATGGTAGCACTTAAGATGGCCATACGTGGCCCCTCTTAAAATGATACTGAAACTAAATAAAACTACTCTTCAAAATATTAATGTACATTAAAGGGATACTGTCATGGGAAAAAATTTTTTTATCTAAATGAATCAGTTAATAGTGCTGCTCCAGCAGAATTCTGCACTGAAATCCATTTCTCAAAAGAACAGACAGATTTTTTTATATTCAATTTTGAAATCTGACATGGGGCTAGACATTTTGTCAATTTCCCAGCTGCCCCAAGTCATGTGACTTGTGCTCTGATAAACTTCAATCACTCTTTACTGCTGTACTGCAAGTTAGAGTGATATCACCCCCCTCCCTTCCCCCCCAGCAGCCAAACAAAAGAACAATGGGAAGGTAACCAGATAGCAGCTCCCTAACACAAGATAACAGCTGCCTGGTAGATCTAAGAACAACACTCAATAGTAAAAACCCATGTCCCACTGAGACACATTCAGTTACATTGAGAAGGAAAAACAGCAGCCTGCCAGAAAGCATTTCTCTCCTAAAGTGCAGGCACACATCACATGACCAGGGGCAGCTGGGAAATTGACAAAATGTCTACCCCCATGTCAGATTTCAAAATTGAATATAAAAAAATCTGTTTGCTCTTTTGAGAAATGGATTTCAGTGCAGAATTCTGCCGGAGTAGCACTATTAACTGATGTGTTTTGAAAAAAACATGTTTTCCGATGACAGGATCCCTTTAAGTTACCTATAGCGCTGTTGATCATTTTTCACTAATAGCTCTGCTTTTAATTTTTACTTGAGGTTTTTGAACTGATTATACCTCCTCAACCCTTCAGTTGACAGACTACTGCTGCACAAATATGACAGCCCCTCATAGAGAAACACTGGGGGATCAGACATGCAGAGCTGTCAACACCTCCAATTTTATTGGGGATTTACCAGATTTTCATCTCTGTTCCCCGGTTTCCCATTACTCGGATGCATTCTCCTAAATTCTGATGATCCCTGACAATTTCTAATGATTTGCAGCAAAAAATCGAGTGTGTGCATGGAACATTTCAGTGATATCAGTGGAGCAAAGTTTATATGCTCAGTGTGGTGACAGCTTCAGGAGAGGTTTTGCACATGACGTAACATCATACATATCTCCCAACTATCCCGTTTTTAGAGGGACAGTCACTCTTTTGACAGCTCAACCTGCAGTCCCTCGTTTGTACTGTAAAGTCCTGTTTTCCTCTGCACTGAACAGCCAGAAAAAGAAACAAAGATTCTAACTTAATTGGCTTCTGGCAGAGAGCCCAGAACAGCCACAGCAGCAGATCAGATACTTTTGTTTCGAGATATGCAAAGAATTGTAACAATATAAGATAGCAGGTCCCTTGGGAAAAGTTAGACTAACAGCTTAAAGGGCAATTCACCTTCATTAGCAAAACTGTAATAACTGAAAAAAAACCACAAACTTTCATAATCTGCCAAATTATGTAAAATGAACATGGCAATTATGGGGTGTGGCCACAAAATGGGCATGTTCAAAAAAACGCCACACTACGAGCAGCAACTTTTTTTTGTCCCTCTTTTTAATTCCAAAATGTTGGGAGATATGTGTCCAGTGATGCCACAAATCCAGAAATTTTGAGCGCACCGCATTGTCTCCGTGTAGTAAATTGCAAAAGTTGACAGCTCTGGATTGTAAAAGAATTTGGTCTGCCCTAATGATCAAAACAATAGTGAGTAGCCACACACATGTATAACCCATCTTTTACTACCATCTGTTCATCCTGTGGGTAGATAGAATTGCCATATTTATCCATCAGGAAGGTAGGTTGTACCCCCCCCCCCCCAGTGAATACAGTTGTTGAATGCTGACCTTGTTAATTTCCATATAACGTCCCAACAGCCCTTGCGGTTGTCTGGGACCACATTCATACATGCAGTATGCAGTATAGTAAACTTTCCTTTTATTATATTGTGAATGGGGGTTTAAATCATAGACGTCTGTAAAGCCATGGGAGCAGGCTCTGCTCCTAAAAGTTTCTTGATGTGCCTGCACCTGGAGCCTTTGTGTCGGTCTAAATGCAGGCAACACCAAAATACATACTAACCCATTTCAGCATTCAAATGCACTTCATCTGCCTGCACACAGACCAATGCCATTGCTCCAGTTGCAGGCACATCGAGAAACTTTTCGGAGTGCAATCAGACTGAAAATCAGCCCTCGCGGGCACATGTCCTTCTCTACTGTTCCCATATGGAACCATTGTGGCTCTGGCACAACCTCGCTGATTTCGGTGTAAAGATGCAAAATCTTTGCATTTCTTCATCGAAATGAAGCCCCTCCGTTGTGCGAACGTGCAAACGAACGTGCTTCCAGTGGTGTGCACACGTGAACAAGCGATCTTGCTACCTAGGGGACTAGGGGATTGCTTCAAATAAGTGGAAGCAAGGTCCTGGCTAGGGGTAGGCTATAGAAGAGATACATGTCCGGTGCACCCCCACCGTTGTTACATAGTTAGTTACATAGTTAAATTGTGTTGAAAAAAGACAAAGTCCATCAAGTTCAACCCCTCCAAATGAAAACCCAGCATCCATACACACACCCCTCCCTACTTTTAATTAAATTCTATATACCCATACCTATACTAACTATAGAGCTTAGTATCACAATAGCCTTTGATATTATGTCTGCATTAACTGAATCAGCCATCACAACATCACCCGGCAGTGCATTCCACAACCTCACTGTCCTGACTGTGAAGAACCCCCTACGTTGCTTCAAATGAAAGTTCTTTTCTTCTAGTCTAAAGGGGTGGCCTCTGGTACGGTGATCCACTTTATGGGTAAAAAGGTCCCCTGCCATTTGTCTATAATGTCCTATAATGTACTTGTAAAGTGTAATCATGTCCCCTCACATGTCCCCTTTTTTCCAGAGAAAACAACCCCAACCTTGACAGTCTACCCTCATAATTTAAGTCTTCCGTCCCTCTAACCAGTTTAGTTGCACTTAGTCTCTGCACTCTCTCCAGCTCATTTATATCCCTCTTAAGGACTGGAGTCCAAAACTGCACTGCATACTCCAGATGAGGCCTCACCAGGGACCTAAAAAAAAGGCATAATTATGTTTTCATCCCTTGAGTTAATGCCCTTTTTTATGCAAGACAGAACTTTATTTGCTTTAGTAGCCACAGAATGACACTGCCCAGAATTAGACAACTTGTTATCTACAAAGACCCCTAGATCCTTCTCATTTAAGGAAACTCCCAACACACTGCCATTTAGTGTATAACTTGCATTTATATTATTTTTGCCAAAGTGCATAACCTTGCATTTATCAACATTGAACCTCATTTTCCAGTTTGCTGCCCAGTTTTCCAGTTTAGACAAATCACTCTGCAAAGTGGCAGCATCCTGCATGGAACCTATAGTTCTGCACAATTTAGTATCATCTGCAAAAATAGAAACAGTACTTTCAATGCCCACCTCCAGGTCATTAATAAACAAGTTGAAAAGCAAGGGACCTAGTACAGAGCCCTGCGGTACTCCACTGACAACACTGGTCCAATTAGAAAATGTTCCATTTACCACACTCTTTGTAGTCTATATTTTAGCCAGTTCTCTATCCAGGTACAAATACTATGTTCCCTATGTTGTGCCCTAAACACGTGGTTTTCAGGCTGGTTGGGCTGGTTTTCGGCCTGTGTATTTCAGCAGGCTGATTTTAGCCCCTCTGTTGCACTAGCATAAGGGAGGTTGCAGGCCGAGAATCTGCTGGGTGCCCCAGCAACCTGGCTGGCTACATCACCCCCTGCCCCCACGTCAACGCACTTTGTGCCCTAGGCACATGCCTCTTCTGCCTACCCCTAGTTCTGGAGAACAGAGAAACGTGTGACATAGAAGAGGAAGAGATGGACAATCAACCACCTGCTGCCAGTCGATCGATTAACTTCCGCTCTGGTTGCAGGAATAGGCATCCAAAACACAATGAAATCGCACATACGGATCACAAAGGGCTTGCCTCTCGATGTGTGTGTGTCTTGATAAAACACAACCTTTATTGAGCGATTTAAAAGCACACATACAGTAGAAACGGGCAGCGGAGGGCACGGCTTAATGTGTTTTGTAATCCCCCCCTACGGCAGAACATAGGTCAAGAGTTGGGAACTACTATATTTGTGCTCCTGAGTAATAAAAGTAGAAACCAGGACATACTACTGGCAGTGTAATTTACATCATATACAAAGAGACATATTGTTTTGGGTGGCAAAGTTAGAAAATCGATGTGACAAAAGCTGTTTTGGAAAGCCAGCAGCAGGATATCAGTTTATATTGGAAGACATATTTATAGAAGGAAGACAGAGGCTGGGGTAGCGTTCTGCCTAGTTTCCAACAAGAATGTTGTGTTCAGAAGATGTCATTTCCAGAAAGACATTAATGGGATATAAACAATTCATTGAAGTGCTGCTATAACAGTGCATAGAGGCTGCCGTTTGTGCTTAGCTTGGGAGAACGAAGAGTTAAGATTTAGTAGCAAACAAAGCATTTTATCTTTGTATTCCCAGTGTCACCTCCTCTGCTCAGAATGGTCCCCATAGTGTTATAATTTTCCTTTTCAGGTCTTGTTTTGATCTTGTACATTTGTAGGTATATTTATGAGGATAAAAACAGCTCTTCCAGCAGCTTATGATGTCTTATTTTTAGCTCACCATCACTTATCTGGGGGCATTATATATGCAATTACAGTGTTTTAGATATGACTAATTGCTACCTAGCTGACAGTTAATTTCCCTTTCCAGGTTTTGCAGTAAGTAGGACAACGTTTCTCTGAACAGAAAGTAAAAGAGGATTAACAATATAGTCTGTAAGAAATGACACATACTGTATGCTTGGGCAGTTGGGGTTTGTCTGATTTTGTCATTGTTGTAGCTGGTCTGTTTTAACAAGTAATGTGATCTGCTGATTTTTTGGGAGCTGTGAAAGAAGGAGGTGACAAAAGGGGTAAACTCACCAGTTTTCTACCTCTGGTGTATGATAATAGGGTTATTGTTTAAAATGTAAGCAATGCCCTTTTGTTTTACTCTCCTGCATTTGCCTTGTTGTACTATTCCAAAGTTCTGTTCAATATAGAATGCAAGGCAAAGACTGGGGAGGAAAGCAAGAGTAGGTACTTGGGAGAAAGTCCCATGACTACCATAAAAATGGACAATAGAATGGAACTTGGGAAGATTGGGACACAGTAGACTGGGGGAAGAAGGCACATAAGAAAAAAATGGAATGTAGGGGAAGATGGAGCATGTGGGTTGCAGGTAGGCAATTATATATGGAGAGACAAGAATGGTAAGGAAAATGGGAGAAACTACACATAGAGGGTAAAGGCTTAGAGAAGTGGAGCAACAGTTGCATATATAGCCTTTTTGTAGATTTCCATAAATATGTCCTTTTGTGTATTTTCCCCAAGAGGAAAAATTCTAATGGACTGTTTTCAGATAATGTCCAAATGGCTCTGTGTCAGAAGAGGAGTAAACTATGTCCCCCCCCCACCACCCCATCAGTGTTGGACTGGGACACCGGGGAACCCAGCCGCTCCCCTGCCCAGAATGTAGGCTCACTCCTAACTGGACCCGATAGAGGTGGAGGTATGTATGACAACAGGCACCTAGAAGAGGGCCATTCCCAGTTTGGCCCTGGATGCCCCTGATAATGTTTTTAAATCCTTTTAGTAGACCAAAAGTAAGTCTGATAAAGTACAAGGCTTGATTCCTGTATACCTACAGAGTTCTATATTAGAGTTTGTGTATCTCAATAATGAAGATAGGGAAGCTAACTGATGGTTGCAGTCATGGCTAACTGGAGCGTAACTACATAGGAAGCAGACCCTGTGGCTGCAGGGGGCCCATCAGGTACAGGGGCCTTATAAGGACCTAATTCATATACAATAAAATAAACATTGGTCAAACTTTAAACATTTTAGGGGTCTGGAAAATGATTTGCTTTGGGGCCCATTAACATCTATTTACGCAACTGATGGCTAAAATTGGGTTTCAAAAATGCCTTAAATCAAACGGTTTAGGGTATCATCAGAGGGTCCTGTGATGCTAACCTGACCTTCACAAAAGTAGAATAACGTATTCCCCACAGTACTATTTATTGCTTTTCAGTGGGCTGAAAATAAGATGGACTAGTATAGGTGTACCTCCTGAAAAAAAGGACTAAAAAGGACCAAAATGCTCTCTGCTGAATAATAACAAGTGACAAAAAAAAGCAATTCCAATTCTCTTGCTAAGATTTTCGCACAAAACCACAAAATTAAGACATAACTTGAGCAATTGAGCAATTATTGGTGAAGACTTGCAAATCTTTCCCCTCTGTCCCTTTAATCTTCGAGTGACTGCCTTGGCTATAGGGGTTTAAAGGATATTAATGCATAAGACCTAAGTATCCTTCACAGCAGTCTTGTTGTATTAGATGGATCATTAACTATTACCCTGATCTCGTTTGTGCTGCATTATCATGGCCAGGCAATGGAATAGTGCAATAATAAGCGAACCCATAGATAAATATTAGATCCTGTACAGACACACTAAATCCACAGAATTACCAGTCCCAAATCTGCAACTATGCTGCCCTCTAGCTGATCTATGTAGAATGACAAGGAGCATATTTGCTGTGGTAGATCCAGACATATAATGCTCATTGCTCACCTGCCACATATGAACACACAAGTACATTTGCTTAATACTTTTTGCTTTTTTAATAACTCTTGCTGACTAGTAGTTAGTACAATTGCCAGCGGCCTTAATATATTTTTATCTTAGTAAAATACCTGGCAGATGTCAATCCTAGTGGTAACCCGTTGCTGATTGGTTGCTAGGGGCAAATAAACTGGTTTTAACATCTAGGTTAGTCAATCTGTCTCTGAGAATTGTAAAATTCCATTTCAGAACATATGGCAGTGCAGGAAATATATCTACAGGCTGTAGCTGTCTCAGTGAATCCTTACAAAACAATGGCCTAAGCCATTAAACTCCCCTGGACTAATTCCCAATGACAGACCTATAGCAATAACAGTGGTTGGTGTCCCATTTCCTTACATTAAAATGTCCAAGGGTGAGGGGTTGCATTAATGCTTTCAACATTCTCTTCCTTGAATGCCATGCCAGAAATATTAGCTGCTGAAGCCATAACTTTGCAGGGTGCACTGCTGCTGCTTTTATACAGGTCCATATTAACACCCTGTTGTGCGAGAAAGAAGTCTGCTCTTACTGGCTTTATATGTTATTCAGGCACTTGCTAAAAATATCTGCAAAATTAGAACACTTGGAAAGAGGATCGTCTTCTGTCTGCAGTTCCTGTGCGGAATGTTTCCATGTGATCGTGCAGAGCATCTATGTTTTGTACTTTATATTTTACTAAACATCTACAAAGACATGAGGCATTCTGCACAGGGACCATTATGTGTCATTAGTATTTTCTGTCAGCAGGCCAGGATTTGTGGAAAGGTCACCAAGGCCTGGGCCTAGGGTGGCAGGATTTTAGGGGGTGGCATGCTGTCCAACCACACCCATATTGGTTCAAAAACACTGGGGATGCACAAGAGATTCAATAGATATTTAAATTTCCTGTGCACAAATCCCCATTGCTCCGGTCCCTGAAATTTTGTGAATAAAGGGGAGAGGACAAGGGTGATGAACGGCAACGGGCCTAGGGTCGTCTGTTATGTAAATCCAGCCCTGTCTGTCAGAACTGGGGTACTGGTGTTGATTCTGCCTTCCTGGAGACAGATGGGTAGATAGAATCTTAGGGCTATGGAACCCCCACAACTTTCTGCTTGAGGGTAGTTTCCTAAAGCTAAAATTTGTCTCTTCAAAGAGTTTTATTGTAATCAGTCTGTCCCTAACAGCAGAGCCATATCTTCTATCTAGGCACCCAAGCAGGGAGCGATTCTGGGCCTTCCCGATGCCACCACCCTTGGAGGCAGAGTGGGTGGCACATTGATATTGCAGCAAAATTCTCGACTTGCCTCAAAGCAGCAGTGCCCTGCACCCAAGACACCAAATAATTTTGCCGTTTTATAGGAATACCTTTATATTATTAAATGCTTTGAAAATGTTTCCCTCTAGCATGCCATTGTTAGGTACCCCTTGTTTTGTAGATCAGCGTTTGTGCAGACTGTCCTAGCCATGCACCAGGGGAGGGGATAGCCTGGTCTGGTGCCTGAGGGAGCCAAAACTAAATATAGCTCTGCAAAGTAGAGTCCTGCAGCAGGTTGGGTACCTGCGGTACCCTGTGGGTTGCTGGTAGAAGTTTCTGGAGCGGGTATAGACACAGGTCGTGGTTCTCCGGATTTGCGGGTCACAGGTCAGGTCGCGGGTCTTCTCAATAGCGAGTTTTACTCCTTTTTTTCTGATCTCACCCACTTCCTATGAAGTCACTTCCTGTTTACAATGACAGCACTTCCTGTTGTGGGTCGGGTTCGGGTTTAACAAGTTGGTTCAGCGGAGGACTCTACTGTAAAGATGTCAACCTTGGGGGATCTGCGACACGTGAAAGGTGTGGTCTGTGCTGTCGCCAGAAGTGAGGTCACAGAGCATATCTGTCACCGGAAGTGACATCACTGCACATGTGCAAACTAAAGAAGCTGAATGCAAAGGCTCAGCCCCCCCAATTATAAAAGTTTCAAAAGCTGTATCCATCAACATGGTTCTAAATCCAGGGCAGGAATGTTACTGCAAATGCAGTAGCAATTGGCCTTGCCTTCCAGGAATATCTAGGCCAGCCAATAACAGGGCCCCCACAATAATGACCTATTTGGATGACCTATTTTGCCAAAAACTGAAAAAAAGTGAAAGATGTTATCTTGGAACTTTTAGGCAACGTCCTTCTCCCAATGATTATTTTTCCATATGGGAAATCATTCTAGTGGCAAATTATGGGCTCTGTACAGTTTCCCTGAGCACAGTCCCTTTTTTTAATGATAAAGTTAAAGTGAATTGGCAAGCTGGCCTGGGCTCCTAGCAGCTTTGATAAGTGAAAGCAGCAGGTTTTCAGGAGAGACAGAGGCTGATGCATTTAAATCTGTCTGGGAGGCCTCAAACCACAATTACAGGCTCAGGTGATGAGCGGTGACCTGCCGAGAGAATTTAATCCCAGGCACAAATAACCTTCAGTATTTCTAGAAAGCCTGATAGATTCTACATGACTTCCATGCTCATACCTGATATATTGCAGCTTTCCTTTGTTCTTGTGTGTCTGGTTACAGGCCAATCTAAGCTACGTGATGAGGGGGAGCTCTCATCTTTTCAGGGACCATGCCAGAAAGGTAGAATGTGTGCCTCATACACAAACTCTCCTAGCAATCAAGGGAAATGCATATTTTGAAAAGGAGGACGAAAAATGTGCCATAACATTCAGGCTGCTCCATTTTTAAAACTGACTCCATCATTTAGCTGCCAGTTTTTAAGTATCGTTCTTAAGGGTAAAACTCTGGCAAGTTAGATCATGATCATGACAGTTTGGCACTGCTTATGTGTGGTCAAGAAAAAAACCTAAGCAGTTTCTAACCAATCTTCATATTTAGGGATGCACCGAATCCACTTTTTTGGATTCGGCCGAACCCCCGAATCCTTCACGAAGGATTCGGCCGAATACCAAACCGAATCCGAACCCTAATTTGCATATGCAAGTTAGGGGTGGGAAGGGGAAAACATTTTTTACTTCCTTGTTTTCTGACAAAAAGTCACGCAATTCCCCTCCCTGCCCCTAATTTGCATATGCCGAATCCTGGCCGAATCCCGCACCGAATCCTGGATTCGGTGCATCCCTAGTCATATTAGACATTTGAGTTTTTTCATAACTAACCTCCCATTCGAGTTGTGAGTACATTCAAATATTAGGGTAAAAAAAAAATTCACATGAATTCGACCTTTGATAAATAACCCCCAGATGTCGGTAACAACCCAAGTAATCCACACATAGAAAGAACTCAAAACAAATAAGTACATAAATTATGCGTAGTAAAATGGATGACACAGGGTATAATAGTATATTCAGCTAGTTCAGTCCTAATTCATGGCCTATAAAAAGGTTTCTCATTACCAAGGTGTCACACAAGAAGCAACTCATGAGGTGTAAAAGCAAAGAGCTCTCTCCAGACCTTTGCAACCTTATTGTTGCAGAGTAATAATTACTGAGAAAAACGTTGACATGTTCAATACTAATTTTCCCCACTGTATGTCCATATTAGTAGAGGAGATATGACCAAGAAGGAGGAAGTCATAAGTACTGGTTTTGGACTTTACAGTGCACAGGTCCTTGAAAAGGATAGACCTGCTCTACGCACAATGACCCCTGTTCTAAATTCATGCTTATATCTTCCTGAACATGTCAAAAGATTGCTGCCCTGCTGGGGGACCCAGTGGTGCACTGAATGATAAGATATATATGCAATATATATATATATATATATATAGTATATGTATTAAAATAGCTTTGAGCACCACAAGAAACAATACATTCATAGATTATAGGAATCTGCCATTAATAATGGCAGTTGTTTGGGCTTAGCATTCATGGTAGAATTCAACACTTTATACAAGGAATCAATATGACTGTAAAAGCTCTAAAGAGAAACATTAAACGGTTTGACAGCACAGAAATATGCTCTAAGGTACCAGGTTGTTAAAAGTTGTTAAAGGCGACAGAAAGAGTATATCCATAGAAAATGAATAGTGACACAGAAACAAACCTTCCTGGTCTACAAAGCAAAAATTCCAATATATAAAGGACTCCACTGGTCAATAATTCAGCAACAAGCTATCACTTTATATTAGAAACAACGATCCATTGTCAACCACACAGCCTACGTTCAGAAGCACTATTGGGAAAAGAGTATAGTGAATCTGTACCCCCAATTTTATATTATAACTCAATAAGGAGTTTCAATACCATATAAAGGCAGTAGACTAAAAGCAGACTTTATGAGGATATCATTTACAGGATATTCATGGCTCTTTTGTGTAATGTATAACAAGCAGGGTTGAACTGGGACATCCAGGGCCCACCAGGACTGTGACTTCAAGGGCCCTCCTAGTCAACTCAAAGGCCCTTGTCACAGCCTCCAACATCCCCCTGCCCATACCCTTTACCTCCCTTGTCCTTAACTTTCCTCTTGACAATCCAGGTGGGGAGCGGCCCCTGGGCTGGTAGTGCCCGCTAGGTTTTCTCCCTGGAACCCTGCTGACTCAATCTGACACTGTATACCAGCTACCAGTGACAACACCACAACTGAACATGTTTCCCAGAGACTCTTAGTGACCAGATTCTTAGCCTGGGATATATGGTAAATAGAAAAGGCACTACACTCACAGCCATTTTGGAAATATTGTTGCCTCTTTGCTATTAGACTGACTAGCTCAGAGCTGGGGTGGTTCTTTTTGGCATTTGCCAAAGTTATCAACACCATTATCATACAGTCTTCTCGACCATTGAGTCCATACCGCCTTCACTCTAGGAGGCAGTGCCATATTTACCATATAGGTACTCAAGTGACCATGTCTAGGGTTACAGCTTTAGGTGGCTGGCCCTTCAGTGTTAAATTGGTAAATTAAAAGTTTGCATTAAAATATCACCACACACACACACCCCGCATGGGCACCGGATTCTTTCTGTCAAAATCTGAGGTAGAAATACTGTATATCTGGGAGGGCAGTAAACTAGGTAGTTTTCAGGTTGACTTTAACACCACAGACAATTCGTTGCCCCTGGCTGTCTCAAACAGACTATACAATGCCACCCCTCTCGCTTAAAGGACCAGTAACATCAATTTTTTTATTAAAAAATTTGTTAGTGTAGAGCAAAAAAAAAAACAAAGACATATTAAACTTTTAAGTCTTGAAACGTTTTAAGTCTTAAAAGAAATAACTTACCAAACTCTGCTTGCGCTCCTCTTCAGGAGGCAATCCATTGTGCGCCACTCAATTTCTCCTCCCTGCTTTCCTTATAGATGATAGCCAGGGAGGAGAAATCAGGAACCGCATGATGGATCATAGCCGTGTTGACTTTTCTGAAGAGGAGTGCAAGCGGAGTTTACGGTAAGTTATTTCTAAATTTCTAGCGATTTAAAAGTTTAATATATCTTTGTGTTTTTTTATTTTAAAAAAATGATGTTACTGATCCTTTAACATTCAGTGCTTCTGCATAGGTCGGGGGGGGGGAGACCACACCCATGTCTGGACTGAGAACCAAAATCGTCCCTAGCATTTCAGGTACACAGAGGACCAAACAACCCCCACCAGCCCATTAGATATTGACTGTGTATGGTAGTATCTTTCAGCAACCCCTCTGGCATTTGCATATTGCCAGTCCTGAAGTGGCGTTGTCAGTGTAGAGAGCACAATTGCATTCTCTGCACTATAAGAGATGAAATTCTGATTTAAAAACAGTATTTAACAAATGGACTTTCAGCTCTTAAAGTTACCAGCAGGAGTGGATTCTTCCTGCCTAAGGTAACTGTCACGGCCGGCACCCAATACCAGAACAAGTGCCAAGCACCCTGGTCACGGCTCGGCTTCACCAGTAGTGTGACCACCGTTGGGCTTCGGGAGGAGCCCTCAGCTGGACTTAATGAGGGGTACAAGGCGAGATGTTCTGGCTGGCAAAGGGGCACGGCTGTTAGCAGAGTCTTTTGGGCAGAAGGTCACGGTACAAATGGAGCAGGCGAGAGAATCGTCAGACAGGCTGGGTCGAGGCAGACAGATATCAAGAATCGTCAGGCAGGCAAGGGTCAAAACCGGGTAATCAAACAGATGGGATCAGGCAAAAAGAGTAGTCGAGATGCAGGCAAATGTCAGGGTTCGGATATCAGAATTGTCAGGAACAGGCAGGGATCAAAACCGGAATAACAGATAAAAGCTCTCAGGAACAGACAGCACAAGGCTTCAGGAACCACTAGAATCAAGATTCTATCACGGGCAACCATTAGCTATGCTGGGCAGCTATTTGTACAGTTTGAAATTCGTGCCTTTGCGTGCTGGTGTCACTACACCAGCGCGCCTTTAAATAGAAAGGAGGTGCGCCGCGCGCGCCCTAGAGAGCCGGCACCAGCGAAAACACGATGGCGCAGCCTAAGGTGGCTGCGGGGAAGATGGACCATGCGGCGGGTGTCCCTGCCGATTGCGCGGCGGGCGACCCTGCCGCACAGGTATTGTTACAGTAACTTGCAGGCAAGTTTCTCAACTCCAAGTCAAAACCCACCAGAACACCAAGGCCTCTCAGAACGAAGTTGGTCCGGTGCTCAGTAGAAGGGATCGGCACCCTCCATTTATCATAAATGGAAGAACAGATACCGATGATCGGGACTCCATGCCAGCGTGCCAAGCCCTGCGTGTTTATTACAACGTAACGATTGGTCCCAAGTGCCGGTATTTGTTCTTCCATTTAAGTTTCTCAACTGGCCTCATGGCAGCAACTCCCCTGCTCAATACATAGTATACACCTGCATCACTTATGCAGGCCCGGACTGGCAATCTGTGGGTTCTGGAAAATGCCAGAGGGGCTGCTATAAGGTCCCATAGAAAGTCAGTATTTAGTGGGCTGGTGGGGACTGTTTGGGCCTCTATGTGGGCTGATTGGGCCTCTGTGTACCTGAAATGCCAGGGCCTATTTTAATTCTCAGTCCAGACTACGCCACAATAAACCCCAGGACAATACAGGCCCCAGGGGACTAGAAAGGGTGAGAGCAGATTGGGATGTGTTTGTGAATGGGCTGCTCTGGGAGGATCATGTTCCTCAACCCACATCAAATTTAAATATAAGATATGTTTATGAGTTTCTTACATTTTCCTCACAAACATATGGACAGACTTGTTGCAGATAGTAATATCCACGTTTTATTGAACCCCTTTTTCAGCATTAGACTCTGTAGTTGGTATACGTATTGTGAGTTGTTATACAAGGGGACACATATCGAGTGACACAGGTTTCCTATGCACTGGAAGGCACATATAAAGCACTTCCAGTCTTCAAGGATGAAGCTATTTTCACTGAAATGAAAGCAGTTTGACAGCTGACATCTAGAAAATCCCAATCATTGCTGCAATCAGTTCAATTCACAAATTCCACAAAGTAATCACGGGAAAGCCACGTTTCTGTTTCATTAATAAAATTACCTTACCATCTGTCTGTTATTGTAGCAACACATCATTCAGGCTCTACTTGCAGCATAATAATTACAGGGCTGTTACACTATGGATCTAATCACACATACTTAAATAGGATATTGTTCATATGTGCTATGTTCACCCTGGTTAATAGTAATGAAAAGGACTGGGGTAAAACAGGCAAAGCCATGCACAATTTGTTTTATAAATGCGTCCAATCTATGGCTGAGAAATGTGCTTCAACTGAAATGCCGCTGATAAAGTGCTACTGTTGCCATCTTCTTATATTGTCACCTCCTTGCCCCCAGACCTGTGATGACCTAGTATTGAAAACAGACATCTCTAGATGGAATTATTGAAATGTCCTATAAGCAGTAGCAATAGCTATGCTTTAAAGGAGAACTAAACCTTTTTTTAAACTAAATATGGGTAGAAGTGCTATATTTTATGTACTGAACTTACTGCACCAGCCAGAGGGTTGGCATCTCTATAACATTAATGCTCCAGGCCTATAAGGTTGCAGAAGCTCCCTATCTTGTATTTTATTAGGGGTGTCAGTGACACTGCACATGCTCAGTGTGCCCTCGGCAGCTGCTGAGAAGCTCAGCTTAGGGGTTGTTGCGAATCATGTAGCAGAAAAGAAGCTGATATTTTATAGACGTTGATGCTACAGAGGTGATTATTAAATTTGGATTGATTATCTATAATGATAATGATAATACGCATTAATTACTAAACAGCTTTGTATCATGACTTTTATATTCCACATATACAGTATATTCTGAGTCCTATGCTTAGTAAGTGACAACAGCACGGAGCATGTGCAGAGCTACTGGGGCACTTTCAGAGACAAAGGATTGTGGGGCATGGGACTACCTGAGGCAGGGGGTCGCATTGCTTGTGCAAAAAGCCCAATAGCGCTCTCTACACCAGTGGAGTGGAATTTCTGAGTTAAAATCCAGAAATGTGGCTCTTAAAGTTACAAGAGGCAGCTTTTTGCCACACTTTCTAACTAGTTCTCATCTTGCCTCGTGTCAGGGGCGCCCCTGCTTGTACAGAACCCAAAAACATAATGTACAGCATATCTAGCCTTCTTCTTTGTTAAGCTTTAGTTTAAGGGCTATGGAATACAAAACTTTTTTATAAGACCTGCCAGTAACATAACTTGATTTTTGCTGTCCCCTCCCGTAAAAATATATTTGTAGCCCCCTCCACAATGTGTTACTGCTAACCCCTACCCTCTGATACACCTGCAGATACACATAGTAGTTTGGGAACTGCAATTATTCCCTTAAAAACTTGCACTAGGGACGCATGTAGATATCAAACTATTCTATAGATTTTGCCTTTTTTGTAGGTGGAAAGCAATCTGTGGTTGCTGCTACTTATAGAGGAAATCTAAGGTACTGACAGATGCTAAAAGTAAATCTACAAACCAATGTAAAACTTAAAAATGTACTTGGTATCCGGAATGCTCGGGACCTGGGGTTTTCCGGATAAGGGATCTTCCCGTAATTTGGATCTTCAAACCTTAAGGGTCAGGGCACACAGGCAGATTCGGGGAGATTAGTCGCCCCGGCGACAAATCTCCTTTTCTTCGGGGCAATTAATCTCCCCGAACTGCCTCCCCTGCCTTCCCGCCGGCTAAAATGTAAATCGGTTTCTGAAGTTTCCTTGTGAGGCAATTTTGGGTGACTTCTGAAAACGAATCGCGCCAGCTAAATTGTAAATCGCCGTTGGGAAGGCTGGGCGACTAATCTATCTGAATCTGCCTGTGTGCCCTGACCCTAAATCTACTAGAAAATCATGTAAACATTAAATAAACCCAATAGGCTGGTTTTGCTTCCAATAAGGATTAATTATATCTTAGTTTGGATCAAGTACAAGGTACTGTTTTATTATTACAGAGAAAAAGGAAATCAATTTTAAAAAATTGGATTATTGGATAAAAGGGAGTCTATGGGAAATGGTCTTTCTGTAATTCGGAGCTTTCTGGATAACAGATTCCATACCTGTACAAACAAATGTAAGGCTACAAATGTATTGTTATTGCTACTTTTTATTACTCATCTTTCTAGTCAGGCCTCTCCTATTCATATTCCAGTCTCTTATTCAAATCAATGCATGGTTGCTAGGGTAATTTATAGATTGCTAAAATTGCAAAGTGGAGAGCTGCTGAATAAAAAGCTAATTAACTCAAACCCACAAATAATAAAAAATGAAGACCAATTGCAAATTGTCGCAAATATCACTCTCTACGTCATACTAAAAGTTAACTCAAAGATGAACAATCCCTTTAAAACACAGCTTTATTTTACTCTATAGGGTTCTTTGGCTCTAGCAAAAGCTTTCATTGAAATGATCCTGAAGCTAAATTAATTGGTATTATTTTGTACAAGAGCAGTGGCGTAACTAGATATTACTGGGCCCCACAGCAAATTATTTTTCAGGCCCCCAAATGTCTAGAGGTTGACCTGTTTTACCAATATTCATTAAAATTGTATATGAATTAGGGCCTCATGGGGCCCCTATACCTCCTGGGCCCCCCTGCAGCCGCAGGGTCTGCTTCCTCTGTAGTTACGCCCCTGTACAAGAGATCACCATCTTTTTTCTGTCGGCATAATATTGTGCTTTAAACCTAAAACCACCGAATCACTTTAATTAATATTTGATCTGGATCAATGTTTTTTTAAATGTGCAAACCACACTTACAGGTTATAAAACAGCAAAGAAAGTAACATAGGTTTTCTGGTAAAAGGTTTTTTAGAACAATAAAACTATGACTATAAATAAAAATATAATTTTTGCATAGTGAAAGAGTTACAATATTACAGTTGATGCCAGTGTGTGTCCTTTTCCCTATTCTGGCTTGCAATATCGTTTCAGCAGTCTGAGGCAGGCGGTCAGAGAATAACTAGACAAGATCCTTTTAGCTGCTATTTTGTTTATAAAAAAATAGACAATAGACTAAACTTATTCGATTTTTGGCCCCGGGATCAGCTTAATTTGACTGAGCACATTGGTGGCCAAATCTGGCAAATAAATGCTTTTTTGGAGTCATTGCCATCTAAAAAGAAGACGACACACAGCAGTTAAGTTATTCTACAGTCTATTACATCAATGTGTCATGAGTTATCTTCATATAAAGTATACATACAGTATATACATTCATATATTGTAATTCTGCACAACCTTATTTATTTGTGTGTTTGTATCTGTTAATATAAGGGGAAAGCAGCCATGATTGTTCTCATGAGAGCACCACGTTCAAGGACTCTATTATAATCTAAGTTGCCTCCAGAAGGAAGAAACACATCCCAGCGCTTGCTCTAATTTTCTCTCAGGCTTGGAGGGTGCTCCTCATCAAGAAACCCAGGTAAAATATGTATTGCTTTTTAACTAAATTAATTAGTTGAATGTTTTTTCAATGAAACTTCTTGTCTTTTACTATCGACATCAATAAAGTGTTATCAATGCATGGATAAAACTGTAATATTTGTTGTTGACAAACATTATCCAAAATTGCATGCGTACTTGGGACTAGTAACACCAAAGATTACAGGCATAATAACACAGGACATACAAGGAACTATTTAATATGACAGAATATAAAAGGCAGAGAACAGTCTGGCTCAGGGACAAGGCTCATAAATGTGCAATACACTCCAGATTTTTATGTCCCAGATACTGTGTATATCCTTTGGGCTTATGGAACATGTGCTTTTTTGATCACTGTGGTCTTCCCCTCATGAACCGTGACAGCTGACCTTGAAATGACTGCAGTGATAACATACAGCTATATGCAGTGAACCTTACAGTACAGCGGAATGAATGGAATTTAGAACGGTTGTTTAAAAATCTGTAGTCTATGGACGAAAATATTACAAAGATTTGGTTGGCTATTTACAAACCACCAACCTCTAGTTTGTTTTAGGATGTGACTATAGGGGATGAAGAAGATGCTATTCTGTATATAGTTGGTTTGAAGGTGTAACAGCAGGTGCATATAAAATATGCTCTCTAGTATGGCAGTTGGTTTTTAGGTTATAACTACAAAGAGTGAAGAATATATGGAATCTGAGAAAGCTCCATTGAAGAAAACAAAAACTGTAAACCCAAATGCCATTGCCTTTAGCAAACCTCTGGTAGGCTGGGGGGAAGCGGGAGGGGGGTCTACCCAGGGTAGGAAGAGGGCTTTTTTTTATTACAGGTTGAATTCTCCTTTAAGAGACATATTTACAGTTATCAATCTAGAAATTCAGCTATTCTAATGTAATCTCAGCACTTGCAACATGGTCCCCCTGGACCCCTTCTAGAGTTGAAACAGGGTGCATGGGGGGGAGCAAGTAAGCTGACTCAGGGCAACAGAGGGGTCAACATCGTGCCTGTGGGTGGTGATACTTTATCTTGTGTTTGTCTTTTAGAATTTGGTGTCTAGTGAAATAAGTGTATTTAAGATAGTCATAGACTGATATAATCTGTATGCTGTATGTATTAATATCTATGTACAATGGGTCCTGGTCAGTCCAGAGATAGGGCCTGCTGATGCACCATATTGGCCAGTGCATTGTTAGATGTGCAAGTGGCTTAACTTAACGTCCTGCTGTTCTGAACAATAACAAGATGGCCACACCACATGTTGCCTGATCAGAGTTCATGCATTGCATGGCTAACTTTGCAGACAAGGCATATATTGTGACTAGGGCTGCACCGAATTCATTATTTTGGATTCGGCCAAACACCCGAATCCTTATTAAAAGATTCGGCCGAATACCGAACCGCATTCTAATTTGCATATGCAAAGGGAGGAAACATTTTTACTTCCTTGTTTTGTGACAAAGTCAAGCGATTTCCCTCCCTGTCTCTAATTTGCATATGCAAAATAGGTTTTCGGATTTGGTTTGGCCGGGCAGAAGGATTCAGCCGAACCCGAAAAATGCAGAATACCGAACAGAATCCTGGATTCGGTGCATCCCTACAGGCCTGGACTGGCAATCTGTGGGTTCTGGCAAATGCCAGAGGGGCTGCTGTAAGATGCCATTGAAAGTCTCTATTTAGTGGGCTGGTGGGGGGCTGTTTGGGCCTCTCTCTAATTGGAATGCCAGGGCCTCTTTCATTCCCAGTCCAGACCTGCATCCCTAATTATCAGAGACATTTGGGGGGGGGAGCCAGCAATGCTACTGCTAATTGTAACCACAATTTTGCATTTTGAAAACTGTGATGGAACTGTGGTTTGGTGTTAAGGGTTTAGGCCTTGCAGCTATCCAAAAGTGAATGTAAAATTAGTAAAGCAGATGCTCAGTGCTCTTTTAGGAAGGCAAGATAAATGGACTTTATTAAAAGATCAATGGTTTTAGCTCTCACTGGACTAAAGCTTCAATCCTGTAATAAAGTGCATTTATCATGAAACTCCACAAGTGATGTACCTTAACCCATTCAAAAGATATATTTAATGTGTATACCCGCTGGTATATATTGAGAACACAAAAAGTGACCACCTTTGTATGTATCTGCTTTAAAGAAAAATACACGATGCAGCCGTTTGTACGCCTGCAAACCATGGACTTTGCATTTATTCACAGCCCCACATTATGTATGTACTATCTATCTATCTATCTATCTATCTATCTATCTATCTATCTATCTATCTATCTATCTATCTATCTATCTAGCATCTCTATGATTGCAGAGTATGATGCCTGATCAGCCAATGAAGAAGCAACAAGGGCAGAATTAATCTGCAGATGGAGTCTGATTCATAGCTTGCCCCAGCTGTACTTCAAGCTGCACTGGTCTGACACTGGCTTTAAAGGGATACTGTCATCGGAAAACATGTTTTTTTCAAAATGCATCTGTTAATAGTGCTGCTCCAGCAGAATTCTGCACTGAAATCCATTTCTCAAAAGAGCAAACAGATTTTTTTATATTCAATTTTGAAATCTGACATGGGGCTAGACATTTTGTCAATTTCCCAGCTGCCCCCAGTCATGTGACTTGTGCCTGCATTTTAGGATAGAAATGCTTTCTGGCAGGCTGCTGTTTTTCCTTCTCAATGTAACTGAATGTGCGTCAGTGGGACATAGGTTTTTACTATTGAGTGTTGTTCTTAGATCTACCAGACAGCTGTTATCTTGTGTTAGGGAGCTGTTATCTGGTTAACTTCCTATTGTTCTTTTGTTTGGCTGCTGGGGGAAAAGGGGAGGGGGGTGATATCACTCCAACTTGCAGTACAGCAGTAAAGAGTGATTGAGGTTTATCAGAGCACAAGTCACATGACTTGGGGCAGCTGGGAAATTGACAATATGTCTAGCCCCATGTCAGATTTCAAAACTGAATATAACAAAATCTGTTTGTATTTTGAGAAATGGATTTCAGTGCAGAATTCTGCTGGAGCAACACTATTAACTGATTCATTTTGAATTTTTTTTTTTCCCATGACAGCATCCCTTTAAGGGATTCCATAAACACTGGAAGGGCCAGATGGTTCAACATTATCTCTGAGCCAGTCTCTTCTCTAAGCAATGACTGTGTTCACACTCACCAATATGCCTGGGTAGGGTTCGGCTGATGACTGGCAGTGGGGGGGACATGGACTGCAGGGATGTAGTGTCGTCGTCCTCTGAGCAGCCAGCCTGGATGGCACGGAGGTAGCTGTGGCTGCGTGAGCGGAAGTAGTTGGGCAGATTGAGGTCAAATACCTCATTTTGGACGGTACTAGATTCTTCAAAAACTGCTGTAACCATTGGGAACCTGTCGCTTTCCTCGTCTTCTTCTTCCTGGCACATTGGATAGAGCTCTCTCTGCTCCTCCGGCACTGTACACAGTGGGTATCGTTCTCTCTGTTCTTCGGGGACCTGATTTAAAGGAAATCTTTCCCTGGGATCTTCAGGCGAGTATCGTTCTATCTGTTCCTCCACCACCTGGCACAGTTGGAACCTGTTCTGCTCTTCGGGGACTTGGCAAAGGGTGAACCTCTCTATCTGCTCCTCTTGAACTTGGCACAACTGAAAACGATCCCTCTGTTCCTCTATTGTCTGGCTCAGTTGGTACCTCTCTCTGTGTTCCTCCATTGCCTGGTTTAGGTGGTACCTATCCCTTTGATCGTCTACTTCTGGAATCTGGTACTGTATCAGGCAGCGAGGTACACTATCCTGTGCAGCAATGGAAGAGAAATTACTTTGGTATGGAGGAAAACTTACGATGGTCACATACAACTATCTGTGGGCTAATAATAATGCACCAATCTGGTCTTTGAACTGTTGCCAAAAAGATCATAAACACCAGCAAAAATTATGAGGCAAAATATATTTTTCCTATTATAGGTATAGGTATGAAACCTGTTATCTAAAATGCTCAGAACCAGGGGTTTTCCAGATAACAGATCTTTCAGTAATTTGAATCTTCATACCTTAAAATTACTAGAAAATCATGGAAATAGTGAATAAGCCCAATAAGCTGGTTTTGCTTCCAAAAAAAGATTAATTCTATCTTAGTTTGGATCAAGTCTAAGATACTTTTTTATTTTTACAGAGAAAAAGGAAATCGTTTTTAATTAATTGGGATTATTTGATTATGATAGGTTATATGGGAGACATCCTTTCCGTAAGTCTGAGCTTTCTGGATGAAAGGTTTCCAAATAATGGATACCAGCATACATATTCTTCGGCACACCACTTACTTTTCCTTTTTTCTTTAGGGTGCATTCAACTCATCCAGCTACTTCCAAGCCTGGTTTTCATACAACGATTCCCATAGGGAGGAAGCACACCAAACATATAATTTTGCCTTTTAGGACATTTATTCAGCAGTGTTGGCACAAGCTTTCGGGGTCAACCCCTGCACCTGAGGAAGGGGTTGACCCCGAAAGCTTGTGCCAACACTGCTGAATAAATGTCCTTAAAGGCAAAATTATATGTTTGGTGTGCTTCCTCCCTATGGGAATCGTTGTGTTCCAAATAATGGATCCCATACCTGTATGGTTTTTTTCGTTCATATTATTATGAGAATACACTTTTCAGAGATGTGTGCGCAGACTGCTCGCCTTGACTAATTCATTAAATCTCAATAGAACTGTATCAACTGCTGCTTCACTGAAAAGGACAATGCCCCATAATTATTCAGCCACTACAAGCAAACAGATGACAGCTGTGGACAAGCAGGAGATAACTAGGATATATTTCCCTTTAAACCTTAGAAAGTATTTATTAATGCATATGGCACAGTTACCTTGCAGTGTATTTGCTCCATCTGCTGTGATTGATATGCCCCCAGGAATCACAGTGAAGGAGGCAACTTAGTGAATGAGTGCAGTTGAGTGCACTTTCCTGTAACCATATGGTGATAGAGAAAACAGGCAGAATCTTCTGCCAGGGCCAGCAGGTGCTGTGCAGCAGCCCTTTCCCCATCTTTCCCCTCAATACAGCCTGTTCTACTGATATCCTCCAGGAGCACATGTGGGTCAATAACTGGGTGAGTAGTTGTGAAACATCGGGATATTCTACCCACCTGTCATTGTATAATTGTAAAATGTAAGAGAGTGTACAGCTGTGCTGGAACTGAGCTAGATCTGCAACCTGTAACTTGTAAAGCCAAGGGCTTAGCTTTCCATTTTTAGGGCTATTTCTTAAGCAGCATCTCACCGGTGCCCTTGGCAAAACATTTGCTTCCATTTTCTAACGTGTAATAGACTAAAACTAATTGCAATTAGTATTTTTGCATAATACCCCTGGTACAGGAAAACCAGACTACTATAGTGTTTTAAGGGTCCCTTCCATTACTCTTGAACTCAAATTTCTAAATGCCTTAATCCTTTGCATCAAAGTACCATCTATAAAGTCCATATATCCCACTGTGTTGGTTTCCAACAGGATCTGGAACAGGATCTAAACCCAAAAATGCAATTGATGCCAACCTACACAAAGTGGTTCTCTGAGCACTTTATATTTTATATACAATTTTTATATTTCTAGTGTTTTCTGAGATACACAGCTATATACAGTTTTAGACTTGTAATACTAAGCTTTCTATGCACATTCCTGTATATTCAGTTAACTACTTATACTCTGACTTTCGGAAAGGCAAGAGCCTGGTATTAGCAGCGTAGAACTGCTAGGTTTGTAGGCCACTATGGGGCATGTCTACAGGGATCATGTGAGGTTTTTTTGTGAAAAAGATGCTGCTTTATTCCCACTAGGTCATCTCTGTAATACCTTGTTCTTTTCAGAGGCTTTTCTCTTGCTATACCACTAATTCAGACTTAATAATGGTAATTATTTCTGAACGACAGGCCTGGATCAAGAATCTCCAAAAAGCTCAGACTTGCACATTGGGAGGATTGCCCAAACTAAGTGATGAACATTTGTGTCCCTGCTCTGCTCACCTGGCACATACTGTTCTCTTCTACCACAGTCTCAGTCATCTGATTATAGTCCTCTTCCCAGCTTTGAAACTTTGGAGGGGGGAGAATATCCAGAGAATCCATACGGTCCAGGCTTCTAGGAACATACCCCAAAACAAAGAGAAAAAGTTAAAATCCTTTCACAGAGAAACATGACGTAGTTGTAGACAAAGGTAAAGAGTGAAAGCAGGATATAAGCAATGGTCAGTAGACCAATAGTCACCACAAGGGGGCTAGAACGACCTGCACTGCCACCTGAAACCCCTCCTGCCTGCAACCATGCTGTCAGAACCATTGCTCAGTGGCATGGGAGGAACTGGGATCACAATAATGTGATATGAAAGAGGCCCCAAATGTATTTCTACAGTTGGCCCAGAAACGTATGCCACGGTTTACAGGAAGAAATTATACTGAGCAATATCATGACTTATAGGGGTTATATTAAGCAACAAGAGGATTTATAGGGAGGGTTATATAGCGCAATAGGAGGAGTTATGGGAAGGGTTACATGAAGCTATAGGAGGAGTTATAGGGAGGGTTATATGGAGCAATAGGAGGAGTTATAGGGAGAGTTATATGGAGCAATAGGAGGAGTTATGGGAAGGGTTACATGAAGCAATAGGAGGAGTTATAGGGAGGGTTATATGAAGCAATAGCAGGAGTTAAAGGGAGGGTTATATGGACCAATAGAAGGAGTAATAGGGAGGGTTATATGGAGCAATAGAAGAGGTTATAGGGAGGGTTATATGGAGCAATAAGAGGAGTTATAGGGAGGGTTCTATGGAGCAATAGGAGGAGTTAAGGGAGGGTTACATGGAGCAATGGGAGGGGTTATAGGGAGGTTTATATGGATCAGTAGGAGGAGATATAGGGTGGGTTATGGGGAACAATATGAAGTATTAGGAATGACTGCAATTAATTCAATGAATCTTCTACAATTTAGCTGCTGCACATTATTTATGGTTTTTGCTTTCTCAGTGTCTGTACCTGTGGATACCCACCTGCACAGTTGCTAGAGTGAATAAGAAATAGAGGTTTAAAACCCTTTAAATGAGAAGGAAAGTCTTCTTCTAATTTCCCTGGGCAGATGCATGTGCAGTAAAATTAAATATGCATCTTTTTAGCTAACGTTCGCATGGTCAGAAAGAAGAAACAGGAAGAGGATTGCTTCATGGTGCTCCCTAGAAGAATCCCGGGCCGGTGCAGTTTTCTCCTAATAGGAGCACTGGCCTGGGTTGTCAGGTAAGTAAATACAATCACTTTGGGGTGCCTAATTTTTGCCACCCCAAGCCAAAAAAAGACTTTTCTTCTCCTCCAACATGATAAAAAAGTAGCTGATTATAATAACACTGTAAGGGTGATGGCACACACAGAAATGTGTTTCCTTTGTTGATACAGTAAATCACATCACTCGATTCATCACACAAAGTTGCCTTGGTTTTTAAGGTAATTTGTTCCTAGTGCAGATTTCCAGTGGATGACAAATCTCCCTGTGTGCCTAAACTCATAGATGGAGTGTCTGTGAGAACAGAGGCAATAATAATAGATTTCTCTCAGTACTCTGACATGAACTGACTGGGCAGTTAATTTCTTCTATGGTATTAATTGCACAGTCATTTCAGTAGAATTTCGTTATTGCTTGTAAACCTCTGGCACCAAAGAAGTATTTGGTAAAGCTAAGGGCTTTATCAGTTGCCATCACACTGCTTAATTTGATATGTTTGTGTTGTACCTAATATTTATTTAGTTTTACCTCTGGGTGGTGCTCTGCTCACTGAGCGACAGCTGTGTGGCCTTGAGGTAGCTCTGCCTCCTCGCTGCAGTTTTGGGGGAAGGTTGAGGGCTGCCCTCTGACTCATCACTATCTACATCCCCCATGGCCTTGATATAGCTGCCGCTCCGCATCCTCCTGCACGGGATATCATCATCCTTAACTTGGGGTCCGCTCCAGTCCCCGCTTGGAACCTGCAAAACAAACAAACAATATAAATTTCTTTGACCAAAACGGTGGACAACTCAAGAAACGAAAGCACTACATAACAGTCAGAACTCATCGTCTAACTTGAATAAGACATAAGGACGTAAGGGAAGCATTTGTAATCTGTCATGGTTTTTATTAAACCACCTACCTGCAAATACTGACAGCTGAGGTCCTGATGACAGGACTTAGACTTCAGAAAAGCTTTGTCTATAGTAGCTGAAGCCTTTTGGCACACCTCACGGGCATGGCTCAGTGTCAGCGTGGACCAAGACCCTCTCTTTAACGTTGACGTTGAGCTGGCAGGGAGCACCTCTTGTGTGGTTGGCAGAGGAGACAATGTAAGTGATGGAGGCTGGAAGGGTGTGAACTTGAGGTCATTATTGCTTTTGGATGCCTTCAGCATGCTCTCACTGATCGTGTTGTATCCACTAATGAAATGTCGAGCTGCATGCTCTGGTCTTCTTCCCAAAGTCATCATCCCTGCTGGGTTGCGGTAACCCCCTGTGTCACTGTCTAAATTGTCATCTGAACTCCACCACCCAGATACCCCACTCCCCCTTGTTTGCCCCTTTCCATCCCCTTTGCCACGCTCTTTACTTTTGCTTCTTCTTGTCCCCTTAGAGTCCTCTGATGATCCCTTTTTGCCATTCACGCTGGCTCTGCCTCCACCTTCCAGGGACTGAGACTTGTTGAATAGCTTCTGCACAGAGTTGACCAGATGGCGTATACGTCCAGGGCTCTCACTTCGGTCCTTGCCCTCTGGTGCTCCTCGCTGGAACTGCAAGGTGCTGAAACCATCCTTGTGGCTAGGCAGTTGTTTCTCAAACTGGTCCAGGAGGCTAGCAGGAAGCCTATTGATTTTAGCAGGTGGAATATGGGGTGCTGGGTAGGGTGGGGTGTCCTCTGGTGATTCATATTGAGAATTAAAGTGGATCCGTGGAAAGGTGCTGCTGTTGGAGAGCTGATTGTTGAGTGGATATAGGCAGTCTGGATGCAAGGAATTGTCAGGTGTATACCGAGGCTCTGGGGGGTAGGACTCTGAGGAGCTGATTAGATATGGTGTCCTTTCCTGTGGGATGTACAGGGAGTCTGGATGGGAATCCAGGGTTCCTGAGAGGTGCCGTACACGGGCGTCCCCCAAACCCTTCATTGCAGTCGGCACCTGTTAAGCATCTCGTCACAGCTTTGGGATATGGTTTTCATAAGCCCTGATAGAAAGGCAAAAATAAACATTACCGTTCATATAGAAAATAGGTTATACATTATGCCATATTAAGCAAGAAGTAGGAAAGATGGATAGATGTGTCCCAAGCTTTAAAGGGAAGTTCACCTTTAACATTTAGGGGCCTATTTATAAATATAGTTACATAGCTAAATTGGGTTGAAATAAGACAAAAGTCCATCAAGTTCAACCCCATCAAATAAAAACCCAGCATCCATACACACACACCCCTCCCTACCTTCACATAAATTCTATATACCCATACCTATACTAACTATAGAGTTTAGTATCACAATAGCCTTTGATATTATGTCTGTCCAAAAAATCATCCAAGCCATTCTTAAAGGCATTAACTGAATCAGCCATCACAACATCACCCGGCAGTGCATTCCACAACCTCACTGTCCTGTCTGCAGTGTCGGACTGGCCCGGCGGGAAACCGGGAAAAAACCCGGTGGGCCCCGACCCTCGTGGGCCCCCGCCGGGCCAGAACCCTTCTCTAGATATTTAGAACGACGCTGTTGCGCATGCGCGCCGAACGACGCTGTCGCACATGCGCACAGAACGGCGCTGTTGCGCATGCGCGCCAAGCGGCGGTGTTGCTGGGCCGACAGCAGTCCTGGTGGGCCCCGGGCCCCCCAGTCCGACCCTGCCTGTCTGTGACATTGCTTCAAATGAACGTTCTTTTCTTCTAGTCTAAAGGGGTGGCCTCTGGTACAGTGATACACTTTATGGGTAAAAAGGTCCCCTGCTATTTGTCTATAATGTCCTCTAATGTACTGTAAAGTAAAATGTAAGGTGTAATCATGTCCCCTCGCAAGCAGTTTTTTTCCAGAGAAAACAACCCCAACCTTGACAGTCTACCCTCATAATTTAAGTCTTCCATCCCTCTAACCAGTTTAGTTGCACATCTCTGCACTCTCTACCGCTCATTTATATCCCTCTTGTGCTCTGATAAACTTCAATCACTCTTTACAGCGGTACTGCAAGTTGGAGTGATATCACCCCCCTCCCTTTTCCCCCCCAGCAGCCAAACAAAAGAACAATGGGAAGGTTACCAGATAACAGCTCCCTAACACAAGATAACAGCTGCCTGGTAGATCTAAGAACAACACTCAATAGTAAAAACCCATGTCTCACTGAGAAACATTCAGTTACATTGAGAAGGAAAAACAGCAGCCTGTCAGAAAGCATTTCTCTCCTAAAGTGCAGGCACAAGTCACATGACCAGGGGCAGCTGGGAAATTGACAAAATGTCTAGCCCCATGTCAGATTTCAAAATTGAATATAAAAAAAACTGTTTGCTCTTTTGAGAAATGGATTTCAGTGCAGAATTCTGCTGGAGCAGCACTATTAACTGATGCATTTGAAAAAAACATGTTTTCCAATGACAGGATCCCTTTAAGGAAACTCCCAACACACTGCCATTTAGTGTATAACTTGCATTTATATTATTTTTGCCAAAGTGCATAACCTGCATTTATCAACATTGAACCTCATTTTCCAGTTTGTTGCCCAGTTTTCCAGTTTAGACAAATCACTCTGCAAAGTGGCAGCATCCTGCATGGAACCTATAGTTCTGCACAATTTAGTATCATCTACAAAAATAGAAACAGTACTTTCAATGCCCACCTCCAGGTCATTAATAAACAAGTTGAAAAGCAAGGGACCTAGTACAGAGCCCTGCGGTACTCCACTAACAACACTGGTCCAATTAGAAAATGTTCCATTTACCACCACTCTTTGTAGTCTATCTTTTAGCCAGTTCTCTATCCAGGTACAAATACTATGTTCCAGGCCAACATTCCTTAATTTAACCAGTAACCTTTTGTGTGGCATTGTATCAAATGCTTTAGCAAAGTCTAAGTAAATCACATCCGCTGCCATCCCAGAATCAAGGCCCTGCTTACCTTCTCATACAAAAAAAATTAAGTAAGTCTGGCAAGATCTATTTTGCATAAAACAATGCTGGCACACACTCATAGTATGATTTGCTATAAAGTCCAGTATCATCCTTTATTAACCCTTCGAAAGCTTTCTTACCACTGACGCCAGAATAACTGGCCTATAGTTTTGAGGTTGAGAACGGGATCCTTTTTTGAATAGAGGCACCACATTAGCAATTCGCCAGTCTGTCAGCACTATGCCAGACCTCAATGAATCCTGAAAAATGTAGTAAAGAGGTTTGGCAATCACAGAGCTGAGCTCCCTAAGTACCATGGGATGAATACCATCTGGCCCCGGACCTTTGTCAATCTTAGGATAGCTTTGGACTGCTCTACCAGGTATTCAGGAATGAATCTGTTGGAGGGTGAGGATTTGGGACCAGCAGGTCAGATTAAACCCTATTGTATAAAAGTCTGAGAAGGAGTTGCTCTGATTCCCCTCAGCATGGAGAGAGAGAATGGCCGTGTGCAGACTGGGGCAAAAGTCTTCCTCTTAAGCTGAAGGCTCATGTAGTCATTTCTCCAATATTTCCCTGCTGGTGCAAAACGCCCAAAACCAAATATGCTGCTTGTCATTGATTTATAATGCAAATCCTGGTACAGAAGGCTTATGTTCCCAAAGTCTGCAGTACCACCACTGACAGGCTGATTTCCATTACAGTCAATGAGAGGCTGCATGACAAAATAGAAAAACAAATGCCACATTTGCCGTGAGCCCTAATAACTTGTCACCATATCTTTCCTCCATCCCAGGATTAAAGATAAAGAAGAAAGCTAAGAAATCTTAGCTATATCAAACCTTAATCCTGCTGTGCCTAATGCATGACAAACGTATCTCCCTATATCCCACTCTTCCCTCTCTCTATAAGATACACATCTGTCTCCCACTCTCCCTCTTCTCTCTCTATAAGATACACATCTGACACTCTTCATTCTCTCTCTCTATAAGATACACATCTGTCTCCCACTCTTCCCTCTCTCTATAAGATACACATCTGTCTCCCACTCTCCCTCTTCTCTCTCTATAAGATACACATCTGACACTCTCCATTCTCTCTCTCTATAAGATACACATCTGTCTCCCACTCTTCCCTCTCTCTCTCTATAAGTTATACATCTGTCTCTCACTCTCCCCTCTCTCTATAAAATACATATCTATCTCCCACTCTCCATTCTCTCTCTCTCTATAAGATACACATCTGTCTCCCACTCTCCATTCTATCTCTCTATATGATAAACATCTTCCTATCTCTCCTCTCTCTCTTGCTATAAGATACACATCTGTCTCACATGCTCCCCTATCTCTCTATAAGATACACATCTGTCTCCCACTCCCCTCTCTCAATATATATAAGATACACATCTGTCTCCCTCCCCTCTCTCGCTCTCTCTTTGTAAGATACATAACACAACTGTCTCTCACTCTCCCCCTCTCTATATAAAATACACAACTGTCTCCCTCCCCTCTCTATATAAGATACACAACTGTCTCTCACTCCCCCCTCCCTATATAAGATACACTGCTGTCTCTCACTCTTCCCTCTCTCTCTATAAGATACACAACTGTCTCTCACACTCCCCCTCTCTCGATAAGATACACAGCTATCTCTCTCTCCCCTCTCACTGTATGATACCCAGCTGTCTCTCACTATCCCCCCTCTCAACCAAGGATGGCCTTGGTTGTAGACTGGCTTCTGCAAATTAAAATAATTATTAGTTATTAATGAAAAACATAAAATCACTGCTAACATTTAATTTTGGATTATGCTCTAGATGAGCGTGTCAGGGGATAGAACCTTGTCCTAATTAGCACCTTGTGTACCTCTACTTCCGTCTCAGAATCTGTAGCTAAAACTGAATGTATGACATGAAGTATCTGCTGAATCCACTATCCACCTTCAAGTCTGAAACCGTTCCTGTTTACCATTACTCCTTGTTCCACTACTATAAAGGGCGCAATATCAGATGTGTGAATTAGGGTATGCAAGCACTTTTATAGAATCATTACGTTCAGTAAAACATATTGGTGGTGTTTGTTCTGCAAAGAATACTTTATTCCCCTCCCAGGGCATATTTGGTTGTGACGGGGGCACAGGGCAAAACTATAAAGATGGAGCAAGTAACATGCAGAGGGTTTGTAGTAATCCCTTGCTTGCAAATTTCTTGATTTTTTTCCCACCAGTGTATTTTTAAAGAGAAGATTGAGTTTATTTTGTGTACTTTTTCAACAATTATCATGTATACAAGTGGAAAATCTATTGGTGGTGCAGTGAGATAGCAGGAGTTCTGTATTGGACTTGATGGACATTTGCCTTATATATATATAACAAATTATATATATATATATATATATATATATATATATATATATATATATATATATATAAATATAAAACTTATTATATAACAAATTATATATATCACAAATTGTTATATATTGCCTTATGTATAACAAATTAAATATGCATTGTTCTCGAAAAGCAAAAGAATGGTTAACCATCAAATGTAAGCTTTGTTACCTTTGTCTGATGGATTGTCCCATCCTGGTCTTTACAATGACTCCACCTTTATATATTACCCTAAAAAAAGAGGAAGCAATAAAAATGCATGTAGGGGCAAATGGAAAAATAATTAGAGAGAAAAGGAATGCAAGATGCCTATATAATAATATCAAAAAGTCTCACCTTCATTCACCCAATTCTTAATTTGGACTTAAAGTGTGGTATGTGGTTCAATGGAATCCCTACAGAAAAAGCCTCCCCTTAGCAGTGCAGTGCTCTTTGTAGTTTATTTTGGCAGACAGAACAGCTACCCCTGTTATCCTCATGTAGGAGGGTTGGAGTCCAACTTTTACTCAATCTTTTCTTAACATAAAGAGGAAAGAGATACATTTCCATGTATATACTAGATAATCTCATTTGACGGTCTGTTTGGGTGGCGTGTAGCCTTTTAATCAGATGTAGACAACTTCTGGGTAAGAAACTAAAATTCCAGGCTGCTGGAGGGTCCCAGATTAAACAACTCTACATTCAATCTTACATGCCCAAAGATGAAATCTCACTAGACTGACATGGGTAAGACCACTAAGGAACAACATTGTCTAATCTTCATGGGTAACATACAATGAGTGAGGGGAAAGCAAGTAATGAAATGAATTATAGTGAAAACACTTATTCAGTACCTTTGTAACTTGAACCATGATACGGGACATTCGAGGAGTACTGACCATTGGAGCGGGAAAAACAAAGGAGAGAAATGTTAGATGGATGGATAGATAGGTACCATCTCTCCCTACTGTACCTGCTATCCCACAGTCACAGTCCCTTCCCAGAGACTATTATCCCACTGTTACTATAGGCACCATCTCTCCCTACTATACCTGCTATCCCACAGTCACAGTCCCTTCCCAGAGACTATTATCCACTGTTACTATAGGCACCATCTCTCCCTACTATACCTGCTATCCCACAGTCACACTCCCTTCCCAGAGACTATTATCCCACTGTTACTATAGGCACCATCTCTCCCTACTATACCTGCTATCCCACAGTCACACTCCCTTCCCAGAGACTATTATCCCACTGTTACTATAGACACCATCTCTCCCTACTATACCTGCTATCTCACTGCCACAGTCCCTTCCCAGAGGTTATTATCCCACTGTTACTATAGGCACCATCTCTCCCTATTATACCTGCTATCCCACAGTCACACTCCCTTCCCAGAGACTATTATCCCACTGTTACTAAAGGCACCATCTCTCGCTATGATACCAGCTATCCCACAGCCACAGCCCCTTCTAAGAGACTATTATCCCACTGTTACTATAGGCACCATCTCTCCCTACAATACCTGCTATCCCACAGTCCCTTCCCAGAAGCTATTATCCCCACTGCTACTATAGGCACCATCTCTCCCTACTATACCTGCTATCCAGGCCTGGACTGGCAATCTGTGGATTCTGGCAAATGCCAGGGGGGCTGCTATAGAAAGTCAGTATTTAATGGGCTGGTGGGGGCTGTTTGGGCCTCAGTGTGGGCTGATTGGGCCTCTGTGTACCTGAAATGCCAGGGCCTATTTTGACTCTCAGTCCAGGCATGCTGCTATCCCATAGCCACCTTTCCCAGAGACTATTATCCCACTGTTACTATAGACACGGTGTCTCTCTACTATACCTGCTATCCCACAGTTACAATCCCTTCCCAGAGACTATTATCTAACTGCTACAACAGGCACCATGTCTCTCTACTATACCTATCCCAGAAACTATCCCCACTGCTATTATAGGCATAATAATAATGGCAGCACTGCACTGCATGAATAGTGCATTACTGTGTATTCTAGCTATGTGACAATTTCCTATCCTTGGACACCCTAAAGACATTTTCGATTCACCCAATAAATATGTACACTACATGGTGACAGTGCTAATCTGCCTGCTCTTGCGTAGCTCCAGCTCTGCTATGTATCTCCCACTCACATATCATTCTCAGCTTTTCCTTATCGCTAGCTCAAGATCTTCCTCTGCAGTTGCCTTCTGCTCTACTGCTCTTCTTTCCATACTCTCTCTTTCATTTCTCTCTCCATCTCCCTCCTTCATTCAGTCTTCTCAGCTTTTTCCAGAAATCAGAACCCTAATTAGCATCAGTAACCAGATTAAATGTGTCTGTATCTGGTGCTTTTGCCTTGTCTTTCTGTCCTGTCCACCCTCAACAACTGACAATTCATTTACTGACTTTACTGTATATTAAACTAGTAGTATAATATCCTACCTTCTTATTTTCTTATGCTTCCTATATATTTATAGCCTCCAGCAAAACACAATTTCGTACCTTCTAATATTTATTCTGTTATACTGCTCCTAGCAACCACTCTCACTACTCTAATATTAGCACTCATTGCACACTGCCACCAGAAATACCCTTTCCTTTACTCCAGTACTGGCCACATGTTATCTATACACACTGCTCTCAGCAACCTCCCAACCCATTAGCCCATATCCTACATATATTGCCTCTGTGACCTTAAACACTGTCAACTACAGTTTGCCTTTCTACCTTCAAATCCTGCCCCTGATATACACAGGCACTATATCTACTCCAACCCACCCCCAAATACCTGTCTTCTAACATATATTCACTGCCCCGGCTCTCTCTATCCCTACCTTCTGGTCCTGTGTCCCCAGCACCACCCTTCTTTGCTCAATCATGGTATTCAGTGACATTACTAGATGTTATTGGCCCACAGCAAACACATTTTAGGGCCTCCTAAGCTTCCAGAAAGTGACCTGTTTTACCAATGTACATTGCAATTTCTTTATAATTAGTTATTATTGGACCCTCTATACTCCTGGGCAGCCCTTCAGCCACAGGGTCTGTCTGGCCTAGATTGGCAATCTGTAGATTCACTCTAAAGCCAGAGGGATTTCTGTAAAATGCTATGGGCAGCCACTATCTATTGGACTTGTGGAGGACTGTTTGGGCCTCAGTGTACTTGGAATGCCAGCAATTATTTTTAATCTCAATCTAGACATGGGGTCTGCTTCCTCTATAGTTCCTGATGGCCCTGTTACTTAATATACAGATCTGTGCTGTGATTTCACTATCATACAGCAGCCCCCGTATGGGCAAGTTTATGGTGTGTACCATGCTCGCAGAACAGAGGGAACTTAAACACTTAGAGGAAAATAAACTGGAGGACTTTGTCAAGTATCACAAGGGAAAACCTGCTCTAGAACATACTCAAGTAGCTTCCCTCTCTACCATCTAGTGACTGGAATAACTATTTATGTGATATCTATATTATAAACTATTTCTCCACCAAACACTGTTATCTATACCAGCAGTGCCCCTCCTTCCATCAATGCCGGCCCTGTTACCCATATACATTTATATTTGCACTGGCACCTTCTGCCACCACCACGAGCCCTGTCACCTACTATATACACTCTAACTAGCACTAATGCTCCATTACTTTCTAATAGTGACCTTGTCCTCTCCTCTCTACATTCCTGTTGGTGTTATCGCTATTCATTACCCTTTTACCTATACTGTATACACCCATCCCCCCCGCCATTGTGCTTCTGTCTCCTCCCACAATCTGCACCCCAGATCTGATAAAGAGCATTACTCATATCACAGTGTTATGCTTTTGCGCCCACCTTTTGCTTTATTTAGTTACTGCATTCTAATTCTTTAATTCTGTGCCTACTACACTTGATTAATTCCTGTCTGAACTACAGTACCCTTTCCTGATAACTGCTACTTTTCTCCATGTGAGATGAAGCCAGGGTATAAGAAAAAAATATTAATGGCTGATGCACAGTATGACTGATGCACTGAAAACTCTACCAGCAGAAGTGGGAAATTATGACTGCAAGACCATAAGGCCCGAAAGAATTAAAGTGAGTTTGGTTTGTCAGTGAGATTCCATAAAGGACTGTGGATCATTACATAATCAGGAATGACAGAATAGTGAAACAATCTACCCTGCATTACCTAATTTATTATCCCTAGACCTATCAGAGGTTTGGAGCTCATTCTTCCACCTAAGGGTGAAGACTAGGGTTGCCACCAGGTCGGTATTTTACCTGCCTGAACGGTAAAAATGTTATTTATAGGGAAAAACCATAAAAATATAGGTATTTTTTTCCAGAAAAGGTGGCAACCATAATTAAGACACACAGAGCTATTAGTAGCAGCTACTTGTTGTGGCTAAAAACGGCAGAAAAATACCCTGCCATAGACAATACCGAGAATTGCCTCTGCTAAAAAAAAACACTTAAGGGGAAATGTAATTAGAATGTAATGTAAAGTCCTTTGCTGGAAAATATTGGATTGCTAAAGAAAGATTAGTGGAGTTTTGTTAAATATTTAGTCGTAAAATACGAATGGCCTCTGCAAACATTTTTTGTCTTAGCAAAGCCAATTATCATTATTGTCTATTTTGTAACTGCTACTAGTAGCTCTTTGTGTCTTCACCCCAAAAAAATCTTCTTATACTCCAGCATGGTTGGCTATTCCTGGCTTCCACACCTGTTCTCCATTCTGCTTATGGAAAGTGTTGTATACAGTGCAGCCTGGTATCCCCACTGACATACTGTAGATTCTACACTCTGATTGTCCTGGCAATTAAACTAAATACAGGTAGTGGATGACCCTCTTACAAGACAAAGCATATCCAAGTGTATAAGCATAATGGCACACATTATTCACCAGTGGAGAACACACCATATACTTAAGCACTGACAAACATAACACCTGCCTCTCAGTGCACTTGAAGGGGCAGATGTCAGTGTAAAAATGCAGACATTTGCACAATATCCACCCTGATGTGCAGACTGGAAGATGTTATGCCTGTGAATTCTGCTACAGGTATGGGACCTGTTATCCTGAATGCTCAGGACCTGGGGTTTTCCAGGTAACGGATCTTTCCATAATTTGGATCTGCATACCTTAAGTCTACTACAAAATCATGTAAACATTAAATAAACCCAATAGACTGGTTTTGCTTCCAATAAGGATTAATTATACCTTAGTTGGGATCAAGTCCAAGGTACTGTTTTATTATTACAGAAAAAAAGGAAATCGTATTTTAAAATTTGGAATATTTAATTATTATGGAGTCTATGGGAGGCAGACTTTTTGTAATTTGGAGCTTTCTGTATAACAGGTTTCCAGATAACGGATCCCATACCTGTACAACATGAGCATATATATATGTGTTTCCTCTGCTTGTTTAAAAAGGTCTATGTCACACATGCTTTGGAAACAAGTGGCAGGAAGAAATAACAGGGCTGCATTTAAGAGTAAGAAGCAGAGACACATGCTTTGGGTGCAATTGGAAAGGGTCACTATTGTAGGGGGTAAGAGCTGAGAGTGACAGTGGTGAATAAGCAGCAGGAAAAGGGTCTGTGGCAGCTGAGCTGGGGGTGACGTGTATAGGGTGCTGGGACAAATAGTATTGCCTTGGGTGCCAGTACTACTTGACCTGAATCTGACAAATAAAACAATACATAGCCTATTTAGAATATCTTGTCACCTAGAAGCAAAATTACATGTCAAATTTAAGATTTTTGGCCAGTCTTGCCGTCATAAAAAGTGACTGTGATTCTGTGAGTCACCTTCAGCAGTGCGCTACTGTAATTTAGTACACTGTATTACATTACTATTTGTACCTTTTCTATGTCATTGGTGTTTTATGGCAGCTATTTATAATGCCTTGTCAAATCATTTTGTTGAAAAACTGGTACATTCTAATCACTTTCTATCTATAATTATTCAAAATGGTTGTCCAACCCCTGATATAATCAATAATAAAACATAACATTCTATAATATTGCTCTATACTAATGTTTGATGGAAGCAACTACATTCATGTCTGTCCTTCCAGCTCCATTGATGAGTAGCACTTATAGTATATCTGCCCCTCTGACAGCAAATCAGATTTCAAGTATCACCCAAAACTCTTGTGTTGTCATATCATACATTTCAATTTGACCTTTATTCTATTCCTTTTCCGGGAATCATGTTACTGGATTTATTTCCTTACTGTTTATAAAAACACAACTAGCAATCTTCTCTATAAAGAATAACACAGCACTGTGTATAGAGAAATATGGGCAGGCACAACAGTACATTTAAAGGTAAAATCACTTCAGTTATACAATAATATGTAGCACACACCCGTGGTTGGGCCTTGGCTGTGTGAATCAGTGTGTGTGTGGATAGGACTCAGCTGCTTGTGTTACACCACTGACCCCCTTGTGTTCGGGTAATTCCCAGAAACTCCCGGTACCTTGTGTGCTCCTCTAGGCAGCAAGGATCCAGATATAAAATAAACAAGTATAAGTTATAATACTCCTGGGGCAACTCCTCCCTGGGAGTAGAGGACTGTGCTGTTGGGATCCTCAGCCTGGTGTCTTTTATCTTGGCACCCTATCTGGTCCTCAACTCACCCACTGTAGTCCCTGTAGGGTCCTGACCATTTGCACATGGATAGGAAACTGGCTACAGGATCGGGTACAGTGGGTGGTTGTTAATGGTACAATCTCTACTTGGAGTTAGGTTCCTAGGGGGGTCCCTCAGGGCTTGGTATTGGGTCCACTTTTATTTAACTTGTTCATTAATGACTTAGGGGAGGGTGTTGTAAGTAATGTATCAGTGTTTGCAGATGACACAAAACTATCCAGCCCAATTAATTCCATTCAGGATGCAGCATCCTTGCAACAAGATCTTGACAAACTGACAATCTGGGCAGCAAACGAGATTCTATGTTGATACATGAAAAGTCATTCACCTGGGCAGTGTCGGACTGGCCCACCGGGGTATCCAAGAAAACTCCCGGTGGGCCCAGGTGTCAGGGGGCCCTTGTGCTGCTAAAGATTTGGCATATTTCATGGCCATTTCTATTTCTTTGAGAACAAAGAGGCCAAATAGATGGAATAATAGATTATAGTATGTAAAGAATAGAGACAAGGAGAATAGAGGTTGAGTGAGGAGAATAATAATAATAGTACTGAGAGTGGGCCCCTGGTCTTTGGTGGGCCCCTGGTCCAAGGTTTTTGGGTGGGCCCCTGGTGTCCCAGTCCGACACTGCACCTGGGATGTAAAAATATCCAAGCCACTTATCCCCTTAATGGGACTGCACTTGGCAAATCCATTATGGAAAGGGACCTTGGAGTCCTTGTAGATGATAAACTTGGCTGTAGCAAGCAATGCTAGTCAGCAGCATCAAGGGCAAATAAGGTCTTGAGCTGTATTAAAAGGGGCATTGATTCACGACAGGAAGCTGTCATTCTTCCACTGTATAGAGCACTGGTAAGGCCCCATCTAGAATATGCCGTACAGTTTTGGTCTCCATCACTCAAACAGGACATTATTGTATTAGAGAGGTTGCAGAGAAGGGCAACTAAAGCTGGCCATAGACTCAAAGATCCGCTCGTTTGGCGACATCACCAAACGAGCAGATCTTTCCCGATATGCCACTAACGGCATGGCTATATCGGGGGTAATTCGAACTTTGAATAAAAATCGGTTAAAAATCAAACCTTCCCGATTGATATTGTGGCCGATATCGATCGGGAAGACCTGTTGGAAGCCCCATACACAGGCAGATAAGCTGTCAAACTGGTCTAAATCACCGATATCGTCAGCTTTATCTGCCCGTGTATGGCCACCTTAAGCTGCTAAAAGGTATGGAAAATCTTAGCTATGAGGAAAACTGGCCAAATTGGGGATGTTCACACTTAATACATTCTGCCACTCTCTATTCATGTCTGTGGATTTTTTTAAGCAGACTACTTTTACCCAATGATAAATAATTTCATTTTGGTGGATGGCGTCAAGCTATAGTATCAATGCCCCTATGGTGTCAGGAAATTTGTTGCCCCCCATTTAAAAAGCTTCTTTTGCACATATTAAAATACAAGACTCAAAGTAACTCTTAATTTCCTGGGTCACCAATAAGCTACTAGGCCTAATGACAATTGCCATTTGACATAAGTATACTATTTAATGTATCTTATTATGGTCCGGACTCCCTTCTGCATTCATTCTCCTACTACTCTCACCTCTTATTATCTGAAATGCATCTTCACTGCTGCTGGATTTTGATGTAGTAAAGGAATTTATGTCCATTGCATTAACAGGCATTTTATATCATTACACTACCCTCTCCACCTATACTGGTCATTTGTCATATTTGGGGGCTGTATCTGTTGACACTGACTCCCCCCCCATAAGAAGTCACAATTCCGAGACAATAAGATGTCACTGTGCATTATTTCTTGCCTAGGATACAGTGAAATGTAAATCACCGTCTCATTGGCTGCAGCTGAATGCCTGTGAACAGATGGAAGCCTATTATTGGCTGGCTGATCTCTCATTCATAAAAGCACTGCTGTGGCGTCTAAGATGAAAACAAGGTAAATCGCTCAATTTAACACAATCGTCCCCAAGGCGAAACACAGGCTGACACCAAATAATCCTGTCATCGCTAAAAAGAACCTGAACACAATATATAACAATGTAATATCTGCCTTTTGTGCAACCCAAACACATATCAATTCCGTTCCAGTGCTAAATTGGTGCTTTAATGCTGTAACCTTACTCCATGGTTCCTCAGCCCTGTCGGGAAATATACTGTAATGGTTCTTCAGATTAAACTCCTTTCACAAGCCAAAGCTAAAGGGGAGATATAGCCTGTTTACTAAGATTATATGTACAGGTATGGGATCCATTAACCGGAAACCTGTTATCCAGAAAGCTCTGAATTATGGGAAGGCCATCTCTCGTAGACTCCATTTTAATTAAATAATTATAATTTTTAAAAATGGTTTATTTTTCTCTGTAAGTATAAGACAGCACCTTCTGCTAAGATATAATTAACCCTTATTGGAGAGATATAATTAGAGAAAACAAACCCATTGGTTTATTTAATAATTAAACTATTTTTTAGTAGATGTAATGTATGGTGATCCAAATTACAAAAATACCCCTTATCTGGGAAGTCCCAGATCCCAAGCATTCTGCATATTAGGTCCCATACATGTTTTCATACAGATATGCATTTGTGCATACAGTTCATCTGTTTAGGCATTTGTGTTTATTTATATCAGTGGGATCGCTCTAAAAAGGTAAATTCATTCTCAAGTGGACAAATTAGCCGTCCAAAAAAGTGGCTAAATGCTTGACTGTTTTTGTAGCTTTCAAAATAAAGCCATGCTTATTTGTAAAGCTATACATGACAAGTGTAATGCTTCTTTGTGAAACAGAGAAAGAGCACACAGGTCAATGGCTTTCATTAGTTACAAGGAAATATTATAATTATTATAAATAATATCACATGAAACCGCTCGTATGTAAAACCCTGCTTCATGTAAATACACCATTTTCATAATAATATTCTTTTTAGCAGTATGTGCCATTGGGTACAGTGGCGTAACTACCGTGGGGCAGGGGGTGCGATTGGGCCAGGGCCCGCACCCCCTCAGGTCCCCCCCGGCAGCTCGCGCCACTGTTCTAATGTGGCCGTTTCTGGCCGTACGGAGGGGGGCGGGGCCCGGCTGCACGTCCCGCACCAGGGCCCGCCCCCCTCTAGTTACGGCTCTGATTGGGTAATCCCCAGGGATCACCCAAACAAAAAAAATAAACTATACATGTTAGGTCACATGAGTCAAGAAATGGACCAAGTTTTGTCATTTGATTCCACACTTCTTCCTGTTACATGTAGAGCTGCAGTATTTCTGGTCAGGTGATCTCTGAGGCAGAACAGAGACTATCATAAAATGGGGGCTCAAGTGAAAAAGATGCAAAAGGGCAATATTTACTTAAAAAGGTATAATGTCATGGGAAAACATGTTTTTTTCAAAACGCATCAATTAATAGTGCTGCTCCAGTAGAATTATGCACTGAAATCCATTTTTCAATAGAGCAAACAGATTTTGTTATATTTAATTTTGAAATCTGACATGGGGCTAGACATATTGTCAGTTTCCCAGCTGCCCCCAGCCATGTGACTTGTGCTCTTGTGCAAATTGGAGTGATATCACCCCCTCCCTTTCCACCCCCAGCAGCCTAACAAAAGAACAATGGGAAGGTAACCAGATAGCAGCTCCCTAACACAAGATAACAGCTGCCTGGTAGAACAGCACTTTATAGTAAAAGCCAAGTCCCTCTGAGACTGATTTAGTTACATTAAGTAGGAGAAATAGCCTGCCAGAAAGTAGTTCCATCCTAAAGTGCAGGCACAAGTCACATGACTGGGTCAGCTGGGAAACTGACAATAAGTCTAGCCCCATGTCAGATTTCAAAAATAAATATAAAAAAATTGTTTTCTCTTTTGAGAAATGGATTTTAGTGGAGATTTCTGCTAGGGCAGCACTATTAACTGATGCGTTTTGAAAAAAACATGTTTTCCCATGACAGTGTCCCTTTAAATACATGTTCCAGTTTGGTAAGATTCTTTAATATACCACTTGATAAGATCTAAACTACCTGTTGCTTAAGTATTCATTTTGAGGTATAGTTTTACTTTTAATCCAGCTGATGTGATTTTTATAGCTATGACTAGTGGAGGAGGAAACAGCTACGTATAATGTGTAAAAAAGGGAAGGAGAGGTGAGGGGTGGGAAAGTCATGACTATAGTTGGGGCAAGAAAGAGACTGGGAGCTTTAATACACTTGAAAGAGAGTGGTTTAAATAGCGTAATGGCAAAAAGAAACGCTGTGCAAATTAAATTATGTAATAAATTGTCAGGGGGAGAGGGGGTTGGGATTGGAGTTTAGGAAAAATAAAGTGGAGATTACCAACCTCCCTTTTTTCAAAATGAATATTTCCAAAACAGGCATAATAAAGGCTGTGCTGAATTCTATACATTGCTGCTTTATTTTTGACAGTGATGTAAAGAGCACCTATGGTTTTGTTTGAAACCCAATAGTTAGGGGTGAAGGGTACCTATGTGCCACATTAAAATCTGCTGCTTCTGAAAGCCATGCAGCATAACATCTCCACACTCATAACTCTGAGCCAATGCAGCCATCTTTATGCACTTTGCAAGCCAATCAGTGCCTCATAAACTGGAAATTCTACATTGGAGTTAACAGAATGCTAGCGATGTAGAGCCAAACAGCCCCCCCCACACACACACACACATGTCCATTAATTACTGTCTAAGGTATCTAATAACAGCCCCCTGTTGCCTGAATCTACAGATTGGTTTCCTGCAATGCTTTCATTCCCCAGCAGAAGTGCTGTTGTTTAACATTGATATAAAAATGTTCTCTCTTGCCCAATACCTCCAATCTTCTTGCCCTGCTATACTTATTTTGCCTTCTTATCTTCTACTGCTGCTTCGAGGGTCCCCCTTTACATGTGGTGTCCGGCTATTCTTCCCTATTTGTATGCCCACCAAGGACAGCTCAGGAAAGTGTTTCAGAGCTTTTTTTTTTTTTTTTGTTGTTCATGCAGTAATATGACATATACACTAGTGCAAACCTGCAAATTATATTATCCCTCTGCTATTCTAAAACCAAAGCCAAAATTACATCATGTAAATCCGAAATCGAGTCTTGGGCATGATTGAATTTCCACTTACTCTTAAATTGTAACCAAAATAATGGTGCCCATTTATTATTTAACCATGCAGTGTTAGAAAACTCCATAAATATGGTGTTTGTGTACAGTGCTCCAAGGCCCAGGGGAGGCCTGCAACAAACACCTGCTTCAAAGGAGAACTAAAGCCTAAATAAAGAAATAGCTAGAAATGTTGTCAATTATGTTTTGGGCTTCTGTACCAGCCCAAGGCAACCACAGCCCTTTAGCAGTAAAGATCTGTGCCTCCAAAGATGCCCCAGTAGCTCCCCATCTTCTTTTCTGCTGATTCACTACACATGCTCTGTGCTGCTGTCACTGAGCTTAGGGACCCACTCACAATATACAGTACACATAGAATATAAATGTCACAATATAAGGCTGATTAGTAATTATTACAGAAAATGACTACATGGCAGCACAGAAATCAGTGCAATTAGCATCAGAATTTATCAGTCCTGTAGCATCAGCTTATATTACAGGCCAAACTCATTTTCTGTTGATAGTTAGTGACAACCCCTAAGCTAAGCTTCTCAACAGCTGCTCAGAGCCCACTGAGCATGCGAGTGTCACAGACAATTTCCAAGATGGTGACCCCCTGTGACAAGTTTGAATCTTTGCCGATATTGAGAAGCTGTTGCAATCAGTTCAGTATATAAAATATGGAATTTTTATCCATATTCATTGTTAGGGTTTCATTTTCTCTAAGCATGGGGCTTTATTTACACACTGTGGCCAAGCATGTTCTTTTTTTTAAACCATTAAAATTACATGGTCTAAGAAGGGTGAGTTCCTTCATATTACCCACCTTTGTGCCTCCCATGATGTAGCAAATGCTTGCCATTTCTTAACGAACACAATTTTTTCTTTACTTAGTATGTGCCAGGGTCAGAACTAGGACAAGGCAGAAGAGGCAGGTGTCTAGGGTATGACAGTGTGGGGGGGGGGAGTATCTCTTCTACTGTATACCCCTGGTTCCCGCCCCTCATACCCACACAGTCTCCTTACTTGTGAGACATGACTCTTATGTGTTCTGATGGCTTTCATATCCCTGTCTTATACATCTTCCAGCTCCACTAAACATATTTCTTCAATATTTTCCACATTCTTTAGCACATATTCTAGTTCTCGGTAAAATACACAAGGCCTTTGCTGTCTATACTTAAGTTCCATCAGAAATTCTATGAACCTAATGCTGCCTGTATTTGCTCATTGTCTTGCATACAGGAGTGCTCCTTAATGGGGTTGAGCCAACCCATTCAATAAAGATCTTCAAATAACTTTGATTGTTCACAGCACAACAAATCTCTGTGGCACTTCCACCCCAGGTGATGCCCAATTCATTTTTGATGTTTGTCGCAGCTTTTAAAATGGTACAAGAGCGAGATTCTATAAATGATCCACATCTTTAGGCCATACCACTGGTAACCCTAGCACAACTATCCCAAAGGACAGATTCCAACAGATATAGCATTTATTTCTAAAAGACTCCCGTAAGCTTGGAATATAAAATGGCGTAAGAGGGCAGCAATTGTGTAGCAGTTACTACATTTCTGACAGAAAGCCTTTTTTATATGCCTATAAGTGTTTAGACATATCAGCGGAACAACCATGATTGCTCTGATGACGTATCCTCCTCCACAATCTGCTTCCAACAGCAACCAGATGTAGATGTTTGCAACACCCTTGCAAACATCTACATAGAATAGTAAACCCTTATAATGTTTTGCTCACCTTTATTTTAATTAGTCCCTATAAGGGTTAATCCTGCCAAAGATCTGCCCTGTTTTGCGGTTGCCCAGGGAAGCTGTTTGCCTTTGCTGGTTCCAGGTTATTCCTTGTAGTTTTGGGGTGGTCAATGCTGGAGTGCCTTTGGTGGAGGTAGGCCTCAGCTGGAGAAGGTAGTGAGAGGAAAGATCTATTATACAGTAGTTCACTCTAGCAGTGGGATGAATGTAGGTAGTTAGAGCAACCTGATGCTCCAGTGAGGAAACCAGAAGGGGTAAGAAACCCAACTGTGTCACCCATCAGTATAGGGACCTATACTGGCCTAAATGTTTAGGCTCAGAAATAGGAGATTCCTGGAGTAAGCCCTACTATGAGCATTCTCTATCAGGGTTGGACTGGAAAGTGGGACACCAGGAAAAACCCAGTGGGCCCGGCCAGCCCTGACCCGAACCCCACCGGTGCTTCCCCAGGTCGCTGATCTCCCTCCCCCGACGCGCTGAAGGTATGTTTAACTTACATGTGCTCTGGGTAGGAGGCCCTGCACCTATCAGTCAGACCCTGCATTCTAGTACTAGGGAGTAATTTGCATATAAGTGAATACTACTTCCAGGGCCGGATTTACATAGCAGGCGCCCCTAGGCTGTTCATTGCCCCTTTCCCCTCCCCTTTATTCGCGGCACTTTTCATCATCAGGACCGGAGCAATGTGAATTGGAGCATGGAAAATTTAAAAAAATGTTTGTATCTCCAGAGCATCCCCAATGTTTTTGAACCAATGTGGACGTGGTTGGCAGCATGCCACCCCCTAAAATCCTGCCACCCTAGGCCCGGGCCTTGATGGCCTTTCCAGAAATCTGGGCCTGACTACTTCTGGGTTGTTGCCCTATGCTTTTGTATCATCAAGTGGCGGAAAGTATCTATGAAGTGCATGTTTATGGTACCATCTGAGCAGCCCCCCACAGAGATTGTGTAAGATTCATTATTAACTGTTTGTTGCAAGAACCGACGGTGCCCTCATTATTGAGAGAACAGTTCTGTGTGCCTGTACCTGAGTACCATGTGTTCTACCAGGAGTTTGCAGGTATTAGTAGCAAGATAGGTCCAAGGTACCAGCGAATACCCCATCATCTAAATAGCATTACATAAATATTCTCACATGCAAATGGGTTCTCTTTATAAGGAATATCCAAACTGCAGTTACCATGCTGTGGCTGAACTACAGATCCCATCATCCCAAAAAGCCAATGCTTAGAGGCATAATAACAACTTGATGGACCCACTCCGGACATTATTGGTTGTCATATACTTCTTATGAGAAGGTTACATGACATCATTACATGTACAATACAGCAATCTATATTATAACAGTTGATGTGTACTGATAATGCAAGAGCTGGATAGTGATGCCGGCATCACAATGATATCGAGAATAAGCTTTCACGATAATTTTGTATTACATACAATCCTCCGTAGAGCAATGACCAATAGTGACTAAGCATACTGCGTATATGTGCAGGGTGTATACACTCTGAACATCAAGAGCTGCACAGTGATGCAGTATTTATGCCTGCACTGCACTGTATAAATGGTATGTACAGTATATCTTTTTAGATACGATTCTCTTCAGTACTGCCTTGTGCCTGCGCTCTCAGCCTGAACGTGGCATGTTTTTGAAAATGAGGTCAGTACAAGAATGCCAAACTGTGATGCCCACTTTCTGCACCTTGCAGCAAAATCTTTATAGGTCTCTCCAAAAATTGGAGGTCAGAACCCCCACAGTTCTCTTGATATTCTTAGGGTTTCCTAGCAGCTACTAATAGTTCCTGGGCCCAGGCGCAGGCCTTGCACCTGCCCCCCTCCCCCTCCTGACGCAACTCTTGTGCTGGCGCCAGCTTCCGGCAGGCCCCTGAGGGGTGCGGACACCCACCATACCCCCTGTAGTTCCGCCACTGAACTGCTGGGTCTGCTGCTGATATTGTTATTCTCCAGGCAATGCTTTTTAATTGGTTTTCATACAGGTCACCGATCACCCTGTTTGGTACATTCTTTTACCCAAATGTACACCACTGATCATAACAATAATTATCACTTATCATTTAAGGTATTCTCATATACATAATTATGAAGTTGTGACCCTTTAAGACAGGGGTCCCCAACCTTTTTTACCCGTGAGCGACATTCAAAACTAAAAACAGTTGGGGAGCATCACAGGCATGCAAAAAGTTCCTTGGGTGCCAAATAAGGGCTGTGATTGCCTATTTGGTGGCCCCTTTGTGGACTGGCAGACTACAGGAGGCTCTATATAGCAGTACACCTGTTTATGCTCCCAAAACTTGCCTCCAAAACAGGAATTCCAAACTAGGCATCTGCTTTGAGGCCACTGGGAGCAACATCCAAGGTGTTGGAGAGCAACATGGATGTTGCTCACGAGTTACTGGTTGGGGATCACTGCTTTAAGACATAACATGGGCTTAATATCCGCTTCTGTTTAGATTTACAGATATTCAAGGTCGTAAGCAAGTAATTGCCCATAAGCTTGCCCAAATTTACTTTTAGACTGCACATTTATCCACTGCATTAATATCCCTGAAGTGGGGCTGCAGGCTGTGGAGCTGTAGTGTCAGTTCTAATAACCTAAAAGCTTTTACTGGGGTGCACTGGGCTTCATTTATTTTTATAGGTAGAGCTACTTCTAAGTCAAAATTTGCACACTAATTTGAAAAGTCACTTGTTCATTTTTTTTTTGTTCCCAGAGCCAGTTACAGTACTTGTTACAAGTAATCAAGGCCACTTTGCTACTGAGTAGATTGCCAAGCATGTCCATGGCTTGAGCATTTATTGAACTGGCCCACCAGGGCACTGGGAGAAAATCAAATGGTCCCCAGGCTTGTTGGGTCTTTGGTGAGGCCGGATTGCAGTTGGGAAGTAATCATCAGTGGTGGCAGGGGGAGAAATGTAGGTGTATAGTGTAATGTATAGTGTGGCAGTCTGCCCTTGACTTAAGACTTCAGGTGGGCTTCAGTAAACTATTACAACACTGCATGAAGTCTTTCTGATATGCCTTTGCAAACATTCTACTGCTACTATGATAATCATGCAACGCCTGTTTTGACGCTTCAATAATAGGCTAATCTAAAGTAAGCATGGGGCTCGTGTCTACTTAACTGGTAATTATGACATCACCAGAATGACATCGGTTTTTATATATAAATAGGTGAGCTTTTACATGGCAGTACAGGTATAGGATCTGGTATCTGGAAACCCATTATCCAGAAATCTCCAAAATACGGAATGGCCATCTCCCATAGACTCCATTATATCCAAATAATCTAAATTCTTTCAATTATTTTCTTTTTCTCTGTACATAAAACAGTAACTTGTACTTGATCCAAACTATGATATAATTAATCCTTATTGGAAGCAAAATCAGCCTATTGGGTTTATTTAATGTTTACATGGTTTTCTAGTAGACTTCAGGTATGAAGATCCAAATTACAGAAAGATCTGTTGTCCGGAAAACCCCAAGTCCCTGGATAATAGATTCTATTTATCTGCACTGTGCAGAAGATCCTAAAGAACAAACATTTTTTTTACTTGTTTGTGTGATGACAATTTTTGTTGTTGGATTCAAATTTGGTTCCGTCATGCACTTGGATTCGGCCAAATTTGAATCCTGCCGTAAAAAGCCGAATCTAGGATTCAGTGCATGCCTAATATATTTTTCAATTGTATTTCAATAATCCAAATGGTAGAGAATGAAAACTCTCATCATGCCATTGCCAGAACCGTATTTAAATATAGGCCCCAGAGGGTCTGTGTCTATGGCAGCACGGTTATGGGGGCCTATTTGTTTTGTTTTTTTAAACCCTCCCTGCCACGGATTTCCATAGGAAATCTGGTGACGGAGCTAAGGGGGTGAGGGGTAGGGGGGCCGAGGAAGAATGCGGAAGTGACGTCACATGCACGGGCGCTGACGTCACTTTCTCTGAATATGTTGCGTGACATCAGTGTGCAAAACATAGGGGTGTGATTAGGTACGATACCTAGGGCGGCATCTGATCTAAATACAGCCATTGCCAGTTCATATTTGAATACTGTCAAATCCCAACCAGGCAGGTTAATTAGCTCCTGATACATTCAACCATAGAAATTTTGTAGGGACCTTAGATTGTAAGCTCTACTGGGACAGGGAATGATCTGTAAATTGCTGTGGAATACATTGGCGCTATGAAACAAATGCTAACAATCATTCCTGTTCTAAATTTCACTTTCCTTTGTTCTATAGCAGCTTCTTGAATTCTAGAACTGTCCATCCAACAGTGTTTTGACAGTAATTACGTTGTCCCAAAATCTTGCTGCCCCAGATACCAGGGTTTAAAATATTTAAAAAGGGGAAGATGTGAGGATTTGTATTATTCTTTTTTTCCCCTCTGATTATTTTTTGGGGGAATGAAAAAAATAACATGAAAGGGCATCAGTGATATTTCAGTACCAAGGACAGATCAACACTAAGAGACCAGTCTAGGCCAGTCCCTCAGTGGTTTACTAAAGACAGGCTGGAGGCAGGCTTCAGGGCCGAGTGGGTGGTTTAACAAGAAGAGAAGTACCCAGCATGCATTGTGCGTGGCCAGAACTGATTTAGCTATAGGCAGAGAGAGAAAGTTGGGGCGTCCCTCTGTTCAAGAGAGGAACAGAGACATTATATATGGGATAAACTGCAGCTCCCAGAATCTCCCAACAGCCTTTGCTAATGGTAGACATTGTAGTCCCCAGCAGCTGAGGGGCTTCAGTTTGATTTCTCTGAAACAGAGTACATCTCCCCACAATCTGTCACTGTTTTCCCCCACCCCTTTCTATATGAATCTCTCTTCTTTATCCTTTGCTCTGCAGTCCCATTCCTTCCCTGTCTCTCCCCTGGAAAGGCAGAAAGTCAAGATTCCTTAACCCCTTGAGAGCTAGAGAACTGCACATGCTGCTCCACTTTAATCCTTGCTCTCTCTTTGTAAAATTCCCAGAGTGTCTTAAATTCTGCAAGCATCCAGATGACCTTGTGATGTCCTTGCCATACTGAAAAGGCATGAGCCTTTTTGCCCTTCGCATAGAGCACAGCATGTCCATTACCTTACCATATGCCACTTAACTCTTTGTGCCCCAAGAAAGTATCCATAGTGCACTAGTAGCAATAAAATAGGTAGCAAGGGTCAAAGGGCCAGCTCTATTTAGAGCGTAACAATCACGGCATATTTGTGTGCATGGTATTAGTATGAGATTGAAAGTCTCTTACTGGACAGGGGCCAGCCACCTAAAAATCCTAGGGCATCCAGAATCCAAATGATGTACAGCAGAGCTGTCCACATAAGAGGACTAATTATTATATTTAAAAATTAGGGTATAAAAGTATACAAATAAAGAAAAAATTACATTTTTTCGCCTTGGCTAAAAAAAAGCATAAAGTTGCCAAATGTTTGTGCCAATAACCTGCATGTTTCTATTTAACTGCAACCAAGCAAAGCTGTATTCTGATATTTCCTAATGTTGTTTAGCAAAAAAAAAAAAGACCAGGCAACTCTCCTTCCTAGGTTTAATGTCTGGCCCTGACTAAAAACTTCCTAGAAAGCACAAAAAAACTGTCAAACTAATTTATTTAAAAGGGCTCAAGTTAAATATGTTTCCCTGTGAACTCTACAGGGGGCTTTTAGTTAGGTAGAGAAGTTGGAAAACCCACCAGGACTGGGGTCCACTTGATAACTGCTAAACAAAATTAATATAACTGTGTATTTCATGATTAATATCTTCATTTTTATAGAGAGATTTCTTCTGAATTATACACAGTTATTTAGGCAATGAGGCCTGGTTATCCCCACTGTTACTATAGGCACCATCTCTCCCTACTATACCTGCTATCTCACAGTCACACTCCCTTCCCAGAGACTATTAACCTACTGTTACTATAGGCACCATCTCTCCCTACTATACCTGCTATCTCACAGACAAATCACCACTCTGGAGAACCAATATCATCAAACAAGTGATCGTTTATTTGGTAGCACTACATGTTTCGGATCTATCTGATCCTTCCTCAGGTGCCAGTATCTCACAGCTACAGTCCCTTCCAAGAGACTATTATCCCACTGTTACTATAGGCACCATCTCTCCCTACGATACCAGCTATCCCACAGCCACAGCCCCTTCCAAGAGACTATTATCCCACTGCTACTATAGGTACCATCTCTCCCTACTATACCTGCTATCCCACAGACACAGTCCCTTCCCAGAGACTATTATCCCACTGTTACTATAGGCACCATCTCTCCCTACTATACCTGCTATCCTACAGACACAGTCCCTTCCCAGAGACTATTATCCCACTGCTACTATAGGCACCATCTCTCCCTGCTATACCTGCTATCCCACAGTCCCTTCCAAGAGACTATTATCCCACTGCTACTATAGGTACCATCTCTCCCTACTATACCTGCTATCCCACAGACACAGTCCCTTCCCAGAGACTATTATCCCACTGTTACTATAGGCACCATCTCTCCCTACTATACCTGCTATCCTACAGACACAGTCCCTTCCCAGATACTATTATCCCACTGCTACTATAGGCACCATCTCTCCCTGCTATACCTGCTATCCCACAGTCCCTTCCCAGAGACTATTATCCCTCTGTTACTATAGGCACCATCTCTCCCTACTATACCTGCTATCCCACAGACACAGTCCCTTCCCAGAGACTATTATCCCACTGTTACTATAGGCACCATCTCTCCCTACTATACCTGCTATCCCACAGTCACACTCCCTTCCTAGAGACTATTATCCACTGTTACTATAGGCACCATCTCTCCCTACTATACCTGCTATCCCACAGCCCCTTCCCAGAGACTATTATCCCACTACTACTATAGGCACCATCTCTCCCTACTATACCTGCTATTCAACAGCCACAATCCCTTCCCAGAGACTATTTTCCTACTGCTGCTATAAGGGACCCACAGCGGTCATGACTTTTGTACCCAACAAAAGATAACTCCACTGATTCTGAAGGCACAGAGAGAATAAATGATCATAAGGCCCTCAGTTGCAGGGCAAATGCATACAAGAGTCACTACAGAGTATCAAACCAAGCCATCTGAAATTAAAAGGTGTAAATTAGAGTTAAAGAAAAGGATATTTCTTCTCCCTAAATACACTGCTTTAAAGAACCCCATAAGTGTGCTGAAGAATCCCGGGACAGCAGTTCTCCAATGCTCCCCTTCACAATGACCCTGGATATGAAATCCATACAGCACATGAACATAAAGATCCAGTTCAAGACAGTGAGAGGACATTTGATTCTGGAACATTTACTTCCTTACACCCTATGTCAGCATTAGGCTGGCAGATATAAAAAGACTGTATAGGTTATGGCACCATCACAGCAAAGAAAGTTCCCTCACAAATCTAAAGTAAGAGCAGTGAAAATAATAAATGGAAATGTTAAACCTTCCCAGGAGAGTATAGGGAGTCAGAACAGGGAAGGGAGGGGAACGGCTTTACTAGGCCAGGATGGAGAGGCACTTTCTAAATGAGGAGAAGGCAACTGCACTTGGGAAATCTGCTGACACAGTCACAGAGTACAGGAAAGTCTGCATGATAGGTGTGGACTGGGGAGAAATCTCAGTGAACAGGAACCCGATGTCAGGCACAGATTTGGAGAGGCAAAGCCAGGGAATTGCAAGAGAGAGAAATGCTTTTCTTTGGGCCTTATTCTGCACAGGGGTCCAACATGCCACCCACTGGCTGGCACAGAACTACAATAAACTACTAGATGAGTATCATAGCTCTGTAATATATGGGACAGTAGGCAGTGTCAGATGCAGTCATTCATCCTGACCTACTGTACTTGTCCTCTACCAATGTTTATATACACAAGTCTAGACCACTGGCACGTACAAACGTCATGACAATAACAAATATTATACAAGTATAGGAGCTATTATCCTATTTCCATAGTTTTTATAACCCTTAATAAACCCAATATGATTGGTTTGCCCCTTATAAGGATTAATTATATCTTAGTTTGGCTCAAGTAGAAGGTACAGTTTTATTATTACAGAGATACCAGAAAGGATTTTTAAAAATCTAAGTAATTTGATTAAAATGGAGTGTATGGGAGATTGTTTTCCTGTAATTTGGATTTTCCTGGATAATGGATCCCATACCTGTATTTGCTTAAAATGGACTCCATGGCCTTCCTGTAATGTGGAGATTTCTAGATAAGGCATCCTGTATCTGGGTATATGTATGTTATTATATGTATGATAGTATTATACTTTACAGAGCCCTGACATATTCTGTAGCACTTTACAGAGAGTAAACATCATTTATATCAGCCCCTACCCCAGTGGAGCCCACAGTCTAAGGTCGCTATCACATTCACATTCAGGGTTCCGTTAAAGGAAAGTAACACCAAAAAATGAAAATGTTTTAAAGTAATGAAAATATAATATACAGTTGCTCTGCAATGGTACAACTGGTGTGTTTGCTTCATAAACTCTACTATAGTTTATATAAACAAGCTGATGTATAGCCCTGGGGGCAGCCATTCAAAGCTGAAAAAAGAAGAAAAGGCACAGGATACAGAGCAGATAACAGATAAGCACTGTAGCATAAAACAGGATTCATCAGAACTGTTATGCGTTATCTGCTGTGCAGCCTGTGCCTTTTCTCCTTTTTCATTTTTGAATGGCTGCCCCGTGTCTATACAGAAGCTTGTTTATATAAACTGTAGTCTTGTTTCTGAAGCAAACACAAGTATTTACAGTGCACGGAAACTACATTATCAACATTATGTACAGTACAGTGCACTACATTATTGTTCCTTTAAAACACACTCATTTTTTTATTGTTCATTTATGTTTCCTGTATATTTTTGGAAAGTGGGGGAAATAAACACAGGTACAACATACAAATTCTTTACAGACAATGGCCTGGCTGGAATCAGACACAGGACCTTAGCTTTGAAAGCCACTGTAATGTTATATATAGGCAATCAGAAAAGGTGATAAGTTCGAATTTCAAATGCTATTTGCAGCTAAGGCATGCTCATTGTTCCCTCTCTCACATGACCATGGCACTGTGATTGGAGAGCAGTGAGCATAGCTGTGAATAAGCATAATTAGGCAGGTTCATTAGGGACCTTCAATTGGCTATGCACCAAATCTGTCATTTTAGGAGTTGAACAGCTACAGAATACTCCTTGAGGGATCTGTCTGAATATCTAACCTAACCCTACGGGGCATGGGATACCAAAATGGGACCCCAAAATTACAGGACAAAGATCAGCAGTGCCAAACCTGTGGCTCTACAGCTATGGCTAAACTAAAACTCCCCAAATCCCATGATCGGAAGTCTATTAAGAAATATGCAGAATGTAAGCCAAATCTCACAATTTTTTACATTTTTGTTATACAGCTATTGCTGTTTGAAGGCAATTATGTATGTCTGATCATGTGTCCATCCGACTAGTAGGTGGACTCCATTCTGAATGGTGTCAAATTGCTGGCGATCGCTAGCCATATGGATGCTAATTTTTCACACCCCCTTTTAAAGTGCATTGACAGCAGATGGCTAGAGCCAATCAATACATTTGTGACATATGAACACAGAAGCTTGTACCTAGGGAAGCAGCTTTAAGGGGACAGCCCTTGGATGCCTATACAATAGATTATTTTTTGTTATAAGAAAAATTAAAAATGTCCGTGGAGTCTTTCTATTTAAATCTGGATACCAGGTACGTTGTCAGCACATGACATCACTTTTGCAAGGGCATCAAACCTAAATACATCTCTGCATATGGAATCAGGCTGTTTGTACTCTTTTTAGAAGAACTTTGCATTTAATTATTAGTATAGCTTAGAGCGGTGATCAACATGTTGCTGCTCACCAACCCCCTGGATGTTGCTATCAGTGGCCTCAAAGCAGATGCTTATTTTTGAATTTCAGGCTTGGAGGCAAGTTTCGGTTGCATAAAAAAAGGTGTATTGCCAAACAGAGCCTCCCGTAGACCGTAGCCAGTCCACAAAGGGGCTACCAAATAGCCAATCACAGCCCTTATTTGGCATCCCCAGTGGCTTTTTCGTACTTGTGTTGCTCCCCAAATCTTTTTACAACTGGGGGGATCCCTGACTTTGAGACTAACATTCTAAATGCAATTTATCTTATTTTATTTTTGTAGTTTCTGTATTATTTTATTCTGCAGCTCAATATTTAAAACACTTTAATATATGGCTCTTTACTGGGGATAAAGGGTATTTTAAAGGTCAGCTAACCTCTAAGTGAGTAAATAAGTAAGTCCATTGTTTATACGACAGATTTTTTTTAATTGTTTTGGAGAATTAAAACATTTTATATTTGGAAGGGAAAAAAAGCCTGCTGTCCCAGAAGAGTGGCTGAGAGAGGGAAAGTTGAAGAGATGATGGGTAAGCCTGGGTTGAAGCCAGCAATGAGACAGATGCAGGGGGCAGGACAGCAGCAGATGATAGCGAGCAGGATTAACCTGAGGGAACAGCACAGTGAAGATTACACAGGGGAGCAGAGAAAGAAAATGAGGAATCAGAGGGTGGGGGAAGCTGGTGTATAAGAGACAAGTGAGGTGAAGGGCAGGGAAGTGAGATTGCTGACCTATTTGAACAAATATAGAAAAACAAGGAGGTTTCATTATACAGCCATGAGTGGCAGCACCAGAGTGAAAAAGATGGGTAAACGTTGGCAATGTCAGGTACCATGTGACGTCTATTAATGGCCTAAGGATTCTAACCATAAATCAGGTTAGGGCAAGGAAAGGACACAATCACTAGAGATGGCAGAGAATGAGACTATTTCCTAGGCCTAGGTGCTGACTTGAGCAGAAAACAACAAATATTCATTGTGATGAGTCATGAAACACCAAAAGTGAAAGGAGTAAGGTCGGGCAGGGGGCATAAAGAGACACTTGTTGATTGGGGGCATGGAAGCTAGGGAGGGAACTAGTGACTATACCAAGGCCTATGGGCTTCTGGGTAACCTACAGGACACAGCATGAAGGAGGACTAAAGTACATGTGGACCAGTGAGGTTTCAAAAATACAGTAGGTCATCTTAGTTCTTGGTCATTGGCCAAGAATGGCCTACACATCTGCAACTTTTTACAAAGCATTACATAAAGTCATAGATACTTGGTAAAATCTTCCAGAACATTATAGTTTCTACATTTTAAATGCGTGAGAAATCTTTGAGAATATAATTAATTTTATATGAACAGTAAGAGATTCATCCAGCAGTTAAACTACAGTTCCTGACCTCCCCTTTCCCTTAGGGTGGTGGTTGGATTTAAAGCACCACAGACTTTGCCCTTTATTAAAGAACCTCTGATATAATAGAATCTTGGCCTACTGTTGCCATCTTACTTTCCAGCCCTTCCTACTGTGTTTAGGGCACAGATCAGTAGCCCCCTTTAATGACGTCCATCCTCCTGCCAAACATACATATTACATAGAAATACCTAGAGATACAGCAGGTCCCTGTGCCTTAGAGCTTACAATCTTAAAGGGGATGGGGTAAGGGAGCACACAGAAAAAGGGGGCATAACAGGAGAGCTTAGAGGGGAAGGTTAAGAAAGTTTGTGTAGGAAGATTGCATATTGAAAGAGAAAAGGGTAGATAAAATAAAAGCAAGCAAACAACAATGGAAATAGCCTGGGAGAAAGGAAAGGAGAAGCAGGGGTAGGAAGAGGTCTTGCAGAAAATGGATAGAAAAGGTATAGTCTAGGAAAGGTGAGGGAATGGGAATAAAAATAGAGGCCTAATATAAAGATGAAGCAAACATAGGAGATAATTTGGTAGGTCAGAATATTGGAATATGGATTCTGCGGTGCAGGACCAAAATGATGATAGAGAAGCATGGTGAGAGTAGGGAAGAAAGCAGGAACTCATTGGCAGGATATTGAATGATGGGGCAGATAATGACGCCAGAATAAAGGATAATAGGTTACAGAACTAGATGTCTAGCGTGCCTCGCCCCAGAGTCAACTTAGTGACACAGATACGCTATGTGAAAGTGATAATATGGGAAAAATCATGATCAGTATTCATTGTGCCAACTTCACATAAGGTCATATTCAGATCTTACATGAAACCTGCCTGTGCATCCTGATATAGGAAATCCTTTGTGGCATCATCGGTGACACAGGCAGTGATGTCATGGAGACATGTGACAAAGAAGGTAAATACAGTCATATACATAAAGAGCCATAGACAGGCCATTTAATGTATATGGATTGACAGATTAGACTAGTGGATGACTAGGTATGTAGACAACAGGTAGACAGCTATTTATAGACAGGCAGATAATTGACAGGACTGAGCAAGTAAACAGGCCTAGACAGGACACGTCTCTGCTACTCTACAATCCAGTGATACAGAGAAAAGCTCTGTCTGCTACTTTGCATTCAAACAGGACTGGGCAGAGGGGGTTTGGAGACTAATGCATGAACAGAAGGGGTCAGGAATAGCAGAGGGTGGTCTGGAATATCAGGGAGATAGGGGATCCAGCACGTTGCTGTCACAGACTTATGTTTATGTATGACAGGAATAGCAGAGTGAGACCACTGCTGAGACTTCATCTATGCCAAGGCTGGCCTGACTGCAAAGGGTTTACACTCAGGCTTTGAATCCAACCTTAATCGCAGATCTGCCTCTGCCGGGTATGGGTAAACACTGCCCTACCTGTAATGAATGACAAATATCCCTTTGCCATTACACTTGCCGCATCCTTAGCCAATATGGGAGGTGAGAGGTACCATTCCCCCCCCCCACAGTCAACTAGAAATCACTGCCTCCCAAACTAAAAAATATCATAAATATGGAACACCCCCACATAGACAGGTAAAAACATCTTACCTCTACTCCAATAGAGATGATGCAACAAGGTTCTTCTCCTCCATTTACAGTTCCTCTTTCTGTTGAACCTTTAGGTGCAAACCGGCTGCACTCCTAAGCCCCCCAGCCGTTGCCACTACCACCTCCTCTCCCCCCAACTCCTCCTTCTGCAGCGTTACAAAGGTCCCTCTCTTCTCTGGCTGTCTTCCCCCCCTTTCACCTGCTTTAGCCCATTCCAATATGTTCTATTAGGGTGTCCTCTTTCGTTCAATCCCCCACCCCCTGTATCCCACTCTGATAGATGATGAGAGCGGAGATGCTAGGAGCTGCTAGGAGCTGGTGCTGATGCAGGCTCTCTGTGTTCTGCCTCCCCACAGAGGAGAGGGGGGATGTGTGGGGGGGGGAGGTGTGCAATAGCAGGGCTGGAATCCTGCAGGGATGAGGGATCTAGGACAGAGGATCTGGAGCTGTCTCTGCACAAACATACACAACAATATATATATATATATATATCATGCATATGCATTTATTCCTACAACCAAATGTTTAGTCATCATTAAGATTATAGGAGAGAATGTAAGTAGGAGATTGGACAAACCCACATAGAGATTGCATTCCCCACACAGGTATGGCCAACTTATCTAGGAGGAACTATAACTCCCAGCATCCCCTACCAGATAGAACTGTGTAGTTCAACAACAACTGTATGGCCTTAGGTTGCCTATCCTTTGAATAACAACCCCATTCTGCCTGTTATCTTCTGCATCCCCAAACAGATAATGTAGCATTAGATTCCAGTTTTGGGGTGGCAGCCCACCAGCTGTTGCCAAATTATGATGAACTCCACTTGTAGGAGCTGGATCACATTTAAGGATAAACAACCTGCTGACCTCCTCCTATATTTGCAGCACAGCTCTGGCTGCCAGGTGATGCTGGGAAATGAAGTACAGAAACAGTTGGAGGTTTACAGGCTGCCTACAGGTTAAAAAATGTTACACATTCAATTACATTCATCAGGCATTAAATAAAAATTTCCCCAAGGGGCCCCTATCCTGGTAAGAGCCCCAGGCAAATACCCTGCCTCCCTGTTTTAAGTTTAATCTAATACAGTAAGAGAATAAGAGCAGGGGAGATATACTAGATGTGATCATTGAATAGACATAGCTCCGTTATTTGCTATTAACACTATTTAGTACGTTACTCCCTAAACGTCTGTGAATATAAGTATTTTTTTTATTATTGCACACATGAATAAAGGTATACAAAAGGAATTTGCATGAAGCACCATCAATCACACGTTTTGGTAAATATTTATATATACACATAGATTTCCCCCTGTAGTTAAATCTGAATGAGAGAACAGATGAATGGGTGAATAGAAGTTGTTTTGCGCGTTCCACATATTCCTTTCTTTTCATTCACTGCTTTAAATAATTGCCTGTGTGTGTGTGTGCATGAGAATTCTGCCATGCCAAAGTCACCAAAGGGACAAAAAAGAGAAAAAAACACCCATCTGGGCCCCCTCGGAAGCTTGACTAAGAGAGATTCCAACACGTCAGCGGGTACAAACAACGACTTCCCAATTACGTCCCCAACAACGTATAATTATCTGCGCTATGCAATTGAGTCATTCAACTCTCCTTATTGAACAGCACTTTGCTCATATAACTGGTCTCGAAACTCCTCCTATTGCTCCATATAATCCCACTGCATAATTATTCTAAGTGCTCCATATACCCAGTGGCGTAACTAGAGGCCTGTGGGCCCCCAATCAAAATTTCACTCATGGCCAGTTTACTTCTTGCCTTAATATACTCAGACCATAGTAGCCTTCAGACTTCTAATACTAAATCATTAATATCCCATTTATCTCATCCTCTACATGTAGGATTAGGCAACGCAGTCATTTTCTTTTGTGGTGGGCCTCCAGATGCAGTCACAATAACTCCTGGAAGTGCACCTCAGCATAAATAAATACTCCATATAACCCTCCCTATGCCTCCTCCTACTGCTCCAAATCACCCTCCCAATAACTCATCCTATTGCTCCATATAACCCTCCCTATAACTCCTCCTACTGCTCCAAATCACCCTCCCAATAACTCATCCTATTGCTTCATCTAACCCTCACTATATATCCTCCTACTGCTACAAATAACCCTCCCTATAACTCCTCCTATTGCTCCATATAACCCTCCCTATAACTCCTCCCATTGCTCCATATAACCCTCCTTATAACTCATATTGCTCCATATAACCCTTCGTCTAACTTCTATTACTCCATATAATCCTCCTATAACTCGTCCTATTCTTCCATATAACCCTCCCTATAACTCCTCCTATTGCTCCATATAACCCTCCCTATAACTCCTCATATTGCTCCATATAACCCTCCCAATAACTCCTCCTATTGCTTCACATAACATTCAGTATAACGCCTCCTATTGTTTCAAATAACCCTCCCTATAACTCCAATTATTGTGTCCAATAACACTACTCTTTACAATAACTCCATCTATTGCTTCATATAACCACCATCACTCTTCATATTGCTCAATACACACCTCCTTATAACTCCCCTAATAAATTTTAAAACCCTTGGCTCTTCCATTCCCTATTAACAAGGTATGGATACAGTAAAAGCTGGTCTTCAAGCTCTTCTGGGAACCCAAACATCTGATCCCTCCTTCTCCTTACCTTTGTAAAGCATAATGGTGGTAGTCAATCTTGCCTATCAACAGGGCTAATCTAAGCACACTCATAGTTATTAGTGCAATGTGAAACCACTGATCAGCCCTACTGGTCATGTCCAAATCCCTCACCCTCACTTGGGAGAAAAATGAGCAGAAGGTAATAAGATAAAAAGCCTTGGGTATCACTGGAGGGGCTTGTACTTACTTACTCCTGGGTGGACAGGTATATATTTAGGGTTTAATGAAAATCTAAATGCCTTGGTTTCAATTGATTTTATTTTTGTCACTTTGGGTTGGTTTATAAAATTGTATTATCTAATGCTTCCATAAAACAATTTTTGGTATTGGGTGAGAGTTTATGCCAATATGACAAAAAGGACAAAAATCTGCCCCAGGGCTACTAATAAAGAAACCGAGAGTACTGGGTAAGAATAACTTGTGTGTGTGTTTAGCATTTTCTTTTATGTGTATTTAAGAGTTAGTAACTTCATGTAAGGTTTTTTTTAGCATGAGTTTTGTTATAGGCCAATGTACAAGTCATTTTCACAGCTTAGGCCATTGAGATGGGTAAATGTTCAACAGTAGCAATGATTTTGGCAGTTCTGAATATTCATGTTAAAACACTATTAATCACTTTGTTTGCTATGAATAACTAACTACTTTGTGATTCATTGCCGTGCATTGATCTGTGTACTGTGAATTACAAATGGATTCATCATTGGTTGCCATGAATTCACAATGTCATGATTTGTTGCAGGAAATACATTTCCTTGGATTAATTTGCAAAAATAAATTGTGAATTTATTTCAGGTTGATAGGCCAATTCATTATGTGAGAAATCTGGCATTTTCATGGTCAGACTGACCCGATTCTGCCCTCCCTCCTTTGATCCAGACCCGATCCTTGCCTCTGCCGTCGCTCCCTTGCTACCCTCCCTCACTTGTTCCATGCCTGATCCTGCCTTCCCCCGTGTCTCTCCAGCTGCCCTCCCTACCTCAATCCAGACCCGATCCTACTCTCCACCATTGCATTCCCTCACCTGATCCAGACCAGCCCCCACTGCCCTCCCTACCACAAACTTAAGTTTAAGAATGGTACGGAGGGAGAGGCTGGCGGTAGGTGAGCGGGCGATGGAAGGGGCCCCTGGGGTAGTATCCTGGGTCAGCCTCGCACACCCCAGTCTGATCCTGACCATTGCGGTTAATCTGTGTCTATTATATAGTGAATAAAGTACCCCCTCTTGTAAAATATAAGGATATTATAAGTTACCGAGGAGTTTCATGACCATATAAAAACACGAGGCCGAAGGCCGAGTGTTTTTATACAGGTCATGGAACTCCGAGGTAACTTCTAATATCCTCATATTTTACAACTGGGGGTACTTTATTTATTATAATACACAAGTTTCAGTGAGTCATGTGACAGAAATGACATCAGAACTCACCGTTTATAAGGATATAATTTACAGGATATTCATGGCTTTTGTGTATTAAATATATATATATAAAAAAATTGTATATAACATAGATGCACACTGGGACTTTGTCAGGGAGCCGGGATGCTCCCACCAGGGAGGTTGTCAGGATCGAGGAGGAAGCCCTCTTGAGGGAGCAAGTTCGCGGTGTCCAAAGGGTTAATCAAAAGAGTAGTCGAGATCCAGGCAAAATTTCACAGGCAGGCAGATATCAGCAAAGTCCAAAGTCCAGGCAAAGGGTCAGAATATAAATCAGGAACAAGATATAGCAATAAAGCTTCACAGGAAACCCAGGATACTATAGGGAAAGTAGTCCTATACTTGGGCGCCATTCTGGCGTCTAGTTGGCGTTTTTATTTTGAATTTGGCGCCATTGTGACGTCATTGACGCCCTTGCGCCGACGTCGGCGCGCTGACGACATCGCGCCGGCGCCGCTACCCACGTGGCGGCCATGGGCGCCGCCAATTTGGAAGCGACGCCGGCAAGGAGGGACGCGCCGCCCGGAGCTCTTGGACCTGCTCCGGGCGGCGATCGTGACAGTACCCCCCCCCCTCACGGGGGGCCTCCGGACCACCAGGACTTGGCTTCTGGGGAAATTTGGAGTGGAACTCCCTCACCAGATGAGGAGCATGGACATCAGAGCATCCTTCCCAGGAGCATTCTTCAGGGCCGAAGCCTTTCCACTTGATGAGGTACTGAAGAGAGCCCCTGGAGATCCTGGAGTCAAGGATCTTCTCCACCTCATATTCTTGTTGGCCATCCACAGAGATAGTAGGAGGGGAAGGCTGGACCACGGAAAAGCGGTTGGAGGTGGCGGGTTTCACCAAGGAGACATGAAACACGTTGGGAATTCGCATCTCAGGGGGAAGCTGAAGTCTGACAGCCACAGGATTGATCACCTCCAAAATGGGAAATGGATCTACGAACCTCGGACCCAACTTAGGAGATGGTACCTTCAACCGAATGTTCCTGGAAGACAACCAGACTTTATCACCGACCTTGTAGGGAGGAGAGGGTCTACGTCTACGATCTGCAAACGACTTGTGAACCAGAGCACTCTTCTCCAGGTTTGACTTGGTTGCAGCCCAAATAGCAGACGTGGGCTGCATGGTCATCAGCGGCCGGAACATCAGACAACACAAAGTCTTGTGGGAAGGCTAGAGGATGTAGACCATACACAGACATAAATGGGGACCTTCCAGTGGAAGCGTGGCAGGCATTGTTATGAGCAAATTCCGCCCACGGGAGGAGCTCAGACCAATCATCTTGACAAAGGGAAACGTGGTTCCTCAAGAACTGTTCCAAGGCTTGGTTCACTCGCTCAGCCGCTCCATTAGTCTGGGGATGATAAGCTGAGGAGAACTGAAGATTAATACCTAGATCTTTGCACAGGGAACGCCAGAATTTAGCCGTGAATTGAGACCCTCTGTCAGAAACGATCTCAGTTGGGAAGCCATGCAGGCGAAAAATGAACTGGATGAACAACTGTGACAACTCCACTGCAGATGGAAGCTTCCGTAGAGGGATGAAGTGGGCCATCTTGCTGAAGCGGTCAATGACAACCCAAATCACGGTGTTCCCACAGGAGGGAGGAAGTTCAACAATGAAGTCCATTGCCAAATGCGTCCAAGGACGAGAGGGAACAGGCAACGGCTGTAGTAACCCACTGGGGCGAGAATGGCTGGACTTGGAAGTGGCACAAACAGTACAGGCAGAAACAAAGTCTTTGACATCTTTTCGGATAGTCGGCCACCAGACTAAACGTCGAAGGAGTTCAAGAGTCTTTTCTGGACCGGGATGTCCAGCTTGCTTGGAACAGTGAGTCTGTTGAAGAATGGGCAGACGTAACTCGGAGGGGACGAACGCCATCCCAATGGGGGTATCAGGAGGAGCAGAAGATTGACCAGCCAGGATTTGATCAGCGAATTGAGGGTACAAGGAAGCGATGATCTTGACAGGAGGAATAATAGGCTCTAGTCTTTCAGGAGTACGATCCACCGGAGTGAAACTTCGAGACAGAGCATCGGCCTTCCGATTCTTGGAGCCAGGGCGAAAAGTCAAGACGAAGTTAAATCGAGAGAAGAAGAGAGACCACCTTGCTTGTCTGGGATTCAGCCTCTTGAGAGATTGGATGAATTCAAGATTCTTATGATCTGTGTAGATCGTGACTGGGATCAAGGAACCTTCAAGGAGGTGACGCCACTCTTCTAAGGCAAGCTTAACCGCCAGGAGTTCTCGATTTCCTACATCATAATTTTGCTCCGCAGGAGAGAACTTCTTAGAGAAATACCCACATGGATGCAGCTTCCCATCAGAGGGATGTCTTTGGGACAAGATAGCTCCGGCTCCAACTTCAGAAGCATCCACCTCGATGAAGAAAGGTAACTCTGGATCAGGATGGCGGAGAACCGAAGCAGAAGTGAAGGCATCCTTCAAGGATTGAAAAGCTTCAACAGCAGGTGGGGGCCAAGAGCTGGGTTTACCCCCTTTTCGGATGAGACCAAGGATTGGAGCAATACGAGAAGAGAATCCCTTAATGAATTGCCGATAGTAGTTAGCAAAACCAATGAATCTCTGGATTGCCTTAGTACTTAGGGGTAGAGGCCACTCTTGGATTGCAGACACTTTCACAGGATCCATCTCGAAACCCTCTGGGGAGATGATATAGCCCAGAAAAGGGATCTTGGACACTTCAAACACACATTTCTCCAGTTTGGCAAAGAGAGAGTTCTTCCTCAAACGAGAGAGTACTTCCTTCACCTGAGAGCGATGGCTTGCAAGGTCCTTGGAGAAAATCAAGATGTCATCTAGGTACACGACCACAAATTTTCCCAAGAGATCCCGGAAAATGTCGTTCACGAATTCTTGAAAGACAGCGGGGGCATTGTAGAGACCAAAGGGCATTACGAGGTACTCGTAGTGCCCATCCCGAGTGTTGAATGCTGTCTTCCATTCGTCACCTTCCCGGATGCGGATAAGGTTATACGCCCCACGGAGATCCAACTTAGTGAAGATTTTAGCCCCCTTCAGTTGGTCAAAGAGTTCAGCAATCAGGGGCAAGGGATACCGGTTCTTAACGGTGATTTTATTAAGACCCCGGTAGTCAATGCAGGGACATAGACCTCCATCCTTCTTTTCCACGAAGAAGAATCCAGCACCGGCAGGAGAAGTAGAAGGGCGAATAAACCCCCGCTGGAGATTCTCTTGGATATATTGCTTCATGGCAGTGGTTTCCGCTGGAGAGAGAGGATAAGTACGACCTCTAGGGGGCATGGTTCCAGGCAGAAGATCGACAGGACAATCGTATTGTCGATGTGGAGGAAGGAATTCTGCAGACTTCTTACAGAATACATCAGAGAACTCCCTGTAAAAGGAGGGTAGAGTCTTCAGATCAGACATAGAGATATTCACCCTCTGGAGGGGTTCAGCAGGAAGACAATGCTTCTGGCAAAATGGGCTCCAACGGGAATTCTGTCCTGCGGACCAATCAATGGTGGGATTATGCAGGCGTAGCCAAGGGAGACCCAAAACGACTGGAACTGATGGACAGGAAATAATTAGGAACGAAAGTCTTTCTTTATGCAGCGTCCCAACCTGCACAGGCAATTCACCAGTCGTCATGGAGATAAATTTAGCCACCAGGGGTCTGTCGTCAATGGCAGTGACACGAAGCGGAGTGGACAATGGGAATAAGGGAACTTCCATGTGTTTGGCGAAAAGAGCATCCATGAAGTTCCCAGCAGCTCCAGAGTCAATGAAAGCGGAGCTGACAATGGTCTTAGTGGCTAGGCGAATCTGTAAAGGAAGGAGAAACCTGTGAGAGTTCTCTTGAGACTTCGGAGTAGTGCCTACATGAGTTACCCTGGAAATACCTCGGGAACAGAACTCGTGGGCTTCACCGGACAAGAGTTTGCAAAATGAGACTGTCCGCCACAATACAGACATAAGCCAGCCATTCGTCTACGGAGTCTTTCTTGTTCGGAGAGACGAGCCCTTCCAACTGGCATCGGTTCCTCCGGAGGAGAAGGAGAGGCTTGAGCAGCTGGAGTTTGCAAGAGAGGTCTCTGGAAGCGAGTTGCCAACACGGGTTGAAATCGTTTACAACGCTCCCTCTCTACTTGATGCTCTCTAAGACGAGTGTCCACCTTAATGGATAGTGCAATCAGGTCTTCCAGCAGATCAGGGAACTCCCTGGAGACAAGATCATCTTTAATGCGAATAGACAGACCTTGATAGAATACGGCCTTATAGGCATCGTCATTCCAGGAAGTCTCAGCCATCAAAGTTCTAAAGTCAATAGCATAGTCACTGACACTGCGGTTTCCCTGACGGAGTTGCAGAAGGCGAGAAGGAGCATTTGTGACCCGACCCGGGGCATCAAACACCGTACGAAACGCTTGAAGAAACGCCTTGGCATCAAAAGTCAGTGGAGAATTCTTCTCCCAAAGAGATGTTGCCCACTCAAGCGGTTTGCCCACCAAATGAGACATCACATACCCCACCTTGGAACGTTCATTGGGGAAGTGCGAGGGTTGAAACTCGAACTGGATCTGGCACTGTGTAGCGAAACCTCTGCAGGCCTGTGGGTCCCCACTGAAGCGAGGAGGAGGCGGAATACGAGGCTCACCAGACGAGAAACCTGTGCTAGACGAGACGTCCGCCATGGGAGGATTTGCAGCCGCTTGGGAAGCAGGAGGCGCTGGAGGCACTCGGGAGAGAAGGGTATCGAGTGCCTGTCCTATGTGGTACTGCTGGGCTTCATATTCCTGCATGCGGGACGCCAGTCCGCGGAGCGCTCGTCCGACATCAGGCGTAGCTTCCTCAGTAGGATCCATGGCCCAAGTATAATGTCAGGGAGCCGGGATGCTCCCACCAGGGAGGTTGACAGGATCGAGGAGGAAGCCCTCTTGAGGGAGCAAGTTCGCGGTGTCCAAAGGGTTAATCAAAAGAGTAGTCGAGATCCAGGCAAAAGTTCACAGGCAGGCAGATATCAGCAAAGTCCAAAGTCCAGGCAAAGGGTCAGAATATAAATCAGGAACAAGATATACCAATAAAGCTTCACAGGAAACCCAGGATACTATAGGGAAAGTAGTCCTATACTTGGGCGCCATTCTGGCGTCTAGTTTGCGTTTTTATTTTGAATTTGGCGCCATTGTGACGTCATTGACGCCCTTGCGCCGACGTCGGCGCGCTGACGTCATCGCGCCGGCGCTGCTACCCACGTGGCGGCCATGGGCGCCGCCATTTTGGAAGCGACGCCGGCAAGGAGGGACGCGCCGCCCGGAGCTCTTGGACCTGCTCCGGGCGGCGATCGTGACAGACTTAAAAACATTACTTTTATTGTTATAAATTAAAAGAACAGATCGACGTTTCAGTTCCCTTCTAGAACCTTTAACAATATAATGAATAAAGTACCCCCTCTTGTAAAATATAAGGATATTATAAGTTACCGAGGAGTTTCATGACCATATAAAAACACGAGGCCGAAGGCCGAGTGTTTTTATACAGGTCATGGAACTCCGAGGTAACTTATAATATCCTCATATTTTACAACTGGGGGTACTTTATTTATTATAATACACAAATTTTAGTGAGTCATGTGACAGAAATTACATCACTACTCACCGTTTATAACTGATGACATCACTACTCACCGTTTATAAGGATATATTTTACAAGATATTCATGGCTTTTGTGTATTATATATATATATATACACCTATAGTGAATAATTATGTAAAATATACAGTAGTTATATTATAATATATAGTGAATAAAGTACCCATTTTGTAAAATATGAGGAGATTATAAATTACTGAGGAATTCCATGACCATATAAAAGCACAAGGCCAAAGGCCGAGTGTTTTTATACAGGTCATGGAACTCTGAGGTAACTTCTAATATTCTCATACTTTGCAACTGGGGGTACTTTATTTATTATAATACACAAGTTTTAGTGAGTCATGTGACAAAAATACTTTTATAAGGATATAATACACAAAAGCCATGAATATCTTGTAAATGATATCCTTATAAACAGTGAGTTCTGATGTCATCAGTTATAAACGGTGAGTTCTGATGCCATTTCTGTCACATGACTCACTGAAACTTGTGTATTATAATAAATAATGTACCCCCAGTTGCAAAATATGAGGATATTCTCGGAGTTCCAGCCTCGTATTTTTATATGGTCATGAAACTCCTCGGTAATTTATAATATCCTTATATTTTACAAGAGGGGGTACTTTATTCGCTATATAATTTACAGAATATTCATGGCTTTTATGTATTATAATATTATATTATAACTCACCTAGGAATTCTATGACTATATAAAAGCACAAAGCTGGAGGCCGTGTTCTTATATACAGGTCATGGAACTTAGAGTTGACTTATAATATCCCTATATTTTACAACAGGGGGTACATTATTTATTATAATACATAAGTGAGTCATGCAACAGAAGGGACATCACTAAGTACTGATTATAACTGATGACTTCACTAAGATTGATCAATGTAAAATGTTAATAGCAACAGGCAATAAATTTGGGATCACCCCGTTTGCCGCATTAACAGGTATTGGCTGTCTTTTCATATATTGGATACATTACTGGCGTGTGGCTAGGCCAGTGCCAACTACCTGCATCCCCTCCTTTGACTTTGTGGGACTTCACTAAGAGCCATTTTTAAGGATATCATTTACAGGAAATTCTTGGCTCTTACATAATATACTATACATAAATGTGTGGGTCTGGCAAACAGTAACCAAAGCTAAGGTAAGGCTCATTGACTACCTTCTAGATATGCTGTTTGCTCAATACAATGGACACTCCTGCTGTTTCAAAAAAATCCAGTTATTTATTCTGATTGGATAATTTAGGAATATTGAACTCTAAATAGGTACTCCCGATTTCATTCAGCTGAGTGACAGGTAGCACAGAGAGATTTTATACATTTCTACATTAAGAGAAACATTAAGGGGCAAGTTTCCAAAAGTAAATTCAAGTTTTCAAAATTTGTTTTGTGTCAAAACTCACAAATTCGAATTTAAGAGCACCGACTCGAATGTACGTTCAAATGTGAGATTTATCACACCTCGACTATGGTTAACAGTTCTACTTTGAATATTCGCCACCTAAAACCTGCTGAATTCATTTACAATTAGTGCTTCGCTCGAATCGAATTTTTGGGTCGTTCCTATTCGATCGTATTTTAAATGTTCTAATTTTTTCATAAATAACCTCCCATTCGAGTTTTGAGTACATTCGAATTTATATGAGTAAAAAAAAAATTCACATCAATTCGAAATTCAACCTTTCATAATAGAGACTGATTTATCGAAATTCCATTTTTTATTTTTTTCTCGATGCAAAAAATCACGCATGCGAAAAATACACGCAAATACCGCCAACAGTCACCAAAATAAAAAATTGCCAAGCAATAGCTGCCGAGTTTGTATAGAAGTCAATTGGAATAAAGAAACAGAAATAAGGGGAAAAGTGTTATTATAAGTCAAACTGCTCTTTACAGACTTTGCTAATGGATGGACCAGCGACACAGCATGGGATATTTTTCAGCCCCATTGAAAATGAATGGAAACATTTGATTATCAACAGTGTGTGACATTTTTTCCCTGCTGAAAACCAGGCACAAGAATATTTTGTTGCATTTTTTTCTTAAATTAGCTAGTGTTTGAGAAAAAAAAAGTTTGGTGAGCTGACACATTTTTTAGTTGGCACTCACTTTCCCTCCCTCCACCCAGCACCCCGGAAAATAGTTAATCTGCCCCTAAGTGTGCCATAGGCCTACAGGAGGCAAAATAAAAAATATTATATGGAGAACGTTTTTTTTCTGCACATTAAAATATATTTAGGTTAAAAAACCATTTAGCCATAAAAAGACATTAGGAATCATGCTAAGGGTTGGACACTTTTCTATAGATTTCTCCACTGACAATATAATATATCACCAGTTCTCACCTCTGGCAGGAATTTAGCACTGGCCGCATTAATTCAGGTTTTTGTGAAGATCATTAACTTTTCCACTCACCATTCCAACATACACAGAGGGTAAAGCATGCATGCACAGTAGGGTTACCACTTTTTCTGGAATCTTTTTCTCTGTTATCTTTTCCCCCTTATTATTAGCATTATTATTATTCTTATTAACATTTATTTTTAGAGCGCCAACATATTGTGCAGAGCTGGCATTGGCACTAAATGTTAATTTCCCTGGCTGAGGATCATACCTGTTAGGTGACAGTTATTAATGCTAAGGAATAGAGAACCTTCTGTGTGCCTCTTATTGTTGAATTAATTTTAACATCATCTACCAATATAAAATAAAAATAATTACGATTTGGATAAGGAAATAAGACGGTAATCTGTTTGTATTTTAGTACTATGATTCCTGCTCCTTGCACAGATGCATACCATATGTAGAATAGAGCTGGTTTTAGTATTAGCAGAGGACAAGGTGTGTATGCACACACATCTAAAAGAAAATTGCAGTGGTTTAACTAGATTTTTTGCAGAGCAGCCTTGGGGCCCTTCCCAACTAGCATCAGTTTAGTCAACCACAGACAGGGCAGGATTTAAAAATATGGTGCCCCTAGGCCATCTGGCTGCTCCCACCCCTGCCCTACCCCCGTCTGCTCGCACCAACCCCAAAATTCTACCACCCTAGGCCCGGGCCTTTGTGGCCTGCCCACAAATAATATCAGAGGGACATGTAGTGCAGTCTGGTTGTAAGACCGCCAGGAGATTATCCTCCCAGCACGTGTCTCCCCAAATGGGGGAGGGCATGCGCGCACTTCCAGGTTCCTCTTCCAAGTGACGCTGGCATCCAACGCCAAGCATCTTGATGCCTGCATCGTTACGCTGCGTCATGATGTCATCAGTGTGCATAAAATTTTGTCGCTGAAGACTGCTTATAAGGCCAGTCCACCATTTTATTGATGCCCAAGCTGGTTCCAGTTTTACTGATCCTGCAGAAGCGTTGTTTGTTATTGAATTCCTGGTTTTTGACTTTTTTGCCTGACACTTGACTACGATTTTTTGCCACCTGCCTTGAACATTTTGTCTGAATTCGACCATGTCTTCTCTTCAACCCTACCAGTACCTCGCTAACAGTTTTGCTGTGCAGTTCCTTGTTGGAATCCGCAGCAGAAAGCCCCAAAATGGCGTCGGTGAACACCAGAACCCACAGGGTGGGTCCGCCAGGTACAGTCACTGAACAAGGTTCCTGATAATGTGGTTATTGCACTGGTCATCAGATGCAAAGAACCTTGCAAAGAAAGAACTGGGCAGTGGGGACAGTACAATATGGCAAACCTGAAGTTCTACTGTCTGATTGATAAGGGAAACGAAAGACAGAACCAGATGGGCTCAATTAAGAATGGAGCACTAGTGTTGCACTGGAGAATGGTGCTAAAGTATCCCATATACCAATATATTCAGTGCTGCAGGTATAGGTAGTTTTAGCACAACACAGTACAGCATAATGCCATTGCAGCACTGGAGTCCTTGGTTTAATTCCAGTAAGGAGAATAAGGGTCAGATTGGCCCACTGGGAAACTGGGAGAAATCCCGATGGACCCCACCACACCTGACCCACTTCTTGCTGACACGGAGAGCAGTTTGTGTGTGAGTGGTGGCTTGTGATGGAGTGGGGGTCTCTTGGTGATAGGGTGAGGGTCCCTTGTGGTGAGGTCCTTGTGGTGGGCTCAGATACCCCACTCTGACACTGGGTGTAGCTAATATTTACTATAAACACAAGTTTCCATGCATCATTACATATAGTAAATGTTAGGGATCAATTTTCTGCAATGAGCTGGAATTGTGGGGGAAACTGCTGCATTCTGAGAAACCTCAGAGTAAGGGCCCTACCATGAGACCGCAATTGTTTTCTCTGGTGTGGGAATATTGTGCATCATGCTAGCCTAATTTATAGAAATGCAGCTGGCAGCACCTAACTGTCAGTACTGTAGAAACAGAATGCAGATTCCTTCATTGGCTTTTCCCGTCCCTTTCAAAATCAAACTCAGAAATTCTAATTCTCACACGCAAATCCTTTAATCATTTCTCCCTCCCCTATAGCTTAACCCTGATTTGTAATGCTCCTGTGTAAGCATCACCCTATATACAAAGAGCAATATTATCTGCTGTTTGTATAGTAATAAGGCAACATAAACAAGATTAGAGGTTTATATCAAGCACTATTTATATACCCAATATGCACACATTGGTGTAAGTTGAAAGGAGGAACACGAGATAAAGAAGAATGCGAGGAACGTGATTATATAGGACAGAGGATCCTGCTTGAGAATCTTAGAATTAACTGGGACAGAAAATGAATAAAATGAAGTCGTGGAAGACATAATCAGAGGCAAGAGAATATGTATTTAAATGCATACTGTCATCTCAATATATTTTCGTTTAATGAAATATATTCAGATAGGATCTCAGATCACAGTTTTATGATCCCTTGGGTGGAGAAGTTCTATGATGGTCTCTCAAGAGATGATGTTCAAGGTGATGGCTACAGAATCAGTAGTAATTTTTTTAAACTAATGTACTTGTTTATGTTCCCCTATTTGGGGAATTCCCCAAGAGAGTATCTGTGGGAGGTTGTACAAAGTTGGCCTAGGGGTGTAAGGATATTATCTATCATATGAAATACAAGTGCTTCCTTAGTTCTGTCTCTTTAGCCTCCACATGTGGAGGAGGGTGGTTAGTATTAGGAATCCTGAGGCAGGTTGCATCAGAAAAGGAGACTGGACCCTAAGGTATGGAGAACACCTCAGTGGTCCAGGAGAGGGTTTTTAGTTAGTGGGAGACTAGCACTAGCATGTTCAAGGTTATGGTTAGTAAGAGCCCTCCTGTGCTTCAATGAGGAGTTGTAGTGTGGTGTAGTTCTCCAGCAGACACCTCCAGGGAGTAGGAACCTACAGGGCAGTGTGGAATGACTTTGAGATAACTCTGGTTTGCTTGGGGCTTGACACCTATGGTGTGAATACTAATCAACATTGACATGAAAAGTATAACAATTATAGTACCTGATTGCCTTTTAAATACTTTATTCAGCAGTAAAGTTATTGCCCATAATTAAGAACCACTGGTGCCCCAAAAACTGTGAAGTGTTGCGTTTTATCAGTGGTGAAGCTAAATGCCCACAGGCAGGGATGCAAAATCCAAGCCCATCCTAGCCAAGTGCTCACCACTCGCCATCTCCTTACTGATATTGTACATTGCCACTTGGCCCCATGGGGAGATCCCAGGTGCCTCCTACAGCAGCTACTCCACTGGGATTTATATTTTACCTTAGGGATGCTTTACTTCTAATGACAGAGAGACTCTAATGAGAGAGAGACTCGTCAATGGGTTGGGATGGGTTGGGATCACATATATCTAACCGGTATATATATAGCTCAAAGACAATGTAATAACGCAAAATGATGCTTGAATCCATTCATGTGTCATCCTTGTGGGAAGACCTTGACATATTGGTAATCTTGCCTTTAAACAAACCTTTAGTATATACCAGTATTCCAGGACAATGTGTATTTAGTCTACATTTTTATTTTCTGTGCTTGCTCCAGATATTTACAGTGCTTGTTCTGTAGCTCTCATGCTTGGAATGCCAACAGCTTTCTGGTTGCTGGGCTTAATTGTCCTAGCAACCAGAAAGCTGTTTGGACCTCAGAATGAAAGATGCATAGGAGAGTTCAACAGGAAAATATTGAGGTTTAGTTGCCCTTAAGAAACATTAAAGATCCTCGGCACTCGGACCTTCCATCTCTTTCCTTACTCACTGGCTGCATATAATATCATATATGTCTCAACTCACAACATTCATTCCAGTCTTCTTGCAATCCCTTAAACTGGCTTTAAAACCATAAAGCTCCAGGGTGTGTATTTAGCCACTTATTCCTTTATTTTCAGGTCTCTAGCATTTTCTGCTAAGTGGATTTTTCCCATTCTTCCAGCAGGCAATGATCGAGTTCATTAAATCCATTCAGCAGCTTCCAGCTCTGATCCCCATTGCCCTCCAGTGCAGAGAAGCCCCTTCCCTCTCCCTTCTTTTATACAAAATATGCAAAAATAGGACATGGAGAATTTCTGGGTTTTTTTACCAATTCATTCAACTAATGGGCTTTCAATTTCCCAGCTTGCCTCTGGGGATTCTTTCAGGCTTGAGAAATATATAAAGTAGGTCACTAATATCGAACCAGAGGTTTTCCAGCTTTTGTAAACTACATCTCCCAACAACCCCCCCCCCCTAGTAGCCAAAGTAATTTACAAGTTTGGACCAGGAGTAGATTAAGGGTTTGATGGACCTTGTGTATTATTAATACACTTAAAAATGAGCAAGGCTGCACTGTCAGACAGGGTTGGGGATCAAGGTAGGAGCAAGGAAGTTTCATGGATATTGTTGCTAAAGCGGGTTATTCAGCTGTATATTTGGGTCCAGTGATGCCCGAGGCACCAGACCTACCAATGCCCAATCCTCTCACTGCAGAGTTTGTGCATGCTCCAGTAAGAAGAGATGAGTGGCCTCTTCAACTTCACCCCCAGATTTTTTTTCAAGCTCTTTGTTTTCTGCTTTGTTTTCTTTGTTTAGGCCCCCCTAAAGCTGGCACGCTATGCACAGTGAGTATATGAAAAATATGAGTATAGTAGAATTGCAGTTGTAAATAAAATGTGTGGCTGCTATAGTAGGCTAAGATGGTAACATTAACACTTTATATCAGAGTTGGCCAACCTTCCACATTTATAATATATATATATTTCTTACTGCTAAGAAAACAAATTGACTGTTGAGGGGAGTACAGAAATTTGTGCAGAAAACAGGACTAACAGGTTTGCTTTGCCATGAAAATATGGAATCCCTTGGAATGGGTGCCACAGCCCCAGATAAGGAGCATGGGGCATTGGGTTAGGCAATAGATACTCCCACACATACTCATATACTGAAGTATCTATGTGTTATATATTGGCTTCCACTTCCTGTGTATTTCTATGTACCAGACTAACACTAAACCATTACCACCCTATAGAACTTTGGTGCAAAAGGGAGGTAAAGCAATTAGTATGACATGGTAACTAAACACAGTCTTCCCTTACACAGAGCTGTGCCTACTTCATGAACAAGATGAATCTGCCACCCACCAGCCCATCTTATATTCCCCCATCTCACTGCCTCTCACTCATTCAGCCATTCCATTCATCAACCCTGTAATTCCCTCTTATTGAATCTGTTCATTATTTATTCATTGCCCATGGGTTTCCTTTGATCCTTAAGCACAGCCAGTTGCAGCGCAGTACAGTGATATATTAATCTCCAACCAACATGGAGTCTGGAAGCCTGCAAACTACAAGTCCCATCACCTTTAACCAACAACTGGTTTGGACTGATAAGTCTTGAACTAATTAAGTATACTGGTCTGTTGCCTTATATTTAACCAGACGGGATGCCTATGGAGCTTCCTCACTAACCACAACTCCCTACTTTATTTCCATACAACCCTAAATATATATACACACATGCTTGTATCCCATAAGAAAATACAGTAGAGAGTGTTGGATATATCATATCTTGGAGATATATATATATATATATATATATATATATATATATATATATATATATATATATAGATGTTAAGTTATTTGCTTGTTGGAAGTTGTGCTCGCCCCTTAATTGCATGTGGGGTAATTTTAGGTTTTGCTAGATGCGTTTCCATTATTCTTAATAAAGGGGTAGATGTATTTAGTATGGGGGATCCCTGAAACGGAATTAGCACCAAAGATTATTGTTATGGCTAACATGGTTACATATATCTGTTGATTTTAAAGTATTTTTACTATTTCTATAGTCACTCGCCTAATATGTACTTATGATATTAGCATGTCACTTTAATATTGTATATTTAAAAACATTCTTAACTTACCTTTTAATCTACATAATTGCACCATTATTTGATGACGCCTATGGTGCACCAATCACTTTGTTGCTATTTCATGAATGTGTGAACACTTGTTTATGGTAATTGTCTGATTGGCTATATATAGCACACTAATTGAAAGGTGTGGTTGCCTTGAGATTTTTCAAGAATACCCTGCAGTTGCTGGTTTCTTCCTATGGATATATATATATATATGGATATATATATATATATCAAAGGCACTAGAAAGTAAGTGTTTTCTGGATGGAAATATTTTATGTATATAAACAGTATATTTATATATTTTATTGTCTTCTAGTAGACAGCTCTATATTTCCTAGGAAATAGATAAAGTGTTTATTATCAAATGGTGCTGTTTGCAAACTCGTGTGCTGAGAAAGCCATAAACAGACATGCAAAATGTAGCTTCTAATAAAGTGATTAATATATATAAAAGACCCGTTACAGTTAATCTGATTGTCACATATGGAGCCATAATGTGTGTGAAAGTGATAGGGGTCTTAGACTGTAAACTCCGCTTGGGCATGGACAGATGTGGCTGGTGATCAATGTATGTATAACTTTATTTGTAAAGAGCTGTTAAGGAGCTGCAGTGCCATACAATGCATAAAAATACAATATAAATAAAAGTACAATATATAAAAGTACATACAGGGAGGATAAGTCACACAATAAATAAAATAAATATACCCAGTACAAAGAGCTCATATAAGGACACAGAGCTTAAGTGCTATTTGGTAAGAGACACATTGGGAAGGAGTCCCTTCCCTGGAGAGCTTACAGTCTAATTGGGTGGGTGGCTAATATACAGGTACAAATTGGAGTGGAAAAAGTGACAAGGTAAAGACACTGCCCAGTAGGTACCAGGACTAGACTAATGGATATCTCCAGGTTTCTCTGCGAAAAAGACACCATCAGTGAAAAAAAAATTGTCACCCATAGCAAAGCAATGACAACGCGAAACGGGTTTGCTCTTCACTACTCACAGCTCAAAGGGGTTCAACTTTGAGCTAACTCTTAGTATGTTGTAGAGAGTGATATTCTGAGTCAATTTGCAATTGGTTTTCATTTTTATTACTTGTGTTTTTCAGTTATTTAGCTTTTTATTCAGCAGCTCTCCAGTTTGCAGTTTCAGTCATCTGGTTGCTAGAGTTAAAATGACTCTAACAACTATGCACTGATTTGAATTAGAGACTGGAATATCAATAGGAGAGAACCTGATTAGAAAAACCAATTAAAAGAAACAATAACAATACATGTGTAGCCTTACAGAGCATTTGTTTTTAGATAAAGTCACTGACTCCCATTTGAAAACTGGAAAGTCAGAAAAAAGAAGGCAAATATTTAAAAACTATTGAAAAAATAAATAATGAAGAACATTTGAAATTTTGCTTAGAATTGTCCATTCAATAACATACTAATAGTTCACCTAAAGGTGAACCACCCCTGTAAAGGCTAATTCACTTTCATTATAATACACAAAACATTGCACCAAAACTCCCAGAAATGTGTTAAAAATGTCCTAACCTGCCAAATTTTGTGAAATAGACATGGTTATTAGGGGGTGTGGTCATAAAACAGACAAAACATTTCCGCCGTGCACAACTTTTTGTCCCTCTTTCTATTTTTTAGAATGTTGGGAGGTATGCTAATGTTCTAGTGCTCCAAAAGGTAGACTTGTAGTTTTTTTTTTTTGAAGATATTGAGAGAGCACTTCTTACTGAGGAATTCAGGGATTGAATTCCAGAGGTAAGGAACAGCAAGATAGAAGGGTTTGAGGTGAGAGGTGTCAGTGGATGGTGTGAGAAGAAGCTCTGAGAGAAGCGGAGAAGACAGCCAGAAACGTACTGTGAGGTCAGTGAAGAAATGTAGTGGGGAGCAGAGGAGTGAAGGGCTTTGAATGTTAGCAGAAGGATTTTATATTCTATCGTTTGGTTAAAGGAAAACTATACCCCCCAAACAATGTAAGTCTCTATAAAATTAAATTGCATAAAACAGCTCATGTGTAAAACCCTGCTTCATGTACATAAAACATTATCATAATAATATACTTTTTTAGTAGTATGTGCCATTGGGTAAAATTGCCATTTTAAAAAATAAGGGCTGCCCCCTGAGAACTTCGGATTCACGGTACACACAAACAAACCAAACAAAGCATACATATTATGTCACATGAGCCAATTAAGAGACGGAGTTGTGTCTTTTGCTTCCACACTTCTTCCTGTTACAGTTAGAGCTGTAGTATTTCTGGTCAGGTGATCTCTGAGGCAGCACACAGACCATCAGGAAATGGTGGTTCAAGGCAAGAGATGTAAAAGGGCAATTTTTACTTATTTATTTAATTGGTAGTCGAGTTTAAGAGTGATTGGAGGGGAGACAGATGGGAGTCAGGAAGACCAGTTGGTAGGAGATTTCACTAGTCTAAATGGGATAGGATAAGGGCATGGATTAGTGTTTTGGTGGTTGGTTGTGAAAGAAAGGGGTGTATCTTGGCTATATTGCGATGGAAGAAGCAACAGGTTTTGACAAGCAGGGTGCTCAGTTAACAGGGTTAATTGTCATGCCATCAATAGTAATGGTGAAAGGAAGAGATGGGCTAGGTTTGGGTGGAAAGACCATGAGCTCAGTTTTGGCCAAGTTGAGCTTGAGGTAGCACTGGTTTAATCCCTCTAGAGCACTGTACAGTGTTGGACTGGGACACCAGGGGCCCACCCAAAAACCTTAGACCAGGGGCCCACCAAGAAAATTTAGACCAGGGGCCCACTCTTAGTGCTATTATTCTTCCTCTCCTTACTCAACCATGCCATGGGTTACTGTACCTGGGCATTCTTAGTGCCTTTTATTACATAACCCCATTTAAATCTTAATACATGGAACCTAAATCTATAATGTGAAACAATTATAAAACTGGTGAGCAAATTGGGATATTATGTTGTAATAGTATTCTTTTAATACACTGATGGACCTGAGTTCTTTGAATACAGGTGAATGAGGAACAAGAAGATTTATTGTGGGACCCTTTCTTATAATTATACATAATGATCATACCTCCCATAATCACTTTTAGAAACAAGCAAACCCAATTTGGCCAGCTTTATTTGCATAAATTAAAATTATCCTTTAATAATGAATCAGAGCAAGTCCTTCATAATACCAGGCTTAATGGTCTGCTATCAAGCAAAAGCAACATAATAAGAAAATATAATTGTTCCAGTATGGATTTCCTTTGGGGATGGTAGTCCTCTGCACAAGGTCATATTAGCATTGAATTAGCCACCAAGAAAGGACTGTTGGATGGAGAAGGAAAGGACATAGTGTTTCCTATAGAGGCACATGGCACATTCGGTGAAACACAGCAGAAGGGACATAAAGGATGAAAATAAAGTGTTCCTTGGACTTTGCTAATAGTGCTGTTTGTGGCGAATTTCTTGCAGAACCCTAATTGCAAGGGGTCAAGAAGCACATGTACAGAATACACCAGAGTTTCAGTCATTTAAAAAGCAAAGACATGGGGACAGAGACTACAAACAGTACTGGACATTGATCAGTAGCAGCTAATTGTAGACAACATCAAAATGCATCTATAAACACCATTATTAAAGAAAACACCTATAAGCTGCTACTACATGGCTGGTACTTAACCCAATCTAAAAATAAACAAAATCTAGGGCTGTTACTCTATGTTCTTTAGCAGCTGTGGAGAATTAAGAGATGAATTATATGTTTGGACATGTCCACTGATATCCACATTGTGGAAGGAGATAGTTGGCTTTATAAGTAGGCTTAAGTAGGAAGTCTTGCCCCTGGCTAGCACTATTATCACTATTATTATTAGAGAGGACCCTCTCCAAAAAGGAATTCAAGCAAGTCTCTCAAATATGCCTTGCCTCCAGATGCGCCATTGCAAAAAAATGGAAAATGAGCCTGTCACAGCTTCCAGAAATTAAAGGGGAAATATGGTGTATTTCATCCATGGACAAACTCTCTGCATTAATACATCACAAATTTGATAAATATGATGAGATCTGGGCCCCATGGACTTTATGGAGTAAAAACCACCCTAAACAGTTTAGAGTCCACCTGCGCAGCTATCTCCCAGGTCACCCTATGTATCATTACACATAAAATCTATCTGTTGATCTTATTGTTTGTTGCCTATCTATAATATGTGATGCTGAGATGGTTTGGGAATATGGTAGCATAATAATGTTGGGTGAGAGTCCCACCCTACCTACGTCCCACCCTACCTACCTCTCTTCCCCCCACCTATCTACTATCTCTGTTTTGATAACTTACATCTGCCTTTTTTGCTCTTTTTACATTATTTTACTTTATTTTTCAAAGTGTATAAATATGCATGGATGGAGAAGGAAAGGGCATAGTTTTTTATAAAGCAACATTTAAGTAATATTTTCCATGGAACAGAATGCTAACAATGTTTTATGGATGTAGATCATAATGGGACAACATCACTAAAAGTAGACCTCACATTAGTAAAGTATGGGCTCTCCTGTGCTAAAGGGTGGTGGGCTTGATTGCCCTTGGGGTCCTGAAAAGGTAAATAATACTTGGTTCCTTTATGAAATAGGACACTTATATACTTTCAAGGATTTATTTTAACACAGAACATGAGAAACATATGGGATCTTGTTTTATTATTCTTTGAAATGCTTTGATAAGACATTTGGTCAATAAGAAGTTCTTTATACTCACAGCAATAGATTGTGTTTTTTGTAACCAGGATTGCTATTTGTCTTCTTTACTGAGCCTGCTATCTTCACCAGGGAATTTTAACCTGTGGCTCTCCTGCTGGTAGGGGAATTAGGGGAAGAGGCACATGCATCGGACATAATTGGTATGGGATTTAATTGGAGAGCGAGTGATCTGTGGTAGGGAGTGTTGCAGCAAGTGGTGGTGTGGCATGCAGAGCAGGGTGATGGTGTGGAATGAATGATTGTGGGGGTGGCAATCAGGGCACCAAGCCAAGCAGTGCTGCCTTGCCTGCTAATTCTACTTGGCCTGGCTTTGATTGCATTACAGTTACCAGTATGGGCAGGGGTAGGCTCAACAAGGGAGAAGTTTGGGTATGGCTGGGGTCTACAACCTTCAACATTTTTCTATAATATACTTGGCTAACATTCACTCTGTACACTGAAGGATATATTTTTCCCCAGAATGTGCCAGAGTTATCTATACTCCACCTCATCTGACATTTCCTTGTCTATTCCCCCCATTTCCTTAAAACACCTCTACAGAGACAAATGCCATAATCGATTAAAGTTGCTTTATTACCGTGCATAGTTGTGCTGTGTCTGCAAACACTGAAAAACGGCCTTTCACACCAATTTTAAGGCGATGAATAAATTATAAGCAATTGTACGAAGAGCGGAACCCTGAGGAACTCCACACGCAATAAACCTCAACTGGAAATGTTCCAAATACATGCCTTTTATTCTTAAGCTTTTCTTACTAAGAGGATTGCAGTTTATGTGAAACCTTTATTGATGTATTGACATTAGACTGGCTCTCAAGACAGCAGATTCCATCTTCAGGCAAATAATATAAAGTGTGCTTCCTACAAACACGCAGCTTCTGCAGCTTCCGCAGCTTCCGCAGCTTCCTCAGCTGTTGCTCAACTGCCCCATTGGAGAGAAAAGAACACTCATCAGAACGACTGGAAATCATTTCGATAACAACTTTGGGTGAACTTTTCCAAATGCCTGATGTATGGGCAGAGAGAGAGAGAGAGAGAGTCTTTTATAATGTTTGTTTTACCCAATAGAAAAATAACGAATATTTTTAGTTAAACCCTCTCAGGCTGGTCCATTTGTTTGGCTCCATGGCCAATGATCAAACCTTAATGCAGGCCAATAAAGACCTGTCTATAGAGGTACACATCAACAGGCTGAAGCGGCCCTAACTCAATTATTTAACCTGGTGTAATGTAGGGTATCCCAAACCCAGAACTAACTCCAAGGACCCAGTAACAGCTCACTCTTTTGCCTAACTTCCTTTGGCTTTGTGTGGAGCCCTCCGCTGCTCAGATGCTGCCAGGACTTAGTGTGAGAGGACTGAGGAGAGAGTTCTGGGCAGGCTAAGGAACCCAACATATAAAAAAAAAGGACGGGGGGAGCAGGCAGCGTAGACGTGGAACAGGCCAGGTAAAACCAAATGGGGAAAGCAGTACCAAATCAGAGAGCAGAAGCGAATCGAGGTCACAGGCTGGGGCCAACACCAAACAGTAACATGGTACCAAAATCAGGATCCAAAGAGTGGAGAGGCAGTAGTCAGTACAGACAACAGATTGGCAAAGTCAGGGACAGGCAAGGGTCAAGAACGAAATATCAGACTTTGAAAACACACCCAGGAACTATAGAATAGACTTTTACGTTGGGCAACACACAATGTATGGGATTCTTTTTTTGTTAGTCGTGGGTCACCTATAATTTTCTGCTGGGGGCCCAGGCAAAAAAAAGTTTGCTGTCAGCCCAGACCCCCTTAGTCACGCCACTGCCACTGTCACTGTATGTCTGTGTATTGAGAGACAAGGGATCAGCCTGCTAGTCTCTAGGGGAGAGAATCAGGCCTGGATTTGCAACAAACGCCCCAGCCTAGGGTGGCACAAATTCATTGGCAGCATGCTGCCCAGCCACACCTATAGCTTGATTACATCCAAAGCACTAGGGACAAGACATGCAGCCAATTTTGTCCATTATTTGAATCTACGTGCGCCCTGTCCTATGTGCTCCAGATGTACGAGTAAAGAATGGGTATGCATGCAAACACGTGAAAGGAAGGGGGGTAATGGAGGACACCACCCTACAGGCACCCTCAGCAGAAATCCAGGCCTGGGGAGAATGCATGTTTTATTGCTTCTGCACCAAAATCTGCTTTATGTATGTGCTTACCACTGATCCTGTGCCAGTGCCAAAAAACAACCAGTTTGCCATTAGCCTAAGAGCTACACAGGATCAAATACCCCTTAACTAAAAAGGCTCATTAACATATAAGGCCCTTAGGTGAGGCAAAACTGATGCACTGAACTGGTACATATATAAATATCTGATATGTAAAAAAACTTTTGTTTTGTTGCTTTTTAAAATGTTTTCTTTACCTTTTATTTAATCTATTCTGATGGTTTGGTGCTTTTCCTTATCACTTTCCATGTAGCTGCTGCCTCTTCTGCCTTGTATAAGAGCACACTTTGTTCTTCCGATTTATTCAGTGGGGTTATATTAAAAGACAATGGGCTTGAATTGTTTCTATTATGAATGAATTCATGCGACCGAGACACAGGCAAAAGCAAACCAATAAACACTGATAAACAATAGAAGAAGATCCAATATCCAGGAGCTAAAATACACTGTATCAGTAGGACCGAGCACTAAGAAAATAAAATCAAAATTTCAATCAACCTTCATGCTGGGTTGGGAAGCTTGAGTTCCTGGGGGGGATTTTCACATTCAAAACACACATCATCGATGTTGCAAAGAATTTACAATTTTTTTTTATAGCAGATTAACTTCCAGATAATCCAGTGATCATCCCTGTAGCTGCAGGACTGCAAGATTTGGCTGATTAGGATTTTGGTATTTCTCCAGTGACAAGATTCTATGGCTATATTAAAAGACAGGGTGGATTTGATGTCTAGGCTCATTTATATTAGCTCCTATGATCACTTAACCCCCACCCCAAAGGACTGGCCAGTGACAATAACTGTATCAACTAAAAACCTTTCTCTAACAAGCAGGTACATTTTTTATCGGTTTCCATTATTCAGAAAGCTCCAAATTGCAGGAAGGCCATCTCCCATAGGGCCCATCTAAAGCAAATAATTCTCCTCTTTTTAAAAATGATTTCCTTTTTCTCTGTAATATTAAAACAGTACCTTGTACTTAGTGGTGACTAAACTGAATGAATCCATATTGGAGGCAAAACAATCCTATTGGGGATTTAATCTATTTAAATAAGTTTTTTAAAGCAAATTTAAAGTATGATGGCCCAAATTACAGAATTATCCCTTATCCAGAACACCCCAGGTCCCACACATTCTGGATAATAGATCCTAAACCTGAATATAGCGGCTAAGGTCTCTGCCATCTTATCCATATCGTTGTCCCTGGAGCAACTTTCCTTGGCTATGAAACCACAGGTCTCCTAGGTATTGTGGTACAAAGTAGAAGAGTAACAGGCAACAGTCTGTGCTATAGAGAATTTGCAGTACAACTTTATCAGACATATCACCCTGATGTGAGTCCTACTCACCTGTAGTTAACTGGTCATTCACCTGCTTTCCGTAATATGAACCCAAACCTAAAGCACCTTCTCCCTTGAAATGCATAGAATCATCTCTTGAAAAAGCAGTTGAGCAGGGAGAATGGCAGGGAGAATGGCAGGGAGAAAGAATGAGGGCAAGGCACCCAAATGGAAAATGCTTTATGGAGCTGGAAAACATCAACCCAATATTTTTTAGACAAGTAGACAGAAATGCAAGGCAGTAATCAGTTTTCCCAGATTACTTGAAGAACAGAAGCAGCGTAGGTGGTTCTTGATGTCGACTTGTCGAGGGCATTACGTTTTTTTGATTAGTATAGCTATTGGTATATATAGTTTCTATATGTGAGTGTATAAATAGTACAAGTATGTGTACATATGTACACTGGGGTTCGTTTGGAGGGGATGGACTTTGGTCTTTTTCAACCCAAATTAATCATGTAACAGTGAAAAAGAGTAGGAGATTATAAATTGTTTTAAGCTCAGCTAAACCCATTTTCTTTTGACGCATGTGTCCCTTGGCCTTAATTTGAATACCACTCCTTCCCCTGGTAATATCATTTTGCAGCTGCATTCACTTTCTCATAATTAACTTGTCGCTTGTTATAAATCTGCTTGTACATTACATTTTATCCTGTTGTCACTTAGAAACAGTTCTACTTTTCTGTGCCACAGTTTGCAGTTTCTGTAAACACTATCTATCTATCTATCTATCTATCTTCTGTCTATCTCTCTCTCTTTATCCTTCCAATAAAAAAAAATGTATATTGGCCCTTTAAGACTCCACAGCATGTAACTCATCCCTTCCCTAAGAAATAAAGCGGAATTTCCCTGCATGACTAAATATATCATATATCTCCCAGACAGATATGGCCCAAAAGGAATCATTCTGCATTGCACTCAAACTTTATATTGTCATTGACTATAGAAGGGATAAAGAAATCTCCAATATAAAACTGATCTGGCACTTCCTCCTTTTCTATTCTTACTATGAATGAAAGGCTGCAGGCTGTTTGCTATAGACAGGAGGACATTACTGTTCAAAGGGGAAGTTAATTAAGGAGCAGTAATCCTACACAGCATTACTTTGCCTTTATAATCTATTTTTGTTTTCTCCCTGAAGAAGCGGTGACATTCCTCATCAACCCAATCCTATTGTGGAGGCTTTGATAAATTTTTAGCGGATCAATACATCAATCACACCATCTGAAAAAAGCCCGAGAAGCTTAATCAGCTGGTGGAAAAAGTAAAAACCCTTAAAGGCACTAAAATTGGTTTGCACATTGATTCTTATACCGCTGTGTGCAGGGTTTAAGGGGAAATTCAGTTATTGGAAAGAAAAATCTGTATTTGTTAAAGGGGTTGTTCACCTTCCAAACACTTTTTTTTTCAATTCAGTTGTTTTTAGATTGTTCCCCAGAAATAAAGACTTTTTCCAATTACATTCCATTATTTATTTTTTTTACTGTTTTTCCAAAATCTAAGTTTAAAGTTGAATGTCCCTGTCTCTGGTGTTCTAGTCTGGCAGCTCAGTAATTCAGGTGCAGATTCTGTTACAATTTTACTACATTAGTTGATACATTTCTCAGCAGCATCTCTGGAATATTAGCAACTATTGTATCAATTCTATTCAACAGCTGCCTGTAATGTAACCCAGAGATTCTGTTTAGCAGCGACAAAAATAAGAAATGTATCAACTAAATGTATCCATTTAGAACAGTTTACAGGGTCGATGACCCCCCTCCCAGAGATGCTTCAGAAGGTGAAAAAGGACACTTGACACTTCAATATTAGAAAAATGGTCACACATAAAAAATAGAATGTCATCGGAAAAAGTCATTATTTCTGGTGCTCTATCTAAAAACAACTATTTGTTTGAAGGTGAACCACCCCTTTAATCCCATTCTAGGATAAACCAGTCTATGAACCCTCTCATTATGACTCTTGAAACATTGTAGCAGGAGTCAGTTCTCAGCTGACTCCTGCTCATTGTTACAGGAGTTAGAACCAGCAGTTTTTAGTGGCCCAAATGTCAGATCTCACAGTGATGCTTATGCTGTGTGACTAATTCACACTTTAAAGTCTTAGAATTATTTTTTTAATTCAGACAATGATAGTCTTAGACAGTTTACAGAAAATCTTATTTTATCTTGGATTTTGCTTTTTCTTCTTCCTCTAACCTGAAATGCTATTTGATTACTGAAGTCAAAACCCTTAGATGCAGAAAAACTGCATTATCTGTCAATTACAACATTCTCCTATTCATTGTCCAGTCTCTCATTTAAATCTGTGTCCGACTGGACCTGGGTAAGTAAAAGTAAGAGCTCCCTGAGGATCCGAGCAACATTATAATAACCCCTTAATGATATGGCTCCCAGCTGGGTCATTGGGCCCCTTCAATAAGTGTATACACAGGGGGATAAGTCCAGTAAGGCTAATGTTTTTGGTGGACTGGAGCAGGCTGGCATTTTCGCCACTTCTTCTTGCATGACATTAGCCTAACACAAGAGGAGCCAGTCAGTAACAGAGAGGGATCAGTCTCTCTTAGTAACACACGGGGGGTCAGTCTGTAACAAAGGCAAAACAATTAATTTCAATTCAGTATGCTTTAATTCAGTGTTTTATTTAGGTCCCATGCCACATTAATTGTGCCCTGAGCATGTGATCTGTGCATGATGTCATGCCTGGTTGCATGTGACATCACTTTCACCAAGGCTGTGTAACTATGACCTAGGTTCCCCTTATGCCCCAGTTCCATAACTGGATTTACACAGCAAGTCTCTGGAGGTGGTTGGAAAGATTTTTATTTTTAGTTGAAAAAAATTTAATTTCTCATATACGCAACTCCCTATAAATATGGCTCTGTATAGGTTATCTTACCATACATTTTAGGCCAATAGTTTTTAAAGGACAAGGAAAAGCCCTAAAGCTAAACTAAAGAAGTAGCTAGAATTGTTATACATTATGTTTTGGGCTTGTGTCTACAAAGATGCCCCAGTAGCTCCCCATGTTCTATTGTGCTGATTCACTGCACATGCTCTGTGCTGCTGTCACTTACTGAGCTTAGTGACTGACTCACAATATATAGTACACATCGAATAGAAATGTCAAAATATAAGGCTGATTAGTATTTGATACATAATTACTACATGGCAGTACAGAAACCAGTGCAATAATCAGCCCTGTAGCATCAACTTATATTACAGGCCAACTTAATTTTCTGCTTGATAATTTGGGACGACCCCTAAGCTTAAAAACAAAGTTTTCTTCAGCACACCACTTACTGTGTGTGAATTCCGCAGGAATAAAATGTTTTAAAGGCAAAGCCTGAGGATAGTGTGCTTCATATCCTATTATTCAAGACCCCTAAGCTTAGCCAGTGTCGGACTGGCCCACCAGGATACCAGGAAAACTCCCGGTTTGCCCAGGTGTCAGTGGCCCTCTTGCTTCTAATCATTTGGCCTATTTCATGGTCATTCCCTATTTCTTTATGGGAAAGAATAATAGAAGAATATAGCAAGTAGATAAAAAAGACTAGAAAAATAAAAAGGTTGAGTGAGGGGAGGAGAGGAGGAATAATAATTTGGAAAGTGGGCACACGGTCTAAGGTTTTATGGACCATGGGTTAAGGTTTTCTGGTGGGCCCCTGGCATCCCAGCCCGACACTGAGCTTAGCTTCTTAACAGCTGCTCAGAGCCCACTGAGAATAGGCTTGCCACCTTTTTTGGAAAACAAATACCGGCCTTCCTTTATTCTTGTAATTTTTTCCTATTAATAACATTGGCATCAAGCATCATTTTTACCGGCCAGGGCGGTAAAATACTGGCCAGGTGGGAACCCTGAGCATGTGCGTGTCGCAGAGACTTTCCAAGATGGTGACCCCCTGTAACAAGTTTTAAGGCTATTGAGAAGCTGAAACTTTAGGCTCATGCAATAAGTTCAGTATTTAAAATATGGCATTTTTAGACATCTTAATTTTTAGGGTTTAGTTGTACTTTAAGACATGGGGCCAGTAACTTAACTATCCATTTCTGGGCCCCGGTGCAGGCTGGGCAGCCAAGCCCCCCCCCCTCCTGACACGATTTCCATGGTGGATTCGCATGTGCACAAACCACTGGTGGGCCCCAAGGGGGTGACGGCCTGGGTTCTCACCCGGTAGTGGCTGGCATTCCTCTCTTTCCATACTTTTCTGCTACGTGTAGCCATACTCTTCTGCTCTATTCTTCTCCCCTGTGCTTTCACATGCAAGTACATTAATTGTCAAATCATTTCTGTTCAGTGTATACACTTGCTTTGGGTAGCACAGAGGATGCTAAGGCAACAGAATAGAAGCACTGGACTTACAAGGAAAGTACCTAGGGTCTGCGATAAGTGATTTAAATGATGGTGGGTGCTAAAAAAACCCTAGTGATTCTACCCTTCAAACTGGATATCTCGGAGGACATTTATAACAGATATACCCCTTTCCTAAAACAAAGTTATGATTTTGGAATCTTTATACTTCTGTAAGATACACACAACATCCCAGAATCCCCTGCAGGCTTGAAAAAAGCCCAGTTCCTCTCTGCCCTGCTTTGCTGTATACCTGCACATTCTAGAATAAACTGGCAGAGGTTCCCAAAGGATGCCAGGAAGGTACAAATATCACTGCCCTACATATGCAAACAAACCAGTTAATGTGCAGAAAGAGGACGTGTGTCTGCAAACTATCGCATTTAAAGGTTTTCACTAATCATTACCCTTACCATGGATTGGACAAATTAGATCTGTCCCTACTGCAGGACAAACAGATATTAAAATATAGGCATAAAGATGAAACACAGCACATTTGCATGAACCTTTTGCATATAGGTTAAAGTCAGGCATAATGCAATATTTCATTTTCCTGCAAATATGCAAAAAGAGCACTTCCCTGCCGAGGACTGAGTGGCTTGAAAAGAGTTCATCAACATATGACTGGTTTGAAACTACAGCTCCCAGCATCCCCTGACCTGAAAGTCGCAGCCTTGAAGTGTGGAAAAGGGCTCCCAGTGGAAGTGGATTTGTTCAGAGCTATTCTAATATCACAGCTATTATTAATGAATGAACTTTTCGACATAGTGTGCAGTTTCATTCCTGGCCAGAAATGCAAATTACTGCTCAAACTAACATCCTAAAGAATACTAAGCTGCCTAGATGGATTTATTATGTAAGATATAATTCCTGGAATCCAGTGGTTCCATTTTAGTCCAGCTTTAGCATAAAACAATCCCATTTCACCTGTTTCACATTGCATCTAACCTACATCCGACTTCCCCACCTTCAGTTAAAGGGAAAATGTTTTATATTTTATTTGCCATATATACTGGAAAGTATCAGGGTATACCAGATTAAGTGGAAAAATAATTTAAACTATAAACACAAAATGAGGATCAGTTGAAAAGTTGCTAAGAATAGGCTATTCTATAACATACTAAAAGTATCGGAATTGTATTGACCATGCCCATTTTGTGGCCACACCCCCTAATTACCATGTTTTTTTTTACAAAATTCGTAAAATTACAGTTTTGCTAATGAAGGTGAATTGCCCTTTAAGCTGTGAGTCTAATTTTTCCCAAGGGACCTGTTATCTTATATTGTTACAATTACGTATTTGCTTATCTCGAAATTGTTACAAAAGTATCTTATCTGCTGCTCTGGCTGTTCTGGGCTCTCTGCCAAAAGCCAATTAAGTTAGAAACTTTGTTTGTTTTTCTGGCTGTTCAGTGCAGAGAAAAATGGACCTTTCCAGTACAAACGAGGGGCTGCGGGTTGAGCTGTCAAAAGAGGGACTGTCCTTCAAAAAACGGGACAGTTGGGAGGTATGGCAGCCATTAGGCCGAATCCTGCTGAAAAAGGCTTTGATTCTGTATAATCCCTAATCAGCCTGTGTTTGGGCACCTTTATGATTGTCACACACACAGTGACATATGCACTCTCCTATACAAACACTGTGTATACACTGAGAGTGCGGGTCTCCCCATGGACTTCATGATCTATCACTTCTCTCTGTATTTTGATGCTCGGCAGGTGGAATAATTTTCCTTCCAATCAGTAAGGCATTGCTTAATAATTAGCTGCTAATTAACTTATACCCTTTGCTTGTACCAGTTATAATTAAAGCTGCAGCAATAAGAAGCGTTGAGTGTGTACTGTGGGCAAGGAGCAAACACAAGATTTGCTCAGAGAGGGGGATTGCACTTCCACTTTTTGGCAAGCTCCATGACAGCGTAACCCCCATGTAATATATGGGCAATCTACAGGCACAGATGTAGCACTGATCTGTCACACCGCACCTGTATTAGAACAAGTATTTCTGATCTGTAATTCGTGTCCAACCTTCAAATGTTCCTCAGTAACTATGTGTAGCAAATGGAGTAGCTCCATCTGCTGGTTGAAATGGGGATGATCCAGGCCTTATGTATATTCTATAACAAGCTGGTTCTTGGAAGGGTCCCGTGTAAGAGTGCCCTCTTAAACATGGCATTTCTGCATCAGGGCTGTGTGAGGGGAAAAGCTTGTGCACCAGGGCTCTGATGTGATTTTGGATCTGCTTATAAAGAGAAAATAAAGTGAATCACGGTATTGCAAGGGTAAAATGGATGAATTGTTACTGGCCTAGGTGGTAAAATACCATCTAAGGAGCCACAGCTGGGGCCAGTATTACAAATTGACTCTGATCCAGTCTCCCAGCTCCCCCTCTATCCCCCGTTATCCCCTGCTATCCCCCAAACATCCTGCATACTCACTAAGCACCCTTGATGATGTCATAACCCCTCCATTTGCATCATGAACTTTCCCCTTACATAATGGACCAGCCCCTCACATAGCCTCCTATGTCTGGGCCAGTATAATACAATCCAAAGGCAACCCTAGATATGAGCACTCTGCAAGTTGTTAGAGGTAACAAAAAGCCACTCCTGGCAATGTTTTAGAACAGAATTTTGTCTCTTCTAGTGCAGAGAGTGCAATTACCCTTTGGAATTTCCATCCATTCATGGGTCATTGAGAGTTTCTCATTTAGCTAAAATATGCTGGTGGATAAACACTACACTTGCCATGCACCCAAGGCAAATACCTCACTTCCAAAGTGCAGTGGCAGCAATCTTCTTGATACCATCCCATTTCTGAATTTGTAGTTAGTCACGCATGTGCCTATGTTGCCTATATCTAGTTCAGGACCTGCTTTCAACTTAAAGGGATTCTGTTGCAGGAAAACATGTTTTTTTCCAAAGGCTTCTCCAGCAGAATCCTGCACTGAAAAATTTTAAATCTAACATTGGGCTAGACATGTTTGTTTTCCAGGTGCCTTCAGTCATGTGACTTTTGCTCTGATAAACTTTAGTCACTCTTTACTGCTGTACTGCAAAATTAGAGAGATGTCATTCTTCTCCCTTTAGCCCAAGTAACCTATAAGCAAAACAATGGGAAGGAAAACAAATAACAGCTTCCTGACACAAGATAACCCCTGGTAGATATGAGAACACACTTAGTAGTAAAAATCCTCCTCCGGTTCCAGTTATCTAAAAGCAATTCCATTGTGAAGTGCTGGCTCTTTCTAAAAGCACAGGGTCAGGGACAATATCCTGAGATGGCTGCCGACACACCAATATTGCAGCTTAAAAAATACACTTGTTGGTTCAGGAATAACATTTTAGGGCTTAAGCACACGGGCAGATTCGGGGAGATTTAGTCACCTGCGACTAATCACCTCTTCTTCTGGGCGACAATCTCCCCTAACTGCCTTCTGCCTGCTTAAATGAAAAATCTCTTGCGGCAATGCATTCGCGGCACTTCGATTTCCGAAGTCGTCCGAAGTTGCCTCACGAGGAAACTTCGGGCGACCTCAGAAATCGAAGTGCCGCAAGTGCATTTTTCATTTTAGCAGGCGGGTGGCAGGGGGAAGGCAGTTCGGGGAGATTGTCGCCCAGAAGAAGAGGCGATTAGTCGCCAGGCGACTAAAATTCCCCGAATATGCCCGTGAGCTATATGGTGGAGTGACTGGAGTAACTACACCATAAAAATCATGACAGAATCCTTTAAGAGGACAGTGCACAATTAAATTAAGGGCCAAACTCTCATATTGTGTACACAAACTTATAAGTGGTTGCAAGCAGGGTATCTGTGGCCTTTTAGGGACCCCAGGACTACTATATGATTTCTATATAAACACAAATTCATCAAGGAACCTTTTCATGTATAAATATGACATATTTTAGAATAATTCTTTAATATCATTTTACCAGGCCAACCACTGCACCAAATCTCCTCTTATCCCTGCTATTTCCAGCAGTAACTCTCAGTGATGTCACCAGATATAAAGCCATAGTGACCTTTGATGTCACAGTGAGGCTTCAGGTGATGTCAGAGAGCTGCCGTACATTTTCTATGCTGAGCTGCAGCTGACACGGAAGGCAATTAATGGAGAGTGAACAAGTCTGGGGGAGGTAACCAGGACATTAATCATCTAAATGCAGCTCTCAGCTGGACAACCGGGGGTGGGAGGCAGTGAAGGGAACAGGGTTATTGCAGGCGACGTGTCTTGTAAAGTCTTATTTACAGATAACTCAAAATTCTGTGTGTGAGTCTGTAGATCTTTGTAATAAACAAAGTGATAGGGCTCCACCAATCCCAATCCACTTGCTTTATCTGCTCTACACACTCACAATTTTATACTTAGTACAACATTTCTTATATTTATTACTGCATCTCCTGTATATCATTTTGCACTTTTTTGTGCGTATTTTTACTTGGATTTTTGGGTTTCGGTTAACCCATTGGTGCCCAGACACAAAGACACAAAGCTATCAGGCTCCTTCTCTCCCTGACCACTGCTCAAGGAAACCCTGGGAAAAGCTTTGGCTGAACCTCAGGGGAAAAGGGACACTGCCTAGCTATGAGGCTAATGATCATTGTATATGTATGTATATATATATATATCTCCTATGAAGCCCGTAAAAATGAGAGTTATATAAAGGGACTTCCCCTCAAATTGCACTTGCTCTGGAGGTGGAACACAGAAGACCCATAGAAGCATGAGAGCCTCTGGATTCCATCCTATCACCCTAGCTGTGAACAGGAAAGCGAATGCTGTGGAATGTACGGTAGTCTGTCTGTTCTCCATCTAGATGTACTTTGGTCTGACTTACAGAGCAATAAAGCAATAATATAGTTAGTGAGGAATAGTTTTTGTTTTCTGGTGATTTTTAAGATGAATTGAGCTTTTTTAGAAGATTTGCCTCTATACAGCTCCAACCAACCCTAGATCACTCCTACAAAGTTATCACTATATATATATATATATATATATATATATATATATATATAGGTATGGGACCTATTATCCTGAATGCTTGGGACCTGGGGTTTTCCAGATAACGGATCTTTCCTTAATTTGGATGTTCTAGTCCGCTAGAAAATCATGTAAACATTAAATAAACCCAATAGGCTTGTTTTGTTTCCAATAAGGACTAATTATATCTTAGTTTGGAAAAAGTACAAGCTACTGTTTCATTATTACAGAGAAAAAAGAAATAATATTTCAAAATTTGGATTATTTGATTACAATGAATTCTATGGGACTATTACGCCTTTCCATAATTTGGAGCTCTCTGGATAATGGGTTACCGCATAACAGATCCCATACCTGTATGTGTGTATATATATATATATATTCTTTTTATACTTGTAGTATGGTGACTGGATTCAGTGCTCATGTCAGAGAGGTGTTGCACTGCATGCTACTGTCCTTCTAAATCCCATGACTACAGTCCTTTTAGATGTGTCCATGCACTACAGCATTATAGGTTTCAACAAGTCTGGGCTTTAGTCAGCTCTTGGAGCAGCATTAATGGAATGTCTGTTGGTGTATGTACATTAACATGAAAACATGTAGTAAATGCGGCGCATTGCGTATGACGTCACCGGCGGCACATGTTTTTCTGCATGAACTGGTTCTTTTTTTGTGCCAATTCCTCCTACAGCTTACAAGTACACAACATCTCCCTCCTCCTCGGATTGGCTGCAGGGGAAACACTGCACACATTGCACAGTTCCATGTCCCTTGACAAACTCTCTGGTGCACAGCCATCATACTAATGGAAACCAGTGAGGCCAGGAGCAATTTATGGCTCCCAGAACACAACTCACCTCCATTCTCACTCTTTCTTCCTATGCTCCACAAACCCCCTTCTCCTTCCTCATCAGTCTCCTTCCGCCTGTCTCTAAATATTCATGTTATTTGCCTTCTCATTTGCTCCAATTTGTTACTCTCTGCTTCTCTCTCTTCCTTGCCTTCCAGTTCCTCTCTCTCTCTTTCAGAAACCTTAGCCATCCTTTCTCTGTTTTGCTCTATACAGATCCCATTTCCCCTTCCCACTTCCACGCCAGCAAAACTCTAGGGGGAGAGGGCCCGACAGGGGGTCCCGGGTGCCTATCCTGTACTAGGGCCCACCGGCGAGTAGTTACGCCACTGCAGGTAGAAACAATAGAAGTCTATCTGTATCTGATGATTCAGCACTAACAGCGGCCGATGTTTGGGTGTCGTCAAAGGTGTCCGATCAGCTAATCTCCCACCATAGATACAAATTACTGATAAAAAAAACCTGGATAACTCCAGGTCCCAAGCATTCTGGATAATAAATTCTACACCTGTATTAAGTGTTAAGACGTAGTACCGTGTTAGCCATTTGAAAAAATGCAGAAAATGTAAAGTGTGGTGATACCTTTTATTGGCTTACTGAATAAGTAAAAATTGCAAGCTTTCGGAGCTCGCAGGTCCCTTCATCAGGCAAAATACTAATTAAAGCTGAAAAGGCACATCATATATATACTGTTAGATCACTGAAAAGGGGTTTATGGGCAATAAATTAGAAAGTCACAGATAGACAGAGATAACTTGTAGAGATAATACTAGTAGTTAGGACTGGTTGTAAAAAGTCCAGGGGTCTGGATTCAGTCAGGTCAAATAGTTTGAATTAAACCAAGACAGAATAGGGTAAGGTTAACACAACAGTGCACAATTAGGAATTGGACAAGAAAAAAAAGTAAAGATAAAGGTAAGGGTTCCACTGGGTGTGATAACTAATGATGGGCGAATAAATTTGGCTGGCACAAATTTGCGGCGAATTTCCACGTTTTGCCGGTGGCGAATAAATACACAAATCTCCGATGAAAATTCGTCTGCAAATTTTGGACGCGTGTCCGAAAAGTCGCTGACAACAAAACCTGTACTGAAAATTTGGGCTGTTCATTTAGCTAGTAAATCGTGCTTCTGATTGTGAGCTCTTAGGCAGGCGGCGTTTAGAGCACTGAAATATGATATTTGAGCAGACTCCATGTTGAGTCTTTCGTGAGCTTTAGAAAAATGAAGGAGAAGGTTTAATAATGAAGTTTCTTATATTGGCATTTTGAACTAGTGAGACCGATCTTTAAGGCAAAGGGGCAGATTCACTAAGCTCCGAATTTGCCTTAGCGTCCGATTAGATCACATCACAACACTTCGCCAGGCGTAAATTTGCCAGGACAAGGCTAATTCACTAAAATCTGAAGTTGCGTCCTGGGAGAAGAAGTAGCTGACGAAGTAGCTAACGAAGTAGCGCTAGTGTTAGCTAATTTGCATATGGTGGGACGTTAAAGTACAATGGACGTATATGTTGCAGCAAATACATTACACTACACAAGCCCGGGAAACCTTAATAAATAAATAATTAAATTTAATAAAATAAAAAAATAAAATAGATATGTTATATTGCCCTACACATGAGCCCACTGTATAGTTTATGAGCCATATGTTCGGAAATGTAGGGGGGAAGCCGGGTACCCCAAAAAAATTTACGATCTTTTGCAGGCTATCACCCTGAAAAATGAAAAGTCGCCAGCGTTTTTTGGGACTTGGAAAAATTTTCAAATAAATTTGGAGGAACTCCTATCTACTCTATTGCACTTCGCCTGGTCTGAGGTGGCGAAGGCAAGTCTGGCGCAAGAGGTAACATAGCGAAGTTACGCCTGCACCCGTTAATAAATTGGCGAAGTAACGAAATGACTTCACGCTGGCAAATTTTCGCTAACGTACTTCACTTCGCCCTTTAGTTATAACACATAAAACATGGTCCTAAAACTCCCATAAATGTGTAACTTTTTTAACCTGCCAAATTTTGTAAAATGGACATGGTAATTAGAGGGTGTGGACATGGTAAAAAAAATTCGCCACACTACACATAGCAGATCTTTTTGTCCCTCTTTCCATTTTACAAATGTTGGGAGGTATGGGGATTATGGCACAATAATGCTTCATTTAGTGTTTCTGCTCCAAAATCAGCTCTGGGTGTGACTAATGGGCTGACCCTGTGCCTGTCATCACACACACATTCAATGGAAGGCAACAGAGTTGCTTGCCCGTTAAGTCGAACTTCTCCAAAGATACCTGTTATCTTATATTGTTACAATTACTTGTTTGCTTGTCTCAAAATTGTTGCAAAAGTATCTTATCTGCAGCTGTAGCTGTTCTGGGCTCTCTTCAAAAGCCAATTCATTTAGTTCAGTGAAGAGAAAATCTGGACTTTCCAGTACAAACGAGGGACTGCGGGTTGAGCTGTCAATAGACGGACTATCCCTCTAAAAACAGGACAGTTGGGAGGTATGTAGAATGACTGCTGTATCTTGTAGCTTTATTTACTGTACCTGCTGCGATGAAATAAAAGGTTTTTATTTGTACGTGCCAATCTAGATTTAAATCCTGTTACATAACAGACCGGGCTGAACGAGGGATTTGATTTTCATCACGGTGTTTATGAGATGTATATTTATGGGAAGACGTTATGTATTTGCAACTGTGCATGATCCAACAGCAGGAAAATTCATTAGATTAAGCAGAACGACAGAAGATTAAAAAGGTGAAACGGTATCACAGCGGCTCAGTCTGAAATGTTTCCTCTCTATAAGTTTAGAGGATGTATCATGTATAGTTGACCGGGGAAGAAAGTTTTTTTATTAATTGTTTTTTTCAACAGGTTGATGTTTTGTCTGTGTTTTTACTGCGGCCTGTGGGGATGTCAGCTTCCAATTATCCCATGTCAGGAGTCTCCCAAATTTAAAGGAGAACTAAAATCTAAAAAAGAATATGGCTAAAAATGCCACTGAACTTATTGCAGCAGCCTAAAGTTTCAGCTTGTCAATAGCAGCAATGATCCAGGACTTCAAACTTGTCACAGGGGGTCACCATCTTGGAAAGTATCTGCAACACTCACATGCTCAGTGGGCTCTGAGCAGCTGTTGAGAAGCTAAGCTTAAAGGGCATGTAAAGGCAAAAAAATAAAATCCCATGTGTACAGTTTTTATAAGAAATCTGACTGTATGCAGTGAAATTCTCTCTCCATTTACTGCTGTGGATAGGAATTGTCAGTTCCTAACTGCTCTGCAGGGAAACAATCATACTTATGAACAGCAGGGGGAGCCCCCGCCTTACTTCCCAGCCATGCAGAACTCAAGCAGCTTTGTTTGTTTCCCTGTAGAGCAGTCGGCGACTGTGTAGATATTTGTATTGGATTTTATTTTTGCCTTTACATCCCCTTTACTGTTTCCAACTCCAGCTGCAGGGACAAAGATCATGGATCATTTAAACAGATAAACTGAGATTCTATTTGGAGGATTATTTTGCTGCAGCCACTGGTTCTGCAGAGTTGGAGGAAGTTTGTATTAAACAATACAAAAACTATAAAATCCACATTAAATTACATGACAACTCAGGACCCAGTGCAGTCTGCCTATTCTAATTATTAATCAGTCTTGCTGTATCGGCTTCTGGAAGATACTGTATTATTTGACTTGTGCTGTTTTGATCATTTATGAGGATTCATAAGCAGCCCAGACCACACTGAGCATGTGCACAGTCTTGGTCTTGCAAAGATGTTTAACAAAGTTACAAGATGGTGACCCCCCTGTGGCCAACTTTGAAAGCATAAATTATTTATTTGATTAGGCTTGTGGTGCATTAAGTTCATTTTATGCTTAGTATACAATATACAGCATTTCTAACCTTATTCTATTTTAGACTTTACTTCCCCTTTAAGAGTCGTTGCAAATTATCAAGCACAAAATGAGGCTGTCCTGTAACATAAGATGATACTACAGGCCTGATTATTAAATTCTGATGCTATTTGCACTGGTTTCTGTACTGCCATGTAGTAATTATATCTGTATACCAGCCTTATATTGTGACATTTCTATTCTATGTGTACTGTATATTTTAAATCGGTCCTAAGCTCAGTAAGTGACAGCAGCACAGAGCATGTGCAGTGAATCGGCAGAAAAGAAGATGGGGAGCTACTGGGGCATCTTTGGAGACACAGATCTTTACTGCTAAAGGGCTGTGGTTGCCTTGGGCTGGTACAGAAGCCCAAAACATAATGTACAACATTTCTAGCCTATGTCTATAGTTAAGCTTTAGTTCTTCTTTAAATGGGTGGTTCACTTTAAAAGTTTACTTTAAGTATGTTATAGACTAGCTAATTCTAAGCAACTTTTCAACTGGCTTTCATTTTTTCTTCTTTACAGTTTTTTAATTAATTTTCTTCTGCTGACTCTTTCCAACTTTTAAATAGGGATCAAACTGGAGAGGTGCTGAATAAAAAGCTAAATAACTCAAAAACCACAAATAATAATGATTGAAAACCAATTGCAAAAATCATACTAAAAGTTATGGGCAGATTTATCAAAGATCAAATTCGAATTTGTGAATTTGTTTTTACTCTTATAAAATCGAATATACTTACAATTTGAATGGGAGGTTATTTAAGAAAAAAATAGAACACCTAATATTCAATCTAATAGTCCCAACCCAAAAATCCAAATTAAATTCAAATCAAGTTTTCCCTCAGAAAAAAACTCGAATGTCAGGAAGGCAATTATCATCTTCAAATGGTTCAACGGACCTCTGCCATTGACTTGTAAATTAACTCGGCAGGTTTTAGGTGGCGAATATTTGCATTAGAACATGGTTTACATGGTGTGATAAATCTCACATTGGAATTTAAAATTGAAATGGGGGATTAAAATTCGAATGTGTGAATTTTGACACCAACAAAAAAAAATTGAAAATTCAAATTTCATATTCAATCCTTAGGGCTCTTACTGACGAGCAGTTGAAGCTGTGCTCCCCTGCGTTCTGTTTTTCTGCGTTCAGCCACAGGGGAGCGCATTTAGCTTTTTTCAGTGGGACTGTACTGTGGGCGCCGAACGCAGGAAAAATGCAGCATGTTGCGTCTCAACCTGCGTTCGGCGCCTACACGCACCTGTGTGAGTACAGCCCCATTTAAAAAAGCTAAATGTGCTCCCCTGCGGCTGAACGCAGAAAAACGGAACGCAGGGGAGCGCAGCTTCAACCGCACGTCAGTAATAGCCCTTAATAAATCTGCCCCTTGATGTTGAACAACCTCTTTAGGGCCCTCTCCCCCAATCACCTGCAGTAAAACTAGTGCCTAGTGATGAGTGCATTTTTTCGGCAGGCATGGATTCACAGCGAAATTCCGCAATGCAACATCTGCAAATATATTCACTAAACTCAAAACACCAAAATCCACCACAAAAACATTTTCAGGCAAAAAAAGTACCCAAGAAAAAATTGTTGCTGAGACAAAAAAGTCGCCACAATAAAAATGCCCATTGACTTAAATGCACTTGAGTGAGAATAAAAATTGTTGCGTGCGTAAAAAATTGTTGAATGTTAAAAAATATTTGAAGCTGATTGACTTGAAAGTGTTTCGCGAATTTTTCTGGAGTCTTGCGAATTCTTCAGCGAAGCCGAATGGGATAGAATCGATCATCACTGCTAGTGACAGTAGCCTAACTGTTCTGTCTCCCGCTGTTGGTAATGTGCAAATATAACTCACCTGCTCCACTGAAACGCATAGAATGATCAGCCCAAATCCCCCACGGAGTGGAGAGCACGGCAAGATGCCCCTGGATCACTTCGGATCAGGATGGAATCTCTGGGTCTGATGTCCCGGAAGTTAATTGTCTATATCGGAGGCTCTTTCAGTCAGATGTGTCAGTTCCTAGTGTGTGACTTGCCCCCAGCATTCCTTTACTATACTGGAGGGATGATTTTGTTAATCAGACTACACTGCCACAATTACAAATACTCCAAATACAGTAGAACTGGAACAATTGTGACTGATTCAGTTTCAGCTCCTTTGCGGCTTCAGGGCTTCAGCTTTGGCTCCTTTCGTGCCTTCAGGTCTTTTCCCGGCTTCAGCATACCTCCCAACCGTCCCATTTTGAGCGGGACAGTCCCGCTTTTGACTGCTCAACCTGCAGTCCCGGATGTGTCCCGAGTTTCTTTTAGATCTGCCAGAAAAAGATACAAAGTTTCTATATTAATTGGCTCTTGGCAGAGAGCCCAGAATACTGTACATACTTTAGTAACGGTTTTAGATAAGATCTTACACAACTTAAAGGGCAATTCACCTTCATTAGCAAAACTGTAATAACATATAAAAACCACAGAAATGTGCAAACTTTCATAACCTGTCAAATTCTGTAAAATGGACATGGTAATTAGGGGGCGTGGTCACAAAAAACACACAAAATTTGACGCACTGCGCACGGCAAATCTTTTGTCCCTCTTTCTGTTTCCAACATGTTGGGAGGTATGGCTTCAGGACTTCAAATTTGAGTCTTTTTGTTGCCTCTGTCTTGTCGCGGCTTCGGGTCTTCGTCACTTTGGGTCTTTTTGCGACTTCGAATCTTCAGCTCTACAGGACTTTGGCGGTTCGGCACTGTCAAGGGGGGCCCAGCTGTGCTGCACTTTTCGAATTAGCAGGGCCCCCCTTGACAGCGCCGAACCACCAAAGTCCCATAGAGCTGAAGCTGCAAAAAGACCCGAAGTGACGAAGACCCGAGGGCCCGCTACTAATGATGGCGCCCCTGTATATTCAAATGCATTAGTGGGGGCCAGATCAACAATGAAAATGGTAGAAGGCATGCACAGCTTTATGCAGTGTTAGACTTAGGGGCCGATTCACTAAGGGTCGAATATCGAGGGTTAATTAACCCTCGATATTCGACTAGGAATTAAAATCCTTCTACTTCGAATATCAAAGTCGAAGGATTTAGCGCAGATAGTTCGATCGAACGATCGAAGGATTTAAATCCAATGATCGAAGGAATATCCTTCGATCAAAAAAAGTTAGCCAAGCCTATGGGGACCTTCCCCATAGGCTAACATTGACTTCGGTAGCTTTAAGATGGCGAACTAGGGGGTCGAAGTTTTTTTTAAAGAGACAGTACTGGTCGAATAGTCGTGCGATTTTTACTTCGATTCAAAGTCGTAGTCGAAGGTCGAAGTAGCCCATTCGATGGTCGAAGTAGCCCAAAAAGAACTTCAAATTCGAAGTTTTTTAACTTTCGAATCCTTCACTCGAAGTTATTCTACATCGCTGAGGGAAATTTTGGTACTTTTCAAAACATGCTAATAATAACACTGACCTTGTTAAAACCCATATGATCTCTCAGATATGACACAGGTCCATCATTTGTTTGATTCTTTGATAAAACTAGCGGAGCAATACCATCTAGTGGCCAATGAGACAGTTGTATCTGTATGAGATGAACAGCAAGACACACACCAGAGGGACCTTCAGCACCTAAGATTTTTATCAGCATCTGCACTTAAATTTAAAAACATTACCCCCCAAAGCTGTGCAAAGGAATAGCAACATAAATTTAAATGGCAGATGACAATAAACAACTTGGGTGCTGAAGGTCCCTTTGGTGTGAAGTTAATTTCCGGTTCAGCGCTCAGATGAACGCAAGCTGCCTAGAAATCGAAGGGCTTGGACCTAGGGCAGCAGGGACCTTTATAATATATATTTTTTTCTTAAAAACGTTTTAAATCTCCCCAGCCGCTGCTGGAGATTTAAATAAATCCGTCAGTAAAGGTGGATGGTGGGTTATATACTTCAGCAGATTTGAGGGCGTTCACCTAGGGTGACACCAGACCTAACTACAGTGCTGGAAGTAAGCCTAACTTATTATTAGCAGTTTTGTAGGAAATGAAGTATTTTGGTGTTACTAGTCCTCTAACACAATAATGCTTCAGCTATGGACAGATTATTTTTAGGACTTCTCTGGTGCAATGTTAAATCATCATCATCATCATTTATTTATATAGCGCTGTCAAGATACGCAGTGCTTTACTGCAGTTATAGCAAACAGGGAATAAATGGTCGATGACAGACAAGGATTACAGAGTACAATAGGGTTTACAAACTAAAAGGTTAGGGTACAATTGAGCCATTAGGATTGTATAAACACTTTGTCATTTTTGATACAGCAATGATTAATTAAGGTACATTGAATAGGCCTCTTTAAACAGATGGGTCTTTAAGGAGCGCTTGAAAGTTTGGAAGGTAGGAGAAAGTCTGACAGCTTGTGGCAGAGAGTTCCAGAGAAAAGCAGAAGCCCGAGAGAAGTCTTGTAGAGGAGAATGGGCAGAAGTGACCAGAGGAGAAGTGAGGCGAAGATCAGAAGCAGAGCGTAGGTTTCGTGAAGGAGAGTATTTGGAGATTAGAGATGAAATATAGGGAGGGGTTTCATTATTAAGGGCCTTGAATGTGAGTGTAAGTAATTTGAATTTGATTCTAGAAGAGATTGGGAGCCAGTGAAGGGACATACATATGGGAGCAGCTGATGTTGAGCGGCGAGTTAGATGAATGAGTCTAGCGGCCGCGTTTAGAATAGATTGGAGTTGTGAAAGGTGACTTGTTGGAATACCTGTGAGGAGTAAGTTGCAGTAATCAAGGCAGGAGATGATGAGAGACTGAATTAGTGTTTTAGTTGATTCTGAACTGAGATAGGGTCGTATTCGAGCAATGTTGCGCAGTTGAATACGGCAAGATTTTGCAAGTGTTTGAATGTGTGGTGAAAAAGACAGATGAGAGTCTAAGATGACTCCTAGGCAGCGTGCCTGTGTGGTGGAATGAAAGGTGGTGTTGTTTACGGTGAGTGATATCTGAGGGACAGGGGAAGATCTTGGAGGAAATATAATGAGTTCTGTTTTAGAAAGGTTCAGTTTCAGGTGGCGCTGTGACATCCAGGAGGAGACAGCAGAGAGACAGTCTGTGACTTGGGAAAGGACAGAATTAGAAAGATCAGGAGTAGACAAGTAGAGTTGGGTGTCATCAGCATAAAGGTGTTACTGAAGTCCAAATGACTGAATGAGTTTCCCTAGTGAAGTTGTATAGAGCGAGAATAGCAGGGGGCCAAGAACAGAGCCTTGAGGAACTCCGACAGAGAGTGGGAAAGTAGTAGAAGTAGAGTTAGAGAAGGAAACTTTAAAGGAACGGTGAGACAGATAAGATGTAAACCATGAAAGAGCAGTGTCCCGAATGCCAGATAGAGTGTAGAATGTCAAGGAGGAGTGTGTGGTCAACTGTGTCAAAGGCTACAGAGAGATCTAGAAGGATTAGAATGGAATAATGACCTTTAGACTTTGCCAATAGAAGATCATTGGTTAATTTGGTGAGTGCAGTTTCAGTCGAGTGTGATGGGCGGAAGCCAGATTGCAAGGGGTCGAGGAGGGAGTTGTGAGTGAGATGCTGGATCAGGCGTTTGTAAACAAGCCTTTCTAGTAATTTGGATGCGAATGGAAGAAGGGAGACCGGTCGATAGTTAGTGGGAGAGCTGGGATCAAGGGAAGGTTTTTTGAGGATAGGAGGGATTAGTGCTTGTTTGTATAATGATGGAAAGGTACCAGTAGAGAGTGAAAGATTGAATAGGTGGGTAAGTGCAGGAGAGAGTGTATCAGAGATTGGGTGGAGAAGGCGAGAGGGTATGGGGTCAAGGGAGCAGGTGGTGGGTTTTGAGCTGGCTAGAAGTTTGCTAACTTCATCTAGAGTTGCAGGGGTGAAGGAGTGCAAAGTAGATGTGAGTGGACTGCACGTTGGTCTGAGATTGTTGTCGGACGGTATGCTCAGCCTAATGAGATCGATTTTTTCATTAAAGAAATGAGCAAGGTCTTGGGCGGTAACATTAATAGATGGAGGAGGTCGAGGGGGGCATAGGAGTGAGTTAAATGTGGCAAACAGCTGCTGTGGTTTGGAGGACATAGTAGATATTAGATAAGAGAAGTATTGTTCTTTGGCTAATGATAGAGCTCGGTTATAGCAGGAGAGCATGAATTTGAAGTGGATGAAGTCAGGATGAGTTCGTGACTTTCTCCACCGTCGCTCAGCTGATCTACTACATCTTCTGAGGTACCGTGTGTAATGGAAACAGAAGTTTCTCACCTACAAGATGGCGACGGCGTCCAAGATGGCGACGGCGTCCAAAATGGCGACTCCTTCCTTCCCCATGTGGATCCTGCTGGTCTCAGTGTGATGATGTCGGCTTCCTCTCGCCCACCAATTGGTCGCCGGCGACGGAATGGTCGCCGGCGTCAGAACGTGCGTCGGCGTCTTGGCGACAGCGTCTTGACGCCGGCGTCAGTGTCATGACGTCATTGCGTCCAAATCTTGGCGCCAAACTCTGCCTATTTAAACCCCTCGGACATTACAGATCTTGCCCAAGTATAGGTTCATCTTCGTGATTCCTGGGTGTTGTATTATTGACTGATTTCTTGTGTACCTACCTTTCCTGTTATTCGGATTGACCCTTTGCTGCCTGGATTGAACCCTTTGCCTGTACCTCGACTATTCTCCTGCCTGATCCCTTTGTACCACGAACTCGGTGATTACCTGCCTCCTCCTTGGTCCGCACTCCTACTGCGCCTTTGGGCCCTTACACCGTGTTACACTAGTGTGCCAGGGTTGGGGTTTAGCTGGCCGGCTGTGACGGGTGGTAGAAGGTGCAAGGGAGTCAAGTGCTGTTGAAAGGGTATCGTTGTAGAGAGAGAAGCTGCCATATTGGGACAAGAGAGAGTATTAATATGAGATATGGATTGTGCTGATACTGTTGATAATTGTTGTGGTTCAAAGGCATTAAGGTTTCTGTACGTGTGGGTAGAGAGAGATGGTTGTGAAGGTGCAGGTGAAAGCAGTATCTGAAAGGAGAGTAGATGATGGTCAGACAGAGGGTAGGGAGAGTTAATTAAGTTGGATGGGAGGCATGAGAGGCAGAATATAAGGTCAAGAGCATGACCCGCGATGTGGGTAGGTGAGTCGGTCCACTGAGAGAGACCAAAAGAAGCTGTTAGAGAGAGAAGTTTAGAGGTGGCAGCAGAAGCAGAGTTGTCAATGGGGATGTTGAAGTCCCCTAAAATGAGAGCAGGTGTCTCACTGGAGAGAAAGTATGGAAGCCAGGCAGCAAAGTGATCCAAGAAGGTGGAGTAGGGACCTGGGGGGCGATATATGACAGCAACACGCAGAGAGATTGGAGAAAACAAACGTATGCTGTGGACTTCAAAAGAAGTGAAGGAGAGAGAAGTCGGTGTCGTTAGATTTTGAAACCTACATTTGGGGGAGAGAAGAAATCCCACCCCACCACCATGACGGCCATCCGGTCTAGGAGTGTGAGTAAGTGAGAAGCCTCCATAAGCAGAGGGCAGCAGGTGAAGCGGTGTCTGAGGGGGAGAGCCATGTTTCAGTGATTGCAAGAAGGTGAAGGGATTTAGCTATAAAGAGGTCATGGACTGCTGTTAGTTTATTGCAGATTGACCGTGCATTCCAGAGGGCACATGAGAAAGGCAGGGAGGGTGCTGGTTTTATGTGAATTAGGTTTGCAATATTAGATGTGCGTAAAGTCTGAGAGACTGGAAAAGACCTTGTTGAATGCCTGAGAGTAGGAATAAGTGAGGGTACAATTGAGTGAGTTGGACCAGGGTTTGGGGAGATATCCCCAGCTGCAAGTAACAGTAATAATGAGAGTGAGACAAGGTGTTAAATGTATGCTTTGTTCAATAATGGCAAGTTGTCTGGTTACGAAGGCAGCAACGTTTCAAACTACCACCACCAAGTTTAAGGGGTATATTTATCAAGGGTCGAATTTCGAATTGAAAAAAACTTCGAAATTAGAATTCAAAAACCGAAATGAAGTCAAAGGTTGTTTTTGGTCGAATAGGTAAGTTTTCAATCAAATAGGTCTGTATTCGGCCGAATTCGAATCATACGAATCAAAGGAATGTCGCAATCGATCCAATTGACTCCGAATAGGTTCTAGGAGGTCCCCCATAGGCTAAAACAGCAATTCGGCAGGTTTTAGATGGCAAATGGTTGAAGTCGAGTTTTTAAAGAGACAGTACATGATAAATTTCTAAATTCTAATTTTTTAATTTCCTTTCAAATTCAAATCGAATTTGGACTATTCCATAGTCGACGTACACCAAAAATAGCTTGAAATTCAAATTTTTTTCATTCGAAAATTCACCCCGACCTTTGATAAATCTGCCCCTTTCAAATGTTGGTATAATGTTCTTACTGTGAAATGCCATATCTGCTTTAAACTAGACATAATGGTGCCTGCGATGCCCACTTTTTACCTACATGGCTATAGACCATTGTACATACATCCCAACATTTTGGAAATAAAAAGAGGAGGAAAAAATTTGGCGTGTGTAGCGCGGCAATTTTTTTGACCACTCCCATTTTTGTGGCCACACCCCCTAATTACCATGTTCATTTTACAAAATTTGGCAGGTTATGAAAGTTTGAACATATTTCTGTGTTTTTTTCAGTTATTACAGTTTTGAAGGTGAATTTCCCTTTAAGCTGTGAGTCTAACTTTTCCAAAGGGACCTGTTACCTTTACCACTCAAAGTAAAGTTGGCCATATATGGAAAGATCTACTGGTTGGGATGAGGTTGCCAAATGAGTGGATTTTCTCCTAATATGCACATCTGAAGGTTGGCAACACCTAGAGGCACATTTACTAAGGGTCGAATATCGAGGGTTAATAAACCCTTGAATTCGACCCTCAAAGTAAAATCCTACGAATTTGAATTCAAAGGATTTACCGCAAATCCTATGATCGAACGATCGAAGGAAAATAAATAAAAACGATTTTAATCGACCGATCGAAGGATTTTCCTTCGATCAAAAAAACCTTTGAAAAGTGATGGGGAAGGTCCCCATAGGCTAACATTGTACCTCAGTAGGTTTAAACTGCCGAAGTATGTAGTCGAAGTATTTTTTAAAGAGACAGTACTTCAACTATCGAATGGTCGAATAGTCGAACGATTTTTAGTTCGAATCGTTTGAGTCAAAGCCGTAGTCGAATGTCATAGTAGCCTATTCGATGGTCGAAGTACCTAAAAAAAACTTTGAAATTCGAAGTTTTTTTAATTCGATTCCTTCACTCGAGCTTAGTAAATGTGCCCCCTAGTGATTCGTTCATCTGGCCAGAATACGGTGACGGGGAAAAAAGCCAATGCAGTCCTCCCCCCAACATATTTTAAAACCTGTCTGATTGATATCTGCCCAGATACTGTTGATGGTAGTTTTCACCCAGACAGCCCCAATTTTAGACATTGTAATCTGATCGCCCACCTTTGGTGGGCATTTTGGGGGTAAGATCCGCTGGTGACCTTAGTATCTTATAATACACAAAAGCCATGAATATCTTGTAAATTATATCCTTATAAACGGTGAGTTCTGATGTCATCAGTTATAAACGGTGAGTTCTGATGTCATTTCTGTCACATGACTCGCTGAAACGTGTGTATTATAATAAATAAAGTACCCCCAGTTGCAAAATATGAGGATATTAGAAGTTACCTCGGAGTTCCATGACCTGTATAAAAACATTCGCAATTCAGCCTCGTGTTTTTATATGGTCATGAAACTCCTCGGTAACTTATAATATCTCTATATTTTAAAAGAGGGGGTACTTTATTCACTATATAAATGGTATAGAGATGTCATCGGTTATAAATGGTGAGTAGTGACATAATCTTTGTCACATGACTCACTAAAATGTGTGTATTATAATAAATAAAGTACCCCTTGTTGGAAAATATGAGGCTATTAGAAGTAACCTCGGAGTCTCATGACCTGTATAAAAAGACTCAGCTTTCGGCCTTGTGCTTTTATATGGTCATGAATTCTTCGGTGACTTAAAATATCCTTATATTTTACAAGAGGGGGTACTTTATTCCCTATATAATACACAAAAGCCATGAATATCTTGTAAATTATATCCTTATAAACGGTGAGTTCTGATGTCATCAGTTATAAACGTGAGTAGTGATGTCATTAGTGTCACATGACACTAATGTGTTTTAGCCTCGTGTTTTTATATGGTCATGAAACTCCTCGGTAACTTATAATATCCTTATATTTTACAAGAGCGGGTACTTTATTCACTATAATTTATGGCTATCTTGAAAAATAGCTCTATAATCTTTTTCAGACGCATTTCAACAATATTTTTTACTGATCTCTTCTGGATCTGGAACTCCCTTTGATCATGGCATAAAAATTCTGGTATCAATATCAAAAAATATATTCCAAGGCATTCTATAAAAGTTAGAAAAACAGTTTTTATTTCATATCAAATATTAAAAAGTAGGCATACAGACCAATTGATGCTCCGCCTTATGCGTTTCGTACCCAACCGGTACTTATTCATAGGCATAAAAATTCCGGTTTACTACTTTACTATCATTGTAGGGTTCAGTACATACAACTATGATTTGAACCACTCATTTGGTCAGTTGATTAAGAAACTTGCAGGACAAATACTTTTTTTCCCGTTCTAGTGTGATTTATACAGGTCAGAAATGTCAGTACAGTTTATGTTATAATGGATATTGTACCCCCTAGTTTAATTTGTAAGGAAGTTAGACTCCTTATTTATTTTAGATGGAACTTCACGGTTCTATACAATGGAGCGATGTTGCATCAGTAACTCAGGCTGTCAGAGGACACTGGAAGCTGTAGATCAGCAGTGACTGGCAGGCTGCATAATCAAAATGATTTGTTTTATATCTCCCTTTCATGTGAATATAAAGTCTGACATTGAACAGCCATCTTTACAGTGCAGCTGTCACAGTCTGAAGGGTTGCAGTGACCAGATTCTCAGCAGAGGAAACGGTTTCTACATTAGCCACAGCTGGGATCTATCAGTCACATTATTGCCGACAATCATTTTGCCGACAGCAGGAAAACAAGATGGTTTATCCTTTTGTTTTATGGATTCCTAATGTAATCAGAATAAGCTGAATTTAAAGACAGGTCACTTAATTTGCAACAAGGTACCAGATGATCCAGAGCAAACAAAATCAAATTAAATTGCTTTTAAGTTGCTGCAGAAGAGAGAACTCTAAACAGGGGCGTAACTATAGAGGAAGCAGACCCTGCAATTGCAGGGGGGCCCAGGAGTGTAGGGGGCCCAGTGAGACCCTAATTAATTTTAATATATCTTGGTAAAATGGGCCAACTTATAAATATTTTTTGTGGCTCTAAATTGAATTTGCTATGGGGCCCAGTAACAACTAGTTACGCCACTGACTCTAAATTAGATACGTTAAATATAGGTTACAACTGCATTACCATGATGTTTCCTTATGTCCTTTATAATAAAGCAATCCCAGGTCCCAGAAAAAAGCAGGGTTTTCTTCACTTACTCAAATGTGAAGTTATTCTTCAATATAAGTCTTATTGAACTGTGCATTTGGTTTCATTTATACTTGAAGGAAGCACCATGCTGCTTGCTTTGCCACCAGAAAGAAAAAAGAAAGAATCAAAAGAAAAGTGCGCTCCCTGGTGGCCATATTAAAATGAATGCATACGTGACATCTGAAATGTCAGTAAATGCCGGGAAAAGCAACTGCACTTTGCAGGCAGAGCTGTCTCAGACAGTGATCCCGAGGGAATGATAAAATATGGATTACAAGAGGAAGCTGGTGGCAGGAACATGAGCAAATGAAAGAAAAAGAAATTGCAGATGATGGCTGAAATATAATTAGTTGAGTTGAGGCCAGAGGAGTGATTTTTACTTTAACAAGTTGCACTGAAGAGCTGTTATTAAATGCAGTTTTAGGATGGACATACAGCCTCTCCTTCTCTCCAAAAGTGTGAAGCAGGAATGATCAATTTGCCCCAGTAATGTATTATCCCCAGCACTGGGGAGTTGATCTCAACAATGTATGTTCCATTAACTCACCCTAACGGAGATAATTCTAGAAAATATGTGTAAATAAAAAAGGATTTAGCATCTATGTCCCTCTGCTCAGAAAGCAGGGCTGAGGGTGGGATTTGCAGTGGGGGAACACAGAGAAAAAACAAGAGGTATTTACAAAGACATTCAAGGAGAAAAAAGCCCAGAAAAAAATGGTGTGTGAGTGTAACAGAGTGACATAGTAACATAGTAAGTTAGGTTGAAAAAAAGACACATGTCCATCAAGTTCAACCTTTTTACTTTTTTTAACCTGCCTTACTGCCGGAGGAAGGCAAAAATCCCCATTTGAAGCCTCTCCAATTTGTCTCAGAGGGGGAAAAAATTCCTTCCTGACTCCAAAATCAGACCAGTCCCTGGATCAACTTGTACTATGAGCTATCTTCCATAACCCTGTATTCCCTCCCTTGCTAAAAAGCCATCCAACCCCTTCTTAAAGCTATCTAATGTATCAGTCAGTTGTGGCCAGGGTGTCAGGAGTAGTAACTCAAAAACATCTGAAGCAGCACAGGTTAGCCAATCCTGTTCTTCATCGCAAATGACTGAATTATGACCTCCAGTTGAAATATCAGCTGTCAGGCAAAAGCTGGAAATTCCTGTCCACATAGAAGAATATAGAGTTTAAAAACAGTGTGAAATACCTGCAGAGTATTGGTAAGGAAGTTATTCTGGGGTACAATGTCAAAGAAGAAGTCAATGGGTACTTGCACCATCAAGTGGTATAGGACATATATAGCTTCAATGTACAGTCTGGGTGCTGCTGGGAAAAAGTATCTGCGTGGCACAGAAGGTTGAGCAAACTCTTCCACTGCTCAAATGCTTCATACACATTCCCAAGCATAAAGCGGACAAAGGAGAATTGCAATTCAGCTGGGAAGAGAACAGTTAGTCAGGTTCAGTAAGGGAGGTCCCTAGTAGATAAAACCCACCTTCCAGTTCTAAACTATGCTAATAAACAATTCAGGGTGATCTCAGTAGGGGTGGCATTATCATGGTACATCTTGCTTAACCCTATTCCTTCTTTTTGCTTAATTTGAGGCAGCCTGGCCATGCCCTCCTTATAGCTTTGGCACGCACAGTCATATTTGGGAAGCAGGGCCGGAACTAAGGGTAGGCAGAAGAGGCACGTGCCTAGGGCAGAAAGGCAGAGGGGCGCCAGGCACGTACCTCTTCTGACGCCTTCCCCTAGTTCAGACCATTTTTTCCAGAAGAGGTTGCAGGGGTTCATGCAAGTGCTCGATCTCCGGGGCATGCGCACTCACACTTTCTGGTCATGTGCGCTGTTTCTCGCATGCGCACTGGCGCAGCCTAATCGATCTTCTGCGCATGCGCTCTAGTGCTCTCGCTGCTTGAGCACTTCACCTCTTCTGCGGGGCGACAATCTCCCTGAACTGCCTTTCCCGTGCCTTTCGCCAGCTATAATGATAAAACGCCAGCGCAATGGAACTCCCGGCGCTTCGATTTCCGAAGTCGCCCCATGTTGCACGTGACACAACATGGCTGCTCGCACCAGGAGCTCCCACCTGATAGGGGTAGCCTAGAGCTGGCGTGGGGCATTTTTAAAAAAAAAACTACTGTTATCCCCAACCGGAATGCGGGCTCTATTAGCCCTCACCTATGGTTGGGGATAACATTTTTACCCAACAGGTGCCCTTTAAAGAAACTCGGGGATTCTGCTCAACAGGGATAAAGATAACAAACGTATCAACTACAATTTAGAACAGGTTATGGACAGCTGTTTCAGAAAAAAAATTTAACTTTAAACTTCATTAGTCACAAATAGAGAGTTATTGGGAAAAAGTCTTTATTTCCGGTGGAACAACTGAACTGAATCAAAAAGGTGTTGGAAGGTGAACAATCCCTTCAATTGATCATGTCAGGATATAACATTACATGGCAAAACTCAACAATATTGTTATTCAGTGTTACGTAGTTCCAGGCCTGCCCCCTCCTCTCTAGTGGTGAAGTCCAACTCCTGTGCTCCTGTGGAGAAACCATCCCTGAACAGAGGCGGGGGCCTTCGAAACCACTTGTCTGCTACATACAATGCTGTTCTAACATCGGCGGTTTCAGAACACTTCACACATCCATTCATGCAACATGTAACACCTCTTTCGAGTTGCATGACACATTGGATAATCCTATCATAGTAACTACACAGAATCGACATACCTTCTTCAGATGTCACCTCTTTGAAGAGTTACAATTTGTTACAATTGTGATTGGATTAGTGGAAGAGTTTATATGCCGAGAACTTCCCACACCAGTCAGTTGAACTGATGAAGCTGCTCGGATGAGTAGTGAAACGTCTTCATTGATTACTCAGCAAGTCCAGTTGTTTTTAGATTTACCTATACTAGATATAATGCTGGGAAAGCAGTGAGCAATGTTTAATTGTGCTAAGGCCACCTCTGCAAATGACAACATTTCCTGCAAGCATGTTTGTTTTTTTCCTTGTGATGATATATGCAGGCTGATCTGATCATAACCTAAAGCAGAACCTCAAGTTACATCCAATGCTCCTCATGGGGTTTGTTGTTATGGTGATAGCACAGTGTCATGAGGGAGATCTAGTATTGTAGGGTCATACTGGGCCAGTGGGAAACCAGGAAAAAAGCCAGTGGGCCCCACAGCCCAGTCGGGAACTTTGGGGGAGAGGGGGTGACATTTCTAGGAGATGGAGACTGCAACTGGGGTGGGGGAACCCATGTGAACTACTGGACACCCCAGTCCAACACAGCAGTCCTGTTTTTTTCCTCCACACTAGATGATAAAATGAAATAAGGTCTCACAAGGCCAGGAGTGCATCATTATCCTTCTCATGACATGAGGCTGGTTCACACGGCCTATTCATTGAATTCCTTTCTCCTACGAGCCGCTGATCTTCCCATAAATTAGTTTGGGAAGTTGCCAACTCCATACCTCCCAAATGACCTGTTTTTCTCGGGACAGTCCCGATTTTGACAGCTCAGCCAACAACTGTCCCGACTTTCTCTTTGATCTCCTGCACTGAAGAGCTGGAAAAAGATAAAAAGTTTCTAACTTAATTGGCTTTTGGCAGAGAGCTCAGAATAGATATTTAGATACTTTTTTTTAACAGTTTAAGATAAGCAGGTCTCTTGGGAGAACTTAGACTCACAGCTTAAAGGAGAAGGAAAGGCTTGGTGCACTTGGGGGTGCCAAATGTTAGGCACCCCTAAGTGATTGTATTGACTTTCCTGAAACCCTGGGCCGTGCTCCTATCAGCAGAAAACTGCACCGGCCTGGGGTTTTACCAGTGAGCACCATGGAGCGATCCACTTCTGTCTTCTTTCTGGACATTTTTTTAGTTAAAGTTCGGCTTTTCGTTCTACTGCGCTTGCGCGAAGAAGGAGGAAGACAGAAGAGGATCGCTCCATGGTGCTTACTCGTATAACCCTAGGCCAGTGCAGTTTTCTGCTGATAGGAGCAGCGGTCCAGGGTTTCAAGTAAGTCAATACAATCACTTGGGGTGCCTAACATTTGGCACCCCCAATTGCACCAAGCCTTTCCTTCTCCTTTAAAGGGCAATTCACCTTCGTTAGCAAAACTGTAATAACACATAAAAACCACAGAAATGTGTTCAAACTACCAAACCAACCTACCAAATTTTGTAAAATGGACATGGTAATTAGGGGGTGTGACCACAAAAATGGGCATGGTCAATAAATGTGTCCCTCTTTTCTATTTCCAAAATGTTGGGAGGTATGCAATTCATTCCTTGTAATTTACACCAGAATTACAGGTTACCTCTGCCCTTGCAAATGCACCTGAATTACCTTAGAAAACAGCTATTCAGCAGATCTGGGGCATGGCAGGGCTTGTCCAAGAAATGTTAAAATACTAGTGCTAGGTTGGCATCTCTGCTGCAGTCAGGTTCAATTTAATGAAATTACAGACTGCCTGGGCATTTTTCTGCAGGCCAGAAAATACTATTGGTCTTTAGAGATTCTTTTAACATAACTTACTGGTCAGGGTTCACAGACCAGAGACAATCAAGGCTGGTGGTTCTGTGGATAGCATAGACATCAGACCTCAGCCTGCACCTTTAGCCCTAAAGCTTATGCATTGATGGTCCTACTGTACTACAAATGTGCTAATTGCTGACAATCCAAGGTACAACCCACCACCATAAAGCTTCACTGCCGGATTTAGCTTGTAGTATCTGGGGGCAGGCTGGAAGATTTTTTTTTGTGCATGATTTTTTTTTTAAACCATATAGGCACCTGTGAGCAACACTAGGCACAGGCCCTCGGGTGCCAATATTGCAACTGGAAAGCAGAGGGATTTTAAGTCCCAGAATCCATCCTTCACAAAGGTGATTCAGGGACCCTAAGGGATGGCTGGGAAAAGTTTCCTAAAAGTCAAAGTTTTCTTTAGATTATGTCTTTCTGTGCAAAAAAAAAAAAACATTTATATTCGGATAGTGTTTATGCAGCTTTTTTTTACATAAGGCCAAGTGAACAAGCTTATGTGGAATAGAGGGGTATTTTTTCCCGTTTAAGCACTAGGGCATTTTCTACTACCACAAGTAAAAGTAGTAGTAATGTCATATAATGATGTTCATACTAGAACTGAATTTAATGAAAAGAACCAACGTGTTTCTATAGATTTTCCAGCCCCAGCTAAAAGTTAGAGACCACTGGGAACAAAATTCGGGTTAAACAAAGATATATGTAGGGAATTATCTAAATTATGAAGTTCACTATCGCATATTTAAGGCTGGATCTACAGCAAGATGAGCGTGGAAGCACCAAATGCATAATCACTGGGCAAAAATCTTACATGGGCAGGCAATTCCATAAGAGAAAGATGGAGCATCAGGAGCCATGACTTAACTCTTGCTCAAGGTATAACAGGGACAAATGAACAGTTATTTTTAGGGAGAGCAGGTTGGGGGCAGGCACCTCCAAAAATGTCATATAAACACATATTTTTTAAGAGTTACACTAATTTTCCCCCATCCCTCTGTAGTAACGTCACAGTCACCCCTTTCAGCACTGGTGAGGAGCGAAATAGGTGCAGCTAATGGTGGAGCTGGGCATAGCACCTTGAGTTCAATACATTCAGCGTGGCATCTCTGTATTTGTGTTTTTCAATTATTTCTATCCATTGATGTACCTAGTGCCTACCATTCAAGTCAAAATCACAAAAAGAATGGAGACTAACACAAAGGAGTCACACCAAGTTTGTTTTTATTGGCTATAGAGCAGTGACATCACGGAGCACAGGGTGGAAGGGAAAAGGGGAGAGCACAGCATTGTATAAGGTCAGGCCTTCCCCTGTGCGACGTTTAACCCTTTCACACATACACAGCTCAGCCAATCCCCAGCTAGCAGGGATATCTCCAGGCTTGAAAGCTGACAACCAACAGGCTAATACAGCAGCATTTTCTACTTGCAAGGAGTAAAAAAAAAAAGGAAAATAATTTGTTCTGACCTTTGCAGTAAGGAAGCTCAGTTACCAGTTTCAAAAGTTACATAGTAAATAGTTATACTTGCTTGCTGCCTTCAGGATTGGATTAGATATGTTCCTGGATACGCAGAATATTCAGGATTTATGGAACACTACAGATCGAATATACATTTGTTTTTATTTTTTACTTTACAGTGGTCCTAGCTTTAATGGATTGTACTGGGATCTGCCGTCAGATACCAAGCTAAGACTTCAACCACAAACCAGACTACAGTGGGTGTTAGACCATTACATGGAATATAGGGTTGCTTGCCTGAAAGTCATGTTCTGTGACCCCTACAGAAGCAGATCTGGGGCACCCAGAGGCAGGGCAGTGCACTTCTATAAATTCACCACATACAGTATATTCTCATATTGTGCAGTGGCTATTAAATCAAACCAAAACTGTATATTATCCATTTACAGCACCCACAAAGAAAGCTGATACTAGGGACCAACATACCTTCCTTCCCTCTTCTCTGCCACTCCTCCAGCTTATCTCATTTTCTCTCCCCTATTGCCCGCAGCTTCTCAAGTTTCATTTAATCTTATATCTCTCCTCCAGTTTATTTTGCTTTCAGTTTTATCATCTCTCTTTTTTTGTCCTTTTGTCTCCATTCAGTATTTCCCTCATGACTGCTCCCTTTTCTTTCTCATTTTATTTCCCATACTCTGTCTCTCTCTACATCTGTTTATCTAATTTCCTATGCCGCTTCTCTTTTTACCCTGCCTTCTTGTTGCCTGAATTTCTTCCTCTCCTATTTTTTTGTGTAACCCTTCTTCTAACATGCCTTACATGTTTCTTCTTTGTCCATCAGTATGTCTTTTCTCCATTTTTATTCTCCCTTCTCTTATTTTTTTGTTAAAGACTACAACTTTCATTGAATTACAACACTCTGAAAGCCAAATGTCTCTGGCTGAACAACTTACTTAGGTTTATACCAAGTTGGGGTCCTACTCTTCTACCAGTTATTATCCTCCTCTTGAGGCTCCAATTGTGCCCTTTAATACTGCCCTCACTTGCTAATTAGTGTCTGTCCTCTCACCACATTTCCCCAGCCCATACAGTTTGCTGAGGGGCATACTACACTGTGATTGGGCTGCAGCACTGTTCATTTATACTAACGTACCAGTTACTCCTATCCAGTGCTTGCAAAATATATCTTTCTTATAGCACATTTGCTTCTCATCTCTTAAACTGAGAGCAACACTCTCTGAGCCATTGTTTTCAATTGAGATTAAATAATTTAAGACTTGGACCTATTATCTCTGCAAAGTTTAAAAATATTACCCTTTCTAAAATGTCTGGTGGTTTACTAAATTATATATACTTATATATGCTGGCAGTACATTTAGGGATATACTATTGGCCCAGGGATTTATTATATTGCATTTTAGAAGTCAGGAAGCTATACTGTATCCCTTATTGCAATATAGGGTAAAGCTGGCCATAGATGTAAAGATTTTTAAAAGATCCAATCGTTATCGTGAGACCACAATTATCTCGAAATGATCGTTTTAAATGTACAATGTGTCCGTCAACTAAAAAGACCATTTCAGGCGATATTGCCAGCAAAACTGAAGGGTAGCTGCCTGCTTGGCCCTGCAAACATAAATAGATTGTACTGGGGCCGATAAAGATTTTTAAACCTGGCCGATCAATTTTCTGACAGCTGTTGGACGAAAAATCTTAAGATGTAGATCGTTTGAATCCCACTAACCGCACGATAATTTGACGGATTGGACAGACTGCACTGAAATCGGTCGTTCACCAAAGAAGAATCTTTGCGTCTATGGGGACCTTAAGAGCTAGTGTTTCTGTATTTCCCTTGGCCAATAATCACAATTTGGGTTTAGTGAACATTTGCATTTTTTACTTTTTCATCTTCAATAACTATGTAACTATGTAAGCGGTTCTTTTAATTATAACTGTACCAGTCAACATTATAAGATATTCAGCATTTAAAATCAATCAAAGATCCAAAAGAGGTTGACCCACTGAGTGCAGAATATCAGATGATGCTTTGATTTCTAGCTAATTTGTCCTCCTGGATGCAGATTATCAGGACAGGCTCAGACCGTGCTGCGTTTCTATCTAATGCAGAGTGATTTCCAGGCTGCAGATTATAAGAACAGGCTCAGAGCGTGCTTGGTTTCTATCTATTGCAGAGAGGTATCCTGATTAATCCAAAGATTATCCCCTTCTAGGCTAGAGAGCCAAGATCATCAAGGAATTGATTCTTCAAAGGTCTCTAGCAATCCAGAGCAATAGTTCCTTAATAGTGCAGATAAAATGAACCCTGTCGATGTTGCATGCAGTCCCATATTGTCACACATGCGTCTCAGGAAGATTGGCCAAGGGGAAGGGGAGAAGGTAAGGTGTATAGTTGCCCTCAGCACTCTGTTAGGGAATCTGCTCCTGGGAGGGTGGCAAGTCTCTCTCTGTAAGGGTGCGCTGTCAGCATGGTTTTATTTGCCCCTTTGCCGGATGTGGTGGTATTTGCAGCTGGCATGGTGTGTAAAGAGGAAATTAAGGGAGGGAGAGGGTGTCCTTATCTTCATAGGTGAAAAACAAAGAGAAGTGGCCAAGGGAATGTTCACATCCAATATCCGATGTCAAGATTTCTAGAGTGGGGATAAAGACATACACAAATAAAAAGATGCCTTAGTCACTATTACTAGAAAATACTGACACATCATTTATAAACACACAGCATAGGTCACTACTAAAGGCGGCACATCTTCATACACGAGCATGATCACTAACCTCAACACTCTCTCCAGGCTCCTCAGGGGAGGGTTCTGTCTCACAATACACAACGGCCTTGGTGACCATCATATCTGGGTGCTGAAGTTTGGCTTCTTTTATGGCCAGTGCAAGGGCCTTCAGGGGAAGAGAGAGAAAGTGCATTGCATTATTATTAATATGTATGTGCCTTGTACCTGTATAATTTTAAAGGGATACTGTCATAGGTAAAAAATATTTTTTTGAAAATAAATCAATTAATAGTGCTGCTTCAGCAGAATTCTGCACTGAAATCCATTTCTCAAAAGAGCAAACAGATTTTTTTATATTCAATTTTGAAATCTGACATGGGGCTAGACATATTGTCAATTTCCCAGCTGCCCAAAGTCATGTGACTTGTGCTCTGATAAACTTCAATCACTCTTTGCTGCTGTACTGCAAGTTGGAATGATATCACCCCCTCCCTTCCCCCCCCCCCCAACAGCCAAACAAAAGAACAATGGGAAGGTAACCAGATAACAGCTCCCTAACACAAGATAACAGCTGCCTGGTAGATCTAAGAACAACAGTCAAAAGTAAAAACTCATGTCCCACTGAGACTCCTTCAATTACATTGAGAAGGAAAAACAGCAGCCTGCCGGAAAGCATTTCTCTTCTAAAGTGCAGGCACAAGTCACATGACCAGGGGCAGCTGGGAAATTGACAAAATGTCTAGCCCCATGTAAGATTTCAAAATTGAATATAAAAAAATCTGTTTGCTCTTTTGAGAACTAGATTTTAGTGCAGAATTCTGCTGGAGTAGCACTATTAACTGATGCATTTTGTTTTCCCATGACAGGATCCCTTTAAATTACATCTAATGAGTAAACCTACTGATAGTATAGCATTATAAACTATCATTGCTAAATACTAGCTGATGTTGATAATTTAGGTAGGTTTAGCTTTGTTACAGTTACCCAGCATCCACTGTTGGCTTATATATTACAAGGGTGTAGTCTTGTGGGTTTGTAACAACTACTGTAGATGTCTGTACAAGTGTGTGTGATACTGTGTGATACAGTTACTGTGAGTATTTGATCATCTTCATAGAGGCCTAAACAAGTGGCAGGGCCCTGGTAAGATATTTTTGCTGCCCAGGCTGTTCTGTGTGTTTGTCATTGATGGTAAATTTAAAGCAGTGTTACCTGCTCTTGGTCCACGTCTTCATCCCCGGTTATGATTATTCGTTTTTCTATTCGTGTCTCAGAAAATCCACCTTTAACCGTCTGTGTGTAAACAAAGCAAAGGTCAGATAAAAAAAGTGCAGAGGCAGAGAATGCAGCAAATAAAGTGGTAACAGCCATTAATGTGCCATAGATTGAGTGATGCAGTAGGGCGACTTTGCAATTTTATGTTTTTTACCAACCTAATACTCTATGAAGGGTTTCATGGTGGCATTTTCGTCAGACCATCAAGTGAGCCCATCTGACCATAGCTGGTCTTTTTGGACTAAAACCCTTGGTTACAGCTGGTCTATATATATTTATTTTTGGAGTTTTTTAATGTTAAAAAATAGTGTTATAAAGTAAAATAATGTTATACTGAATAATGTATCAATCAAAGAGCAGTCTGAATTCTAAAATAGATGGTAGAACCAAAAGATGAACACTAGATGGCATACTCTAAAGAAGAAGAGATTAGGAAAGAGAAGTTTGGAGCCAGAAAGGTGTTTTTTTTTTCCATAGAGCAGGGCTTTCCAACTGGCGGCCTGAGGCCTGAACCCCCCTTGTGTGGCCCCCCACAAAGTCTACTGTGGTTCCTTACCTTGTGTAAAATTTAAAAGGTATCAGTATTAAGATTAACTGGCCCATGCATTGTTTACACCTCAAATTCAGACTGTAAAATCCGGCATTGTTCAATCCTGTACTCCCCCCCCCCCCCACATTGTTCACACCTGTAACACCTCTATTGTTCACACCCTAAAGCCCAGTTCTGTTCACAAGAACCAGACTGAAACCGCCCCCATTGTTCACCTGCTCACAGGTCAAACTGCTAGGGGGGCACCAGCACTATCTCACTGTATGAACATATTGTGTGCCATATTCAGCCTGCCCTATGCTCCCTGTGTGTGCCATATTATGCCTTTCTATGCTCCTTGTGTGTGCCATACTCTGTCTGCCCTATGCTCCCTGTGTGTGCAATACTCTGCCTGCCCTATGCTCCCTGTGTGTGCCATACTCTGCCTGCCCTATGCTCACTGTGTGTTCCAGATTCTGCCTTCCTTATGCTCCCTGTGTTAGCCATATTCTACCTGCCCTATGCTCCCTGGGTGTGTGATACTCTGCTTGCCCTACTTTGTACCCTGTGGGATGTGAGCCTGGTAGTGTATACTAATTTAAGGGTATGTTTATGGTATATCTATGGGTATAACTTACATTTTTCACATATGAGTGATATCCCTGCAGTGAGCACCAACCATTTGTTTTTTTGGTGTGTTACCACCATTAATGTGGACATGATCTTGTGGTAACAAGGGTGTGGTTTAAAGTGGGTGTGGTTTAAAACAGGGAGTGGTCAACACTGGCTTACATTATCGGCCCTCCACCATGTAGGCCAGAAAAATGCTGGCCCTCGGTACCACAGAAGTTGGACAGCACTGCCATAGAGGGACAAACTGGAGACAACTTCAGGTGAGGTGAGGTGATGTTTTCACCATCTAACAGGTCAACTAGCAGTTTGATTAAACTGGATGACGTTATCATTATTCAACTTTAATTATGAAATACCTGTGAAAGCTTGATATTACTTGCTAGTGAGCATTTTCTGCTTTTGCTGGAGTATTGTGCTCTTATCTTATCATCTCCTTACCTTGGTCACATGGGTGGTTGTGGAGGAGGAAAGGGTCTCTGCTGTGGCACCATGGGAAAAAACTGCTGCAGGTATAGCCTGGAACACAAGCAGATAAATATTAACTTAGATCTGCCACTGGACAGACATAATGTCCTACATCATGAGGCTTTTTCCTCAAGTATAACTGTAGTTATGTTACTATGTGAACATTTTGTCTATACTGTATATATCTTGCTCATTACTGTAAAGGCATATGTTATTGTCCCTTTGAGGTATTTTATCTATCGATAAATAGATAAAGATGGTAATGAACCTGTACTGGACAATACAGAACACTAAAGCAAACAATATTTAATGGAGTGACCTCCAATAGATTTAATTGGTGGATGTGGAGGAAGAGTTTCCAAGGTTGGACAGAGAGGAAAGCAGAGAGAATGTGAGCTGGGGCCCTGGGAAGAAGAGTAAGGGAAATTGGAATTTGGGGGGGTGCTCAAGGAACCTCTTGGAAACATCAGATTTCTGGCTCTAAGAGGCTGGAAGAGGATTCTGGAAAGAAAAGGAAGGGGAGGAGCAGTTGAAGGGAGGTTGTGCCGTTTAGGTTCAGGAGGAGAGTGTCTTTCTGGAAAATGGTGATGGATCCCCAGGAATAACAAGGGTACACGGTGAAAGATCAGGAGAAGAGGGAATGTTAACTAAATCTCTTGAGAGCCTTAAAGTGAACTGCATCCAAATTAATGCACTTCTGTGTGTGTACAATATAGGTGGTCACGTCTTTGTGAGGGGAGCATGGTGGTAGTCTGTATTAGACTGAGGGGTCTGTGAAGGAATCATTTATATTACTGTAAAATAAATGAATTAGAACACATATAAACCCTGTGATAATATAGTAGCTCATTCACTTACTCTTTGGTTTCATCTGTTTTGTTATTATTGTTTCAAAGTATTGATTCTGTGTTCTTTACAATGTGTTTTATGTGCTGTTTTGTTACAAAATTCCCGCCCATATTTATACCTAGCAGATAGGGTCAAAAGGAATATTTTGTTCAAACTGTAAGGTTACTTTTCTGTTTATTTCAAGACAGTTGATAAACCATATTCATAACCAGAGCATAATTCATGAATGAATTGTAAAACTAAAGAAACACCACTGATTGGTATCCCTGTGTGTATATATATGTGTTAACCCAAACTATAGGTAGAGGTCTGACGACCCCACCAAATAGTTAATGCTATATCTATACCAAGTAAACTTAAACCATAAATTTCAAAACCGAAATAATTAATGATAATAATAATTCATTAAAATTTCTTTATTTTCAATTTTCAAACCGGGGTACAGAACAAAAAAAAAGGGGAAATGAAAGGGAAAATGAAAGGGTGATGTAGTTACACTTACATATGTCCACGCATATAAAAAAAGATAATAATTCATAAAGGTGCTGACTAATAAATTAGGTAAAGTGCTAGTGCAAATAAATATGGTGAAATCAATCAGTCCTTGGACTGATGAGAAAATAATTGATTATTCCTGAATCCAAAGGGTATATTAACCCACCAATAGATTCCAATAACACCCCTTAATAAATAAATTCATTCATTAATTAATGTATAAAGTGCGATTAATCAAGATAGAATTGGCAAATTGATATTGCAATTCAATTACACCAATAAAGTGCAGTGCAATAAATAGGCTAAAAAAAATGAGAATTGGTAATTAATTAATTGGTTAAAAAGGAATTAGTAAAAAATGGGCAGAAATTCAATATGGGTTAAAAGGTTATTCGGTCATACTCCATAGAATGGAGGACGCCGATGCGCGTTTCGCTTAGAAGCTTTGTCAAGGCGAAAGAGAGAAAACTTTAGCCTTGACAAAGCTTCTAAGCGAAACGCGCGTCGGCGTCCTCTTGAAAATTGGTCTCCTTAGATAATATTTTTGATTCTGAAGAAATAATTCCATTAGGGGAACATACTGGATATTCTTGATGGGGGCAGGAATTTTGGTCTAAATCCTTTGCTTTACCACCTCTTCTATCTTCCTTCCATTCTAAGGGGCCGTGAGTTTGTGGCTTTTTAGGGCTATTTAGCCTCTTTTAACTGTTAGGGCAATTTAAGTTACAAGGCCACAGCTCCGGTTACCCTGTCCTGCCTTTACTTTGTGGTGTCCCAGGCTTTAGAAACAAAATAGGCAGTTAGTTTTTGGGACAACTCCACCCTCTATATTTTTCAAATTTTCTTTAATCTTATTCTATGGAGTATGACCGAATAACCTTTTAACCCATATTGAATTTCTGGCCATTTTTTACTAATTCCTTTTTAACCAATTAATTAATTACCAAGTCTAATTTTTTTAGCCTATTTATTGCACTGCACTTTATTGGTGTAATTGAATTGCAATATCAATTTGCCAATTCTATCTTGATTAATCGCACTTTATACATTAATTAATGAATGAATTTATTTATTAAGGGGTGTTATTGGAATCTATTGGTGGGTTAATATACCCTTTGGATTCAGGAATAATCAATTATTTTCTCATCAGTCCAAGGACTGATTGATTTCACCTTATTTATTTGCACTAGCACTTTACCTAATTTATTAGTCAGCACCTTTATGAATAATTATTATCCTTAATTATTTCGGTTTTGCAATTTATGGTTTGAGTTTACTTGGTATAGATATAGCATTAACTATTTGGTGGGGTTTCTTTTTTCTTAAACAACATTGAATTGTAAAACTCACATGGTGGGTGCGTGAACCATCTGTATGCGATGTCTGAATACCATCCCCAGGTTCTGCAACTCTTGCCTCTGTTTTAAAGTCCTCAACCTGGTTAAAAGAAAGGAATTGAAGGTATGAATTGTGCCAGGGTCACAGAGAAATAAAATCAATTTATTTGCTGCTGTTTGCCGTTTAAGTTATCTTTTAGTATGTTATAGAATGACTAATTATAAGCAACTTTTCGATTGGCCTTCAATTTTTCTTTTTTATGGTATTGACCTTGGTCTGTCCCTCGACTACACTCCTGACTACACTCCGCCTGCCACGTTATGGTTCCCTTGTCTGCCCAGAACTCTTGCCTTGGTTCTCTCACTCTAAAGGGCATATTTATGAAGTGAAGTCAGAGATCGCCACAGTCCATCGAAAATGCCATAGAAATAATGGAGGATGACGGAATTTCACTCTAGTGGACTGTGGCGATCTGCGACTTAACTTTTTGTTAAATATTTCCTAAGACCTGGCAACATCCAAGTATCGAAGGGCTCCTCCCGAAGTGAAAGGTGGCAGTTATATGCAGAAATATGAGCCACAACTGGAACCTTGCCTGTTCTGGGTTTTGGGATACCATACGTTACATATTTATATATTATGTTCTACAGGCAGAGCAGGGCACACACAGGCAGAGCATGTCACACGCAGGTAGAGTAGGGCACATGCAGGCAGAGTATGTCACACACAGGCAGAGTATGTCACACGCAGGCAGAGTATGTCACACACAGGGAGCATAGGGAAGGCAGAACAGAGCAGGAGACAGGGAAACCCATCAGGACCACTCTAAGATGTACTAAATACAGTGACACAGTGCTGGTGCCCCATTAGCATTTTGTATAAAGTGTAAGCAGGTGAACAATGTGGGCAGTTTCAGTCTGGGTCTCAGGTGTGAACAGTACAGGTTTTATGGTGTGAACAATAGAGGTGTCACAAGTGTGAACAATACAGGGGGATCACCGATGTGAACAATACAAGGGATTAGTCTGAATTTGAGGTTTAAACAATGCAGGGACCAGTTAATCGCTGTAGTGATACCATTTAAATATTACACGTGGTAAGCAAACACAGCAGGTAGGTGGGGGGCCACACAAGGGGGGGGGGTTGGGCATCCCTGCTCTACATCATACTAAAAGTTAAAGGCAAAGGTGAACCTTTAAGAACTTTGGGGCAATGAAAAGGGACATTGTGGGCGGTTTTCTAGTGTTCCTGTCTTATATTTTGTTGAATAAAAGCATAGACAGGCCATTGACCTGTTAAGCTGATGATGGCAATTTTATTCATATGGCTGTATCTTCTGGGTTAGAGCTTGGGTTGCCACCTTTTCTGGAAAAAACATACCGCCTTCCAATATTTTTTCTTATTAATAACATTGGCATCAAGCATCATTTTTACCGGCCAGGTGGCAACCCTAGTTAGAGCCCCTAAAAAATCCTAAACCAACTATCTAAGTGATTAAGTCATTTGGGTCTTGGAGCAACCCAAGTTTCAGCCTTCAGTCTTCAGTAGCTCCAAAATCTGGGAATTTTAAAGTAAGTCGCGGCCCCAGAATATGGAGTCCTTCAAACTGCAGAAATTTCAACATTCTGTCAGTATCCCTTCAATAAATGTATAAACTAATCTGACAGTGCATACTCTCTCTCTCTTTGTTGCTCTCTAGCCACAATGAGAAGAAACTGCTAGCAATGAATGAGAAACAAACCTGAGAATAAGTTTCTGGCTCTGAGGTGTACAACTGAATGCTGTGCACATCCCCCTTCTTATCCACCTTAAAGAAATGTAGGCAGCATAGAAGGGAGTATGAGGGGGACACACAGGGAACAGGAAGTAGAAAGAAATTATAAGAGTTTGAATGGTACTTTTACATTTTGCAAGGCATCCCTTCCTTATTTCTCTTAATTTCCACCTTTGTGCGAATTTATTTTCCTTGTCCCAGCTCTATCCATATCTTCTCTCCCTCCCATCATCTACTTCAGTCTAAAACCAAAATCTCTACATTACAGTATTTAAAGCTAAAACCACCAATCACAAATTGAAGTCTGGTATCCAATCAGAAATCATGAAAAATCAACCAATTACTGGGGACTTCATAGAATAACAAGTCCCGCCCTCATGGTTAACATAAACCTATTCAAGTTATAAAGAAAATATATCAATTGAGAATGCATTAACTATATCTAAATACAAAGATTTATGATTATTAGAGCACTGGGCCCACCACATGATTTGCTGAGTCTACCTCAACAGTGTATTTGGATCCTTTATGTATGATTTGTTAGAAAGCGAATTGCTTAGGAAACCCAATGCCAGTCGAACTGTGTGCTGGAATTGGAATTAATTGTAATTAAATATTGAAATTAAGCTTCCACCCCCACCAAGACAACAACCAGGTAATTTTAGATTTACCATATTAACATATGAGAGCTTACCTGTGTGGTTTGTATTGTGGTGACCTGTGTTTCTGTTGTGGTGACCTGTGTTTCTGTTGTGGTGCCCCCATCTGCTGTTCCACTTACTGTGGTTAATGTGCTGACAACCTCCTTCTGTACAGTCTGTAAACAGGGCTGGGAGAAGAGTGAGAATGTTAATGGCGGATGGGTGCGGCATTTGACTATACAGCACAGTTATGGATAAAATGTTTGATGGAAAAGAGATACATTCTTAATCGATTTAACCATTAAGAAAATGAAAACGACATAATAACATGCATTAAACGATGTTGAGTTTAGAAGCACCTTGGCATGAGGTCAACCAAAGACTTACGTTAGGAACATTCTGATGATGTCATAGCTCTGCACATGACATGATCTCTACAACATGACAAACACAAATGACGTCACCAACACACACAGATAATGAAGGCTGCCAGTGAGCCTATACACAACATGCAGTGAAACGTCCCTGATCAGAAGTGGCAGTGTTGCGCACCACACACAGGGCACATGACTTTAAACCGATATAGACGTAAAGTTGAAAGTGCTTAGCCATGCAGCACATCTTGCAATATATCATGCATTGCACTATGACCCCCGGGGAAGCCACAGTGACAGTTTCAATGAAATGTTCCACAAACAAAAAAATAGGAATGGTGTTGAGAGATATGCACTGTGCATGTCCCTTGTACCTCCATGGTTTCCAGATCCTTTGTCTCCTCATCCTGCATTTCGTTAGACGCTGCTGTGGAATTGTTTTCTGTGGGACCTCCTGCCCCATCACCCTGATCTCGATGCAGCTCTGGCAGGCTGCGGGAAAAGTCTTCAAATCCAACGTTGGAGTGGTAATCTCCGATGACGGTGAAGTCTACCTCAGCTTCCAGACTGGATGTGGAGCTGACTGTGATGCTGGAGCACTTCCTTTCAATACTGAGCTGATTTTCCTTCAATAGCCCTGCATTCTGTTCCTCTTCGCCTATGCCCCGTGGCTCCTCTGTCTCCCTGCTGCTCGCTCTCTAAGGGGCGGAAAGAGCAGTGGATGGGGAAGGGACCAATGAGACAGACTGGTGAGTTTAAGAACATAAAGAAATATTTTTGTCTGATAATTAATCCAGGACTTTTTGATTAGATCAGTTAGGTCCTGGAATGAATTTCATGGGTTGCAGGGCTATCAGGGCATGACCAGAGTAAGTAAAGCCAATCAACTCTATGCGTAATTATAATAAGGTTTATGAACATCTATACAATACCTACAGACCAACCAGAGTTGAAATAAAAATGCTTTAACTATGATTAAAATAAACAGGCCAACAAACAATGGATCCACTTGGAGTGAGCCAAATTAGAATGGATTAAATGAAAGTATGTGTGTTACAGATCACACATGAGTTAACAGACACCACCATTATGGTACCCTAACTATCTGTTCTATAATGACCAAGTTTTTCTATGGAATATGTATGCAGACCAACTATAGAGTCGTAAAAGAATACGACTACTGGAATAATTGTTTACAGGACGCTGGCCTGCTACCAAGCAAATGAGAAGTATAACCAAGCACTATTGTGAATTCTGAATGTTGAAATACTACAGGAACAGGGCCGTTGCTTGGTTCAGTTAGACTTGGGGCACAAAGCTTCAACCAGAACTAGCAATCATTTTATATCAGCCTGTGCTGCTCTATAATTGACAATGGTGCTGCCAAATGAGGCTTACTAATAGTGTAAGTGATGACAGTTCATGTAAAAAGGCTCAGTGACTCCCAGCCTGTTGTACATGAGACCAGATGTATCATTCACTTGGGATGGATGGTGCGAAGTTCAAAAGCTGGCACAAATTGCCTTGTTTTTTATGCCACAATGTACCTTGCCCCCTTCCATTTGCAGCACCTGGTGCTGTCAGGTGCTTTCTGGACCTCCCAAATGGTGCCCAAGGCACAATAGGGGCACACTACTCAACCCCTGCTCATGGCAGCTGCTAAGTACATGGCTCTCCTGCATCAAGACACATGTTGCTAATCTATAAATTCCATAGCCCTCACACAGCTATCTTGCTAATTTGGATATTCCTTATTCTTACCAACCTTAACAATGGTCAAAGTATTCTTACTAGAAAGAAGGAATCATAATTGCATAGATACAGGGGTTATAAAAATAAATATGCATTTATATTTGTGCTGAATAACCTATGCTTGACCCAAGTCACAGGCACAAAACTCAACATTTCTGGACCAACCACTGAAAAATATAAGGAAAGACTTATGTTACAGGATAATGCAAAAAGTTCACAATTTGATTTGTGCAAAATGCCTCAGCATTCAGAAGACTTATTCTTTGCTAAATAAATCTTATTGATGTAAAGAAAAACTGAGGGCCAGCATGTGCTTGCTTATTTTGTGTTCTGCACCGAGGTACACTGTACATTTAGTTACGCCAAGAATCCAGGTGGCATAGTATTAGGGCATTGATAAAAACACTGGGCCATCCCTAGGCCCCAACCTGATAAAGAACACTTCCAGTTTTCCTAAAACCCTGGTCCGGCAGGGTGACCTCTCTTAGGGCTGATGGGATGTCCCTTTCTTCCCAAGACGTCGGCTCAAGGGGTTGACACTAGAGTGGGAGAAAAGCATTAGAGTAAAGAACAAGAAACTCAGGGAGCAACAGCCATACCCAATGCACGATGCCAGAGACCGACGCGAGCAGGACAGCACCAAAGCAAGGCTAAATAGAACTCTGATTTACTAGGCTGAATTAATCCCATTCTTAGGCCTAAAGCAGCGTGGCCATTCTCTAGCTGGTTTTACAATTTGGAGATAGCGGGTGAAGATTATAATAAAAAATATATGTGACAAAAGGTAAAATCTAGCTATTAATAATCCAATAATGTCAATGCCTACATTTCTGATTGCATTACAGGAGTATATATTTCGAGATGCTTAGTATTATCCTCAAATCAACCAAAGTGTGTTACAAGTCATTTTATCCAGGCAGAACATCTGCCAGTCAGTCTTGCTGCAAGTTTGGGAAATGTTTACAAGGCTTTAGTAAATTGGTGGGGAAAAAGCTGAGATGTATAAAGATATATGGAATGCTGATGCTTAGCTTAGGGACCATACCTTAAATGGCCCATATACTTTTTTCAGTTATGACCCTATGGAAACTTACCCTTCTCCTATCCTTCTGCATGTTCAACTTGAAAGGATACAGAACAGAGGGAAATAGTGAATTAAAAGAGAGTGGGGTCTTTCTAGAATATGGTCACAGTCATAGGATGTAATATGCCCAGCTTCAAATATTAACGCAGCCCAGTAAGCCAGTGTGTATGAGCAGCACAAAGCAAGGAACCAGCGGCCTCGGTGCAACAAGTGGGTGAGGAGGTGGGATGGAGATTAGTAATCACTTACTTGCTGTGTGTTTAAGGTGCAAAACCAGGCGTTTTATGTTAGATCTAAAACTGGGCCAAGACCCATGGGTACTTGACAAGCAAAGATGCTCCATAATTAATTCAGAATAGCTGCCAGTAAGCCATTCTGATGTCACTAAATGCACCCAATTCCTTGCGTGGGAACCAAGTATTTTAGTAGCATTACCAGAAAAAAAAGCAGCTCTGCCTACACCACTTACACTATCCCTCCTCCCACTCTCCCTCCCGTCTCCTCTTGTTTCCATGAGCCTCACATATTTTAAAGGCATGGGGATATATTTTAGCCAGACGGTGTTCCAGCCAGAAGCAGATGGGGGGGATTGTTTATGCACAAACAGGCAGACAGCTCCCTCCATTACACAGTGTCCGCTCTGTACACATACAGGGGCCGGACGTGCTGGCCAAACTACAACACGGCCACGTCAAGCAGCTTTAGGCTTTGTTCAACCTCCCCCCTCCCTTCCCCAACAGACATGCTGGGGTACCAAAGTTACCGCCGCTTCAGTCAGTGTGATTTCACAACCAGAGTCGGGAGAGGAAAGGTCCACTGGGGTATTGGTGGTAGACTCTGCTGGGCTAGCATCTCCTGCATTCTGGGGGGCAATGTGATTCCTGGGGTTGGATTCAAGAAGCGGACATTCATTTGGATTGAAATCACTCACTTGGTTTTCTCTGTTATTGGCCAATGTCACTGGCAGTGGTATGATGGTGGGCAACATAAAAGGGAGAGCTGGTTGGCCCCAGTCTTCAGCAGTTGACATTGCTCTGCCTCTCTCTGTAACACTGCAAATACCTGGGGAGGGTGAAACATTGCTTTCTGCAAAAAAAGCAGCAGTCTCCTCTCCTCTATTCATGCTTGTATGACGTGTCTTTTCTTTCTCTTCTTGTGGATTATTTAACATTATAAAATCAGTGGAAACTTTACTTAGAGTATACTCAGGTCTTTCATTTGAAGCAGACGTTGTCTGTTCAGGTGAGCTTCTATTGTTCTTTTGTTTATTACCTGATTTTTGAAATTGCATTTGCTGGCCTTGGTCATTGAATGATGCAAAACTGTCTGTGATATCCTGGTCTTCCTGCCTCACAAGCTGTTGATAACCTGAACTTTCACACCACACCAGTGTGCTCTCTTGTTCTTCCCAAGTCAGACCAACAGGCCATTCATTCGCAGTGTCCTCTGCACTATCTCCAGCTTCTTCCTCACACACAATAAGCCGCCTACTTTCTGCAAGGTCTAGAACACCCCTGCATATGTCTTTGGGTTTTTCTGACACCCCTAATTCTGTTTTCCTGCTCCTATTATTTTTCACAAAGAATGTCTCTTTCCCTTTGTTCACATTGGTCTTTCCTCTTTGGTGGGCTTCTTCTCCTTGACTGCATGCGGCAGTCAGTTCTAGTTTTTCTCCCTTAAATGTCCAACCCTTGCTGTCCTCAGCTGGTGCTCCATCTGGTGCTGTCCTTGCCTTGTTGTCCACATCTTCCCACTCATTGGCCACCATCACCAATCGCTCCTTTCTCTCTGTCAGTCTGATTCTTCTCTCTACTCCCCTTGTAGCATATATAGGTTTTTCTGACACCTTCTCCACTCTTACCTCCTCTTTTCTACTCTCCTCTCTTACTTTAGAAACCTGCGTTTCATTTAGGGGAGGTTCTTCATCTCTATTGGACAGGTCTAGTCCAGACAGCTGTTCACTTTCATTCTTTTCCATCTCTCCAGGGGACACCTGAGTGTTCTCTGATGGCCTCTCTATAAAAACCCAATGCTCCATGCCCTGCATTTCAACCGAGCAAGAGGAGTTAGTGTCCAGTGAATCATTTACTTGTTTACTCATCCTGCAGATGTTATTAATTGCATTCAGTGAAAGAGAATTACTGCTAAACACATAGTAACCCTCCATCCTTTAACAGCATGCTTTTAGTAGCGCATCTACATTTATTTACATCTATATTTATTACATGTATTTTATATCAATTATTAATATAAACATAACTGTGATATAAAATTTAAAATACAATATATAAGGGATTCATGAAATGGATACGATATCCTTTTACTGAAAATGTATATGTTCCGGCACATTGTAATGTGGGGTCTGCCATTCCTGGGGGATGCTTCATTTAAAAGGTTATTCTGTTTCAAAAATATGTTGTTTTGTCTCATTATATTGCCTCAATAACCTTATAACTCCAGTTTCAATCACTTAAAAGATGAAGGAATGACATGAGGTGATGATGAAAGAAGAAAGGTTTGCCTCTGACCCTTGTTTATATAGATTCCTTATTGTGATAACTTTAGATTTTATCTGGATGTAAAATCTTATGACATAAATAAAATGAGTGGAAGCAGTTGGTTGATTTCAGCATGAGGGGTAAAATCTAACACTATCCCTAACCTGCATCTCCAGAGTGTTGAGTAAGGCTTTTGTGGGTGAGTATGGCCCTTAGAGTCAGTAATGAAAATGTAATGGGGATGTATAGCATTACTCTAGTATTACTCTGGCTGCATTTGCATATCACAACTGTATTATAATAAAATGTATGCAGCTTCAGAGATTTATGAACAGAAGTCATCATATCAATCATAAATGTCGGCAACGGCCTATGATACGATAGATTGGACCACAATTCAATATAGTAAAGCTGTGGTATCCATAGATAGACTAAGTCACTTCAGTGACCATAAAACAACAATAGGATTAAGTTAGTTTACTACGCAAGTAATCCGTTGACTTTCACCAACCTCTGGTGATGATATTGTTACACTAAAGCCATTTCCAGTATGTGAGTGCACGCGTTTCCAATTCCCAATCCAGTTCAGAATGTAAACAAATCAATACAGGTATGGGATCCTTTATCAGGAAACCCATTATCCAAAAAGATCCGAATTACAGAAAATCTGACTCCCATAGACTCTATTATATCCAAATATTTAAAAATGATTTCCATTTTCTCTGTAATAATAAAACAGTATCTTGTACTTGATCCCAACTAAGATATAATTAATCCTTATTGGAGGCAAATCCAGCCTATTGGGTTTATTTAATGTTTACATGATTTTCTAGTATAAAATTTTGCCTTTCCCCCCTTCTTAGCCTGCTTCCTGAATATCCCAGGATATTCTGGTTCCTGGTAACTATAATAATTTGAATCATGTGTGACCACATGCAATTAGCTTTGATCATTCACAGGTAAAATGAACAATTGATTGGCTACTGCCCTGCAGTTACATTTTGCCCTTAGTTTTATTAAATCCCCCATAATAATACTAATAAAATTGTAACCCATAGCCAGCAAGTAGAATTTTCATCTAGATGACAGATGAGGACCCTAACAACTAGATAGTTACTGAAATTGCAAACTGGAAAGCAGCTAAATAATACAAACCCCACAGATATTAAAAAATAAAGACCGAATGTAAACTGTCTGAGCATATCGCTCTCTACATCATACTCTCTACAGCCCCCATGCTCTTTTAAAGGAACAGTAACACCAAAAAATTCAAATATAATGTACTGTTGTTGCTGGTACATTACTTCAGAAACTCTACTATACTATAGTTTTATATAAACAAGCTGCTATGTAGCCATTGGGAGAAATGGCACAGGATACACAGCAGATAACAGATAAGCTCTGTAGTATACAATGGGATTCTTCAGAACTTATCTGTCTACTGTGTATCCTGTGCTTGAATGGCTGCCCCCTTGGTGACACAACAGCTTGTTTATATAGACTAGTTGTGTTTCTGAAGCAACCAAAACCGTTTTCCCAATACAGGGCACCACTACGTTATATTGCCATTCCTGTAAAACACTTTTTTTTTTGGTGCTACTGTTCCCTTAATTGCATCCTACAGTGCTACAGACTAGTGAGCATGGTGGCATTACCTTATTAAGATGCAGACAATGTAATTTCAAATATCCTTCTTATATACTCAGAGGTGGTACAGATATAAAAGAAAAAGCCTATACTAGCAGTTAGGTAGGTAAAAGCTTGAATTTGATGGCCACATGTCTTTATGTGTTTTACTAGGTTGCACAATAAACCCCAGTCACCAGGTATAACATTATAGTAATCACAGAGTTAAACTGGAAAGCCGAATTTTAGATCTTCCTTCATAAAAAAAGAGATCTGCTGCATTTTCCCCGTTGCTTATATCTGCCATACCTAATTTAATTATGTCTAAAAACGAAACACCTGAATAAAAATGGAGCAAGAAGGACAGTTTAGAAAAGGTATCAGAGACCTTAGGTTAATGTCTCTTATCTACACACACAGAACTTGGTAAAAAGTTTAATTCTTTTCTATAGGGACGAGTCATCTGGACTACAAAAAACTGCATAGTGTAACAACACAAAAACAATATGCTACACATCTACATCACATCATCATATTTGTTCCTATCTTATATCTGTTGTATAAAATAGCCTACATTTTAGAACATGCAGGGACTCCACTAAGATGATTAAGAAAATAGGCACCCTAAGGGGAAATTACTGGGTGGTGGTGGGGTAGGTCCTACCACACACAGACTGGTTATGTGAGTAATTAAAAAGAACTAACTTTTTGCTGTAAACAATAAAAAAAAAATAGGATTTCCTGCACCCAATTAGAAGGTACTAAATAAGTAAATGCCCATTTGTGTATCAGGCCCCACCCTGTTGCTTCTGGTGCATGATAACTCCTATTATCCACAGACACCTGAAGGTTGAGAAATTTAAGAGCAGAAGGACTGTGGTTTGGTCATCCAGACAATATCTATTGTAACTAGTTTCTTCTGATGCTAAATAACCAGGGAGGTCAGATAATTCTTGGTCTCTAATGTAACTGTTTTTATGCTGAAGATCCAAGTCAACTGCAAATCAAAAAAGCAAAGGAAGGATAATGGATTAGTGGAAAAAAAAAACACTGGAATCTCAGTAGTGACCCAAATGACAAATAATAGTCCTATTTACAGTATGGTTAGTTGTCACTATTACTACATCAATGACTATGGGTTAAGTTGTAGGACAGATAATGAAGAAATTAGTTACCTCTGGAGAGGAAGCAAGGCTTTTCTGGGTGAAAACATCTGAGTCCTGGGCAGCAGCACTGTCAGTGTCATCTTCTACTCTTTTCGCTGTGTCCTCTCCATCCTGTTAGAACAGGGAATTTAGTGGATGATCAGGATGGGAAACAATAAATGATGGAAAATAAATAACGCTACAGGGTGCATATTGGAACAGGCCATATTTTGCATCTACTGACCTCTGGTTTAGGGGATGAGGAAGTGGGTGAGGATGGCAATCTCTTCTCCCTCCCCCTTTCTCTGTGGACCAATTTGCTGTTTGGCTGTTTCAAAGTTCTTTTCAATTCATTAATACTGGCCTGGTGTTTCAGCAGGACATCCTCAGACTTGTCTAGGAACTAAACAAATTCAATATGGAGTCAGCATCTTCAATATGGAGCCAGTCTCTCTCCCACAATCCAACCCACTTTATAAAAGATCCTATTGTTTTTGGAAGTGAACAGTTTTTTTTAACTATGATTCTCCTTCCAGCACAGGGCTCTGCTTTATGATCTGAGCAATGACCATAGATATCGAGATAAAGATAAAGCAGCTGTGGGGCTTAAGGCCATAGTCAGCTTAATGGAAAGCTTATCTCCTGGTCTCCAGATTTCTCCATCAACTACAAATGATTTGTCATGAGATTTAAAAGTGAGCTCAGAATTATATATCAATTCTCGTAAAACTCCAAGAAAAAGAATTCAGTTGTGAAATTAAATATCCCCTAGATTTGCTACAGTTTTCGGGATAATCATGGCCACTAGAGATAGATGGACAGAAGAAGCAGTTGGACAGAAGAAGCAGTATCTGCAAGAAATGGGAGGGCATTTCTGTAGATGCAAATAATGGTAGGCAGACACAGTTGGGATTTACTAGTTACAGTAAATGGGATTTACTGGTTACAGTAAATTGTGTAAATGGTGCTTTTGCTCGGTGGCTTCTGGAGACAATAGATATGTTGAGAGATAAATTGACATAAACCTGGATGCCCGATTATGTAAGTATATGGTTTGTAGGATAAGTAGATAAGGCGAATTATGTTGGTAGGTTGGTTAAGTAGTGAATGAGATCAGTAGGTGGCAAGGTAGTTGCTTGTTAGAATAAGGAACTGGGTAAAATAAAAAAATAAAATTAGGAAATGCTTTAGATAAATGTGTACAGAACTAAGTGGAAAGTATGAACACAATAGGTTCTGAGAAAAATGGGCAGATGTATCCTGTAGTAACAAGGTCCATGTAGAAAGTTAAAGGGTTTTTGGGAAAAGACATGTTGGGTTCAGAAGAGGGTTCTAGGATAAGTGGACAGGAGTTGGGTAGGTAAGGGGATGCTAAGTTAGTACTTGGGTACCTCCTTGTGCCGGGGGGTGCTCTCTTGCTCCGACTGGTAACGATAAGCAGGAAACAGAAGTATGCGAGTGAGAGGGAGGAAATGTAAAACTAAGATATGGCTAAAAACACAAATGCTCCATGATGCATACACAGCCACAAGTAGTGATATAGACACATGCACAGGTATTCATGTGAAAAGACACAGCTCATGACGTGGAATTAAAAGAAACAGGTCCAAACATCTGTGCATATATAAGAAAGTGCAATGATGAATCCTTAATGAGCCTTACAGCAATGCTTACATATTAGAGCACATGCATAACTCAAGCTTCTGTTACATTCACCACTATGATAGAACATGTTTAAACATTTCTGACTCTCCAAGGGCCCTCTTTAGGCTTTTAACTATTCCATTTCTTAAAGCTCATCTTGTAGGTTCATGTAATCACAGCCATAGATGTGCTTCGAATGAGAATTCTCATCTGCGAGTGTGCAAGAGTGTGAACGCAATGCAGCCCATTTACTGACATGGCATTATTAGCCTATTGCAAATCACCAATATTAAGATCTGCTTTCATTAAAGGACAAGGAAAGGCAAAAAAATAAAATCCCATTTTTACTTTCTTTAATGAAAAAGAAACCTATCTCCAATATACTTTAATTCAAAAACGTGTACTGTTTTTATAAGAAACCTGACTGTATCCAGTGAAATTCCCCCTTCATTTACTGCTGTGGATAGGAATTGTCAGACGGTCCCTAGCTGCTGCGCAGGGAAACAATCATACTTATGAACAGCAGGGGGAGCCCCCACCTTACTTCCCAGCTGTGCAGAACTCAAGCAGCTTTATTTCTTTCCCTGTAGAGCAGTCGGTGTCTATGTAGAGATTTGTATTGGATTTTATTTTTGCCTTTACATCCCCTTTACTGTTTCCAACTCCAGCTGCAGGGACAAAGATCATGGAGCCAGATTTAAACAGATAAACTGGGATTCAATTTGGAGGATACTTTGCTGCAGCCACTGGTTATGGAGAGTTGGAGAAAGTGTGTATTAAAGGACATGTAAACCCTATAAACCCTTACCATGTTTTTAGGTTGGGCACATATTCCCCACACAAAATGCATCATTGTCTCTGTATTGGGTCAGATAGTATCTGTATCCCCTCCGTTAGCCTGCACTGTAGTGTTTTCCTGAATACAAGATGTGCTTCAACCAGGCGGCCATTTTCTACCAGCTACATCATCATTTATTTTTGCATATTCAGCCACGCCTGATGACCTTGCTCAGAAGTTTTTTTTTTGGTAATGTAACTGAAAAAGTTCTGAAAAATCCCATTTTATACGACAGAGCTTATCTGTTTAGTATCCTGTGCCTTTTCTCCCTTTTCGGCTTTGAATGGCTGCCCCCATGGCTACACAGCAGCTTGTTTATATAAACTATTAAAGAGTTTTTGCAGCAAACATGCATGCACAAAAAAGTGCAGCTCAATCAGTACATTATATTTTCATTACTTTAATACACTTACATTTTTTTTAAAGTGTATTAAGTGTTACTGTTCCTTTAACATCCAACTCCAAAGGAGTAACATCCAAGGGGCCCACAAGAGACCAGTTGCAGGTTGGAATAGTGGCATAACAGGTATAGTGGGCAGTGTCGGACTGGCCTGGAGGGACACCGGGAAAAAACCCGGTGGGCCCCGACCCTCATGGGCCCCCGTCAGGCCAGAACCCTTCTCCGCCCCCTACATTGTTCTGGGGTTATAGTTTTCCTTTAAGAAATCAGTTGCGCAGTAACTGACAGTCGGTTGCACACATTTTAGATCCTTTTTAATTCTGTAATGGCATGACATTCCACAACACTGATCCACAATACACAATCACATATGTACATGCACATATCTGGATATACTGCCCATGCAGTATGCATCTACAGAACTCTCCATGCCAGCACACTTATAGAACTGTTACCATGACCCAATTCCATGCCCCTTACCTTTAGTTCCTTGATTTTGGTTGGTGTGGTCACCTCTTCCTGCCCCTCTCCACTGTCCTCCTCTTCTCGGAGGTCCTCTTCGTTTTTCTCTGGTGAAGAATCATGGTTCTCGTTTACAGCAGTCGGCAGTGAAAAACCTGAGCAGGGGTAATATAGGGGATGGGGGAACTGTAAGTTATTATAATAAAAAAAGGCAGAGAAAGAGGCAAAGCAGAGAAACACTTGCAAATTATATACAAGATACACTGTGAGGTCCATTTACTATTTTTAAAAGGTGCCTTTCGCTTACTGATATAGCCACATTTTCATGATTACCTTTTAGGATGCTCTACATTTGACTTTAACAACAGCAAAGAATTTGGAATAATGGCACCTATAGAAATTGTTCCAAGTGCAATAGGATCAACAGTGAAGGCTGAGCCAGTTTACAATAGTAGCAGATCATTGTATCCTATTAGCCATAGCTCAAAACAGGAGAAAAGAAAATGAAACCTTTCATTGGCCAACTTCATAGATTATAGAATGCAAGTTTTCAGAACTACGTAGGTCCCTGGTTTAACCTCCAATTCTAACCATATGTGTTGGCACACCACTGCAAATTATACTATACTAATTATTCTTTGTGTACAGCCCTTGTTTGTACACAGCACAGGATCCCTTATGTCCAATCAATGAGCCACGTGGTAATTAAAAGCCTGCAAACACAAGCAGATCTCAAGTTGCAATGCATGTAATCTATACAAGTTTTTATTATTGTGATGGAAACATATAATCATGCTGTATTGTGCTTATATGTGTCTTCCTTGAAGTTGGGTCTGTACTTGTTTATGTGTTTAGATGTGCATTTGGCAGGCATGGTAAACACTGTCTGAGGTCAGGGCAGACAAGTGCTAGAAAGCCCAAAACGTACATGAAACATATACCGAAAAATACACAAACTTCACATAAACAGTATTACAGATCACCAAGTGGACTCATGGGAAGTATCTGCACAGTTTTTGGTTTGCCTGTAATTACCAAAAGCTGCAGTCAGTCAGTCAGACAAGGCTTGGGACAATAATGTAGACTGTGCCCTGTAGCTACTCACTCCTTTGGCTACAGATATCTCAGGGGCGGCAACATCCAGGCAAGACAAGGCGGGTTAAACTACCTGACATGCTAGGAAATGTTTGTTTTATTTTTAGGCCTATTTACTTTTTCCAAACTTTATCTCAAAAAATTTTTAGGGTATAAGCGCCAACATATTTCGCAGTGCATCCACCACATTAATGTTTTCCCTATCCTTTAAAACTCAGCCAAAAAAAATGAAAGTCTTTTGAAGTAATGAAACCATAATGTACTGTTGTGCTACACTGGTAAAATTACTGTATTTACTTCCAAAAGACTACTATAGTTTATTTAAATAAGCTGCTGTGTAGTCATGGGGGCAGCCAATCAAAGCTGAAAAAGGAGAAACGGCACAGGATACAAAATGTTAGGCACCCCCAAGTGATTGTATGGACTTACCTGAAACCCAAAGCTGGTGCTCCTATCAGCAGAAAACTGCACCAGCCTGAGGTTATACCAGTGAGCACCATGGAGTGATCTTCTTCCGACTTCTTCTTTCTTCAAATTTCCCGAGGCAGACACATGTGCAGTTGAATAAAATAGCCGGCTTTTTAGTTTAAGTTCGGCTTTTCACTCTACTACGCATGCGCAGCCGCGCAAAGAAAGAGGAAGAATGAAGAGGATCACTCCATGGTGCTCACTGGAAGAACCCCAGGCCGGTGCAGTTTTCTGCTGATAGGAGCACCGGCCCGGGGTTTCAGGTAAGTCAATACAATCACTTTGGGGTGCCTAACATCCCCAAGTGCAAGAACACTTTCCTTCTCCTTTAATAGATCTCTGAAGTTACAATATCTTTCTAAAAGTATAAGAGCAATATGTCATTGGACAATTAATCCATCACTTTCTGTTCTCAAGGAGGTTTGGTTCCAGCATGCATTCACTAATGTTACTAACTGCCCCTGGTTCAGTACTAGTGGGGCTCATTTTTTATCAACAGTAGGCAGATCTCCACCTATGCAGTAACCTATGGCAATCCAATATTTGCTTTCATTGTTCTACCTGCAGCTGGCTGAAAAAAAAAAACAAATTACTGATTCGTTGCTATAGGATGTTGCCCAGGTTCAAATTTGCCTTGTGTGCAAACATATCATAAAATTAAAAAGGTAGAGAGTGCCAGAGCAATTTATTTTTCATTTATATGTTAGGGGTTAATCAATGGCAGGCAATTAGGAAAACAATCCCCTGCCCCCAGCTGGAATGTCAGTAATGGCAACCATATATGGGCAAACCAATCAACAAACTGATTTCGTTTAGGGGCAGCTTAAAGGAACAGTTCGGTGTGAAAATAAAAACTGGGTAAATAGATAGGCTGTGCAAAGAAAATTACACAGAGTTTTGGATATTTAGCAGTCATGTTTTCTTCCATATTGTGAAAGATCAAACCAAGATGCAACAATCCTTTCAATGACATCTGACACTCCAAGTCTAGATACTTCAATGTATTTTCTTAAATGTTTCCCCCTCGCATACACCCAAGGCAGTTTCACAGCACAACAACTCGGCATTTATAAGCTAATAATGACATAATACATTTAGCCGCTACAGTTTTTAAACCAGGATTAAAATAAATAGGTTCATGTGCAAACAGAGGATTTCTAATCAATCAATAAGTTTTGCAACACAAAAAAAGGGTTGTGATTATTTCTATGCAGAAATCTATACTGTTTATCACGCTAGTTCTTATTTAGAGTCGATATAGGAAAAAAGTCCTCTAAGTTCAGCCTTGCTCTGGTATTTGTCCTTGTGAATATGTGTAGTATCACCAAAATCTTCATCTAGCCAACCATTTCCTACCTTCTTCTTGGCTTTCAGACAGGGTGTACCGTTTGCTAGAAGAGCGTTTAAAGTTAGGTGCCGGTCGGTCTATGAGGGCGCTTGCCTGTTGAGTCTGTGCCTGCGTGCGCCCACTGTAACGGAACTTTGAACCCATCACTAGGAATCCCTTGGGGGCTGGTTCTGGGGACACAAGCCTAAAAAGTCAACAGTAGAGGTTTATGTATCATTCAAATATAATTTGCTGTTACGTTGAGCACATATCTGTCCTTACAAACCAATATATTTTTCTACTCCTGCACTCACCAATGGATATATCAGCACTACCTTGTAACTCCTTCTAATGCACTGAACTGACCTAATATATATGGTGTCTCAAGCTAATATTTCTAATTCTACTCCATTCAAAGATCCAAGGCATTAGGTTTTTAGTCCAACCTGTGCACATGTTATTACCCAACATATCTATTGTGGCCTTCTTATAATACTCCTTCTATTCTCACTATGCCTTACGGAGGCTGAAGGCTGTTTCAACACCCCTAGTAGTACCACTGAACTTACCTAAAGAATGTGTGATGTTCTATGCAAACTTTCCACAAACGCTTTGCAGCTCGATGATTGGGGAGCTTGAAACCAATGGTGCTTTCAAACTGCTCGTACTGAAGGAAGTTAGAACATGATATTAGTAGGAGGCAGAGGGGAGATGAATCCTCCCGTTTTATGAAAACGTGTAAGATGATCTTTTCCTCTTTCTCCCTACAACTGCTGTTCAGGGCAGTTGCCCTGATGCGGACAACGCTATGTACAAGGAACCCAATGCAATCTTTTACTCACCTCCCCCGGTCGTATTTTAATGTAAAAGTTGCTCCTTTTGTAGGAAATCTTGAGGATTTTGGGCCAAGCAAAGCGGTTTATTCGCAGCCGGTCTCTGTAGATCAAAAGCCCATTGGCACAAACTCCCAGCATTATATCAATCCCCTCAGAGTCCTGCAGGCCAAGGCACATGAGTCAGGTAAGACCGAAACAACTTACTGGCTCTGGCAATATCAGCAAATGAGGAGTTGCCATGGAATATAACAGACACAGACCAGCATGAACACAATAAGGATACTGAAGATAGAGCTTTGCAGGAAGTTTCAGAAGATAGGGTACCTTGGCATGATGTAGGTCCACTCCATACATAGACAGCTTCTTGGCATTTTCTAGAAAATGAATCTCAGCTTCTGCCGGAGTCATCCCCCTAAATTGTAAAAGGAGCAATTGTTATATGAATTGGGGATGCCCACAACCATCACATTCCATGAACCTGTTTTTGCAACCCCAACACAGTGATGGTAACTACCTCCAGTAGAGAGCACACACTTTTTGTTGCACTGCATCCCTTCAAATGCTCTCTTACCTGTATGTTTTGTGCAGTTCCATTATTCTCTCCTCCAGCTCTCGCGTCTGGTTGGGGGAGAAGCGCAGCTCGCTAACATAGTTTCCATGATGCTCCTCAGGATCATAGTCGCCCAATTCAGCTTGGACAGTATACGACCCAAGCAGGGCATGTGTGACAAACGAGCATGGTAGACGGCCACTGATGATGTCAGCACGTAGCTGCAGGCACAGGTAATACCTGCAAGACAAAGATACTGTATGATACTTCAAATTAATGGGATTTAATATGGTGCAAGAGACACAATATTGCCTGGGTCAGCTAATACCACCATCCAGTGCTCCTAAACAGACACTGCTTTTACTACTGTTGCACATCTTCAGTTATGTGTGTGTGTGTAATGATGAAAGAAAAACAGGCTGTTTTTTTACTGTCCTACAGCATTTATGCTGTATCAGATTTACTCGTTGACTCCTTCAGGTCTACTTCTGCAAGCTTGCCCACCAACAACTATTGCAAGTTGTGACTCTCAAGCTGAAAGCCCCAAAACATGGGCCAACATCTGTAGTACACATCTCCCAGTTTTTCAGTTTGACATTTTAGACTGTAAAGGTAATGTAATGATGGTTGGTGTTCATATGCCTGATCATGGGGACATCAGTGGCCCACTAGTTACACTTTTATAGGTTAATCTATGCAATTTGGTCATCTGCAGTACCCATCTCTGATCTCTCAGCCTATTCTAATGTCACTTTTAGTGTTCCCTATAATCTGTAAAAGCAAGAATAAGAAACCCTGCCTAGATATTCTCTTCTGCCATCGGATAACGGAACCCAATAACCTAAACTATTGGTCACTCTTCTTGATATTAAGCTGTGCCTTTTTGCTTCTAATTTCACATTTCGTTCTGTATATCAGAACCACTGTATAAATGCTGCTGCTTTTATTACCCATTTTACTTAACACTAACAATAGAAGGAATAAAAGAGCATGCAGTAGATTTGTGTGGGTGGGAAAATAACTGAAGAGGAACAGACAGACACCAAGCAGGGAATTAATGAAGCAAGTACCGCATAATGCTCTATTAATATTACTTGTAAGAATCACACACACACCACGGCAAGTCAGTTTATATCAAGACACTAAAAATGATTTCAGCCTGGACAGTGTTACTCTACACAAGGATAGCAATACAACATCAGGCTTTTGCTTGTAAATCCCTCCTATAATCAATTGGTGTTGACCTGCTCCCATTTGGGGTTTCACAGCTGCAGGATATGGCAGGATTACACGAGTAATATTTAAATAAGTGCAGACCCGGATTTGTGGAAAGGCCACCTAGGCCCGAGCCTAGGGCTGCAGGATTTTAGGGGGGCGGCATGCTGCCCAACCACACCCATATTGGTTCAAAAACACTGGGGATGCGCTGGAGATACAATCATTTTTTACATTTCCTGTGCACCAATCCTCATTGCTCAAGTCCAGATAATAAAAATTTGCACGAGGGGACAGGGGCGACAAACAACAGTGGGCCTAGGGGCGCCCACTATGTAAATCCGGCCCTGAATAAATGCATAAAAAATTGGCTTCTCTTGCTTATTGTGTACTGTGATCACCCACTTTCCAAGCAATAAACTACCTGTGTCTTTGTGTAGCAGTGGCGTATTTTGCTGAACCCCATAGCAATATCATTTTCAGGTCCCCCAAAACCTCAAAATTATTACCTTTCGTCACTAGTATATATTGAAATTAAAATACATGAAATTGCTCTCTGGGCAGGGGCCCATTGGGACCTCTGCACTTCTGCAACCTCCCGTACTCACAGGGGCTCATTTATAAACTTCACGCAGTGCAGAATCAATCACAGAGTGAATATATTTGCCCTGCACATGGTTATATTTATAAATCTGAATAATAGTGGTGTATTTAATGTGCAAACAGAATTGTAATTTTTTTTGCATTGTGAATGTTCATAACAGCTTTTTAAAGATGGCAAATTGCGAATTTAAAGCGCTGTCAACGATATTTTCGTGTACAACAGCCTCGCACAGTGGCCGCACTCATGCAAACACCCATCTAATTTGCAAAAATGTGTTCACAATGCAAACTTGCAAAAAACAGAAATATGGGCACAGCAATGCAATATGTTAGCATTCAGGAAAATACATCGGAAATCCAACAATTTGCAACTAAATATGCGCTGCAGAAACACTATAAATGACCTCCCATAGTGTCTACCCCTGGACTAGTAAGCAATTCTTACTAAGAGCCCCGCTATCAGCAGTGCCCTCTGTTGGCTGCTTCATTTTCATGAAAATGTTTTAGATTGCTTGCTTGGCTTTGCAAAGGATTACATTTTCAACAAATAATTCCCAAGGCACGAGTGTATTGCTCAACAAGGAAAGCCCTTAAAAAAGCATGTATTGTTCCCTAAACCCATAAGTGGTCAGTATACTGTTCCTGTAATCCATTTAGCTGATCTATAACACATACCTTGTAATATCCTCTGTAAGCAGGGATGGGTCTGGAGGATAAAACTTTACTGTGAAGCCAAATGTCCACGCACCACCTGCAGCGATAGTCAGTGAATGAGCAGGGTAATATGACCGGAAAATCACAGAGAAAAGACCAAGATTGACAGTAATGGTTAAACCTGACACTTCTTCATACAATATGCTCCGTTTTTGAATGATATGATAGTTTGTTCGCATTACCCATTGACTTGGCCGGTGAACCTCTTCAAGGCATTTATTGTGAATGGACAGTAAGCTCTGCGTCAGATAAGTATAATCAAACAGCTTCTGAAATATGTTTTATGAGGTTAATGCCAAATGGGGCTTAAAACCAGCCTGAGATCAGTCACTACACTAGCATTAGCATCCTCTCTTACCTGTACTCGAAATAATTGCGTCGGCCTGGGTCCGGCTGATTTAAGAGAAGAAGTGCAAAACTGCATTCTTCAGCTGTGTGTGCCTGCATCCGGTGCAATTGTTTCGAGTCAGGCATTTGCCTGATTCTGTACAGTTTAAGATCCACTTGCACATAAATATATTTATAATATTAATGTTCATATGTACTATTTTTTTTTTTTAAAAAATTGCATCTGTATGTATTTATTTTATTCACGTTTATTCATGTTAAATATCTATACATATACATCTATATATGGAGGCGCCTGTTTCCAAAGGGCACTGTATATAAGACAGTTCTCACTGACTGTAGCTGGACAGCTGACGCTAAATGCTAGTAGTAGCTGACTTATCTAACTCCTCTAGGCTGTGATAAATGAGAACTGACCCCAAGCACTTGCAATGCTGTAATGCTGTAAGCATAAACAGTAAACATGGCTTGTTAATACACCCAGATGGTAACCCTGAAATCATCAAAAATAAAGTAGATATGAATATTGATGTAGCAAAGTACAGGGGTCTTTTATGAGCACCCCTTAGTGCTCATTCACAGAGGATCTCTGCCCATGGATTGGCTGTGCTCCACACCCCATGCCAGATAAAAAAAAGTGTCTTGAAGGGTAGAGGTTTTTTTGGCAGGCATAGGCCAGCCCTGTCATATGGTCAGAGGACAGGCTGTAAGTACAGGGCTCAGTTGAAGCCTATGTCCACTACCACTTCCTAACCTGCACATCTGTATGAAGCTTAAGGTATTGGATAGGGTCACCAAGGTGCCTCTTGCCCCTCATGAATACAGAGTTGCTAAATGACAACAGGACTGTATTCATGGGGGATGCCAAAACAGAACACAGAAGCTTGCAGTAATTCTCTTTGAATTTGAATAATGCCTTCCAAATTGTTAATTAGCCCTTATTTGTATACAAACAGCACATGATAGTTCTCTTTGGGGCTTTTACCAAAAAGATGGGGTCAGGGATTCATTGTGCCTAAATACTAAAGTCACATAAATTCATTTTCCATTTTACCAGAATAAGGCTTCTAAGCACAGGGTAAATTCATACTCACTTTTGATCTGTTTCTTTATTTCTTTGGAAGGATCCAGCCAGTTCTGAAATACAGAAGGTAGATAGAAGTGAGAACCGCCATCATTTATGAGATGAGATGAGAATTGCAAAAGGTTACATTTTGAGCTAGCATGATCTTCAAAGCAAAACTAACACAATTGGGGGGGGGGTGTTAATTTGTAAATTACTGTTAGTCATGTTGGGATGGATATAGATGTTAATGTTGTCAGCAACAAGTTCTGAAAATGATTTCACCTTTTGACTGTCGGAGTCGCAGATTGTCAGGCCAAAGTAATCTTTTTCCAGAAGGTTGAGATGCCCACATACCGTATTGAACAGGACCTGCCCTCGAGAGTGCTTCTGTTAGGGAGAAAGAGACCTGACTGGTACCAATTCTTCTATATATTTTTATCTTGAATCTTTTCCCTGTAAGCGTGTAAATATGAGATTATCACAAGGAATGCTGGATGTATTCCCTTAGCTCACAGTTGCCCTTTCACCTAAGGCTTAAGAGACAGGCACATCAATACAGAACCTGCTCTGATTTTCCCTGACTCGTCCTTGTCAAGGAAAGAAATAATTTCACTGTAAAACTTCCCATTTAAGATGCTCTTTTGAGGCTGAAGATGAAGCCTATTCATCTTATATTAAAGATAAGATAAAAAGGGGTATTTTATGCCAGAGGCAGTACACCATCATATGCTAGTTATCTCCTGTAAGAACCAAGGACCCTTAAGGTGGCCATAGACGTAACAATCCCAAGAAAGATCATTAGTTTCAAAACACACGTGTAGAGCTGAATCATCAGATATACAGGTAGATTTACGGGAAGAAACAATAGAATTCTACCTGTATCTGACGATTCAGCACTAACAATGGCCGATATTTGGGTCCCTTCAAAGGCACCCGATCAAAATTTTCTGTCCAGCCAGATCGACGAGCCGACCGATATCCAAGTCTTCTGCTGATATCGGTCGGCTCTTTTTCCACCATACACGCACCGAATATCGGACGAAAATTCATTTCGTATGATATTATCTGCGCGTCTATGGCCACCTTTAGCCAGGTATCCACTGAATTGCAACAGTTACTCACCTCTACCTCACACTCATAGTTGGAAGAATCCAACAGTGTTACCCTGCAAAGAGCACTCTTGGGTTTCCTGGAATGTTTTTGGGGTGACCTCTGCATGTGGGTGGGTGTTGTTCGTTCTTCTGACATGTCCACTCTCTCTTCTCCCTGTTGGTTTATCCAAAACACATTAGAAGGGAAACTGCTGATCTCAGTATCAAGGCTTTCTAGTAACAGTTTTGATTAGTTAGCACTATAATGATCAAAAAGGGATACTTCACCCTACTATACATAAGGGGAATGCACAAGACCCAATGTCCAATGTATAATAGAACTATAATATCGAAATGACCATGAAGATTTTCATTCATCCAGGTCATGGTATATCTAGTATAGGTAAATCTAAAACAAATTAGAAAATTAGTGTCAACTTCAAGAACTACAAGGACCACTTCGTACTTTATAGTGAAACCCACACCTGAAACTAAATAAAAAACAAGGCTTCATGACCCAAAAAATTGATTATAATGACTCAATTTAAGCGTGGAGATGGTGCTTTTTAAAATGCCGGCAGAATGCTCTGATTCACTTAGACAAAATGCATGTACAACTGGACCAAACACATACTACACAGCAAGATGTAGCTACAATGATTACTGGGCACCAATCTGTGGGGTAACTAGTAACTAGTAGGGGTCGATGTGGCCTGGACACCTGCATTGCTGCAGCCAGAATCCACTAACTCCCAAAAGAAATAATTTCATTATTTAACTAGCTGTTTAACTCAACTCACCTCTTCAGGCCTCCATGCATTTTCACTGGCTCCTGGCCTCTCTACGTTGTTAGCAGGTGCATAGGGGGCATCTTGGGCATGTAGAGCAGGATTAGATACTCCATCCTGTGCAGGGCTCTCAGGGCCAGGAGTAAGTTCTGTCTCTGACCCCAGTTCTGTTGTCATGGTGACCGCTCTGTCTGATCAAGCAGGAGCTACAGAGAGAGACAGCATGGAAGAGAAACTGTCACTTTAAATTAGATAATACAAAAAAAATACATACATTAAAATCAGCGGTGCCACAATCAGGCATGATAACCTTCAATCAAGATTCCCAGCACTGAGGCTTTATAATCTTCCGTACGGTATATATTTGTCTACATTAGAACAGGCTGGCATTGACAAAGCCTGTCCTGATAATTATAATCACTGTCTAAGCCTGGCCAGATAATGCGTAGTCAAAGGATCCACTACAATACATTACATTGTATCCCAGCACTGTAAGCTAATAATTAGCAGCCAACTGAGCAATGCAAAAAAAAGAAAGGCAGTGGTCGTCTCTCTGAGACTGGTTACCAGCAGTCAGAAGGCAAGTGCACATTATGTAAAACACCAGCACTGCATGGATCTCTTCTTTAGAGCTCCCTGCCTCCTACCATATGCAGAAATCTCTCCACCCACGTACAGTGAGTCCAGATTATTCAGATGGGGTGTGAAGATAGAGGGATCCCCAGCCCCCGCACAGAATTGATTAATTTATATGGCACATACTGCCTAACGTACTGTGTAAGGCCTAAGTCTCTGCTGAATACTGTAGAACAGGGATATCCCAACTCCACACTGTAGGCCAGCGTTTGATCAGATTAGAATAAGGTTACAGAGAGAATGTAGTCTCCCTGCTATATGTACAGCAGAAAGAATTTGCCTTCATTTTTCTGCTTAACTGGCCTTCAAGCTGGAACCCCCAATCATAATTTGGCACCCAAGGAGGGTAAACCCCTACAGTTTGAGAACCTTTGCTCTAGCTGAAAAGTCACAATTTGGGTATACCTCCTTATAGAAAGTAATAAAAGTTGGTAACGGAAAGACTATTCGCACAAATAAGACTAAAAATCCACATCTCTCAATGTAAATTGTTCCTTAAACTGTTATTGCATTGCAAATTTTATTTTAAGAAGTGCTTGAAGGTGTTGTAATATTTTGGAGCAAACATAACAGAGGTCATTTATAAAGTTTGTGCAGCGAATATTTTTTTGCAAATGGTTGTATTGCCCATGTTTTTTCCTGAACGCTAATATATTGCACTGCTCTGCTCGTATTTCCGTTTTTTGCAAATTCACATTGTGAATACATTTTCGCAAATGAGACGGAAGTTTGCGCGAGCACACCCAATGTGCGAGGTTGTTGTGCGCGAAAATATCGTTGACAGTAACAAATTCCCACTTTGCTTGCGAATATTTTCTCCGCCACCAAAAGTTGTGGCGTAATTCAGTCGCAGAGTGTTCGCATAAATATTCGCAATTTGCGATTTTTGACATATTTAAAAAGCTCTTATAGACATTCACATTGTGCAAAAAAATTCGCAATTTTGTTTGTACCACACTTATTCAGCTTTATTAATATAACCATGCACAGGGCAAATATATTCACTTTGTGAATCAATCTGCCTTGCGCAAAGTTTATAAATGACCCCCAACGACTTTTTCAGTAAGAAGTTTTATTACATTGACTGCGCATTGGCGCAAACTATCAAATTTGTAAACGGTCTTCCACTGTAGGAAGTGGTCGCTAAACAGTTTCCGGGTTTGCAAAAGATATATTAAATTCGCGCAAAGCAAAATTTGTTTGTGCAAAGGCATAACTTTTCGCATTGCGAATAGTTTTTCTGTTACCAACTTTTAGTACATTTGGACTCCTACACAATCTGACCCACAAACATTTAATCCTCAACCAGACCAGCTACTGGTCATAAAAAATTGGAAGTGATGCCACCATAGGCAGAACGTGCTGTTATCTCCGTCCCCAGGAGTAATGCTAAGGGCAGTCAAGAAAATGGCAAGTAAGTCAGAGAAGCCTATTTTGCTGCCCACTGGCCTAAACCTCACCATAGCCACTTGTTAATCTGGGAACCCACCCCGCAGCAATACTCTTTCCTTTACATTTTAGTTACATACACAATGGGTGGGGATGCGAGGAGACACTGCCTTCGCCCAAGCAGGAGGAGCATATGGAATGACAGAGGCAATGGATATAGAAAACAAAAAACAATAAAAAGAGTAGAGTTCAGGGACACAGCAGATAGCCAGTACATTTTAACTTTATAATGCCTATATATTGCTACTTTACACTAGAGAGTTGCCTCTCCTTCTCTAACACTTCACTTCTTTTTCAATAGACACAATTCCAGAGCACTGTTTACTACAAGGGTGTATACATACAAATTTGATACAGATACTAGTCAGTACAGAAGTTAGTGTGCCCTGTTAAATAGAGGTAATAATCTTAATGTGAATTAGGGGTAAATGTGTCAATACAGGATTTTAAGGGTAAGGGCACACCTGGAGATTCGGGGAGATTTTGTCACCAGGCGACTAATCACCTCTTCTCTCTCCCCGAATGGCTTCCCCCTGTCTTCCTCCTGGTAGAATGTGAAATCACCTGCAGGATGGCACTCTTAGCGCTTCGTTTTCCCAAGTCGCCCGAAGTTGCCTATCGAATCGACGCAAGTGCATTGCCGCAGGTAATTTTTCATTTTAGTAGGCGGAAGGCAGGGGGATAGCAGTTTGGGGAGATTGTCGCGCCGAAGAAGAGGTGATTAGTCGCCAGGCGACTAAATCTCCCCGAATCTGCCCGTGTGCCCCTGCCCTAAAGGTAAGCTTATAAGTTGCTAAAAACACACTCTCCCAGTGCAACAGACTGAAGAACAGCTGGCTGCTTAATTGTTTAATCAATGTATATTGTTCAGCCTGCACTGAGACAATCAGACTGACCAATTGCAATCTGTGTATCAGCTGACACATAGCATGGGGTACTCCTGTTTCCAGTCAAGATTGCAAATGCAAGTGTATCATTGCTAAAATAGCTGCACGATTGGTACTTGTGCCCATACATTCTCCTTTGCACCTTGCAGCTATTTGTGACCCAGGCCTTATTTTTATTTTTCACATACCTAGATGGCAGCTTCAGGGGGGTGGCCCTTGCCTGACTATAAAGTCGCATTCAAATTAGAGGCAAGGTGCAGAATTGTAGGCAAAAACATTTTTTTTATAAAATGATAATTTGTTCCCAAAAATGCACTTTGCACCACGCAGTTTGTCGATAAATGAGCTTTTAGATAATTTGGGTCAATGGATTTGTACTGTATAATGAACTGTAGTATTAGGCCACAAGGGAAAAGCAAGCTAATGATTACTCAGTCTGGCATGTGTATGAGGCCTGCACTTTGACATAGGATTCTGAACAATCGGCCTGTGGTTTGTTGGGCAGTTTGGGCGGTTTGTTCTCCATAAGTGACTATCGACCCGGTGTCCCAAACTCTGTCCAATTTTGTCTGTCACCAGCTATGGTACAGTCTGATATATTACAAAACTTATATAAAATACTATAGTAGTTCATATAATTACTATGATATATTATATAGTTTATTCTGCATCTGCAATTCTGACTGTACAGTCACATACCTCCCAACTGTCCCTTTTTCAGAGGGACAGTCCCTCTTTTGACAGCTCAACCTGAGGTCCCTCATTTGTACTGGAAAGTCCCTCTTTTCTCTGCACTGAACAGCCAGAAAACGAAACAAAGTTTCTAACTTAATTGGCTTTTGGCAGAGAGGCCAGTACAGCTAACAGGTGCAACTAAGATACTTTGTAACAATTTTGAGATAAGAAAATAAGTAATTTTAACAGTTTAGATAAGGAGAAATATTTTCAAATTTTTATAATGAACATGGTAAAAGGGTGTCGCCACTAAAATGGGTGTGGTCAAAAAAATTGCCACACTACATGCAGAAAACATTTTTGTCCCTCTTTTTACTTCCAAAATGTTGGGAGGTATGCAGTCATACTATGCAGTTTTGATTAATCATACGTGCTGTGTATTTAATGTCATGCAACCATTTCACTGAATATTCATTCCTTCTGCAGAATTTTCTTTTATATGTATTTTCCCTGGGGTGAATACAGTATTTTCTCTTGTGCCAATTGACAGTAAGCCTGAACTCCTACAAACAGGAAGTCATATTTTCATTTCTAAAATAAATTACAATGTTTCCTGGAGCATTTGTGTTGGATTATTTTTTTGCCCAGGTGGAGAAAGTGCTTTCTGAGAGAGACAGGTGTCATTTGGGGCTCTGAGCAAGTTTCAGTAAGGCTTCACAAAAATACACAAAAAACACATTTATACTGGCCCAATTTGTACCCTGCGGTTTGTGGATAGAAGTTCCGGGTGCGAGTATAGACGCGGGTCGGCGGTTCTGCGGGCCGCTGGTCTTCTCAATAGCAATATTTAATCCTTTTTTCTGGTCACGCCTACTTCAGATGACATCACTTCCGGTTTACAATGAGAGTTTACAGACTACTGGTGCAGATCCATCAGGCTCAAGAGGTGCAAACCAAAGTGGTATGAATGGAAGAGCGAGAAGTAAATCTTTCTACAATATAACAAGGTCTGTGGGTGGGAGAAGCTAACAGAAGGAAACATGCTGTGTGTTTCATTTACACTGGGCACTGGGCCTGATGTACCAGATAGAAATTTTATTGGTAAAAATCTGCTCAAAGACTTTATGGGCTTCGCATCTGATGATGTGTATGCCTTCATTTATTTTCCTGGCACAAAGCAGTTTGATATCGGTTTTAAATTGCCCCAAAATCTGGATCTTTTCTGGGAAATTTTCCATAAAACTAAGAGAGGCCCTATATATAAAAACCTAAAGTTGGTTCAGTTATCAAAGCAGAGCACTGTGGCTATTACTGTTCTACTGCAATCTGAATTAACTGATGTCCTGTTCTGGCTTAAGAGAAAATGTCAGGTTCTGGAAGAACCTCAGAAACCTCAGTTTGATGATGAGGGTTACTGGATTGGAGGCTGGAAAATTAATCCAGATGGAAAATTTAATCCAGATGGAGGCAGAACGCAGCATTTGTCCCATAGCTTCTCCCTCCTGGAAGTTGCTGAGATGCCACCTAATCAAGAGTCACCTCATACACAAGCAGCCTCAGCAGATGATAGGTTCCAAGTTGTACAGAGGAAAAAGAAAAAATGTAAGACAAATGTTTAGGAGAAAAGGAAAAACACCAGTGATGATTCCCAGCAGTTACCCTATAAAGTTACTTCAGGCAGATTTGAAGTCTTGCAATCTTGTACTGAGACTGAAGATCAAACAGAACGTGAACAGTCACTTGGGAGATCAGTCTTTTGAGGAACTTCCAGAGAGACATGATGAGCCTTTATTATATTCAGTTAAAAGATGTGGCTCACAAGGTGACAATATGGGCAAGAAAAAAAATCTACGCTAACAGGTCCCAATGACTCTCAGGACCAGCTCACTTAATGTGAACAGTGTAAGAGCCACTGTGAGGGAGCTGATTTATAATGTCTTAAGAACTGTTATTTTTGATATTTGCTTTATAAAGAGACCAGGCTTAAGAACAATAATGATGTTTTTCATGCTAAAAGAGAGTGGACTTTGGGGCCCTCCTATTGGTCATTTGGATTAGATGAATATGTTGGGATAGAAGTCTTGTTTAAAAGAAATGATTTTTCTGTTGATAAAATAATTGAGATTCATCCTGGTAGGTGTCTCCTATTAGACTAAGAATGGTACCAGTTATCATATTATTAATGTTTATGGGCCTCAAAACATGTCTGATAGAAAAGATTTATTTTAAAAGATATTTATATGAAAGAATCTGATACAGATTACTGGAAAAATATGATTTGTATTTTCTGTTTTAAGACTCATTTGATGTAATTGTTTTTTTAATTGTTTTTGTAAATTTGTTGCAAGAATTTTTAATAAAACAAAAATTTCCTCCTATTGTTCCATATAACCTTCCCGATAACTCCTCCTATTGCTCCATATAACCCTCCCTATAACTCCTCCTATTACTCCATATAACCCTCACTATAACTCCTCCTATTGCTCCATATAACCCTCCCTATAACTCCTCCTATTGCTCCATATAACCCTCCCTATAACTCCTCCTATTGCTCCATATAACCCTCTCTATAACTCCTCCTATTGCTCCATATAACCTTCCCTATAACTCCTCCTATTGCTCCATATAACCCTCTCTATAACTCCTCCTATTGCTCCATATAACCTTCCCTATAACTCCTCCTATTGCTCCATATAACCCTCCCTATAACTCCTCCTATTGCTCCATATAACCCTCTCTATAACTCCTCCTATTGCTCCATATAACCTTCCCTATAATTCCCCCTATTGCTCCATCTAACCCTACATATAGCTACCCTTTTTGCTCCTATTGTTGCAACGATTATTACATATAACCCCTCCCAACAGTTCCTCATTATTCCCTCTTCTATAACCCTAAAATCATCATATTGTGTCTCTTTATTGCAATGCCACCCAACTGGTTCCGTAATATATATGAATGAGAAAGAGTTCCACTTGACAAGCAGCTATCCATGGCACATAGACAGGTGGCATGGCTGGTAAACCCCATTAACCCCCATTATTTCTCTTCTCGCGTATAAGCCTCTCTTCTGCTAGGCACAGGGCTTCAATCTAAAGGGGTCATACGAGACCTGTGTCTGTGTCACATAATTCAAGAAAAGGGTGGATTAATCCTTCATATAATCAATTTAACAAAAGCTCCTTCAATTTCTTGTCTTTTTTGTCCTTTAAGCAAGGCAAAAAGCCAACTGTGGGAATCTTATCGCTGGCTCCTTTTTCATGCTTGCTGTCATATTGCAGTCTTGGCTGTAAAAAGCTGCCATGGATGTGAGATTAACAGTCAGTGGGCAAGTTAGGTGGGGATATTATGGTACGGACAGTCCAACCTTAGATGATGGCCTAATGGCCTGTTCCCTCCAAGGCAGATGTGAATGTATTGATCATGTTTGTGCTTAAGCCAAAGAGCTTCTTTAAAAGAAAGTGGCGTTTATACAGAACTTGGCTCCCATGGGGCTCAAAAGGCTTTTCTGCAATAAACCATTTATGTGTATACTAAGTAGCTTGGGAGTTGGATAGGGGATGAGATTAACCCTCTAAAGCCATTATGTGAATCAAACATTGCTAGGCAGGTGAAAAAAGGGAGTCAATTTGAAAACAGAATTCATTAAAAGATAGTAAAGTGAGGCCCCATTGGGTAGAAAGAATTCTAGATCCAACTTAAACTGCAGCCTTTCAGCTGGTCTGAATTATAACTCCCAGTGTCTCCCAACAGCCTTCATCTGTAATTCAAGCAGATCTAGAGAGCTGCAGGTTGTACATCTTTGTTATATGTCATTCCAACCCCCCTCATATGGGCCTCAAGCTTCTGGCATTGCTTGGGGCCCACACTTTACTACCTACAATTCAAACCATGCTCTTTAGAGGTAATGTCAGAGAACTTAACCCTTAAGCCATATTTCATAACAATCAGGCTTTTAAAGGAAACTATATCTAAAGCACATCTCAAACTGCTGTCAAGCATTGTACTATAACAGTCATAAGTATTTATATTGCCTGTTCTGCACAGACCACACCCGCAAGTCACCCAAATAAATAAGGGAGACTCCTAGAAAATATACAGGCGTTAGGCGTGTACATCTCTTAAAGTGAGCCTGTTACTCCTCACAGCACAGTATCTGTGTGAGCATGATAAAAATTTAAATAATTTGTAGGGAATGCATTTATTAGCCACCAATCACCAATTTTGTGGGTAAGTGTCCATGCCCTAATTTTGATATAAGAAATGGTCACACTGTCATATTTATGTAAGACACTGTACAGTTGAATGTTGTTTTGCTTGTCTGTAGAATGAAACAATAATCCCAATATTGGTTGCAAGGGGTCACTACCTTAGATTACTAAGTAAGTACCGGGCTCCCATTGAATTTTGCCCATAATGAACAGCATGCAAATAAAGCTGCTCATAACATTGGCAGCTTTAAGATACCGATTCTGCCCTTTAAGACCAAGTCATTAGTTATCTGCCGACTCATCTATTGTTTATGGGCCCTCCGCAACTCCCTCCTCAACAGATATCTGTCCAAAAATCATTCATATATGTATGAGGCCTTGATATAACAACAACCAGTCTTGGCTCCCACTATGGTATCATTGTTGGCCCCAGGGCCAAACTACCAGGTCGGCTACATACAGCCCATCATATAGGTGGCCATTCTGAACAAAGATCCATTGGTTTAGCAATTTCACAAGTGGATCTTCGGGTTAGGTCAGCTGTAGGGTCAGGCCTCTGGACACCACTAGGCTAGTCACGTTCTGCCTCCAAAACTTGCACCCAGATGAAAATTATTCACTGACAGAACCTATACTTGGAAAAATTGGCACCAGATAGAGATGACTGCAATATTGGTGGGGTATGTTATACCAACAAGCATCGTAGCGCTAGGCCATTATAATCCCTTTTAAGGCCAGATCTATGCCAGAGAACTCCAGTTGGACACTCCTGACATAGGCCAATTGCCATCTTCCTAAAAAAAACAAATTTGGGTGTGTGTCTTCTAAAAAATAATGTACCCAGAAGCATTCTAAACACACGGCTGCATGTCAGATAAAAAGTAGCTCTGCATGAGTCATGGGAGGAGAGGCACAACGCCTTAAATACAGCTTTTGCCTTCTTTAGATCTAAGCTGACAGCAGCGTGGGATCCAAGCAACTCTGAGAAGGAAAGAACCCAAGCTTCCTACAAAATACTTCTCCCTGCTTCTGCTGAAAAGAAGTCTTACCTTACAGGGGCTGCCTGAACATTATAAGGAGTTATAGGCACGAGCATTAAGGGCACATTAATGCCCTTCTGAATTTTGGTTGTGTCTGTACCTAACAAGGTGAAGAAAGCAAAATAAGTTATAGGAAGAGTTTTATACCCTGTATAGAGTATTGGGGTGACACCAACAGCTGCTTAAGACCAATATAAGTAAAGACTCCCTTGCACCTAACAACGCTGCAGAGTGCAAGAGTGCAGTGCCCTCATGTGTTTAATCTAGCTGTATATCTACACACAAATACCAAATTTGCAAATTAATATGCATTCTACGTGGAACAACTGCAGGGGGCACCCTTCATTTCCCTAAAAATCTAAATAAGAGCTATAATTATGTCACTACCAGATATTCCTCTTGTATGAAACCAGAGAGATAAAAGTGGGCTGGACAGATTACACACACACTCTCTCGACAAAGTAAATACTCACAGTGTCAGAATTCCACAGGGCTTCACCAGCTAGTAGTTCTCTGTCATGAGGGTAATGTTCTTGGCAACCCTGCTTGCTCTGTCTCATTGCCAAAAAGTGAATCCCATTTGTAACCTGCTTGCTCCCCAAGGCAAAAAAATCATGGTGTGGCACTGAAGGGGTGAAACCTTCCCACACACACAGGGAAACACGGGGTGTGTACAGGAACTAGTGAGAAATCCTAGGGCAGGTTAGATGAGGAGGAGGAGGCGGCTCCAGGGCTGAAATGGGCTGGTGATACAAACCAGTCAGCACCACTTGCACAAGCAAAATGATTACCTGAGTATCCCCCTCAGGCAACCACAGTGACCTTCACATTCCAGTGATACACAACAACACAATACAGCCCAACTATCAGAGCATTACTGTACACAAACAGCACGACCGAAAACTGGCCGTCCGAAAAAACTAATAGTCACATCACAATCCCGTGCTCTGCACAAACACATCATTGCCGTACACTGGGCTCTCATACAACATTAGTCCTACAGGGGACAATTTTCAGGTGATTTCTTGCATGACAAGTCACACTACAAATGGCAGCCAAAGGACCAGTGTCCCATAAAGGAATGTTTACCATTTTTTGTGGCATTTTCTGAAATATTTAGGGCTGTTCCAAACTGGAGAGCTAGAGAGATGTTATTATGGGAAAGCTAGAAAATACAGCACAAATATACCTTCTGATTGTGTAGGCAGTGTGGCAAATATGAACAGTAGCTTAAACATTAACACATTAACACTAACACAAAAAAAATGTGTTTTTAAAGTAATTAAAATACAATATACTGTTTCCCTGCACTGGTAAAACTGATGTGTTTGCTTCATAAACACTGCAATAGTTTATATAAGCAAGCTACTATAGACATGGGTGCAGCCTTATAAAAGTCACAGGTTACACAGCAGATAACAGATGGATTTAGATTTCATTGTATTATACGGAACTATCTCCTATTTAACCTGTGCTAAGGATCAGCCTGTGCACTTTCCTCCACTTGCTCCTATTATCCCCATTACTACTGTAGGCACCATCTCTCCCTAATATACGTACCTGCTATCCCACAGCCACAGTCCCTTCCCAGAGACTATTATCCCCACTGTTACTATAGGCACAATCTCTCCCTACTATACCTGTTATCCCACAGCCACAGTCCCATCCCAGAGACTATTATCCACACTGCTACTATAGGCACCATCTCTCCCTACTATACCTGCTATCCCACAGCCACAGTCCCTTCCCAGAGACTATTATCCACACTGCTACTGTAGGCACCATCTCTCCCTACTAAACCTGCTATCCCACAGCCACAGTCCCATCCCAGAGACTATTATCCACACTGCTACTATAGGTACCATCTCTCCCTACTATACCTGCTATCCCACAGCCACACTCCCTTCCCAGAGACTATTATCCCACTGTTACTATAGGCACCATCTCTCCCTACTATACCTGCTATCCCACAGCCACAGTCCCATCCCAGAGACTATTATCCCACTGTTACTATAGGCACCATCTCTCCCTACTATACCTGCTATCCCACAGTCACAGTACCATCCCAGAGACTATTATCCCATTGCTACAATGTTACCATCACATCCTACTATACCTGTTATACTGAGGCTATTATCCTACTGCTACCAGTGGGAACTCCTCAGTGACTTATGCTTCTATTTTACAACAGGGGTTACTGTCACGGCCGGCACCCAACACCAGAACAGGTGCCAAGTACCCTGGTCTCGGCTCGGCTTCACCAGTAGTGTGACCACCGTTGGGCTTCGGGAGGAGCCCTCAGCTTACTTGGGTGCCACCTGGACTTAATGAGGGGTACAAGGCGAGATGTTCTGGCTGGCAAAGGGGCACGGCAGGTAGATAGTCTTTTGGGCCGAAGGTCACGGTACAAATGGAGCAGGCAAGAGAATCGTCAGACAGGCTGGGTCGAAGCAGGCAGATATCAAGAATTGTCAGGCAGGCAAGGGTCAAAACCGGGTAATCAAACAGATGGGGTCAGGCAGAAAGAGTAGTCGAGATGCAGGCAAAAGTCAGGATTCGGATATCAGAATTGTCAGGAACAGGCAGTGATCAAAAAACCAGATTAACAGACTAAAGTTACACAGGAACAGATAGCACAAGGCTTCAGGAACCACAGAAACAAGTTTCTATCACGGGCACTGGCTCGCCCTAGAATCAAAGATGGCGCCGGCACCAGCGCCAGCTCATGGACCATGCGGCGGGCGTCCCCGCCGACGGCGTGGCGGGCGACCCCGCCGCACAGGTATTGTTACAGTTACATTATTCACTATATATTGACACTTACAGTAAGAAAAATAGATATCAATAACATAAGGTCCTCACAATCAATCAGTTCACTGTATCAATGCAAAAGTAACACACACTGTAATCATTGTACAACATCAATGCGGTGACACAAACACAATTGTGGTTGAATGAAAATCACCAATATATTCTGCTGTGTGTTCAGCCAGGCCAACTTGTCCATCAAAAGCCACATGTCCCCACATGTCAACCTCATCTATGTGAAGTCTTCTGCCCCCTGGACATCCAAGTGTGCAAAGCGAGTCACATCACTGAATGTCTGCCCTGACAATAAGTGTACCTGGGGGGAAGGGGGGGTTTACCTCTGAGTTAAATGTAGATAGAATGTAGTGATAATCTGAAACTAATAATGCTAATAGTTTTATTTTTTTATTATTTGTAATTTTTGTTGTGTTATTTAGGGGGTTATTTATCAAAATCTGAGATTTTCTCACTATTTTACAAAAACCACTCTGACCAAATCTGCATTGACCCCCCCCCCTCCCTATTCATCAACGCATTTTTGCAAAAATGTCTTGTGCTGCAAATAGGGTTGCCACCTTTTCTGGAAAAAAAGTACTGGCCTTCCTATATATTTATCTTTTTTCCCTATTAATAACAATGGGATCAACCATAATTTTTACCGGCCAGGCCAGTAAAATACCGGCCAGGTGGCAACCCTAGCTGCAAAAGACTAAATAAAATTATGAAAAAAACCGAACCATAAATTTTTTTTTCGGATTTCACACTGAAAACTGCAGCTTTTTCGGATTTGATACCCAAGAACTGTGACTTTTTCAGATTCTAGCCTGAAAACAACTACATATTCGGATAACAGGACTAGACCAAGTACAGATCAGGATATCTTCCAATTGTAAACTGGACATCTGCCATTGATTTCTACATGGACTCTGCAGATCAGAGTTGGAGTACTTTTTTATTCTTTTTTTAACACCATCGGGGTTTAATAAATCACGAAAAATTTGTTTTTTTTAAAAGAAAAATTGCGTTTTCCCCTTTAAAAGTCCGACCAGAAAAAATTGGACTCTGATAAATAGTATTGTTTTATTCAAAAGCAATTTCAGCATTCTGGTTACTACAGTCCAAATTACAGTAGAAACCATGCATTGATTTGAACAAGAGACAGGCATATGAGGAGGAGAAGGACTGAACAGAAAGATGAATACAAAGTAGCAATAACAATACATTTGTAGCCTTACAAAGCATTTGTTTTTAGATGGTGACAGTGACCCCCATTTGAAAGCTGGAAAGAGTCAGCAGAGGAAGGCAAATAATTTATAACCTATAAAAAAATAAATAATGACGACCAAGTGAAAAATTGCTTAGAATTGTCCATTCTATAAACATACTAAAAGTTAACTTAAAGGTGAACCACCCCTTTAAATAAGGGACACACAAAAGTCTGTCTGTGGTTGGCAGAGAGGAGTTTGATTAATTATTATCAAAAGCAATGTCAGCCAAAGAGGGTCTACTGTTCTCTTTCATAGGGTATTGGTTATCAAATAACCCCCTGTGCCCTATCCCTTAGACCTTGCCCAGTACTCAGCCTTTTGAAGCCTCACTGCATTTAAACCCATTTCTACATTGCCTCCACAGAAAAAGGAAGGGATCATTTATCATTGTCTTGCGCTAAGTGATCTAAATGCATAATGATGTTGTCCCGGCAGAAGGCTGACATCACTGTATTAGATCACAGCTCTGCACACTGTCTAGTCTCTTTCAATGTAAAGGTGGCCATAGACTTAACAATTACGATCTTTCTTGGAAAAGTTCTTTCCAAGAAAGATTGTTCATTTCAATATACACGTGTAGTGCTGAATCATCAGATATACATGTAGAATTCTATTTTTTATACCTGTATCTGACAATTCAGCACTAACAATGGCCGATGTTTGGGTAAAGGCACCCAATCAAAATTTTCCATCCAGCCGATCGACAAGCCAACCGTTATCCAAGTCTTCTGCTGATATCAGCCGGCTGGTTTCCTACCATACATGCACCAAATATCATACGAAAATTCGTTTCGTACAATATTATCTGTGCCTCTATGGCCAACCTTAAGAATGATATAGATTATAGAAGATATACTGTAATCCTGGACTGAATTAGGGGAATAATGGCTATTTTCAACATGGCTTTAGATAATTTACATAAAAAGGGGCAACACCCCTGGATATCATGGATACCAAGGAAATTGTATTGGCTCATTGTAGAGGAGCTCTACAGCAGCAGTAATTACTGATATCCCAAAGCTAGTATATACAGTAGAAATTATCCCCATGCATAAAGACCATCTGCACAAATGGTCCCAAGGCCTATAAACCCTGCAAGTGGCTGCCTGGTGAGTCAGCAGATAACAGCTGAACTGAGACCAGACAGACTAACAAATATCACTGAACAAACACAGGGACTGTACAGATAGGAGCTGGCGGTTTGTTGGATTCAGGGAATTAAATAAGGATTTTATAAGCGAAAACAAAATGTATATATCTATATATATATATATCTATATATATATATATATATATATATATATATATATATATATATATATATATATATATAAATATATATATATATATATATATATATATATATATATATATACTTCCATCCATCACCACCACCAGCTAGCCGTTTGTGGGATTTAGGGAATTAAATTAGGCTTTATTAGCAAAATATCTATATTTGTAGTGTGTAGAGATAGTCTATCTAGAGATAGAGGTATAAATTTTTCAATATTCATAAGACCTGAGAGTGCAGATCTTATTCGTGCTGGTGGATGGAAGTATGTATGTGTATGTATATATATATATATATATATATCTCATAAAGTTATTTGTTTTCAATAAATTTCACTGATTTTTTGCATCTTAAGACCTGTAAGTGCTCGCCTTTTTCCAGGATATATATATATATATATATATATATATATATATATATATATATATATATATATATATATAATTTGTACTGTATATACTAGCTTTGGGATATCAGTAATTACTGCTGCTGTAGGGCTCCTCAACAATGATCTAATCCTTTTTCCAGGATATATATATATATATATATATATATATATATATATATATATATATATATATATATATATATATATATATATATATATATATATATATATATATATATATATACATCCATCCACCAGCACAGCCAATAAATAATTACCTTACAGACTGCTGGCTGAATATCCTCAGCAAATGATAATGACCCAGGCCATGCAATGCACTTAACATGTATATAAACCCCTTTGATTTATTTTTGTACTGTTGACCCCTTTAATGACATCTGTGGGGCTGGACCATTACTCACTCTGTTGTACGAATAGGGAGGGGGGGGGCAGGGCAGTATAGCACCTCCCTTAGCCACAGAGGTATAGCCATAAGGTCAGAAGGTTTTATAGAAGTATTGGGGTCCTGACTGATGCACAGCTTTATGATATATCAGCAGAATTAAAGATCATCATTCCAAAGGTTTTTGAAGGTGAAAAAAAGAATCACAGCCATATAACAGCAGTTATTTTTTTTTTAAAAAAACAGCCATAATTCAAACATCTGGCAGAAATACACCTTCAGATATTTATGAATATGATAAAAGGGAAATCCTTAACTTTCCTTGATTAAAATAAAGTATTAAATAGAAAATGACTGCATGTGTGGCTGGACTCAAAAAGAAATTCCTGCTTATTGTGGACTGCTGTATGGCTCCTAGATAAAGAACAGCCAGCCCTGGAGGACAAGTGTAGTGGAAATTGCAGACTTAAGGCCCCCATACACAGGCCGATAAAAGCTGCCGAGTGCCGACATACGGCAGTTTATTGGCCCGTGTTTGGGGCCATCCGACAGGCTTTACTAATCGATATCTGTCCGAAACTCAGCCAGATCTCGATCAGAATGTTAAAAAATCCCGTCGGATCGCGGCCACATCTGTGCGTGTATGCGGTCCCGCGATCCGACCTCCCGTATCGGATGCATTATGCCTCTAGGGCCCACGATCGGATCAGCCCGATATGACCCACTTCAATGTGCAGATCTCTACATCTATGGCCACCATTATACAGCAGCCCTATGATATGATGCATACTACATAAAATGTGTAGTTTGTAAAGAGGAGGTTCACCTTTAAGTTAACTTTTATTATGTTATAGAATGGCTCATTTTTATAAACCTTTCAATTGGTCTTCTTTATTTTGTGTTTTGTAAAGTTTTTGAATTATTTGACTTCGGATTCTCTCTAATGGGGGGGGTCACTGACCCATCTAAAAAAATGCTCTGTAAGGCTGCACATGTATAGTTATTGATACTTTTTATTACTCATCTTTCTACTATTTTTAGACCAGATATTATTCATATTCCAGTCTCTTATGCAAATCAATAGTCATTTGGACCCTAGCAACCAGTTGGTCAAAAATTGCAACAGGAGAGCTGCTGAATAAAAGCTAAATAACTCGAAAACCAAATTTACTAATATAAATTAAAACAAACTGTGAATTGTGTCAAAATATCATGTTAAAGGTTAATTTAAAGGTGAACAACTCTTTAAGGCTTTAGCACCCATATAATGTAAATATGTTTGAAGTTAGTTGATTGGTCCTCGTGTGGTGTTATACCTTCATGGCATTTAGAGGTGAATAAGTTATCCCCTTTGCCAGAACCAGGCCAATATGTGCTGTAAAGGCACCCACTCTTGCAACCTCTTCCACTTGCCACCCTCCCCTCACTAGCTTGCCTAAACAGCACCACCCTTCCCCCACAACTGCCCCTGTTTGCCACCCAGAAACTTTGGTAAAGCTTGGACAGATTCAGGGACTGGAAGAAGAGATCTGACCATGTGCCTCTTGTGCTTATTCCTAGTTCCAGCCCTGACTAGGTTTATTTGTAAATCGTGCAAAGCACTGTACAGTGCAAAGTGTTTCAGCGGACAGCCTAAAATGCACCTCACCCTGTGAATTTATCTGCTGTCCGTTGAAACACTTTGCACCGTAACACCAACCACATATTTATTATTTACATATAAATATATTATAATAAATACTTATAATACAATAATTTGCACAGCCCACATTCATATAGCAAGGCACTTTCAAGGCTGCCCTTTATCCTCATTACTTTTCATTTAAAGCAAAATCATAGGAAATAATAAAGATATGCACAAGATGCAATCTTGTCATATGACCTTCAGGTATATCTTGGTGACTCTATAAGCACATCACAAGTAGTGGCATTTATTTTCTAGGTTAAAGTTTACTAATGCCCCATAGAATGATGTAGTTGTTTAGTATGCTCCAGTGCACCCTGATCTTCCTAGCTCACCATCCAGGGCCTTTTTGTGTGCTACTCTCCTGGGTGTCTGCACAGTGAATACAGCTCCATGCCTAATATGCACTACTACAGGTGCAAATTTGGTTGTGCCAGGTTTATGGTAAGATGAACAGAGTATATATAGAGAATATATAGAAAAGTGACAGATGGGCTGCACTGGTTACATTTATGCAACAGGTACATGCCCCTAATTTTTAATCTGGTAACCTTATTTAGGGGAGAGCACCATGGAACCCTAACAGGAAAAATAAGTGGCAGAGATACAACAGTGGCAGGGCAGCATGACTCTGCTTAAGCTTCCTTCTTATACTCTTATTGAATAGATCTGCAGCACACAATATACTATAATACACTGGTTCCAAATCTGTGGGGTCAACCTCCTTGGAGGGAGGCAGATGCAGTGAGGGAGAGACTACAGTTTCAAGGTTAGTGGGGGTGAGATTTGACTAGAGCGATGTTTTGCCGTCTTAGATACACATGGCTAATTACATTGATAGTCTTGGTTGTTCACCTTTAGTTCAATGTTTAGTATGCTATGTAGCACAACTTTAAAACATTTAGTAACTTTTAGAGGGTGATATTCTGAGATAATTTAAAATTGGTTTTCATGTTTTATTATTTGTGGTTTTTGAGTTATTTAGCTTTGTTCAGCAGCTCTCCAGTTTGCAGTTTTGGCAACCATGCATTGATTTAAATACGAGACTGGAATATGAATAGGAGAGGCCTGAATAGAAAGATCAGTAATAAAAAGTAGCATAGCCAACAACAATATATTTGTAGCCTTACAGAGCATTTGTTTTTTAGATGGGGTCAGTGACCCCCATAGCTGGAAAAAGTCAAAAGAAGGAGGGAAACAAAAATTATAAAAATGAAAAAAAAATTAAGGCCAATTGAAAAATGTATTACAATTAGCCATTCTATAACATACTAAAATTTCACTTGAAGGTAAACCACCCCTTTAAGACTAAATATATTTTACACAATATATTTAATTTCATTTACTGACCCCCAAGGTACAAGTGATAGGGTTCTAAGGGCACACTAACATCTACTGTAACTCTTGTGCCCTGGGGAATGCTGTGTTCTGCAAATGCTGTGTTCTTCTCCTTGACCCACATTACAAACATGGTTCAAAAACCAACCAATAAGCAACCAATACTGAAGCACCTACTCATATTTATAAATACAAATATGCAGAGTAAAAATGTTTTGCTTCCACAGGAAATGCTATCCTTGTACTACAGAATCTAAGGAAATATGGCAGATCCCATGCATGTGAAAGTCCAAAAAAACATAAAAACGATGTTCTGTGCACACAATGATTTATTGCTGCCATCAAACTGCACTTTTAAAAATCAGAGTACTTCTCATACAGGGCTGATCCTATCAAATGTGGGGCCCAATTGGGACCTTGTTGGCGGGGCCCCTAGACAAAGTGTTGCTGGCTACTGACACACCAAGTATTTAGGAAAATAAGGGCATACAGGCACAAAATAGAAAGGAAAGGGGCAGACAAGGTAAGAGAGTGAGAGGGATGAAATAGGGGCACATAATAGGGGCACACAGGGTAAGAGAGAGAGGGAGGAAATAGGAGAGTAGACTGGGCCAATTCAGCTTGGGAGCAGGCTAGGTTGGATTGGGGGCAGGCAGGGCCAATCAAGGTTGGAGGAAAGCTGGGCCTATGAGAGTTGGGGGCAGGCTAGACCTATGGAGTTGGGGGATAGGCTGGCTTATCAGAGTTGGGGGTGGGCTGGACCTATGGATTTGGGGATGGGCTGGTTTCTCAAAGTTGGGGGCAGGCCAGGCAGCATCATGTGCTGTGGGAAATATTATCTGTGCTGCCCTGTGGTGCGGGGCCCCCAGAGGTGCGGGGCCCCCAGAGGTGCGGGGCCCAATTGGTCGAATAGGCCTAAGGCCGGCCCTGTTCTCATACATGCTGGTAACATCCAATGTTAAATAGTAAATAGGAGACATCAAAAAAGCATTTCCTTTAAAACTATACAAAGCAAATTATTATTTATTAAGTATTTGCAATGGTTTAATATGTAACTTAAAAATGTGTCAGACTGCAAAAGAAAAGTCAATATAAAGGAAAAGTGGCCTGAATTTTGGAGCAACTACTACTCTGTCACTGGGACAGAGCAAACACTGATATTCATATGCTGAGCTAGGTCATTGCCCTCAAGGAATGAATAAATGGATTCTGCTTTACACACTGCCTGGTATATATAAGACTAGTTACAGACGGGCGTTATTATGTGCTGGCAAAATGTAACACACTGGGTTTTTTACTAAAGTACAATTTTTTCTGGTCGGACTTTTAAAGGAGAAAACACCATTTTCTCAGAGAAAAAAAAAACTCAAATGTTTTGTGATTTATTAAACCCCCGATGGTGTTAAAAGTTTGAATATAAAAGTACTTTATCTGAAACCTGCTGAGGTCATCAGATATCCTGCGCTGGATTTTGTCCAATAATCCGAATTTGATAAATAACCCCCTGAATGTGAGGCCTAAACTTAGAATGACGGACAAAGGGTACATTCTTGTATCAATAGGGTATATGTTCGATTTTTCCCAACTGCTCTTTTGGCCTGTGTATAGCCGAAACTGATCTACTATACACAGGACTGCCTGGAGGGAGTTGCATGGGGTATCATGGTATAGCAGCATGCCATCAACATATAGTGATATATGCTTTTTCACTCTCCCCAGGCAGAGGCCTGTGATGTTGTCCACCTGGCAGATCAGGATTGGTAGTGGCTCTATGGCCAGGGCAAACAGAAGTGAAGATATAGGGCACTCATGTCAGGTTCCTCTATGCACGTTAGTGGCGATAGCTAGCCATTAGCCCAGACTCTTGCCAACGGTTGTTTATATAGTAGCTTCACCCACTGCATGAAGTGTTCCCCCAAGGACTTTTCAGAGGTATGTCCATTCTACAGAATCAAAAGCCTTGGCCACATCCAGGGACTCTACCAGTGTCGGACTGGGACACCAGGGGTCCACTCTCATTACTAAAATTCTTCATCTCCTAAATCAACCTCTATTCTCCCAGTTTGTTTTCTTTACATACTATAATCTATTATTCCATCTATTTAGCCTCTTTGTTCTCATAAAATAGGGAATGGCCAGGAAATAGGCCTGGTAACCCGGTGGGCCAGTCCGACACTGGACTCTACTGTTCGTGAACCCTGATTGTTGTGATTTGCAAATAGATTTGTAAATTGTCTAGGAATATTGACATTGGTGGACAAAGGGCACATTCTTGATGGAATATAATGCACCTGCATGAAACACATTTGGGTACATTGTGTAACATCCCCTGCTCCATATACACAATTAATATGCACTTACACTCTGTATACAGAGTGTAACTATCCTCTTTCAGTCCCCCCCCCAGACGCACATTTTCTTTACTGCGTTCACTGCAGTGTGGTCTCTGGCGGGCCCTTCATGGGAGCACCCGCCACTCCCCCAGTAGTTACACCATTTTCTGTATAACAAAGGTATGGACTGCTGCTCTGTGTATAATACAGATACACCCCTGCTCTGCATATAACAGAGATGCACCCCTGCTCTGTGTTGAATACAGATACTCTCCCCTGCTCTGTTTATAATACAGATACTCTCCCCTGCTCTGTTTATAATACAGATACTCTCCCCTGCTCTGTGTATAATACATATACTCTCCCCTGCTCTGTGTATAATAAAGATACTCTCCCCTGATCTGGATATAATACAGGTACACCCATGCTCTGTGCTGAATACAGATACTCTCCCTGCTCTATGTTGAATATAGATACTCTCCCCTGCTCTGTGTGTAATACACATACTCTCCCCTGCTCTGTGTATAATACAGATATACTCCTGCTCTGTGTATAATAGATACACCCCTGATCTGTGTTGAATACAGATAATATCCCTGCTCTGTGTATAATACATATACTCTCCCCTGCTCTGTGTATAATAAAGATACTCTCCCCTGCTCTGTGTATAATACAGATACTCTCCCCTGCTCTTTGTATAATACACATACTCGCCCCTGTATATATATATATATATATATATATATATATATATATATATATATATATATATATATATATATATAAAAGCAGTTCGTACTTTGATTACAAAAGGATACATAATCATTAAAGAGTTAATTCCAAGACTTATGATATGAGCACACCCCAGTGCCCTGTTCATGCCCTATGAAACACAGGTTGGAACAAGCACAGTGCACCTGCCTCTACCCTCTGAGTTACACCCAGACCTGGGCATCTGGCCACAAAAAGTTTCCTGATCTTTCATTTAATGGGGAGAGTTCAGTAAAGATTGTAGAACACTCTAAACATCCTACATAGTTATCACTGCCTCCCAGTTGTCTGCATTACTTATCAGATCAGGATCCTGCTGCTGGTCTTTCAATGTAAAAGCTTTCTGCACTTATCACCATGTATTTATATATCTTTGAAATTCCATAAAATCACTTAAAATACCATAAAAATCAATTAGAGGCCCACATCTGGTCTCCAGTTCACCAGCCCTGCACTTGCAAAAGGATGATGGGAGAATATACCTATTTTAAATAAGTAGTGTTTGACCATTATTGACTTTATTTTCTATAGGTTTCCAGATTATGCAACAAGGGGAGCCTTAAGGTGGCCATAGATGTAACAAGAAAGATCGTTTGTTCAACAAACACACTTGTAGAGCAGAATCGTCAGATTTACAGGTAGAAACAATAGAATTCTACCTTTATCTGACGATTCACCACTAACAATGGACGATGTTTGTGTGCCTTCAAAGGCACCCGATCAAAATTTTCCGTCCAGCCCAATAGACAAGCTGACCGATATCCAAGTTTCTGCAGATATTGGTTGGTTCTTTTTCCACCATACACGCACCGAATATCGTACGAAAATTTGTTTAGTATTATATTATCTGTGCGTCTATGGCCACCTTTAATTTATTTGTATATATTATTTTTGTGTATTTGTATACAGCAGTGATCCCCAACCAGTAGCTCGTGAGCAACATGTTGCTCTCCAACCCCTTGGATGTTGCTCCCAGTGTCCTCAAAGTAGGCGATTATTTTTGAATTCCGGGCTTGGAAGTAAGTTTTAATTGCATAAAAACTAAGTATAGTGCCAAGTAGAGCCTCCTGTAGGCTGCCAGTCCATATAGGAGCTCCCAAATAGCCAATCACATCCCTTATTTGGCACTTTTTTATGCTTGTGTTGCTCCCCAACTCTTTTTACATTTGAATGTGGCTCATGGATAAAAAAGGTTGGGGATCCCTGGTATACAGTATATGAAAGTTGCCATCCTGGCTGCTCTGAAGAATTCATTTAAACTCAGCTTAAGAAAATGGGGCCCAAAGAACAAGGGCACCCAGACCTGCATTTCTCCCACCCTGCAGTCTCCCTTCTGCCAGTACCTGTCCAGTGGTTGGATGAAGCAGGCTGAAATAATGTGCAGAAGGGGGCCCAAAAATATTTCTGCAGGGGTCACAGAATTATCAGTTTATGGTAGTGGGTGGAATGCTTGATAAGCTTTATTGGACAGTACCTTTACAATTAATGCTGTCAATACGTGCCCAGATTTGGTCAGGCAGTTTGGTTTTTCAGGTCTGTCATTCAAAACTTTTCTTGGTTGCTAGGGAATGTGTGACCTTAAGAAACAGTGTAAATTCTAAACTGCAGAGCTGCAGAAAAGGATAAAAGGGGTAATTCACTTTTAGTTGAACCTTTATTATGTTATAGACTAACCTCTTAGAAACCTTTCAACCTGGTCCTCATTTGTCATAGTTTATAGAGTTGTGCCCACATATTAACAAGATAAAAAGCTGTCTAACCCAAAAGCAATCCTACTCTTTATTCTCTGTTCTGAGAAACTACTTAGATAATGATAGTAAAGTATTGGGGTGGCTGTAAATTTTCATTTCTTGATGATATATCCTACTGTAACCTTTATAATCACTTTTATGGCGCCGGGTAAATGGACTTGCCTTGTAATATTAAGGAAGGCAGGCCGAAGGTGTGTAACTGAGCAAGTACTGTCAGAGCACAGATATTTGTCAGCACTTGATATATAATTAAAGGAAAGTCTCTGTACATTCTAGAAAAACAGACCCATGAGGTTTGGAAAGCTCTGAACTGGGGAAAATAGACCTGTGTGGGTTTTTTTTTTGTAGCTTTGCGTGGTCAGGGTAAGGGAAGATGGGGCATTACATAAAGTCTACTGTGATTGAACTACAACTCCCAGGATCCCTAATGTATATGAATAAATGGTCTTTTGCACAGTCTAATATGCCACAGTTACACAGAAACTGAGGGTGAATAACCACGCACATCCACCAGTTTAAAACCTTTGCTTCAGCTCCAATAACTCCTATTACACTTATAGCTGAGCAAGAGCAATACATAAAAATCAAACCCAAAAGGGAGGAAACTAGTTTGAGTTTGTTAAAAACTATCTACAACTACTTGAAGGGGTTGTTCACCTTCAAACATTTTTTTCAGTTCAGCTGCTTTCAGATTGTTCACCAGAAATAAATACGATTTCCAATTACTTTCTATTTGTAACCGTTTTTTTCTAATATTGAAGTGTAATGGTTACCAGTTCGGGGGTCGCCAACTTTGACTGTTCTAAATTGATACACTTAGTTGATACATTTATTATCCTTGGCCCTGCTGAGCAGAATCCCTGAGATGGAAAGCAATTGAAAAAGTCTTTGTTTATGGTGAACAATTTGAAAATCACTGAACTGAAAAAAGTGTTTGGAAGGTGAACAACCCCTTTGATTGAGTGATTCCTACAACTTGAAAACTCATCATAAAGAAAGAAATTACTTATGTGCACCTTTACTTGAGTCCTCCTTTGTTTTAATCTCAAGGGATGCCCTTGTGTTCTCTGCCAGTGCCAAGCCAAGAGGTACTTGTGCCCAAGGGAAGTGCTTCTTATCCTGGCTCCCACTTGCTCCTTGCCCGCCTGCCACAACTCCTACCAACACCACCTCTCACCACTTCGGACAACTCCTGCTCACAATTTCCATAACTTAGAGAACGGGTCCCCAACCTTTTTTACCTGTGAGCCACATTCAAATGTAAAAACAAGTTGGGAGCAACACAGTCACAAAAAAAAAAGTCTCTGGTGATGCTAAATAAGGGTTGGGATTAGCTATTTGGTAGTCTGGCAGCCTACAAGAGGTTCTATTTGGCAGTGCACATGGGCTTTAAGCAACCAAAACTTGTCTCCAATCAGGAATTCAATCTGGAATTCAAACATAAGCACTCGCTATGAGGCCACTGGGTGCAACATCCAAGAGGTTGGTGAGCAACATGTTACTTACTAGTCACTGGTTGCAGGTCTGGACTGACATTCAAAATAGGCCCTGGCATTTCAGGTACACAGAGGCCCAAACAGGCCACACAACAGCCCCCACCAGCCCAAGAAATAGTGACTGTCCATGGCAACTTACAGCAGCCCTTCTGGCATTTGCCAGAAGCCACAGATTGCCAGTCCGGGCCTGACTGGTTGGGGATCACTGACCCCACAGCTCCTCGCAGACCGCAATCTATCCTAACTGCTTCTAAATCTGTACTATGCAAAGATGTACTGAATAAGATATTTTAGAATTTAATGTATGCATTCCTTTCCTCCAATGTAAGCAATGCCATACCAATACTTGGCCATAAGATCTTTATAACTGGGATTTTTCATACTATTTAATAGCTTAAGCTGAGCATACATACATAGAACTATGGAGGAATAAAGTTTTTCTACTATATTGCCCGAACCTGCTGATGTGCTGTGAGTGCTTTATACATATATATATATATATATATATATATGTGTGTGTGTATATATATATATATATATATATATATATATATATATATATATATATATATATATATATATATATGTGTATTTATATAAATTCAGCTAAATGCAGTCAAATTGATTGGGAGGCGTTTCATAATACAGATGGACAATGACCCAAAACATACAGCCAAAGCAACCCAGCAGTTTATTAAAACAAAGAAGTGGAATATTCTTGAATGGCCAAGTCAGTCACCTGATCTGAACCCAATTGAGCTGCATTTCACTTGTTGAAGACTAAACGTTGGACAGAAAGGCCCACAAACAAACAGCAACTGAAAGCCGCCGCAGTAAAGACCTGGCAGAGCATTAAAAAGGAGGAAACCCAGAATCTGGTGATGTCCATGATTTCAAGACTTCAGGCTGTCATTGCCAGCAAAGGGGTTTCAACCAAGTATTAGAAAAGAACATTTTTATTTTCAGTTTTTTAATTTGGCCAACTGCTTTTGAGCCCCTGAAATGAAGTGATTCTATTAAAAAAAGACTTTAGTTCCTCACATTTTTATGCAATCTTTTTGTTCAACCCACTGAATTAAAGCTGAAAGTCTGTTGTTCAACTGCATCTGAGTTGTTTTATTTAAAATTCATTGTGGTAATGTATAGAAACAAAATTATAAAAAAGTTGTCTCTGTACAAAGATTTATGGACCTAACTGTGTGTGTGTGTGTGTGTGTGTGTGTGTGTGTGTGTGTGTGTGTGTGTGTGTGTGTGTGTGTGTGTGTGTGTGTGTGTGTGTGTGTGTGTGTGTGTATATATATATATATATATATAGATCTTACATACATATATATATATAATATATATATGTATGTAAGATCTTTAAAGGGATACTGTCATGGAAAAAAATTATTTTTTCAAAATGTATCAGTTAATAGTGCTGCTCCAGCAGAATTCTGCACTGAAATCCATTTCTCAAAAGAGCAAACAGATTTTTTTATATTCAATTTTGAAATCTGACATGGAGCTAGACATATTGTCAGTTTCCCAGCTGCCCCAAGTCATGTGACTTGTGCTCTGATAAACTTCAATCACTCTTTACTGCTGTACTGCAAGTTGGAGTGATATCACCCCCCTCCCTTTTCCCCCCCAGCAGCCAAACAAAAGAACAATGGGAAGGTAACGAGATAACCGCTCCCTAACACAAGATAACAGCTGCCTGGTAGATCTAAGAACAACACTCAATAGTAAAAACCCATGTCCCACTGAGACACATTCAGTTACATTGAGAAGGAAAAACAGCAGCCTGCCAGAAAGCATTTTTCTCCTAAAGTGCAGGCACAAGTCACATGACCAGGGGCAGCTGGGAAATCGACAAAATGTCTAGCCCCATGTCAGATTTCAAAATTGAATATAAAAAAATCAGTTTGCTCTTTTGAGAAATGGATTTCAGTGCAGAATTCTGCTGAAGCAGCACTATTAACTGATGTGTTTTGAAAAAAACATGTTTTCCGATGACAGGATCCCTTTAAATAAAAACCTATTATGTACTGTACAAACACAAAGGACCTATATTTTCAGCTTGTGCACCAGAAATAAAGACGCATTTCATTTTTAACCTACTCACTTCTACCAGTGAGCACCAGGGAACAATCTTCTTCCATTTCTACTTTCTTCAATTACCCCATGCCGATGTATGCGCAGTGGAGTGAAAACTCCAGCTTTTTTGTTAGAGTTCAGCTTTTCGCTCTTCTGCGCATGGGTTGTCCCGGGGCTATTAAAGTAAGAAGAATTAGAAGAAGAGAATCACTCCATCATTAGAAGAAGAGGATCACTCCATGGTGCCTGCTGAGAAGAACTTGTACCAGTGCACTTTTCTGCTAACAAGATAGCTGGTCAGTATCAGGTAAGTCAGTGAACCCCAACCAGTGGCTTGTAAGCAATATGTTGCTCTCCAACCCCTTGGATGTTGCTCTCATTGGCCTTACCATCAATTCTGAGCTTTCTGGAAATTGGTTTTCCGGGTAAGGGATTCATACCTGTGTATTTCTTATAATCTTAAATGAAGATGACACTAAATGATCATTGGGAAAGGTATGTGCAGGTGAAAACTAGCTAGTGAGTTAGGGAAAGCTCTAAACATGTAAAGACGCATCATGCTATTTGTGCAAAGCTCAGTCAATGGGAGGATACAAATGTGAGGGACAAAAAAAAAACGTTTTGCAAATCCCACCCGCTGACTGGATGTAATCATTGAGTTGTTAGAGGACATTTTGTCACAAAATACTGTAATACGCCCACATTGTTTCCTTTTAAAAATAATTACAATTCTTGTCATTAAAAATTTACACATAGGTTGTGCTGGATCATAAGAAATCTGGAGACCAATCAATCAATTTGCCAATCATCACACATCACATGTCAGTACTTGGCTGAATACTATTGGCTGTATCTGAGTCGTCTGTTGCTTTCCATTTGTTGCCTGAGTGGCCATTTGGTAGCAGCAACCCAGAGGCAGCAATGTAGTGACACAGATGAATGCTGGGGTTGTGTAATAAAAGACACTGAGGGGCCTGTTTTTTTCTTTAATCTAAAGATACCTGGTAAAGAGATATACATGATAAGGTCACAATGTTTACAGAGCCTTAACTCACATTATAATGAGAAAACCTAATCAGCAGATTTGGCATTGACAACAATGGTGTTTTTTTTAGTCTATGTCAATAAACTGTATTTGCCTCTCTATAAACAGGCCTCCAACCTACAGTGTCAACCGACACCCACATGTACACCAACAGTGCCTTCCCAGAGACTATTATCCCACTGTTACTATAGGCACCATCTCTCCCTACTATACCTGCTATCCCACAGTCACAGTCCCTTCCCAGAGACTATTATCAACTGTTACTATAGGCACATCTCTCCCTACTATACCTGCTATCCCACAGACACACTCCCTTCCCAGAGACTATTATCAACTGTTACTATAGGCACATCTCTTCCTACTATACCTGCTATCCCACAGTCACACTCCCTTCCCAGAGACTATTTTCCCACTGTTACTATAGGCACCATCTCTCCCTACTATACCTGCTATCCCACAGTCACACTCCATTCCCAGAGACAATTATCCGTACTGCTACTATAGGCACCATCTGTCCCTACTATACCTGCTATCCCACAGCCACAGTCCCATCCCAGAGACTATTATCTCACTGTTACTATAGGTACCATCTCTCCCTACTATACCTGCCATCCCACAGCCACAGTCCCATCCCAGAGACTATTATCTCACTGTTACTATAGGCACCATCTCTCCCTACTATACCTGCTATCCCACAGCCACACTCCCTTCCCAGAGACTATTATCCCACTGTTACTTTAGGCACCATCTCTCCCTACTATACCTGCTATCCCACAGTCACACTCCCTTCCCAGAGACTATTATCCCACTGTTACTATAGGTACCATCTCTCCCTACTATACCTGCTATCCCACAGTCACACTCCCTTCCCAGAGACTATTATCCCCACTGTTACTTTAGGCACCATCTCTCCCTACTATACCTGCTATCCCACAGTCACACTCCCTTCCCAGAGACTATTATCCACTGTTACTTCATGCACCATCTCTCCCTACTATACCAGCTATCCCACATTCACACTCCCTTCCCAGAGACTATTATCCCCACTTTTACTATAGGCACCATCTCTCCCTACTATACCAGCTATCCCACATTCACACTCCCTTCCCAGAGACTATTATCCCACTGTTACTATAGGCACCATCTCTCCCTACTATACCAGCTATCCCACATTCACACTCCCTTCCCAGAGACTATTATCCCCACTGTTACTATAGGCACCATCTCTCCCTACTATACCTGCTATTCCACTTTCACACTCCCTTCCCAGAGACTATTATTCAATGTTACTATAGGCACCATCTCTCCCTACTATACCTGCTATCACACTCCCTTCCCAGAGGCTATTATCCCCATCCCCATTTCTGGGTTCAGCAGGGTGAAGAGAAATCAAACATTCCTGTCCTATGTATCCACACTGGTAAAAGCGTCTTTATTTGCAAATAGACGTTCTATAGTTCCATAACAGCAGATTACAAAGAGGCCTTTCAGCCCCTCTTGCTTTTTCCTAAATATGTATTTAGAAGATTATAAACACTCCCTTATCTGCTCAGTCAAATCCCTTTCAATTTCTCTCAATATCCCTCATGGACAAATCACGCCTCTCACTGTCACATACCCTGTGTCACACTGACATACCAATGGATTATATATTTTGGTGGGGGGGGGGATAAACATGGCTGCTGCTGTGTATGGCTCTTGTGACCTGAGCTTGGAGGCAGATGACACAAATATCGTATAATTACCCAAACAGCGTGGCATCCGGTTTCCCAATGCAGGGCTCAAAGTGGTTTAAAACTCTAAATATTTACATTTGCGTTACTTGCAACAAACCAAATACTTATCAATCTACAGCAAATACGGCAATGGACATAGGAAATAAATCTATATATATATATATATATATATTACATATATTGCCCCTTTAATACAAATAATTGTATTAAAGGGGCAAATGCCCATTTGCCAAAACCTGCAGCCCATTGCTGTTCAAGTGCAACTCCCTGCAACTACCAAAGAAGGGATATGAGTAGGGTTGCCACCTTTTCTGGAAAAAAATACCGGCCTTATATATTTATCTTTTTTCCCATTTTTACCCACATTGGGATCAGCCATCATTTCTACCGACCAGGCCGGTAAAATACCGACCAGGTGGCAAACCTAGATGTGAGGTGTGTGGGAGTTGTAGCAGAGGGGCCATGGGTTTTACATTCCTATTTTATAGTATCAGCAGGTCTAAGGGGCCCATCACTACTAAAGAGGACCCTGTTTTACATAATGAATATGGTATAAAACATAATTTTTCATTTTTTTCATCATTTTTCAAACAATCCTGCCTATAGTAGTTGCAGAGGGGGAGGAGAGAAGAAAGCATTATGTAGGCTAATCTAGAGGATTATCCTTATACCAGCAAATATTTACAGAAAAAAATGGATATTATAAGTACAAACCATAAAAATGTATGTTTCATTAAGTAACAAAAAAACAGATAAATGATTGCAAAAAAACACAAGATGTAGGAATAGTATTCTTATTTAATAATATACGAACACTTGTATTAGTAGTGATAGTAATTATACAACAGAGCCCAATTTGCCTGCTGGAATAATGATACTTTAAGGGCAAAATGAGGGTTACAGTGATTTTGGTTGGTGGATCCCCATTGCACAGCTGGGGCTGTGGTTTAAAAAAAATGGAACATCTATTTTGCATGGGTGAATTTTCAAGATACAGATTTGGGGTTTTGCATTGCATTTCATGCTGTATCACACAAACACATACACACACACCCTGTGTTCAGAGAAAATCATCCCTAGATTACAAAGGGAGTGGTAGGGAGGTTACATGTGTGTTGTGTGCATACTGCTCGCTATACAGACATAGGTGTATGTGCATGCCTGGTACGTGTGTGTGTGTGTGTACATACTATAGGCAGCTCATTGCTGTACACAGGTGAATGTAGATGCTGGGATAACAATACAGTAGGGTGTGGATAGCATGAGGACAGTATGGTGCTCACATGGTTACACAGGAGAAGGGCAAGCACTGATTTGTGTACTACCTACATAAGCCTAAAATGAAACACCAGTAGGCAGGATTGTGCAAGTGGGTGACATGGAGCAGGGAGTGGGTGACAGATGTGAGTGTGGATATTGCAGCCACAGACAGATGTGTGCAGGAGCTGGGGGTGTTGGAGAGGGGTGGAGGAGACAGAGCATTGACAGGGGGAGCTGGAATAAACCCCAGTTTCGTTTTCCCGTTTAACCCTGCTGGGCCTGCGATAAACTGTACCGAAATGGGTTAAGCAGAGAGGTTGGCAGCCAATGCCGGGCACTGTGCCAGGGGTTAATTAACCATACACCCCCCCTTTCCCCTCTAAATCGTCCAGACAGCAGCAGTCCCTTACCTGTCAGCAGCGAGAATCCAAGGGGGAGTGGGAAACCCTCAACCAGCCATAGAGATCCTCCAGGGCAACCACCACAGGCAGCGATGGGTGAGGGGGGCACAATGTAATGGGCAGAATGGGAGGGTGGAAAAAGAGGGAAGGAGGCTATTCTGCAGCCAATGCCTCTCGACCCCCCTCTTTTCTTGCAAAAATGAAAGGGGAGAGGGTGGAAGGAGGGAGGGCTGCTCGGTGCAGCAGGCTGTGCCAGTACTGCAAAGGTAATGCTTGTACACCAGAGGCTGTGCAGGAAAACAAGGAGGCTGGCACAGGGAGCGAGAGAAGGGGAGAGAGAGATGGAGGGAGAGAGGGAGGGAGGGAGGGAGGGAGGGGAGGCAGGAGGCTGGGCTCACTACAGAGGAGTCCAACCTCCTCACATGAGATTTAAAAAAAAAAGATTTTTTTTTTCTCTTTTGCTTGAGTGAAGTAGATGTGAGCCGATGCCCCACCTAGTGTGTGTGTATGGGATCAGCTTGTAGTGACACCCCCACTCATAACACCCACATCTCCGGCGTGCCGGGGGTTAACAGCAGCCTCATGTGGATTGCAGCGACTCACAATGACCGTGATCAGACTAATGGGCTCTGCAGCTGTGGCAATGGCATGTGCTCTGGTAGCAGCAGCATCAGCAGGAGTGGGGGGGGCACATGTGTCATTCATGTTGCTGCAAGTATTCATCCAGATTCCCTCCTGCCATGCACATGCATTGTAAAAATGTATCAGTGCCATAATATAATGTATCCCTTGGGGGTTGGTGGCAATAGACACAAGCTGGGACCAGCTGCTCAGTATTTAAAGGGTTGTTCACCTCTGAGTTAACTTTTACTATGATGTAGAGAGGGATATTTTCAGACAATTTTTTTTTTTTTTATTATTATTTGTGGTTTGTAAGTTATTTAGCTTTTTACTCAGCAGCTCTCCAGTTTTCAATTTCCAAATTACCCTAGCAACCATGCATTGATTCGAATAAGAGACTGTGAAATCAATAGGAGAGGGCCCCTCACAAAAACAAAAAGCAGCATTAACAAAAAATTTGTAGCCTTACAGAGCATTTTTTTTCTAGATGGGGGTCAGTGTCCCCCATTTCAAAACTGGAAAGAATCAGAAGAAAACAGCAAATAATTCAAAAACGATAAAAATAAATAAATCATGAAGGCCAGTTGAAAAGTTGCTTGGAATTGGCCATTCTCTAACATACTAAAAGTTAACGTAAAGGTGAACAACCCCTTTAAGCACTCCATGCATTGGGGGATCACATGTGATGGTTGCACCTTATGGTAACAGTCCATGCCTACAATTGCAAATATTGGTTATCTTTGTAGTCATCAAATATATGCTGGCCTACAAGTCTCAAGTTTTTATTCAGGTAACCTAACCAAGTTTCTGGGGATGACCACTTGTTCTGGGTTAAACATTAATAACGTTATACATTTTAGCGTTCTGCTTTTGAGTGATGTCACAATTGCTTTAATACTGTAATCACCATTACTACAACAGTATTGTAAAGTAGAACCAAGGGGAACAATATGAACGATTACTCAAAAAATACTCAAAATTGCCCCAGCCATTTCTTTGCCAATTACCTGCAAATGCTGCAGCAGTCAATTGCTAGCCAATTTTAGCTTGGCAACACATTCTGCAATATTTCCAATTGACAATACCCAAATTGTATCCATGCTTGATAGTGATTGCCCTAGATAGGAAATGATCATCGATTCTGAGTAATTGCTCCAACCGCTTTTGTGTTATTGTAAGCAACAGAACACTACATTATCCCCATATGCCACAGCCCTAACTTGCATAGATATCAGCCCAGTCTTTCTGGTTAGCCTATGCTGTGTGCAAGTTGATGTCACAATCTCTGTGACTGTGTATGTTCAGACAGACGTGATTAAGGCAATAGACAGTAGATTAAGGGAAAACTGTGCCAAATCAGGGTGGCCACACCTAAATTAATGGTACATGTGTACTGTATGATCTATGACTTAGTTTTGTCATACAGTTCAGTGTTTTCTATCCCCACATTGTGCCTATGTGTTATGTATATAACCTGTCTTTAAAGTCTCCAGAATCAAACGCTTCCTTCTATAAACATCATGGGAATGTCTGACACTTGTCTTTTCATTTCCTGTCTTGTGACTATCAGCGATGTGGCAGAACGAATCCGTATGGAACAGGAGAGAGTTTATGTACACAATCTATGTGTAGTTGAGCGCTATTCATTCATGTGTGTCTGGGATTCAGGTAAATGACTTCCATGACGGGCCATATAACTAAAAAATGCAACGCTGGGGTGAGATAATCCCAGGCCCCACAGAGTAACATAGTTAAGCGCAGTTGGAAAAAAAGAATGTTACTCACAAATGAAAGGTTCACAGTACCTCTATTTATATAACTGAGATATTCAATGAATATATTTACTTTGCCTTAGCTACACCTGCTTAGGGATCATTAACAATGCCCAATGCAGTGTGAAACGTGGGGTAAAAAAGAATGCAATCCGTTATTTTATTTTCACTTCGCCAACTGCAAGGGGCACTGTGGAAATATGCCCAGACTCTGCCCTACATTTCAGAGTGCAGAGACTTGTGGAATGCTCCATGAATCAAACACTGCCTGTGTTAGGAAGTGCTCGATTCCGGAGAGATGAATGGGGAGCACATAGGTGTCCTGCTTTTATACAGGTCATGGAATATCATAAATATAAATATCAGGGTTCATCCAACCAGTTTGATCCCCACTTTGCATAGGATTAGCAAACTATGTGGCATTTAGAACATTTACATATACATACATACACACAGAGACACAAAAGCATGCGGTTACATCAAAGTAAGAATCTGACATGGGCATGTGAAAGTAGATAACAGAAGAGCTAAAAAATATAAGATAAGGATTTCTTGTTTATACCAAATGTATATTTTGAATATTTAGTAGGGACATATGCTGTGGTTATTTGATGTTGTCAGGCCCTTTGAACTGGCCATGGTTCACATATGGATGAGGGTTAGTCCCTTGGATATATGCAGCCTAGGGATGTTATAACTCATAATTTCACATTTTTATTCCGGTTCAAGCCCCTGCACAAGCTGTGAATCTGTGCTCTTTCGTTCTGTCTCTGAGCATCTGTTCTGTTTCCCCAACCGTACGTCCCACTGTGGATACAAGTGATGTAGGACCTGTGCCCACATAAACAGCACAGATAGAATACAAATACTGCATTCCCAAATGTTACACCGGGTACAGGGATCATTCTCCTGTCAGCCATTATATGTGGTCTACTTAATTATGTGTTAAACGTGTCCCACTGCAGGACTATATGTGAGAGAAGCAGGACAGAAACAGAACGAAAGGGCACAGATTCACCGTTAAAAACAAGAGGACAGAATGCCCAGTGAGAACCACTTTTTTACAGGGCCAACCACAGTATTAACAGCCTCAGAGTCACTGTACTTATGGGGAACTTTAACTCACAGAAGGACAGAGCAATGGCGGAAACATTTTACACCTTGGGCAGGGGCTTGAGCAAGGAATAAATGTTCCAAGTGCACCTAAGCACACGTCCCTACTAAATATTCAAACTATACATTTGGTAAGTGCTTTTTTTTTTTTGCCAAGTGCTTTTTAGGATAAACAAGAGATCCTTATCTTATCCTTTTCAGCTCTGATGTTTGTTTTGATTCCTACTTTGTTGTAACTGCATCTTTTTGTGCCTCTGTGTATGCATATATATATATATATATATATATATATATATATATATATATATATATATATATATATATATATATATATAGAATAGCAAAATACCGTACTCAACAGGCTCAGAGTATCTGATTTTAATAGAAAAACAAAAGAAATTCCGTTAATCAGTTACTCTAACTGATCCTGTTGAGTGCGGTATTTTTTTGCTATTTTGTACACATTCTACCTGCACCCAGGCATGCTGTGTTTTTGTATATATACTTCCAAAAAGATCAGTACACTCAGGTCTTAAAAATATAAACTAAGTTTATTAATAAAATAACAGAGACTAACGTTTCGGCCTACCCTAAGGCCTTTCTCAAAGTCACTTTGAGAAAGGCCTTAGGGTAGGCCGAAACGTTAATCTCTGTTATTTTATTAATACATTTTGTTTATTAAGACCTGAGAGTGGTGATCTTTTTGGAAGTGTATGGCGAACATTTGTTGATCGTGCACCCAGGCATATGAACAATCGTTATCTAGAGTGCCGGCTTCATGTGGATTTGTGTGGATTTATATATATATGCTCCTATTCACTGCTAATGGCACTGGTCCAGGGAATAACAGTAGAAGCCCCATATCACCATTGTCACGTTCGGCACCTTATATCCAGAACCCAAGCTATGCTCCCTGGTCTCGGCTCTCACTTCTGCCTTTAACTGCCGCCTTTCACCTCAGGAGGAGCCCTCGGCTAATTGGATGCCGCCAGGTCTTATTTGAGAGAGGAGCAAAGCTAACGGTTCTGGACAAGCAAAGGGGCACGATTAGGGTTGCCACCTTTACTCAAAAAGATTACCGGCCAATGGGGGGCGGGCACAAAAAAGGGGTGGTCCGTGATGTAAAAGGGGATGGAGCTACATGACGTGCCACAAAAGGGGCGGAGCAACATCACAGAGACATCCACTGCGCTGGAAAAAGGTAAGTTCTTTGCGAATTGGGGGCAGGCCAGGGGCTTTTTTTAAAGGGTATTACAAATTACCGGCAATGCATTGCCGGTAAATTTGTAATACCGGCCCTGGCCTTGGCAGGTGTTTTACCGACTAGGCCGGTAAAATACCGGTCGGGTGGCAACTCTAGGCACGATCGTCTCACCAGGATACTGAAAGGAAGAACACCACCAGGAACAGGCAGGCCAGCACAAGCAGAGAATCGTCAGACAAGCTAGATTCAGGGTTAGAGAGCGAAGAATAGTCAGTGGACAGGCAAATGGTCAGGATCGGAGAGGATCAGAATAGTCAAGAAGGCAGGTAAGGTCAAACACAGTAGATCAGATAGAATTCACTAAGAATAAACACCCAGGAACTTTTTTAAATAGAACCTAACAACGGGCCGTGTACTGATATCTGAATTCCCCTTTTATACTAATTGAATTTCGCGCCAGGCGCGATGGCGTCATCACGCTGGCGCATAAGCCAGGAAGCATGCTGGCGCGCGTGCACCATAGGAACACAGAACCCCAAAGGAGAAGGATGCATTCGGTGGTGCCCCTGCATGCCCAGGGGAAAGCCATTGGACCACCAGGGTAAGCGTTCTCCACTAGACCACCAGGGAAACCTTTCCTTACAACCATCTTCTTCTAAAAGCCACCTTTTCACTCTCCTGTGTATGCACACCTAGCTGAAAGCCGTACAGAGGAAGAATATAGTGATGTGGCACTCCTACAGAAGTAGCTGTGGCCCAGTGGTATTACTACAGAGGAAGCAGACTCAACGAATGCAGGGGGGCCCAGGAGGTATAGGGGCCCCCATGAGGCCATAATTAATTAGCAATTTCAACATATATTGGTAAAACAGGTCAACCTCTGGTTATGTTGGGGACCCTAAAATTAATTTGCTGTATGGCCTAGTAACATCTAGTTATGACCCTACCCCGGCCTGTGCAGTTCTCAGTAAAAGGAGCACCCCCAGTGATAATACCTTTCCTTCTCCTTTAAAGTGATGGCACTTCAAAACTTATTCTCCTCTCCTTGGACGTTCTGATGGTTTTTAGTCATAGAACATGAAATCATTTTTTTTTTGGACTAACAAAAATAGTGAATACAGATCTCTGCAAAGTTATTGTAATGATGTACAATCAAAAAACACAAAATAACTGAATGCATAAATTTAAAACACCCCTTTAAAGTCAGTATTTAGTAAATGCAGCAGTTGAGTGTGTGTGGATAGGTCTCTATCAGTGTATGTGTATATTCCTTTATCGCTTTTCTGTGGTGCTTTGATTCTCTAGATGTCACCACATCACCATGTAGCACTTATACAAGAAAAACAGGAACACTCACATAAAATATTCTGCTACTTTTCCTTTTATTTCCGACTACATACTGACTTGTGCTGTGATTGATCAATGTTTCGGAGGAACAAACACTCTAGCCTGCCTGACTAAGGGAGGGTCCCCAAAACATATTATTTAATAGTTACATACATATGGGGCAATGTAATATGTGTTGTTAGTGCAAAAATGTTCTCAGACACCTTTGCAAAGGTTAACAACCATGTCTGTGTATTTTTTTTGACCGATTACAGACCTGAAGACGAAGAATATTCGCAGTGTACTGTATGTAAGAAAATTTAGCAATTGTAAAGCACTTTTTGCAACAAAATATTTAACAAAACTCCAGAACAGCTGTTAACGCTAACCTTTGCTTAGCAATAAAACGCAATGTAATATTCGTCAGCGAATGTTGTTTCATTGCGAGAAATGGCATTTCAAGTAACATTTGCGATTTTAATTACAAACCCCCCATAGAATGTTGGGTTAAAAATAAATGTCCATCAAGTTAAACCTTTTATGTCTATATAAAACCTGCCCAACTTCTAGCTGATCCAAAGACAAAAAAAACTCATCTGAACAAGTCGGACGGGAGGGGTGGAGTCTGGGTGGAAAGTGGGCGGAGCTGAGATGGGGAATGGGCATGGCCTAGGCGGGACGGGAAGTGAGTGGGAGGGTGGAGACCAGAGTGCGCCGGGCCCCTCTGAAGAATTTTTTGCAGGGGGCCCACCGCACTCTACTTACGCCACTGCTTGATATTAAAAGCTATTTCCTATAACTTTATATTTTCTCACTAAAAACCCAGTACAACTGATTCAGGGAGAGACTTCTACAACTTCACAGCTCTCAATGTAAAAAAAATCTTTCCTAACATTAAGATGGAACTTCCTGTCTTTTTTTTTTTTTTTTTAAATTCTTTATTTGCAGCAAATTTTCCATATACATGCAACTTGAGTATATTGTCATATTTAGCACATGTCACTTATCCCAGCTCCAAGAAGATAGTACATGATATATCACATAGTGGCAACAAAAAAACAAAAACAAAGAGCTTTCGTTCACCATCTAAACATAATGAACAGTCTAATAACTATTGTCCTGTTGTAGTCATTATACATATAAGCTTAGCCAGAACCTGGGGGGAAGGAGGAGGACCGCCGGAAGTGCAGGAGGACTTTTTGTCGGAGCCAGAGGCAAAAATTTGAAGCCTCTAGCTTTGTTATCGTGCATTTTGTCTATGTCATTCGATCTGCATGTTCCTGGGATGCAGTAAACAAAAGCCAGTGAGTCCACCTGTGCCTAAACTTTTCTTCTTGTGTGTAATTTCGTCTGGGGACTTTGTAACTCTCGAATTGGAAGATTTCCTGCATTTGTGAGATCCATTCTTTAACCGTTGGGATCTGTTCTGTTCTCCAATATCTAGGTATTAATGCTTTCGCCACATTGATCATAGTGGATACTATAGAGCGTTTGTATTGTGATGTGGGCATGGGATTGTGGTGAAGTATAAAGAACGCTGCAGAGTCTGTAATATCCAGGTCTGTAAATCTAGGTAACAACTGTATAATTGCCGACCAGTAAGGTCTTATCCTCTGACAGTCCCACATTATATGTTGTAGGGTACCCGTTGCTTGTTTGCATCTCCAGCACGTGTCCGGAAAATTAGGGTAAATCTTGGCCAACTTGGAGGGGACTCTGTACCATTGGGATAAGATTTTATAATTGTGCTCCTGTAATTTGGTGCTTATTGCTGTTTGGAATGTTTTTTCCGTTATGGAAATCCATTCAGTATCTGTAAATGTGGTATTGAGTTCCGATTCCCATTTATATTTAAATACCTCCATTGGGGAGGCTTTCGTGTCTAGCATAATCCTGTAGAGTAGTGAGATTTCGTGAGGGAGTCGCTCCTGCCTAGTGAATAATTGTTCAAAATGGGTGTCTCCCGTGTCATCCTTACATATGGTGCCTTCTTCACGTAAAAAGTGTTGTATTTGGCAGAATCTCAATCGGTCTAGTGATGTAATGTTTTCTGGTAGCAGGATCTCTTCCAATGCTTTAAGCTGTCTCCCCTTCATCAGCTGAAATGCCCATAGTAATTTGTCTTTGGTCCAGTGTTTAAAGTTCACTGATCTCAAGCCAGGTGGGAACTTTTTGTTATATGAAATTTGGATCAATCTCGAGTTGTTGTGTTGTAGCTTCATGTTTCCTTTAAGTTTATCCCATGTATTCAATAGAGTCGAAAGGGCTGGGTTCCATGATTTGAGAGGTGGGCGGTTGTTTTTCTCTGTCCATAAAAGTACTTGTAAAGGCATCTCGGTTTCCTCTTGTATTATCGGTATCCATAATTTCTCTTCATGAGAGTGCCATATATCCAGCATTCTTTGTAATATGGTTGCCCTGTGATATGTGTGGAAGTCTGGGAATCCCAACCCTCCCTTGTTTCTAGGCTGTGTTAAGTATTCCAATCTCAGCCGTGGCTTTTTCCCTTGCCATGCGAACTTTGAGAGTGTTTTATTTATTGTTTGGATTATCTTGCCTGGAATTTGGAGGGGGGTCGCCTGAAACATATATAAAAACCGTGGCAAGATGTCCATTTTTATTATGGGAACTTCCTGTCTTTTATTCAAAATGGATGCCCATGTGTCTACTGCTAGGACAGCTATACATAATTATTATATCTCACTTAGAGGGCATGTGAACCCCAAAAAAACTAATTTTCCTGATAAAAGAAAACATAATTCTAAGCATCTTTCCCATATGCATTTATTAAATATTTATGTTACTTTTGAATATAATTACTACTGAAAGCAGCCATTGCTTAAAGGAACAGTAACACCAAAAGTTTTTTAAAGTAATAAAAATATAGTGTAGTGTTGCTCTGCACTGGTAAAAATGTGTTTGCTTCAGAAACACTACTATAGTTTATATAGACAAGCTGCTGCTGTGTAGCAATGGTGGAAATTGAAAAAAAGGCTATATGGCACAGGTTAAATAGTGGATAACAGATAACATTATGTTCTACAGAGCTTATCTTCTACTGTATCTGATGTGTAATCTTGAGCCTTTCCTTTTCTTCTTTGAATGGCTTCCCCATGGCTACACAGCAGTTTATTTATATAAACTATAGTAGTGTTTCTGAAGCAAACACAATAGTTTTACCAGTGCAGGACAACACTGCATTACATTTTTATTACTTTAAAACACATTCATTTTTTGATGTTACTGTTCCTTTAACTCCTGGTTGTTACTTTTTAAACAATGTTCCAAAAGTCAAAGTTTTTCAGAAAAGACAGTTCTGTTAATCAGCTGCCTTGTCTTACTTTGTTTCAGTCTGGGTCACCAGGACAGAATAGAAAGAGCAGACAAACACAGCTTATAGCATTACTTATACAAATAACTTAAAAAACACAGAAAAATTGTAATGAATGTATTTTGCAAAGTTGCTTCAAATAATGGTTCCTATTATTCAGCAATTTGTTTCATGGGGAAGGGGGTTGACATTTCCTTTAAAGTGGACCCGTCACCCAGACATAAAAATCTGTATAATAAAAGTCCTTTTTAAATTAAATATGAAATCCAATTTCTTTTTTTTATTAAAGCATTCATAGCTGTTGTAAACTCATTTAAAAAATATCAGCTGTCAATCAAATATTGCCTACCCCACCTCTATGCCTAGGCATAGAGGCGGGGCAAACAATTACTTTCACTTTCCATTCAGCACTTCCTACATGTCACTGCTCTCCCTGCATTCCCCCAGCTCTCTTAACGATTTAATTGTGTAACCAGTGCATGGGGATGGACATTGGGTCCCTGTCCCCTGGTGCACAAACAAGATTCTGAGATGATACAAGGCTTGTCTTAATAACAGTGTCCACAAAATGGCTCTTTCCTGGTTGCTATAATTATGAGTTCCCAGACTGATGGAAACAATATTCAAATAATTTATACAGTGTAATTAAAGTTCATTTTGACTAACATGATAAAATAGGATTTGGAATAATTTTGTTTGGGTGACGGGTCCCCTTTAAGTGCCTCTTTCCCAGCATAAACTCCAACTTGACCAGTCATTCTCCATAACTGAGAATTTCCAAAGACTTTACCAGCTTAGTTGCGCTTCTTTGGACTCTCTCTGATTAATAATGTTCTTTTTAAAGTTTGAAGCTCAAAGTTTATTAAGGACACCAAGGTCCCTGTCCGTAATGGATTTGCATTGATCTTCAGTCCTGTTTCCTTTAAGAATGCTCAGCTTTGCACTTCTGGATACAGACATTGTTCCACATTTCCCCTTGCAAAACTACTCAAGCTCTGTCAGACTGCAGTATTAGATTTTTCTTCCACTATTTCACTGCATTCATTCTATCCTCACAAACATTTCAGGGCCTGCTGCAGAAAAGCATCCCCATTGCATGGTGCTGCCACAGTGATTGGATTATGTATATTGCAGTGAAGGTCTACTTTAGTCTGCTGGCCAAAAATCGAAATTTTGATTATATCAGCTTATGGAACCTGCTTCCACCCGACTTCAGAGTCTCCCAAATGCCTGCTGGCAAACTGAAGATGAGATGTACTATGAGGTTTGAGTTAACAATGGCTTTCTGTCCAATAAAGCTGCTACTGGTGAAGCACCTGGGTAACAGTGTGCATAATCTCTCCTATCCCTGCCCCTAAGCATTGCAACTCTGTAAAGGAACAGTAACACCAAAAAACGGAAAGTGTATCAAAGTAATTAAAATGTAATGTACTGCTGCCCTGCACTGGTAAAACGGGTGTGTTTGCTTCAGGAAGACTACTATATCATATAAAAACAAGCTGCTGTGTAGCCGTGGGTGCGACCATTCATGCTGGGTAAAAGGGAAAAAAAAAGGCACAGGATACACATCAGATAAAAGATAAAACACCATTGTATTCTACAGGGCTTATCTGTTATTTACTATGTGACCAGCCCCTTTTGTCCTGCTTAAATGGCTGCCCCCTGTGGTTACACAGCAGCTTATTTATATATACTATAGTAAAGTTTCTGAAAGGGATACTGTCATGGGGAAAAAATTTTTTTTGAAATCTGACATGGGGCTAGACATTTTGTCAATTTCCCATCTGCCCCTGGTCATGTGACTTGTGCCTGCACTTTAGGAGACAAATGCTTTCTGGCAGGCTGCTGTTTTTCCTTCTCAATGTACGTAACTGAATGTGTCTCAGTGGGACATGGGTTTTTACTATTGAGTGCTGTTCTTAGATCTACCAGGCAGCTGTTATCTTGTGTTAGGGAGCTGCTATCTGGTTACCTTCCCATTGTTCTTTTGTTTGGCTGCTGGGGGGGAAAAGGGAGGGGTAGATATCACTCCAACTTGCAGTACAGCAGTAAAGAGTTGAAGTTTATCAGAGCACAAGTAACATGACTTGGGGCAGCTTGGAAATTGACAATATGTCTAGCCCCATGTCAGATTTCAAAATTGAATATAAAAAAATCTGTTTGCTCTTTTGAGAAATGGATTTCAGTGCAGAATTCTGCTGGAGCAGCACTATTAACTGATTCATTTTGAATTTTTTTTTTTTCCCATGACAGTATCCCTTGAAGCAAACACAGAACTTTTATTAGTGCAGGGTAACAGTAAATTATACTGTAATTACTTTGATATTCGTTTTTTGGTGTTACTGTTCCTTTAAGAGTTATCAGAGGTTTCTTGGTTGCCTTCTTTCCTAGTCATCTTGCACAGTCACTGACTTTTGGTGAACAGTCTGTTCTTGGCAGATTTACAGCTGTGCCATATTTCTTAATAATTAATGAAAATGTACTAGGGATACCAAGGGATACTGAGTGACTTGAAAATGTTCTTCTATCCAACCCCTGACTGGTGCTTTTCAATCATCTTTGAGTTTGTGGAAGTAATCTTTTACCCTTGTCGTGTACGTTGTGCCGTGATACTGACCACCAGCACCTGACAGCTGGCCCATTGGGGCTGATTTGAGCATGAAAATACATTATTTAGAGTTCCCATACCAAACTATGCCCCGTGTGTGCAATTATTGGACTTATGCAACAGCACACACATCAGGGGTTGCACAGGAGCAGATTGGTTCAGTGGAGAAAATGCAGTGTGCCTCTAGCCTTGGGGGTAAATACTTTTTTGCAGTCCATTTGTTCTATTTCCTGCTCCCTGAATTTTCTGGCTGTGCAGGGGAGCTCAGCACATTGCTCTGTAGGATAGGAACCAATCAGCAGCTAGCAAGACCTGAAAGGGAATTGAAGCCAGTCTTTGCTTGTGTGACTGCAGGGCTATGATTGGCTGTCCCCCTCCTACTGTGTTTCTGGCAGGGACTGTTAAGACATGCCCACTTTCCATTCAGCACTTTCTAGATGTCACTGCTCTCCACACATTCCCCCGTTCTCTTCACCATTTAATTGTGTAGCCAGGGCATGGGGATGGACATGGGGTCCCCCATTCTGGTGCACAAACAAGATTCTAAGATGATGCAAGGCTTGTCTTAATAACAGTATCCACAAAATGGCTGCTGCCTGCTTGATATAACTATGAATTCCCAGACTGAAGGAAACATGATTCAAATAATTGATATATTGTTATTAAAGTTCATTTTGCTTGACTAATGTTATAAAATAGGATTTTGAATATTTTTTTTGGGTGAAGGGTCCCCTTTAAAGCGGTATATAGAATATGCAGTGCAGTTTTGGTTTTCACTGCTTAAAAATAAACTAATAAGCTGATAAAGTGGATGGAAACAGGCCTTGATTTGCCAACCAGGCACTTTGGACAGGATATTCCAATTCACTTGCTTCCTTGTGCGCATGCACACTCTTCTGCTGCTAATGAGTTAGTGAATTAGCGCACAGGATGTTCTAGTTCTAATTATGAGCTTCACAAACACATGTATAGGCAGCAGGCCGCCCCTAAAATTGTGCCATCATAGGCTTGGGCCTTTGCGGCCTTCCCACAAATTCAGTAATGAATGGAAGTTTTAGGGGGAATGGCTGGCCAAGTTGCCATTGCTTACACTGAAGAAGAGACACTTTTGGCCGGGCCAATTTGTCACCGAGTGCCACCCTGAGGTGGCCAGCTGATCTCCCCCCCCAATCAGTTTTTTTTTTGCGTCAGAACAGGGCAAAAGTGCTAACTGCACCAGAAGCAGGGCCGGATTTACCCTTCTTGCCCCCCTAGGCCCAGCTACTGTGCCGCCCCCCCCCCGCATTTTCTGGAAGTGAATCTTTATCCAATCATTTATGCAAAATAATATAACACAGACAATAAAATGGAAATAATTATGTATTAAACCATAAATAACTTTTAAATATAACGAATATGTATATTTGTAAATACAGTAAAAAAAAATAACATAAATTATCTTGAAGTGTAGTCTGAGAAAATCTGAAAACTTTAGGATTAACAAAGCCTTTTAGAACGAACTTTCATCTTTGTGAATAAAGTACCCCTCCTTGTAAAATATAAGGATATCATATCATAAGTTACCGAGGAGTTTCATGACCATATAAAAGCATGAGGCTGAAGGCCAAGTGTTTTTATACAGGTCATGGAACTCCGAGGTAACTTCTAATATCCTCATACTTTGCAACTGAGGGTACTTTATTTATACAAGTTTTAGTGAGTTTTGTGACAGAAATGACATCAGAACTCACCGTTTATAACTGATGACAGCAGAACTCACTGTTTATAAGGATATAATTTAGAAGATATTAATGGCTTTTGTGTATTATATATACATACATACATACATAGTCCAAGCGAGCGTGGAACGAACACCATAAGTAAAAATCCAAATGCTGGGTGTCAGTCTGTAAAATTATACAAATATCCCATAGGTGACAGCACTCCAAAAATAGTCAGGATACACAGGTCATCTAGTCATGACTAGATGAACTGTGTATCCTGACTATTTTTGGAGTGCCGTCACCTATGGGATATTTATATATTTATATATATATATATATATATATATATATATATATATATATATATATATATATATATATATATATATATATAATATATATATTTGAAAGAAGTAGCCGCACTCACAGGTCTTATATAAAGGCTGGAACACCAGCCTTTCTTTCTTTGAGAAAGGCTGGTGTTCCAGCCAAAACGTCAGTGTTCTCTTTTTAATAAATATCTTCATTTATATAAGACCTGTGAGTGCCGGTATTTTGCCTGTCAATTGTGCTCCAGTGGGCAGTGGCAGTATCAGTTAAATATTAATTATAAAAAAAAGTAAAAATCCCTTTTCAAATCTTAGCAGCAGCATAATCTATGTCGTTAATATTTCTCAGCAGACAGCATTGTATAGCACTATTTTTATTATTTATATGATTATTAATGAAATTAACTTTTTAACCTACCAAGTGTTGCAATAATTAAAAAATATAGGGCAATAACTTCTGCCACAGCCACTGCTGCTCAGTTGCAGGCTTGCAGCAAGGGGCGGGCCGCGGGCAGCCAGCCAAATTCACATTACACATGCACATGCACTCTGTGTGCACTCATGCTCTGTGACCGTCCTCTGTTGTTGTCCTGACTCCTGTGCTGTTTGTTGCACTAGTCTCTGTGCACAGTGCACACACGCAGCAGGTGACGCGCTCACGTCATGAGCGCAGCACCCCCTCCCTATTCAGGCTGATTGAGGCTGGCTGGCCGCTGGCGCAGAGTGACGCATGCGCAGTCACGTGACGCCATGATGACGTCACAGCGACAGCGTGCGCTGCGTGCCGTGCGCACACTGACTGCCCGGAAGGCACCGCGGCCAGAGTAGAGAGCGGAGTGGTGACAGGCGCGCTGCACACACAGCAGGACTCTGTAGCCAGAGCCAGGAGTGGCAGCAGCGGCCGCAGTGTTAAGAAATGTTAAGGCCCTGCTTGCCGCCCCTAACATCTTGCCGCCCTAGGCCCGGGCCTAGGGGGCCTTTCCCTAAATCCGGGCCTGACTAGAAGAGCTAAAATTGGGATTTTTGCCAACCCTGGAAATTTCCACTTTTGTGAATTTGTCTTTTAAACACAGTTTTCAGACTTTGTTTTTTGCAAGACATTTTAAAGACATTTTTTCTGAATTTGTCTTTAGCTCTTACTAAACCTGTCAGTCAAACATCAAATTTGAATTTTTGGGGAAGGGGATTTATTTTACCTAGGAAAGTTATACATCATTTTTTTCAGGATAACATGGGCTTTCTAAATCTGCCTACATGTTTGTGGAATTCCAGTTCTGTAACAAGATATAAGAGTCTAAATACAAGAAATGCTGCACAATATAAGGATTTGTATCAGAAATATGGTTTATTATCTTAGGACAAGTGTCTAATTGCTGCTAAAACTAAAAATAATGGCTGGGAGACTTTACCTTTCCTTTACTCAAATTGCTGATATTGCCTCATTCATTAAGATAAAACTTGTAAAATAATGCAAGTGTGAGTTAAAAACTTTTTACATTTAAAATGGTATAAAATATACTTTTTTTTGTTTAATCAGTGTTTTACTTGTTTTGTTAATGAGGCTTTTACACCTATAGGATTAGACAGAAACTTGTGCCCAGACTAAATGCTAATCCCTATCAATGTGCTAATAACTCCCCAATGTATAATTCTAATAACTCCCACAAGAGGTGTGAAATGAAGATCGTCTGAACCAAAGCAGAGCAAGTTATTTTAGAATTGATATGACAGATGGGGAAGTTACACTGAGTTTACTCCATTTTTAAAATGTCAGGAGAACATGACGTTTAAAATGTCGTTTTTGCACCATTTTTACGTTGTTTAAAAGACAAATTCATTAGGGATGCACCGAATCCAGGATTCGGTTCAGGATTCGGCCAGGATTCAGGCTTTTTCAGCAGGATTCGGCCGAATCCTTCTGCCCAGCCGAACCGAATCCTAATTTGCATATGCAAATGAGGGGTGGGGAGGGAGCTCACATGACTTTTTGTCAGAAAACAAGAAAGTAAAAAATGTTTTCCCCTTCCCAGTCCTAATTTGCATATGCAATTTAGGGTTCAGCCGAATCCAAAATAGTGGATTCGGTGCATCCCTAAAATTCTTAACAGCGTCTGTAAACTCTTTCTTTCTCTAAAAAATTAAAAGTGGCAGTTGAGTCGGAATTTAGGCGGATTTCTGTTTGTGAATATGGAGAAAGTATTTTACTCCAGTTTACCACCACTTTTACTCCAAAAACGGGCTCTCTCCACTTTTGTGCATTCCCCCCCTAATCTCTTTTCTCTACATACTATACTCTATTCTTCCATTTTTAGGTCTTTTTGTTCCCATAAAGAATTAGGGAATTACAATGAAATAGGCCAAATGGTTAAGCAAGAGGCCCAAACGGGAGTTTTCCTGGTATCCTGGTGGGCCAGTACGACTGCATAAGGCTGTTTCAGCTATGCATTTTTGTGCCAAAACATGCTCCGTTTTTGTGTGCCCGCCAGCACCAGCTTGGATTTTCCTCCGTCTGCTTTTCCATGCAGGCAGCAAAAAAGAAACGGCCTTGTGTGCCATTAGCTTATGGTAGGGTTGCCACTTTTTCTGGAAAAAAATATTTTTGTGGTTTTTTTCCTATAATTAACATTGGCATCAAGCAATATTTTTACCGGCCAGGCCGGAAACCCTAGCCTATGGGGAGATATGATAACTATAACTTTCCCTTGTTTGTTCTAGCGGAGATATGATAACTATGCAGTAAATCATTTTATAGGACACTAGGGCATTCAGATTAGAAAAAAGGGGGTTCCATCAAAAAGTGTGGAAGGGCTGCGTTATAGTTAAGGTTGCCACTTGATCCCACTGTTATTAATAGGAGAAAAAGATAAATATAGCAGAAGGCCGGTATTTTTTTCCAGAAAAGGTGGCAACCCTAGTTATAGTGAAAGCTGTGAAGTTTGGGAATTCTCTCATTGAATCAGTCCTACAAGAAGATTAGACATTACATTACTTCAAAAAATGAGTTGAAAAAGAACAAATTGATGTAAATAAGATTAGAACAAAGCTGACTGGCGCAACTGCCATCTAGAGGTCAAGAAGAACTATTTCCCCCTCAAAAACAAATTCGAATGGCTTCAGATTGAATAAAACACACCGCAATAGAAACCGCGTATTTATTATTCTTTGGGGATCCAGCAACGTGCTCAAAAAATATAAAAGGAGGCGTATTTTACGCGCAGGGTAATATACTGCGCACTCCCGGGCAACCTAACTTACGCCTCCTACTCTCACGCCACGCCCCCGTAGTTTATAAGACTCTGTGGCCTAGGTAGTGGCGTCACTCTCCTGTTTTTGGAGCGTGTGAGTGAAAGGGGGGGGGTAATCGCCATGCCGCGAGTGTACATCGGAAGACTCGGCTATCACGTACGAGAGAAGGATCTCCAGCGGTTCTTCGGGGGCTATGGCAAACTACTAGAGATTGATCTAAAGAACGGGTGAGCTAATTCCCCACACGCAAATAGTGTGATTGTTCCCCAGCGGTGGCACGCATTGCTCCGACTGAGTGCGCAGTGGGCGCCATTTTGTCCTGCATGCTGTGGGGAGAGTGCGTAGGAGTTTTGTGCATGGGAAGTGCCTGCTGGGTAGTAGAAAAGAGATGAAGTCTATGAATAGGGAATGCGTGGGAAAAGGTAGAAGGCGCAAGGTTTAGGTGCCAGAGACGGGTTACTTAGGCAAGTCTGGGGCTCGAAATGGCGGCCCTGCTGCTGCCTCGCACGTGACTACGGTAGGGGCTTCTTATTGGTTTAGTGTCTTGTTGTGGCTGATGCATTTTTTGCCCATGTGCCTCCCATGGAACTTGTAGGTTACTCTGCTGAAACACAAGTGATAAGTGATGTATCATAGCACTGGCTGCAGCTCTCCAGCCTCACTGTGTTTTGGGAGATGACAATTGGACTGTAGGCCTAGTGGCTATTATAAGACTTATGGGAAGTTGTCCTTCAAATTGGCTTTTACTAAATCCCACACAACACCCCATTGCTTGTTCATATGATCATGTCCACCACAACTTTTAAGCTGACATAAATACAATCTTGTTTTTTTTTTTTTTGCCCTCTGGAGTATATTGATGTCCAGTGGCCCATCATGTTAGGACTTTATTGTTCCATTGTTCAGGGGTGGGGGTGGGCTCTGTGCTTTCTCTAATTGAGGTTTATGAAGTCATATTGGTCTTCTTGGAAGGGGTTGGTTTCCTTTTTGTATGATGTAGAGAGGGATGTTCTGAGACCATTTGCATTTTTTATTTGTGGTTTTTGGGTTGTTTTTTTTTTTTTTTTTTTAGTCCGTCGCTGTCCAGTTTGGAATTTCGGCCATCTGGTTGCTAGGGTCCCAATTCCCCTAGCGATCATGCACTGCTTTAAATAATAGACTGGAATATGAATAGGAGAGGCTTGCAGAGAAATATGAGCAATGAAAAGTAGCAATAGATAAAAATACTTTTGTAGCCTTAAAGAGTACTTGCTTTTAGTTGGGGTCAGTGGCCCCCCTGTTTGAATGCTGGAAAGAGTCAGAAGAAGAATTTCAAAACTATGTAAAATAAATTACGAAGACCAATTAGTTGCTTAGAAATGGCAATTCTATAACATGATAAAAGTTAACCTTCTAGAAATGTCAACCTTAAAAATCACATTTTGGTTGTTTTGTTCACTATTTTTACTACTAATGACTTGCTTTTGCAGAATACCCAAAGCCACACTCCACTAGCCCCTAAGGTATTTTGCTTAAAATAAGACTCAAGCCTGTCTCTGCTAGTTCTTGCATGAGAACACATACTGCCTGTAATTCTCACTGGGCAAGATCGAGATGTCAGATCTACATGTTTGTGTCAATAAAAACCTGACGAGCAAAACAAAGACCATTATTCTCACTTTTGTTCACTTTATATTCTGTGCCATTCAATCGGTTACTTGGCATATATTTTATTCAGTTTTCTTTCTAGCTAATCTCTTGCTTTGGAATTGCGCATTGCCTTCGTTTTCTTATATAAAGAAAAAAGTTAATCATGGGGAGCTGCCAATTTGTTAGGCAACCTCTAGTGAATATGAACTCGGACCCCTGGCTCAATGCTCCTGCTCGTGAGTAGTAAGTATTCTAGAAGCCCACTTGCTGCCATTTTATTTTCTGTCCCAGGATCTTTACTGCCGACCTGTGTTATGCACTAATGATGCTGAACCTTACCGCTAATATAATTTCATTTACCAGATCCAGTTTTTTCCTTTGTCCAGTTTTTTGTGTGGGGGAAATGTTATTTCTCATGGACACTGTACTGGTTCGAAAATACCGATTTCAATGACTGATGTGTATTTTTCAGGTACGGCTTTGTGGAATTTGAGGACTCGAGGGATGCTGATGATGCAGTGTATGAGCTAAATGGCAAAGATCTGTGTGGTGAGCGTGTGATTATAGAACATGCCCGGGGCCCACGGCGAGACCGAGATGGATACGGCTATGGAAGTCGCAGTAAGCATTGTATTCCTGGCTAGCAACAACTTGAGACTTCCCTGCATATCACTTTCAATACTGGGATTCATTCTGTTCAAACCTATTCGTGTGCTGGTGTTAACTGAGCCTAGCTGTTTATTTTTTGCAGTGTGAGGCCGGATGTTGGGAAACCATGTGATCAGCAATACCTTTGAGACAGGGCCTGCTGAGTTATCGGAGCTTTCCCCCAGGGCAAACAAGCTTGTCACCTTTGATAGTGCCTGGGACTATTGTATAAATCAACCCCATTATGCCCATGATCCCCACTGCTCATATACCTTATTCTTCTTTGCAACCCCATGGGGTACCTGACTTTTTAAATAGTGCTCTGTACCCCCAGATAGCAACCCTGTTTCCTGGGTTTCATACAGTCTTGTTTTTAAACTGCTTTTTCAGAGGTGTTTGATCCTGCAGCAGTGTCTGACAACATGCAGAGCTGCTAGGGTTAAACTGCAACCCAAAAACATACAATTTACATACACTGACAATTAGCGATGCACCAAATCCACTATTTTGGATTTGGCCGCACCCCAGAATCCTTCATGATAGATTCAGCCGAACACCAAACCAAATCCTAATTTGCATATGCAAATTAGGGGTAGGAAGGGCAACACATTTTTTACTTCCTTGTTTTGTGCCAAGAAGTTGCACATTTTCCCTCCCCACCCCTAATTTGTATATGCAAATTAGGATTTGGCCGGGCAGAAGGATTCAGCTGAATCCTGGATTTGGTCCTATTGACAATAGAGTGCTTGACATGTGGCTCTTTAGATTTTCAGCTATATGGTTGGCAAGCAGTAATGTCTGCGACCTGCCATATACCACTTGTAATGGCACATTAAATGTAAAGTCATGGCTCCTGTCATAAGGTTAAAAATAATGAACTGGGAACCTAACCGCAGTTGTTGCGTTGATGACCATTTTGCTGCTATTTGTGCTTTTAGGAGCAGTAGTTTGCTATGCACACTCTTCTTTGATATCCGTAGAATGGCTGAACAAAGCTTCTATGTTGCTGCCATTTTATTCCACTTTATAACAATGTAGTATCTGTCGGCAGAAGGGTTAAGTGGGAATATATATATATATATATATATATATATATATATATATATATATATACATACACACACACACACACGCGCGTATGATCCTGTTATCCAGAAAGCTCAGAATTATGGAAAGCCTCTCATTTTATCCAAAGTATGCAAATTTTTAAAAATGTTTTCCTTTTTCTAATAACAGTACCTTGTACTTGATCCAAACTAAGATATAATTAATCCTTATTGGAAGCAAAATCAGCCTATTGGGTTTATTTCATGTTTACATACTTTTCTAGTAGACTTCAGTAGACGTTCCAAATTACAGAAAGATCCATTATCCGGAAAACCCCAGTTTCCGAGCATTCCGGATAACAGATCCCATACCTGTATTTTGTTTTTTTTGGGGGGGGATGCTTTATTTTTTATCTTACCTCTCAATCCATTTATAGACATTTGAATAGAGTATGATGAAAGCTTAAGTCAACCAAGAATTTTTATGCATTTGAGGGAAATATGTCGGACAAATGCTCTGACTGTCTTGTAGTTGCTTTTACAAGTGCACTAGTTTGTGGCATTGTGATGCTTGTACCCAAAAGACGAAAGCCCAAAGTATACTTGCACATTTTAATTTGTGCAAATGATATCATTGACAAACAAATGTCATTGGTAATCTACTGACAGGTAGTATTGAAGGCAGTTGGTCCTTATTTTTCTTCCCTGCATGCATATGGGTTCCATGTTGGCTGAGACTGGTTTGTATTATCATTGGCAATGGAAGGGAATGTGGTAAGATAAAGAGAAGCTTCCATTTTACATAGGACATATACAATGATCAATTGACATTTGACACATGGATATTTCCAAGCCTTCAGTTTCACTTCTACGGACTAATCATTTTTTTGCCCCTTTGCTGACGTAAGATCCTTAGTAGGCAGTCTGTTAATGTAAATCAGCCCTTGGGCGCAAACTCTTCTGTCCCCTTGCATTCACAGAGCTGCGTAGCTGGGAGGAGGGGGATTGTTCTTTTGGAGGGCGGGACATGGTGTTTTGGTGTACGGAAATAATTGTCTTGTTTAACTTGTATATTCTTAACCTTTTTGCATGTCGAATTCCAAAATCCATTTTTAACAGTCCTTGATGTTTCAATTTGAAAGAGACCAGTGGGGGCTGAGACCATTGAGGCTTAAGATGACTGCCTTTCCTGGTTGGCCTTTCCAAACATTGTGTGACCCTTGCCCTATGACCCTTTGGCTGACCTTACCGGAAGCCATGATGACAGCAGCCTATTGCCATTAGACGCAGGGTGATGGTGAGGATTCCAAGGGTTAGACGAAATCGGATTTAATCTAAAATAGGTGTCTTCTCATGAGTGTGTTCCAAAAGCAGTCTGTTATACCTCCTGCCTTAATGTAAACAGTGACTGGCAATTCAAGTAACATTCCTGTATAGAAATGCATGTACATTTTGTAATGCCTTCCAGTTGTCTAAACCATATAATAAAATGCTGTGGGTAGACGTTGGCGGAGTGCATTCACAGAACAGACCCTTTGAAAAACAGCAGTGTGAAGTCTATAACACCACATCTCTGCTGCTCATTCGCCAGAATCACGGCCTGAAAGGAGGTTTTTTTAAAATTTTTCTTTAAATGTGCAAATTTTATGTAAAGCCCTCCCAGAAAGATTTAGGTAGTCTGCATGTGTTTAAGTTTGGGCACTGATTACACTTTCTATGTGCAATGAAGGTGGATACAGAAACCAGAGAACTGGCAGGGACAAGTATGGTCCCCCCGTGCGCACAGAATTTAGACTTGTCGTGGAAAACCTCTCCAGTCGATGCAGCTGGCAAGATCTCAAGGTGAGTATTAAAGGAGAAGGAAACTACCGAGTCAGTTTATTGCCAATAGATTAACCAAAATAGTGCAAGCTAGAACACTATATTTATTCTGTAGAATGCTTTACCATAACGGAGTAACAGCTTCTAGAAGCTCTGTTTGTTTAGGATAGCTCTATGCTCAGATTACAGCAGGGAGGGGGAGAGAGGAGCAAAGTGAGCATGCTCATGCAGTGCCCTGGAGATTTAGGGTCTGACCACACGAGCAGATTCGGGAGATTAGTCACCCCAGCGACAAATCTCTTCGGGATGACACTCACCCAGATATGCCTTCTCCATGCCCTCCGCCGGCTAAAATGAAAATCGTCTGAGGGAAGGCACACAAGGCGCTACGTTTTCTGAAGTTGCCTCACACTGGGGCAACTAATCTCTCCAATCTGCTCATGTGGCCTGACACTTGGGCTAAAAGAAGGAAGTCTGATACAGAAGCCCATGTGTATACAATAGAAGGAAAGACATGTGGTGGTTCTGCAGTTGTTATGCCTGTTTGGGTTTCAGACCTGGCTGATTTGAAAATCCCTGTAAAACAAGGAATGCATCTGTGTTTCAAGCAAGAACAATTTAGCCTATTAATCAAAATAAAAGGGTTTACATATCTGTATATTTAAAATATATATATTTTTAGTATAAAGATTACTTTACCTTCTAAAGTGGTAACATTTTAAAGTGCCCTTTTCAATGTGGCTGGGTTTTGCTAGGGTTACCCAAATATTGGTTGCTAATTCTGCTGACTTCACTTTTCTTAGGATTTTATGAGGCAGGCGGGCGAGGTGACATACGCTGATGCCCATAAGGAGCGTGCCAATGAGGGGGTTATAGAGTTCAGGTCTTACTCTGATATGAAGAGAGCTGTGGAGAAGTTGGATGGCACAGAGATAAATGGACGCAGAATCCGGCTAGTGGAAGGAAAGACTCGTCACAGGAGGCCTTATTCTGGTAGCCACTCCAGGTAACTTTTATAAGACTTCTCTACAAGTCTGTCTAAAGTAAAGTAACACTTTGTATTGTTGATTTCTAGATTCCCTTTTGGATATTAAAACTGTAGGTTAAAAAGTCAATATATTTGAAATGCATTTCACATTTAAATTGACAATGTTTTGGTCCTTTTTTTTTGCCATCTCGCTGCTGCATGTAATTTTAGGCCACCATAAGGGAGAATGCTTGCTGTGTTTTGTGTGGACAATAGTCTGGCAAATTTTTTAGAGCTTTATAACAGTTTGCGTGATCAATCTTCGTTTGTCTGTCAGCTTTGTTAGAAAAATCTGGCTGAAGTAATCAAGATGGCGCTACTGTGTTAAGTTTACTCCCTAGCAACCCATTGCTCTTAAAAGGGTTCTTCACCTTGAAACACATTTTCAGTTCAGTAGGTTTTGTTCACCAAACAAAGACTTTTTCCAATTACTTTGAATTTGTGACCATTTTTCTCAAATTAAAGGGTAAAGTTTAATTTTTCACCTTCTATTTTAAATTGATATATTTGTTGATACATTTGTTATCTTTGTCCCTGCTCAGCAGAATCCATTGGTTTCATTAAATGCAGCTGTTAGAATTGATAAAATAGTTGCCAATATTCAGCAGATGTTGCTGATCAACTAAATGTAGCAAATTGTAACAGTTCATAATGCTTCTGGATCACTGAACTGCCAGACTGAAACCACAGACACAAACTAGTGATGTGCGGGTCGGGTATAACCCACCCGAACCTGACTTCCGGGTTCCTTTTATAGACCAGGATGGGGCAGGCAGACAAATCATTTAAGGCATGGTATGGCTTGGGGGAACTGCTGCTTTAGTAGGTTTCGGGAAATGGGGTAAGGAGGACCAGGTGGCTTATGGTGTATTGGTGGTCCTGCAGTTCCAAAGGAAAAGGGATCATTCTGAAGGTCACTCAAATGCTAAGAGGGCAAGGTCTCGCATAGTATGTTGCACTATATAAAGATACACAATATGTTACTAGATAGCTATAATACATGCATATATGCCCCACATGTTACTCTTTCATTCCGTCGATATTGATGGTTTTATATTAAGCACAAACTCTATTCCTTGACCTTGTATTGCATAGGAAGAGAGTATACTGTCTTTTTTTCATAAGCTATTGTCACACATGACTTCACAATCACATTTTATTGTACAGTTCTATGAATTTTACAGAGTTTGACTTTATTTTCATAATCCTTCTCATGCAGATCACGATCTCGTAGCAGGCGAAGATCGCGCAGCAGGAGTAGGCATCCTAGCCACAGCAGGTCCAGGAGTCAATCTCGTTCACCTGCCAAGAAAAGCCGGTCTCGTTCCCTTGCAAAGAGCAGCCATTCACAGTCACCTGGAAAGAGCCAGTCCCGGTAGGTCTCCGCTAAAGTTTTTTTAACCTTCTTATATTTTTCTTAATTGATGTACCCTATAGTAATGTGTTCGCTTTTTTCAGGTCTAGATCAAGATCCAGAAGTAAAGAAAGGTCAAGCAAGCCAAAGTCTTTGCATGGTTCACAATCACGTAGCATATCCCGAGGAAAACAGGACAGATCTCGTAGTCGCTCTAAAGGCCTGGTCGAAAGGTCACGCAGTAGATCAAGAGAAGATTATGTAAGGTCTCGCAGTCGCTCCAAAGGCATGGGTGAACGGTCTCGTAGTTGGGCCAAAGTTAAGGATGACCGATCACACAGCCGATCCAAGGCTAAGGATGACAGATCTCGTAGCCGATCCAAAGTTAAGGATGACAGATCTCGCAGCCGATCCAAGGCTAAGGATGACCGATCTCGCAGCAGATCCAAGGATGACCGGTCTCGCAGCCGATCCAAGGCTAAGGATGACAGATCTCGCAGCCGTTCCAAGGCTAAGGATGACAGATCTCGCAGCCGATCCAAGTCCAAGGATGACAGATCTCGCAGCCGATCCAAGGCTAAGGATGACAGGTCTCGTAGCCGATCCAAGTCTAAGGATGACAGAGCTCGCAGCCGATCCAAAGCTAAGGATGACAGGTCTCGCAGCCGATCCAAAGCTAAGGATGACAGGTCTCGCAGCCGATCCAAAGCTAAGGATGAAAGATCTCGCAGTCGGTCTAAAGATGAAATGTCGCTCAGTCGGTCCAGAGAGAACAGGGAAAGATCGCGCAGTCCATCAAAAAGCAAGCATGACAGATCTCGTAGCCAAGGCAAGCATGAGATGTCTGGCAGCCGGTCGAAGAGCAAGCGTGATAGGTCTGGTAGCAGGTCAACAAGCAAGCAAGAAAGGTCTAACAGTCGGTCAAAATCCAAGCGGGAAAGGTCAAGTAGTCGCTCAAAATCCAAGCGGGAAAGGTCAAGTAGTCACTCACAATCCAAGCGGGAAAGGTCAAGTAGTCGCTCAAAATCCAAGCGGGAAAGGTCAAGTAGTCGCTCAAAATCCAAGTGGGAAAGATCCCGTAGTAGATCAAAGAGCAAGCGGGAAAGATCCCACAGCCATTCCAAAGGCAAAAGAGAGAGATCACGCAGTCGTTCCAAAGGCAAAAGGGGTAATTCTGAAGGTCGTCCCAATGCAAAGAAGGCAAGGTCTACTCGCAGTCGTTCCGGATCCCATTCTCCACAGCAGAATGGAAAGGGAGGTGCACGATCCCGCTCCCAGTCTCCTCTTCCAGCTTCTAGTAGCAAGGAGCGGTCTCTCAGCCCTCTTCCTCGAGCTGCTTCTGCTTCCAGTTCTAGGTCTCGCTCTAGTTCTCGAGAATAGAATACTGGCATGCAATGTCAGTAAATGTGTCCAAGCCCAGTACTAGAACTGTGGACCAACTAACATCTTGATGTATAAATGCAGTTCATTTTGCTCAAGTTAAACCTGTCAGGGAGTGCTACGTGCTGATTTTCATTGCATTGTTGAACTGTTTGTCTGAACAGGTCAATCTAATTATTTAGGTATTGATTGTTGTCCATTGGGCTTTTTCCCACTTGTTTTTTTTACCCCTCCCTGATGCTCCATCTGGTACATAGAGAGTGAAAAAGTTGTTTCCTACCATGACCTTCCTGGAATAGGGTTTAGAACTAGTGACTGCCATTTAGGATGCTATGATTACTCTGAATGTCACCAAATTGTTTGTGCTGTTATTCTCGAATTAACCATTTGGGCTACTGATGAATTTGATGCATTTGGGTGCCATATTAAATCCTGGGGCACCTAAATTCTAATGTGTGATAATAAACTAAAGTTTATGTGATGAGATACCTAATTATATGCTAAACTGTCTGGCTCATATGCATTCACTTCAAATCCAACTTATGTTTACCTTCATTCTTTATCCACCCAAAGTTTTGGGGCACCCTGTGAAGTTGCTGAACTGCCATTCAGAGGGTTAGTACATTTCCCAAGTCATGGCTGCTGACATTGTAAGGATTTCTAAAGCAGGTTTCTTTTTTAGTTAAATGCTGTAACTACATAATGAGCAGAGCAAATAAAACTGCTTTTCCAAGCATATTGGTTTGTCCATACCCCTTGTCTTGGAAAGCGGTCATCTAGATCCTAGTGTGGTATTGATCACTCCTGTGAATTGCTGAGCAGAGAGAGCTAAGAGCCTTTGCCTATGATATGGTATGCCTATGATACCATACACATGCAAAATCATCACTGTTTCTTGGCTTAGCTGATCATCATTTTATGACTCCATTTATGTTTTGTTTTTTTCTAATGGGGCCACCCACATGTTCGGACATTTAATTACATGAAAAATCAGTCTGTGTGGCCATTATAAGGATATACAACTGAAACTTAGGAGGCATTTTTAGCTAAATGCAGGCAATATTTTGTGCTTAAGATGTTGCAGTGTTTGTGCTATAGCTCAGCTCAAAGTGCGTATAGTAAGCCTGTGCTGCCCAAAATTAGCATATAAAACGTCCAATGTTTGGGGGTTGTATATTAAAATGAGAGCTTCAGAGAAGTTTGTGGAGCTATTGGGCAGTGTTGAAAAAACATTTTTTTTATAATTGTGCTACAGACTAGGTTGATATGTCTAGTATTTGTATATTGTTTTATTTAGATGCATTAATAAAAGTTGTGAAAGAAACACTCATGCTTCGCTTTTATTTATTTTTGTGGGTGCAGCCGCACACCCTCACCTATCATGTTTGTCGCACCATAATCTGGACCAATGGCTTTCCTGTCCTAAAACAGACAATGGGGGCTGGACGTTTAAAGGAAAAAAACGACTGCCGATTAAAGGGGACCCGTCACCCCAAAAAATTATTCAGAATCCTATTATCACATTGGTCAAGCAAAATGAACTTTAATTACAATATATTAATTATATGAATCTTTCTTCCTTTTGTGCACACTGTTGTTAAGACAAGCCTTGCATCATCTCAGAATCTTGTTTGTGCACCAGAATGGGGGACCCGATGTCCATCCCCATGCCCAGGCTACACAATTAAATGGTAAAGAGAACGGGGGAATGTGTGGAGAGCAGTGACATCTAGGAAGTGCTGAATGGAAAGTGACAGTAATTGTCTGCCCCGCCTCTGACTAAGGTAAGAGGAGGGGCAGACAATATTTGATTGAAAGTTGAGATTTTTAAATGAACTTACAACAGCTATGAATGCTTTAATAAAAATAGAAATTGGATTTCATGTTTAATTTGAAATATTATACAGATTTTTGTGTCTGGGTGACAGGTCCACTTTAAAGCCGTTTTTGAACTACATGTATGTGCAGAACTCCTGCTGACTATATGCACGGACTCATGGTATAGAAAGGTTAGATCATAGGCACATGCAGGATGCTATTCCACAGACAAGGAATTGTTAAAAGCTGTTTTTTTACACACTTCCTTCCGCTGGGACTTGCTTACAAAGGTCTTTAAGCAGTTTAAAATAGCGGCAAATCTGGCGTTCACATGGTGTAAAATAACAGACCTTGATAAATTTGCCATTTATTTCGACTGTATTTTATGTAAAAAATCCAGATCTAAAAAAACGATTTCCTGTAATAATAAAACCGTACCTTTTACTTGATCCAAACTAAGATATAATGAATCCTTATTGGAAGCAGAACCAACCTATTGGGTTTATTTAATGTTTACATGATTTTATAGTAGACCCTAAGGTACGAAGATCCAAATTAGAGAAAACCCCAGGTCCCAAGCATTCTGGATAACAGGTCCCATACCTGTATAGTAAATAGGCCCCTAATTGTTTCTTAGAGCTGCAATTTACGAGTCTGATGTCACACTGTTCGTCTGATTTAGCTGCAGGCCCATCAATAGATACATGCATAGTGATGAGCGAAGAGTTTTCCCCGCAGAAATGACGCCTGTATAATCCAATTGGTGAAAAATAAAAATTGTCGCGCGGCAAGAAAAAAAATTTGACGCCCATGGACATTTAAGTGGATTTTTAACAAAGCAAAACTGGTCAGATTCGCCCATCAACAATGGTTGTTTTTCTATTGTGCCGATTGCTAAGGCAAACAGCAATTGTTATGCTGCATGACAGATTTTTCAATATGCCCAGTCCCCAAACTGACTACACATTACATACATTGTGGACTGTATTGGCAAAACATTGCTTTGCGTGATATTTGTATGTTACTGGCTTTACACAAGCCGCTTTCTTGTAAAAGGATAATTTGGCAAATCAGGTTTCTTGGATGGCACCTTTTCAGTTGGTCTTCATTATTTTTATAGTTTTTTGTTTTTGCCTTCTGACTCTCCTTTCAAAAGGGTGACACTGGCCCCAGCAGCCAAAAAATGATTACTTTGCAAGACTACAATTGTGTTCTCTTCCTGTTCAGCTTCTCTCCTGTTCATATTCCAGTCTCTCATTCAAACCACTCCCTGGTTGCTAAGGTAATTTGAACGCTAGCAACCAGATAAGTACTGAAATGCCACACTGGAGAGCTGATGAACAAAAAAAAATAGAATATCTAATCTATTGGACGAGCGATAGTGCGATGCAATCTCCTGACCTGCCACTAACTATTCAGATCAAATAAAGTAGTAAAAGAACAGGTCAGTCGATGTTCTGCCTCTGACAGTCGTACGTAAGCTATGTTTGACAAAAGCTGGCAACAGTCTCCCACTGATATCGGCAATACAGGCAGAGATATTATCAGTAGCCGACAGAGGAGGGGTGGGCACAAGGTGTTTGCAGAAGGTTGCAATGGAACAATGTATTTTTGTATTTTGCAAACAGTCTTTCCTGCTGTGGAAAGGTGGAATCCATGCATGGATTTCATAACTGGTAAAGTGGAAGAATTGGAATGGCTGGACATTTTCACACTATTAATGTAATTTAGGTTGAAAAAGGATACAGATGAAGCCTAACTGCTAGTTTATCCAGGCAATGGGGGAAAAAAAAGATTAATTTGAGTCCATTTGGAATAGTCGCTTGATTACAAAGTGCTTATTAAAGGAACAGTAATACTAAAAAATTTAAGTGTTTTAAAGTAATGAAAATATCATGTAGTGTTACCCTTCACTGGTACAACTGATGTGTTTGCTTCAGAAACTCTACTATAGTTCATATAAACAAGCTGCTGTGGAGCAATGGCGGAAATTGAAAAACGGCTATATGGCACAGGTTAACTAATGGATAATAGACACCATTCAGAGCTTATTTGCTATCTGCTGTGTAACCTGAGCCTTTTCTCCTTTGAATGGCTGCCCCTATTGCTACACAGCAGCTTATTTATATAAACAATAGTAGTGGTTCTTAAAGGAAAACTATACACCCAAATTGAATACTTAAGCAACAGATAGTTTATATCAAATTGAATGACATATTAAAGAATCTTGCCAAACTGGAATATATATTTATATAAATATTGCCCTTTTACATCTCTTGCCTTGAACCACCATTTCGTGACTCTATCTGTGCTGTCTCAGAGATCATCTGACCAGAAATACTACAACACTAACTGTAACAGGAAGAAGTGAGGAAGCAAAAGGCAGAACTCTGTCTGTTAATTGGCTCATGTGACCTTACATGTGGTTTGTATATGTACACAGTGAATCTTACGATCTCAGGGGGCGGCCCTTATTTTTTAAAATGGCAATTTTCTATTTATGATTACCCAATGGCACATACTACTAAAAAAGTATATTATTATGATAATGGTTCATTTACATGAAGCAGGGTTTTACACATGAGCTGTTTTACTCGGTATCTTTTAATAGAGACCTACATTGTTTGGGGGGTATAGTTTTCCTTTAAGCAAACACAGCAGTTTTACCAGTGCAGGGCAACACTACATTATATTTTCATTACTTTTATTTTTTGATGTTACTGTTCCTTTAACTGAAACAAGCAATTTTTCACATACTTCGCTTTTGTGGATTCTGTTATGTCGTTTGTATTTCTAAATTACACTGTTTACACTGCAAATAATTCACTCTACAATATAAAATTTCATTCCAGAACCAGCAAGTGTATTTTTCTAATTTGAAATATTGGTGATTGCCATCTCGGGTCATTTTGCCTGGTCATGTGCTTTCAGAAAGAGCCAGCGCTTTAGGGTGGAGCTGCTTTATGGCAGGCTGTTTCTCTTACTCAATGTTACTAAATGTGTACCAGTAGACCTACAACTGGTGATCAGTAGATCTCAAGGCAGCCAACAAACCTCTTGTCTAAAGCACCCTCCTATTTCTCTAGTCGGCCCTACTGTCAGTGCAGACGTTAGGGTTTTGTCTTCATCACCTCTGGAGGCAGGACAGAAGAATTGATGTCTCTTGGCCCCTCCTACTGGTTATATGAGCTGGCTCCACCTCTCATCCTCAGTTCTTTTGTCCTGCCTCGGAGGTGTAGGACAGACTGTTTTTCTCATATATATTTTTTTTTTCTCTCCTTCCTTTCTTTTACAGCTTCATTTTTATTACACTGTACTGTTAGGCACGCAGAGCTGCCGTTTTCAGTGTATAACAGGAACCAGGAGGACGTGGATTGCAGGCTGACACTCAAACTGAACACGCAGAGCTTTTCATGAGCAGCCTAGCAGACATGCAGAATCGTGCATGTGGGACCCAATGGCACGCAGAGCTGTCTAAATGGGTTGCCTCACATGGGCCCCAGGGCCCACTTTAAACGATTGGGGCACTGTGGACGTGTATTATTACTACACGGATCGTTCGATTCGCAGAACTGTCTTACACAGTGTCTTCCCTCTATGCGCCAGTACACCCGCGCAGGGACACACTACAGGGCGCGGCACACGCTCCAGGGGCGCGGATTGCTAAGCAACGCCAGAATGCCAAAGACTCTATGCGCTAGTATTTCGCGCCATTCCCGGAGCGTGTTAGACGTATTGACGTCAATGTCGGGCGCCATTTTAGATAACCGCAACTAGGTTTACAGCGCCTCCGGTTTCCCTCCGCTCATTACACTGCCGTTTCCGACTTGGCGGCAAACTCCGACTAACTACCACAGACGGCTGCAGGCACTGCTGCACTCACGCACACCAGCCTGACAGAAACGTGAGTTCATTCTCAATTTACACCGGTCTTACTGACCACCAATATGGAGAAAGCTGATTCTCTGAGGGAACTCAGGGACGAATTATTATCCACTAAAAAGGTGAAGAAGCCTGACAAACAACCTAAATGCAAAACTTGCAAACATTCCTTACGGAAGTCTGAAAAAATATACTGCTCAGACTGCAAGAAACCTAGGGCAGAGGAGACACAAGAACCTCCTGTGCTTTCCCCACAACCTGCTCAAGCCCTAGCTTTAGAGGGATCCAATTCTGTTCCAAATACCCCTCCACCAGCCATTCCTGGTACTTCACAACCTAGGGTGGAGACTTCTCCAGCCATGCCTTGGGAACAAATTAATCCATCTCCTGTACATCCACCTGCACCCCCTCAACTTGGAGAGTTTTTGCAGTGGATCATGCACACTGTTCAGAATCCACAGGCTCAGACAGGAAAACATTCTAAAAAACTTAAAAATCGAGTCCCTGAATCCTCAGCCTCAGAATCTGAGGAGGGGTTAGCCTCAGACTCAGAGGAAGATAAACCCCCCTTTTTAGAATCCGAATTATCTGACCATGCACACTCATCCAACTCTGACTCTGATGATGATACTCCATCTGCAGCAAATCCAGATATGTCAAAAAAATTACTTAGGGAGATGCTACAAACTTTAGAAATCAGGGATGAGACCGTCACTCTATCTAAGGCTGATAAACTACTGGGAGTCCATAAAAAGCCAAAGCAAACCTTTCCTGTTTTCGGTGCTATTACACAGGCAATTGAGACCGAATGGGCTCAACCAGACAGACGCATTGCTCTCACACAGAGATTTTTCAAAACATATCCTGTACCCGAGGATTATCAAAAGAAATGGGATAAAGCCCCTAGGGTAGATTCAGCGGTTGCTCGCCTATCCAGACAAACCGCACTGCCTGCGGAAGAAGCCGCATTCAGAGACCCACTAGACCGCCGCATGGAATCTACTTTAAAAAAGAGCATATGTTCAGGCGGCAGCAATTTTACGCCCGGCCGCAGCATCGGCGGGATTATCTCGCACGGCCAAACATTGGGCACAGGAACTTACACTACACCCACCGTCGTCTCAACAACAACTTCAGTCTGTTAGGTAGATAGGTTGAGTTCTACCTTAGCATTTTTAGCGGATGCTGCCATGGAAGTAGTGAAGTTGGCGGCCAAATCAACTGCAAACATTGTTGTGGCACGTCGTGCACTCTGGCTACGACATTGGTCGGGGGACACCGCTTCCAAACTGAGACTACTGTCACTTAAATTCGCAGGAGACTCTTTATTCGGCCCAGACTTGAAGCAAATTATCGCAGAGGTCACAGGGGGTAAGAGCACTTTTCTACCCACGGGAAAAAGACAGAAATTTGAGATGTCAAACAGAAACCAACCCAGACGAAACTGGACATCCCAAAGTAGGCCCTTTCGGCCCTTTCGGTCCACCTTCAGGTCAACACCATCAGATCAGGGTAACAAACGGCCCAGACCCAGCTGGCACCAACAAAGCCGCACGAATAAGAAACCAAACACACCTAAACCCAACTCCGCCTGACTCCCAGCAGGGACTCAGTCCGCAACAAATAGGGGGCAAACTCCAGAGATACCTAGGAGAATGGCAAACACATGTATCAGATTCTTGGGTACTCAGCATAATTTGTCAGGGTTACAGAATTCCTTTCACTCCTCATCTACCACAAAGGAGGTTTCTTCCGTCTTCCACCGCTCCACACAGAGAACACTTGCTTCAACAAGAAATTACAACACTGTTGAACACTGGGGTGATAGAGACCGTTCCAGAACCCCAAAGGTACAGGGGGTTTTACTCAAACCTTTTTCTAGTACGGAAGAAGGAAGGAACCTTCAGACCAGTTTTAAATCTCAAGCCACTGAACCCTCTAGTCGCAAATCAAAAATTCAAGATGGAATCAGTCCGAAGAGTAATTGCAGCCATGGAACCAAATGTGTTCATGACTTCGATAGACTTACAGGATGCATACTTACACATTCCTATTTACCCAGAATCCCGAAGATTCCTACGGTTTGCCATCAAAGACTCACACTATCAGTTTACAGCATTGCCCTTTGGGCTTTGTACTGCTCCACGGGTATTCACCAAAGTGCTATCGCCAATAGTGGCTTACATCAGATCACTGGGGATCCACATAATCCCTTACCTGGACGACCTTCTCATTCTGACCCCTTGTGCTTCACAGGCAGCCAAAGACACAACAACATGCATACGAGTCCTTACTCAACACGGCTGGCTGATAAATCAGCCAAAAGGTGTTTCTTCCATCAAACAAAGTGGAAACTCTGACCTCCACCACTCACGCTTTCCTGACCGCGACAACTGTTTCGGCAGAGGACTGTCTTCGTCTTTTGGGGTTCATGGTTTCCAGTCTGGAGGCCATTCCCTTTGCCAGGTTTCACATCAGACCACTTCAGCGCAACTTCCTTGCTTATTGGAACAAAAACCACAGAGATCTACAACAGCAAATTCCAATAAGTTCGCTCAACAGAGCCAGTCTAGTATGGTGGACAGTACCAGACCATCTACGACAAGGTCGAAGCTGGGCAAATCCCTCGTGGGAGATAGTAACCACGGATGCCAGCCTACGGGGCTGGGGAGCAGTCTACAAACATCACACGCTTCAGGGTCTGTGGACACCAGAAGAAGCGTCCTTACCAATCAATATCTTGGAGCTTCGGGCAGTTGTACTAGCTCTACAGAGATGGACACCTCTACTACAGTCCTTACCAATCAGAATTCAATCGGACAATGCCACAGCAGTGGCCTATATCAACAAGCAGGGCGGAACCCGCAGCACGAGAGCCATGCAGGAAGTATCACACATCCTGAGTTGGGCAGAACAGTACGTTCCCAACATATCTGCAGTATTCATCCCAGGAGTCCAAAACTGGGAAGCAGACTACCTCAGCAGAACGACGGTAGATCAAGGAGAATGGTCACTGAACAACGAAGTGTTTGCCCGCTTGACTTACAAATGGGGCATGCCGGAAATCGACATGTTGGCTTCCAGGCACAACCACAAAGTCTCCCTTTACTGTGCCAGAACAAGAGATCCAGGGGCAGCCTTTGTGGACGCACTCGTCATTCCGTGGAATTTCAGACTAATATACGCATTTCCACCATTAGCCATCTTACCAAGGGTAATCAGAAAAATCAAACTGAGCGAGGCCACGGTGATTCTAATAGCGCCAGACTGGCCCAACAGAGTGTGGTACACAGATCTGATTCGGCTGTCCATTGCCAAACCATGGAGGCTGCCACTCCAACCAGATTTGCTCTCCCAGGGCCCGCTCAAGCATCCACATCTACCCCTTCTACGTTTAACGGCGTGGCTCTTGAATCCACATGGTGGACCCAACAGGGGTTCTCACAGACAGCTGTAGACATCTTGTTGAACGCGCGCAAACCATCTACGGCCAAAGTATACCATAAGGTGTGGAGAACTTTCATTACTTGGTGTGACCGACATCATACCCCTTGGCAAGGGGTGTCCACCAATCACATCATCGAATTCCTATCAGATGGTTTTCAGAAAGGACTGAGCTTACGCACTTTAAAGACTCAGGTGTCAGCCTTGTCAGTACTCATACACAATCGTTGGGCAGACGATACCACAGTCCAACAATTCTTCAAGGGAGTGATTAGGTTCAGGCCACCTCTAAGGGAACCGTTACCACCATGGGATCTCCCCTTAGTCTTGGATGCCCTACAAAAATCACCGTTCGAACCTCTCAGTACGTGTGATCTAAAATGGCTTTCACTCAAGGTTACCTTTCTTATTGCAGTGACGTCAGCTAGACGAGTCTCGGAGATTGCAGCATTCTCATGTAAGGAACCGTGGTTGGTTATACATCAGGATAAGGTGGTTCTGCGCACTACTCCCACGTTTCTAACCAAGGTCGTCTCTGACTTTCATTTGAACCAGGACGTCATTCTACCATCCTTCTGCCCTAATCCACGAAATGATAAAGAGGCACAACTGCATAAATTGGATGTCGTCAGAGCTGTTAAGATTTATTTGAAACGGTCGGCACCGTATCGTTCTTCCGACACTTTACTGGTCTCTTACTCGAAGGCTTATAAGGGAAAAGCTATTTCTAAAAGAACTGTGGCACGCTGGCTTGTGGAGACTATCAATTCTGCTTATGATAGACAACAGAGACCTAGACCATTTGCAGTGAAGGCACATTCCACCAGAGCTCAAAGCACATCCTGGGCTCTTTTCAATTTGGCATCACCTGCACAAATCTGCACAGCCGCCACATGGGTTTCACCCAACACTTTCATTAAGTTTTACAAGTTAAATGTTTTTGCTTCACAATCTGCCATTTTTGGCCGAAAAGTTCTTCAAGCTGCAGTAGCACAATAGCTAGTTCGTTCTGCAAATTCAGTATATAATTACCCACCCAGTTCACGGGACAGCTTTGTTACGTCCCCTAATGTCTGCACTGACAGTAGGGCCGACTAGAGAAAAAGGAATTTTGTACTCACCGAAAAATCCTTTTCTAGTAGGCCCGAACTGTCAGTGCAGTAAGTCCCACCCAGGCTGATTTTAGTATGGGCCACGGGACCTCTTTCTCGCTATCCTTTCTGCCTTTTGTCTCTTGCCCTTCCTTCTACTCTTTCTGTCTCAACCAACTGAGCTTTACAACCGAACTGAGGATGAGAGGTGGAGCCAGCTCATATAACCAGTAGGAGGGGCCAAGAGACATCAATTCTTCTGTCCTGCCTCCAGAGGTGATGAAGACAAAACCCTAACGTCTGCACTGACAGTTCGGGCCTACTAGAAAAGGATTTTTCGGTGAGTACAAAATTCCTTTTTCATGCTTTTCATTCAGATATTTATTATATTATGGTTACATAAGAAGTTTTAACTATGCTTTTATGGATGTAGAGTATAATGCAACATCATTATTGGGCCAACCACACAACCCCTTTTCTGGGTCATGGGTGGGTCCGGGTAGATCTCTTCTGCCTGCTTGCTCTCCCCGCCCGCAGCCTTACAATGCCGACTTCCAGGTTCAACTTTTATAGACGTGAACCTGCTCGCCCCGCCCCTTTTGTGATTTCATCGGTGGGGCAGGTTGGCACGGATCTATAAAAGGAACCCAGAAGTCGGGTGGAGGGAGGACGGATAACGTGTGGGTCGGGTAAAACTTGACCCACACATAACTAGACACATAACTAGACATCAACTAGACATTATCGAATTGAAAAAACTTTGAAATTTGAATTCAAAAAGACCAACCGAAATTAAGTCGAAGGTTTTTTTGTTTGAATAGGTCCGTTTTCGATCGAATAGGTCCGAATTCGAATCGTACTAATTTAATTAATAGTGCATTTGATCAAATTTGATCAGAAGTTTTTCCCCAAATAAAACTTTGATTTTTTTTAAAGTCCAACAAGTGACTCAAAATAGGTTCTAGGAGGTCCCCCATAGGTCAAAATCTAATTTTTAAAGAGACAGATTTTCGAATTTTTTTCAAATTTAAATCGAATTTGGTCTATTCCCTAATCGAAGTACACAAAAAATATCTTGAAATTTGAATTTTTTTTCATTCGAAAATTCACTTCAACCTATGATAAATCTGCCCCTAAAAGTAGACCTCGCATTAGTATTAAGTATAGCCACTCCCAGTCTAGCCCCATGTCAGATTTCAAAATCAAATATAAAAAAAAATCTGCTCTTTTGAGAACTGGATATCAGTGCAGAATTCTGCTGGAGTAGCACTATTAGCTGATGTGTTTTGAAAAAAAAAAAATCCCATGACAGTATCCTTTAATATAGAGCCATTACAGACTCGTCTTATAAAAATAAATGAATGTTTCTTGCCAGTAGAAACTTCACTCAACATTTTCAAATGAGTAGATTGATCAGTCTTCAGACCAATGGTCGGATCATAACTGATGTCAAGGCAGACCTGTAGTGAGCCACAGGGTGTGCTGATGGGGTCCTCATCCCACCAAATATCTGTCAGTGATGGCCCATACCTGGGCAGATTGCTAATTGGAGGGTGCAAAATCTGCATCTTAAATTCCCATTTCCCCCTCATCCACGCTGTACCCTTGCCCCTCTCTATTACACAACAGAACAGGGCTCATTTTTGCTTTAGGGCAGGCCTGGACTGGCAATCTGTGGGTTCTGGCAAATGCCAAAGGGGCTGCTGTATGGTTCAATAGAAAGTTACCATATAGTGGGCTGGTAGGGGGCTGTTTGGGCCTCTGTGTACTTGGAATGGCAGGGCCTATTTTGACTCCTAGTCCAGGCCTGCTTTAGGGTTGTGCCTTTTGTGACTGAAATTCTTTCAAGGAGGAACCATGTGGGTCAGGACATGCGTATCGACCGGCTGTCTCATTTCACTGCATTTGGGAATCCCACTGTCTGGCATTCTTCTTCTTGGCAGGTAATGTTCTGGAACAGACCTGGACTGGTGAGTGCCCATGGGACTGCTGTAATACTCCATAAACAAATTGTTTATATAAGGCCCCTGTAAGAAATATCTGCCTACTAGCAGTAGTTTCTGTCATAGACTGCATTTCCTGTTTAAGAAAATGGCTGCCATTTTTATCCCCACTGTGCCCTCTGAGAGGCTAGAGACAAATACATTATACATAAGCACTTAACAATATATATATATATATATATATATATATATATATATATATATATATATAATATATATATATATATATATATATATATATATATATATATATATATATATATATATATATATATATATATATATATGCAGGTATTTCACTCTTTTGAATGACGGAATTGTCAATATCATTGTGTTCATATATTTTCTCTATGTCAGACAGGTCTGATAGCATAATCATTATATTTCCATGGCACAAAGGCAGCTTGCCCATCCTCTTCCTACCGCCCCCATTTCCCCATTTATTGGTGCTGCTTGTGTGTCGTTCTGTATCTACATCCCAGGCTGTTGCACACACATAATCGTGCAGCGCAAGCGTACAAACACCCTGCAGATTCCATCAGGGACAGCATCCTTATCGCGCTAGGTAAGTCTATCTGGCGCTTAACCCCTTTGGCTTCTACAAAATGTGTGACATGATACACAGAGACTACGGTGCCATAGCGCTGCCCCTTTCGTTGAAGGGGTAAATGTTATTAAGCTTCTCCATTTCATTCATTATCTCTGTATCCAGTCACCCCCCTCCCACTATGGCTTCAATTCAGCTCCCGGAGACTGGGAATAAAAGATGGGGGGGGGTTGCTGTCCCCTTTTGCTTATTATTGTTTGCTTTGCAGCAGGGGGAGGTGGTTCTAGGAGATCTGGGAACTGCAATGAAGAATAAGATAATTCATCCATTCTACTCCTGGCACATGGGGGGGGGGGGGTGAGAGCAGAAAATCTCTGGCATTGGTCTCCGTTTCTTTGTCATGCCACCATTTTCAGCTGCTTTGTGTGTGTGTGTGTTTTCTTTTGTTTTGTTATTTTTAAATATATAGATATTTGTTAATTTGGTTGCCTCCTAATCCAAGTAAAATCAGTCAGCTCTATTATTGTTTTTGTCATGCTTATTTCTGATTCATAGATACTGATGCACAATGTGTACAAGCTGATTGGGTGTAAGGTCTGTTGGCTGTAGATTTCATAGCAATTTGGTTAAAGAGCAATGATGTGGGAGTAAAGGTGGACATTACAATTTTTCTCTCCCTAAAGACAAATTTTAGTGTGATCTGACGAATCTGTCAGTGGACACTGAACGATCGTGCATCCATCGATTTTTCGTCCATCATAATCATTCGGTCAAGTTAGAAAATTTTCGTTGTTCACAGTGAAATCTTTCAATTGTTTGCTGCCCCCCCCCCACCCGCTTACCTTTCTGGGGGTAGGCAGCAACGCTAGTACGGAGAGCACAATTATGCTCTCTCACTAGTAAAGCCCAATTTCCGGTTTAAAAAACAGAAATTCGTCTCTTAAAGGCACCAGGAGCGGCTTTTTGCCGCCCCTGGAAACCTGCCTGGGGTGAGTTACTCAACTCGCCTCATTGGCGGAGTGCCCTTGGCTACCCACAGTTTTTTCTAGCTTCAACTAGACGATATCGCTTGAAATTATCTTTTTAGTTAATGGGCAAATCATACATTTTATAATCCTATAAAAGCGAAAAGATCTTTTAAAAATCTTAACGTCTATGGCCACCTTAAGGGCAGAGACACACGCTGTGATTTGTGGAGATTAGTTGCCCAGCGACAATTTTCCTCTTCTTTGGGGTGACTAATATAACCCGAACTGCCTTCCCGCCCACTAGGATATAAATCACAGACGGGATGGAACTCGGAGCGCTTTGTTTTCCAAAGTCGCCCAAAGAAGTGGAGATTTGTCTCTGGGCGGCTAATCTCCCCGAATCACAGCGTGTGCCTCTGCCCTAAGGTAGGTGCTTTAACCACCAGTGATAACTTTACCCAACTGTCATTCTGTCTCCTTGAAATTTATCTTTCCCTTTATATGCCTTTGTCCCTTATCTATGTTCCATCCTTTCTGCCCTATTGCACCCCTTTCCTATTTTCAGGGAGTAGTGTAACACAATGGATTTGATAGTGACAAAGGTGAAAAGTGAAACTGAGACCGGTGCCCCTTCTAACATAGTAACCAGCGATGGCAAAGGGCTGCCGGCGTCCTTCCAAACCCAAGGTAATTACAGAACCTCCAGTCTGGTACTTTGGAAAAAATAATAGAACCCGACCAGAAAACCACCAAGATGTGTTTTACAGATGTCTTAATTGTGAAACTCAAAAACGCATATCTATTAGTATACAAACTAGTAACAGTGAGCTAACAGGGTGCAGGGGCCTTAACTTTCTGTCATATTTGTCATGTTTGACTGGCAAAGGCCGGCATCTTGGTCCTGCTACTTCCCAGCAAGCTCCATGTACTATTGTATATGTCAGGCTTTGTTACTGAGCCTGCTCTCCTGACAGGACCTCCATCTGGCCCCATTCCCACAGTGTTTTTGTGCCAATGTTAATGTAATCAGAGTAAGTTTATACTTTACCAGTTTGGTTATACCTCCCTTACTGTTGTCTTGTAATCGACACAAAAGGAGGGTTGTGGGGCACTGCAAGGCTAAGTAAAATAAATAAGTACAATGGAAGTGCGACTGATCTGGCCAAGTTGTCTACAAACATATAAAAGAGAGGAGTTTGAGCAGTGCACATTCCCTGGTCCACTGTTACACTAGTCATTTCGTATCTGCACAAGCTCATGTGCAATATATGCAAAAACAGTGGTTTATTGTAAGTTATGATCATAAAATTTACAAACTACCATACCACATCAGGTAAACCTCCATATAGTGGTCCCAAGTTATTTATCTTTTTCACAAGCTGGCACCTCCCTAAATAGTAGAATTGCTTGGGATAAGTCTCCTGACCAAAGGTATCTGCCAGGTGATGTATACTGATGAAGTTGACCCTTTTATATAATTTAGTGTATATAAAACTCTCACTAGATTAACAGGACTGACTCAATCACAGCTTCCTGGTATCAATTTTGTGGTTTTTACCAATTATAGCAGTAGTACAGCTACCTCACGCTCTTTCCTCAGAGATGCAACTCCCCCAGCTCAAGGAAAAGAAAGGAGCTGGATCTGCTACATCAGCTGTGCATCCACAGGTACGGTTCTCAGTTACCACCTCCTACTGGTCTCCATGCCAAAGCTCTTTATCTAATGACCAAAGCCCTCTTGTACTGGTTGTGAGAAAGCTCACGAGACCACTGTCTTGTCGTTTGTAGTCCCTGTGCTGGTCTGAGCCCCAAGAAGTGATACCAAGGGCTCCACAACAAGACAACCCTTTAGAGGCCCAAGGGACAGATCATCAAAGCTCCTCTCAAGGTGAGAAATATAGTTACATAGGGTATAATAAATATAAGGCATTTGTTAAAAGTTCCATTTGTGTAGAACCTAATGTAAGGGTCCATAAAGCTAATGTAATACAAGAAAAGTCCTTGACATCCACTTCTCTAAGATGAGTTTGCAGGAAGTGAAGATGTGCTTGAGAATGGGATAAAGGACCTTGTGCATTTATTATATAGGCAGCTGTTAATTTACTTAATAGGAGGTGTTTGAATGATATGTAAGGATGAGTGGAGTAAGTCCAGAAGAAAATTTCTCAATGCAGCTTCTCCTTTCAGATGCTGAGGGGAGGACCAGTTCCCCCAATGACTCGTCCCTGAGTCTCTGTGATACCTGTGGCTACCAACACATGGTAGGAGGGACCTGCAAGACCTGTGGTGATATCTGTCGCTTCAAAGATAGGTGAGACTGCAAAACTGCCTATTGGCGTGATGGAAATGAGTGGGCAGTGAGCCAATCTCACACTATCTTCTTTCATTTCTGGGGTGCCCTCAGTAGGTCCCTGGTTATGGAGACATCACTTGTGCTTGGAGGAGTAGTTGAGACCCCAAAGCCAGTCAAGAAAAGAAGACCCAAAGAGTATCAGAGTCCAGCAGAGTCCGAGGCAGAGTACCTTGTAAGTACAAGGTGCCACTCAAAGTAGTGTTGGGGATACATGGAGGCATATTTAGGTAAAAAAAAAAAAGCTTGCCACAGGTCCCAGAAATACATTTCACTGCCCTTTTAACAATTTGGGTTTTTTAGGGTAATATTTAGCAAAAGGCTATAGTGAAAGTTCACTCGAAAAATATACTCCCATTCAACTCAACAGAGACTGGAGGAATTTCCATCTGGTGACCTATGAAGCTCAATTTCACCTTTTGATAAATATGCCCCATGGTGTCTTTGGGTAGTTAGTGGTGTAAGAGCATAGAAAGTATTGCATACATATTCATATGCACATGCATGGTGTTTCTGTTTAGGAAAAACAGAGGGAACATAAATCAGGGGACATTGAAGAATCATTTGCAAGAAGCTGTGAGAAGGAAGATTGGCGTCAGAGAGACACCCAAGGTAACTATATATGCACTTCTGTCTATGTGCTGCACTTAGGTATTTGACTGGACTGCACAGCTAAAAATCCCGCAGGTTCTCGAACTGTGGGGCCTTCTCCTCCCTAGGAGACCCAAAGAGGTGGATGGTTGGACAAGTCTGAAGGCAATAAATAATGAATGATATTAATAATAATCATAATGAACTGAACACTCATTTGAAGAGTTAAGAATTCCTGGAATCCCAGTCTGAAGGGCAAGTGGGCTGAACATTTGGCTAAACTCACATTTGCTGTGATAGATATTCTTTGAAATAAGGTAGGGAGACTCGTAATGTAATTTTATGTTAAGTAGGACCCTGGCTACCTAAATGTGCCATATGAGCCAGCAAAAAGTATGAATCTAGGGTGTGGCATAGATAACCGCTTTCTCCACAGCACCTCAATTTAGGCAGAGGTGGTGAGGCTTGGTCTTAACTGAGATACTAGGTGGCTTTCCTTGAAATTGAAAATGCAAAGGAGATCTATAGAACATTGTAAAGAAATGTACTCTCCATTAATTTGCCTTCCCTAAACAGTACAGTGGGAAATACTGTTCACCCCTTTTAGTCATTTAAACCAGTGCTGTTCAACATGAAAGTCTTCCTGCTGTGACTGCTTCCCTTGTGTAAGCTTTAAAAGGTATCAGTACTGAGATTAACTGCCCCCAGCATTGTTTATAACACCTCTATTGTTCGCATTTTAGACCCAAATTGAAAGTACCCACCTTGTTCACCTGTTCAAACCTCAGACAAATTGCTATTATGTAGCGCAGTATGAACTGTGGTCCTGATAGGTTTCCCTGTATCCTGCTGTATTCTACCTGCCCTCTGCCCCTGTGTGCCATACTCTGCTTGCCCTATGCCTCTGTGTGTGCCATACTCTGCCTGCCCTATGCTTTCTGTGTGTGCCATACTCTGCCTGTCCTATGCTCCCTGTGTGTGCCATACTCTGCCTGCCCTATGCTCCCTGTGTGTGCCATACTCTGCCTGTCCTATGCTCCCTGTGTGTGCCATACTCTGCCTTCCCTATGCTCCCTGTGTGTGCCATACTCTGCCTGCCCTAGGCTCCATGTGTGTGCCATACACTGCCTGTCCTATGCTTTCTGTGTGTGCCATACTCTGCCTGTCCTATGCCCCCTGTCTGTGTCAAACTCTTTCTGCCCTTTGCTATCTGTTGGACAAGAACCTCATAGAGTTTGTTAGCATTTAGAAATTGTTGTTAGGGGGCCCTACGGTGTTTAATCGTGTGCTGGGGGTGCTGTGTTATTCACAGAGGAAGCATATGGTTTTAAGGGTATATTTTAATATGACTTAAAGGAGAACTAACCCCTAAAAATTTATGTGGCTAAAAATGCCATGTTTTATATAATGATCTTTTTGCACCAGCCTAAAATTTCAGCTTGTGAATAGCAGCAGTGATCCAGACTTTAAACTTGTCACAGGGGGTCACAATCTTGGAAAGTGTCTGTTAAACTCACATGCTCAGTGGGCTCTGAGCAGCTCTTGAGAAGCTAAGCTTGTGGGTTGTTGCAAATTTTCAAGTAGAAAACGAGGTTGGCCTGTAATATAAACTTATGCTACAGGGCTGATTATTAAAGGTGTCTTGGCCTGGTACAGGTACAGAAGCTCAAAGCATAATGCACAACATTTCTACCCTACTTCTTTAGTTAAGCTTTAGTTCTCCTTTAAGATTTTCACATATGAGTGATGAGTGATATCTCTGCAGTGAGCACCAACCATTTGGTTTTTTGGTGTGCTGCCATTGTTAATGCGGTATGGTCTTGTGGTAACGTGGATATGGTTTACAGTTGGTGAGGTTTAAAACCAGGGAGTGGTCAACACTGGCTTTCATTATTGGGCCTCCACCACGGAGGCCATAAAATTCCGGCCCTAGTTACCACAGATATTGGACAGCACTGATTTAAACATCATCAGCCTGGCCAGGGGAAAGAGAGCAGCAAACAGTGAGTGCTATAATCAGTTATTAGGATGTTTTTGTGGTTACATATTACTTATTACTCCTGTATTTACTCACAGACCCATCCCTGATTCCTATTGTAGCTCTTCAGAGTTTATGGGTATTCTCCATAGAGAAACTAAGTTTCCATAGATCTAGGTTGTTACTGAGACAGACCCTCACCCACTTTCTATATTTCTCCTTAGACTGCCCGCCTTTTATCTGTAGTTTATATTTTTTGAAGTTTCTGGGGAACTGGGAGAATCTTGGTCTTGGAGTACATACCTGGATGAACTGAAATGCATTGCTGCCCCACTCAATCTGTTCCGGGAGGTGAGTGGGAATAGGGTTTTGTGGTTGTTCATGACGTATCCCCGCTGTTTACTTTATTAAAGACTATAGTGATGAATTTGGGATTATACTGTATATTTTGTCATGGAGGAGGTTCTTCAGCTGACTGATGAAAGATGCCTTCTTTATCTCTACCCAAAATCTACCTGGACTGTTATAATCCCCTTGTAGAGAACAGAAGGAATGGTTTGTAGGGGTTTCCATAACGTCAGACTAAGACGCACCGTGGAGTTCAGCCCTAAAAGATCATGCATGATTATATGATTATACTAATAATATTTACCCTAGGACATTTTAGAAGTATTTACTTTAACTGACTAACGTGACTAGCACATGACAGTGGGACTGCCTCTTTCTGTAGTCATTCATGTCACAATGCAGGGCAGTGTGTGTGGGAATTTGTGTCCTGGAATGTTTGTAATACCTCCATTGTGTATACAAAACAAATTGTGTGAATTGGAGGGCTTCACTGCTGTTGTTTGTGTTTGCCCTGGGATGTGACGGTATCCTCAGATAAAGAGGGACACCCTCAGAATCCCACTAGCCTGTCTGGAGATGCTTATATTTGAACAATATATTGAGGGCTGTAGGTTGCCCTGTAAGAATATAGCAGTAACCTTTCATAAATGCTCGTAATAAGGTACCCATAGTTCCTCATGTAATACACATTTGCCTTGCTTATTTTGCATGCCTTGCAGGCTGGTCAGTGCATGCGTTTCTATCCCAGACAGCAGCCCATGTACATCACTGATGTATCTGTGTATACATATCCTAATGCAGTTGTATGTTTGAGAAGAGACTGGCACTGTCCTAGGGTTACACTTTTTATCAGTACTGCCATTTCATTTCCTATCTTCTTTGGTGCAGTGGCAGCTGGGTACCCAACACAAGAACGGCTTTAAAGTAGGCATGAAGCTAGAGGGGATCGACCTTCAGCACCCCTCCCTCTACTTCATTCTGACTGTAACTGAGGTAAGAATACCTATGGTGACTAACTGGCATACATGAGCTTATTTTCCAACAGACGACAGCGCATCACTAGTACCAGGGTCGGCAAAATGCTGCTTTTTTATCAAATTGCCAATTTTCAAACCGGAAATTCGGCTCTTCTAGTGCAGAGAGTGCAATTGCCCTAGCCTCCTGGACCCCTCCAGGAGGCTACATTTTGGACCCCCCCCTAACCCCAAGCAAGCTGCCTCAGGCGGTGGTGGGATCAGGATCACCCTATTGACAGGCACAGTGTAGTTGCTGATATTTGTCTGAAATTGCATGCTTTCATGTTTTCTGGCCCACTGACACTCTTTGTAGCTGCACTCAGACTGACGCTATACCTGCCAGTGGACAAGCCTGGATTTGTGGAAAGGCCACTTAGGCCCGAGCCTTTGGGCAGCAGAATTTTAGGGGGCGGCACCCTGCCAAAACACATCCACATTGGTTCAAAAACACTGGGGATATGCTGGAGACACAATAATTTTTTAAATTTCCCATGCGGCAATCCCCATTGCTCCGGTCCTGATGATGAAGGGGAGGGAACAGGGGCGACGAATGGCAATGGGCCTAGGGGCGCTGGCTATGTAAATCCGGCACTGCCAGTAGAGATACACACACAGGAGCATATAGGAGTGCATCCACTGCTCTCTGTCTGTGTACAAAACACAGGCAGAACCAACTGGACTGCACAGTGCCCTCAGCATATGTGTCTATCATACCTCCCAACTGTCCCTTTTTCGGAGGTATAGTCCCTCTTTTGACAGCTCAACCCGCAGTCCCTCATTTGTACTGGAAAGTCCCTCTTTTCTCTGCACTGAACAGCCAGAAAAAGAAACAAAGTTTCTCACTTAATTGGCTTTTAGCAGAGAGCCCAGAACAGCTAACAGGTGCAAATAAGATACTTTGTAACAATTGTGAGACACAAAAACACAGTTTAGATAAGGAGAAATATTTTGAAGCTTTCATAACCTGCCAAATTTTGTAAAACAAACATGTTAATTAGGGGGTGTGGCCACAGAAAGGGGTGTGGTCAAAAAATTGCTGCGCTACATGCGGAAAAAAATTTTTTGTCCCTCTTTTTACTTCCAAAAATGTTGGGAGGTATGCGTCTATGCATATAGACACATATGTTTGGCAAGCAGAGATATTGAAGCTACTCCCATGTTTTTTTCATAATGAGATATTTACATAAAGATAGTAAACAACTACCTTTCTTCAACATTTTGCTGTGACTGTTTTGCCTTACAGATATGGTCCATTATGCAAGGGGATTATACAGTAAATGCACTAGGGGGCAAATTTACTAAAGGGTGTAATTTCACTAGCAAAGGAGATAGACTCTAGCGGTACTTCGCTCCCTAACGCCTGGCCAATTTGCGCTCTGGTGAATAGACGTAACTAGGCAAATTCACTAAGATTTTACTGAACGTTACCTCTTGTGCCAGACTTGCCTTCACCACCTCAGACCAGTCGAAGTGCAATAGAGTAGATAGGAGTTGCTATAAAAATAGTTGAAAATTTTTCTAAGTCTCAAGAAACGCTGGTATCTTTTTCTTTTTCAGGGTGATAGGCTGAAAAAGAGAGTACTTTTTTTTGCGGGTAACCGGCTTCCCCCCTACATTTCCCCCAACATATGGCACCTAAACTATACAGTGGGCTCAAGTGTAGGGCAATATAACAACTTTATTTAATTTTATTAAGGTTTCTTAATATGTAGTGTAATGTATTTGCTGCTACATATACGTCCATTCAACTGTAACTTCCCGCCGTATGCAAATTAGCCAATGCTAGCGCAACTTTGCTTCGAGCAGTAACGCGAGCGTAACTTCACCAGCGTTCAGCGCCCTGGACGCAACTTTGGATTTTAGTGAATTAGCGTTGTCCTGGCAAATCTACACCTGTCGAAGTGTTGCGCTGTGAGCGAAGTTGTCGCTGGCGAATTTTCGGAAGTCAGTGAATTAGCCCCTAGGAATCTAATTGTCTACTTTGCAAGGATCAAACAGGAATTTTTTAAATTTCTCTGTTCATCTTAAAAAAAAATAAACTTTTAACCTTTCCCGATTTTTGTCTCTTCCTTATGATCTCTGCTTTCACCACCACCTTTTATGATTCTGTACCCTTCTCTCCGAGCTAAGGTGTGTGGGTTTCGAATACGACTGCATTTTGATGGCTACTCTGACTGTCATGATTTTTGGGTGAATGCCGACTCCCCAGATATCCATACTGCAGGCTGGTGTGAGAGGACAGGGCACAAGTTACAGCCACCAAAAGGTAAATTATGAGTTGAATTGTTGGTTGAAGCAGCAATTAAAGCAAGGTATAGCCCCTGTTTGTACATGGCAGCCCCTACAAGTATTATATTCATGAAATAAGCAGTGAAGGGGTGCCGTGTGAGAAGTTTGCATTCAAAATCCCGTAAATTATGCAGTTCAGCTCAGTTGGGTCACAATTAGTAAACAGAAGAGCTAAACTTAATTAGGAAGTATGGCACTTAATTTCCAATGCACATCTTGGGGCGCATGCTGGGTTGACAATATGTAGGAGTGCTACTTCATAGCATGACACTCCTGATAGTATATCATTATGTAATTATTTGATCTATAAGTTAGTATTTATGTGTTCAGTGAAGTAAGAATAAAAGCAAACATTTAATTGGTTGCTGAATCCATGAGGAGGGTGCAACTTTATAATGTCCAGAAAAGTACTTTTTGTCTTTTATTAGTTAACACACAAGGGTGCCAATAATCTTTATTAGCCCAAAGTGGCTTGTGGGTTTCTTATTATGTCCTTAGCTGAACCAAGGCATGCTGTGCCATATTTATTACCTAATAATAAGCCACCCTGCTTGCTTTGTATTTTAAGGGTACAAGGATGAAGATTTCAGTTGGACCAACTATCTGAGACAAACTAAGGCTCCTGTTGCCCCAAAGCATCTTTTTGTCACCCCAAAAATTGTGAGTATTCTTATTCAGTCGTTTCCATCATCCATCTTTCTTTCTGGCCAAATTGTTCCATTTCTGCACCATTCCATTATACATTGTACTTTATTGATTCCCTGAAAATTAGAGACATTTCTCCTATAAATTTGGATTTGTTTTGCTAACCAGCAAGTGATGCTAGCTATGTATTATTATCCCGTTTTATTCATTTTCTAGTCTGTCGTTTACACCCCTACCTAGGTTCCCAGGTGCAGTATAATATATGATCATCTGTCCTCCTTCTTTTAACCTAGTGGATATCGGATATCACATAGCATTGCTGCTGTTCATATTAAAGGATATGTATGAGGTCACAAAGCTGTAAGATGGTTTCTGATTTGGAGAGACACAGATAGGTAGAAGTGGGAGGAGTAGAAGGGCCAAGTCAATTAATGGCATGCATATTTATTGTGCTAAATCACACATTGCTGCAGGGACAGTGGAGGATAGACAAGCTTTAAACACTGCAGACTATTAAACAGAAGAAGGTATGGCACCATTTCACAGAATATTTCACTAGTGCCTATTTGGGCATATTGCAAAGCTTTTTATTTTCTTTCTAGAACCTACAAACCTAGAATATGCATTGAATATTCATCTCTCTTTGGATCTGTCAGACTCTTAGCCTTAACCTTCATATCCTCAATATTCATTAGCCTGCATGGATAATGGTTACCCAAATCTCTTTCTATTTCTCTGGTCTGTATCTTACCATTTTTGGCCTCCTTTACCATTAGGGGGCACCACCTTCCTTGTTTCGGGTCGGAATGAAGCTGGAGGCCGTAGACAGAATGAACCCATCCCTAATCTGTGTGGCTAGTGTCACTGATGTTATTGAAGATCGATTCCTTGTGCACTTTGACAACTGGGGTGACACATATGACTATTGGTAGGAAGGAGAAGAACTGATTGGGACATCAACTTTCAAGAACCTTAGAAATGAAAGGACTGGAAATACATGATGTGACATAATTCCTGTACCTTTTTTCTCTCCAAGGTGTGATCCCAGCAGCCCATATGTCCATCCTGTAGGCTGGTGTCAACAGCACAAGAAGCCACTAACACCCCCTCAAGGTGAGGGGTGTGATGGTGTGGCTCTTTGCATGGGATTTGCATGAATAGTTGTCAGGCTCTGCTGGGATTCGAGCCAGGGACCTTTGGGTTTCTGGTTCAATGCTGGGCCAGGTGAGCAGCCTGTAGGGTTGCTCACTATATTTTACCTTGCCTTTGCAGCCCTAGCCCAGCAGCCTGATTTGTGCCTTGACCTTGGCTGTTCCTGCTTCCTGTCCTGTTCTGACTTGTACCTGTGCCGTGTCTTATATCTTCCCCTTCCCTGATCCAGTCCTTCTGCTCCAGTCCTTCTGCATTCAATCCCCAGTCTGATCTGATCCACGCCCGCACCGTCCTGTCCCATCCAGTCTGTTCCTGTTCCACTCCTGCTCCATCCTTTTCCTATCCAGTCTGTTCCTGTCCCGACTCATCGCCCTCTTCATCCTGTCTAGTCTATTCCTGATCTTTGCCCCTCTCCGTCCTGTTCCACTCTGCACCTGTTCCAGTCTGACCCTTCACCCTCGTCACCCTGTTCCTGCCCTTCTGTTCTGTGTCCCATGGGTTCAGCCAGCTCTAACCTAAAGGTCTCACCTTCCTCCTGCTGCCTCCACAGAGCCCCCTACCTAATCCTTGACAATAGTCAAGTAATACAAACAGGTCCAGGAGAGAAGAAATATTGGCTAGTTAGATATGGGAGTAGATGAGGAGGAAAAGAAGCACACCGGCACACAAGGAGTGTAGTTGCAGGGCAAGCCCTTGCTAAAACTTTGTCGGAGCCCCGAAACGTTGCACTTCCGTAGTAAAAAGTTTTTGCAAGGGCTTGCCCTGCAACTACACTCCATGTGTGCCGGTGTGCTTCTTTTCTACTGGATTGGGAGGTTGCCGTATCCTCCAAAAATTGGGCACCAAGTTTATTGTAAACACTAGAAGGAGGGTGTGCGAGTGCTTATCTATTACATGGATGAGGAAGAAACATCTGGCTGCTTGGATAATGTGGGAGAAATACATAATTGACTGGATGTATAGGGAAGAAAAAAAATACATCATTGGTTGGTAGAATATTAAAGGGGTTGTTCACCTTCCAAACTATTTTTTTCAGTTCAGTTGTTTTCAGATTGTTCCCCAGAAATAAAGACTTTTTTCAATTACTTTCCATTATTTAATTTTTACTGTTTTTCCAAAATCTAAGTTTAATGCTCCTGTCTCTGGTGTTTTATTCTGGCAGCTCAGTAATTGAGGTGCAGACCCTAAACTGTTGTAATTTTGCAACATTTAGTTGACACATTTCTCCGCAGTATCTGTGGAATATTAGCAACTATTTTATCAATTCTAACAGCTGTCTGTAATGAAACCCAGAGATTCTGCTAGGGACAAAGATAAGAAATGTATCAACTAAATGTATCAATTTAGAACAGTTTACAGGGTCGACGAACCCCTCCCAGAGCTGCTTTAAAAGGTGAAAAATTACACTTTACACTTCAATATTAGAATTGTGACACATAGAAAATAGAAAGTAATTGGAAAAAGTCGTTATTTTTGGTTATTTATCTGAAAAAAAATAGTTGTTTGAAGGTGAACAACCCCTTTAAAGGTGGGTTGCATTCATGGTCTGGTTGGATTCTGGGGAGGAAAGAAATCATGATTAATTTGATATAACTCAAACTTGTAATACAATTTCCAGGTCTCAAACATTAAACTCACCAAGTCTGAAAGAAGGTCCAGGTGCAGCACCCTGATCCTTCAGCTAAGGGAGCGGATAACACTATATTGTAGTAGAGCCGACACTCAAAGACAAATCTTCTAGACAGACTTGTAAAATGATTTGTAGTTTATTAGTTACAACAGGATACAGCCTGTTGGAGGCTGTATCGTTTGTATACTACGGAAAAAAAAACCATCAAGCCATATGTAACTTTAAAAGTCTTTATTCATAAATAACTTACCGAATCTCCTCTTGCACTGATCTTCAGAAAAGGCGCCACACGATGGATCACCCGACTGCCTTTTCTGAAGAGGAGCGCAAGCAGAGATTCGGTGAGTTATTTCTAAATAAAGACTTTGCGATTTTAAAGTTTAATGTGTGTTGGTGTTGTTTTTTTTCGTAGTATACAAACAATTTTTTTAAAAAAAATGTTGACGTTACTGATCCTTTAAGGAGATTGGAAACTGCTCAACATACTGCAGGAATGGAATTCAAGAGATGCAAGAAAACTGTTACTAAGAGCTATAACTACTTTTTTATTGTGCCCATAGATTATCCTGACCCCGAAGGCTTCTCATGGGATAAATATTTATTAGAAACGAAGACGGTTGGAGTGCCAGCACAAGCCTTTCATCCGGTAATTATTTACACTTTACACTGATGGCCCATAACTTGACATGCAAATTGGTCTCTTACTGACAACATTGTTGATCTTCACCCATTACACTAAATTGCAAATTACATTTTCTTTGCTAGAAATGTATTATTTGACATGCCATTAAAATCCCCACTAGACAGTGAAACCAGCCATGGCATATCCCATTACTATACCCTGTAGTACCCTAAATATTTTTATAATCAGTCTCCTTTATGTATCTACACATATACATTGTCTTTTTCTATTTTCACTTTCTTCGGTTATACTTTCTTCTTCTCTTCTTCTTCTCATTTGTTCATCATTCATGAGTTTTTCCCTCTTGTTACTAATTTTTCAGCGCCCTCCTCACGGTTTCAAAGTTGATATGCGAATGGAAGCTGTGGACAGGAGAAGTCCCTCACTGATACGTGTATCTTCTGTGGTGGAGGTAGAGGAATTCCGGATAAAGGTAGGACATTTCTACCATACACTAGAACATATACCACCATCAGGCGTGACTGCCAGTCTGTGGATTATGACAAAGAGGCTGCTGTAAGATGCCACAGACACTCAGTTTTTAATGGGGGTCTGTTTGGGCCTCTGTGTACTTGAAATGACAGGGCCTATTTTGAATCCCAGTCCTGGCCACTGCCTCCCATGTTGGTATAAGGTTGTGATTCAGTTGTACAGTAGTAGACAAGTCAAATTACTCCCCCCATCATTCATTTTCAATTCTGTTACTAAAAAATATTTTTCCTAACGCCTTAGGTTCACTTTGATGGTTGGAGTCATATGTTTGATTTCTGGCTGGATGCTGACCACCCAGATCTCCATCCTGCAGGCTGGTGTCAGAGAACGGGCCATCCTCTTCAAACCCCCCTCAGTAAGTGCTTATGACTGTATTAGGCTATGGACACATAGGCTGTTTTCAGCAGGTGATCAGCGGCTGTTTTTAGCATGAGTAATTTGCAGGATGAGAGAAGCAGATCTGCTCAGTGCCCCTGCTCCATTGATTTGAATCCAATACGCAAACTGAAAACAGCCTGTGTGTGTCCATAGCCTAATTGTCAGTCTTTAGAAATGTGGTTCCTGATGACTGCCACGTATACAGTGGGTTTTATTGTTTCCTAGATATATGTTACCTTTATGAAGCTCAAACAGACATCCTTCTATGCCACACAGACAAAATACACTACAAACTGAATACATTACAGCAGGAGTCCCCAACATTTTATAATGTGAGCCACATTCAAATTCACAACACAAGCATGAAAAAAGTCCATGGGGATGCCAATTAAGGGCTCTGACTGGCTATTTAATAGGCCCTATGTGGACTAGCAGCATATAGGAGGCTCTGTTTGGCATTACATCTGGTTTTTAGGCAACCAAAACTAGCCTCCAAACCAGGAATTCAAAAATAAGCGCCTGGGAGCAACATCCAAAGGGTTCTCAATTACTAACCATTCTTTCACCTGGCAGAGGCACCATCTCGGCAAATCTGCTGCTGCTATTCACAAAACGATGTGCAATACAGAGTCAAATTGTTAGTAGGGTCACACCACATATGGAGGGATATATGGAGCGGTTGTTACAGAGAAGGTTACATAGAGCAATAGGAGGGTTGGCTCAATGGAGCGGTATTAGGAGTTATAGCAGAACATGTTAAGATTCAAAAAGTTGGCCAATGTACATTACTTATATGGACTAGAGAAATTCTTAAAACCAATAGCAAGGGTTAAAGTAAGTAACTACTGTATATGGTTTAATACAGTGTCATAAAATGGATAAATAATCGCCAACTTCACTTTCCTTAGGGAAAGGGTTAACCCATTGCTTTTCCTTCCTTCCTTCCTTTAATAATACATGTCCCAATATTTCTTAACCTATTATGACAGTATATAAGTGGTTTGCAAAATCTGGAGCTGACCTCCTGTTAGGGGCCCTAGAGCATTGCCTGGTCGGGCCTGGACTGATATGGGGACAATGTCAGTTTTCTGTACAAGATAGTGATGTACTTGACCTAAGCTTAGATGTAAATTAGGCTGTGTTTTAGTGTACACGCTTATATCCTGTCCTAGTTATTCATGTTACTGTTACTAAATGACTTATATAAAATGCTCATCTATGAACTATGGGGGTCTCTAAATAATAGTTGAGCCTTTAAAGGAGGACTTGAACAAAAAAAAGCATAAATCTTTCTGCCCTTGAGCTCTCTACTGGTAACATTGTTAACTGGCAGCAAGGAAATAAATGTGCATATGGTTACTGGTTACATTTTCCAAATAGTACAGCAGACTTATTACTGTCATGTTTATATAACAATGCTAATAATATTACCAGCCCTGTATGAAAAATAAGTCACAATTCCATAGAGGCCATCTATGTTGCCCATTTAACCCCATGTTTTTTTTATTTGTAATTCATTCACTCTCTATTTAGGGTACAGAGATGTCTCCAACATGTCCCCTGGGCCCTGCGTATCACTCAGCTGTAAGGAGATGTCACACACAAGGAGCAGCAAATACAGTTTGCAGCACAGGTCAGGATCCATCTTTCATAGCAGGCCCTGCTTGTATTGTAATAAAGATTTACTGTTTGCTAACAGTTGTACCCTATCCCTTTGCCTTGATGTAGAAAGTGCCCTACTCCAGGCTGTGATGGTTCAGGACATGTGACGGGAAGGTTTACGGCTCACCACTGCCTGTCCGGCTGTCCTCTGGCTGATCGCAACCAAAACCCAACGAGGAACAGGAATCCCATTCCATTTCCTTCCCGTAGGAAATCTCGACACCACGGCAGGTAAAGGGGTGTCATTGTATGGTGGGAAACGTTATTGTTTTTTCTTTTTGTTTAAAAGAAGATAATTCTAGTTTCTGCTGCTAGGATTGGCCGTCCTCCAAAGTATCGCAGGGTCCAACAGGATAGCTATCAGGGTGAGCTGATCTTTCTTGTCATTTTCTCCATTGTGATATCACTTCCTTTTTGTAACTCTATATATAACTATAGGGAGCTTCTCTTTTTGGTCACATTCTCTTTTACTCTTCCTGTTTGTTCCTGTGAACCAGACCCAGTGCACCAGTCTTTTTTCATGTCTGCTCTTTCTGTGCACCCGGATCGTGCCTATGCTCACTGTTGGGAGCAGCACTGCCGCCTCCTGCCTGGTGTGGCTGGTATCAGCGCTAGCACTGTATCTAAATGGAGCACAGAAGAGGTAAATATTTGTCAAGGTATCATACCTTTCTCTTGGGTCATACTTTGTCACTATAAATACAGTAGAGCTTACTACCAGTGTCACAAATATAAGACAAGCCACACAGGCATAACAGTCTCCACATTCTCTACCTCTCCAGGTCTTTAGCTTTGTACAGACCTTGACTGGTTGTGAAGACCAGGCCAGATTATTCAGAGAGGAGGTGAGAACAACAACTTTAAGGGACTAATACCATCCTTGAACCATTGCACTTCCCTTCATACAAACAGGCTTTCTCTCATGATCATGTGTCCTTTTTTACTGGTTCCCATTGTTTTCTTTCAATGACTCTACAGCAACACCACCTCTCTCAAAACAGCGGCTTTATGGTGTATGTGATTCCCACAATGTCCCACAATTCCTTTCTGCCATTTCAGCACACTGCCATCTTACTAGTTTCATAACTCATAACAGTTCTGTAGCAATCGCTACTGACTCACCCAGTTGGCTCCCATCCTATTTCTGTCCCTGTAGATGATAGATGGGCAGGCACTTCTACTTCTAACCCAGACTGATATTGTGAAAATCCTGTGCATTAAACTGGGACCCGCAGTCAAGATCTACAACTCTATTCTTATGTTCAAGAACACCGAAGACTCTGTTGATTGAGCAGAGATCCCAATTGGCCCTACCCAGTAGTCCTGGGACATGAAACGCATGTCCTTGTCGCAGTCGTGTGAGGGTGTTATTCTGTTATACTAAACAGTGTTCCAGAAAAACTGCATTTGTGTTAACTAATGACAGCCTCCATTGCATCTTGATAGAAGGCAGACCCAGATTTTGGTGCCCATGCTGTGGGAACTTCAGCTCAAAAAACAGGGATCCCATACAGGCAGTCTAGGGTTCACATTTGGAATGACATTTGGCCCCCATTGTAGTTCCGTAAATGTAGGTATGTTTCTTTCATTCTTTTAGAATGAAAGCTAATGTGCAGCCCTATAAAGCAAACTCTCTAATTCTACTGCATGTCACCACTGGTGGAGCTCACAGACTCAGTTCCTTAGTATAGAACAGACTATGGAAACTGCAGTCAAACAAGTTTACTGAGTTCCAAATGCATGAATGAATGAGTGAATAGTCTCTGTGCCTATGAACCCATAATGCATTAATGACCAGTGACCTCCCTTCTCCAAATACTTCTGTTAAGTCTGTTCTGTTAGATGCAGTGCCCACTCTGATGGTTTGTCATTTTGTATATTTGCTGAAATGCTTTATAAATAAATGATCTATATGTATATTAAATCTTCTGCCTTATCTCCAGTTATCTATGATTCTTCTGCTGTTGCTACATTTCTTTCATTCAAATCGATACTGACACGTTCCTATAAAAATCATAGGAACGTGTCAGTATCAAGTAAATGCTGCACCTGGAATAGTTCACCTCAAAGCCGCCCCCGGTCCCCCCACACCTGCATTCACCCGACCTTCCGGCACTGCTAAATGATCTTCTGTACCGTTTCAGTGACGCTGGGCTGGGGGGTGTTGCAATCCTTCCATAGGCTGATTATGAATAAAAACAGGAATTCAGTCTATGAAAGGATCTTTGAGAGGAAAATATTCGCCGTTAAGCACCTCCTTGATATGAACACGTTCCTATGATTTTGATAGGAACGTGTCAGTATCGCTCTAACCATCACTGCTTCTTTTCTTTTACCAAATTGAGTTTTGGCCTATAAGTAGCAGGCACTAAGAGGTTAATGGGATTCTGCCATGATTTTTATGATGTAGTTTATTTCTAAATTACACTGTTTACACTGCAAATAATTCACTTTACAATATAAAATTTAAATCCTGAACCAGCAAGTGATTTTTTTTTTTGTTGCAATATTGGTGCGTAGGCAGCCATCTCAGGTCATTTTGCCTTTCGGAAAGAGCCAGCACTTTTGTGCTTTCAGAAAGAGCCAGCACTTTAGGGTGGAACTGTTTTCATACAGGCTGTTGTTTCTCCTACTCAATGTAACTGAATGTGTTGCAGTGGGACCTGGATTTTACTATTGAGTGCTATCTGGTTACCTTCCCATTGTTCTGTTGTTAGGCTGCTGGGGGGGGGGGGTGATATCACTCCGACTTGCAGTACAGCAGTAAAGAGTGTTTATCAAAGCACAAGTCACATGACTGGGAGCAGCTAAGAAACTGACGATATGTCTAGCCCCATGTCAGATTTCAAAATTAAATATAAAACAATCTGTTTGCTCTTTTAAGAAATGGATGTCAGTGCAGAATTCTTCTGGAGCAGCCCTATTAACTGATGCGTTTTGAAAAAAAAATAATTCCATTTTCCCTTTAATGATTAACCAGCCCCGTTTCAGCTCCTTGAGAGAAACATTTGACTTTCACAACACTACACTCCCCCTTCTCTCCCCCACCCTCCTCCTCCTCTCTCCTCATCCTCCACCTTGTTTCTCTCCACCTACAGCAATTAAAAAACAAGATTTTAGAAGTAAGCAGAGGTAAGTCTCAACTGGGATCCGCTTAGAAGAAGGACCCCACCAGCAGTACCTGACAGGTACGGGGTTGAACATAAGAGGCCTCAGTGGTTAGGAGTTACTCACAGTGTCGGCCTGGGACACCAGGGGCCCATCAAAAAACCTTAGACCAGGGGCCCACTCACAGTACTATTATTCTTCCTCTCCTCACTCAACCTTATTCCACTAGTCTCTTTTCTTTACATACTATAATCAATTATTCCATCTATTTAGCCTCTTTTTCTCATAGAAATAGGGAATGACCATGACATAGACCAAATGTTTAGCAGCATGAGGATCCACTGACACCTGGGCCCACCAGGACTTTTCCTTGTATCCCGGTGGGCCAGTCTGACACTGAGTACTCAGCACAAGAAGTCATGGGATAATATACCCTGTCAATGACTAACACAGACCCATGTGGAAAGAATAATCAGAGTCTCTTTGGAGTTTACTTTGGCTGACTGGAGATTATAAATTCAATTACACAAGTTCTTATTATAAATCTATATATTTCACCTGAGCTTTTTGTTGCACCTTCTTCTCATCTTCATTCCCACCTCCCCCCATAATCACACTCGCCGGAACACAGTGCTGAGCACATAGAGTGTACATGAAGTGTGTAGAACAGGGCAAACATAAGTCAATGAATAAAAAAAAATCATAGCATATTCCTTGGTTGGTTTATGGCACCTCTGTAGTTATGCCTCTGCAACATTATTCTAATACCACTGTATTAGAATCAGTACAGGATATACCAGGATATAGCAATAGGAGGAGTTATAGGGAGGGTTATATGGAACAGTCGGGGCTATGTGGAGGGATATCTGGGACTGCATTTCCCAGTCACAAACACTGAAGGAAGGAGACAGAATTGGCCACAAAGAACAAGGATGAAAAGAACACGCTGGTGGTAAATATATCGACCTGCATATTAACTGATGACAAACTGAAAATATTATAAAAGGGGTTATCATTTTGCCCAGATTCATTACCCAATTTTTTTTGAAATTGACTTATAATTGGCCCGCTTTTTTACACAGATTAAGCTTAAGGCCTTTTTTTGGGGCTCCACAAACTATACAGGATACATTGGGCAATAGAAATACAGATAATGTTTATGAGAATATGTTTACTCTATGTTTGTTTAATTTACATGTAAAAAGTGATTTTACACCTAGCAAAGTCTATAAAGGTATCGATACATACATGAATATGGTTAAAAGCGATATAAACAACTTGGAATCGCAGTACAGACAAGGGGATTTGGATTGTAAAACTTTCAATTTAACTAAAAATGTGTTCCTGTCGTTTTTTAAGAGCCACGTTCTCAAAGACATTATAATCAAACCGGCAGATAAGGGAGGGGCAGTAGTGCTAATGGACAAAACATTTTATATTGATACTATTAAAGGAATGCTATTGGATAATAGCACATATGTTCCATTGCCCACTGATCCCCTCCCCAATATCCAAAATTTGATAAAATGCTTGTTGACAAATGCAGTGGACAATAAAGTAATAGAACCTAAATCAGCCGTGTTTTTGAAACAGTCTAATCCAGTCACTCCTGTACTGTAGACCTTGCCAAAAATCCATAAAAACTTACAGTGCCCACCAGGAGGTCCGATTGTGGCAGGTGTACAATCAGTTTTTAATCCTATAGCAGTGTGTTCCTTGATAGGATACTACACCCATATGTAGAAACACACAAATCATTTATTTTAGACACAACCCAATTTTTGGATACGCTACAGGAACTTGGAGAAATATTCGAGGAGATGTACTTGGTTACATTAGACATAGAAAGCCTTTATACCAATATACCACATTCTGGTGGTGTGGAGGCTGTTGAACACTGTATCAGTAATGACCCCTGTTGGGATGGTGCTCAAAGATGTCTAATTATTAATCTTTTAAGTATTATATTGGAAAGAAATTTTTTTATATTCTAAGACACTTTTTTAATGAACAGCGCTGTGGTACCGAAATGGGATCAAATGTGGCCCCTACATATGCAAACATATTTGTAAATCTATTTGAAGAACAACATGTCTATAAAAATCGAGAATTTCAGCGACACTGTAAAGCTTCGCTATAGAGACGATATCTTTATGCTGTTGAAGAACTAAATGGATACTTATGAGCCTTGAAATTTACTATATAGTACGATCTGTCATGTATAAATTTCCTTACACATGAGGGCAGATTGCCAACAGATTTATATGTAAAACCAACAGATAAAAATACTCTGTTACTTTAGTCTTCATTTCATCCAGCCCATATAAAACATTCAGTACCGAAATTACAATTCTCCAGAGAAAGGAGGATAGTGTTAGAGAAAGAAAATTTAACTGAAAGGATGAGATGGAAAATAAATTTCTGACTAGGGGTTATTCCAGTAGGAGCAGTAGGAAGCATCTGCTCGGCACCGTACAGTACAGGCTCCACTGTCTTCCTGCCTTCAAAGCGCTGGTTGGAATCCCGACGCGGCAGAGATGGGAAGGGGCCAGGCTCTGGGTTGGTCTGATCCTGTCAAGACCGCCGGGAGCGCGAGGAGTCGCGTCCGCTCCCGGCGGCGAAGAATTCAAGATGGCGGCGCCCAGTCAACCCACGTGGGTTCCGACGCCGGCGACGTGACGTCAGCGCGGCGCGACGGTCGCAGGCGCGCTGACGCTGGCGCAAGGGCGCCAAATTCAAACATAAAAGGACGCCTGAGACGCCAAGATGGCGCCCGAAAATAGGATTCTGTTCCCTGAGAGTTTCCTGGGTTCCCTTGCGGTTTTCCCTACTTATATCTGCCTGATTCCTTGTTGTGACCCTTTGCCTGGACCTGGACTTCGCTGATACTCTGCCTGCTATTGACCCCCTGCCTGGACTTTGGACTTTGATTATATTCTGCCTGCCTTGTGACCTGTTGCCTGAACCCGATTACCCTTTCTGCTTAATCCCTGGATACCACGATCCTGATCCCTCCTGAGGGGCTTCCTCCTAGATCCGGACTACTCCCCAGAGGGGGCTCCCGGCTCCCTGACATTATTTTCGGGCCATGGATCCTTCTGAGGAAGCCACACCTCATGTCGGACGAGCGCTCCGCGGACTGGCATCCCGCATGGAGGACTACGAAAACCAGCAGGTTCGCATTGGGCAAGCACTCGATGTCCTGCTAGCTCAAGTGCCTTCTGAGCCTTCCACTGCTCCACCTACTGGAGATCCCCCCATGGCGGCAGCCCCTACGAACGCAAGCTACCCGACAGGTGAGCCTCGCATTCCACCTCCCCCTCGCTTCAGTGGGGACCCACAAGCCTGCAGGGGGTTTGCCACGCAATGCCAAATTCAATTTGAGTTCCAACCCACACAGTTTCCAAGTGAGCGTTCCAAGGTGGGGTATGTGATGTCTCGATTGGAAGGCAAGCCACTAGAGTGGGCAACGTCTCTTTGGGAGAAGAATTCCCCGCTGACTTTTGATGTTAAAGACTTTCTCCAAGCTTTTCGTTTAATCTTTGATGCTCCAGGTCGGGTTACGAACGCCCCTGCCCGTCTCTTGCAGCTCCGGCAGGGAAGCCGCAGTGTCAATGACTATGCTATAGACTTCCGAACACTGATGGCGGAGACTTCCTGGTGTGATGACGCTTACAAGGCTGTATACTACCAAGGCCTATCCATCCGCATCAAAGATGATCTCGTCTCCAGAGAGACTCCTGACACCCTGGAAGGGCTGATCGCTCTATCCATTAAAGTGGACACTCGTCTCAGAGAGCACCAGGTGGAGAGAGAGCGCAGCAGACGATTTTCTCCTTGTTGGCCCCTCGCTTTCAAAGGCCGATTCTGCAAACACCCGCTGTTCCTGTGACTCATGTGTCGACGTCCCCCTTGGAGGAACCTATGCAAGTAGGAAAGACTCGCCTCTCCGAGCAGGAAAGACTCCGAAGACGTATGGCAGGTCTCTGTTTATACTGTGGTGGGCATTCCCATTTTGCCAACGCCTGTCCTGCCAAAACCAAGAGTTTTGTACCCCGAGGTATGTCTCAGGTTTCTCATGTAGGGGGCATCACTCGAGGTCCTCTGGAGAAGTATCAAGAAAGTTCACGCAGACTTCTTCTTCCTTTGCAGATTCACCTGGCAAGTAGGTCTATCTTCGAAAGGGCCTTCCTCGACTCCGGAGCGGATGGCAATTTCATGGATGCCTTTTTTGCCGAACGCATGAAGATTCCCCTGCTTCCATTATCTTCACCCCTGCGAATTACCGCCATAGATGACAAACCCCTGGAGTTTGAATTCGTCACAAAGTTCACGGCGGAACTATCTGTACAAGTTGGGGCGCTGCATCAAGAAAAACTTTCATTTTTCATCATCCCCTGTCCTTCTACTCCAGTAATATTGGGTCTTCCGTGGTTACGTCTGCATAACCCCACCATAGACTGGTCCACTGGGCAGATCTCTCGTTGGAGTTTATTTTGCCTGCAACATTGCCTTCCGTCAAAACCCCTCGAGAAGGTGAATGTCTCCTCTGCGGAATTAAAGACTTTGCCCTCCACTTACAAGGGATTTTCCGATGTGTTTTGTAAAAAGTCGGCAGAGTTCCTTCCCCCACATCGCTCCTACGATTGTCCGGTTGAACTCCTGCCAGGAGCTATGCCCCCCAGAGGGCGCACCTACCCTCTCTCTCCTGCAGAGACTACCGCTATGAAGGAGTACATCCAAGAAAATCTCCAGCGGGGGTTTATCCGCCCTTCTACCTCTCCTGCAGGGGCTGGGTTCTTCTTTGTGGAGAAGAAGGACGGAGGCCTTCGGCCTTGTATAGACTATCGGGGTCTGAATAAGATCACTGTGAAGAACAGGTACCCCCTGCCCCTGATTGCTGAGCTCTTTGACCAGCTGAAAGGGGCAAAGATTTTCTCCAAGTTGGATCTCCGGGGGGCCTACAACCTCATTCGCATCCGGGAGGGTGACGAATGGAAGACGGCATTCAACACTCGGGATGGGCACTATGAATATCTCGTTATGCCCTTCGGCCTATGCAATGCCCCTGCCGTCTTCCAGGAGTTTGTTAATGATGTGTTCCGAGATCTCCTAGGAAGGTTCGTAGTCGTATACTTGGACGACATCCTGATCTTTTCCAAGGACCTTGAAAGTCATCGCTCCCAGGTGAAGGAGGTACTCTCTCGTCTGAGGAAGAACTCTCTCTTCGCCAAGTTGGAGAAGTGTGTCTTCGAGGTATCCAAGATCCCCTTCCTAGGATACATTATCTCTCCAGAGGGATTTGAGATGGACCCCGTGAAGGTGTCGGCCATCCAGGAGTGGCCTCTCCCACTGAGTACCAAGGCAATCCAGAGGTTCATCGGATTTGCTAATTATTATCGACAGTTCATCCGGGGGTTCTCTTCCCGCATTTCACCTATCCTGGCCCTCATCCGGAAAGGGGGTAAACCCAGCCTGTGGCCTCAATCCGCCATAGAAGCCTTTCAGTCCTTGAAAGAGGCCTTCACGTCCGCTCCTGTTCTCCGACATCCCAATCCTGCACTACCCTTCTGCATCGAAGTCGATGCTTCTGAAGTCGGAGCCGGAGCTATCCTGTCTCAGAGACACTCCACTGATGGAAAATTGCACCCCTGTGCGTTTTTCTCCAAGAAGTTCTCATCCGCAGAGCAGAACTATGATGTCGGAAATCGAGAACTCTTAGCAGTCAAGCTTGCCCTTGAAGAATGGCGTCACCTCCTGGAGGGCTCTGAAATTCCTGTCCAGATTTTCACTGATCACAAGAATCTGGAGTTTATACAGTCCCTCAAGAGGCTAAATCCCAGACAAGCCAGGTGGGCCCTTTTCTTTTCCCGTTTTAACTTTGTTTTGACTTATCGCCCAGGTTCCAAGAATCTGAAAGCCGATGCCTTGTCTCGTAGCTTCACTCCGGTGGATCGTGACCCTGAGAGGCAGGAGCCAATCATTCCACCAGTCAAGATCATTGCCTCTTTGTATCCCCAATTTGCCGACCAGATTCTGGCTGGGCAGTCCTCGGCTCCTCAAGATACTCCGATTGGCATGGCCTTCGTCCCTCCAGAACTTCGCCTGGCCATCCTGCAACAAACCCACTGTTCCAGACAAGCTGGACATCCTGGTCCGGCCAAGACCCTTGAACTCTTGAGGCGCCTAGTCTGGTGGCCTGATATCCGCAAGGATGTAAAGGACTTTGTGGCTGCTTGTAATGTCTGTGCCACTTCTAAGCCTAGCCATTCCCGCCCCAGCGGGTTGTTACAGCCTTTGCCGGTTCCCTCTCGTCCGTGGACGCACCTCTCTATGGACTTTATTGTCGAACTTCCTCCCTCCGGTGGGAATACTGTGATCTGGGTTGTCATTGACCGCTTCAGCCAAATGGCCCATTTCATCCCTTTGAAGAAGTTACCCTCTGCGGTGGAATTATCCCAACTCTTTATTAAGTACATCTTCCGCCTGCATGGTTTCCCGGTGGAGATCGTCTCCGACAGAGGCACCCAGTTTACCGCCAAGTTCTGGCGTTCTCTATGTAAAGACTTGGGAATAACACTTAAATTTTCATCTGCCTACCACCCGCAGACGAATGGGGCAGCTGAACGTGTGAACCAAGCCTTAGAACAGTTCCTGAGGAACCACGTGTCTCTTTGCCAGGACGATTGGTCTGACCTCCTCCCGTGGGCAGAGTTTGCTCATAATAATGCATGTCATTCCTCCACAGGAAGGTCTCCATTTATGGTGGTGTATGGACAGCACCCTCAAGCCTTTCCTCAGGACTTCGTGTTGTCGGACGTCCCGGCTGCAGATGATCTGACAGCCCATATGCTTGCTATTTGGGCTGCAACCAAGTCTAATCTGGAGAAGTGTGCTCTAGTCCACAAGACTTTCGCGGATCGCCGTAGAAGGCCCTCTCCTCCCTACAAGGTGGGTGATAATGTCTGGCTCTCTTCCAGGAATATTCGCTTGAAGGTGCCATCTCCCAAGTTGGGTCCGAAGTTCCTGGGTCCGTTCCCCATCTTGGAGATAATTAACCCCGTAGCCATCAGACTTCAACTCCCACCAGAGATGAGAATCCCCAACGTGTTCCACGTCTCCCTGGTGAAGCCCACCGTCTCCAACCGTTTCTCTGGTGTCCAATCTCCTCCTCCTGCTGTCTCTGTGGAGGGTCAACAAGAATTCGAGGTGGAGAGAATCCTTGATTCCAGAATCTCCAGAGGGTCCCTTCAGTACCTCATCCATTGGAAGGGCTTTGGCCCCGAAGAATGCTCTTGGGAGGGACATCGTGATGTGCATGCTCCTCGTTTGGTAAGAGACTTCCACTCCAAGTTTCCCCAGAAACCAAGTCCCGGTGGTCCTGAGGCCCCCCGTGAGGGGGGGGGTACTGTCAAGACCGCCGGGAGCGCGAGGAGTCGCGTCCGCTCCCGGCGGCGAAGAATTCAAGATGGCGGCGCCCAGTCAACCCACGTGGGTTCCGACGCCGGCGACGTGACGTCAGCGCGGCGCGACGGTCGCAGGCGCGCTGACGCTGGCGCAAGGGCGCCAAATTCAAACATAAAAGGACGCCTGAGACGCCAAGATGGCGCCCGAAAATAGGATTCTGTTCCCTGAGAGTTTCCTGGGTTCCCTTGCGGTTTTCCCTACTTATATCTGCCTGATTCCTTGTTGTGACCCTTTGCCTGGACCTGGACTTCGCTGATACTCTGCCTGCTATTGACCCCCTGCCTGGACTTTGGACTTTGATTATATTCTGCCTGCCTTGTGACCTGTTGCCTGAACCCGATTACCCTTTCTGCTTAATCCCTGGATACCACGATCCTGATCCCTCCTGAGGGGCTTCCTCCTAGATCCGGACTACTCCCCAGAGGGGGCTCCCGGCTCCCTGACAGATCCGAAGTATCGGGCTGCCTGCAGTCTGCGCGCTGCTGCTTTAGCTCTTCCGACAGCACTTCTACTGTACTGTATCTGCGTGCAGACTGCAGGGAGGGAGCCCAAGCAGATGTGCCAAGCAGATCTTACATAGGTGCACCTAGACTTCTCTGTCTCATCTCCCGGTCCCACCCAGCGCAGCTCATCCCAAATTGTCCTGCCGAGGCCTGTTCTGTGCCTTCATCTCCTACATCCCCTGCCTGGGACTCTCCGGTTAGAACTCTAATCATCTTGTCTGCTGCAGATCCTCGGCACCCCCACCCCTGCTGCTTGTCTTACTGGCCTGCGATCCCAGCTCACTTAACCTTTTAGCATCACTAGCAGGTCGGCAAAACATGCCCGATGATTCCACAGAAGCCCAACGCACCACCACTGCCAGAGTGTCTTCTCTCTTCATCGAGAATCTGCTGGGCACCGAATCCAACCAGGAGGAGAAGAAGCCGCATGCTGTCAGTAGAATAGCCAGGGAGGAGAAATCGAGTGCCGCAAGATCGATGGTCGCCCTGTCGCCTTTTCTGAAGAGGATGGGAAGTGGAGTTTCTCTAAGTTATTTCTTAATAATGGCTTTGCTATTTTAAAGTTTCATTTGTCTTGGTGGTTTTTTTTCCGTTGTATAGTAATGAATTTTTAAAAAAAATATTTTGATGTTATTGGTCCTTTAATGGGAAATCCCTGGAAAGGACCGTCCCTCTAGTGGATAGGAAATAGATGATTCATATGGCAGTGAGCTAGTTTCTATCCCTAGAAAGGACCTAATGCCTCTAGCGGTGAGTTACCAGGAAACTATAGGAATTAGTCCAGTCTATTATGACAAAGCTAAATGCCATCCAGTACAAGGACCTTCAAAGTAAGGTCCCAAATAAGGATAGAAGGATATAATCTGTTCCAATAGAACTAGCTATTTCTCATCCTTATAAAGGCCCTCACAATATATTAACCTTATGGTATGTTAAATAGATAGAAAACTATTTGCAAATCATTAAAGGACATATTTCTGCCATTTTTAGAGATAGTACTTAGTTATTCATATATAAGATGTGTGAAATCCATAATCTGTGTTAGACTGTTTTACTGCTATTTCATATGAGGTCCAGTAAAGGGATAGAAACTATTCAGTTCATACAAGCTAATTCCCATCCTGTCTATGGACCTTCTATAACAGTACAGGGACAATCTGTATTAGGCAAATACCTGACAGGTCCAGTAAAGGGATAGAAACTGGAGTAATTCCTATCCTGTTGAAGGACCTTCTCTAACAGAGCCATTGACATACATCATAGGACTGCTCCTAGGTACCAGGGTTTAGCAGTCTACTAAAAATATCCAATTCCAGGTTCCCTCTGCCCAGTTATGACTAGGGATGCACAGAATCCAGGATTCGGTTCGGGATTCTGCCAGGATTAGGCCTTTTTCAGCACGATTCGGATTTGGCCGAATCCTTCTGCCAGGCCAAACTGAATCACAGGGAAGGAAATCATGTGACTTTTTGTCAGAAAACCAGGTTTATTGGTCCATACAAAATCCTTGAGATTCTAAGTCTGTCAAGGTTAGTTTAGAGCTGCCAATGGATTCACATTTCTTTAAGTTGCTCCAAGACACCAACTATAGGGTCCAGAGGCAGCCCTTTGGGGGTAACATAACATCCTGCCTATGATCTGGTGTTTTTATGTTGTTTCCATAAACGCTACTCTAAATGAGCAGACAGCTAGGTATGGCCTGTTTCCCCTGTACCTTACCTGGCCAAAGGTGATCAGTCGAAGCCATTAGTCTGGCTATTTAATTTTTACATGATTTTCTAGTACTTAAGGTATGAAGATCCAAATTACAGAAAGATCCATTATCCAGAAAATCCCAGGTCCCGAGCATTCTGGATATCAGGTCCCATACCTGTACTATCAACGAAGGCTGACCTGATATTTACTAGTAGAAAGCGTTTGCATAGTATTTGTGGGAAATTGGAGTATCTTTGCAGCTTCTGTCTGCGGAATTACTGAGGTCCATTTGGAGTTTCAATTAATAATGTGGTCCTAATTGTACGATAGATTTGAGATGTAGTCTTAACTGTAGTGCCTCTGGGCCATAATGTATTTATTGGGTTATTTTTATCGATCTGAGAAAGATGTTGTAGAGCTTTTTTAGCAAAATGTAGAATTTGAATAGAGAGTAGGTAGTCCTCAGATAGAAATGGGGATTTCTGAGGGATTTTCCTTTGGTAATTATGTTGAATTCATCAGTAGCAACATCTTTGATCAATCTCGTTTTGATTTTGCCAGTTCAGTAATGTTCTATTATTTATCCCCATTGGAAATGTTGGGTTACCCATCCATGTGAGATAGATGGATTTGCCTGATGTGAGTTTAAATCTGTGCCTTACTGTATTCCAAGTTTTGTATATGTCTATGAATAGGGGATGTTCATGCATATCTTTTAGCTGAGAGTGGAGTAAGAAATTAAGAGACAGGCCTCCTGTCAGTACTTGATCAAGTTCTGTTGAGGTATATACATTTCTATTGTAGATCCAAACACCTGCGAAATTTAAGAGTGATGCCTCATTGTATTCACGTATGTAATTTACCCCACCCATCTGTTTAGTTTGTTGCAATTTAAACAGGCTTATCCTAGGTCTTTTTTGTTTCCATATAAAGGTGCGAAGTGTTTTGAGTAATCTTTTATAATCTGAGGGTTTTATGCTGTACGGTAACATCTGCAGTTGATATGGTATTTTCTGGGGAAAACAATCATTTTTATTAAATGAATTCTACCTAGAAATGTTAAGTTCAATGTCTCCCATTTTTTGCGTTCTTGTTGTGTATTATGTATAGTATGGCGAATGTTCAGAGAGTATAATTCTGTATGTTTTTTTGGTAGTATAATACCCAAATATGTTATATGTGATCTTGCTAACGTAAATAGAAAGTCATTCCTGTTATTTGTTCTTTCGACACCAATATCCAGTGCTTCTGATTTACTCAGATTTATTTGGAAACCTGCGAATGTACTAAAGAGTTGGATGGTATCTAAAATTGCGGGCAATTCTGTTTGAGGATGTTGAATAAATAATAAGATATCATCACTGAGTGATATCATCACTGAAATCCATTTCTCAAAAGAGCAAACAGATTTTTTTATATTGAATTTTGAAATCTGACATGGGGCTAGACATTTTGTCAATTTCCCAGCTGCCCCTGGTCATGTGACTTGTGCCTGCACTTTAGGCGAGAAATGCTTTCTGGCAGGCTGCTGTTTTTCCTTCTCAATGTAACTGAATGTGTCTCAGTGAGACATGGGTTTTTACTATTGAGTGTTCTGACAAAGAGTCATACAAGACTCGAAACATGTTGTGTTAAACAATAAAACACTAAAGGTGGAGCAGTAAAGCTGCGTTTGAGTCGTTCCTTGTGAATTCCAATCGTTTGTATACTTCATTAGCACACACGGCGGAGGTGCATCACCTGGAACTCGACCTTAATTGAACCTGCATACGGTTAGAGGTAACAGCATCTATTTATATACTATTGAGTGTTGTTTTTAGATCTACCAGGCAGCTGTTATCTTGTGTTAGGGAGCTGTTATCTCGTTACCTTCCCATTCTTTTGTTTGGCTGCTGGGGGGGAAAGGGAGGGGGCTGATATCGCTCCAACTTGCAGTACAGCAGTAAAGAGTGATTGAAGTTTATCAGAGAACAAGTCACATGACTTGGGGCAGCTGGGAAATTGACAAAATATCTAGCCCCATGTCAGATTTCAAAATTGAATATAAAAAAAATCTGTTTGCTCTTTTGAGAAATGGATTTCAGTGCAGAATTCTGCTGGAGCAGCACTATTAACTGATTCATTTTGAAAAATTTTTTTTTCCCGATGACAGTATCCCTTTAAGTGTCCCAGAGGGATTCCTTGAAAGGTTTTATTAAGAAGGAGATGTTGTATTAAAGGGTCTAACGCTATGTTAAATAATAGAGGGGGCAACTCTGCCTGGGTCCTTGTTGAATTCTAAATTTATGAGTTGTACCCATTAACTGTCAGGAAGGTTTGAGGTGAGTCATATAAGGCTTTGAAACGATTAAGCATGTGTATCCCAAAGTGTTGGAATGTCAGAAGTCATTGTATATGTGTGTGCGAGATCCTATCCATTTTATACAAATAATCCAAATTTTTTTAATGGATTCCCTTTTCTCTGTAATAATAAAACAGTAACTTGTACTTGATCAAACTAAGATATAATGAATCCTTATTGGAAGCAATACCAGCCTATTGGATGTATTTAATGTTTACATGGTTTTCTAGTAGGTATTAAGATCCAAATGATGTACAGGTATGGGACCTGTTATCCACCTGTGATCCAGTACGGGTATGGGACCTGTTATCCAGAATGCTTGGGATCTATTAACCAGAACAGGTATGGGAACTGTTATGCAAAATGCTCAGGACCTGGGGTTTTCTGGATAATACATCTTTCCGTAATTTGGATCTGCATATCTTAAGTCTACTAGAAAATCATGTAAACATTAAATAAACCCAATAGGCTGTCTTGTTTCCAATAAGGATTAAGTATATCTTAGTTGGGGTCAAGTACAAGGTACTGTTTTATTGTGGTACAGAGCAGTGGGTTGTCTTTTACTGCGGATGGGAGCTGTTTCTCATGGGAGTGCAAAAGAAAGGCTAAGGACATGTTTGGTATTAATGCTTGTTCTAGTTTGGGGAGTGCAAATAATTCTCTATTGTTAACCCAGTCTGCCGCGTAGAGGAGGTTACAAGCTAAGTTATATGTCTGCATATCTGGTAAGTTTATTCCTCCTTGTGATTTAAGGTGGCCATACACGGGCCGATAAAAGCTGCTAAAACTTATTGGCCCGTGTATGGGGCCCCCCGGCGGGTTTCACCGATCGAGATCTGGCCGAAAGTCGGCCAGATCTCGATCGGATGGGACAAAAAATCCTGTCGGATCGTGGGGCCGCATCTATTCGTTGATGCGGTCCCACGATCCGACCGCCCATTGCTATTCGTTAGGATCCGATTGTTGGGCCCTAGGGCCCACGATCGGATCAGCCCGATATTGCCTACCTCAAGGTGCGCATATCGGGGAGAGATACGCTCGTTTGACGACATCGCCAAACGAGCGGATCTCTCAGTGTATGGGCACCTTTAGATTGTTGGAGTTTCAATCTTCTGATTCGAGAATGGCTACTTCCCCAAATGAATTGGCTAAGAGATTTATTCAACCTTATCAGATCCTTGCGAGTCAACAACAATGGCAGCATTTGTAAAAGATAGAGTAATCGAGGAAACCATATCATTTTGACTAAGTGGCACTTTCCCAGGTAATTTACTGGCAGGTTTGACCACACCTTGAGTTCTTGAGTGAGTTTATTCAATAGGGGGGTAATGTTTAAACTATATAGTGTATGAAGTTGTGGAGGAAGAGAGAACAGTGAGAAGAAGTGTCCATTTATGTAGAGTTTGGCTTGTGAGGGACGATATAATGTTGATATGGCCTTTATGAATAGGGGCCCGAAGTGTCTAAATTTCACTAATCTGATCAAATGAGAGTGAAACACTCGGTCGAACGCCTTGTCAGCATCCAAATTAATCAATAGGGTTTGGGAGTTTCTGTTGTGGGAGTCGGCTGTTATGGCTGCTAATACGGAGCGTATCGCTTTTAGAGTGCCTATTACGTGTAAAACCTAGCTGTTCAGGTACTATTAGTTCTGGCAAAATATTCTGCAGTCGGTCAGCCAGTAGTTTTGTGAATATTTTGTAGTCATGATTAAGCAGACTAATTGTCTGTCTTTCTTAGGGAGCACAATAATTTTTGCTTCGCTGAATCCATCCCAAACCTCCCCCGTCGAGTGTGTTGAAACAATGAGTGTAAAATTGGGGGGAGTACATCACGTAAAATTTTGTAATATTCACTTGAGAACCCATCCGGCCCTGGTGCTTTGTTATTGGCTAGACATTTGATTGTGTAACTAATTTCTTGTTCGGTTAGGGGGGCGTTCAGTATGTCTCTTTGAGATTGTGTCAATTTAGGCATATTTGCTGAGCGAAGATATTACACGCCCTCGTGTATCATGTCATTGGGCGCCTGATACAGTGTTTGATAATAAGCCTGAAATTCTTGAAGAATCTCCGCTGAGGTGCGTTTAGGCCCCTCTCGTGATCTAATCATAGAAATAAAGGATGGACCTTTTACCTTTCGCACAAAAGTGGCTAATAAACATCCCGACTTATTTCCCCATCGATAGAATCTGTTTTTCCTGTAATCTAGGTTTCTTTTTGCTCTATCTGATAACAAGATATCCAAATCTTGTTTAGCCGTTATATACAATTGGCGGTCTGATGGCGAGTCTGTGACGAGATATGTTCGATATGCAGCCGTAAGGGTATTGTTAAGCACTGCATATTTTTCTCTGTTTAGTCTTGCTGTGTATGCGAGAACATGTCCCCACATGACCACTTTTGAGGCTGCACAGAACAGATTGATGTTCTCTAGGTGTTCTAGATTGTCATCGACATAGTCCGCCCATTTGTTTTGTATATATAAATGAAAATCATCAGAGTTGGCTAGGTAAGCCGGGAAGGTCCATTGTCTTGGTCGGCGTTCGACTGAGTGCAGAGATAGCACCGCCGAGATCATTGCATGATTAGATACCGAGATGTTATAAATTTTAGCCTGAGAGATAGTATCTGCCAACTCCTGTGATAACATAATATAATCTATACATGAGAAGGACCCATGCGGGTGTGAATAGAATGTGTAGTCCCTTCCGTCTGGATTTAAAGTGCGCCAACTATCTATTAACCCAAATTGTAGACCCAGGCGGGTCAGATCGGAGGAGTCAGCTGAATTAACAGGGTTAACCACACCAGACCGGTCTCAAACCGGGTCCCAAACTGTATTCATGTCACCTGCTATTATAAGAATGGAAGGGCCCCATGCTACAATAGAACCGATAAGTTCCGTAAAAAAGGTGGATATGGCATTATTAGGCCCATATACATTCACTATAGTGTATTTTGTTTGCTCAATTATCAGGTCTGCGAATAAGAATCTTGCCGCCTCATCAGCCTTGACTCTCAATATTTTATAAATCAGCGATTTATTCAACAAAATAGCTACGCCTCTCTTTTTTTTCACATATGAAGCAGTTATACAATCTCCTATCCAAGTGTCCTTAAGAGTAGAAGTATCTGCACTACTCCAGTGTGTTTCTTGTAGGCATATTACCTGTGCATGGAGAGGTTTGAGAGATTGAATGACTTTCTTCCATTTTAAAGGGGAGTTTAAACCTTTTACATTCCAAGATAGAATTTTCAAAGTGGCCTTAGAATTATCAGTGTGAGGTCTATTGATTAGAGGGAGGGCATTGTTGTGAGTCGACATTAGATATAGTAAGACCTCGGAAGTGGTAAGGTAGATTTAAGATGACATAAATGAGCGAGTTCCCCTGTCCCTTGAAGCTGTGGAGCTCGCTCAACCGGGGTTGTGCCCTGTGGGATTGCAGCCTGTGGCATTCAATTCTAAAATGGTGCATTTTTCTTATTACAATAACAAAAACTTTTTTGGAACTTGTCAAGAACCTATGAATGTAAACACAAATACTTATCCAAACCCATAACTTAGTCATACACAAATACCAAAATACTTTGGGTCCCCTAATAGCAATAGTAATAAACAGTAATGTAAACACAAATACCAAAATACTTTGGGTCCCCTAATAGCAATAGTAATAAACAGTAATGTAAACGCATTTTGTTTCATATATTAGGCAAATATTTACCAATAAGACCTGTTGAATAATTTCTATTCCATCTGCTTCGTATTGTTGGAAGATGGTCACATAGCATATTCTTTAACTTTTACCAAGAAGACCGTTCCTATCAGTTCAAATCAAAGTGTTGAAGGGCGTCTTCCGGTTTCTCAAAGAAACATGGTTTGCCATCCACCAATATTCTCAACTTGGCTGGATAAAGCAAAGAGAACTTCTGACCTGCTTTGTAGAGTTTGTTGCACACTGGAACAAATGCTTTCCGTTTCTCCGCCACTAATGCAGAAAAGTCCTGAAAAATAAGAAGTTTTGTTTGTTGACACACAAAGTTTTCCTGCTTTCGATATGCTGTCAGGATCTTCATCCTGTCTACATAGTTGAGTAGTTTCATTATCACCGGTTGGGGACGTTTGTCCGAAGATTTCTCGGGACCTACACGATGGAAACGTTCAATAGTAAGTGGTGCTGTGTTCTCGAGATTAAGTGCCTCCGGTAGTTGTCTGGTTAGAAAGCGTTCCAGTTGAATACCTTGATTGTTTCAGGAATGCCGATTATCCTCAGATTTTTGCGTCTACTCCTATTCTCCAGATCGTCCACCTTTTCAGAGAGAATTGTAATTTCACGTTCCTGACAGTCAATTTGTTGTTTGGCTTTATCCAGGTCATCTTCTAGGTTTGAGATGCGTTGTTCTGCTTCCTGTAGTCTGCTAGTTTGAGACAATAGTTGTTTTAGGACTTCTGTTAGTTTCGAATCTAGTGAGGCCAATTTTCGATCCAATAGTGGACCTAATATTGCTGTGAGGTCCGCCGCTAATATGGTGGGGGGCTGGGTTTTTGATGTATTCTCAGGTGGTATACTCTGTGATGTTTACATATTGTCTGGTAGCGGTTCAGTCCATTCTGTTGATTCGTTGAAGGGAAGGTCCTGGGATTTTTTTTGATGTTTAAGTTTCTCTTCGTTTTTATCTTTAAGGAGATCTTTGTTTGGGATTCTAGCAGTTTTGTCCTGTTTAGAAGGCGAATGGTTCACTAAGTATCTGTGCATGATGACCATAGAGTTCGACCGATGCAAAAGAGTTGACAGGCAGGTTGGGTAGGTGGATTGTACTGGAATCAAATTGGGGACCCCATTTGAAGATGAATATCACATATTTCTATAGAAAGTCAGGTTTTGGTGGTTAAGAGGCACAGTCTGTGTGAGTATGCAGTGTTTTATATCTGAATTCAGCACTTTATAGCTCCGTGGCTATATGAAAAGGAAGGAATAAGATTTGGTGAATTGTGCCAGATTAAATTTCTGCCCACTTCTTATCCTTGACTGTTGATAGAAGAGCAGCAAATATTGTAAATGGTGGGGAGCAACAGAAAGATGCTAATGTTGTCGCTGAACTATAAACCTCAGGGAATAGAATAGAGTGATCACCGTGAGGATCTGTTTATGGTTTGTGAGTTATCCCCGCTTTCCATATGCAAGGTCCTGAGGTTGAATGGCAACCGTATAGTGTTTATCACAGACAATATAAGCGCTGCGTCTGAGAGCAAGTTTTAAAATGCTGTTGCCTGTTTTTATAGGTATTAGGAAGTTGTGAATGTAACCACTGTGTCTTCACATATATGACAAGTCAGCACGCTCCGTATGTTATGGCTGAAGCGGGGAAATTGGCTGCTAAAGGAGCCCGAGGCTGCACTTTACCTTATTTAGGTTCCGTTCTGTGTTTCCCCTAAGTATCGCCCACACCGATGCCTTGTGGTGTCGACAAGATGGCGCCCGCTGCTCTGAGCGATGTTATGGCGTTTCGTGGCTGAACAAGGTAAGCTCCCGGGGATGTGTGGGTTTCGGGTTCTTTTTTGGCCTCCGGAGACTTAGTGGGTCCAGGCTGCTCAGTTGGGAGTGTATTATTTGCGGCGTCAATATCCCCGAAGGTCCCAGTGGAGCCGCTGCTCACTAAAATGCGGCCATTACTAAGGTACGCCTCCCGGAAGTCCCCCGGTACTGTTTTATTATTACAGAGAAAAAGGAAATCATTTTAAAAATTTGGATTTATTTGGATAAAATGGAGTCTATGGGAGATGGCCTTTCTGTAATTTGGAGCTTTCTAGATGATAGGTTTCCAGATAACGGATCCCATACCCGTAATAAAAAGTAGCAGCAACAATACATTTGTAGCCTTACAGAGCATTTGATTTTAGATGGGGTCAGTGACCCATATTTGAAAGCTGTGAGAAGGCAAATAAGTTAAAAACTACAGACTACAGCTGGAGACAGAGAAACCTATCAGGACGACTCTAATATGAGCAGTTCACAGGCCCAGATTTGTGGAAAGGCCAGGGCCTAGGGCAGCAGAATTTTAGAGGGGCGGCATGCCACCCAACCACGCCCGCATTGGTTCGGAAGCACTGGAAATTTGCAGGAGATACAATAGTTTTTAAAATGCCATGTGCACCAATCACCAGTACTCCAGACCCGATGCTGAAAATTTCCGCATGTACACAAAGGAAGGGGAGGGGATGGGGGTGATGAGCGGCAGTAGGCCCAGGGGCACCTGCATTATAAATCCAGCCCTGGCAGTTCATACTGTGCTACATACAGTGACACAATGCTGGTGCCCCTTCACCAGTTTGCATTAAGTGTGAACAGTGTGGGCACTTTCAGTCTGAGATGTGAACAGTAAAGGGCTTTAGGGGTGTGAGCAATGGGGGGTTGCAGGTGTGAACAGTGCAGGGGGATTAGAGGTGTGAACTATGCAGGATTTTACAATCTGAATTTGAAGTGTAATCTGTGCAGTGGCCAGTTAATCTCAGTACTGATACATTTTAAAACTTGCACCTGGTAAGCAGGTTTTAAATGATGTATTATGGATGAAAAAGTGTTGGAATACAAATAATGTTTCTCGTGCTAGGGGTGATGTTACCAGTTCAGATACACAGCAGTCCTAATGCAGTAAAGGCCCATGTTTCCTTGTGAAGCTCCATATGTCTTATCTTGAGCAGCCTTTTCCTTGGTTCCTTGGTGCCACCCGAGCTCCAAATTCTCCACTTGTACAGGGCCGCTGGTGCTTTCTGGGAAACGTGTCAATCATGTGCATGAAGGCTTATGTCTTGAGTGGGGAGAGCGTCAGAGACTACTTTCTAGTCTTAAAATATAATAACATGTATTGAATATGTTTACTGAATCTGTTTCTGCATTCCAGGTATTTTAGAGCTTGGAGGACCATCACCTGGAGGTAGTATCCTTCTTTCATGAGAATAGTTTTCATGGACTAATTGCTCATGACTCTGAGCTGTCTTAGGTAAGTAGTGCCCTAGACCACAAGCTTCGAATTTAAGTCAATGGGAAATTGCAACAAATTCTTCCGCCTTTTGATTACCCTAAAGAATGAAATATATCCTATACACATACTAGCCTCTTTTCATGGAACAGTCATTGATGTGTACCCTCTTTATGGACCCAGCATTTTGCCGCTTGAGTGTTTTCAGTGCTGTGAACATACACCAAACCACTCCAAATTGCCATCCCCACCCAATTCATTTCTGTAGAAATTGCTTGTGCCTGTAAATACATTATTGCATTAGCTAGCACTTGCAAGCTGTTCCCATAAGAATGAATTGACAAACATATTGCTCAAAAAAACCTTTGGTGTTCCATTACACTTATAGGAGGGAAAAGATATCATGTTATCTCACGTTCTCCACCAAGTGCACACATACATTCCCTTTATCCTTTCCCTTCAGTTTTCTTAGTCTATAATTTGCCATCATCTCCCTTGTGCAGCTAAGTTTTAACCATATCCTGTCCTGTGTAGTAACCCTTTCCACAATAACTTCTCCCCACTTATTGAAATACATTTTGCATATAAATGTAGCTGCAGCCTACAAGTTTTTACCAGCCCTGTCAAGTCTCTATAGTAAAGACACTGGGATGACAGAACTTATCTTTAAAGGAACAGTAACACCAACATTTTTTAACACTTAATTCATCCTCAAATAGCTATAGTACTTTAAATCTTGAGCTTGAATCTGACTTCCAAAGTGCTCCATAGCAGAAAAGTGACAGCAGCTTGAATTTCTCTGCTATGCTGAGTTTAAAGGAATTGTTCAGTATAAAAATAAAAACTGGGTAAATAGATAGGCTGTGCAAAAAAACATGTTTTTAATATGGTTAGTTAGTCAAAAATGTAATGTATAAAGTACTGGAGTGACTGCATGTTTAACAGAACAGAAAACTACTTCCTGCTTTGAAGCTCACTTGATTTCCACTGATTGGGTTTCTTATAAAACAAGAACATGAGTAGATTTCACTTTCTTTTTTCTTTAACTTTTTAGTGTTTCTTATTTGTTCCATTCTCACCCCACCCACCCCATCTATATGTTACCCCTCCTAAATGTGACCAATACCCAGAATAAACACACACACAAAGCAACTTGATGTTAAATCTGTGTTAGACACAGTTTTATTGATAATAATTAGATAAACTGCACTATTTGATCCAGAGGTAGGCAAAAAACCTCTGGCAAGCTTGGGACAATCTGCTTACTAGAGGGAAAAATTCCTTCCTGACCCCTTAACGGCCATCGGATTTGCTCCCAGGATCAATGCGCCAAATTAAATCAAGGGAAGCAGGGTGAGGGAAACAGAAGGGAATATCCAGTGGAGGAAATTGAAACAGAGGGGAATATGGCTACATATACATGGGAGCGCTTTTAAGCTGCTAGGTAGACCCGGCTTCTGCAGTCTGAGGGATGGAGTGAAAAGGAATGCAGGGTCTACCGAGTCGCTTGAGGGTGCTCTTGTCTATGGAACCATATTTTAGGTGTAAGTGTGGCACCGCTGGTGGAATTACGGTACAAATAATTGGGGAAATAAGAGACACTGTGGTTGGAATTGCGGTGGAGGGAACTAAAATATAAGGGAATATGGCTGCATATACATGAGCACCATGAAGCTACAAAGTGAACCCTGCATTCCTCGTCATTCCATTGGACCCCAGGCAGCCTGCAGACCTGGATTCTGCAGTTTGAGGAATGGTTTGAAAAGGAATGCAGGGTCTACCAAGTGGCCTAAGGGTGCTCCTGTCTATAGAACCATATTTTAGATATAAGGGGGGAGCACCACTGGTGGAATCATGGTGTATTGGAGTGGAGGCACCGCTGGTGGAATTAAGAATGGCTCACTTACCTCTGTGTCATGAAGATCACCTACACAGAGGTGCATCGATACATGGTACCATGTAAACTGCGACGGGGCTGGTGGGCTCTCTGCAAAACCAAACAAAATAATGTTAAACTTGTACCCAAGGGTTTTTCCTTAGCAAGTGATATCTCTGTAGAAATTCTATAACATTTTGCGGGATTTTAATCAGAAATATGGCAGTTATGCAAAGTAACATTATTAAATGCGAATAACTATAGGCCAGTTAGTCTGGTGTCAGTGGTAGGAAAGCTTTTCGAAAGGTTAATAAAGGATGGACTTTATAGCAAATCATAATACTATGAGTGTGTGCCAGCATGGTTTTATAGATCTTGCCAGACTAACTTAATTTCTTTTTATGAGAAAGTAAGTAGAGACCACGATTCTTGGATGGCAGGGATATGATTTACTTAGGCTTTGCTAAAGCATTTGATACAGTGCCACACAAAAGGTTACTGATTAAATAAAGGAATGTTGGCCTGGAACATAGTATTTGTACCTGGATAGAGAACTGGCTAAAAGATAGACTACAAAGAGTGGTGGTAAATGGAACATTTTCTAATTGGACCAGTGTAGTTAGTGGAGTACCGCAGGGCTCTGTACTAGGTCCCTTGCTTTACAACATGTTTATTAATGACCTAGAGGTATGCATTGAAAGTATTGTTTTATTTTTGATGATACTAAATTGTGCAGAACTATAGGTTCCATGCAGTATGCTGCCACTTTGCAGAGTGATTTGTCTGATGTGAAACTGGGCAGCAAACTGGAAAATGAGGTTCAATGTTAATAATTGCAAGGTTATGCAAAATAATATAAATGCAAGTTATACACTAAATGGCAGTGTGTTGGGAGTTTCTATTAATGAGAAGGATCTAGGGGTTTTTGTAGATAACAAGTTGTCTAATTCTGGACAGTGTCATTATGTGGCTACTAAAGCAAATAAAGTTCTGTCTTGGATAAAAAAGGGCATTAACTCAAGGGATGAAAACATAATTATGCCTCTTTATAGGTCCCTGGTGAGGCCTCATCTGGAGTATGCAGTGCAGTTTTGGACTCCAGTCCTTAAGAGGGATATAAATGAGCTGGAGAGAGTGCAGAGAGGTGCAACTAAATTGGTTAGAGGGATGGAAGACTTAAATTATGAGGGTAGACTGTCAAGGTTGGGGTTGTTTCTATGGAAAAAAAGGCGCTTGCGAGGGGACATGATTACACTGTACAAGTACATTAGAGGACATTATAGACAAATAGCAGGGGACCTTTTTACCCATAAAGTTGATCACCGTACCAGAGGCCACCCCTTTAGACTAGAAGAAAAGAACTTTTATTTGAAGCAACGTAGGTGGTTCTTCACAGTCAGGACAGTGAGGTTGTGGAATGCACTGCCGGGTGATGTGATGGCTGATTCAGTTAATGCCTTTAAAGGAACAGTTCAGTGTGAAAATAAAAACTGTGTAAATAGATAGGCTGGGCAAAATAAAAAATGTTTCTAATTTAGTTAGTTAGCCAAAAATGTAATATATAAAGGCTGGAGTGAACAGATGTCTAACAAAACAGCCAGAACACTACTTGCTGCTTTTTAGCTCTCTAACTCTAAGCTAGTCAGCGACTTGAAGGGGGGCCACATGGTACATATCTGTTCAGTGAGTTTGCAATTGATCCTCAGCATTCAGCTCAGATTCAAAAGCAACAGATATGACCCATGTGGCCCCCCTTCAAGTCTCTGATTGGTTACTGCTAGGGTAACCAGTCAGTGTAAACCAAGAGAGCTGAAAAGCAGGAAGTAGTGTTCTGACTGACATGTTATACATCAAATCACTCCAGCCTTTATACATTACATTTTTGGCTAACTAACTACATTAGAAACATTTTTTTATTTTGCACAGCTTATCTATTTACCCAGTTTTTATTTTTATACTGAACAATTCCTTTAAGAGTGGCTTGGATGATGTTTTGGCCAGACATAATATCAAAGGCTGTGTTACTAAACTCTATAGTTAGTATAGATATTGGTATATATAATTCATGTGAAAGTGAAAGTAGGGAGGGTTATGTGTATGGATGCTGGGTTTTCATTTGGAGGGGTTGAACTTGATGGACTTTGTCTTTTTTCAACCAGATTTAACTATGTAACTATGTATACTATGTAACTATGATCTCAACAGACAGAGCAAATCACATGGCAACTCTCACTAGTAAGTTCTAACTCTAAATATGGCAAATGTAATGCTCAGGGCAAACACTAAACTAAACCCTGTTATATTTCTATTTAATGACATTTACATGAAAGATACACAATGTTAATAATTGGGTTAGTATTCCCTTTAACCCCTTGGGTACCTTTGTCAGCAGCCACTTTAGAGAGCAGCCATACCTGGCGATAGCCTTTTATGTAAAGGCGGTCCTTGCTTGAACACAAGCCCATCTCCGACACCCCTGCAATATAAAATAGAGATTTAGGAAGGTTAGAGTAAATGTGGAGATGTGCCATATGTATAGGGACAGCACATAAGAACAAGCACGTTTACTAATATGATTTATCTGCCATGATATTATGCCCCTGTTTTTTGTGCTTCTACTAAACCTGTTGAACTGGAACTATTCAAATGCTCTGATTGGCTGCCCATCTGCCTTAAATTACATAATACATAATTTGCCCCACCCTGGATACTTTCCAAGGGAGTCCCATGTTAGGGGTGCCCTGGAATAGAAAAGCATACAGTCCAGTTTATACTAGTGGGATAAAGTACATTGCTGGGGTGGGGACTGTACATTGAATTTCAGGGACAATAGTGGGTTGGGACCAACCAAGGGGGACTGCAGGGACAGACTAAAGATAAATCCCCCAACTCACAAAGGTGAGACTAAAGAAGAACAGCTATAGCTTCATCTATAATGAGCAGCATGGCAACTCCTACAGCCAAGGGATAAACTAACCTTACTGTTGCAAGCACATATTATAGAGGGGGAAATACAGGACCGGTACCTTTGTCCAGAGGATCCCAAATGAGAAGATGTTATTAATCTCTGGCAGGGGGTCACTCAAGGTCTTCTTTCTTCTTTGTCTTCTCTCTTCTCTTTGCTTCTCTCTCTCTTCTTCTTTTGCTGTCTCTCTCACAATCGCTTTCTCTCTCAAATCGGTCTCTCGCAAATCGCTTGGAATATTTCACTTTTTGGGGAGAAATAATTACAGATTGTGAGCAGGAGCATAATGGGGGCTGTGGACCCTGACACTTCTAGAGCCCCAGATGTCTTAAATGGCAGTCAGCTCTTTATCTTTCTACACTGTTAATTAAAATAGTATGCCAATGAATAAACTACAGATCCCATAATGAACTCAGTATAAGGCTGTAATTGGAAGAGAGGGAGCCTGACTGCTGTTGTGTGTGCTATTTAGCTAACAAAAATGTTGGGCAATCAGGGACAGCTGGGTAGTTTAGCAATGTCTAGAGCAGGGGTGTCCAACCCGCGGCCCGCGGGCCGCATGCGGCCCGGAATGGAGGTCCGTGCGGCCCAGCAGGAAGCGTGCGTCAAAGGAAAGGCACGCCTCCTCTCCCCACAGTTTTGCTGGCTGCAGCCTCTCTGTGCTGTGCGTGCGGTGCGTGTGACGTCAGCGCCGGCGCTCTGCGTGTGACGTCAGCGCCGGCGCTCTGCGTGTGACGTCAGCGCCGGCGCTCTGCGTGTGACGTCACCGCCTGTGTTCTCCAGTCTCCCCAACGGCTGCTAGCTGCTGCTAGCTAGCAGCGCGTGTTTTTGGCGCCAATTTCCTGGCTTTGCTGGGCCCTGCCCCCTCTTGTCTGGCAGCGTGATAAAAGGCACAGAGAGAGAGCAACTCCCAAAACTACGTGGCGAGCAACTCCCAAAACTACGTGGCTCTTCTCCTGCCTAATGAAAGGCTAGCTTCAGCCTGCAGCTTACTGGCAAGTCTGGCACTCTTGCACTCCACAGCAACCAATTATTATTACCTCAGCTCCCCTGGTTCAGCACAATACACCTGCACAGTATTTTTACAGGTACAGAATTTTTTACTGTTTTAGTCTGGCTTAGTGCTTTGCATTTGACATGATAAATTTGGAAGTAGGGATTTGTGTAATAACACCCCTGGGCCATATACCTATTCCACAATTTTCTGGAATTATTATTTTCACTAAATTCACTGTGTGTAGGTCTGTAGGCTAATTAAAGAGCAGTGCAATAAATTAGAATTAATACAAAAATTAATTAAAAAGAAATGAATTCCCAAGCCCCCTGTGATTCCCAATAATCAATTGATTTGTTTTTTAAGATAATTAATTATGAGGTAAATGTACTTAATAGCTTATAAGTGCATTGCAATGAATTATCACTTCTTAATTAAATTCACAGTTCATAGTATCAAAAATAGAGAATTAATTTTGTAACTGAAAAATGAATTATAAATAAATTGTTTATTCAACTTCAAAAGTAGCCCAAACATAGCACAATATGTGCAGTGAAATAAATAATTTTTTATGAAAATACGCCAGTTACAAATTGGGCCTCTTTTAGTTACGCCCCTGGTGATGGTCAAGTCTGTACCTACCTTTATTGGAAAATTAGCAAAACAGTGAAAATTTCAAAAAGGCATATTTTCACATACATTCATTTATTTTTTAGACTTTTTTTTCCTGCAAATATTGAGCTATTTTTGGGCTACCTTTGAATGCCACTTGGCTAGTTTTGGGCTGGTTTTGAAAATTAGACCTGGCAACCCTGTTTGTATGTGATGTGTGCCATCCATGAACGGGCATTTTACATAGCATTCCCTTTTTTAAACAGTTTTTTGTTCCTGTGAGGTGCACTGTACACAGCTTCCTACAGCAGAAACACTGAGCTGATCAACCTGAAAGTGAGTGTTCGGTGGTTATTTGGAAAGGTAGGTAAGCATTTTTAAGTGGCACCTCTCCCATCGCCTGCTATGTTTTACATTTGGCAGCCATAAATGGTAATATAGTACATATTTTCCTTATAGCTCTTGCTATTCGTTCCCGTGCAGCTTCCTATAGCAGAAACACAGAGCTTATCATTTTTAACCTATCAACCGCAAGTGAGCCTTGGTTGTTATTTAGAAGGCAGGTAAGCATTATTAAGTGGCACCTCATGCATCACCTGCTATGCTTTTTTACAGTTGGCAGCCATAATTGGTAAATATAGTCCCTATTTTTCTTCTAGCAAACTCTTGCTATTTGTTCCCATGTGGTGGTGTGCAGCTTCAAAGTGCAGAAAAATAGCAGTCATCAACCTCCTACTACAGTCCTGTTATTAGGAAAGGCAGGTAAGCAGTACATCTGCAGCACATTAAGTATTGCTAGCCATGCTTCACAATTAACAACATAATAAATATAGTCCCTATTTTTTTTAGCATGGCTTTCAGAATCTCTGAATCGAAAAAAGAACACAGAAAAAGAAAAGTTACAGAGGAAGGAAGAGTGTTTAAAGAAAATTGGACAGAAGAGTACTTTTTTGTTGAGGCAAACAGTAAAGCACTCTGCTTAATTTGTGGTGAATATGTGCAAGTTTTCAAAGACTATAATTTAAAAAGGCATTATATGCAAAAACATGCTGCAAAATTCTCTGTGTATCAAGGAATGTGTCGTAAGGACAAAGCAATGGAACTTAAGAAAAGTCTGTCTTCTCAACAAAATTTATTTAAAAAAGTTATTACTCAGACAGAATCTATTGTAAAAGCTAGTTATGTGGTAACATATTTAACCCTTTAAGTGCCAGCAGAATTTCACATTTTGGTTACGCGAAATGCCAGCCGTTTTTGAAACATTTTGTGCTCTCTCACTTTAGGGGCATTTTCTGAGGGGAAACCTATAGTTTACCTAGGAAAACTATACATTGTTTTTTTCGGTAGAAACTGAGCTTTCTAAATCTGCCTGAGTTTTCATGTATTTCCACCTGTGCAAAAAAATTTATAGTGCTAAATACCAAAAAAAAATGAAAAATTACCATTTTTCATCGTATATCAATTTATACCAGAAAAATATTTCATTTTACGGATGAAAATCCAACTGATTTGGAAAGCCTTATGTCTCTCGAACGTGCCAATACCAGATATGTATAGTTTTAGGGAGATTTAGGACTTCTGTACCTCAAAAACTCCCGGCAGTATATTGCCGAATTTTGAAAGCACTAAGGCAGAAAACGGCATGCTTTAGATTCCAAGGCAAAAACTCCTGAAACCGTAGGTTTACCCCAGAAAACCATGCATTTTTGAAAAGTACACATTCTGCCGATTACAAAATGGGTAACTATGTCTCTCTAATCCCAACTACCAAACATAAAAGCTTGTCTGAACATAGCGGTTTTTCAAAAAAAAATTCAAAATTCTGAAAAATCATTGCAAAGGTTTTATTTTGCTGCTCCGCATATCCCAAACTATATTAGGTACCAAGAAAAAGCACCTGAAATATGATTGCCAGGGGTCCACTGAACAGTTTGATACCCATTATGCATAGGTTTACCAAAGTATCTGGCATTTAGAGACACCAATATGAAGTTAGCACATCCAAATTGATCAGGACTTTACTTCAGCTACTGAGAAATCAACACATTGACTGCATTTTTTGTGGGGTAAAAACACAGAAATATATGTTTACCCCCCAAACCCATATATTTTTGGAAAGTACACATTCTACAGAATCTAAAATGGGTACCCATGCCTTTCTGCTCCAAACTACTGAGTCGCAAGGCTTTCCCAAAATTGTCGGTTTTGGTGAAATATGTGAAAATTGCCTCAAACCTTCAACTTCCCAGCACCATATCACCCATGTATCATTATGTACTAAGAAAAAGCACCCTAAATATGATTGCCAGGGTTCCTCTGAACATTTTGGTGGCCATTGTTCATAGGTTTACCAAAGTATCTGGCATTTAGAGGCCCCAAAATGAAGTTAGCGCATACAAACAGTCCCGTGGGTAACTTCAGCTAATGAAAAATCAAACACATTGACTGCATTTTTGTGGGGTAAAAACACAGAAATATATGTTTACCCCCAAAACCCATATATTTTTGGAAAGTACACATTCTACTGAATCTAAAATGGGTACCCATGCCTTTCTGCTCCAAACTACTGAGTCGCAAGGCTTTCCCACAATTGTCAGTTTTGGTGAAATATGTGAAAATTGCCTCAAACCTTCAACTTCTCAGCACCATATCACCCATGTATCGTTACACACCAAGAAAAAGCACCCTAAATATGATTGCCAGGGTTCCTCCAAACAGTTTGGTGGCCATTGTTCATAGGTTTACCAAAGTATCTGGCATTTAGAGGCCCCAAAATGAAGTTAGCGCATACAAACAGTCCCGTGGGTAACTTCAGCTAATGAAAAATCAACACATTGACTGCATTTTTGTGGGGTAAAAACACAGAAATATATGTTTACCCCCAAAACCCATATATTTTTGGAAAGTACACATTCTACCGAATCTAAAATGGGTACCCATGCCTTTCTGCTCCAAACTACTGAGTCGCAAGGCTTTCCCACAATTGTCGGTTTTGGTGAAATATCTGAAAATTGCCTCAAAGCTTCAACTTCTCAGCACCATATCACCCATGTATCGTTACGCACCAAGAAAAAGCACCCTAAATATGATTGCCAGGGTTCCTCCAAACAGTTTGGTGGCCATTGTTCATAGGTTTACCAAAGTATCTGGCATTTAGAGGCCCCAAAATGAAGTTAGCGCATACAAACAGTCCCGTGGGTAACTTCAGCTAATGAAAAATCAACACATTGACTGCATTTTTGTGGGGTAAAAACACAGAAATATATGTTTACCCCCAAAGCCCATATATTTTTGGAAAGTACACATTCTACCGAATCTAAAATGGGTACCCATGCCTTTTTGCTCCAAACTACTGAGTCGCAAGGCTTTCCCACAATTGTCGGTTTTGGTGAAATATCTGAAAATTGCCTCAAAGCTTCAACTTCTCAGCACCATATCACCCATGTATCGTTACGCACCAAGAAAAAGCACCCTAAATATGATTGCCAGGGTTCCTCCAAACAGTTTGGTGGCCATTGTTCATAGGTTTACCAAAGTATCTGGCATTTAGAGGCCCCAAAATGAAGTTAGCGCATACAAACAGTCCCGTGGGTAACTTCAGCTAATGAAAAATCAACACATTGACTGCATTTTTGTGGGGTAAAAACACAGAAATATATGTTTACCCCCAAAACCCATATATTTTTGGAAAGTACACATTCTACCGAATCTAAAATGGGTCCCCATGCCTTTCTGCTCCAAACTACTGAGTCGCAAGGCTTTCCCAAAGTTGTCGGTTTTGGTGAAATATCTGAAAATTGCCTCAAAGCTTCAACTTCCCAGCACCATATCACCCATGTATCATTACGTACTAAGAAAAAGCACCCTAAATATGATTGCCAGGGTTCCTCTGAACATTTTGGTGGCCATTGTTCATAAGTTTACCAAAGTATCTGGCATTTAGAGGCCCCAAAATGAAGTTAGCGCATACAAACAGTTCTGTGGGTAACTTCAGCTAATGAAAAATCAACACATTGACTGCATTTTTGCGGGGTAAAAACACAGAAATATATGTTTGCCCCCCAAAACCCATATAGTTTTGGAAAGTACACATTCTACCGAATCTAAAATGGGTACCCATGCCTTTCTGCTCCAAACTACTGAGTCGCAAGGCTTTCCCACAATTGTCGGTTTTGGTGAAATATCTGAAAATTGCCTCAAACCTTCAACTTCTCAGCACCATATCACCCATGTATCGTTATGCACCAAGAAAAAGCACCCTAAATATGATTGCCAGGGTTCCTCCGAACAGTTTGGTGGCCATTGTTCATAGGTTTACCAAAGTATCTGGCATTTAGAGGCCTCAAAATGAAGTTAGTGCATACAAATAGTCCTGTGGGTAACTTCAGCTAATGAAAGATCAACACATTAACTGCATTTTTTGTGGGGTAAAAACACAGAAATATATGTTTACCCCCCAAACCCATACATTTTTGGAAAGTACACATTCTACAGAATCTAAAATGGGTACCCATGCCTTATTGCTCCAAACTACTGAGTCGCAAGGCTTTCCCAAAGTTGTCGGTTTTGGTGAAATATCTGAAAACTGCCTCAATGCTTCAACTATCCAGCATCATATCACCCATGTATCATTACGTATCACAAAAAAGCACCCAAATTGTGATTGCCAGGGGTCCTCCAAACAGTTTGGTGCCCACTGTGCATAGGTTTACCAAAGTATATGGCATTTAGAGGCCCCAAAATGAAGTTAGCACATACAAATTGTCCTGTGGGTAACGTCAGCTAATGAAAAATCAGCACATTGTCTGCATTTTTGTGGGGTAAAAACACAGAAATATATGTTTACCCCCCAAACCCATACATTTTTGGAAAGTACACATTCTACAGAATCTAAAATGGGTACCCATGCCTTTCTGCTCCAAACTACTGAGTCGCAAGGCTTTGCCAAATTTGGCGGTTTTGGTGAAATATCTGAAAATTGCCTCAAAGCTTCAACTTTCCAGCAACGTATTGTCCATGTATCATTACCAGCATAAAGCATCCTAAATATAAACATAGGGGTCTACTAAATAGTTTGATGCCCAATGTGCATAGATATACCAAACTATGTGGCGCACAGAGACCCCCAAATGACAATATGTATAGACATTTTCACGGCTGACGCGCTGGCTGCTGCAACATAACCACCCGGTGTGTGTATTATGCGACATTAGACCACCTAACAGTACAGAGACCCCAGAAATCCATATATTTTCAGAAAGTACACATTCTGACGAATCCAATATGGGTAAATAAGTGTTTCTACTACAAACTGCCAAACTGCAAAGCAATGCTGAACATAACGTTTTTTATCAAATTTCTGAAAATCGTCACAAAGCTTGATTTTTACCCCATTATATGCCCCACATTTCGTAACTTATCAGCATAAAACATCCTAAATATGAACGCCAGGGGTCTACTGAACACTTTGATGCCCAATATGCATAGATATACCAAACTATGTGGCGCACAGAGACCCCCAAATGACAATACTGTATATACATTTTCACGGCTGACGCGCTGGCTGCTGCAATATAAGCACCTGGTGTGTGTATTATGCGACATTAGACCCCCCTAACAGTACAGAGACCCCAGAAAACCATATATTTTCAGAAAGTACACATTCTGACGAATCCAATATGGGTAAATAAGTGTTTCTACTACAAACTGCCAAACTGCAAAGCAATGCTGAACATAACGTTTTTTATCAAATTTCTGAAAATCGTCACAAAGCTTTAATTTTACCCCATTATATGCCCCACATTTCGTAACTTATCAGCATAAAACATCCTAAATATGAACGCCAGGGGTCTACTGAACACTTTGATGCCCAATATGCATAGATATACCAAACTATGTGGCGCACAGAGACCCCCAAATGACAATACTGTATATACATTTTCACGGCTGACGCGCTGGCTGCTGCAATATAAGCACCTGGTGTGTGTATTATGCGACATTAGACCCCCCTAACAGTACAGAGACCCCAGAAAACCATATATTTTCAGAAAGTACACATTCTGACGAATCCAATATGGGTAAATAAGTGTTTCTACTACAAACTGCCAAACTGCAAAGCAATGCTGAACATAACGGTTTTTATCAAATTTCTGAAAATCATCACAAAGCTTGAATTTTACCCCATTATATGCTCCACGTTTCGTAACGTATCAGCATAAAACATCCTAAATATGAACGCCAGGGGTCTACTGAACACTTTGATGCCCAATATGCATAGATATACCAAACTATGTGGCGCACAGAGACCCCCAAATGACAATAGTGTATATACATTTTCACGGCTGACGCGCTGGCTGCTGCAATATAAGCACCTGGTGTGTGTATTATGCGACATTAGACCCCCCTAACAGTACAGAGACCCCAGAAAACCATATATTTTCAGAAAGTACACATTCTGACGAATCCAATATGGGTAAATAAGTGTTTCTACTGCAAACTGCCAAACTGCAAAGCAATGCTGAACATAACGGTTTTTATCAAATTTCTGAAAATCGTCACAAAGCTTGAATTTTACCCCATTATATGCCCCACATTTCGTAACTTATCAGCATAAAACATCCTAAATATGAACGCCAGGGGTCTACTGAACACTTTGATGCCCAATATGCATAGATATACCAAACTATGTGGCGCACAGAGACCCCCAAATGACAATACTGTATATACATTTTCACAGCTGACGCGCTGGCTGCTGCAATATAAGCACCTGGTGTGTGTATTATGCGACATTAGACCCCCCTAACAGTACAGAAACCCCAGAAAACCATATATTTTTAGAAAGTACACATTCTGACAAATCCAATATGGGTAAATATGTGTTTCTACTGCATACTGCCAAACTGCAAAGCAATGCTGAACATAACGGTTTTTATCAAATTTCTGAAAATCGTCAGAAAGCTTGAATTTTACCCCATTATATGCCCCACATTTCGTAACGTATCAGCATAAAACATCCTAAATATGAACGCCAGGGGTCTACTGAATACTTTGATGCCCAATATGTATAGATATACCAAACTATGTGGCGCACAGAGACCCCCAAATGAATCTATAGCAGACAAAATTTCCATGGGCAAAACGAAGTAACATAGAACTGAGCCAAATGGTATAAAATCAGTAAAATCCAACAAAACCACAAAAATCAATGGCTTTTTTTTTTTAGCCTAATGTAATTAACGGTCAGAATCAAAGTTTGATTATTTTAGCATAGCTAAATAGGTTTTACAGATAGAAATAAGCGAACAACACCTACGCAAAGCTGAAAATGAAATAAAATGGCTAAACATGCAATAAAATGGCTAAAAATGTACAAATATCACTGAAATTGCAATATAATCACCGAAATAACATACAAAAGGTATTGCGCGGTGCAATTAGCAAATACGCTATTCGCAATGGCAATAAAACAGTTTTTACAGGCAAAAATACAGACGATGCGATAAAAGAAAATAAAAACACACAAAATAGCGTATGTGTGTGTACAACAGGCAAATTGTGTGTTGTATGCGTGTTGTTTGCATGTGCAAGTGTGTGCAAGCATGTGTAAGGGCTGTGAATATATGTGACCCCCCCTGATCCCCCAAAATTGAATGTATGTGTGTGTAAGTGTGAATATAAGTGGGAATGTAAGTGTATTAGTACAATAGGTGTGTGTGGGTGTGTGTTTGTGTGTATGTGTGTGTGGGGGGGGGCACTAACCTGGGGTGGCAGGCTGTAGGTTGTCCAGGAGGGCTGCATGATGAGCTGGAATCGTCTTCATTGCTGGATCTGGTGAGTGGGCGGTGCTGTAGGGCTAGGAAGCACAGGCAGCAGCAGGGCACCTAGATTTCATTGTGCCTGCTGCTGCCTTGGGGCCCCTGGGCGATCGCGCCTCAGGGGCCACTCGTTCCCCGCTTCTGCTCGTTGCCTAGGGGCTGGGGGACGAGTATGAACGGAGCGAGCGGCTTTTTTAGCCGCTCCTCCGTTCAAAAAAAGCAGGCAGCAGGCAAACAGCAGCAGAGCACGTTTATTTTGCGTGCCTGCTGCTGCATTGGGGCCCCTGGGCGATCGCGACCCAGGGGCCCATTTTCCCTACGTAGGCTCGTTGCCTAGGGGAAGGGTAAGCTGGCAGGGACACTAAGAACGGAGCGAGCGGCTTGTAAAGCCGCTCCTCCGTTCTGAAAGTGCAGGCAGCAGCAGGGCACATATGCTGCACGTGCCTGCTGCTGCCTTGGGGCCCCTGGGCGATCGCGACCCAGGGGCCACTTGTTCCCCGCCTAGGCTCGTTGCCTAGGGGCTGGGGAACAAGCAGGAACGGAGCGAGCGGCTTTACAAACCGCTCCTCCGTTCCCAAATCTGCAAATGCTGCAGAACGTAGAATCTACGTTCTGTGGCATTTCAAGTTACTTTGCTACAGAACGTAGATTCTACGTTCTGTGGCATTTAAAGGGTTAATAGCAAAAAAATCAAAACCATTTACTGATGGTGAGTTTATTAAGCAATGTATGGAAAGTGTGGCAGACATAATTTGCCCTGAAAAAAAAGGGGATATTTCTAAAATAAGTTTGTCACACCAGACTATAGCCAGGCGAACAGAAGACATTGGAAAATCTGTTGAAAGATGTTTGAAGAGTAAAGCTGCTAAATTTAAATATTATGCTTTGGCAGTGGATGAAAGCACTGATGCTACAGATACGGCTCAACTTGCCATTTTTATGAGAGGTATTGATAATGAATATAATGTTACTGAAGAGATGGCTTCTTTAGTGCCATTAAAAGACACAACTAAATCAAGAGATTTATATGAAGCAGTAAAAAATATGTTAAATAGATATTCTCTGTCTTTTGTAAACATATCTGGTATAGTTACTGATGGTGCCCCAGCAATGGTAGGTAGAAGAGAGGGACTTGTAAAATTAATAGAAAATGATGCAATTGCTGCCAAAAACTCACATTTAATGAAGTATCATTGCATAGTACATCAAGAAAATTTATGTGCAAAAGCTTTAAAAATGGATAACATCATGCAAATAGTGATAAAGGCTGTGAATTTCATAAGGGCCAAGGGCTTGAATCATCGCCAGTTCCAGGAATTTCTTAGAAGTATAGATGCTGACTGTGGTGATGTCATTTACTTCTCAGAAGTAAGATGGCTAAGTCGAGGCCAAATGTTGAAAAGATTTTATGATTTGCGACATGAAGTAAAGTCATTTATGGTATCAAAAGCAAAATGTGTGCCTGAACTTGATGATGAAAACTGGCTTACAGATTTAGCATTTTTAGTGGATTTGACCTCCCATTTGAATGACTTAAATATGCGTCTTCAAGGTAAAAACCAGCTTATCAACACAATGTTCCAAGGCATAACAGCATTCCAAACGAAACTAAAATTATGGGAAGATCAAATTAAGGCAAACAATTTTATGCATTTCAACACATTTGATCATGTGTCTTTACTGGACTTTTATAGGTCCTATCTTCCCAGAGATAAATATCCCTCACTGCACAACCATGCCTTATTCATGTCATCACTTTTTGGCAGCACCTATATTTGTGAGCAACTTTTTTCAAGAATGAAGCACACTAAGAGTAAAATTAGAACCAAATTATCTGATGAGCACCTTGAAAATTCACTGAGAATTGCAACTACTTCAATGGAACCAGATATTGATGCATTAGTTTATCAAACACAATGTCAAAAATCCCACTAGGATGGCTTAATTTGCTCTCTTTTCTTTTACTTTTTTTGTAAACTTTACTCTTACAGTTATCATCTTTTTGCATTGTAAAAACATATATTTGCTTCACATTGCATGTGTAGACAACTTAAGGAAAACTTTGACTATGTGTCTTTACTGGACTTTTATAGGTCCTATCTTCCCAGAGATAAATATCCCTCACTTCACAACCATGCCTTATTCCTGTCATCACGTTTTGGCAGCACCTATATTTGTGAGCAACTTTTTTCAAGAATGAAGCACACTAAGAGTAAAATTAGAACCAAATTATCTGATGAGCACCTGGAATATGCACTGAGAATTGCAACTACTTCTAATCTAATGCATCAATATCTGGTTCCATTGAGCAGTAGTTTATCAAGTCAAGTGCAATGTCAAAAATTCCATTAGGATGGTTTGTTTTGCTCTCTTTTCTTATGAATGAAGAATGAAGTACACTAAGAGTAAAATTAGAACCAAATTATCTGATAAGCACCTTGAATATTCACTGAGAATTGCAACTACTTCAATGGAACCAGATATTGATGCATTGATTAGTAGTTTATCAAACACAATCTCTAAAATCCCACTAGGATGGTTTAATTTGCTCTTTTCTTTTACTTTTTTTGTAAAGTTTACCAGTAAGCTGCAGGCTGAAGCTAGCCTTTCATTAGGCAGGAGAAGAGCCATGCAGTTTTTGGAGTTGCTTGCCACAAAATTAGAACCAAATTATCTGATGAGCACCTTGAATATTCACTGAGAATTGCAACTACTTCTAATTTAATGCATCAATATCTGGTTCCATTGAGCAGTAGTTTATCAAGTCAAGTGCAATGTCAAAAATCCCATTAGGATGGTTTGTTTTGCTCTCTTTTCTTTTTTTTGTAAAACTTTACTTGTATCTTCTTTTTTGTGCATTGTACAACCATATATTTGCTTCACATTGCATGTGGAGAGAGAAAAGGAAAGTAAGTGAAAAAAAGAAAGAAATGAACAATTAATAAAAGGTATGGAGAAAATAAAAGAGTGAAATAACATGTTGTTGTTCTGTTTTTTGTCCAAACACATGATTAGCTGGCATAGTAAGCCTATTCCTAACAATATGACAGACTGAGGTGGTAATGATTATCATTACCGGGTTATCATTACCACCTCAGTCTGTTGTCTTGTTAGGAATAGGCTTACTATGCCAGGTTGTAACAATGTGGTGACCTAGGGAGGAGGGGGACTACCTATTGCCCAATTAGTAATCATATAGCAGAGAAGGTTGCTCTATATTTGTCCCATATTCCAGTGTATAGCTCAATATGGTTATCTAGCTGGTATTGTAGTTAATTTCTGTGTTTTTCCTTTATTTTTATAAATCAAAAGTGTTGTGTATTTCATGTGCGGCCCCAGAAAATTTTTCTTCTTCAAATGTGGCCCAGGGAAGCCAAAAGGTTGGACACCCCTGGTCTAGAGACATACAGAGATCTCTGAAGCAGTAACGGGGGCCCCCACTGAGGGGGTACAGGGGGTTCTGCATTTAGCGTAGGAAGTGTAACTTTAGTACCAAATGTCACATATAAAACAAAAAGTTTGATTCTGTTGTGGCACTTCCACATATTCCTGCACTAGCAGGGAGGATGCTGGTAGTTGTATGCTCCAGTATCTGAAATAAAAAATTTTCTATCATATTCTTTCATACCAGCTTAGTTATTACCACATTTGACTTTACATGTCTAGCGGCAGGCTGTGCCCTTATATATGTTGTCAGGGTCGGGCTGGGGGTCCGGGGCCCACCGGGATTACTGTCTCAGGGCCCCGCCCCTGCTGTATCCCCCCCCCAGTGTTAGCAGCTGTCAGTAAACTTTTGAGAGACACATAGGTACAGAGGTTTTTCTGCTCACAGTGAAAGCTGCAGGGGTCTGTTCTGAAGCACTCATTGAAGCACTTAGTTACTCATGTCCAGAGAGTGTCGCTGACTAAAGGTGGCCGTACACTATTAGAGATCACCAAACGAGTGAATCTTAACCCATTATGCCCACTAACGGCTGGGCGATAGGTTAATCCGAACATTCGTCCCTGGGGCCGAACGATCAGATTACAATGCTGTGAATGGGCGCCGACGGGTCACAGAACCGCATCAACTAGCCGATGCCATCCTGGATCAAAGAAAAAAATAAAACTTGCTCGATCTGTATCTGCCCGATTTTTGGCCTGATATCGATTGGGGGGAACTGTTGGGAGATTTGCGGATTCGCTGGGCGGGCGCTGCTAGGCCGTGCGCTCCGTGCGGTCTTAGCGCCCGCCCGCACTACCACACGCTGGCGCAAAAGCTGAAGCACTGGGGAACACATGCGGCTGGGCGGCATGCCGCCCCCAAAAATGTGCCGCCCTAGGCCCGGGCCTATGCGGCCTCGCAACAAATCCGGGCCTCGTTGGGAGTCCCCACACACGGGCAGATGAGCTTTGGCCACCTTAACTCAGAGTTGGAGAGCTGAAAAGCAGGAAGTTGGGTTCTATTCTGTTCGACATCCAATCACTCCAGCCTTTATACATTACATTTTTGGCTAACTATATTGAAAACATTTTTTTATTTTGCACAGTCTATCTATTTACCCAGTGTCTTAATTTTACACTGAACTGTTCCTTTAATATATATGCTTAGAATATTAACCCCAAGGCTGTCTGAAGGAAAAGAAACAGACATTTGAACTGCAGATGCTTAGGTGCTTTAGGTCATCCATGTGAAGCTGACTTCTGGTTCAGCACACAGAGCAATTCAAGCGGCCGTCACCTTTTCACATTCTGTTATGAAGCACTTTGGAAGTCAGATTGAAGCACAAGATTTAAAAAGAAAACCAAAGGGGAGAGTAAGCCTGACTTATATAGAAGTTTGGGGGGAATTAAGTGTTAAGCTAACTTAATGTTACTGGTCCTTTAAAAAGGTTTAGGGGCAATGATCCTCTCCTTAAATAGAAGTCCCTCTCATGACCGTTATCCCATGTTCTATGACTTGACTGGGTGCTCCACATTTTTCGTCAGCTCATGAAACACCAAGGCAACAGTTTCTATACAATTTATTGTTCCCAAGTTGTCCATTACATTATTGTCCATTAAGGGAGACTTTCAGTGCATGGCAGAAAAGCAAAGCTGTTTATGGTTAATGAATATAATATTATTATAGCTGTGTCAGTATGTCTTGTCTTTCATTTTTATCTTGCCATTGCTGCACCGTAATTGTGCCAGAGTAATGGTAAAAAAACCCCCAGCTCCAACAACAATATTGTAGCTGCATTTGGGTGTCTAGATATTGAATAGAGTCTAGCTGACATTAATTCACTGTGATCCCCCCTCACCCCACAGAAAGTCAGAGGCAGTGATCCCTTCAATCCCTACAAACATCCAGCGACACAATGAACTGCCCCAAAACCTGAGGTAGAGGTTACAACCTGTACTAAACCTACAATACAAGTCTTATGTTTTTTACCGGCTGGTGGGGGGGCCGAACAAAAGGGGCGGGCTGTGATGTCAAAAGGGGCGGGGCACATCACGGAGAACCATAGACTTGAGGGGGCCGAACAAAAGGGGCGGGTTGCGACGTCAAAAGGGGCGGGACATGATGGCAAAAGGGGCTGGCCACATCGCGGAGAACCATTGACTGAGGAGAAAAGGTAAATTACAGGGGATTAGGGGCAGGCCGAGGGCACTTTTTGAAGGGTATTACAAATTTACCGGCAGCTACATTGCCGGTAAATTTGTAATACCGGCCCCGGCCTTGGCAGGTGTTTTACCGGCTAGGCCCGTAAAATACCGGCAGGGTGGCAACCCTAGTTACAGCTCCTGTCAAAAGTCCGCAGCCCGCCACTAGAACCCATTACCACTTTCCCATGTTTGAATTTGCCGCTCATGCAGTGGAACGGTCACATGGTAGGATCACATGACCGTGACGTCAGGTCCTTTCCTAGGATAGGAACTAGCCGCTACCAATGGGAAATGCCGACTTTGGCCAAAAACTAGTTCGGAAACTTTCGGAATTCTCTGACGGAATGAGGCGCCTGAATCTGGCCCCGCCTCTATCGTCGATTGGTCCCAGGGTAATCGTCTCCTTGCAGTTTATTGGTTGACAACGGGCGCGTGGCTTTGCCCACATATGGAATTGATAGGCGCCCACAGCGCAGCCGTAAAGGCTATAGGCCAGCCCAGGGGAAGAGCTCGGCCCCGGAAAGGGAGTTCCGTGGATGCGTGCGCGCGCAGCTGGCGGGAGATAGGAAATAACAATAACGCCCGAGACGGCGCACAGAAGTGTCCGGAGCAGCAGAATGTCACGGCGGTCCCGTGGGTGAGACTGGTCACTAGCGCGTACAATTGTGGAGCTGCGCATTGGGATAGATGTGCATGTAGGACCGGGCGGCCTTTATTTAATGCTTTTCATTAAGCTTTGAGCTGCCTTGATGTTCTGAGCCGACACCCTGCCCTGTGCTATTGTCTCTCTGCTCTCACCTGTGTGTGTTGCCCTCTCATCTGCTGCTCATCTCTCCTGGTCTTCTTTCTCCCCCTTTGCACTTTCCTTCTGCACCGGTTGCCATTCATTCTACTCTGTCTCACCTGTTATCCTTCTTAATATTCACCATGTTTTCTCTACAGTTCCACTGGCCTGTGCTTTTAACTTACACGGGCGTCTCTCCACTTCTTTCTCTTCTCAGATTCCTTGCATTCCCTTTTTGTGTCCCCCACCCCCAACGTGGACTTGCCTGTCTGCCCAAACTGTTCTTCCCTGCATTCCCTAGTGTCACCCCTCAACTGGGCTTCTCTGTGTTTCCCTTGTCCCTTTTACTCCTCCCCCAACTGGACTTCCTTGGGTTCCTTGTCCATCTCCCCCCCCAACTGGGCTTCCCTGTATTCCCTTTTCTAAGTCCCCTTTTCTGCCCTCCAACTTGGTTTTCATGTGTTACACTTGTCCTTCATCTCCCCCCCCCTTTCCCAGCTGGACTCCCTTTGTTGCCCTTGTCCGCTATACCCCCATGCCTGGTTTGCCTGTGTTTCCTTCTCAGCTCTCCCTTCAACTGGGCTTCCCTGTGTTTTCCTTCTCAGCTCTCCCCTCAACTGGGCTTCCCTGTGTTTACCTTCTCAGCTCTCCCCTCAACTGGGTTTCCCTGTGTTTTCCTTCTCAGCTCTCCCTTCAACTGGGTTTCCCTGTGTTTTCCTTCTCAGCTCTCCCTTCAACTGAGCTTCCCTGTGTTTACCTTCTCAGCTCTCCCCCTCAAATGGGCTTCCCTGTGTTTGCCTTGCCGCTTTTCTCCCCAACTGGGTTCCTCTTCTCTGGCCCCAGACCTGAGCTTCCACTGTCCTTCCTTTGTGCTCCTTCAATTTTGTTTTCATATGCTTTTCTCAATACTCTCCCCAGCAAGGCATTTCTATCTCCCCCTTGTACACTAACAAACTGAGCATGCATATAAACCTCCTGAACTTCCCCATATATACTTCATATTTATCTCCCTGACCTTGACAAGCTTTTCTTAACTTCTCAGAACTATATCATCCTGTCCACTCCCTGCAGCTGGTCTCAAGTGACCTGTAAACTCTGTGTTTGTTTGTGACCTCTTTGTTTTGGCTTTTGTCTTAATGCTGCAAGAGGTTGACTTGTGTCTCCCCCCCCCCCCCCCGGCTGGCTTTGCCCCTGGGCTCTCAGTTCTCTAACTAAGAACTGCATTTTCATTCTCAAGCTTCCTTCTGCTTGTTTTGCTATCCATGCTTTTCAGTTTTAACCCTTCTTAAAGAAATATATCTTTGGATTAACAGTATTTCTTTCTCAATGATAGTTGTTCCTACATACAGTAGAACCCCCATTTATGTTTTTCAGATGATCAGAAACAAGAAGGTGTAAAATCCAGGAAAATGTAAAATCAGGGACATGTTTAATGCATAATATATAGGTGGGACCACAAAACAATGTAAAATGAGGGAAAACTAAAAATCAGGGGATGTAAAATTGAGGTTCCACTGTATTACATCTCAAAGCACCTTCATGCAAAAAGTGTATAACAGTCACAACACCATCTCCCACCCTTAGGCTCCACTTTGCAACCCACTCCACTGATTACATTTAGGGAAATACACTTAAAATTACTTTCCTAATGCAGTGTTTTCATTGTTGCTCTTGATGATTCCTCCTGCCATCCTGTGTTCTGTCCCCTGTGCCACATGTTGGAACTTTTCTTCCCCCTTCTGGTTGTCCTTGCTTGGCACAATTGCTATAGGATATCTCCAGAACCAAGCAGTAGATGGGTGACTAGAGATACGTCCTTGGGATTTGGGTCAGGGAGACTGAAGGGTTACCCACCACCAGGCACCCTTTGTTTTAGCTCTGTCTTGCTCTAGATCAGTGCTGTCTTCAACTTTTACATATAGTGGGCAAATTGTATGTAATATAACACGTTGGAGGTCCCGAATGAATTTAAATGATTATTTCATACAGTGAAGTCTATGAAGCCTGTGAGCAGACTGGAGGGCCTTAAAAATCCTTTAGAGGGCCACATCCTGCCCACAGGCCTCCAGTTGCACAGCCCTGCTATAGATCAACACACTCCCTATACCCTAGGAGATTTGAGCCATGCTTCACCTTTCATTATGCATACGCTGTTTGCGTATTGCTGAGACACTCTTGTATGTCGACTGAAGTGTATTGATTTTCTTTAAATCAAACAGCGATGATCTTGAGGATTTGCAATATCAGGACACAGACTCTGATGTCCCAGAGCCAAAGGAAAACCGGGTCAAAGTGAAATGGACCCCAGAAGAGGTGAGATGATGGAATGGGGACAATGTTGTCTTTCTTGCCTAGTGCTGGATCTGACTCCTTATTGTCTCTGCAGTGCTGGACTTTGGTCGTCTTACTGTTGCTGCATAGTGTGCATAATTATACTTGGCTGGTCCATCCTCCGTGGATATTATATGTTATAGATTCTATTTACATCTGAATGCTTCCTTAGTAATAAAGGGGTCATAACTCGTTACCCTTTTCCTTTGATCATTGGTTACTTGTCACTCCTCTTTCTTAGGTCATGCATAATTACATTTCCCATTGATGTTTCCTGCTGTACACTTTACTATTCATTTCTGTTTTGTTCTTCTGCATTAGGATGAGACTCTAAAAGCCTTGGTGAAGAAGCATGGACAAGGTGAATGGAAGACGATTGCCAGTAACCTTAATGTAAGTGCCACCTTTCCTTACATTTCACCACGCGTTTAGGGTTGTTTACTTCTGCCACTGGGTGGGAAAAAATAATTTTTGTGATTCTGCTGTCGCACATGTATCTCCAGGATTCCTCAGCATCAATATGTGCACAATTAAGCAGGACAGACTTGCCGCGAACGTGTATGTATGCACCTACCGTTAATGAATGGCGAAACAATTGCATCCACTTTAGAACAGATGCACTTACAGGAACACTTAAAGATGCATTCATATATGTCCCTCATTGTTTGTGCGCATTTAATTTGGATGGAAATATGGTTTTACTACATCTTAGTCTGGAGATCTGCAGGCATCCTTTCTTAAAGGAGGGACAAAACAAAGCTTACAAAGCCCTCTGTGTGTTCGCTTATGGTGTATTTTTTTCATATAGGTCTGAATGCAAAAAAGGGTCAAATTTCATTTGGTGGTTTAGTACACATGCCTAGAGGATAAAAACCTTTTCTTATATAAAGTAGGATTGCTGCTGCCAAATTTCTCATTTTCTGTTGGTACGCAGGCAATGCATTTTTCCCATAATGGAAAATAGAACCCACAAATTTTGTATTATGACTCTGGATAGAGGATACTGTTCTGTTAGCGCTGTTAGATTGTAAAATCTATGGGCATGGGGACACTTAAAGGGTTAACAACCTATATTTTGAATGTTAATAGTTTAGAGGATGGTTTCAAAAAGTGATTTACACTTTTTTTTTTTTTTTACCTTTCTCAGAATCGTACCGAACAACAGTGTCAGCACCGCTGGCTTCGTGTTCTTCATCCTGACTTGGTTAAGGGTCCGTGGACAAAAGAGGAGGATGAAAAGGTATGGGGTGCAGTACCTTTAAAAGGGGAAGACAAGAAATAGCTGGTATTTGCTACAGCACAGAGATGGAAACGTGGCCATCCTGACGAATTGGTATTTCACCTCTGCAGACCGACCTTGGTCTTTAGGTGGTCGGTGTGAGCTTATACTGCAAGACCCTGCTGTTTGCCCATCCTTGTGCCATCATGTGGTTTACTTTGAACTTTCTCTTCATCTTCCTATTCTTAGGTAATTGAGCTAGTGAAGAAGTATGGCACCAAGCATTGGACCCTCATAGCTAAGCAGCTCAGAGGCCGCATGGGCAAACAGTGCCGCGAACGCTGGCACAATCACCTCAATCCGGAAGTGAAAAAGTCATCATGGACAGAGGAAGAGGATAGAATTATATGCCAAGCCCATAAAGTATTGGGAAATCGATGGGCTGAAATAGCAAAGCTGCTTCCTGGGAGGTAAGAGAAAACGCATCTTTGTTTATTTAAAACTGTTTGTCTTCATGGAGGTCAGATTTTCTGAGCACAAAAGTAATTCATGTTCATTGCATTTAATAAATGAGTTAGATTTGTTAATATTTCCCGAAATTTTGATTCCTAAAAAAAAATCTAAATATCAAGAAATTGTTCTGGATTCCACAGTTTGACCTTACATATATTTGAACTTAAAGCTGACCATCGGTGTACCAATACAAGTTTTGGATGTTTTTTAGCTAAATGTATGGTGGCCAGCTGATACTGATGTACTGTGCATATCAGTTTTGTTCAGGCAGTGTGATTATGTACCATAACTGCCTGTGTATAGTGCATTAGAGATGAGGAAGTGAAGAGAATATGCAGCTCCTCTTCACAATCTGCTTTTCTATTGTCGTTGGGGCAGACAGCATGAACAATGGAATGGTGGCCATAGTATGTGTGGCATCTCATAGAGTATCTATCTGTTTAACCCACACTCGCCAATCAGACACTGTACAAGGTTCATCCCCTTTTCTCAGGGGAAAGAATAAACCAAAACAATGGCTGTTAAAGGAAATAATTGTTTTCCTAAATCACTTCTTCTTTCCAAACATTTCTCCCCCTCTAACCATGACCACCAACTAAGCCATAAATAACAAACATGTGTTCCCTTGGTCCTAAGTTGTCCAAACATGGCCACTGTGCAAAAGGCTTCCGTTTATTCCAGTGTATGAACTGATCTTTGGCTCCAGGGCCAGGGATTGGATCAGTACAATTTGGCCCTGTATATGGGTTAACAATTGGCGAAAGGTCTGGCAATGTATGGTCACCTTTACTGTTAAATTTTGTAATTTGGGGTGGGGCGGTGCTAGCCAGCACAGAGTATGGGTGCTTGAGGAGTAATCTCTGTGTCGAACTGAGCCAATAAGCTACGTATCACACAGTGGACCGAGATTTCACAGCTTAAATTATAAAAGATGTCTGGAGAGGTATGGGACCTAAAACTCACCCAAAAAAAGTGAGTAACGGCGTTTTTTCCCCACACACACGGTTACAGAGAAGCACCCCAGAGGGAACGCCATCTTGGATATGAGCCAGCCTGGGTCAGACATAGATCCCATGCGTGACGCAGACCCTTTAACACCTCAGCAGAGGAGTTAAAAACAATGCTTTTGGATATTAAGCAAATGCTACAAGCGGACATTAAGCAGCTATCAGTTGATATATACGTAAAGAGCTGCAGGAGCTAGGGGAGCGCACGGCGCACATCGAAACTAAAATGGAGGAATATGCGGCCGCACATAATGATCTAGCTGACAACCAAGCAAAAGTGGAAACTGAGGTGGAACGTTTATCGAACAAGGTGGCAGACTTGGAGGATCGCTCTCGCAGAAACAACTTGAAACTGCGTGGCATACCCGAGTTGGCACAGGACTTGGAGGAATACTTGGCAGCTCTGCTCAAGGTAATTATGCCTGATACCCCTCAAGTTGGGCTTATAATCAACAGAATACATAGGATCCCCAAGCCACGCAGTACCCCGGTTCCAGCCCCAAGGGATGTCCTTACTAAGCTTAATTTGCAGGCTTACAAATATATGCAGATCTCTCCCAAGCCACACAAGCAAAAAGGAGAGCTTTTATGGAGTCGTAAAATTTTGCCAACAACATATCGTACCGGTGGGGATTCCCGGTAAAGCTTATAGTTAATAAGCAAGGCACCGTTGCCTCCCTCGCATCACCAGAGGAACCTAAAAAAAGCACTACGCAGATGGAATCTCCTCAAGACCCCCAACTCTCCACCGCGCTCTCCACAGCAAGCGCAAAAGCTACATGAGGAGTGGCAGAAGGCATAAAGTAAATGGCTAATCCACGCCACATTGGAACAGCCTATGTTCCCTTCTCAGGTCCTATCCACTGCAACTAAGGCTCAAGGAGAGTATGGTCCTCTCCCATGCCTTAATGTTTTTGTGTTTCAGGCACTTTTGCTTGTTATACCCCCCCCCCCCAAATGTCTTATGTTTACTCCCAGGCTGCACTTTTATTGTTTATTGTCTAATAACGCTAAAATGTCACAGTATTTTCTCAGAAGATGCTCATTAATACAACATTACAAATTAATGTGGAAGTTAAAATTTAAGGTTAAGCACTCATGCGATGCGCAATATGGTTAAAATTTACTCACGAAATGCTAGGGGATTGAATACCCCGCAAAAGAGAAATTTAGCTTTAAATGAGGCTTTTAAAGCTAAGGCAGATGTTGTAATGTATAACAGAAGGTACCCACATAACTATCACACGTTGTCTAGTACCAAAACTAAAGGAGTTTCTATACTAATAAATGCAACAATTGCGTTCCAACTGCATCGCATGGTGGCAGATATTTATTGTTAGTATGTACGATAGATGTATACGCTGATTAACCTCTATGTCCCTAATGATCAGTTGCAGTTCATTAGCAACACACTGACGCATCTTATGCAATACAAGGGGTATATGTGGAGTAGGGGGAGATTTTAATCTCACACTGGACCCTCTATTGGATATACATAGTACAACTTCAAAACCCGTTAGTAAGCAACAGTACACACAAGCTAAAAAACTCCCAAGACTTGCTTCACAGTTTTGCCCTTTATCGATGTATGGAGAGCCCAGCATCCAGGGCTGGTCCTATCAAATGTGGGGCCCAATTGGGACCATGTTGGCGGGGCCCCTAGACAAAGTGTTGCTGGCTACTGACACACCAAGTATTTAGGAAAATAAGGGCATACAGGCACAAAATAGAAAGGAAAGGGGCAGACAAGGTAAGAGAGTGAGAGGGATGAAATAGGGGCACATAATAGGGGCACACAGGGTAAGAGAGAGAGGGAGGAAAAAGGAGAGTGGCCTGGGCCAATTAGTTTGGGGCAGCTTGGGAGCAGGCTTGGTTGGATTGGGGGCAGGCAGGGCCTATCAAGGTTGGAGGAAAGCTGGGCCTATGAGAGTTGGGGGCGGGCTAGACCTATGGTGTTGGGGGGATAGGCTGGCTTATCAGAGTTGGGGTGGGCTGGACCTATGGATTTGGGGATGGGCTGGACTCTCAAAGTTGGGGGCAGGCCAGGCAGCATCATGTGCTGGAGAAAATATTATCTGTGCTGCCCTGTGGTGCGGGGCCCCCAGAGGTGCGGGGCCCAATTGGTCCAATAGGCCTAAGGCCGGCCCTGCCAGCATCCATTGGAAAAGGACTACACTTACCACTCCCCCAGGTTTTAAACTCATTCAAGAATCGATCTCTTTTTATTATCGTAGATCCCCAAACTGCAGCACAGACCACAAGAACATGAATAGATATTCAATCATGGTCAGACCATGCGCCAATTGGAATTGATATAGGCTTTTTCCCCGATAGGAAAACTCTTACACCCTGGAGACTGAGTTCCTACGATCAAACACAGATTTCTGAGAACACATCAAACTGTCCGTAAACTCATATTTCCAAACTAACGCAACACCAGAAATAGACTGTCAAACTGTATGGTTGGCACATAAGGCTACCATAAGAGGAGACATCGTTTCACAAGCACCTAATCTTAGCAAACACAGAGCATTCACAATTAATTCACTACAGCAAAAAATTAGAGACGCAGAGCATAAATATTATATACAGTCTTCTAAAGAACTGCCAAAATAGAAAAACTCAAACTAGAACTGTAACAGCTGCAAAACAGAATACAGACTAAAACTCCTCAAACAACTATTCTACACAAAGAGCAACAAAGCTGATAAGCTACTAGCCTCTCAATTGAGGAAAAAGCAGTCCAGCACTAGAATAAAATATTTAAAAGACCAACAACACAAAATCACAGATCCACTTAAGATAGCTAACCACTTCGCCTCATATTATTCTAATGGTACTAGGCATGGGTGCCCTTTATCCCCACTCATTTTCGCCCCATTTGGTCGAACCACTAGCTATTCGGATCAGACAAAATAATGACATCAGAGTGGTCCCAACAAAATCAGGATGTAGCACCATAGGTTTTTTCACAGATGATATCATACTTTCCTTAACCAACCTACAGATAACACTGCCCAATGTCTTTCAAAAACGGAATGCTTTTTACCAAGTGTCCTGGTACAAAATCAACTCTCAAAAAACACGTGCTTTACCAATAAACATCCCTGAACACAAGAAACAACAGCTTAAATGTAATTTCCAGTTTGAATGGAGAAACATTTTCATTACTTATTTAGGGGTTAAACTAACTAAGAGCCCGGAACTGCTATATAAACACAACTATATACCATTGCATAGATAGCTATTCTAAATGGAAACCACTGTATATCTCATGGGTAGGTAGGATAAATGCTACAAAAATGAACATACTACCAAAAATTTTATATTTATTTAGAACAGAACAGATTGATCTCCCGAAACAATACATTAAAACTTTGCAGAAACAAGCAAATGATTTTATATGGGCAGGGAAAAAACCCTGAACTGCTGCTAAGGTGTTACAACAACCGGTCTCTACCGGGGGACTCGGAATGTTAAATATTAAGGTCTATTATAGAGCATCATTAGTAGAAACAGCTATAAAAATGCATTGTCCACTGTCATGTAGGCAATGGCTCGACTTGGAGACAGGGGAATCAATAAACGACAACATCCCTCAGCTATTATGGACACTATTGCAATATAGGCCCAAACAAGCCGTGACACTACCTACAACTACAGCAGTGTTGAAAATTTGGGATAAAAAGCAGTCTAAATCAGAAGGTAACAAGCCTCTGTCTCTCAGGACTCTGCTACTTAGCCTCAAATTTTTTCTAAGGGACCGGCACATACAACTATGGATAACCAAGGGAATATATTTGATCAGAGATCTATACGGAATCCGCATGTACTGAACATTTCAAGAACTGCAAAATAAATATCAACTTACAGAGCTGGACAGATATACAAATATAAAGATAATGCACCTGCTCATGAAACATATCCCAAAATACAAAACATGTCCCGAGCAATCTGGCCTAGAACGACTGACCGTCTCGGGTTGGTCTGAGAAAGGGACCCTGTCTAGATGTTACAAAGTCTTCATTATGGATCCCTCGGAATACAAATATCCCTATGTGATTAAATGGGATAGAGATCTTAACACATCTTTCAGTACAGATCAATGGCACGATGCAGCTCGGACTCTTATCAGGGACAACAAGATGCCCAAACCACATTGAATCACATAAACTAATATACAGATGGCACCTTACCCCTGCAAGGCTACATAAAATCTCTGAGCAATATTCACCGCTTTGCTGGAGAAACTGCCAAAAAGTTGCTTTTTCACTTGTTCAAATCCACTACTACAATGATAGCCAGATACTGGAAAACAGGAGGACCTATTCAACTAAAACAAATAATTGCATCGGTCGACACCAGAGCGGCAATGGAGCTAATGGCAGCCCGCAATGAAAACAGAACGTTGATATATGATGCTATATGGTCGCCTTGGTTGACATATAGAAAAGACCAGAAGATAAGCCACTAATAGTCTTTAAACCACATGACGATAAAATATAATCTCAAAGAGCATATAATACAATACTGTGACAAAATGCAGCTGGGAGAGTGAAGTTAGAAGGTATATATACATGCTTTCTTTTTATAAACCTGTTTATTGAAGCAACTTGACAGAATATGTGAAGCTTTGCTGATTACCTTGATTTATGTGTGTAAAGGTCAACAAGAATTTATTCTGTTAGTATGATCGTTGCTAATAAGGAGAAGAAAACATTTTTGTAAGTTGCTGTGCACTGATGATTATGGCACAATTAGGCTCAATTGTAAGTCTGAGGCAACATTATTATTTTACTTTATATAGTGCCAACATATTGCTTAGCTCTTTCACATCATGTCCCACCCTAGTTTCTTTTCCAACAATGGGAAACTACCTTTTTTTTTTTTTTTTTTTTTTTTTTATTACAGTAGTTGAGGGAAAGAATGTCCCAGTTTGATCTTAAGTGACGGTACCTACTCATTATGTGCGCTATCCTGTTATAAAAAAAATAAATAAATAAAAGGCTCGGGCTTGTGCTAAATTACCATCACTTTCAATGTTTCCAGGTCTGTCCTTCAAACTTTTGAAGCTAGCAGGCCTGCTAAACTGCTACTGAATAGTAGTTTGTGTTTCTCTACTGTAAAAATGACTGGATGCTAAGAAGCAACGAGAAGCTAATTGGGATGCATTTTCAACATATGTGTGGCAGTTATGCGGATAACCTTAGCAATGCTTCTAAGCAGGCATGCATTTACAGTTTTCTATGGACAGCTAATACTCTTAGACATGTTTCTTAGAGTGAATGGGAAATGGCAATGGCTTCTAGCGACATCCCCTATAGAGATCACCATTCACTTCCCAATGACATTGGTGCCTGCATCTAAAAGTCCCCTGTATCTCTCACCAGCTGTGTAACTGCAATTGGGTTGCAGCCGTGTTGCATCCTGTTTTTCTGTTTCTGGCCTTGATTGTTGATCAGGACTAAATCTAATACCAATGCACATGATTCTGCTCTGCAATGTACGGAAGACAGAAACAGTATGTGATATGCTTAGAGATGGTATCAACCAATCCTACTGTGATACTCTGCGGTTACTTTTTGAGTGAACTGTTAGTACATTGAAGAGGGGTATCGATTTGTTTACTACTACTACTACTACTACTACTATAAATGTCAATATACAAAATTATTTAGAAGGCTTTCACGTAGAAACCTTTAAGTCTGGGTCAGTCTGAAGCTACCTTTTGCTCATCGCCCACCTTTTGCTTGCAGGACAGACAATGCCGTGAAGAATCATTGGAACTCTACCATCAAACGTAAGGTGGAGACTGGAGGATTCCTGACTGTGAAGGCCAGTGGGCAACAAGAAGAAAGGGAAGACTCTGGGTACCAAGCTGCAGAGGACCAGGTACAAGCTGTATGTTATCCTTCTCCTTTATTGTAGGATCTGGCCATTATATTAGCAATATAGTACTTTGGTTTGAAACCCTTATTGTGGATCTTTTTTTTTTTTTTTTGATTGTAGAATCATGTACTGCTCTCTGAACCTGTGGAACGCAGTGCTAACATTCCTGAGGAGCCATCAAACATACTTTCTCCCAAGCTTCTGGGTATTAGATCTGAGCAAGAAAGCGGAGGTGAAGGTTCAAATTCCGAATCTGCCACAGCCATAGTGGATTCTGCTCCAGAAAAGTGGATGGTGGAATATGTGAATTTCCTGGTGCCCGGATCAGACATAATGGAATCTGTAAGTGTTGGTTTAAATACAGTAGAACCCTAATTTTAGGGGGGGGGGGTTGGGGACCTGCTACACATAACCAGCTATCTGTTTTGGTTACTAACAAAATTGTATTCTAGTTTGAGCTTTAAAAAAAGAACTAAAGCTTCAGTGAAGAAGTAGGTCAGAAACTTTTTACATTGTTTTGGGCTTCTTTACCAGCCCAAGGCTAACCCATTTTAGCAGTGAAGATCTGTGCCTCCAAAGATGCCCTAGTAGCTCCCCATCTTTTCTGCTGATTCACGGCACATGCTCTGTGCTGCTGTATGTTACCGAGGATAGAGATTGACAATATACAATACACATAAAATATAAATGTCACAATATAAGGCTGATTAATAATTAATGCAGATAATTACTATATGTTAGCTCAGAAACCAGTGCAATTAGCATCAGAATTTAATAATCAGCCATGTAGCATATGCTTATATTATAAACAACCCCTAAGGGGAGGGAATGGGAAAACATTTTTTACTTCCTTGTTTTGTGACAAAAAGTCACTCGATTTCCCTCCCTGCCTGGTTCGGCTGGGCAGAAGGAATGGGCCGAATCCTGCTGAAAAAGGCTGAACCCTGGCCGAACCGAATCCTGGATTCGGTGCATCCCTAGTCTAAACAGTTCTGTGCAATTTGTCTTATTTGCTAATTTTCTTACATAGCATGAGATGGGATGTCTGCAATTTTGTGTCGATAGAAAAATAACCTTAAAGGTATATCCCCTGTAGCGGTCTTATTTCACTGCTTTTGTTCTGTGTTCTAGGACCCTGAAGCGTGGTGTGAATTATCCAGTTTTGATCTGGGAGAGGACTCTACCATCAGTGATGTTGGAAGCCCCACCCACGCTGCTGTTACTGACAAACCCCAGGCTTCTAATGTCACAGAATACCGCCTGGATGGCCACACCCTCTCTGACCTATGCAAGGGAAATAAAGGGGAGCTGATACCCATATCTCCTCAGCCCCAGACCGCTTTTGGAACACCTCCCTCTGTGCTGAAACAACACAAGAAAAGAAAGATTACCCTGTCACCTGTTACAGAGAATGGTGGTAGCATTACTACATCAGTTACAGAAGCGAACAGCATGACCCCCAAAAGCACACCAGTGAAATCCTTGCCTTTCTCCCCATCGCAGGTAAGATAATAAAGTGATTATCCTATAAAGGCCTGTCAGGTTGATTAGCCTGGGGTTGACTATTCAGTCTTTTTATAAATCGGTGGGAATAATGTGTGAAATATGCTTCTTTTAAATAAAGTAAATTCTACTTATTTAGAAGAAATAATGACTGAAGAGGGTCTTAAAAGGCACCTGTTGGACAAAAATGTTATCCCCAACTAAAGGTGTTGGCTAATAGAGCCTGCACTCCAGTTGGGGTAACTGTTTATTTTTTTAATTGCCAGTGCTATGCCGCCCGCAATGGGAGGGAGCTCTCCGCAGATACAGTGTCATGTTTATAGCTGTTTTCGTTAACAGCAGTTATTGGTGCCTAAAGGGAAATGAGGCTATAAAGCAAAGAGGTTTAGATCATGTGTGTTCAGGGAGTCTGGATCACACCAGGCTCCCACACACACACACACTTTGTCGAATATGTCTGGTGCCCCTCTTGTTTCATACGTCAATTTAATTAAAGGAAGAGCTCCATCTATCAGACGTCTCCAGAAGGAGGGGTATTCCCCATCCAGTGCATAATTACTGTTTATTTTTGGCGTATAACATAAGGGAGCATAACAGAGTTCTGGCCACGTTGGTAGGTATTAGATTGTCAATCACTCCCAGGAGGCATACCATCGGGTCAACTATTTGTGGTGTGCCCAGTTCGGTGGCTAGAGTTTCCATTACCTTGGTCCAGAATAACTGCACCCGGGGGCAGAACCAGACCATATGGATAAAACTGGCACCTGGAAGTTTAAATCGGGGGCACAGATTGTCTTCTCTTTTCCCTTTTTTTAACAGCTGTTATGGTGAATTCATTTTAAATGCATTCTTGCTTTCTGATTCTAGTTCTTGAACTTCTGGTCCAAACAAGATGCACTTGAGCTGGAAAATCCGTCCCTCACCTCTACTCCTGTGTGCAGCCAAAAGACGATGGTGACCACTCCTCTTCATCGGGATAAGACCCCGCTGCTGCAGAAGAATTCTGTGTAAGTTTCTTGCTTCCCCTGCATGAGGGCAGATCAGCACCTTCTGAATACACAGGTTTGGTAAGATATGTACCTGACCGGATAGAACGCTGTGCATAATCTCTGGTGCTAGTGTAAAAATGCATGTCTGCTTTTATCATATTACTTGATCTTTTGTATCAAGCATGTTTTTCCTGTTTTGCTTTCAGTTTCATCACACCGAATAATAAATTTGCGGCAGACCATGTACTGCACACTCCAACACCGTTTAAAAATGCACTTGAGAAGTTTGGGTCGCTGAAGCCACTGGTAGGTTGCTGTGTTGCTTTCACTACAAGTATCTTGACGCTATTAAAAAATCCTCTTGCACTCTGTTCTTTAGACCCCTGGTAATCTTTTATATATTATTGCTACATGGATCTATTTAAAAATTATTAAAGATTGGGGGGAAAAATGTGCTTGGAAAGCCTATTACTTATTTTATTTGGCTTGGTAGTTAGCAGTCTCTATGCTATGTCATTGTATTCAACTCATTGGCTCTTGATCTTTACATCCACAGCCACCAACCCCTCATCTAGAGGAGGATCTAAAGGAAGTTCTACGTAGTGAGTCTGGCATTGAGCTAATCATTGTGGACGAGCCTAAGCTTGAACGTCAGAAGCGAAAACCAGTATGTATTAAAAAAAATAAATAAAAAATAACCCCCCCCTCAAACTTTTGAGTGTGATACAGCTGTCTTGTTGATATCAAATGTTTTGGGTCTTCCAAAATAACACTAGACAAGTTGGTTATATGGGATCCCTATGGCTCCGACATACAATATAAGCATAGGGTCTAGTGAAGTTCAGTTATTTTCAGATTTTTTTCCAGTTGCTTTCCATCTTATTTTATTTTGCAGTTTTCCCAAAATTTAAGTTTAAATGGGATGTAAAGTCAAAAAAATGGGTCCACTGTCTAAAAAGAAACAATCTCCCCTCCTCCAAGTTCTGTAGTGTCAGGGAGTGTGGCGTTGTCATGGAGGTCCGCTTTAGGAACGAAAAGATAAATTAACCCAAAATTAACCCAAAATATCTCTTATCCTGAAGTAAGGCAGCCCTGGGCCGGCCCGCCATGTTGAGGAATTCATGCAGGCTAAAGTCAGTGCGCATAGAGAGAAGGGGGAGCTGGAGCACAGAAAATCATGATTTTTATGAAATAGGTACAGAATTTTTAATGGAAGTATATTGACGACAGGTTTATTTCTAGAAAGTGGACCCGTTAATGGAATTTTATTTTTTTTGATTTCCATCCCCTTTAAAGTTTAATGTTCCTGTCTCTGGAAGCTCAATGATCCAGGAGCATTCTGAACTGTTACAATTAGCTACATTTAATTGATACAATAGTTTGATAGATTTCTCGGCAGTATCTATGGAATATTAGCAACGATTGTATCAATTATAACAGCTGCCTTTAATGAAACTCAGGGATTTTGCTCAGCAGGGACAAAGATAACAAATGTAAATGTCAACAACTAAATGTATCAATTTAGAACTGTTAGTCAGTGATTCTCCCCCCCCACGTCCCAGAGCTTCTTGAAAAGGTGAAAAATGAAACTTTACACTTCAATATTAGGAAAAAAGGTCACAAATAGAAAGTAATTGGAAAGAACTGTCTGAAGCCAACTAAACTGAGAAAAGTTCACCAACCCCTTTAACAACTTGTGTGGTCACTGCTAACCTTGTCTAGGTAAATATGTTCCTTTTACATGGTAAATTGAGATTCCTCTTGTGTAGAATGCAATTTTTATGATTGATCACATGTGTAGTTGAGAGAAGACTTAAATGAAACTGACTTGTAATCAGCTATAGCAAGTGCAACACTTGATGATCAGATGATTTACTAAGTAATGAAACTTGGATCAAGCATGAATATTGTGTATATGGGTAGGACATCTTTACATAATATCTCTTTTCCATTGTATTAATAGCACAGCCCGATGAAAAAAGTGCGCAAGTCCCTTGCTTTGGATATTATAGACAAACATCCGAAGCCTTTGTCACTAACTCTTCCATCAGCTGTTTCTGCACATATGCAGGTTTGTAGGTTACCCGCCATCCATTGCATGCAATTCTTCCTTTCAACCCAACTAGAATACATGCCTAACATGATTTTTTTTTTTTCTGACTTTCACTGCAGCCTCAAACCTGTGATAGTTTCCTGTCTGTGTCTCTCAATGAGTCTTCCTGCAGCAGCAGAGAGGAAAACAATGTCCTTAACCAAGGCTTTGTCCAGGTCAAGACAAGCAAAGGAGCCGTTGCACAGCTTGGGAACACCTCACAGCTACTCACTGACATTGGCGAGCTGGTGAAAACCCAGTGCAGCCTCCGTAATACTGAAACAGCCACTCCTTTTAAAACAGAGAATGGGACATTCACAAATACAGACTTGTGCCCGCAATCACTGATGGACACGTTTCATTCTACCGCAGTAGCGTCTAATAAATGTCCAACCATCAAAACAGAAACTCTTTTCCAAGTAAAGCCTGAAAAGACAAAAATGCAGAGGCACAACATTATGAATATTCCAGAGCCGGTAAGTGCCAGTGCAGCACAGCAATTTTATGTTCATTACTTTAAAGCACTTTCATTTTGGTGTAACTGTTCCTTTAAAGGGTGAACAGGCCAGACTAAAGAATATACTGGATGAAGCTTCCCAAGTAGTGGTTAAGGTTCTATACTTAGGCACTACTGCATGCTGTGATTTTTGTCAGCCCTGTGTTGCATACATGACATTCAGTTCTCTGTTAAACATACTGTGTCATTTTAAATCAATGTCAGCTCAGTGTGATGATGTTACTTAAATATGTTGGAGGACTATATCCCAGGGAGAGTAATATTTTTTATAAATAATAGTAATAAACTCAAGGGGGCTCATCTATCAGAGTTGAAGTAGGACTTGCCACAGAGGGAAATTTCTGGCACACTGTATACTTTTAGAGCAAGGAATACCAAATTTATTGTCTGTGCCAAAATGCTAGTCAAGCCCCTGTGGATTCAGATGCACTGGTATTTGAAGGGGAGAAAAAAGAGAAGTTCTGCCATGTTACTTAGCTTTTCCAGCCACCCCTAGAGCAGATTTAAGGTGGCCGATAAAAGCTGCCGACAGACCGAGTCGGCAGCTTATTGGCCCGTGTATGGGCCCCCCTGACTGGCTTCCCTGATCGAGATCTGGTCGAAAGTCGGATGGGACTTAAAATCCCGTCTGATCGCGGTCGCATCTGTAAAGCCACCGTTAGGATCCAATCGTTGGGCCCTAGGGCCCACGATCGGATCAGCCCAATATTGCCCACCTCAAGGTGGGCATATCGGGGAGAGATCGCTCATTTGGCGACATCGCCAAACGAGCGGATCTCTTTGTGTATGGCCACCTTTGGACTTGTGCACTAGAAAAATATTAGAATCGTGCCTGTGCATTAGTGTAGGTCCGTCAAATGACAGCCAGAAAAAGTAAGTAACATGCGGTTCTCCACTATACTGCTTTTTTACCTGGGCCGTTGCAGTATTAACAGAGCCGTTTAATTCACTTGGGGGTGTCTAATATATTCAAGATGACTGTTGATTTGGATTTCCTTGACCTTTTCAAAGCATATTTAGCTAATAGAGAACACTGTAGTTCCCTACCCTCTTGATAATTAAGCCTCAAAAAACCTGTGCCAAAGTGAACAACTTTCTTTATAAATATTAGTGATGCACCGAATCCACTATTTAGAATCCGAATTCTGGATTTGGTGCATCCCTAATAAATATACTCCAATACTGCACTCTGTTGAAATGCACAGCTGTTTTTACTGAAGAGATTTCAATAACTGTTGGCAAGAGGCACACATTATCATGGTTATATTTTTTTATTTGCTGCCTTTTCAATTAGCATGTGGCTTGTTGTGTGTTTGTATTTTGTGACTGGACACTAGTGAGAGCAGCTTTCTCCAAAGACAGTCCTACCACCCCAAATCCTTTTTTTTTTTTTTTAATTATTTATTTATTTTTCTTACCCTGATGTAGTTGGGCAGTTTATCTGCTTTTATTAGAAATATGGAACCTCCTTTTATGTAAATCTGCAGGCAAAACCATCTTGTATTGAAGATTTCCTCATACATAGGAAATAAACTACCTATAACTTACTTTATTTTTTTTATTAAAAAAACCCCCATAATTTATTTGAGAACGCAGTGTATATTCGTGATATATCTATGGTTTGTTTTCTGCAAATTTGGATTAGCTAATTTCCTGGAAATACGGTGACTTTTTTGATGCATGCAGTTCACTATTGCAGTGTTATGCATATAAAGCATTGTAATCTGCTGTAGTTTTATGCTAATCCTTGCTATTACACTATCTGGCGCTCAGCTACACTGACCGTTGCAAGACCTCTGCATTTTTGCTACTTTACCAGATCACACAGGACATGCAGAGGCAGCCCTTGTCAGTTTAGATGTAGCAGAACCTCATTCCATGTTTAAATAAATCAAAACTGCCTTTGGGCTGTTGTCCCTTTGATCTGGAGGAAAGTCTTGGTTCCTACAGACGGGTTTCCCCATTGTTTTTTTATCTACATGAGCTGGAGTGGTTGAGCTAAAGCTCCTCTACTGGCCAAAGAAACTACAGCCATATAGCAAACACTATGGCAACTTTGTTCTGCTTTTCAGAATCGAGTCAGTCTGGAAGTAAACGGGTAAGTAGAAAAATAATTTTTTAAAATGAGATTAAGAAGTAACCATTGCATTGGAATTACCTACAGATTCAGGAGAGACATTTCATTAATGATTTTCTTTTTCTCTAGATGACCGCCGCCTGGAAAACAGTGGCTTTTGGTGGTTCCCAGGATCAGATGCTGATGCAAGAGAAAGCACGGGCAATACTGAACTTAACATATAAACACAGCTCTACCTCGCGAGCACTTGTTCTTTCCTGACATTTGTCCCGCTAAATCTGATCCCATCTCCTTCATGAGAGCAGGATTCTATTCGGCATACAAATGGATTTAAAGATTCATGCTCTTGTTTACAACTTTGCAGCGGAGTCTTCACAGTCCCAGGATGTGTCATTTTAAAAGAAGAGTCTGAGGGGTGAATTTATTCTCCAATGCTATTCCTTTCTTGCACAGTTGCCCTGTTAATCTTGCAGTTCTCTTGAGCTGGGTTTTATTCTTGTGCCACTGGCCCCCAGATGAATCTGTTCTTTGCTAGCCATTAGATGGCTGACTTTTTTTTGGCAAGTAGATATTTGCAGTGGGATATGTTCAGAAAGTGAATATTTTATGTATTCCATAGGAGACCCTGGGCTTATTCTTTGTTCCCAGACAAGCCTGTGCTCTTTTCTGTAACTAGTTAGTTGCAGAGTGAATGCCCATGGCACAAATACGTGCACTAAATTGCCTTCTTTTGAACAGCATTTGCGTCAAAAAAAACCTTTAATCAATGTTTATTCGTAATCTTGAGAAATAACTGGAAAACAAATTTGACAAAGTAATTGAAACGTTCAAAGCCTTAAGATACTGGCTTTGTATGTTTTAAATGCCTTTCTTGTGTAGTCAATCTATGCACCTATGCTTATTCTTACTGGTGGTCTCATGTTGTATACTTTCCCTTTCATACATGTATGTCAATTCAGAATGGCAACTGCAGACCTCAGTACGAGGATCGTTCTACCTCGTCAGACATGAGTTAATTACACCGGCATTGAAACTAGAGTTCTTTTCAAATCTGGAAAACAAATGGTCCGGTTCTAAGGAGAGCAGAGATTTCTAGGTGGTTAGTACATCTTGAAGCATGGAAAGGCTAGAAGATGGGTAATCTAGTTACTGTAATGAGATTGCTCACGTGCAAAACCCCCCTATCACGAACATTAGCTTTGGGAGCCCAGTAACACCATTGACAGGTTAAGAGCCCCTTCCTCTTTGGAATTGCAATTTTTTTTTAAAATTCATGCGGCGATGCAAAATATAAAGGTGAAACCCTGTTATACAGATGAAGCCACTTAGATTTGTGAGTTAAATGCGTCATGACTCAGGGTTAATTGAAGAAACTGTGTTATCTAAAGTCATCTTAACTCATTTAATGCATTTAACCTTTTCATTAGCATATCAAAGCACCATTGTTCACAATGGTGAATGCTTTAATTAGATGGGTTGTTGTGACGCAGTTTTCTGTGTTAAATGAGATAAATGGGATATTTGTGTTTAGTTATTCTGTGTCAAGCAGACAAACCAAAGTGGCTGCATCTGTAGATGCATCATTACGAAATGATTACAACCGTAATTAGCAGCCATGGCAGGTTGCAGCATTTACATGCTTATAGAAACTGCTCCTGTGCACACTGCATTTACTCCATGTAATATAATCGCTTTCCAAAAATGTTCATCTGTATCATGAGTCCATTAGTTGGTAAAGATTTGCTTGTAGTGGTGTGCTTGTCCAGAAATTCTCGTCCCTTCCCAATCTGCATCCGTCCCGCCCCCGCCCCACAGTGACGTTACTAAAGGGACGTGGGCTCTAGTCTATAAATTTTGGAGCTGGAAGTGCTAGGTCGTGAGCGGGGAGAGCAGGAGAAGAGCTCGACCCGGACCAATGACACACAGATTTGGTGCAGGAGTCGGCCCGAATCAAGCTGACTCGCGAGTTTCGGGCTGGCCCGCACATCACCATTTGCTTGCTCTACATGCTTTTTTGGGGTTGCGTGTCTCCCATTGACCTGCTTGTGGATGGAAGGACTGTTATCCCCTTAATTTAAGTTGCCGTTTGCTGCGGCATGAACCCTATTTTGTCTTGTTGTTGTTGTTGTTGTTTTTTTTTCCCCCAGAAAAAAAACTTGACATGCTTGTCAACAAATAACGGTCTGCTGCCAATAAAGTGATTGAAGGTGGAATGTGAGTCTCCCGTGATTTGTCCAGACTTTCCTACAGATGTGATTTGTTCTACATAAGAACTAGTATTATGATCAAAACACCCACAGTTCCAGTCCAATCTGCTTGTACTATTGCAATAATATTGAGCTGAGGGAGCTTGTGACAATGTGTATTTATATGAGAACTAAGGCTTAAAGTAGTATGCTAGAAACATTTATCATTTGTAATTTTGTTACTGACATACCACTTCTCATTAGCAGGGAAGATCTGTGCCTATGAAAATTCCTCACATTCGCTCCCTATCTTTTCTGCTGTTTTCCAGCACATTTTCTGTGCTGATGTCACTTACTTGAGCTTAGGGTCCAACCAACTAAATTATATACAATTTTGGCAACTCCTAAGGTTGGCTTGATTACCTGAATAGAAAGATGAGTAGAAGTAGCTATAAAAAAATAACAATAGCCTTAAAAACATTTTATTTATTTATTTTTAGATTGGATCTGTAACCCCCATTTGAAAGCGTCATGGAAAGAGTGGCAAATAACTAAAAAAAAAAAAACTCAAAAATAATGAAGACCGATTGGGAGGAAAAATGCTTAGAATTGGTTAAATCACCTCTTTTAGTTAGCATGTTATAGGTTGTCATATTTCCAGCAACTTTACAATTGGTTTGAATCTCTTTAATTTTTGAATTGAGCTCTCTTTCCAGTTTTCAAATGGTGTCAGTGACCCCCAGCAACAGCAGTCTGTTAGATTACACTTGTATTGTTCTTACTTTTTTATTGCTTTCTATTTACTTCCATTCATATCCCGGCCTTTAATTCAAACCACAGTATATTTGCTAGTGTAAATAAGATCCTAGCAATCGTATAGCTGCTGAAATACCAAGCTGGTGAGCTGCTGAACAGAACGCAAAATAACCAAAAAAACCCCCCAAAAAGACCAATTCAAATTGTCTCAGGATATCAATTTTTGCATCATGCTAAAAGTTCATATGGTTAGTTTAAAGGTTAACTGCAAAATTGCCTGATTAACCCTAAATGTGTTAAAGGAGAACTAAAGCTTAACTAAAGAAGTAGCTAGAAATGTTGTACATTATGTTTTGAGCTTCTGTACCAGCCCAAGGCAACCACAGCCCTTTAGCAGTAAAGATCTCCAAAGATGCCCCAGTAGCTGCCCATCTTCTTTTCTGCTGATTCACTGCACATGCTCTGTGCTGCTGTCACTTACTGAGCTTAGGGACCCATTCACAATATACAGTCAACATAGAATAGAAATGTCACAGTATAAGGCTAATTAGTAATTAAGGAGATACGGACAACAGAAAATAACCTTTTTTTATATTTATAATAATATTGCCTTTGCATACTATTTATAATTTTACTATATAAGTATTTGCCTGCTGCTTTTACATTACCTTTCTAACCCCCATGTTCTTGTATGAGGGGGCTGCCATATTTGTGCAGCAGTAGTCAATTAGCATTAGAACCGGACAGTTTAAAGGAGAACTAAAGCTTAACTAAAGAATTTGGCTACAAATATTGTATATTATGTTTTGTGCTTCTGTACCAGCCCAAGGCAACCACAGCCCTTTAGCAGTAAAGTTCTGTGTCTCCAAAGATGCCCCAGTAGCTCCCCATCTTCTTTTCTGCTGATTCACTGCACATGCTCTGTGCTGCTGTCACTTACTGAGTTTAGGGACCCACTCACAATATATAGTACACATAGAATAGAAATGTCACAATATAAGACTGGTTAGTAATTAATACAGATAATTACTACATGGCAGCACATAAACCAGTGCAATTGGCATCAGAATTTAATAACCAGCCCCATAGCATCAGCTTATATTACAGACAAACCTCATTTTCTTCTTGATAATTGGCAACAACCAACAGCTGCTCAGAGCCCACTGAGCATGTGAGTGTCGCAGACACTTTCCAAGATGGTGACCCCCCTATGACAAGTTTGAAGTCCTGGATCATTGCTGCTATTGAGAAACTTTAGGCTGGAGCAACAAGTCCACTATGTAACCTATAGCATTTTTAGCCACATTGATTTTTAGGGTTTTCTTCTCCTTTAAGTAAAAATGTGAAAGGTGGAACCTAATTGAAATAAATCTAAAGAACGTTGGCAAATCTTAGGGAACTTTTTGATTGGATTGTTATACTAACAAAGGTGGTTCTTTGTGCTCTTGTGTTTACATTAAGTTTCTATTTTTAGCAGTCCCGGAGATAATTGTAGTTATGATTTCTAATACCAGAATTGGCTTAACTACAACCATAGGGATAACTGAATGCAGGAACTGGTTAAAAAGGCTGTGCAAGATAAAAAATGTCTTTAATATAGTTAGTTAGTGAAAAATGTAATGTATAAAAGCTGGAGTGCATGTCTAACAGAACTAGGGATGCACCGAATCCACTATTTTGGATTCGGCCGAACCCCCAAATCCTTCACGAAGGATTCGGCAGTTACTTTCACTAGATGTACTACACGCCTTCCATAATAGAAATTAATTTGGAATTATTTCTTAAGGTGACATGCCCCCTTTAATTACACAAATATTCACTGGAGCAACAGTACTGACAGGAAAGTTAATGGGAACAATTATATAAACATGTTGCATGACCATTTTATATCCTAGATTGTTGAGGAGCCAATTTGTAGCCATGCCATGCATCCAGTGATCTCTAATGACCAGAACATATAGCAAATGTGCAAGGAATTGAACCCCTGGGTAATCGTGACCATAGTGTTATATCATTTAATGTCTGGTGCAAAAAACAAATATACTCTGGGGCATTTTTAGAAAAGCAAATTTTAACTCTTAGTGGCTGCCCTTCAGAGCATAGATAGGGGCATTATGTTTTCTGATAAAACAGAAATTGTTGTCATTTAGTCTAATTTGAAATAGTTACTGTTTCAGTTTATTAAGAAGTAATCATAGAAGCATTAAGAACCACCTTATGTGGCTTAATTCGGAAGTAAAGTAGTGTGGAGAATAAAATTGAAAAAAAAAAGCAGAAGCAGTACACTAACAGATGCGGTAAAACAGGTATTTGGAAAGCAAAGATAGAAAATGAGGAATACATTTTGGTAGTAGGTATGGGACCTATTATCCAGAATGTTCGGGAACTGGGGTTTTCCAGGTAACTGATCTTTCCGTAAGACCTTAAGTCTACTAGAAAATCATGAAAACATTAAATAAACCCAATAGGCTGGTTTTGAGTCCAATAAGGATTAATTATATCTTAGTTGGGATCAAGTACAAGGTACTATGGGTTTCCAGATGACAGATCCCATACCTGAATATTCATAGTAAAAATTTGTGGGTTGAGAGTGTGGCTCGTTTACATAGTGCTAATGTGGTTATAACGGATACAGAAAAGGTAAATGTGCTAAATTGGTTCCTTTCTTCAGTGTATACTCTGCAGTGTTGGCTCAGCTCAATCTAGTCCATGGTTGATGCAGGAACCAAGGCCAGATGGAATACACCCTCAGGAACTGAGAGAACTTAGTTCAGTTTTAGATTGGCAATTATATTTAATTTCCTCACTTCTTTTTTTGCTACCAGCTAGGGATTGGAGGAAAAACGATATTTTAAAAGCATTATGATCTAAGCCTGGCAATTACAGGCCAGTGAAGTCTTGTTAAAATTATGTTCTGGTGAAAAAGAGGTCTGATGTCTTTTAGTAAGGGAGGGAATACAGGGTTGTGGAAGATAGCTCGCACTAGTCCGATTGCCATCTTGGAGTCAGGAAGGAAATGTTTCCCCTCTGCAGCAAATTAGATTCAGATTTGTTTTAACCATCTTTGGATGAACTACATCAGGACTGTCCAACTGGCGCCCCCCCCTTCTGTGGCCCCCCACATGCTGTGTCTTCTTACCATATGTAAGATTTAAAAGGTATCGCTACAGAGATTAACTGGCCCCTGCATTGTTTAAACCTCAAATTCAGACTGATCCCCCTGTATTGTTCACACTTGTGACACCTCTATTGTTTATATCCTTAAACTCTGTACTGTTCACACCTGAGATCCAGACTGAACTGCCCACATTGTTCTCCTGTTCACACCTTATTCAAAATGGTAATGGGGCACCAGCACTGTGTCACTGTATGTAGTACATATTAGAATGATAGGTTTCCCTGTCTCCTGCTCTGTTCTGCCTTCCCTCCCTGTGTGTGTGTGTGCCATTCTCTGCTTGCCCAGTGCTGCTTGTGTGTGCCATTCTCTGCTTGCCCAGTGCTGCTTGTGTGTGCCATTCTCTGCTTGCCCAGTGCTGCTTGTGTGTGCCATACTCTGCTTGCCCAGTGCTGCTTAGGTGTGCCATTCTCTGCTTGCCCAGTGCTGCTTGTGTGTGCCATTCTCTGCTTGCCCAGTGCTGCTTGTGTGTGCCATTCTCTGCTTGCCCAGTGCTGCTTGTGTGTGCCATTCTCTGCTTTGCCCAGTGCTGCTTGTGTGTGCCATTCTCTGCTTGCCCAGTGCTGCTTGTGTGTGCCATTCTCTGCTTGCCCAGTGCTGCTTGTGTGTGCCATTCTCTGCTTGCCCAGTGCTGCTTGTGTGTGCCATTCTCTGCTTGCCCAGTGCTGCTTGTGTGTGCCATTCTCTGCGTGCCCAGTGCTGCTTGTGTGTGCCATTCTCTGCGTGCCCAGTGCTGCTTGTGTGTGCCATTCTCTGCTTGCCCAGTGCTGCTTGTGTGTGCCATTCTCTGCTTGCCCAGTGCTGCTTGTGTGTGCCATTCTCTGCTTGCCCAGTGCTGCTTGTGTGTGCCATTCTCTGCTTGCCCAGTGCTACCTGTGGAATGTAAGCCTGTCAGGGGTTTGTTCTTGTAGTTTGTTAGCAATTGGAAATTGTTGTTAAGGGCCCCTAAGGTGGTTAATCATGTGTTGGGGGGTTGTTGTATTATACACAGGGGAGGATGAGGCATATGGATTTAAGGGTATGTTTTATCATGACATTTTTCACATATGAGTGATGAGGGATATCCCTGCAGTGAGCACCAACTATTTGTTTTTTTTGGTTTGCTACCACCGTTAATTTGGATATGATCTTAAAAGTTCTTGTGGTAACATGGGTGTGGTTTAAAAGGGGGAGTGGCCAACGCTGACTTCTATTATCTGCCCTCCACCACATATGCCAGTAAAATTTTGGCCCTCTGTACCACAGAAGTTGGACAGCACTGAACTACATAAAAGGTTGACCTTGATGGACGTGTGTCTTTTCTTTTCAACGTATCTTACTATGTAAAGTAGTGATGTGTGGGCCAGCCCGATACCCACAGGTTTAGCAGTGGGCCAGGCGGTTTCTTTTTTTATAGACGCTGTGCCTGCTAGCCCCTTTTGTGATGTCATCGGCGGGACAAGCCGGCACAGGTCTATAAAAGGAACCCGGAAGTCGTGCTTGGGCGAGCGCTGGTGGTGGCAGGTCAGGTCGTGTGCGGGTCGGG